>NC_136072.1:225511766-226872149 GCF_964261635.1 Lissotriton helveticus | reverse complement strand
ATGGTCATTTCTCTCTACAACTTCCACCATTGAGTGCGATCCTCAATGCTTGAGCCAGCGGCCTTGTGTGCTCGTTCGTTTCCCAGTGTACATCTACTTCACATCTTGCTCAAACGGATTACTGAAATAATATTTATACACTCAATATCTAAGCACAAAAATATTGGAAAATAAGTATTTTTAACAAAAATATTGCCTTCCCATATTTTTTTTATTTTTTTTTGTGAAACCTTTATTGACCAAAGTGAAAGGCAGTACACAGCTTCACGCCTACAACCTGCTATTGCAGGCCGGCAGCTACATAGAATGAAGCCCAGAGCAGGCTCATAAGTAAAAAAGGGCACAACAGTATTACTTAAACACAGCATGCCGCCTACAACCCACTGGGCCGGCCCGGATAGAAAGGTGGCCTAGTCAGGTAGTACAGATGACATATCTACCGGGCAGAAGCACATTGTATACCAGCAAAAAACAATTGAGGCTTCTTTTTCAATTTTTTTGTGAAAGAAAAAACCCAGAAATCAAACTCAACTGGGGACCGTCCTTACCATGTTATACCACCATACAGTGTATGTGGATCAGAGGATCTGAGGGTGAGGAGCCTTAATGCAATATGAAGTAGTAGGAGGAGCAAACTCCGTCCAAGCCAATAGGCGCTGCACCCACTAAATACTTCTGGCTGGCATGGTAAGGGCAAAGAGGGAAGAGGGGGGAGGGGGGGAGATAGGGGGGGAGAAGAGGGGGGGGGAGGGGAGGGGAGGGGGAGATTCATAATCGACCTCGTGAGGTCAATAATATGCAAAGGACGTGTATGTGGTGCTACATGTGACATGTTGCTAACGTGAGTGCGCAGTCAGGAGCAAAGAGTGCTTCGCGGACCAGCCTAAAGCCGGGCATCAGGAGCTGCCAGGATGTAGAGGAGTCTGTCTAGCGGTACAGGGGGACAATAAGAGAGCAGGGGGGGGAGGACAGAGTGTAAGGGCGTGGATTCAAGTATCAGAATGCTCCTCACTCCGTTGTCGGAGAAGATAGGCAGACAGGGGACCCCAGATATCTTTGGGACGTGACTTATGTGGTAAGAGTTCGGCATAATTGTGGAGCTGATCTTGCCAAGTCGACATAATGTCGAGCCAGGTTTTGAATTTAGGAGCACGGCCTCTACCCCATCTACAGGCCACATGGCGTTTGGCTAGTAAAAGGCCCAGTGCGAAAAACTTTCTATGTGATTTCAGTGCAGAGACCGATTGACCTAACAGGGCCGTCTTAGGACAGGGGTCAATAGCAACTCCAACCATATCCGAAAGGGCACGAAAAATGGCCTGCCAGTATGCCGCGACGGAGGGACATGTCCACGCCAGGTGGAAGAAATCGGCACCCTCCACCCCGCATCGAAGGCAGTGGTCAGTGTCACGGAGGCCAAGTCGGAACAGCCTGGAAGGAGTAAAGTAGATGCGATGCAAGAATTTGAAATGTATCAATCGGAGCCGGGTATTACCGGTTACTGCATTAGTGTGCGAGCAGCTCTCCTCCCATTGATCATCAGACAGTGGGGAGCCAAGGCCATTGTCCCATGCACTGCGGACTTTGAGTGGAGGCGGCATTGGGGCCGGCTGGGCATGCTTGTACAGCATGGACACCACATGTTTGGGATTGTCCGTTTGTAAGAGGGAGTGCAGAGGGGCCAGTGTGTCTGGCTCGTCAGGAAAGTTCGGAGTAACTGCCTTAACGTTCTGTCGCAGCCGGACATAGAGGAACGTGTCCATGACCGAGGCGGTGTTCTCCCCGAAGAATTGCGCCGATGTTCGGAACTGCCCCTGGAGGTATAAATCACCCCACGTGTGAATCGCCAGTTTCAGGAGTAGTTTACGTCCAATCTCCTCACAGGCGACCCGTAATCTAGGGTCATGTGCTAGAGGCATGCATGGTGAGTACAAAAACTCAACCTCCATGTGATCCGCTATTCGCCTCCACGCCTGTACCGTGCAGTCGACTGTGGTAGGGTCCTGGTCCGAGACATTCGGCGTAGTATAGAGATAACCCGACGGTTGCACCGGACGCATGTATCCATCCTCCACTGCCAAATGGGCCATGAAGGGGGGGATGCAGCCAGTACGCGACGAAGTGGCCCTGGGCACAGTCGTAATAACGTTGGAAATTAGGAACGTCGAATCCACCCTGGTGATAGGGTAACATGAGCGTCTTCAGACTTATCCTGGCCTGTTTACCCCCCCCAAATAAGCCTTGACATTTGGGAATTGAGGGCGCGGAAGAAATGGGCACCAGGATTGTACGGTATGTTAATAAAGAGGTAGAGCAATTTGGGGAGGACCACCATCTTTATAAGAGAGACGCGTCCTGCCATTGAAAGTGGGAGATGGATCCACTTAGTGATTGTATCAGTAAGTTTGTCAAGCGCGGTACCATTATTAGCCCTAATGAGGGTCTCGCGATTCCGGGAAACCACCACTCCGAGATATTTTAGGTCATCCGTTTCCCAAATCAAGGGATAGTCCAGGGGGAACTGCGTGGTCCTATCCGTTAAGGGGAATAGAGCCGACTTCGACCAATTAATTTGTATTCCCGAAATCGCACCGAATTTGGTGACTTCGCGTAGTATGGGGTTAAGGTTTTTCTGCGGTTTATTTATATATAGGGTCATGTGCGGTGGTTATGGTGCTGACGAAGTTTGGCCGCCAGCGGCTCGATAGCAATCGCAAAGAGGGCAGGGGAGATGGGGCAGCCTTGTCTGGTGCCCCTATGTATGTTAAACGGAGCCGATCTGGCCCCATTGAGTAAGACTGAGGCACTAGGGTTGCTGTATAATAACTTTATCCAATCGAGGAAGCTGAAGGGGATTCCCATACGTTCAAGGAGGGCCAGCAGATAATCCCACTCAAAGGAATCGAACGCTTTGGTGGCGTCGAGGAACACTGCTGCAGCTTCGGACTTGCGGTTTATGTCTTGAAGTACCGCCTGGAGGGTTCGTAGGTTATGTGAGGTCGCCCTATTGGGGACGAAACCCGCCTGGTCGGGCAGGACCAGGCGCTCCATCAACAGGTTAAGGCGAGACGCCAGTACCTTCGCTAAGATTTTGACATCAGTATTGAGCAAAGAGAGGGGTCTATATGAGTCGCAGTGCTCAGGAGGTTTGCCCGGTTTCAAGAGAGACGCGATAAGGGCCTCGCGCATCGAGGGCGGGAGGGTTCCCACTTCGAGGGCGGAATAATAAACTTGTTGTAGTATTGGGGCAAGGATGTGGATATATGCCTTATAAAAATCAATTGGCAGCCCATCAGACACAGGGGATTTGCCCGATTTCATGGACATGATGGCATCCTTTATTTCATCAACCTCGAGGATGTGGTGGGGGAATTTTTGTTGGGTTGGACCAAGCCACGCAATGGCCGTGTCCTCCAGGTAAGGATGTAGGTCAATAGGAGCCGATCTTTGAGAAGTGTAGAGGGTGGAGTAGTGATTTGTGAGGCTGCGGAGCTGTTCAGGAAGGTTTCGTTGTGGGGTTTGGTGTTCATCAAGCAAGACAGTGATGAAATTATTGTATCTAGGGGACCGGACCGCGGCGGCCAGAGCCCTGCCAGGTCTATCCCCCTCACCGAAAACCCGTGCAGAATGTTGTTTGCCGAGGAATTTGCACTCCCTATCCGCCGCCTCCGCGTATTCGTTCAATTTCTCCCGAAGGAGGGCATTCGTAAAATGATCTCGGGCCTCGCGAGTACCAATCCGTTCTAAGTCTCGAAGTTCGGATTCAAGTTTACGAAGTTCTCCTCGCAAGGATTTAAGGACTCCGCCCCCCCTTAGAGATGCACCATCCCCGAACGGTGACCTTAAAGGCTTCCCAAACCACAGAGAGGTCCGACACCGATCCCACATTTCTGTCAAAAAAGTCTTGGATGTCCTGTTCAAGGTCCGCCTTGAAGGCGGAATCAGTGAGATGGGAAGGGTTGAGGCGCCAGCTCAAATAAGGGGAGGTCTCAATTGGAATGCGTAGTGAGAGAAGGACCGGGGAATGGTCAGAGAAGGTCCTGGCAAGGTGTCGGGCTGTGACTAACCAGGGGGCGAGGCCTGCCGACAGGAACACGTAGTCGAGTCGCGCCCAAGTGGAATGCATTGCGGAGTAATGAGTGCCC
Organism: Lissotriton helveticus; assembly: GCF_964261635.1. Lineage (NCBI taxonomy): Eukaryota > Metazoa > Chordata > Amphibia > Caudata > Salamandridae > Lissotriton > Lissotriton helveticus. The sequence goes on along the minus strand of NC_136072.1, from coordinate 226,868,004 downwards.
TGTTGAAGGGACGGGTGGAGGTGTCGCCATGCGTCAATGTAGTGGTGTTCATCAACTATGGAGGATAGGGCGCGTTGGGTATGGGAGTAGTGTGCCGGTAGGGGGTGGGACCTGTCAATACTCGGCGCCACGGCTGAGTTGAACGATTCAGAAAAGGGGGTGGTGATGAACAGAGTGTCTGAATTAAGCAGACCACTCTTACCCAGTCCAAAGATCAGGGCTTGATCCATCACCGTTATTTATCTCACTGCCCCATCCCAGCTCAGAACCTGGCTATATGCAAATTAGTCCATCCCTGGCCCAGTGCATCATGGGAACAGGGCAGACCAAACTACCAAGCCAATTCTTCACCAGAAAAGGAGACAAGCTACCGGGGACCGGTTTCTGGCATTTCAGCCTCTTCGGCCCGGCTTGCTTGAATCCTGATGGAGCAGTGAGAAAGGGACTCATGTCTGAGTATACCCTGCCACACCTATAGTGGCCAAAAACTATTCAGAAAAGGGGGTGGTGATGAACAGAGTGTCTGAATTAAGCAGACCACTCTTACCCAGTCCAAAGATCAGGGCTTGATCCATCACCGTTATTTATCTCACTGCCCCATCCCAGCTCAGAACATGGCTATATGCAAATTAGTCCTTCCCTGGCCCAGTGCATCATGGGAACAGGGCAGACCAAACTACCAAGCCAATTTTTCACCAGAAAAGGAGACAAGCTACCGGGGACCGGTTTCTGGCATTTCAGCCTCTTCGGCCCGGCTTGCTTGAATCCTGATGGAGCAGTGAGAAAGGGACTCATGTCTGAGTATACCCTGCCACACCTATAGTGGCCAAAAACGATTCAGAAAAGGGGGTGGTGATGAACAGAGTGTCTGAATTAAGCAGACCACTCTTACCCAGTCCAAAGATCAGGGCTTGATCCATCACCGTTATTTATCTCACTGCCCCATCCCAGCTCAGAACCTGGCTATATGCAAATTAGTCCGTCCCTGGCCCAGTGCATCATGGGAACAGGGCAGACCAAACTACCAAGCCAATTCTTCACCAGAAAAGGAGACAAGCTACCGGGGACCGGTTTCTGGCATTTCAGCCTCTTCGGCCCGGCTTGCTTGAATCCTGATGGAGCAGTGAGAAAGGGACTCATGTCTGAGTATACCCTGCCACACCTATAGTGGCCAAAAACGATTCAGAAAAGGGGGTGGTGATGAACAGAAAGTCTGAATTAAGCAGACCACTCTTACCCAGTCCAAAGATCAGGGCTTGATCCATCACCGTTATTTATCTCACTGCCCCATCCCAGCTCAGAACCTGGCTATATGCAAATTAGTCCGTCCCTGGCCCAGTGCATCATGGGAACAGGGCAGACCAAACTACCAAGCCAATTCTTCACCAGAAAAGGAGACAAGCTACCGGGGACCGGTTTCTGGCATTTCAGCCTCTTCGGCCCGGCTTGCTTGAATCCTGATGGAGCAGTGAGAAAGGGACTCATGTCTGAGTATACCCTGCCACACCTATAGTGGCCAAAAACGATTCAGAAAAGGGGGTGGTGATGAACAGAGTGTCTGAATTAAGCAGACCACTCTTACCCAGTCCAAAGATCAGGGCTTGATCCATCACCGTTATTTATCTCACTGCCCCATCCCAGCTCAGAACCTGGCTATATGCAAATTAGTCCGTCCCTGGCCCAGTGCATCATAGGAACAGGGCAGACCAAACTACCAAGCCAATTCTTCACCAGAAAAGGAGACAAGCTACCGGGGACCGGTTTCTGGCATTTCAGCCTCTTCGGCCCGGCTTGCTTGAATCCTGATGGAGCAGTGAGAAAGGGACTCATGTCTGAGTATACCCTGCCACACCTATAGTGGCCAAAAACGATTCAGAAAAGGGGGTGGTGATGAACAGAGTGTCTGAATTAAGCAGACCACTCTTACCCAGTCCAAAGATCAGGGCTTGATCCATCACCGTTATTTATCTCACTGCCCCATCCCAGCTCAGAACCTGGCTATATGCAAATTAGTCCGTCCCTGGCCCAGTGTATCATGGGAACAGGGCAGACCAAACTACCAAGCCAATTCTTCACCAGAAAAGGAGACAAGCTACCGGGGACCGGTTTCTGGCATTTCAGCCTCTTCGGCCCGGCTTGCTTGAATCCTGATGGAGCAGTGAGAAAGGGACTCATGTCTGAGTATACCCTGCCACACCTATAGTGGCCAAAAACGATTCAGAAAAGGGGGTGGTGATGAACAGAGTGTCTGAATTAAGCAGACCACTCTTACCCAGTCCAAAGATCAGGGCTTGATCCATCACCGTTATTTATCTCACTGCCCCATCTCAGCTCAGAACCTGGCTATATGCAAATTAGTCCGTCCCTGGCCCAGTGCATCATGGGAACAGGGCAGACCAAACTACCAAGCCAATTCTTCACCAGAAAAGGAGACAAGCTACCGGGGACCCGTTTCTGGCATTTCAGCCTCTTCGGCCCGGCTTGCTTGAATCCTGATGGAGCAGTGAGAAAGGGACTCATGTCTGAGTATACCCTGCCACACCTATAGTGGCCAAAAACGATTCAGAAAAGGGGGTGGTGATGAACAGAGTGTCTGAATTAAGCAGACCACTCTTGCCCAGTCCAAAGATCAGGGCTTGATCCATCACCGTTATTTATACTCAGATGTGAGTCCCTTGCTCATTGCACCATCAGGATTCAAGCAAGCCGGGCCGAAGACGGCTGTAATGCCAGAAACCGGTCCCCGGAAGCTTGTTTCCTTCCCAGTGTAAGAATTGGCTTTTGTAGTCTGGTCTGCCCTGTTCCCATGATGCACTGGGCCAGGGACAGACTAATTTGCATACAGCCAGGTTCTGAAACTGGGATGGTGCAATGAGCTAAAAAACGGTGTTGGATCTAGCCCTGATCTCTTGACTGGGTGAGAGTACTCTGCTTAATTCAGAGACTCTGTCCATCACCACCCCTTGTTGTAAATAATTTTGTCCACCCTAAGCGTGGAAGGGTATACTCAGATGTGAGTCCCTTGCTCATTGCACCATCAGGATTCAAGCAAGCCGGGCCGAAGACGGCTGTAATGCCAGAAACCGGTCCCCGGAAGCTTGTTTCCTTCCCAGTGTAAGAATTGGCTTTTGTAGTCTGGTCTGCCCTGTTCCCATGATGCACTGGGCCAGGGACAGACTAATTTGCATACAGCCAGGTTCTGAAACTGGGATGGTGCAATGAGCTAAAAAACGGTGTTGGATCTAGCCCTGATCTCTTGACTGGGTGAGAGTACTCTGCTTAATTCAGAGACTCTGTCCATCACCACCCCTTGTTGTAAATAATTTTGTCCACCCTAAGCGTGGAAGGGTATACTCAGATGTGAGTCCCTTGCTCATTGCACCATCAGGATTCAAGCAAGCCGGGCCGAAGACGGCTGTAATGCCAGAAACCGGTCCCCGGAAGCTTGTTTCCTTCCCAGTGTAAGAATTGGCTTTTGTAGTCTGGTCTGCCCTGTTCCCATGATGCACTGGGCCAGGGACAGACTAATTTGCATACAGCCAGGTTCTGAAACTGGGATGGTGCAATGAGCTAAAAAACGGTGTTGGATCTAGCCCTGATCTCTTGACTGGGTGAGAGTACTCTGCTTAATTCAGAGACTCTGTCCATCACCACCCCTTGTTGTAAATAATTTAGTCCACCCTAAGCGTGGAAGGGTATACTCAGATGTGAGTCCCTTGCTCATTGCACCATCAGGATTCAAGCAAGCCGGGCCGAAGACGGCTGTAATGCTAGAAACCGGTCCCCGGAAGCTTGTTTCCTTCCCAGTGTAAGAATTGGCTTTTGTAGTCTGGTCTGCCCTGTTCCCATGATGCACTGGGCCAGGGACAGACTAATTTGCATACAGCCAGGTTCTGAAACTGGGATGGTGCAATGAGCTAAAAAACGGTGTTGGATCTAGCCCTGATCTCTTGACTGGGTGAGAGTACTCTGCTTAATTCAGAGACTCTGTCCATCACCACCCCTTGTTGTAAATAATTTTGTCCACCCTAAGCGTGGAAGGGTATACTCAGATGTGAGTCCCTTGCTCATTGCACCATCAGGATTCAAGCAAGCCGGGCCGAAGACGGCTGTAATGCCAGAAACCGGTCCCCGGAAGCTTGTTTCCTTCCCAGTGTAAGAATTGGCTTTTGTAGTCTGGTCTGCCCTGTTCCCATGATGCACTGGGCCAGGGACAGACTAATTTGCATACAGCCAGTTTCTGAAACTGGGATGGTGCAATGAGCTAAAAAACGGTGTTGGATCTAGCCCTGATCTCTTGACTGGGTGAGAGTACTCTGCTTAATTCAGGACTCTGTCCATCACCACCCCTTGTTGTAAATAATTTTGTCCACCCTAAGCGTGGAAGGGTATACTCAGATGTGAGTCCCTTGCTCATTGCACCATCAGGATTCAAGCAAGCCGGGCCGAAGACGGCTGTAATGCCAGAAACCGGTCCCCGGAAGCTTGTTTCCTTCCCAGTGTAAGAATTGGCTTTTGTAGTCTGGTCTGCCCTGTTCCCATGAAGCACTGGGCCAGGGACAGACTAATTTGCATACAGCCAGGTTCTGAAACTGGGATGGTGCAATGAGCTAAAAAACGGTGTTGGATCTAGCCCTGATCTCTTGACTGGGCGAGAGTACTCTGCTTAATTCAGAGACTCTGTCCATCACCACCCCTTGTTGTAAATAATTTTGTCCACCCTAAGCGTGGAAGGTTATACTCAGATGTGAGTCCCTTGCTCATTGCACCATCAGGATTCAAGCAAGCCGGGCCGAAGACGGCTGTAATGCCAGAAACCGGTCCCCGGAAGCTTGTTTCCTTCCCAGTGTAAGAATTGGCTTTTGTAGTCTGGTCTGCCCTGTTCCCATGATGCACTGGGCCAGGGACAGACTAATTTGCATACAGCCAGGTTCTGAAACTGGGATGGTGCAATGAGCTAAAAAACGGTGTTGGATCTAGCCCTGATCTCTTGACTGGGTGAGAGTACTCTGCTTAATTCAGAGACTCTGTCCATCACCACCCCTTGTTGTAAATAATTTTGTCCACCCTAAGCGTGGAAGGGTATACTCAGATGTGAGTCCCTTGCTCATTGCACCATCAGGATTCAAGCAAGCCGGGCCGAAGACGGCTGTAATGCCAGAAACCGGTCCCCGGAAGCTTGTTTCCTTCCCAGTGTAAGAATTGGCTTTTGTAGTCTGGTCTGCCCTGTTCCCATGATGCACTGGGCCAGGGACAGACTAATTTGCATACAGCCAGGTTCTGAAACTGGGATGGTGCAATGAGCTAAAAAACGGTGTTGGATCTAGCCCTGATCTCTTGACTGGGTGAGAGTACTCTGCTTAATTCAGAGACTCTGTCCATCACCACCCCTTGTTGTAAATAATTTTGTCCACCCTAAGCGTGGAAGGGTATACTCAGATGTGAGTCCCTTGCTCATTGCACCATCAGGATTCAAGCAAGCCGGGCCGAAGACGGCTGTAATGCCAGAAACCGGTCCCCGGAAGCTTGTTTCCTTCCCAGTGTAAGAATTGGCTTTTGTAGTCTGGTCTGCCCTGTTCCCATGATGCACTGGGCCAGGGACAGACTAATTTGCATACAGCCAGGTTCTGAAACTGGGATGGTGCAATGAGCTAAAAAACGGTGTTGGATCTAGCCCTGATCTCTTGACTGGGTGAGAGTACTCTGCTTAATTCAGAGACTCTGTCCATCACCACCCCTTGTTGTAAATAATTTTGTCCACCCTAAGCGTGGAAGGGTATACTCAGATGTGAGTCCCTTGCTCATTGCACCATCAGGATTCAAGCAAGCCGGGCCGAAGACGGCTGTAATGCCAGAAACCGGTCCCCGGAAGCTTGTTTCCTTCCCAGTGTAAGAATTGGCTTTTGTAGTCTGGTCTGCCCTGTTCCCATGAAGCACTGGGCCAGGGACAGACTAATTTGCATACAGCCAGGTTCTGAAACTGGGATGGTGCAATGAGCTAAAAAACGGTGTTGGATCTAGCCCTGATCTCTTGACTGGGCGAGAGTACTCTGCTTAATTCAGAGACTCTGTCCATCACCACCCCTTGTTGTAAATAATTTTGTCCACCCTAAGCGTGGAAGGTTATACTCAGATGTGAGTCCCTTGCTCATTGCACCATCAGGATTCAAGCAAGCCGGGCCGAAGACGGCTGTAATGCCAGAAACCGGTCCCCGGAAGCTTGTTTCCTTCCCAGTGTAAGAATTGGCTTTTGTAGTCTGGTCTGCCCTGTTCCCATGATGCACTGGGCCAGGGACAGACTAATTTGCATACAGCCAGGTTCTGAAACTGGGATGGTGCAATGAGCTAAAAAACGGTGTTGGATCTAGCCCTGATCTCTTGACTGGGTGAGAGTACTCTGCTTAATTCAGAGACTCTGTCCATCACCACCCCTTGTTGTAAATAATTTTGTCCACCCTAAGCGTGGAAGGGTATACTCAGATGTGAGTCCCTTGCTCATTGCACCATCAGGATTCAAGCAAGCCGGGCCGAAGACGGCTGTAATGCCAGAAACCGGTCCCCGGAAGCTTGTTTTCTTCCCAGTGTAAGAATTGGCTTTTGTAGTCTGGTCTGCCCTGTTCCCATGATGCACTGGGCCAGGGACAGACTAATTTGCATACAGCCAGGTTCTGAAACTGGGATGGTGCAATGAGCTAAAAAACGGTGTTGGATCTAGCCCTGATCTCTTGACTGGGTGAGAGTACTCTGCTTAATTCAGAGACTCTGTCCATCACCACCCCTTGTTGTAAATAATTTTGTCCACCCTAAGCGTGGAAGGGTATACTCAGATGTGAGTCCCTTGCTCATTGCACCATCAGGATTCAAGCAAGCCGGGCCGAAGACGGCTGTAATGCCAGAAACCGGTCCCCGGAAGCTTGTTTCCTTCCCAGTGTAAGAATTGGCTTTTGTAGTCTGGTCTGCCCTGTTCCCATGATGCACTGGGCCAGGGACAGACTAATTTGCATACAGCCAGGTTCTGAAACTGGGATGGTGCAATGAGCTAAAAAACGGTGTTGGATCTAGCCCTGATCTCTTGACTGGGCGAGAGTACTCTGCTTAATTCAGAGACTCTGTCCATCACCACCCCTTGTTGTAAATAATTTTGTCCACCCTAAGCGTGGAAGGTTATACTCAGATGTGAGTCCCTTGCTCATTGCACCATCAGGATTCAAGCAAGCCGGGCCGAAGACGGCTGTAATGCCAGAAACCGGTCCCCGGAAGCTTGTTTCCTTCCCAGTGTAAGAATTGGCTTTTGTAGTCTGGTCTGCCCTGTTCCCATGATGCACTGGGCCAGGGACAGACTAATTTGCATACAGCCAGGTTCTGAAACTGGGATGGTGCAATGAGCTAAAAAACGGTGTTGGATCTAGCCCTGATCTCTTGACTGGGTGAGAGTACTCTGCTTAATTCAGAGACTCTGTCCATCACCACCCCTTGTTGTAAATAATTTTGTCCACCCTAAGCGTGGAAGGGTATACTCAGATGTGAGTCCCTTGCTCATTGCACCATCAGGATTCAAGCAAGCCGGGCCGAAGACGGCTGTAATGCCAGAAACCGGTCCCCGGAAGCTTGTTTCCTTCCCAGTGTAAGAATTGGCTTTTGTAGTCTGGTCTGCCCTGTTCCCATGATGCACTGGGCCAGGGACAGACTAATTTGCATACAGCCAGGTTCTGAAACTGGGATGGTGCAATGAGCTAAAAAACGGTGTTGGATCTAGCCCTGATCTCTTGACTGGGTGAGAGTACTCTGCTTAATTCAGAGACTCTGTCCATCACCACCCCTTGTTGTAAATAATTTTGTCCACCCTAAGCGTGGAAGGGTATACTCAGATGTGAGTCCCTTGCTCATTGCACCATCAGGATTCAAGCAAGCCGGGCCGAAGACGGCTGTAATGCCAGAAACCGGTCCCCGGAAGCTTGTTTCCTTCCCAGTGTAAGAATTGGCTTTTGTAGTCTGGTCTGCCCTGTTCCCATGATGCACTGGGCCAGGGACAGACTAATTTGCATACAGCCAGGTTCTGAAACTGGGATGGTGCAATGAGCTAAAAAACGGTGTTGGATCTAGCCCTGATCTCTTGACTGGGTGAGAGTACTCTGCTTAATTCAGAGACTCTGTCCATCACCACCCCTTGTTGTAAATAATTTTGTCCACCCTAAGCGTGGAAGGGTATACTCAGATGTGAGTCCCTTGCTCATTGCACCATCAGGATTCAAGCAAGCCGGGCCGAAGACGGCTGTAATGCCAGAAACCGGTCCCCGGAAGCTTGTTTCCTTCCCAGTGTAAGAATTGGCTTTTGTAGTCTGGTCTGCCCTGTTCCCATGAAGCACTGGGCCAGGGACAGACTAATTTGCATACAGCCAGGTTCTGAAACTGGGATGGTGCAATGAGCTAAAAAACGGTGTTGGATCTAGCCCTGATCTCTTGACTGGGCGAGAGTACTCTGCTTAATTCAGAGACTCTGTCCATCACCACCCCTTGTTGTAAATAATTTTGTCCACCCTAAGCGTGGAAGGTTATACTCAGATGTGAGTCCCTTGCTCATTGCACCATCAGGATTCAAGCAAGCCGGGCCGAAGACGGCTGTAATGCCAGAAACCGGTCCCCGGAAGCTTGTTTCCTTCCCAGTGTAAGAATTGGCTTTTGTAGTCTGGTCTGCCCTGTTCCCATGATGCACTGGGCCAGGGACAGACTAATTTGCATACAGCCAGGTTCTGAAACTGGGATGGTGCAATGAGCTAAAAAACGGTGTTGGATCTAGCCCTGATCTCTTGACTGGGTGAGAGTACTCTGCTTAATTCAGAGACTCTGTCCATCACCACCCCTTGTTGTAAATAATTTTGTCCACCCTAAGCGTGGAAGGGTATACTCAGATGTGAGTCCCTTGCTCATTGCACCATCAGGATTCAAGCAAGCCGGGCCGAAGACGGCTGTAATGCCAGAAACCGGTCCCCGGAAGCTTGTTTTCTTCCCAGTGTAAGAATTGGCTTTTGTAGTCTGGTCTGCCCTGTTCCCATGATGCACTGGGCCAGGGACAGACTAATTTGCATACAGCCAGGTTCTGAAACTGGGATGGTGCAATGAGCTAAAAAACGGTGTTGGATCTAGCCCTGATCTCTTGACTGGGTGAGAGTACTCTGCTTAATTCAGAGACTCTGTCCATCACCACCCCTTGTTGTAAATAATTTTGTCCACCCTAAGCGTGGAAGGGTATACTCAGATGTGAGTCCCTTGCTCATTGCACCATCAGGATTCAAGCAAGCCGGGCCGAAGACGGCTGTAATGCCAGAAACCGGTCCCCGGAAGCTTGTTTCCTTCCCAGTGTAAGAATTGGCTTTTGTAGTCTGGTCTGCCCTGTTCCCATGATGCACTGGGCCAGGGACAGACTAATTTGCATACAGCCAGGTTCTGAAACTGGGATGGTGCAATGAGCTAAAAAACGGTGTTGGATCTAGCCCTGATCTCTTGACTGGGTGAGAGTACTCTGCTTAATTCAGAGACTCTGTCCATCACCACCCCTTGTTGTAAATAATTTTGTCCACCCTAAGCGTGGAAGGGTATACTCAGATGTGAGTCCCTTGCTCATTGCACCATCAGGATTCAAGCAAGCCGGGCCGAAGACGGCTGTAATGCCAGAAACCGGTCCCCGGAAGCTTGTTTCCTTCCCAGTGTAAGAATTGGCTTTTGTAGTCTGGTCTGCCCTGTTCCCATGATGCACTGGGCCAGGGACAGACTAATTTGCATACAGCCAGGTTCTGAAACTGGGATGGTGCAATGAGCTAAAAAACGGTGTTGGATCTAGCCCTGATCTCTTGACTGGGTGAGAGTACTCTGCTTAATTCAGAGACTCTGTCCATCACCACCCCTTGTTGTAAATAATTTTGTCCACCCTAAGCGTGGAAGGGTATACTCAGATGTGAGTCCCTTGCTCATTGCACCATCAGGATTCAAGCAAGCCGGGCCGAAGACGGCTGTAATGCCAGAAACCGGTCCCCGGAAGCTTGTTTCCTTCCCAGTGTAAGAATTGGCTTTTGTAGTCTGGTCTGCCCTGTTCCCATGATGCACTGGGCCAGGGACAGACTAATTTGCATACAGCCAGTTTCTGAAACTGGGATGGTGCAATGAGCTAAAAAACGGTGTTGGATCTAGCCCTGATCTCTTGACTGGGTGAGAGTACTCTGCTTAATTCAGGACTCTGTCCATCACCACCCCTTGTTGTAAATAATTTTGTCCACCCTAAGCGTGGAAGGGTATACTCAGATGTGAGTCCCTTGCTCATTGCACCATCAGGATTCAAGCAAGCCGGGCCGAAGACGGCTGTAATGCCAGAAACCGGTCCCCGGAAGCTTGTTTCCTTCCCAGTGTAAGAATTGGCTTTTGTAGTCTGGTCTGCCCTGTTCCCATGAAGCACTGGGCCAGGGACAGACTAATTTGCATACAGCCAGGTTCTGAAACTGGGATGGTGCAATGAGCTAAAAAACGGTGTTGGATCTAGCCCTGATCTCTTGACTGGGCGAGAGTACTCTGCTTAATTCAGAGACTCTGTCCATCACCACCCCTTGTTGTAAATAATTTTGTCCACCCTAAGCGTGGAAGGTTATACTCAGATGTGAGTCCCTTGCTCATTGCACCATCAGGATTCAAGCAAGCCGGGCCGAAGACGGCTGTAATGCCAGAAACCGGTCCCCGGAAGCTTGTTTCCTTCCCAGTGTAAGAATTGGCTTTTGTAGTCTGGTCTGCCCTGTTCCCATGATGCACTGGGCCAGGGACAGACTAATTTGCATACAGCCAGGTTCTGAAACTGGGATGGTGCAATGAGCTAAAAAACGGTGTTGGATCTAGCCCTGATCTCTTGACTGGGTGAGAGTACTCTGCTTAATTCAGAGACTCTGTCCATCACCACCCCTTGTTGTAAATAATTTTGTCCACCCTAAGCGTGGAAGGGTATACTCAGATGTGAGTCCCTTGCTCATTGCACCATCAGGATTCAAGCAAGCCGGGCCGAAGACGGCTGTAATGCCAGAAACCGGTCCCCGGAAGCTTGTTTCCTTCCCAGTGTAAGAATTGGCTTTTGTAGTCTGGTCTGCCCTGTTCCCATGATGCACTGGGCCAGGGACAGACTAATTTGCATACAGCCAGGTTCTGAAACTGGGATGGTGCAATGAGCTAAAAAACGGTGTTGGATCTAGCCCTGATCTCTTGACTGGGTGAGAGTACTCTGCTTAATTCAGAGACTCTGTCCATCACCACCCCTTGTTGTAAATAATTTTGTCCACCCTAAGCGTGGAAGGGTATACTCAGATGTGAGTCCCTTGCTCATTGCACCATCAGGATTCAAGCAAGCCGGGCCGAAGACGGCTGTAATGCCAGAAACCGGTCCCCGGAAGCTTGTTTCCTTCCCAGTGTAAGAATTGGCTTTTGTAGTCTGGTCTGCCCTGTTCCCATGATGCACTGGGCCAGGGACAGACTAATTTGCATACAGCCAGGTTCTGAAACTGGGATGGTGCAATGAGCTAAAAAACGGTGTTGGATCTAGCCCTGATCTCTTGACTGGGTGAGAGTACTCTGCTTAATTCAGAGACTCTGTCCATCACCACCCCTTGTTGTAAATAATTTTGTCCACCCTAAGCGTGGAAGGGTATACTCAGATGTGAGTCCCTTGCTCATTGCACCATCAGGATTCAAGCAAGCCGGGCCGAAGACGGCTGTAATGCCAGAAACCGGTCCCCGGAAGCTTGTTTCCTTCCCAGTGTAAGAATTGGCTTTTGTAGTCTGGTCTGCCCTGTTCCCATGAAGCACTGGGCCAGGGACAGACTAATTTGCATACAGCCAGGTTCTGAAACTGGGATGGTGCAATGAGCTAAAAAACGGTGTTGGATCTAGCCCTGATCTCTTGACTGGGCGAGAGTACTCTGCTTAATTCAGAGACTCTGTCCATCACCACCCCTTGTTGTAAATAATTTTGTCCACCCTAAGCGTGGAAGGTTATACTCAGATGTGAGTCCCTTGCTCATTGCACCATCAGGATTCAAGCAAGCCGGGCCGAAGACGGCTGTAATGCCAGAAACCGGTCCCCGGAAGCTTGTTTCCTTCCCAGTGTAAGAATTGGCTTTTGTAGTCTGGTCTGCCCTGTTCCCATGATGCACTGGGCCAGGGACAGACTAATTTGCATACAGCCAGGTTCTGAAACTGGGATGGTGCAATGAGCTAAAAAACGGTGTTGGATCTAGCCCTGATCTCTTGACTGGGTGAGAGTACTCTGCTTAATTCAGAGACTCTGTCCATCACCACCCCTTGTTGTAAATAATTTTGTCCACCCTAAGCGTGGAAGGGTATACTCAGATGTGAGTCCCTTGCTCATTGCACCATCAGGATTCAAGCAAGCCGGGCCGAAGACGGCTGTAATGCCAGAAACCGGTCCCCGGAAGCTTGTTTTCTTCCCAGTGTAAGAATTGGCTTTTGTAGTCTGGTCTGCCCTGTTCCCATGATGCACTGGGCCAGGGACAGACTAATTTGCATACAGCCAGGTTCTGAAACTGGGATGGTGCAATGAGCTAAAAAACGGTGTTGGATCTAGCCCTGATCTCTTGACTGGGTGAGAGTACTCTGCTTAATTCAGAGACTCTGTCCATCACCACCCCTTGTTGTAAATAATTTTGTCCACCCTAAGCGTGGAAGGGTATACTCAGATGTGAGTCCCTTGCTCATTGCACCATCAGGATTCAAGCAAGCCGGGCCGAAGACGGCTGTAATGCCAGAAACCGGTCCCCGGAAGCTTGTTTCCTTCCCAGTGTAAGAATTGGCTTTTGTAGTCTGGTCTGCCCTGTTCCCATGATGCACTGGGCCAGGGACAGACTAATTTGCATACAGCCAGGTTCTGAAACTGGGATGGTGCAATGAGCTAAAAAACGGTGTTGGATCTAGCCCTGATCTCTTGACTGGGCGAGAGTACTCTGCTTAATTCAGAGACTCTGTCCATCACCACCCCTTGTTGTAAATAATTTTGTCCACCCTAAGCGTGGAAGGTTATACTCAGATGTGAGTCCCTTGCTCATTGCACCATCAGGATTCAAGCAAGCCGGGCCGAAGACGGCTGTAATGCCAGAAACCGGTCCCCGGAAGCTTGTTTCCTTCCCAGTGTAAGAATTGGCTTTTGTAGTCTGGTCTGCCCTGTTCCCATGATGCACTGGGCCAGGGACAGACTAATTTGCATACAGCCAGGTTCTGAAACTGGGATGGTGCAATGAGCTAAAAAACGGTGTTGGATCTAGCCCTGATCTCTTGACTGGGTGAGAGTACTCTGCTTAATTCAGAGACTCTGTCCATCACCACCCCTTGTTGTAAATAATTTTGTCCACCCTAAGCGTGGAAGGGTATACTCAGATGTGAGTCCCTTGCTCATTGCACCATCAGGATTCAAGCAAGCCGGGCCGAAGACGGCTGTAATGCCAGAAACCGGTCCCCGGAAGCTTGTTTCCTTCCCAGTGTAAGAATTGGCTTTTGTAGTCTGGTCTGCCCTGTTCCCATGATGCACTGGGCCAGGGACAGACTAATTTGCATACAGCCAGGTTCTGAAACTGGGATGGTGCAATGAGCTAAAAAACGGTGTTGGATCTAGCCCTGATCTCTTGACTGGGTGAGAGTACTCTGCTTAATTCAGAGACTCTGTCCATCACCACCCCTTGTTGTAAATAATTTTGTCCACCCTAAGCGTGGAAGGGTATACTCAGATGTGAGTCCCTTGCTCATTGCACCATCAGGATTCAAGCAAGCCGGGCCGAAGACGGCTGTAATGCCAGAAACCGGTCCCCGGAAGCTTGTTTCCTTCCCAGTGTAAGAATTGGCTTTTGTAGTCTGGTCTGCCCTGTTCCCATGATGCACTGGGCCAGGGACAGACTAATTTGCATACAGCCAGGTTCTGAAACTGGGATGGTGCAATGAGCTAAAAAACGGTGTTGGATCTAGCCCTGATCTCTTGACTGGGTGAGAGTACTCTGCTTAATTCAGAGACTCTGTCCATCACCACCCCTTGTTGTAAATAATTTTGTCCACCCTAAGCGTGGAAGGGTATACTCAGATGTGAGTCCCTTGCTCATTGCACCATCAGGATTCAAGCAAGCCGGGCCGAAGACGGCTGTAATGCCAGAAACCGGTCCCCGGAAGCTTGTTTCCTTCCCAGTGTAAGAATTGGCTTTTGTAGTCTGGTCTGCCCTGTTCCCATGAAGCACTGGGCCAGGGACAGACTAATTTGCATACAGCCAGGTTCTGAAACTGGGATGGTGCAATGAGCTAAAAAACGGTGTTGGATCTAGCCCTGATCTCTTGACTGGGCGAGAGTACTCTGCTTAATTCAGAGACTCTGTCCATCACCACCCCTTGTTGTAAATAATTTTGTCCACCCTAAGCGTGGAAGGTTATACTCAGATGTGAGTCCCTTGCTCATTGCACCATCAGGATTCAAGCAAGCCGGGCCGAAGACGGCTGTAATGCCAGAAACCGGTCCCCGGAAGCTTGTTTCCTTCCCAGTGTAAGAATTGGCTTTTGTAGTCTGGTCTGCCCTGTTCCCATGATGCACTGGGCCAGGGACAGACTAATTTGCATACAGCCAGGTTCTGAAACTGGGATGGTGCAATGAGCTAAAAAACGGTGTTGGATCTAGCCCTGATCTCTTGACTGGGTGAGAGTACTCTGCTTAATTCAGAGACTCTGTCCATCACCACCCCTTGTTGTAAATAATTTTGTCCACCCTAAGCGTGGAAGGGTATACTCAGATGTGAGTCCCTTGCTCATTGCACCATCAGGATTCAAGCAAGCCGGGCCGAAGACGGCTGTAATGCCAGAAACCGGTCCCCGGAAGCTTGTTTTCTTCCCAGTGTAAGAATTGGCTTTTGTAGTCTGGTCTGCCCTGTTCCCATGATGCACTGGGCCAGGGACAGACTAATTTGCATACAGCCAGGTTCTGAAACTGGGATGGTGCAATGAGCTAAAAAACGGTGTTGGATCTAGCCCTGATCTCTTGACTGGGTGAGAGTACTCTGCTTAATTCAGAGACTCTGTCCATCACCACCCCTTGTTGTAAATAATTTTGTCCACCCTAAGCGTGGAAGGGTATACTCAGATGTGAGTCCCTTGCTCATTGCACCATCAGGATTCAAGCAAGCCGGGCCGAAGACGGCTGTAATGCCAGAAACCGGTCCCCGGAAGCTTGTTTCCTTCCCAGTGTAAGAATTGGCTTTTGTAGTCTGGTCTGCCCTGTTCCCATGATGCACTGGGCCAGGGACAGACTAATTTGCATACAGCCAGGTTCTGAAACTGGGATGGTGCAATGAGCTAAAAAACGGTGTTGGATCTAGCCCTGATCTCTTCACTGGGTGAGAGTACTCTGGCTTAATTCAGAGACTCTGTCCATCACCACCCCTTGTTGTAAATAATTTTGTCCACCCTAAGCGTGGAAGGGTATACTCAGATGTGAGTCCCTTGTCATTGCACCATCAGGATTCAAGCAAGCCGGGCCGAAGACGGCTGTAATGCCAGAAACCGGTCCCCGGAAGCTTGTTTCCTTCCCAGTGTAAGAATTGGCTTTTGTAGTCTGGTCTGCCCTGTTCCCATGATGCACTGGGCCAGGGACAGACTAATTTGCATACAGCCAGGTTCTGAAACTGGGATGGTGCAATGAGCTAAAAAACGGTGTTGGATCTAGCCCTGATCTCTTGACTGGGTGAGAGTACTCTGCTTAATTCAGAGACTCTGCCCATCACCACCCCTTGTTGTAAATAATTTTGTCCACCCTAAGCGTGGAAGGGTATACTCAGATGTGAGTCCCTTGCTCATTGCACCATCAGGATTCAAGCAAGCCGGGCCGAAGACGGCTGTAATGCCAGAAACCGGTCCCCGGAAGCTTGTTTCCTTCCCAGTGTAAGAATTGGCTTTTGTAGTCTGGTCTGCCCTGTTCCCATGATGCACTGGGCCAGGGACAGACTAATTTGCATACAGCCAGGTTCTGAAACTGGGATGGTGCAATGAGCTAAAAAACGGTGTTGGATCTAGCCCTGATCTCTTGACTGGGTGAGAGTACTCTGCTTAATTCAGAGACTCTGTCCATCACCACCCCTTGTTGTAAATAATTTTGTCCACCCTAAGCGTGGAAGGGTATACTCAGATGTGAGTCCCTTGCTCATTGCACCATCAGGATTCAAGCAAGCCGGGCCGAAGACGGCTGTAATGCCAGAAACCGGTCCCCGGAAGCTTGTTTCCTTCCCAGTGTAAGAATTGGCTTTTGTAGTCTGGTCTGCCCTGTTCCCATGATGCACTGGGCCAGGGACAGACTAATTTGCATACAGCCAGGTTCTGAAACTGGGATGGTGCAATGAGCTAAAAAACGGTGTTGGATCTAGCCCTGATCTCTTGACTGGGTGAGAGTACTCTGCTTAATTCAGAGACTCTGTCCATCACCACCCCTTGTTGTAAATAATTTTGTCCACCCTAAGCGTGGAAGGGTATACTCAGATGTGAGTCCCTTGCTCATTGCACCATCAGGATTCAAGCAAGCCGGGCCGAAGACGGCTGTAATGCCAGAAACCGGTCCCCGGAAGCTTGTTTCCTTCCCAGTGTAAGAATTGGCTTTTGTAGTCTGGTCTGCCCTGTTCCCATGATGCACTGGGCCAGGGACAGACTAATTTGCATACAGCCAGGTTCTGAAACTGGGATGGTGCAATGAGCTAAAAAACGGTGTTGGATCTAGCCCTGATCTCTTGACTGGGTGAGAGTACTCTGCTTAATTCAGAGACTCTGTCCATCACCACCCCTTGTTGTAAATACGGCTGAGTTGAAGTCTCCTCCCAGTATCACATGGCCAATGTCCAGAGTTTGAATTTTACCCCACATCGTGAGAAGTGAGGAAGTGTCATCTACATTGGGGTCATAATAGCAACAAAAAAAAGGACCGTGTGCAAATGTAGTTTACCCCACATCATACAGTATCTGCCGCCGGGGTCCACTTCCGTCCCGGCAGGCGTGAAGTTCACACCCCGTCTAACCAAAATTGTAACCCCCCTTGCATAGTTGGAGTAGGAGGAGAAAA
The DNA here is from genome assembly GCF_964261635.1 of Lissotriton helveticus. Taxonomy (NCBI): domain Eukaryota; kingdom Metazoa; phylum Chordata; class Amphibia; order Caudata; family Salamandridae; genus Lissotriton; species Lissotriton helveticus. Next base: position 226,850,888 of record NC_136072.1, on the reverse strand, counting down.
CCCTGCAGGAGGCCCACCTGGTCGCAAAGAGTGATGAACTATCCTGAATTAAATGAGTTTCCTGCAGCATAGCTATGGAAATGCCCTCTCTATCTAGGTACCCTAAAATTTGCCTCTTTTTCCTAGGGTTATTCAGCCCCCGAATGTTTCACGACAGCAGCTGAAATTGGTGCAATGGCAATGTATCACCTACGTCACCCATTCAGACACAGAAGAAATCTTGTAGTGCGCAATTACACAATTGTCCAATAAAGCACTCTGGACGTCCAGCACAGTACAATCTCCCCATAAGAACCTCCCACCAATCCCCCCTCGGGACAACACAGAGAACATTTCCATGGCAAAGGTAGTGGAGCAAACTTCCTTCCCTCCCACACCAGCAACCCCAACTTACCGGGAATACAGCCCCCACCCAACAACCCAAAAAGAAAACAGAGTATAACCCAGATAATACATAATCCAGAACCCAACCCACAAGGGGGCAGTGGTGCTAGGGGGTACGCCCAATCGGGGACCAGAACTAGGGGCACCAGACCTACCAATCCACCTCCCTACTTACACCCACAGACAACAGGGAGAGACCCCAGTCGTCAAAAGTGGGACGGAGGTGGGTGACCGAGCACGAAGGAATGTCATGGACCGATAAGCCCCGTGCTGATCAGGTACCTAAAAAGGAATAGTAATACTCAGACATCTGTTAGCAAATGGACACTTTGCGCCTTATGAAAGGGAAACGATACCGCTAAGTAGTTTCTTAGTCCTGTTGCATCATCGGAGAATGCGACCCAGATCTGCGGTGAGTAGCCTCGTCACTGTTACGTTCCCTTCCGCAGTGTTTAAGGAAATCCTCAACCTGCTGCGGGTTTAGAAAGAAGTGGGTTGTACCCTGAAATGTCACTTTCAACTTCGCAGGGTATAGCATGGCATATGGGATTTCTTGTGCCTGAAGTTTCTTTTTAACCGCTGTGAATTTGCGCCTAGCCTCCTGGACAGAGGGAGTGAAATCAGGAAAAAAGGAGAGGGTAGTATTACAGTAGTGCACAGTCCCCATTGCTCTTGCTCGCTGGAGCACCGCATCACGGTCTCTATAGTTCAGGAAGCGCACTATAATGGGGCAAGGTTGGGCTCCTGGAGGCGGGCGCGCTGCCAGAGATCTATGTGATGAAATGTGGGGAGAAGGATTCCTTCCCAAACAGCTCAATAAGCAGGTTTTCTACAAAGGGCTCCATTTTTCCGGTGTTGGTGGATTCCGCAAGGCCTAAAATTCTGACATTGTTGCGTCGAGACCTCGCTTCCAAGTCCTCATTCTTGTCCGCGATGAGTTTAAGCAACCTGTCCATTTGAGTGACTTGCTTACCAGTGGAGGTGGCCCCATCTTCAAGAACCGAGATTTTGTCCTCTGTTTCCTTGTTGCGGGTGTCATGTTGCTCCAGTTTAGAAACCACGCTGTCCATGCGTACATTGATGGTGTCTATCTTGGCGTCAATTGAGGACAGGCTTTGTTTCATCCCCAACAGTAATGTCTTCCAGTCCTCCTCCGGAGGAGCCGGGGCAGGAGGACTGCCGTCGGGCTCCGATGTCGTTTTGGACTGTTTTTTGGATTCAAAGGGTATTTTGGACTGGCGTGCGTCATTTCGGCCCATGTCTCTTCTGGGCGTCCGCGATGTAGTAGGGGAGATGGACGCCAGAGCGCAGGAGGGGTACAGCAGAAGAGAAGAAGATGAGCACCCAACAGATCCAACGCAGTGGAGACTGGTAAATTAAGGAGTCTTGGCAAAAGGTTTCAATTGAAAACAGGGATCCTGGTGGGGAAGGCAGCGTGAAGGGCTAGCACGGGGGGGAAACAGTAGCGCTGCGGACCGGCGTCCCACGCAGATGCCCCGGATAGCTAAGGACTCGTGTCAGGCCGCGTCTGTGTCTTTGCCCATCAGGGGGAGTGCCCAGGAAGCAACTTGTAGTGCGTGCGGCACTCCACCGACGTGTAGGGAAGGCCTTGATGTGAATGGAACAGTGCACTACGACAATCGTCGGTCCTCGCGGCACCAAACTCGCAGCAGGGTCAAACGGCAGGGAGTAAGGCAGTCCCCCTCCGACCCCTGGAAAGGTGCGCAAGAGTGAGGGCGGGCCGGTGGACAAGTCGATGTGTGGGTTACCCCTTGCGTAGCGAAGACAGTAGGATCAGCCCTCACACCGTAGGCAGAGTAGCGCCATCCGCCCGAATGTGAGAGGCAGGCAGGTGATGGCCTCAAAGCTGCGGGAGGCGGGCAACAGCAGAAGCGGCAAGCTCCGGGTCCGGCCAGGCAGCTGGGGAAGAGGCTCCTTGAAGGGAGGCCGGTGCACACGATCCGCAGATGTCCGGGAGATCCGCCAGGCGAGCTGCAGGATAGCGCGCCAGTGGGGAGATGTGACCAGCGAGCGTCAGGGGTAGCGCCGGCCCGGGGGGAGGAGGGGGGAGGACTGCGGAGGCACGGAGCTGGTAAGCAGCACTCACCCGCTGCGATGGCTGAAGTCTCCCCCGGGCGTGCAGTAGCAATGCAAGGTCCGGCAGGTGGGTTTCATACGGCAGTGGTGGCACACTGTAGATAGGCCAGCATAAACGGCCCGCTGACTTCCAGGAGGACGGCACAGGATGGCCGCGGGACAGCGCGCCGGTGTAATGGCGGGCCCAGCAAGGATCAAGGTCAGCGCCGCCCGGGGGTAGAGAGGCGGCCGCGAAGGTCCACAGCCAGCAGGCAGCCCTCACCTGATACAGCGGCCGGAGCTCCTCTCGGCGTGCAGGTGTAATCCTGAGTTCGGCGGGAGGGCGCCCCTCAGCAGGCCAGGCTCACCCGTCCCCGCCGGATAGGCCGCAGAGCCCCGGACTTCCCAACCAGGCCAGGCCGCCCAGGAGTGTGCAGTCAACCGCTCCTCGGGTCGCTCAGGTTTTCTCTGGCCACCGTCCTCGCCAAATCAAGGATATCCGGGTCATATGAGGTATCGCCTTGATCAGCACGGAGAGGTGCAGACAATGGGGCAGGTTGCAGGCAGATTCTCGCGGTCAGGATCACTGCAGGATAGGTAAGCGTGCTTGGTCGTTTGGGAGCCTCACACCAGTGCGGCCATCTTGGTCTGGTGCCACCTAGCGCCCCCCTTGCCTTCCCATACTTAACAAACAAAACTGCAAATATTGCAAACACGAATATCATTGAGAAACATATTGATTTTTTCTTTTACATATGATATGTCAAAAATATCACCCCACCCAATACCAATAATATCACCAAGAAATGTACATCATCATCAATAAACATTACAAAATCGACTTTTTATTTGAAACAAATAATTAAAATACACATTAAACGATATATACACATTAATGATTCAAAAAAACATTAAATCACAAAAATATTAACAATTAACTCCAAAAAAACATGGAACTATATACATAATGATATAAGCTCCAAAAATAATTAACATGAACTTTAAACATTCATGCAATAGTCTAAATCTTAATATATATTATAGTTATGACCAACTTTTCCCATAGACAAAGCTTTTTTTGTCGCTAATAACTCTGGTGCAGTTTGGCAAATCTTTACAAAATTGTCAAAACTAGTTTGCAAATTTACTTCATCTGTTGTCTGGAAATTTTCAGGGTGATTCATCAAGTGGGAGACAAGATAAAGGGGGTGGTCCCGAAACTGTTTTGCATGCAATGTCTATGGGGATGTTGCAATTTTTAGACATGGCTACAGCCCCAACTGCTGAACAGAAGTGCACCAAATTTGGCAGGAAGCTAGATCTTGGTGTAGAAAGAGACATGTTTTGTAATTTGGTGTAAATATGCTCAGTAGTTTAGGAGTTATTGAAGAAAAAAATGTATGGATCTATTGGGGAGCAACACCTTCAAGGATCCACCCACGGAGGATTCGCCAGTCCGGAGGCACAGCAAGGCCCTAATTGGCTGGCCACAACCTGATAGGAAAGTTGCGGCCTCCACTTTGTTAGTCGTTTGGCCCAGGGGATGGAAAAATAAAGTATCCTTACCCCGTATGACACAAGGAGGGATCTTTGCCCCAAAGCTTTTTTGGGCCCTGAATCGAGGATTTTTTTGGGTACCCAAAGATTCCACGGAAGATTCGCCGGTACTCGCAAGGGGGCTGCAAATCTGAGGCCCAATAAAAAAAAAACCCTCACACACCATACCCCCGCTGTGCATGCACAGCATGGGGTTGGCTGCATGCGGGAGGTTGGCTGTATACAGCGTGCACAGCGGTGATTGTATTAACTTACGGTGATTATATATTTTTAAAAACCTTAGAAATTCACTGAAAAAAACAAAGGTTTTAGGGACGTTAAAGTTAGGGTCCTGTTTTACCCACACAAAACCATTGAAATTCAGCCGTTATAGTTATACTTATCTGAAGAAACTGTAACTCATGCTGTTAAGAAACTCTAGGCCACTAGATATAGTTAACTATACCTTTGAATTTCTATTGTTTTGTGTGGATAAAATGTGAACCTAACTATAACGTCACAGTAAAAAAAAGAATTCAGTACACACACATAAATATATATATGAACAAGGCGGGAGCAAGCTGCCGAAACGCGTCTAAGCAGCAACTGAGTGAATAAAATTTCTTTGGATTGTGATTCACGGAGTCAGCGCCTTTCTTAATTGAGAGTTTGGACTGGTTTTCAATATATATATATATATATGAACCAAGCAATTCCGACCACTTCCGTATCACGGCGAAGCAGGAACTCAGACCACCACAGCAACTCAGGCAAGGTATGCTTTTATTTACGTTTCTTCCACAGCCTGCAACGACGCGTTTCAGGCTTCACGAGCCCTTGATCACATTCAGCTTTATACACGTTTTTATCACTTTTTATACACATATATATATATTATTAACGGCCACCCAGACTCTCAGTGGCTTCCCCAATGACGCTGGATCCCGGCCCGCGATAGAGAGAGCACGCTCCACTCTCCCACTGTGATGGACCCGAGTTGCTAGGCAATGACTCGCCGCGGCTGCTGCTGCAGCACGATCTCCTCCTTGAGCCCAGGGCCGAAGGCAGTGATGAGACACAGGGGTTTGGAGTGGCTCCTGAGACAGCACATTGCAGCTGCTCGGTGCGCCTCAAAAAGGAAGGGTTGCTTGGTCCTGCGATCAGGCCAGCGGTGGTGAAAGGAAATAGGCAGGGCGCTCTTGGAGATACCCGACCAGCCGTGGTGCTCCTGTAGATCTGGGGCCGGCGGCGGTGCAAGCAGACGGGGGTTTCACAGACTCCTCACGACCACAAGCAGAGGAGGCCATGGATGAAGCTCTCTTTTGCAACACAGGCTCCTTGCAGAACACACACAGGGTGCAAAACACACGCACACAGCCGTGAGCAGATGATCCTCTGGAAAACTTTTGTATCCCTGAATTTTCCTAAAACGGGAGGCCAGCTCTGTGGCACTTGCTGTAAGTACCTAGTGGGCTAGTTAGACCCTAGGGATCCTCAGGATTCAAGGGGACTTAATCTCCCAACTTAAAACGGCAACAGGGCGCGTTTACACAGTGGTGAAAGGAGGGTACCGTGCCTGAGGTGACGTGTGCAAATACGCCCTCAGGCGCGTTATAAGTTGGGGAAATAATTCCCCTTCAATCCTGAGGGCCCCTGGGAGCCACCTAGCCCACCAGGTGCTTCCAGTAAGTGCCACTGCGCTGCATTGCAGAGAGGTGGTCCAAGCCATGCCCCTTTTTATACCTCTCTGTGATGCAGCTCTGTGGTGCTTACTGGAGGTACCTAGTGGGCTAGCTGGACTCTAGCGACCCTCAGGATTCAAGGGGACTTTATCTCCTAACTTAAAACGGCCACAGGGTGTGTTTACACAGTGGTGAAGGGAGGGGACCGGGCCTGAGGTGACGTGTGCAAACACGCCCTGTGGCGCTTTTTAATTTGGGGAAATAATTCCTCTTCAATCCTGAGGACCCTGGGAGGCAACTAGCCCACCAGGTGCTTTCAGTAAGCACCACTGCGCTGCATTGCAGAGAGGGTGTCCAGGCCATGCCCTTTTTACACCTCTCCGCAACGCAGCTCTGTGGTGCTTACTGGAGGTACCTAGTGGGATAGTTGGACCCTAGGGACCCTCAGGATTCAAGGGGACTTAATATACCAACTTAAAACGGCCACAGGGCTGTTTACACAGTGGTGAAAGGAGGGGACCGGGCCTGAGGAGACGTGTGCAAATACACCCTCTGGCGCATTATAAGTTGGGGAAATAATTCCCCTTCAATCCTGAGGGCCCCTGGGGGCCAACTAGCCCACCAGGTGCTTCCAGTAAGTGCCGCTGCGTTGCAGAGAGGTGGTCCAAGCCATGCCCCTTTTTAAACCTCTCTGTAATGCAGCTCTGTGGTGCTTACTGGAGGTACCTAGTGGGCTAGCTGGACTCTAGCGACCCTCAGGATTCAAGGAAACTTTATCTCCTAACTTAAAACGGCCACAGGGTGTGTTTACACAGTGGTGAAGGGAGGGGACCGGGCCTGAGGTGACGTGTGCAAACACGCCCTGTGGCGCTTTTTAATTTGGGGAAATAATTCCTCTTCAATCCTGAGGGCCCCTGGGAGCCAACTAGCCCACCAGGTGCTTCCAGTAAGTGCCACTGCGCTGCGTTGTAGAGAGGTGGTCGAAGCCATGCCCCTTTTTATACCTCTCTGTAATGCAGCTCTGTGGTGCTTACTGGAGGTACCTAGTGGGCTAGTTGGACTCTAGCAACCCTCAGGATTCAAGGGGACTTTATCTCCTAACTTAAAACGGCCACAGGATGTGTTTACACAGTGGTGAAGGGAGGGGACCGGGCCTGAGGTGACGTGTGCAAACACGCCCTGTGGCGCTTTTTAATTTGGGGAAATAATTCCTCTTCAATCCTGAGGGCCCCTGGGAGACAACTAGCCCACCAGGTGCTTCCAGTAAGCACCACTGCGCTGCGTTGCAGAGAGGGTGTCCAGGCCGTGCCCTTTTTACACATTTCTCCGCAACGCAGCTCTGTGGTGCTTACTGGAGGTACCTAGTGAGATAGTTGGACTCTAGGGACCCTCAGGATTCAAGGGGACTTAATATACCAAATTAAAATGGCCACAGGGTGTGTTTACACAGTTGTAAAGGAAGGGGACGGGGCCTGAGGTGACGCGTGCCAAAACGCCCTGTGGCGCATTTTAAGTTGGGGAAAAAATACCCCTTCAATTCTGAGGGCCCCTTGGGGCTAACTAGCCCACTAGGTGCTTCCAGTAAGCGCCACTGCGCTGTGTCGCAGAGAGGTGGTCCAGGCCGTGCCCCTTTTTACATCTATCTCAATGCAGCTCTGTGGCGCTTACTGAAGATACCTAATGGCCTAGTTGGACCCAAGGGATACTCAGGATTGAAGGGGACTTTATCCCCCAAATTAAAAGCACTGGCCTAGGCCTGGTTAGTCAGATTCAGTTATCACCAGTACCCGTCTGAAAACGTTGTGGGCACAAGAGGACTTTCTGCTCCTCTGTTGGTTCTTTCTGTACATCTCTTCTTCTTCTTGCACTTTTCTAAATCTTTGTGAACTTCTGTTGCTTCTTTCTGCATTTCTTTTTTTTCTTTCATCACTTGTCCTACCTCTGTAGGCATGGTTGGAAACTAGCATTTAAAAAACCTTTGACATTCACTGAAAAAACCATAGGTTTCAGGCACGTTATAGTTAGGAATTAGCATTTAAAAAACCTTTGAAAATTACTGAAAAAAACATAGGTTTCAGTCACGTTATAGTTAGAAATGAGCATTTAAAAAACCTTACAAATTCACTGAAACAACCAAAGGTTTCAGGGGCATTATAGTTAGTTGGACATTTCACTCGTACAAAACCATAGAAATTCCCCCGTTATAGTTAGCTAACTATAACTCGCGCGCCCCCAATGCACTGCTGATAACGTCACATATTACATCACTCGTGTCATGGTCAGGGACATCACTCATGACATCACTGATGGCATCTCAAATGACATCAATGATGACATCATCCTTGTGTTAGAGGGGCAGACCTCCTCCCACCCTAATATAACCTTTGATACACACACTCAAAAATGGAAACTAACATTTTCAAAACAATAGACACACCAATACCACGGAGGTGAGAAGGAGAGATGAGAGAGGCATTCACCTATCGTTGGAAATCTCGGACTCCTTACTTGAGAGAGATAATATTGTGGAAGCAACAATGATGAGCAAGTGTTGCTAACGCATATACTTATTTTATTCAATATGCACGTTGATGACTATGTTGCGGTCGTTCTGGAGATTGTTGACTGCCTTCCATTGCCCTTCAGTGAGGTTACTTTTACTGGTATTTCTCCCCAGAAGTGAGAGTAGATCATGGGCTACCAGGTCTCTGAATACGTCTATATTGTCTCTAGGCAATACGGATACGTATTTAGATTTGGCTCTGAACCCAGTAAGCGGTGTATCACCAGTCTCTACAACTAGGAGGTTCATTATATCTGTAGTGTGTGTGGGATTTAATGAGTCAAGGGCAGTGTTGGAGATTGCAAGCGGTGTCTGCTGGGCTAGGTTAGTCATGGTTTGTAGTGCTGGGACATCCCCGATGGTTAGGCATACGTCATCATCGTTGGTGCGATTGGTGTGTGTCCTCTTGTTCACTTCTTTAGAGGCATGCATTTTACACAGTTTAAGTTTACATTCGAACTTGTAAAGGTCTACTCTCACTTGTGCATAATCTAGGCCTTTGTCGGGACAAAACGATAAACCCAATTCTAATAGACTTATTTCTACATCAGACAGAATCTTATTACTCAGATTCACTACCGTTAACGTTTGCATGTTGATCTCCATTACTGGTTCTTCACTTTCTGGTGTCTTGTTCCCATGCCAGTGGATCTTGTGTTGGTGGCACCTAATGATTCTTCTCTTGTTCTGTCTGCGCTTTCTTGCCATTTTCCTTTGGGCCTCCCCCGGTCGAATGTTCTTTTTCTTTCTGTATTAGTAGGTGCTCCCAGGAAAAAGACTGTTGTTCAAGACTGCCCGATGCTGTGCTGTTCACTGAGTCTTGGTCCGAACTCATGTCTGTGATGGACTCGTCTTTGCTCAGTTCCAGCGATTCCAGGACCTTCTCCTTCCTAAGCTCTGTTCTCACTTTGTTGTATTTTTTTGCAAAAGTTAGTATGCATCCGGCAGCATAGTCCCGTTCGTCCCGCATAAATTTACGTTGTTTCCTGGCCACGACATCCTTTTCAAATACTTTAATTTTGTCCTCCATGGACTGGATTATTTTTTCTACTTCTTGCCATTCTTTTTCTTTTTTGAGATCATCCAGGACCTCCTGTATCTGTGCAAGTAGCGATTTCTGCTCCTCCCACGCATTCGGAATAAGTATTTCCATCATGCGCCTTGAACAAGCGTTGGTGTTTTCCACCCAGTCTTGCAGCACTTTCGGTTTAGGTTTTGCTAGCGTGGGGGTGATAAAAATACGCAGTCCTCTGGGGATCCAATTGACCTCTAGATAGTTTTGGAGGGAGGTCGCCTCCCACCACCTACTTATTTCCCTGCGTCGCAAGCGTTCCAGCATGCTGCCTTTCTGGCGGAGGCTGGATGCTGTCACTGCGGTCTCTGTGCTCCCCGATGGTTGAGGATCTTGTTGTGTTCCTGTGAAAATTGCCTTTGCTGAGGCCTCACGTCCTCTGAGGTACTCATCTGCCATAATGCTTCGGATTCGTTGTTTTTTAGTGCTTGATGTGCACTTCTGCTGCTGTAATCAACCTCACGTCCAGAGCCTCCTGGTTCACGTGCAGTGCTTAATTTGTAAAATATTAAGTGCCAGGGCTCTGACCATGAGGCCACTGCAGCTTGCACCACCCATCGCCCCTGGCATTTGTGGCATAACAACTACTAACCATAGTTCCTGCATGTAAATGCGACAGTAAAGATTATTCCTGGTTCCCAAAGCTAAATAAATGGCTGGGGAGGCAGGTATTAGTAATTTTGTTATGTATATTGTTTCCATACACTGCTGTTATACTGCTCCGCTCTAAATTACATGAGCAGCGCCACCTTGTGGCAGACTGCCCTAAGTGTGGTATTGACAATTAGGTGGCGGCGCCTGAGCACCGGATACAAATTAAGTGCCGGTGCTCAGCACCGAAAAGCTCCGGCTCAAATTAAGCACTGCTCACGAATGGCCATGCAATAGGCAGACGTGTCTGATCGAGACAGGTCAGGCGGAAGTACCGATGTGCTCCACACCACTTCCTGTGTCTCTTGATAGTTCTCCGACCTGGTACAGGCAAGAGTAAGACAGCCGCCAATGAGATGCGCTGCGCTCAAAGCTTAGCTTTTCCCGGGGTCAGTCCCATGTAGACCTGCGACTCCGGTTCCACGCGGTTAGACTGCATGTGTTTGGTCCATCTGGCGGGAACTCCTAACGACAAGGAAACCAGGTGCAGGGCGGACGGAAACGGAGTACCCTTCCAAACGAGTTGGGCTTTGCCAGCGGATGCCACCGGCAATATATTCCTACAAGAGAAATCCGGCGAAAAGGATATCACATGAGCCCACAAGGTTGATTCAGCAGGTGAAGTTTGTTCCTGGCAGCTAGGACGATGCGTTTCGACCACGTCCGTGGTCTTGGTCACATGACCTCCATCTCCAGAGTGCATAATATTTAGAGGTACAGCGTGATTACATGTCATAGACATAGTAGAAATAATATAAACATGATTATATGTCACATTTAAAAAAAAATAGAAAGTGCAAAGACAAGTTTTAAAGTGCAATGGTAAAATACATGACTGCATATATATGAGAAAAACAACTATAAGTCTACCGTCCCGGGGGCATATTATCAAGAACTGCGTTACAATTATCGCCAATTTAGCGGCTGAAAACTGCCGCTAAAGCGGCGATAATGAGCTTGATAATATGCCCTGGAGATTTCAAATAGAAGCCCATGTTCACACCAGAAAATGGACTTCTATTGGAATTCTCAAGAGCATATTATCAAGCCCATTATTGTCGCTTTTGCGGCAGTTTTCTGCCGCTAAACCAGCGATAATTTTTAACGCTCTTCTTGATAACGTGCCCCCATATCGGCAGTGTCACACACAAATTTGCACGTCCCATATCTTTTGTGCACAGACTAATTCAAAGCAATATATACAATATTCTGGGACTTTATCATAAAATCCTTCCACAAATAATATATAGCTCTTACAGTTTTGTCAATGTCTTTCATTTTATGAGTTTCCATCTCGAACATTTCTGCAGTTGCTTGCCATCCCTTGTTATCACAAAATAAGTTCTTCTCCTGCTCGCTTTCCTCAACCCACGCTTTGGAGGTAGTCTTTCCAATCATTTTGAAAAGGTTCTTTAGAAAATAATGTATTCGTTCACAAATGAATCGGGCATTTTATATTGCTTGCTCAAAGCTCGTTTTAACAAAGACATATTTTTTAAAATGGTGCCTGAAATAGAAAATAAAATGGAAGAATAAGCGTCTAACGTAATACGAAACAATTTCTAAAAAGTCAAGGACAAAATCAAGAGTGCCTCATCTTGTTAGAAGGACATTTTATTAGTTGTCAAGGTAACGTTGATTGAAGAACGTCAAAACCAAGAAGGGCAGAAAGGAACAAAAGATGAGGAAAACAAGAACACAATTTACAAAAATGATCATGACTTGTATCACAAAAAAGCATTCATTTTCCATGTAAACATGTTCCTTTAATAATTTACGTTATGAACTGTACACGTTAATATTAAAATTAGTTATATTTGAAAGTATTTACAAAACTATTAAGCATTTGCGTATTGCTAACAATGGTTACATTTTTGCATTAAACACACTCTCAACCTGAACTCATCAAATGTTTGCTTCTGGTTGCTTCCCTTGTCATCTGGTGTTGCTTTGGGATTTCGATGTACTATAATCCATCCAGATTCAATTTTACACAAGGACATGATTGTTTGGAATTAAAGGTGAGCACACTGGTTCCTTAGCACCCCCCTATTTGAACTCCTGATTGTTTCCAAGTCTTTAGATGTACTACTTGTGTGAGTGGTAGGAGTGAATCTGGCGCTCAGTCTGGGCACACTGAAGGAGCTGCTGGTGTAATGGCTGGCAAAGCCTTCTCCCTGTTGCTTTCTCATTTTTAGTTCCCTTTAAAGGAAGCCTTAGTTGCTTCGCAGACCCTTTGCTACTAATACTTTAAACGGGATATACATTTAGCTAGTAGTACAGAGAGTCAGATTTCAGCCAATCCCTTTCAACACTGGAAGAGTTGCCATTGGTTGCAATTCCAGTCCTCTAAACTCATGGGGCCTCATTTATGAGGTTGTGCGTCACTTTTACGCCGCCGGTGCGTCTCTTTTTGTGACGCACCAGTGGCGTAAAAAATGTGCCTCGTTGCGCCATATTTACAAAGCGACGCATCTAGGTAGATGCGTCACTTTGCAAACCCCTGCGCCACATTATACCTGCGCCAGGTATAATGTATGCAAGGTGGGGCGTATTGACGCAAGAAAGGGTCATGGAAGTGACGCAGTGAAATCTATGAGATTTCACTGCGCCACTTCTAGGACTCAAATGCATCAAAATCTTACACCTGCCTCACAGCAGGCGTAAGACTGACGCAGGCCCTTTCACATGGGGCTTGCCCCATGTGAAAGGACACATTGCTGGAGTTGCGTCACTCTTGTGACACACTCCAGCAATGCGTCACTTTTGCGCCATACAGATACGTCAGAAATACTGACGTATCTGTAACTCCTTGCGCCATGATGCGTCATACTGTAAATATGACGCATCATTGGAGTCGCAAGGAGGGCGCAGTGAAAAGTGATGCATCGCTGTTTTCACGCAGCGATGCGTCACTTCTCATAAATGAGGCCCATGGCATTTTATGGACGCTTCATGATCCCATGAAGTTTTGAGGGTGGTATTCAACATGAAATCCTCTGCACCTCTGCTCCCTTTGCTTTTACTTTCCCTCTCCATCTCATCCGACATCCCTCGCAAGGTGTGATCTCCAGCCTTTTGTACTTTTACTTGCCCCCTGTCATCACCGCCTCCCTAGCCTGCCAACCTCTCTATGGTTATGTTTGAGCTTTCACATTTCCCAATTTATGCATCTTCTCCACATTTGTATTCCTGCTTACATCAACTCCACTCCTGTCTCTCACTTCCTGCCCTCTTGCTCCCTTCTGCCATCCCTTCTACCTTCATTTTCTTGCTTTCATGCACTTAGTCCCGTTTCTTGTAATTTTTCACTGTCACTGCTTCTTCACTTGCTTCCATTTCTTTTCTCGCTACAGATGTATCTTGAGAAGTAGTCTTATGAAGAGGAAAACAAACTTATCATCTTCCCTTATTTGTTTCCTTGCCATTTTCAGCAGCTACCATCCTGCTGATTAAACCAACTGTACTGAAAAAAAATCAAAAATTCAACTAGTTAACGATTGCTGCTACTTTATGTACTCAGGTTCCTGATAAGTCTCAGCAATATTAGGGGGATACACAGGAGTTTTAGAAGTAGAAAATGAAGTTTATTGTATTAATAAAAAGACAACGCAAGTATCAGGTGGTCGTTAAAAAGTTGTAGACACATATGACTTAAAATCAAATGTAAAAACAATTTGCCTAAATCTAGACACATGTGAGTTCAATGTATAAAAATAGCTTACTTAAATCACGGAATTAAAGCTTGGTTGGTCCAGGAATTTCATCTGCATTATTATTGCACTATTGTCTCTGCCACTAAAACAGTATCCTGCGGTGATGGATTAAAACCATGATCTCTTGACTTGGTAAGAGTATTCTGCATCATTCAGAAACTCTGTCCATCACCACCCCCCTTTTCCAAAATCGGTTTTATCCACACTATGTGTGGGAGGGTATGCTCAGATGTGAGTCCCTTGCTCATTGCACCATCAGGATTCAAGCAAGCCGGGCCGAAGAAGGCTGTGATGCCAGAAACCGGTCCCCGGAAGCTTGTTTCCTTCCCAGTATAAGAATTGGCTTGGTAGTTTGGTTTGCCCTGTTCCCAGCATGCACTGGGACAGGAACAGACTAATTTGCATATAGCCAGGTTCTGAGCTGGGATGATGCATTGAGCTAAAAAACGGTGATGGATTAAAACCATGATCTCTTGACTTGGTAAGAGTATTCTGCATCATTCAGAAACTCTGTCCATCACCACCCCCCTTTTCCAAAATCACTAAAACAGTATCCAACAGCCTCCAAAGTAGATTGTATTTTTGCCTTATTAAAAACCGGTTGCAGAAACTTTTTCCCTAATTACAAGAGTTTGGGGAAAATACCTAAAATGTTCAGAAGGGTTTCTGTTGTGAGCCCACTCAGTCAACATACAGTTTTTCCTTCGAGTGCTGAGGTTGATGTCCGCTCAAATTCGTAAATCCCGATTTAAAACAGTTTGAATAGCAAAAAATGTCATTTTAACCCAGGATGGCAGATTTGACCCTAGATACTGTTGTAAGGAAAAAGTGTCAAAAACTAAGTCTGTGTGATTCTATTGTTTTGAATGTGTCAACTTAGAATCCCACTCCTCGGGAGCGTGGCTTGAGCCGCCACAAGATGGCAGCGATTCTGTGAGGCTCTGTGTGTCGGCTGAGGCCGTTTTCTTCGTGGAGCGGCAGTTTTCCCTTGTTATCTTCATGGAGTGAGGCATATTTAAGCACTGATGCGGGGGAACAGGTAGATATTGTCATGTTATGTGGTGTTAAAAGTAATTTGTAGAGCGCACGTTCACCAGGCAGTTTCTTGGCGCTGAGAGAGGATGGCAGTTGTACAAGAGTGAATGACTCTTCAGTCTTACACTTGGGTAAATAGCCAGGTCCTAAGTAACTTTCTGAACTGTAAGAGCCAGCGGTGCGCAAATAGGAGGGGAGGGTGTTCCAGAACTGAGGGGCCAGGGTTGTATATCTGAGACCTCCATGTTTCTTTCCTTTGAAACTGTGGGGAACCAGCAGATGTTTATTTGAAGAACTTAAGTCATGAGCTGGTGTGTATCTCCGTGTTTTAGAAGCAATGAAGGCGGGCCTGTGTCCAGAGAGGGTTTTATAGATGGTCAGCCCAATTTAAACAGGCAGCGTTGCGGTAAAGGGAGCCGGTGAAGGCTTTTCAATAATGGGCTCTCATGTCGGTACTTGGGCTCACCAAAAATAGGCCTAGCTGCCTGATTCTGAACCAGTTGCCACCGATGTAACTGATAGGACGGTATGCCAGTAGATAGAGAATTTGCGTAGTCAATACGAGAGAGGACTAGGGATTGCTATTTCCGTTTTGTTTTTGCCATTTTTCGTCCTGTTTCCCCCAGCGTCGTGCTCCTCTGACATATGCCAGTTCCGGCTGCCATTTTCTATGTAGCAGCAGGCTGCGGTGAACGGCAAGAATTTTTCCTGGTATCTTGGACTGTTTTATTCTGACCTACAATTGGCTCTCATTGCTTACTGGACATTCATTGATAAAACCTCTTCAATGTTTAAGGCAATTCATCTGTACTTTATTACCAGTGTTTCTCATCTGCTAAGCTGAGGGGAGACATTTATAAATACCTGTAAAGGGAAATATTAATCACTCTGCTCTACAAGCAGTTTTTGAGGTTGTTGTTCAACAGTGCTATAGTCCTTCTGCATATTTATGGAGTCTTCTCCCCCCTTTAACCAGAAGTGTGCCTCTACAACCATGACTTTCCTCTGCAAAAACCCCAATACTGCTGCCTGAAAACGTCACAAGAAGGACCCCATCTCCCCCACAAAATCTCCACTACCTACCATGTTGGTGGATCTTATGGAGGAAATTAAACTTATGAAAGCCTTTGTTATTGAGACGAACACTACTCTTCAGAGGCTTAAAGAGAAATGGTTCAACTTAGAATCTAAGGTTTCAGCGGTGGAGCAGAAGATCAGTGACTCTAAGGATGTGCTCCCTAAGGTTGAAGCTATGTCTAAAAAATAGCCCTTCTCAGACAACAGACGGAGGATTTTGAAAACCGTAAAAGGCACAACAACCTCGGAATTTACAGAATTCCTGAGGCTTGCCTTTCTTAAAATTCACATCCCTAAAATAGTTGGCCTTTACAGAGAATACCACACTTAACCTGCAATATGCTCATCGGATTGGACCCAGGCCTGGTGGGTCCTCTTCTACTTTGTCTGTCAATCCCTCGAGGGGGATAATTGTCCTCTTTTTGGAATATAATGAGCTGTTGATGGTCTTGTCTGCAGCTAAGCAAAGAAAGCAGCTGTTGTGGTCTGGCCCAAAAATCTTTTTTTCTCAGGACGTGGCTTGTGCCAGTACCGCACGTCGTAAGGAGTTACTTTCACTTCCCCAAGCTCTTCGCGCCATGACCGCCATGACCGCCATGACCGTACATCCTTGCTTTTTCAAAGTTACATACAAGGAAAGGACTCACTCATTTGACTGCCCAGAAGGTTTATTCTTCGCCACAAGGGGGATGAAATGGACCTTGGCAAAACATGATTATTGACTTCCTCACCGGGTTTTATTCTTTCTTTGCTTGGCCTCTCTTACTTCCCAGGTTCTGTTTTTCCGTCCTCTCTGTAAAGGAGAAAGATTGGTCTTCCGGAAAACCTGTATAATGTCTTCTCCAATAAGTTTTGGTTCCTTTTTGGCATATCCTCCCTCAGTTTGCAGGTTTTGTTATGGTTCTTGGCAGTTCTCGCTGTTCTCCATTTATTTAACTTATGTTTGTTGTGTGTTTGCCTTCTCAGCAGTTATTCCCATTAACTATGTGGTTTCCTTTCACAAATGTCACTTGTTCAGTACGGATACCTTTCCTCGATGTTTCCTCCTTCCTGTTCCTTCCTTCCTGCTCCTAGTGTTCATAGTTCTTCCTCACGTGTGGTGAGTGTCACTCTCTCTATTAAGTCAGTTCGTATTATATGTTTACGTGTTTTTAATATTTATTTCCTTATACAAATTTGTTCACTATAATTCCCCAGCTGCTGCTCTATTCCATATTCTCCTTTTCCCTACTCCATTTTTTTGCGGTCCTCGCCGTTTCCCGCCGACCTTGCTGATTCCGCTGTCTGTCTTCCCTTCGTGGCTCCCAGTCCCCGCTTTCCCATGCTATGACTTTCATTCTGGAAATGTACTCACCTTGACTGAAGTCTTCTGGTTTCCTGTCAGCTTCTCTCTTTTTATCTTCTTTACCCTCTTCTCTTTTTTCTTTCCTTTTTTACTTTGTTCTTGTTTCTTTTTCCCTATTCTTTTTTCTTTGTCTTTTTGCTCCTCTGCTCATATCCTTTTTTCATGCTTGCTTTCACTGCATAATTACTTATTTATTGACTTCAATTTTTACATGTTGTATTTCTCACTTTTACCAATTTTAGAATTTTCTCAATGCTGTTTAATGCCTTTTTCCTCTTGTGATGAATGATAATATGCGCATTGTTTCCTGGAAGGTAAAGGGTTTATGCAACTCCATCAAGAAGCAGAGGGTACTTACCCATCTATCTAGATTACTTTGTAAAATTGTGATGTTACAAAAGACCCTTCTTACTGACAATGATAATAATTCCCTTAAGAACCAATGTGTTGGTCATGCGTATTGTTCCATAAACAAATAAAGGAGTACACCCCGAAGATATAGGATATCAGAGAGATAAAGAGGGGATAAGGGAGGGAAAAAGTAAAGAAATTCCTTTTTCAAAGACCCCTCACTCACAAACCTAGTTGGTGACATGCGGCATCATTGGGGTCCCATCAGAGTAGCACCATGCCACCCGGGTGTGCTTCAACACCTGATTACAGTGGAGCAGGTTATTTACAACAGTGGTGCCAATGACTGAAATAGTGAAGTTAAAATGGTCTTTATTTAACTCCCTAAGAATTTATTATGAGCAATAAGACAAAGTTTAAAAGCAAGGTGAGATATCGGGGTAGGTTAAATTGACCTGCGGTATGCACACGCTAAGGTGCACCCTACTCTGGGTCAGTCATACACCATACCGTGTACTTATAGTATGGCAACCTCTCAGACTTCTGTGAAAGGTAATAATCTGGAAGATAGGTGAACAATTACACGCAGTTCTCATTATTCATGTGTGTTGAATTTCTTTCCTTTTTTTCTTTTTCCTCCTGTCTTTATCTAGTTGATATCCTATATCTTCGGAGTGTACTCCTTTACTTGTTTATGGTTCATATCCCAAGGGGACTGGGAGTATTCCCTTTGTAAAACCCCCTCTCTCTTTTTGTTAAACATGTGTATTGTTCCCCAGCTAAAGATAGGCAAAATGGAGTGGTGATAATATTTCATAAATCCCTTCCCATCACTATAGAGCGGGAAGAGAAATATACAGGTGGTGGATAGCTTCTCCTCAATACATGCATAAACAGTTCCCCTATGTCTCTTCTCAACATTTATGGTCCCACTGGCATTGACTCACAGTTTGGCACTCCATGTCACATACACTTCATTCACTTGCTGACTCAAATCTCATCATAGTAGGTGGGGATTGCAGTCAAGTCATGGACCCTTTCACAGACAGGAAATATGCTTCCAGGTACATCCCATACAAAATGCAAAACACCTTGCCAATACAATCTGCTTGAGAGGACTGGTAGATGCCTTGAGGTTATATAACCCTGATTGTTTTTAATTTACTTTTTACTCCCCTTCTCACAATTTTACTTCTAGAATGGATTATATCTTTCCAACTCCTGATCTCCCAAATCTTCGCCACGCCTAAATCTGATTAATACTTGTTTCCAATCATGCACCTGTCTTTATTACTTGGATCTTCCTTCAACACCTTCCAAATTCACGTAGATGGCGTTTCAACAATTATCTCCTAAAAGATCCTACTTTTGTTGTGTGTTTCAAAGATTTTGTGTCAGAAGTTTTTCTTTTTAATGCCAAACAAGATACACCCTGTCACACCATTTGGGATGCCTTCAAAGCAACAGCTAGGTGTTTTATCATTGACTATGTGGCCGTTAACAAGAAATATTTTCTTAGGAATCTGCTTCCACTCTCTCCAATTTCAAGCAATTGGAGCACACCTATTTTTCCTCTAATAATGAGCCTACTCTTGAGAAATTGGTCCGAGCGAAATTGAGTTTTAACAAGAAATCTAGTTAGGAAGCTTCTGGGACTTTACTCAAAATCAATTCCAAATTTTATGGTGGCCGCAATAAAGCTGGAAAGTTGCTGGCTATTTGAAGGTCAAGTCTCAAAGGTGAAGAGTAGTCAACATCATTGACAATTCCAGTGTCAATCACTTTAAAGATGAGGAAATATTGAAATGCTTTACTGATTTTATATGTCCTTGTATACTCCTGAATCTTCCCCTTCAGATGTTGCTCTTGATACTTTTTTTGATTTGCTGCTTCCTCGATCTACCCCCCCCCCCCAGACTGTTCTGTTTTAGCCAAATACTTGTCCCTTTATGAAATTAAGTCTGCTTTAGCTAAGTTACCTAGAGATAAGGCCCTCGGTCCGGATGGCTTCTCTGACAAATTTTATTCCTGTTTTTCTCAAATTCTTTTGCCACATCTTCCTTCTCTCTTTCAATATTTTATTTCCCATAATGAGGCTCGTGGTTCCTTCCTTGAAGCCATGATCTGTTTAATCCCTAAAAAAGATAAGGATCCTTCTTCATGCGCAAATTATCGCCCAATTTTGCTAATCAATTTAGATTGTAAAATTTTTGGTAAGATTTCGCCCCTCCGTATTAATCATGTTCTTCTGGAATGTATTGGTCCTGAACAGACAGTGCTTTTTAAAGGAAGGACGCTCGCAGACAACTCCAGAACTTTCTTAATATCATTCATCTTGCCTCTAAGAGTTCCTCTCCCGTCATGGCCATTACCCTTGACGCGGAGAAGGCTTTTGACCGCATTCATTGGCTTTTTATGATGCGTGCCCTTAAATGGCATGGTTTCGTTACCTCTATCTTGTCTTTTATCAATCTGCTTCATTCCTTTCCTACTACTTCAGTCTTTGTTAATGGGTCCCAATCTTCCTATTTCACTTTACAACTAGGCACTCGCCAAGGCTGCCCTCTTTCTCCAATGCTCTTTCTCCTATCTCTTGAACCCTTTTCTACACTCCCTGCGCCATTCCTCTACCTATCGAGGTTTTAAACATCAGGTAATTGAAATCAAATTTCCTGCCTTTGCTGATGACATTCTGTGATACGTTTTCGATCCTCTTACGTCTTTGCCTGCCTTTTCAGACCTTTTATCTTCCTTTGCCGCATTGTATGGTTATAAGTTGAATATCTCCAAATCCGAAGTACTTCCATTAAATAAATACTGTTTAAAAATTATGTTTGATGGAACTGATTTCAAATGGAACACCAACAGTATTACTTGCTTGGAAATCAAGTATTCTTCCACCATTGCCCGAACAGTTCAACTTAATTTGGAAGACGTTTTATCAAAAGTGAACAGTATGGCAGAAAAATGGTCCCCCTTATTTTTGTCATGGTGGGGTAGACTTGACTCAATCAAAATGATGTTGCTTTCTGTAATCAATTTTTGTTTCTCCATGTTACTAGTAAAACTTCCATCAAAATTTTTCAAAACCCTTAATGGTATTTTAAGTAAATTTCTTTGGAATAAACGGAAGGCTCGTATTTCTTTATCCTTCCGGTCTTCTCCTAAGGATCGGGGCGGGTCCCCTTTTTCAATTTTCGCCAATATCACTTTTTTAATTAGTCAAACGTTACCTTTTCTGTCTCTTCTGAAGAACGTCCTATATCAATATAGCATACATTGGAGGAATCCCTGATTCAGCCTTTTCCCTATTCTTCTCTGGCTAATTTCTCTCATCCCCCTCGTTCCTTCAACTCCGTAATTATTTCACAATTTATTCTTACTCATAATCCTATCATTAGAAAATCTCAAACACCCTCAGAATTGTTCCTTGCATTTTTTTATCCTCCATCATAGAAATTTACAAACTAGCTGATCCAGAGTTGCTGTCTAAGTTAAATTGACCGCCCCAGAAAAATATACTCTGTGGGACTTTAACTTTCAGACAGTGGGATTCTAACTTTTTTTTTTGTAATAAGTAATCAGGACAGTTCCTTTGTCTTCCAGCCAATCTGAATACTTTGCTTTATTTTTATTATTTAGGCCTTAGGCCTTATAAGTCAATGCTTGGTTCTTATTCTGCATTACTCACTGCGTAGTGATTATATTTAGATTTTTCTACATGCGATATCAGGTAAATGCGTTGTTTTTCCTTTTGCCCCCTTCTGCCTGGCTTTTCTTTTCTCCTTCCTTTCCTCTGTATTTCTCTTTCCTCCCACATTGGAATTTAAAATGCTAATCTGTTAAGGTGCATAACTAAATATCATTGCTTTCATTCTTTGGTTCTAGTTTCAGGTATTGTTGATGTCTTTATTTCCCATTCTGCCGCGCTTCATACTGTGTTTAATACTTATTGCAATTTTTCTATAATGTAATGTAGTATTGCACCTATGTTTATATTTGCTTCAATAAAGCTCTTTTGAACTAAAAAAAAAGTTAGAATCCCACTGTCTAAGGTTAAAGTCCCACGGAGAATATTTTTTCGGGGCGGTCAATTTAACTTAGACAGCGACTCTGGATCAGCTAGTTTGTAAATTTCTGTGTTTGAAGATAAAAAATGCAACTCTAAGTCATTGTACATTGTTTTTCTTTCTTTCTGATAAATCAAGGATTTTAAAGTTGATGAATCAGCTCTTGCACAGCCACAGGAATAATCCAGAATGCTTCTGTGATGAAGTGACATTAAAGATTTTAGGTTTAGTTCAAGTCTGATAACTTAGTGTTGAGTAACTGTGCGGAGATGGAGGCGATTACTTAAATGTTGAATTAATGTCTTATGTAGACTGACTTTGGCCTATGGTTTAACACAGGAGATGCATAAAGCCGGTATGGAAGAAGTTTCATGTTTAATGCTTTTTCTGATGTCTTGATTGCTCTGGCATCAAACAGGTTTGCAAATCTTATAAAAGATTTTGTGATTGTAAATGAATTGAGATTTCTGATGGCTAGATGGTTGGTCCATGCAATCAAGCTGTTGACTATAGCCCCAAGATAATCGTATTGATGGACTACTTTGAGAGAAGCATCTCCTAGGACCCACATCATAGTCCTATATTTCTTTCCACAGATCTTTTTTTTTTGTTTTTGACAGATTAGCAATTAGTCCATTCTCTAAGTTGAACCTAATTGATTTAACAGGTGTTGTAAACCTTTTGGAGTTTGCAACAAAAATCACCAAATCATCAGCGTAGGCCAGATGTGATATTCTTGTACTTCCCAAATTAGGTGGAATGCCTGGATCTCAATCCAGCGACTCAGTTAAATCAGTAATATACATGGAAAATAATATGGGGCTAGAATACACCCTTGTTTGAGGCCATTCTCTGTGCAAAATTTAGATGTCAAGACATTATCGGAGGTTAGCTTTACCTGCGGCCATGTGTCAGTGTGCAGTTCTACAAGGAAATGCAATAAACAAAGGTTGAATTTCACCATTTCAACATCAAAGCTTTATTTTGATATGAGTATATCATAAAAGCATTTAACATTTTATAAAAAAAGGGTCCAAATGTAAAAAAATTAAAATGTTTAGGACACGGATACCATATTAACAGGAGATTAAAAAACACATCAAAGTAAAACAGCTTTTCCTTTTCCCTTCTCCATGTCTCACATACTTAATTATACAGACAATGCATAACAATTCATCAGGGAAAGGGCACACAATGCACTTTTTTAGGAATAGATTAAACTAACTCAGCTTTGAGACAAAGAGTAATACAAAATTTTAAAAGGGGCTTCAACCGGAGCCTAACTTCTTCAATCTAATCGCCCATGCCCAACTGAGAAATTTCGCCACACCGCAGACCAGAGTGGTATTGGTGTCTGATCATAGAATTCTCAGCGCTTCACGGTGATTCCTTGTTCCTAGTTGACAACAACCAGGATTCAACCATTTTTTCCTTGGCAGCACATGCAAAGACAAGGTGCGGGACACTTTTGACCACTCCATCGCAGTGTGGGCAAAGCGGGTGTGTCTGGTAGGGAGGTTTCCAGCTACTGGTGTGTTCACGAACTGGGAGTGTGCCCAATCTGAACTGGATGTAGAGAGCCCTGTCTGTGGGTTTCTGAATACAATCTAGGTAGGGTTCTAGGCTTAGGGCCTGCTTATGCAAGAGAAACTCATCAGTCAGCTTACCTAGGCCATTAGTCTCCTGACTGTCAACCCAAGCCCAGTAGGCACTTTTGATGGCTATCTTATTCAACGGGGACCCTAAATCTCAGGCTTCTCCGAGGCCCAATGCTATGAGGAACTTTTTAATGTTTGAGAGCCATCTAATCTTGTGGGATCCCTCAAGATGCATCACTTCTCTTAGGCCGTCGGCATATTTGGATAACTCAGGTGTACGCCACAGACGAGCCCAATAGAGAAGAGGGCGTAGTGTGGCGAGATCTTTCAATGAGCGGCGTCCCAAATCGCTCAATAGTGGCTTGGTTTGGGTCCCCTGTGGTAATGAGACCAACTCTCTAAAGAACTTGCTTTCAGCCTTTACCATGTCATCGATTTTTTCAAAGCCCCGAAGCTCGGCTCCATATAGTGCAGAGCCTGCGGCCTTGGCTGCATAAATCACGTGGGCAGGGGCAATTGGCTTCGATCTTGATGAGCGATGCTCTCTACCTATGGCACCCACAACCCGCTTATGGTTCAGGGTCATTTTGTCGATATGTGGTTTCCAGGTCAATTTATCTGAGATTCTGATACCCAAGTAATCAAATGTTTTGACGCGCTCTCAGGTCACCCCTTCGAGTGTGAGAGTGGTCTTGACCTGCCTGCTGGGGTTAAAAAACAGGAGCTTGGTCTTTGAGGTATTAATTGCCAGGACCCTCAAGCTGCAGAAAGAATAAAACCTATTTAGCAATTTTTGCAGACCGGCAGGTGTTTTGGAGATTAGTAAGGAGTCATCCGTGAAAAGTAAGGCAGGCACCTTATCACCCGCCAGGACTGGGATATCTGCATTTATTTCTAATAGATAAGAGATCACCCCGTTCACAAAAAGAGAAAAGAGGGTTGGGGCCATAACACAACCCTGGCGTATTCCTCTCTCTACTGGGATTTTCTCGGTTTTCTGGTCCTGTATACCCCACCTAACTCGGGCATAATTGCCCTCATGCATGCGAACCAAAAGATTCAGGATGGCCGAGGGGATCGCCATCTCCTGTAGGACCAGCCATAGGCGGTCTCGTGGGACCAGGTCAAAGGCAGTCTTTAGATCGATAAAAGTGAGGTAAAGACTGCCCTTTCCAATGGTCACCACCTTCCAGTACAGGAGGCCAGCCTAGGATGTTGTTCTTCCTGGCCCAGGAGAGAATCCTCCCCAGTAAGACCCGGCCAACCACCTTCTGGCCAGCATCTATAAGGCTGATGGGGCGGTAGTTGGCAGGGTCTCCCCTGGGACCCTTCTTGTAGATGGCGATTACCTCCGCCCCCTTCCGAGAGTTTGCTCAGTATAGGTCGCCTGGTAGGCCATCTTGGCCCGGGGCCTTCGCTGGGACGATCTTTCCTATGGCTGTCTCTACCTCTCTCGCCACAATTGGCTGAAATGGTTCGGGAGAAACTATGAAGGGTGGGCAGCTAATGGTCTCTTGATACTCCAAGTCAGCGGTTCCCTCATATCATTTTTTTAAATGATCATACCACTCCTGATTGGTGATGTGGTCTGGGATCTGGTCAGGGTCCCGACTATTAGTTCTCCTGACCAGGCTCCAAAACAAGTTGCCATTTTTGGACAGACTAGCCACCTTCAAGTCTGCCCAATAGGATTCCTCCCATGCCCTCTTGGCCTCGGCCATAGCACATATGTAACCCTTTCTAGCCCGTTGAACCTCGCTAGTGTTGTGGTTCTTAAGTGAGGATATCAGAGAGGACTTTTTCCATCTACACTCACCATTGTACCATACTTCTGATGATTTGCAAGCCATAGGTTTCCTATTAGAAGGAGAAGATTCCAGGAAAAGGGAGCTCAACTGGTCAGTAGTGTTGGCATAAACATCCCCGACAGCTGGGACCCCTTCCTTTTTTGTGCATGCTTCGAACAATTTGGGGGTCTGGGCACTCAAGATTTCCCCAAGGGCCAGCATTTTCCTCTCATTGATAGCAATTTTTGGCCATTTGAGGAATCGCTTGCAATTTGATGGTAAGACCTCTTTAGTTGTCATCAAGGGGCTAATATTAGAGCTGCATGCCTCACTGGGCAATACGACTGTCATAGAGAGGGAAAGTGAATTGTGATCACTATCAGTTGACGGGACAATGATCATATCAACCACCTGTCTCCAGAGTCTCTGGTCGACTAATATATAGTCGATTCTGGAAGGGGATGAAATCCTATTAAATGTGTTCGCTCCTATGGTGTCCGAAGTGGTGCGTTCGTTGACAGCCCTTAGTCCAAATTCTAATGCTAGAGTATTTAATTAAATAACCAACGGTGACCATTTCTTGATGGGTGGTAATGACAATGGTGGTATACCCCATCTGGCGTCCTCATCTTCCATTCCTATGGGATCGTCAGAGGCCAGTGGCTCGAATGTACAATTCAAGTCACCGGCGACCATGACGTGGGCACTGGCGGGACAGGGGAGGAGTTCATTAGATAGTGTGGAAATGATTTGGGATTTAGCTCCTCCTCTTGTGCCCCTAGCATAAATATTGAATAGTTCAATAGTGATACCTCCGATAGGCACCCTCAAGGTTAATCTCATAAGATCCCGAATGGGACAAGGGTGATAGGTAACCCTACAGTTAAGAGCTATGTTAACCCAGACCATGAGCCCCCCTGACGGGCGGCCACGCCCTACAGTAGTTGCAGGTATGAAGAAACACGAGTAGCCAGATTTGTATAACGGCACAACACTCCATGTCTCTTGAAAAATACATAAATCATAACCATCTATGAAACTATTCCAGTCTGGTAATGAAAGTTTGTTTCGAAGACCAGTAATGTTCCATGAGATTATTTTAAGATCTGCTGGGATCACCATTAGAGGGAATACACTACTACTAGGGACCAAGAGAGGGGGGGAGAGAGCCCCTTTTCCAGCCAGATCATCTAGGTTGATCTTATTAAATTGCATGGTTTCATCTTTTTGTTGGTCAGTCAGGTTGAAAGGTATTATATTTGCGTTAAAGCCTTCACCTGAAATGCTAGCAGAATTAGGGCTAGTAGGTAGTCAATCATTTGCATCAAGTGCGGAGTAACCCACCGTAGCTGGAGCATAAACAGGAGTAGATCTTTTAATGGTTTCCATAGTAGGAAACCGTCTAAACTGTATAGCAGATCGACCTGGGGGGAAGGTTCTAAAGTCAAGTGATAATAGGCCATCAGCAAGGACATGGTTGGTAACTGTCAACTCTATGATATCTGTACAATTGTCCCCTGAGCTTCTTCTTTGGGCCCTTATTATGTCCTCCCTAATTAAAGACCGGCACCCCCTTACGTGGCGAATCCAGTGTGTCGCCTTGTTGATCAGTGAACCCTTGTCTTCTCGAGAACAAGTTTTAGGGACGTTGACCATATAGACTCTTGGGTGGCTGGTCTCGGGCCTATTTTGACTGCTATATGGGAATAAGGATAGTTGATCAAGGCCAGGGTTGGTATGTACTAGGTGAGGAACAGGAATATGACTTGAAGGATGGTGAGGGTTCTTGGCTAAGAGCTGCTGTGTTGATTTGTTTGTGTTCCGGTCCACCTGTCCACTTAGCTGTCTGTGATTATTATCTAAATTAGACTCTACTTTATTACTATTAGAGGCTAGCTGTTTTTGATCCCGGGACGTTTCTCTATGGACTCTGTTACCAGTGCCCATGGGTAAGGGGTTACTGGGTGGATTCATGGCAACACTTATTAATTCTAACATTAACAGCCTTATCTCGCCCAATTCTGATCTGAGGGCGGCAATAGATTGAACAACTTCATGTGAATTCCCGATGTTTGTAGTTCCCCTCAGAGTCCCATCTGGCATAATTGTTCTTGTAGCTCCTTCCATCCCAGTTTCTTTCAGTGTGTCTATAGCATCAGCTAATACAGAATAGCGATTGGTGCAAGTAATCACTATAGGCTCCAGTGGAATATGATTAGGGATGGTTATAGGAGAAGTGGGCTCAGGCCTGGTATAAACTTGTTTAGCTGAGGGTTTTTGAAACATCAATGGTACGATCGTTGGTCGAATGGTGCTTGTAATTTGGGGGCTACATGTAATAAGGTTGCTCGTGGGGGCAGGGGGCAATACAGGATCTTGTGACAGGATACCCTCACAATCGTTGACTAGGGTCTCGATTCTATCGAGGGTCTGGACGGTACAAGGATTTTTGGATGCTTTCCTAGCCTTTTTCCTTTTGACCGCCCCCCCCCCCCATTCGTGCCAGGTGCCCCGCCCACGGGATCCAGGAGTTTCCTTTTACCCATATATACTATTCGATAAAACAAACCCCCTTAAAACAGAGCAAAGAAAGCGCCCCCCCCCAGTCAATCGCAACTGTGTTCTATTCAAGGCAAGGTCAGTGGGAGAGTTCCAATTACACAATAAATCACAGAAGCTTCCCCTATAGTGGGTAAAAGTACCTTCGCCGCACTGTAGGTTAACAGGAGCCTGTATTCTTGGTGCAGACGTCAGGGAGATGGCCCGGGCGCCGCCTGCGCGCGTCCCGCGCTGCTGGGGGATAGGCAGCGCTAAATAGCGCGATGGTGCTGCCTCCCCCTCACAAGCAGCAGCAGCTGGGTAGCCGGGGCTTCTGGGGCTTGTAGTCCCCATAGCGGAGCAACCTGGTGGCGGAGTGCTGGTTCTGGAGACCTCGGGACCCCTGTCCCACCGAGGTGAGTTTAGGCTGCAGTGAGTGGGGGCGAGCAACAAGGAAGGCAGAAGACGAGTCCTGCGCTGCGGGGGGAGAGGCAGCGCTAAATAGCGCGATGGTGGCGCCTCCCCCTCACAAGCAGCAGCAGCTGGGCAGCCGGCACTTCTGGGGCTTGTAGTCCCCCTAGCGGAGCAACCTGGTGGCGGAGCGCTGGTTCTGGAGACCTCGGGACCCCTGTCCCACCGAGGTGAGTTTAGGCTGTAGTGAGTGGAGGTGAGCAAAAAGGAAGGCAGAAGACGAGTCCCGCGCTGCGGGGGGGGGGAAGCAGCGCTAAATAGGGCGATGGTGGCGCCTGCCCCTCATAAGCTGCAGCAGCTGGGCAGCCGGGGCTTCTGGGGCTTGTAGTCCCCCTAGAGGAGCAACCTGGTGGCGGAGCGCTGGTTCTGGAGACCTCGGAACCCCTGTCCCACTGAGGTGAGTTTAGGCTGCAGTGTGTGGGGGTGCGCAACAAGGAAGGCAACATTTCCACTTCTTCAGCTTTGCACATAGACTTTACTGATTCCCTTGGTTGAATGCAGTGGAATAATCCACAAAACAGGCATCCAAAGTTTTTTTTAATGATTTTTTTGCAAGAAGGGTCAGGGCCCAAATGTTGTATCCGGTTTGTGCTAGTCGTATTAAAAGTTGTTCTGTGGCCCAGTCATCCAGTTTATTTAATAGGTGCTTGGCAAATAGCTTCCTTTCAAAGTCTAGGAGGGCTATGAGTCTATGGCTAGCTGAATCTTGCTTGGGGCCCCTCTTATGAATGGATTGAGCTAATGCACCTTTCCATGAGGACGGAACCTGCCCAGTCATGGTTACATAGGAGAATAACTGTTCCAGGAATGTGTTCCAGAAGGGGGCATCTAATTTGACCAGGTCTTTAGGTATGCCATGTGGACCAGCAGCTTTGGAAGGGCAAGAGCTTCTTATTCATTTTGTTATTTCCTCCTTATTGAAGGCAGGATATGATGCAAATTCTCTTGGAAATTCAAAAGAGCCATTGATAGCTGATTTATATAGGGACTTTACGTGTTTATCACTTTCCATTTGATATAACAATTTTATCAGGGTACTGAAAAGACCCAGAGCCATCACCTTTTGTTTCCTGATGAGATGGCATGCAACAATTTCGCCCAGGCATTTTTTTGTCTGTCCTGTTATATTTGAATGCTTTTCCTCTCAAACTCTACCTTCAGGTGTTTAATTCTTGTGTCACAATTCTTAGAAAGGGGTCATTTTAGGGGATGTCCTAGTGTCTTACGGTACCCACTTTTTACCTCAATTAGCTCCTGAGCAATGGATGAGGGAAAAGCACTTCTCCAAACGGTTGGTAACTTTGTAATCAAGACATACAGTATAGAGTTTGAGTATACTGCCAGGTACTAATCAAGTCACCACTAATCCTATGATTGGATTGTTTGTTTTTAACCCATTGCGCGCTTATGACGGAACCACGCCATCATGAGTCACGGGTGGCGTGTGCTCATGACGGCGTGGTTCCGTCATGCGGCTGCCGCTCCACCCACGCGGCATTAATTCCCCACCTGTGAAGGCGAATTAATGAGCGGGCGGGGCAGTGATGGAACCACGCCGTCATGAACACACGCTGCCCGAGACTCATGATGGCGTGGTTACGTTATGAGCAACACAGCACCGCGCTGACCCATTAGCCCCCCCGCGCCACAGCAAAATTTGCACTGCGGCGAAGGGGTTAAAAGGTAGGCATAATGGCTGCAGTGCTTTCCACAAGTTAGAAGCTTTATTTTTAAGAACGATGTTCCATTTAAGTTTCTTGTTGTTGACGGCGGTAATGCGATTGATGTTTGAGGTTTTCTGTGGTTCCAGTCGGTCTAGTTTGTTGTTAGCAACTGTCTTCTGAGGGTCATTACCCCTCTGGGACCTCTGCATAATAGAGTAACTTTTGCATAGGTAGTTACAGTAATGGACAAAGGTGTAATCCATGATGGTTGATACTGTCGGACTCCGGAATGCAAGTTTAGTGGGCTGATCATCAGCAAATCTCCCTTTAAGTGCTCTCTAGCCAGAATCAGTCAGGAGGTTGTGGGGAGTCTGCTTTGGGCATTGAGACCCTTCTGTTTCCCCTGCTGGGTTATTTTAGGGAGCATCATTTTATATCTTAAGTCTGGATCCTATGGGGATAGGGAACAATTTGCTGGAGGGAATAGCTGTTGGTTAAAGTCCCCAGTGATGATAACAATTAACTGTCCATTCATTTCCATTAATGACTCCAGCTCTTCTAATATTTAATTATATTTGCATTTGTTTTTTAGGAGATGAGGGGGGAAATAGATATGTATGATCAGGAACCTTGAGGTAGAGTGGCATGTGAGTAAAACGTTTAATATATTGTCTGAAGATGATTTTAATTTTATATTTTTCACGTGGAGCTTGTTGCTGATCAGTGTTGCCAACCCACCACTCTGTCTCCCAAGGTCATTCCTTTTTGCCTTAATTTTGTGGGTTGTATAATTTGATATTCTTAAGTTAGAAGGGTGCCATGTTTCTTGTATATGTATCAAACAATAGTCATCAATGAAGTTTAACAGTTTTTGCTCTGAGTGATTCAGTTACCTGTCGAAGCCTGTGATGTTCCAAGATATAATAGAAAATTAGTTGCAGAAAGATTCCAGAGTTCTCGGTGCACGAGGTATACTGATTAGTTGTTAGAAGGAGCAATTGATTTATTGGTCATGAATTCTGTAGCCATGATGAGATTGCTTACACATTGGGTGTAGTGCCTGTTGTAGTGACATGTAGGTTTTCAAATGTAATGTTTGCATCTGGACCTTTGTAGTGCAGTATGATTACTGGTGAGGGGTTATAGAACACAACGTCCCATTGTAAGTTCCTAAGTACAAATGGATATTTAGCTTTTTCGAGTCGAGAAACTGTGATTCCCCAGTTTGCTAGGGTCTCTCTCAGTGCCCATATTGTTTGGGGGGTAGTTTGTATGGACCACGTAGTTCTGGTAATTTCAAGATCTGAGTTAGTTTTGTAAGAATGAATAAAATATACAGTAAACAATGCATGTGCACTGTGAATCAAGATCTTTTAAGTCAGTGAAAGAATTTAATAGCTTCAGTATATTCTGATGATTTAATATGTCATGAGGGCCTTATGATTTATAAGGAGGTGTAAAGTCTATTGTACACTTCTCCTGACTAGGGGGCAGCACATTTTGAGTGATTATTTTGGCACCCCAGTTTGGGCCGTTTGCAGCTGTGGTACATTGCGGATCTCTATTCGATTATTAAGAGAATGAGGTACTTCCATTAGATTCACTTTTCAGTCTTGGAGACTCTCTTGATATCAATGCTGATTGAGTGGGGCTTGGATTTGCTAAGACTGACATATCGGAAGGGGTAACTTCTAGTGATTTTTGGTATCCTTGCTACGCTATTTATAAGAAGTTTAAGCAGCTCTGAATCATTAGTTTGTGTCAGAGGTAAAACTACACTGGTTTGCAATGGTATTTTATTACTTTTGGGACATGCAGAGTACATCCTTGAATGCAAGGCTTCGCTATACGTTGGTTGTGTTATATTGCCATTGAAGTGCCAGAGGAAGATGGCAATGTTACAGTGATATGGGTTGGGGTAATAAATACCATGTTCCCATGTGCACTAGGTATCGTTATTGCTGTGTGGAAAGTAGGAGTGGGCCCCCTTACTGCTGTTGTAGTAGTTTTGGCTTGCACATCAAATTACAGATGGTCTCCATTGCGCTTGTTTGTCATGACAGCTACTTCTAAATTTTCTGCAGTTATGGTGGTTTGGGGCTCACTTGTTTTACAAGTGACCGTTTTTGTTAATGGTTTGTTAACTATGGGGAAGTTTACCCATGGCTCCTGGGTGTTTTGATCTGCATTTGCTTGAATGAGAAGAAATTTCACTTATTTTTTTTAATTTCTTGAGGCGCCTCTTGCTTAAGTAAGGAGCAACGCCATCTTGGAGTTTTTCCTGCATTGACTATTCTGTAGAATTTTCAAACTGAAGGGTTTGTCGAGCTAGTATGGTTGCTGGATTGATTGTCATGCTCAGATCCCCCATTATAATGTTGTCGAGGCTCAAGTGATTTGTTCCATCAGAGACACCAGTTTACTCAATTTTGGATGGTGATAGCTGACTCTTTGTGTGGTCCACAAAAGGTTCTTCAACTTTATAGGTAGAAGTTGTTAAGAGTCGACAATATCTTCCAGCTGCTGGAGGTTGTTTGATGCAGTTGTCAAATCGCACAGGTTCTGTTTGATTGAGGATAGTACTTTGGAGTCATCTTTCATCAGTTCCAGTTCTCCATTGATCTGTTTAAGAAGTGCAACCTGCTCAGATAGTAGTGAGGACTGATTGGGTAAAAAGGTTGACATTTGTGACAATGTGTTACTGATTGCTCCCATTGCAGTCAACATACAAAACATTAAGGTTGTGTCTTCCTCTCCTGAGGTTTTAAAATCATAATTTCCCCTCGGTCATGGGTTGGTTGTTTTGGCCTAGCTCTAGATCTGGGTTAATGGGTTTCAGAGCCTGTCTATATGAGGTGAAGTAGTCCGAATTGCCTAATATTTCCAACTCCTGCAATTGATCGAGCAATATTGAGTTGTTGAAAGAGTTGACTGACGTTTTAATTTGATCAAACTCGAGATCGGTGTCCGTGTCTGTATCCCCTGCAGCTATAGACTCATCAAGGCCATAGATGGAATCAGTTTCCAAGTTGAGATCCGGATCAGAATTGCTAAATAATTCTGTAGTTACTTGATTTGCTGCATTGAGGATCCCCAAAGGTAGTACGGTAATATCAGGAGTCATAGTAACAGCGTTGTGGATTCTAACTGGATACTGGAGGTAGACTAGATTTTCCTCCTTCTGACAGTGGTGCCCTTCACCCAGAGCTCATGCTGAGAGGTATATTCAAGGTGCAGTCTTTTCTCCTAAAGCAATCATGGATTAATTGCTGCTTTGTGCTTCCTGGTACAAATGATACAGGTGGTGCTGATTTAGACATTATTGGGGTAAGCCTGCCCTGACTCTCTTTCCAGCAGATACCCTCTCCCCAGCAGAGTTTTCGTGGGCTGGGTACTTTGCCTTTTGACTGTCAATTACATGTGTTGTAGGATTTTTTACTGGTTCCTTTGATTTGTTCGATATTGTACACTCTGGTTGAACAGATGTTGGTTGCCTGAATAAATAGAAACTCCAGACACTGGATGCTTCCCCCCAAGAAAAGCAAGCAGTATATTACAACTTTTTTTTTTTTTTTACCAGGTGCAACCCTGCTGAAGGATGGTAATCCGACTGAGCCGTTGGGGGTCTAAATAGAATTTTCCTTGGGTTGACTTGATTGAGGCAAATATAGAAGTGGATGCTGCTAAAAGCAGACATATGCGAGTTCCTATCATGCAACCTCTCACCTGCCGCCACTGAATCTTCTTTATAACACCTTGCAATTTTGCAGTCTCATAGAACAGTACTGGACCCCGGACTGGGAGGTTTTACCAGGTGGCATCTAACCTCAATGCAGGAACTCATTAAAATGGTGTTATGGCCATGGAGGATTAAACAGGGAGCAAGCCACACCAGCACCTAGGCTGGCCACTTCCAACCACCATAGTCTTCAACCCTACAGTGCTGTGCCTATTGCACAGCTACCTCACCTCGTAGCTTGTTCCTTTCTCTCCAAAAGCCTCTGGTGGAGACAGCAGGCTCAAGGGAGAAGGAATTATAATGCACTGTAGCATACTATAGCTCCTAGACATTTAACATCTGCTCGCAGCTCCTTTCTGTCTCCACTCTAGTGAAAACATTTGAAAATGGCGGTATTAATTACAAAAGACGGTCACAGCCATCTGTCACACTGAGAAGCCGAATTCTGGATACTGAGGACATGGAAGGGGCCTCTGCGGGACCATTAGGGCAACAAGGGCTATGTGAAGAGAAAGCTGGCTGCCGCTATGGAGCTGTGTTGTTCAACGTAAGTCGGCAAGTGTCACAGTGCCTTTCTGTTGAGCACCCTATTGGCAGGCAACAAAGGGCAGAAAACAAAAAGGCAATGCGTTGTTGCATACCCACTGTCTGCACACTGCACGCCACACTCTGCTCTCCTCCTCACTCATCTTGATTTTCTTAGGCTCTGCCTCGGTCACATCAGCTAGTCCGAACACAGGAACTTTTCCCCTATGGGAGTTATGCACAGGGCCTTGAAATGACTGTCAACTTTAAAACCAGCAGTGGTATGTGTTGCGTCTGGTTCTTGGGGTAAACTGTTTTAGCGCTGCGCACTCATGGCAGTAATTACAAACCCACACTTAGTGCTTAGTTGGGCGGAAAGACTTTGCACGGTCTCCTCCCATTTATTTTATAAACTCTAGCCATTGCTGGTTGAGGGTGAAAGGTGATTACATCTCACGTACCCGCCGGTAAAACAAGACTGCTGACGTCCCAACTCAGTCCTTGCAACAACTTATACAATATCATCCAGGCGGGACGCAAAATCCTTGAGCCTGATGCCCGGTTGATGGTTGGGCCGCAGACAGTATCTTGGATGATGATTGCGACATGGCGGTCCCTGATGTGCTGCCCTATGTGGAGCACTGTGAAGTAGGTTGCCCTCGGTTGTTATTGTGTGGCGGTTGGTTGGCCCCTTGTCAGCGCCTGATTTTTCTTCCATACAAAGCCAGCCTTCTTCCTCTGCTCACTCGTCCTCAGGGGTTGGGTGGAGCCACCTCTATCTTCTTGAACTATGAGATGTTTCAGGCCACTTTGCTGCTGTTACCATCATTCCATCTATCTTCACCACTGTCCACCCCCCTTGTTATGTACGATGTCCTGAACTTCCACCCAGGTCTTCGATCTTTAATGACCACTTGGTACCCTGGCCTGAGGTCAAGGGAGTCGGTCCTCTTTTGTTGCTGCCCACTGCAATCCTTTTTTCCCAACGTGCTTGAGTTATGTGGGCATAAAAAGAGGGTGGTGCCCACACCGGGCATGCAGGGATCATGTTCCGGTGAGGTCCGTTAAACATCAATGTCCATGGGATCTGTTGGGTGGTGCTGCCTGGTGTGCTCCAATAGTCACCTAGGAACAACTGGAGGTAGCTTTCTAGGTCAGACTGCTCGGTCACCACAATCCGAAGTGTTTTATTAAGTGTTCTCATGAACCTTTGGATTTCTCCATTGGCCTAGGGCCATTGGGAGGTGATACAGTGATAATAAACTCTGTGGTGTTTTAAGAAGTCACTGAATTCCCCACCTTGAAATGGCGGTCCATTGTCACTTTTAATTTCCGCTGGGAAGCCAAGCTTTGCAAACGCCTTCTCCAAGATGGGGGCCACATGTGTGAATGCCATTGAGCTGAGGACTTTAACGATGGGGTATTTGGAGTAGGCATCCATCATGACTAGTGTGACTCTCCCATCTGGGAAGCTCCCAAAATCTATGCTCACTTTCTCCCATGGCGCATTGCACTATTCCTCTGTAATTATTGGTGTGGGTCTTTTTGGAGTGCTGGTCAATTGGCATGCGGGACACCTCCGTACAACTTCTTCTGCTACGTCTTCCAGCTCTGGAAACCATACCTTTTCCCACATTCTCGACTTCATCTTCATAAACTGCTGATGCCCTCGGTGGGCAAGCTGCGTTATGTGATACTGCAGGGCCGCTAGGATGATGATGCAGTATCCATGCAGGATGATCCCTTCCTGGTTCAGGCTGAACTCATTCCTCACTCTACACATCTTCGTGTGGCACTCATGAGCTTGTCCTGACCAATGTTTGGCATCCTGTAGAAAGTTTTGCCATCTGCCCCTTTGGACAGCCTACCACACCTTGGTGACCACCGGGCCTGTGTTGGCCGCCTTCCTGATGTCAGCCAGGGTCAGAGCTCAAGGGCATGCCACAGATGTAGGACTCCACTGCCTCCGCATCTTGATTGTCGACTTGGGTTTCTACAGGCACTGGGTGATGGGAGAGGAAGCCACCCGGGTTTATCTCCATCATGTATTGTTTCAGCTGGATGGCCCACCACTCATTTCTGGGAGCAGGTTGTGGGGCTTATCCCCAGAACAGTGGGACATGCGGTTGATGGTCATTGATAACCTTGAAGGACTGGCCACTCACTTAAAGATGAAAATGTTGGCACACCCAATTGATCACTAGGGCTTCTTGCTCGATCTGGCCATATCGTGCATCAGTGGGTGAGAGTGCTTTGGTGGTGAATGCTAGCGCTGCCCAATGCCCGGGCTCCTATTCCTGGCCCAGCACTGCTCTGAGGTTCACTGGGCTGGCATCCACCAACAGCTTGGTGCGCTTGTTGGAGTTGAAGTATACCAGTGTGGTGTTGTCGAGATTGCTGTTATAGATGCATTGGAATGCTGCTTCTTCATGGCGATGCTAGTTCCACTAGGTGTCCGTCCTGGTTAGAGATCTCAGTGGTCCCATGATGGTGGCCAGGTCCTGAATGAATTGCCCACAATAGGTGGCCAACCTGAAGGAACTTCGTACCTCAGACACGGTTGTGGCCAGTGGAGCTTATTTTATCACCGGGGATTTTCCGGGTGTCAACTTTTATTACCTTCTGGTTCAATATGTGTCTAAAGAATTCTATTGTTGGTTGAAAGAACTGACACTTTTCTCAATGCAGTGTGACGCCATGAGCTTGGAAGCATTTCAATGTGGCTCAGAGGTGTTTGCAGTGTTTGGCCACTGTGGCGAAATGCATGAGAATATTGTCACTAACATTTAGGATGCCTGGTAACCTTGATAGAGTCCCAAGTATTACATTTTGAAAAACCTCAGCCGCTGAGGAAATGACAAAGGTGAGGCGCTTATAACGGCGCAACCCCCCAAGTGCGTGCTGAAGGTGGTTATGTATCTGCTTTCTTCTGCCAGGACCAGTTGGTGATACCCAGCGTTCAGGTCCAGCTTTGTGAACCACCGGGAGCTGTTGAAGTCAGCCACTATCTTGTCCATGGTCGGGGTTATGTGGCGTTCTCTCCAGATGGCTCTGTTTGAGAGCCACATGTCAATGCATAGTCTGATCTTCCCTGGTTGTATTGGCTTCTCTGCAATTACTATTGATGAGACCCAGGGAGACAGCCCTGGTGTTCTTTCATATGACCCATTGTTCGTCAAGTTTCTGTAGTTTGTGCTCCAGAGTGGACGAAGGTGGAATGGGACCCAGCAGTACGGGAGCACTGTGTGCGTTATTATTGAGTCAATGTGTAATTTCATGGAGGATGCTTGAGGTATCCCAGCCCTTAGAAGATGGTTGGGAACTGGGTGAGTAGGTCATTCGTTTAGTTTGACACCAGTCCTAAGTCCTCCGCGGAGTGGCTGCTGATCAGAGTGTCTACCTCTTGACCGCTGACATGGATCGTTGTCATGATCTGGTGGTCTTCCGACTGGATAGGTACCATCATCCATCCATGTAAGCAAAAACATTATAGATTAACCAAGAAATATTGACTGATGGTGAATGTTTGATTTTCTCTGCATTCTGTCCATCATCTGTGTGTCTTTTGTTTTCTTGCCCTAAGTGCGCCGGGTATGCCCAGACGTGGGTCCCAGGCTCACTGTGTTACTGGATTCAAGCTATCCTGGCTGATGAGGGGTGATGCCCTGAAACAGGTCCTAGGATGCTTGTTTCCCATCCAGGGAAGACCTGACTTGGCAGTTCAGACTGGACTGTTCCCATGAGGCACAGGCTCAAGACTGAGTTGCAAATGGTTGGGTTTAAACTGGGGCGACATGGTGAGCAAAAGAACAATGGATTTAACCCAGATCTATTGACTGGGGGTAAATGTTTGATTTGCTCTGTGTTCCATCCATCATCTGTGTTTCTTTTGCTCATCAGTCTGTGTAGGGGCAGAGGTGACTGACTTCCATACATAAATATTTTGGTGTTGGACAGCACTAGTTGCGGCCTGGGCCAGAGGTGGTTGCATTGCTGTACTCCCATGACATTCACAGAGGGCCCGGTATAGATAACAGCTTTCACTTCCGACCCAGCTATGCAGATTGTGCATGTAGGTTGCGGCCTGTGGCACCTCTTCAGCTCTCTTGTGAATGATATGAGGAATGTTTATTCCTCTTCATCCTCTTCAGGTGATGAGTCTTGTACCCAGGAAGTAGATTGAGGGGTGGTGTCCGAGTAGCCGGAATGTGTAAGGTATGTGCTTGACAATTGGCGCACTACTTTCCTCAGTGGTTTATTGCTTCAGGACTCTCTGCCTTATGTTTTCTTCCGGCAGACCGAGGCAAAGTGGTTAGAGATTCCGCAGTGAAAGCATATTCAGACTTGTGTGGGGCAGGCGTTGGTTGGATGTTATTCCAGCCCACAGTATCTGCACTTGTTCTTCTGCCAATCTTGAGCAGTCTTTCAGCAGCTTCCTGCTCAGAAACGTTCCACTCTTCATTGTATATTGCATACAAGAAGCGCTTTTGACATGGTTTTTAGGGACCTAATAAAAAGTCTTGTCATCCCATGTCATCAGACAGAGGAGACAAGGGTTGTTTCACCTGGGACAATGTTGAGGTTTTTAGCCAATCAAGGCATACTTTCCAACACTGTAAGGTGTTACCAGCCCAAGTGTTCTGTCTGCATGTAACACAGGTCAGGCCTGCTAATCTTGAAACCTTTGGTGTTACCCAGTAAAAGTGCCTGTCATCTGTTAGTATCTAACGGTCACACTAACCATCCCTTCTAATTGGTATCTGATGGATTGTACATGCCATTGCGTAGCATGGTATCAAGTGTATCCTCCTTTTATTTTGTAAACTGATGCCTGTCTGCAAAACATGCAATTGTGGTACTGTGTGGTGTTTACATATCCTTGTTCTTAGCTAAACCAAGACACAATGTTTCTTACACAGTTGTATTCAGGAAAATCATCTGATGTGGTATAAGGCATACACTAAACAAAGCCTTGTTTCCCTGAACCTGCCAATCATTTGTTCTCTAAATCGACTTCACATCTACAGTGTCCTCCAAAAGTCAAACTCTTGTGTGGACGGCTGGGAAAGGAAAGACACGGAGTATTTCAGCTTGGTGTTTACCAGCATATTTTTCTTTGAAGGTCATGGTGCAAGCCTATAATAATTAGAGGCTGTGTCAGAAGTGTTATAACCCGAAAAATAAACAAACTTCTGAGCAAATGTTTTCGAACTGCCCAGTGGTGGTGTAGGACAATGTGCTCAATGTATGTATTTAAATACTGCACGTAGATTACTTGCTTTTTGCAAGAAATGATTACCATAATTCTGAAAACAGAATATGTCATCATAGTTAGTCATGCCTCCATACATTTCTTCCGAAGAAAAGCAAGTAGAATGCTCAAGATTTCGTAGAATTTCATGAACTGTGTCTGTATCCCAATCATCAGAGACAGTACTAGATGTGAATATGTTGATGGAGCAAGGTGGAGAAACAACATTTTGTGTATCCCTTGCAAAATCACACTTCC
Organism: Lissotriton helveticus; assembly: GCF_964261635.1. Classification (NCBI taxonomy): domain Eukaryota; kingdom Metazoa; phylum Chordata; class Amphibia; order Caudata; family Salamandridae; genus Lissotriton; species Lissotriton helveticus. The sequence continues at coordinate 226,811,499 of NC_136072.1, read as the reverse complement.
ATAACCATAACTTGAACTAATTGAATGGTATGTGAAATTAATCAACTTAGAATAAGAAATGCACCTACACAAGTACACGTGGGAACTAATTTTGCTTATGTTGCAATCATAATTAACTAATTATGTGATTTTGTCGTGTCCTAAACTAATAATCAGCTTTGAAATAATGAAATGCGGCATAAATGTGCTTTTTGTTTATGTATTTGTGGCAAAACCTGAAGACAGGTGAGCATATTACACCTAAATGTTGCTTATGTCGCTAGATAACTACTCATAGGGAAAACGTTAGTAGGGGGGGAGGTAAACAGAAGGGTTACATTTCCAAAATTAACATTCGTTTGTGTTTGTTTCTATGATAGTTCCCATTCTGGCCTGTGAGGCCAAGTGAAAATATGGCTGACTTATTTAACTGCGAATAGAAGATGAACTGAGCATGCGCAAGCCCAAGGCCGAGTTCGAATGCGAGCTGCTTGTGCCTGGAGTGAATACAGTTCAAGGACGGTGTGGCCTGGAAGTCTAGATGGCTGCCAAAAAGGATGAGCACCATGGTTCTGAACGTGAGAAGATCTCATGAAGTTGCAAGTTGAGAACAGGACTAGGCCGGACATTTCCCAAAACAAAGACCCTTTTAAAAATCTAGCTGACGGAAGAGAATTGAATATTATAATGATGAGATGATGCTCATCCGCCCCAAATTGTCCAATCAGAACTTGAATTTAGGCTGAAAGTTACTTTTTTAGATAGATAGAGCTAGTGAAAAAGGTATAAAAAGTGCTGGTTTTAGTGAGGAAAAAACTCCTTTTTGATTTCCTCCCGAGATGCTGTCCGTATGCTGATTTTTCCTGAGATATAAGACTTTGAATAATTTTTCTATTTCTTTTGAATGAGGTCTGAACTTTAGGTGAGTTTATTAGTCAGGGAAGATAGGAGAAAGGATGGATTTTGGGAACTATCTGTCTTTTGCTAATACTTGCATTTCTGAAATCTAAATAAAATGTCTATTTCTGAATTTTCTAAAAATAAATTAAATTAACTGTTTAAAATAAAATCCTTATTTTCCTTTTAATGTCATTTTTGAATAAAGAAATAAATAAGGTGAATACACTTTTAGACATGTTAAATTTGCTTTTAATACAAATTAGATAAATGGAGAATTAAGCTGGTCTTGAGTTTTCCTACGCCTAATTTTTTACTAGCAGATTCGTCGACCACAGTGGCGGCGTGTCTAAATAAATGTTTGTTAATGAAAACCATGATAAACTCATTTAAACTGCAGGTGTAAATAGTATAAATTCCAAATTATAGTTTTAGACACCCCACTATGATATAGCGACTCTCCTTTGAATCTCACTGGTCCATGAGGTAGGATGGATGTATTTTGTGAGTGACCCGCGGTGTTATGGGCCCCACTGAAGAGTATAGGAATGATTTTGTACTTCAGGGAAAGGTGACATGGTATTAGAAATTATTTCAGGAGAACCGCTGCATCAATGTCATTTAGAGAAATACAGAATACATTTGGAATTAGCAAGAATTCAGTGGGACCATATGCATCATACCATTCTCCAACCCCAAATCATCCAATCAGGAACTGGAAGAGCTAAAATGTTAACCAGGGAAAGGTCTCTTTGCACTTTGCGTGATGTAGAATGTGGTATTAGAACCATGTTCACCAGTTGTAGAGCACAGCGTTCAGGGAGATAATGTCAGTTCAGGAGCAAGAAAAAGACTGTCACAAAACCAATCCAAAGTACTAGGAAAAGTAATGCAATTGCAATCCAGAGGTGTAACCATGGAGGAAAAAAGTATATCTTTTTCAGCCAAGGATAGAAAACATGTAGTTTCAACTAGAATGGTAAAGGTGTAGGTTCAGGAGGAAAAGTCATCAAAGTTGATGAAGTAGCCAAGGGCAGTCTAATCTGTTTTTTCCACCTCTGTCATTTCTGTAGAAGTGGGAGATGACTCGATCTGTGGTATATTGATGCAAACAGTCTTTGTGTCAGGATTCCGAATTGAAATCTGTGTTTCTTTACAAGTCGATTGTATAGTAGTTTTGATGTAGCAGGTTTAAGGGATACTTCATTGTTGTTTTCTGATAGCCCCATCTGTGGAGAGGAGATTTTGTCAGTAATTATAGCTTCCAATGGAACTTTGTGTATGGTAGTGAGAGGAAGCAGGTAACTACCCAGGTGCCCACATGGCCTACTATTGAGAATTTCCACATAATGTAGTTTGATCAGATGAATTGAGACAAATCTCCTGTTTCTGCAGCTAGCAAGGGGCATAAGAAGTACAGTTTTAGGGCCTTCAACAGCCAGGATGGGTACAGGTGCTCTATACAATGCCCCAAATCTTGTCCATAATTGTACCCCTTTCGCAAAACAAAGTGTGGGTTTGCTAATTGGTCTGCACATCTCTTGACATACTGAGTCTAGATGTAAACTTTCAAATGAATTTGTACGGGGTGCTCAGATGGCATTATAATACCCACCCACCAGGGTATTTTTCTCTAAAGACCTGTAAGGTCTGGAACTATGATTAATCACAGTACACCAGAGCACACCCAATCACAATATCTATAATCCAATGGGTGATATGTCAAGCAATGGAGGAGATTCTTCCTTGTGATATGTGTCCAATAAATCCTTAATACAATGTCCTCTCAACAAATACTTCAACCACACTCCCAAATCAGGTATTTTGACTTTTATTTCCAAAGAAGTTAAGAAGCAGCAACAGCCGACGCGCGTTTCACCTGCAGGGCTTTTTCAAGGCTCAAGATGCTGTTTTTGTAGATATTGTTGAGGTTGCTACCCAATATCAACCTAGTTTGTTGAAAGGAATTATTCTACGTAGAATAAATACGAATAGAATGACCGGCAGTGTTAGCCCGCGATGGTGCAAACGGCTATGTGTTCAAATTTGTAACTTTTGGAAGCTGATCCTGTATGGAATTCCTGGACCTTGATAAGTCAGTTTATCTGTGTCTCGGAGGTCCTGGTTCGTGAACCCAATTGTCGACAATATAGATATAGTGATTGGGTGTGCTCTGGTGTACTGCCATTAATCACAATTTTACCCCTGACAAGGTCCCCAACCTTTGGGATCCAACCCGATGCTCTTAGCACTTTCTTCACTTCCCAATGGCAGGGTGTTTAATATGGATCTTGCTTTGTTTGTCCCGGAACCATTCAGTTCCTGTAAAACAGCCAAACGTTTGCTTATATCAAATGGTGTTTCAGCCATGACCATGCTGAGACTGTCAAGATCAGAGACCCACATTTTAACCCCAACAGGATCTCATAGGGGGTCCGACCAACCATGGATTTTCTAGGAAGCCTAATGAGTGTTCTTTGGACCCCACATATATGATTGACCCAACTGCAAACTGAGCTAACGCCCTAGCTCTTAAATACAGCTTCAATCCAGGTTACTTCTCTCCTTGACCCCGTTTTCTTTGGGATGGTACGAGAAGGTACAACAAAGGGTCATACCCAAACTTCCCATGGCATCTTGGTAAGCCCTGGCCATGGACGCAAGACGTAGGTCGGAATGGAATTTGCCAAGTGCGTTTGTCCCGATAAAGACTTGCAGATTATTTATATCAGTTCAGGCGATGGCCAGACCCATAGAAGTCGAGAGCAGGAATATTTCGAGGAAGTGGCAATGTAAGAAATGTGATTTCTAAGAACCTATCTTGCACAGTCACGCAAGCAAATGCATGTCAAAAGTCAATGTGTAGAAAAAAAGGCAACTTAAGAAATGTGTGCATCTGAAATAGTAGCTTTTCTCCCTGGGCCTAACCCATCCATGTGACACTAATAGTGGTGCAACCCAGCTTCTAGGTTGCCTCCTGTATCTACAGGGTCCTGCCAGATATAAGAGATCACAGTGAAAATCAAGCCCAGGTGTGAGTTCACAATTACATTCTTTAAGTCACTATCTTGTGGGTAACCCTTATGTCACTTTGTGTTGACCTTGAGGTAAATATTTCGGACAGTAAATTGTAATATTTCTAACCGAATACTTATAATTTTATGTGTTCAAGGAACAATTAGGGGTGGGTATAACTTGTTTAATTTGCTATAGCGTAATTGCACCAAATTTCAGCAAAATTACAGAAGATTATGTGGAATTACGCAAGAAGCAAAACCCAGCATTCAACACTATTTTCTCAGTGCAAAATGCACCCTTGCATTAAAAATGAACATAAGAACCCACTGTGCACTAAGAAATAGCTCTAAATCCAACATAAAAACAAACAGCTGCAGCCAGCACCAACTCATTTTTGCTAAATGTGTTGCTCCTATGCTCCAGCAGTAGGATGTGTGGACCAAAGTACTCGTAACTATGCAAGTGAGCTTAGTAATAATTTTAGGCAATTTTGCATAAAAAAAGAAACACAAAATTACCAAATTTACTCAGGATGCTCTGGCGTAATTGCAATTTTACCCCGTCTAGAAACAAATGTTCTAAAATATAATAAGTACTAAAAATGATAAATATAATATCAAATGCCAACTTGAAGAAAGGAAAGATCTAGCATAAAAGAATAACAAGCATTTGCAATGCAATAGGTATCGCATTAGGAATGTTTGAGCTATTGGTATTGTAAATGACAAATTTGGTATTTATGTGTTTGTTTTGAAAATAGCAAAATTAATAGCTTTGTCATTTACAATGCCAATAGTTTTAACTTTCACAAATGTGACACGTATGGCATTTGTAATGCAATATGTGTTGTATTTACGTGACTTAGATGTATTGAAATTACAATACTTAAATAAAAGTTTTTAATAATTAATACTTAAATAAAAGTTATTGTCATTTATAATGGCAATGTGTGTGTGTGGGGTTGTGTGTGTGTGGTTGGGTGTGTGTCGAGTTGTGTGTGGGGGGTTGTGTGTGGGGGTTGTGTGTGGGGTTGTGTGTGTGTGGTTATGTGTGTGTGGGGTTGTGTGTGAGTGGGGGGTGTGTGTGGGGTTGCGTGTGTGTGGGGTTGTGTGTGTGGGGTTGTGTGTATGTTTGGAGTTGTGTGTGTGTGGGGTTGTGTGTATGGGTGTGTGTGGGAGGTGTGTGTGGGGTGTGTGTGTGGGGGGGTCGTGTGTGGGGTTGGGTGTGTGTGGTTGGGTGTGTGTGGAGTTGTGTGTGCGATTGTGTGTGTGGGGGGTTGTGTGTGTGGGGGGGGGTCTGGGTGTGTGTGTGGGGGGGGTTGTGTGTGTGGGGGGGTTGTGTGTGTGGGGGGTTGTGTTTGTGGAGGGGTGTGTGTGTGGGGGTGTGTGGGGGGGTTGTGTGTGGAGGGGTGTGTGTGGGGGTGTGGGGATGGGGTTGTGTGGGGTTGTGTGTGTGGTTGTTGTGTGGTTGTGTGTGGGGTTGTGTGTGTGGTTATGTGTGTGTGGGGTTGTGTGTGGAGTTGTGTTTGTGGGGGGATTGTGTGTGTGGGGGGGTTGTGTGTGTCGGGGGTTGTGTGTGTGGGGGTTGTGTGTGTGGGGGGTTGTGTGTGTGGGGGGTTATGTGTGTGTGGGGGTTGTGTGTGTGTGGGGGTTGTGTGTGTGGGGCGGTTGTGTGTGGGGGTCATGTGTGTGTGGGGTTGTGTGTGTGGGGGGTTGGGGGTCGTGTGTGTGGGGGGTTGTGTGTGTGGGGGGTTGTGTGTGGGGGGTTGTGTGTGTGGGGAGTTGTGTGTGTGCAGGGTTGTGTGTGGAGTAGTGTGTGGGGGGTTGTGTGTGTGGGGGTTGTGTGTGTGTGGGGGTTGTGTGTGGGGGGGTCGTGTGTGTGTGGGGGGTCGTGTGTGTGCGGGGGGTCATGTGTGTGTGGGGTTGTGTGTGTGGAGTTGTGTGTGTGTGGTTGTTGTGTGGTTGTGTGTGGGGTTGTGTGCGTCTTTGGTTGTGTGTGTGTGTGTGTGTTTGTGTGTGACCTGGGAAACCTACTGGCCAAAAAAAAAATTGTGCAGAAATGGGGAAATACTGACAGACCAAGAGTGCACGGCTGGGCGAAGGAAATGTAGAGGTGTTGATCCCTGGAAAAACTGTTGTACAAAGGCTGGGGATGCCCCAGGAATTTGGGAAGATATGGGATGTCTGGGGCATGGTGGATTCCAGTGAACGCAGCTGAGGGGGGTGCAGACCAAGAAGGGATGGGGGACCGAACAAGCAGACGATCAGAGATGTGGGCTGGGAGAAGAGAGTGCACAGTTGGTGCCAGACAGGCAGGGGGTGTTGATTAAGTCCCTGGTGAGGAAGAGCCTCTCAGTGTGGCATCTCACGGGAGGGAAGGAAACACAGGAACATTATTGATTGCAATTAACCCCCTGCCCCATTCTGCATGTCCCCTCCCCAATCTCTCCCTGCCCCCTGTGGCTTCTGCTTCACAAAGGAAGAAAGACAAAAGCAAGAGTGTGGGGGGGCAAGGGGCGCGTTTTACAGATGGGTGCAGTGAAGGGTGAGCACTAGGAATAAGTGAACGAGATGGGAATCAAATGAGAAAGGGGGGACATAGGAGGGGCACAAGAAACAGAACTAGAAAATGGGATTTAAAGTGTGAAACGGTATGAAAGGAAGGGAAAGAGAAATAAACTAGTAAGCAAACAGATAGACATAGAACGAAATAGAATGAGAGAATGGATGAAGTGAGGTTACGAGAAATATAAATAGTTGGAGAGAAACACAGAGGTGGACAAAATGTCAAGAGTAGTATAGACGGGTGAAGGAACAGAAGGGAGGATGGAAAGGGAGGAATGGAAGGGAGGGAAGGAGTGAGGGAAGGAGGTGTGGAGAAACACAAGCAGAGAGGAGAGAGCAGAAAGATAGAGGGACTGAACAAGAGATGGTGAATTTGGGAGAGAAGGTGAAGGCACAGAAACGGGTAAAGAAAGAGGAAATGGTGAGAGACAAGAGAGAAGCAGCAGGAATGAAAGGAATTGATGATGGGTGAAGGTGGCATAGGGAGATATGGGAAAAGAAGGAAGGAAGGGGAAAAGGGAGAGAGGGAAGAAACTGAGAAATAAAGAAAAGAATAAAGGGGTGGAAGAAATGAGAACTGAGTAGGTAGCACAAAGGTAACACAGAAGGGATGATATCTAAAGGGATCGGAAAGCGTTAGAAAGTGAACAGGAACCAGGTGAACGTAAAAATAGAAAGAGACGGGTGGGACGAGAAAGAGATAGCAAAAAAACCAAGATGCAAGGGGTGTAGAAGAAACAAGGGGCGGAAGCAACACAAGGAAGGAGGACATTGAAGGAGCATAGGAGGACAGGACGGGCAGGGCAGCAACATAGGAGTTATTGTAAAGGAACACAGATGAAATGCCGAGCAAGCGCTCCCAGCCACACGTCTTCCTAAACCTGGAAGTACAAAGGTATGGCATCTTGTGTATACAATTGGTGTAGGGTGCCTTTGTGAAGCCGATAACTTAACAAATAATGTTGCAGTGTACAACGAAACGCACGCCGAGCGGGTTTCCTTGAATCGCGCCTTTCCATATTGGAGGTTTCAGGTATAGGCGTCTAACATAAACAAATGACCGCGCATCGCGCCTTTCCACATTGGAAATTTAAGGTATGGCGCCTAACATAAACAAATGGCCGCGCACAAATACCAAGGCGCCACCGCCGAAGCCAATGAATAATGGACACATTCTTATGTTTTCGTTTTTTTAAACGTTTTGACTAGATAAGATTTACTCAGAGCTGGTAGACGCTTTTGATCAATTTATTTAAAGATATGTCATGGGACATGATTATTTAAAAAAAAAAAAAACCACACACTGCTATAATGCCACAAGGACGACAAATATATGGCGTTTATTCTTCATTTCAGATGGGGGCTTCTTGATACTACGAGAAAAGCACCATTTTTGCAATAACAGGGTGAAATTATCAGTTATGGGTATCGGGGCACTTGCACAGAGCACAGAGCGACAGCAGAAGTGCACAGAGGTGAGTCGCTGTACTGCGGCGCACACACACACACACGAGTAAGGTATGTGTACAGCAGTACTTCTTCCCTGGGCAGGAGAAAAGAGCTCAGAGTACCAGTGGCTGAAGAGTTGCACCGGCCGTATGCGAGATGGCATGCCGCGCAGCTACCAACTGAAGAATGTGGATGACGGCACTTAACGGCGAGCGACTGCACTCATGCACAGGATCTTTGTTCTGTTGCCTCAGTAAAACAAGAGAGGAAGCCATGTCAGAGCATCGGGCGCACGCTGTGCTCGGACCCACGGCCAGTATAACAAAGTCTGTCTGTGACTATCTGGCTGTCAGCATGTGTATACCACAGCTGGTAGGAGACGTACAAAAGGAAAGAAGAACCGGAAGACAGCGGAACACGAGTGATGGAGGAACAGGGTAAACAAGCTCTTGGCATTGCTGTGGGGGGGGCGAGGTGGGAGCGCATTGGCGGGGGAGCAGCAGCCTTTGATGTGCGAGCGAGTGGGAGGGAACACCACATGGGGTGTGATTAAGAAGTGAGCTCAAGCGCACGCTGGGGAAGCATCGTGCTTGAGTAACTCACATGCATTGGGGACAATCCTCGCTGGTTTCAAGAGCTGTTTTGCCCACTATAATCTCGCAGAACAACACATGCGCGTTGGTTCAGCGAGACCTAAAAATTTGACTTAAAACCTCTGTACAAAAGCCCCTTATGTAGGAGCAAAATAAATATATCTCACAAATTCATGATCAATGTGCAAAACTAGTAAAAACCACACAGAGTATGCAAATTAAAACAGAAATGTACATGCTCATATCACCCATTTTTGGTAAAAAAACTGCATATAAGGTACAAATTACCACCCAAAGTGCAAGATTTACCACATATTCAGCCCAGTCCCAAACTAAACACATTGATTAATCCATACTAGAGACCGTTATAAATGAAGGACATATTCATCAAGTGGGTGGAGGCTCCAGTCGTGTTAGTAGTGCTAGAAATAGCTGTCACCTAAAACTCCATAAATATCATAAAATGTCATAAGTACTGAAGGAAAGATGTGCTGCATTGCAGGTTACAGGATGATGATTTCTATAATCAAATACTATCAGCTAGTACTCCATTAAAGTATATGGTGAATAACAAATTCTTTGATATGTCTTTTTCACAATGCCTGGCATTTATACCAATCTCAATCTGGTTATTTTAAAAGGTTGCCTTGCCCTATGCCTTCAGCACAATGTAGTTCAGACTTTCTCGTCATTTCAAGTGTAATATCACTCATAATACCAAAGGTGGGATTTTTGTCAAAAGATCATTTCATTTTGGCCATTACATGGAGCATATCACTTGTTTTCTTTATTATAATGAGCCTGAATTATTTGTTTTCTGGTGGACTTGTATTTCCACAATATTTCTGTATTATCTACTTTCCATTTACTTATGTATTTAGGTGCCGATTTATAATTATTTTCATGCAACATAACACAGAGAGCCACTGTTTAGTGCTTATTTTGAGCAGGTGGTTTCTGGTGCCCAGCACTGACATTTAATTGTCAAAACTAGCACTTATGACAGCCTGCCACAGGGTGGAATTGCTTGTGTAATTTGAAGATGAGAACAACAACAGTTATTTATTACTTTGATATACATTCAAAATTACTAACACGTTCTTATAGTTTGGTGGCCTGGAATAGTCAGAATTGTCACACCTGTAGGAGTGTGATGGTTCATAGTTGTTTTTTTACTGGCATTGGCTGCACTGATAGGGGCAATGGGTGATGCAAACTGCAGAGGCCTCCTGATGAGAGCCCTAGCACCTATTTTTTTAACAAATTAAGGACTGGGTGCATTCCTGTTCTTTCCAGTGCGGGTGCACCTTTGGCTGCCAAGTGCCAACGCAGGCCCCCTTGAGTCATGTTGCAAGGATGCCTGTATTGAAGGCCGGATTGTTTGTGAGCAGGAAGGGACACCTTCCTGCAGAAAAATAATCCCTAGAGTCATTTTCCCAGATTGCAGCACAAGTCAAAAGAAGAAAAAATGAGCAGAAATAAAGATATTTCTCCGCATTACGCCTCACCTGGGGAGGCGTACCATTTTTCCGCATTCCCAGGGCTATCGCTATTGGTAAATCTGGAAATGGCCAAATTCATGAGCTGATGCATGGGAACACCATCTGCACCCATGGAATGCCTTCCTGCTGCAAAGTAATGCAAGGCAGCGATTTGCGCTGCCTTGCATTACTCTAGATTTATCAAGCCATGCAGACCCAGGAAAGGTGGCCTTGCGTGGCTTGATAAATCTCACTTTTTTATGTGTCTCCCTTGCACACCCTTGCGTGGCACAAAGGTGATGCAAACCCTTGATAAATATAGGCTTTAATTGTCAAAACTCCTGGACACCCTCTAGTGGGCAGAGTGAACTGAGGTAGAGTGAAGCGGGATTGAGTAGAGCGGTATAGCGTGATGTGAAGTAGAGTGAAATTAGAGAGGGTGAAGTAAGGTAGAGTGGCATAGAGTAGAGTGGTGCAGAGTGAAGTGAGGTAGAGTGGACTGGGGTAGAGTGAAGTGATGCAGAGTAAAGTGGCGTAAAGTAGAGTGGTGTAGGGTCAGGTGGTGCAGAATAAAGTGCAGTGGTGTGGAGTGCAGTGGCACAGAGTGCAACAACGAAGAATGCCTTAGCCTTAAAGTAGAGGTGTGCTGAGTAGAGTAGCACAGAGTGCAGTATCATACAGTGCCGTGGCATAGAGTGAAGTGGTGTACAGTAGAGTGGTGCAGAGTAGAGCAGAATGGCTTACAGTGCATTAGCACAAAGTACAGTGGTGCAGACTAGAGTAGAGTGATGAACAGAGCAGTGGCATACAGTGCAGTGTCTTAGAGTGGTGTGGAGTGGCTTAGAGTGGAGTAGAGTGCATAGAGTGTAGTGTAGTAGAGTAGCTTGGAGGGGTGTAGAGTAGAGTAATATAGAGTAGATTGACATTGAGTAGAGTGGTGTAGAGTAGAGTGGCCTAGAGTGAAGTGGGGTAGAGTGAAGTGGGGTAGAGTGAAGTGGGGTAGAGTAGAGTGTAACAGAGTAGAGTGGCGTAGAGTAGAATGGTGTAGAGTGGGATAGAGTGAGGTGGGGAGAGTAAAGTGGGATAGAGTAGCGTGGTCGTCGAGTACAATGACATAGAGTGAAGTGGGTAGAGTTATGTGGAGTAGAGTAGAGTGGCATTGAATAGAGTGGCATATAGTGCAGTGGTACAGAGTAAAGTACAGTGGCATATAATGCAGTGGCATAAAGTGAAGTAGAGTAGCATAGAGTGGACTGGACTGGAGTAGAGTGGAGTGGAGCCCAGTGATTTGGATGTGTCCCTGATGGCCAGCCAACCACTGCTATGCAAGGTATTCAGGTGTGTGTGCTGGGGTAGGGCACAAGGCCTGGTTTCTAGTAAGGCCAGGCACTAAACTCTCTACAGGAAGTTTAGGGTTGTCCACAGGGTCTTACCACCATACAGGAGCTACGGCCAAACACTAATAGACTCCACACGAGTTTTATAAAAACGAGTATAAACTTTTAAATAAAAGGATATACGATAAGACCAACATATGAGTTTGTGTACTATTTATCCTGGCCGCTTGTTAGGCCAGCCAGCCCTTGTAAGTTCTGGCGGTATTGATGAGCACTTCTAAACATTCTCCTGTAATCCTAATATCATGTTATACAGTTCTTAATACTAGAATCAGGCACTTTCGGAATGTAAAAATAATGTACGGGGTAACGCAGCATTCAGACACTCTGCAATGTAAAAAGAATGCAATGCAAAACACAACAATTAGGCACTTTGCAAAGTAAAAATAATGCAATGCGTAATACAACCACCAGGTACGTCAGTATGCAGAAATAAGACAATACGTAATACACTAATCAGGTAATTTGTTATGCAGGAATAATGCAATGCGTAATACGCTAATCAGGTAGCTTGTTATGCAGAAACAATGCAATGCGTCATAAGACAATCAGGTAGTTTGTTATGCAGAAATAATGCCCTGCATCATAAACTAATCAGGTAGTTCGGTATGCAGGAATAATGCAATGCGTAATACTCTAATCAGGTACTCCGGTATGCAGAAATGATGCAATGTGTAATACTACAGTCAGGTAAACCGTTATGCAGAAATGGAATAATGCGTAAAACACTCAGGCGCCGATCACTGTGCCTTAGGCGGTTTCTCTGCCACTCCTTCTGACTTGCAGTCAGCCTCTCAACAGTTGCCCCCAACACGGCTACGGTGTAATCCAAAAGTGCAGCTCTGCACTACGGCCCCTGTACTGCCACTCCCTTAGTAATACGTGCCGCAATACGACCCGAAGCAGAGGCTCGGGCTCCCAGAATGAGAGAGAGGCCAAGAGCGTCACACTCCGAACCCGCACCCCACCCCAGGAGTCGACACACGTTACCTGGAGGGCGCAAACCCCCTCTCCTCTCCTCATCCAGCGGCTGGGCCTCCAATGCAATCCTTGTGAATTGGCAACTGCGGGATTTGGCCGGCGGCTCAGCTCCTCAGGGGCTGCCTGTCCGGGCCACCATGGTTACGAACATCTCAGGCTGCCACAGGGCACACACACAGCATCGCTGAGACTTCCTTGAGCTTCGGGTGCACGATTACCGGGCACTCCACACGAAGGTCTCAGGCTGCATGAAGATGACACGCACAGCATCGCTAAGACTCATTTAAACTCCGGTGCACACGATAAAAAGGCAAATCCTCACGAAGGTCTCATGGTGCACCAGGCACACGCACACACCGTTAATGAGACTCACTTGGATTCCGGTGCACACGATAACAAAGCAAATCCTCACAAAACTCTCACGGTGCACCAAGCACATGCCACCAGCGTTGATAAGACTCACTTGGATTCCAGTGCACACGATAACAAGGCAAATCCTCACAAAAGTCTCACAGTGCACAAAGCACATGCACACAGCGTCAATGAGACTCACTTGGATTCTGGGGGACACGATAACTGGACAATCCTCACAAAGGGGTTCAGGCTGCAAAAAGCACATGCACACCACGTCGCTGATCCTTGCTTGGATGCCAGGTGCCCACGATCACAGGACACAACCTTATGAGAGTCTCAGGCTGCAACAAGCATGCACACATAGCACCAGCTCACCTCGGGCCACTGGGGACAAGGTACTTCAGGACACAGCACAGCAACGTCCTTTCAAGCAGGGGGACACAGCACACAGCAAAGCCCCTTCAGCCTTTCCTTGGTTAAAACTAGGCCTGGGCGATAAATTCCGTTCCGCTCATGGAATTTGCGGAATTTGGATAATTTTGCGTTCTGTGGAGAATGCGAAATTGCCCAAATTTCTGCATTCCGCGACTTCGCAAATTTTTTTGCTTGTTCACGTTCTGAAATGCGTGTTTGCAAGAATTTCTCCCCGAGCAGCCAAACAGCGATTGCGAACAGTAAAAAAGCATTGCGAATAAGCAATTCCACGTGTTCGCTGAATTTCTGCGTCTTCGTAGAGATTTTTTACCGTTTTGCAGAGATTTGCGTAACGCGATTACGCAAATTACACCCATCCCTAGTTAAAACAGCAAACTGCAGGCCAGCCCCAGAACACACAGCAAGGGTCATCCTTCCCTTCAGTCTCTTCAGTTATTTCTTCCTTGGCAAAGGTTTCTCTTGACCACAAAGTAGCTCCAGTCTTGTTCAATCTTGATCAAGCCATTCTAAAAAGTTCAGGGGCTTCAGCTCTCATAGTTATACCCCTCAATGGCTTTGAAGTCTTTGTGTTTTAGGGCACACTGACTCCTGTACAAGCCAGTTCTGGGTGCCTCCCTGTCAGTGACACCTTCTTCCTTTGATTAGTGTGGGTCTGGATTCTCAATCACTCAGCAGGAGATGAGACCAATGTTTTATGGCTGCAACCCAGACCTCTTCACCTCTATGGGCTATTCCTCCCCCCTACACTCCAGATGTAGGTCAGCCTGTTGCTGTCTCACCTCCTCCCCTGGGACAAGACATTCCCCAGATCCTATTGATTTCAAATCCAGACAGTCAATCCACAACCAAGCAGAGACACACAGAAATGTTTAGAGCACAAAAACCCAGCCACTTCTAAAAGAGTGTCTTATAAACACACAATGTAAAAACCACCTTCATAGAAAGATGTGTTAGTACATTGTGAGTTCAGGCAAACTAAACTTCACCTTTCCATCTTAAGACTTTGGGAAGATAAGCTGGAAAACATATTACACAGCCTTCCCATTCTATCATATAGGCAATATGAGCTTTTAACCTTAAAAAATTAAATGGTAGATTCTTTCATTGTCAGGACATGGTACACACCTTGGTACATGTCCTACCTTTCACATGCTCTGCACCATGCCCAGGGGGTACCCTGGACCTACCATAGGTGCATAGAAAGGGAAGGGTAAGGTCTCGCAAGTGGGTGCACTTGCCAGAAAAACATGGCAGTTTAACAAACTGCGCGCAGGCCCTGCAATGACAGGCCTGTGTTCCCTTTTTAAGGCTACTTGTGTGGATGGCACAATTTGTGCTGCAGGCCCACTAGTAGCATTTGTATTACCAGCCCTGGCACATATAGGGTACTTTACTAGGGACTTTACTAGTAAGGCAAACATACCATTCATGGACAACCAACTGGCAGTATACTTTATACAGGGAGCTCTTGCACTTTGACACTGTTTAGCAGTGTGCAAAGTGTCCAAAGCATCTAAGTTGACAACACCATGACAGAAAAAAGGTCTGGAGGGAAAGCAAAAAGTTTAGGGAACTTTAGCCAAAAAGGGCCAAGTCCTACAATTATGTTTTTCTAAACCCGTTTTGCAATTCATTAAGCATGTATTGAATCAAGAAATAGGTTTAGTACATTGAAAAAAGCACTTCAGTGGATGCAAACCGTGCAATTTACTGAATAACAAGATTTTCAACCATTAACTGGCTTTGCACATCTGGTCTTAATTTCTCGAAAACAACTGAACAGAGTTATGACACAAAGGCACACCTTTAATTGAAGTTTTAGCTCCTTGCCTTATTTGCTGTAATTCTGTTTTTACTATTTTTCTGTATCAAGGAATAAGAATCCTATGGGAATTATAATTTAAAAAAATTGCAATTTTCTGGGGACCCCCGATCCTTTTTTCTTGTCCCTGCTTAATGAATCTGCACAAAATGTGCCATGAAGAATGCAAAGTAGATCAATTTCATTATAGTTTTCATGCATATTTATAGAAAAGGCACCAAAGTTAGTAAGAAAACCGAAAGAAAATGCTTTTCAATGATAACTGACCCAACTATGACTTTAAAGGTGCTACTGCGAATGTTAACAATTACCCAGTTCATGGTACTTGATTTACCAATCTTCAGGAGGATGGACTTTTGAATTGGGATTCAAACTGGTGACTTTCCCATTATCACTTTTTTAAGTGATGAGCTTTTAATTCATTGACCTATCCCTCCTAAAGGACAGTTTCACCTGAGGGGCAAACATGCACAGAAAACATATAATGCTACCTTGTTAAAGATCCTGTCACATATGAATAAGGTTTATCCAGTTTTCTTTAAAAATAGGGTGCAGATAAATATATGAGAGATAAAACATGTCATGCCAAGTTTAAAACAATAATTCGTAACCCGCCGAAAACAAAAGAGTCACACGCAAAGCTGCGTCAAAGGATTGAGAACAAGGGCCAGATTTACTAATATAGTGAGTTATGGTTGCGCCGTTTTATGGTGCAGCCACAATGCAAAATGTTAGTCAGGATTTATAAAGCTACACAGATCTTGTTTTGCATAGCTTTGCATTACATTTGCCCCAAAAAGTTAACAAAAGCAAAGCTTCACTCTGCTTTGTGTTATAGTTCCCTGGGTAGAGTATGGGCATTCTCAGGGGAAACACCCTCAACAACGCGGTCATTACATTGCGTTACCTTTACAATGCGGTTGTTACGACGACTGTGTATTACATTGCAGTAAATTACAACGCAAGTCGATACAACGACTTGCTCTAGATGGCATCTAAACTAAGGAATAGTATAATGTACTATTCCAACAGGTTCCCTACTGTTGCACACACTGGAGTTGGAATAGTCAATTATACTATTCCTAAGTCCAGAGCGCCATCTAGAGCAAGTCATTGTAACGACTTGCGCTGTAATGGTACTGCGATGTAACAATGCGGTTGTTGTAATGACGCGTTATAATCGCATGCGTTGTAAACGCATATAATGTAATGGTATATATTTGAGGCTAGTGAATTGAGTAGGAATTCCTGCTGCACATAAAACAGAGGAATAAGCTAAGGATGGCTTTTGTGCAAGATGCACAAAACAAAAATCCCACTGTAACGCAGGCACACCTTGCACTATGATGCAAGGGTGCCTGCATTGGTGCCATGCTGCCACAAGTGCGCCAGCACCTGGAGAGAACAGAAGTTCTCCTTATCTTATTGAACATGGCCCATATCTGCTCTCTCCCTTTTCATGCAATCCAGCACAGCAAGTTCCATGGACGTCGTTAAAGGGTCACCAAGGATCGCAGCCGTGTCCCTGGTTTGCTCCTTGCAACGCCTGGCCTAGCCTCAGAGGTGCCAAAGTTGGTGGCAAGGACATAGGGTCAGCTCCATATTACTTATTTTCTGCCCCCTTTTCTTTATACTAATGGTGAATAAGGAATGGGAGTCAGTGACAAGTGGTGAAGTGAATGAAACTGTGTGGGATTGATGACCATATTTACTATTTTTTGACGCAAGCCAACCCTGCACCAACGTTACTGTGCTGCATTGCGTCAAAGGGAGAGAGAAACGATGAACCATATCTACTAAGTGATGGTGCATTTTTTCTCTCCCCATGTGCTGCCACATTTTTGGCAGCCGTGTGCCAAGGCACACACCTTTGTGCCATATTGCAAAGGTGTGTGTGTTTTCTGAGCATAGGTTTTGAAATGGAAGGAGTCGCTTCCAGTACAAAAACTATGTTTCAAAGCTTTTTCCACTTTGTATGTATGCTGTGCCATGGAGCACACATATGCAAAGTTGGAAAAACAAGGAGACATTAAAAGATTTCTCCACGTGATATCTGCCTCGTAGACATATACAATGTTGATGCAAATTACCACTTGCCAATCTTTATAGATAGGGATTTGCATCAAAAACCATGGGTGCTTGCATGGGCATAACCATACACAATCTATAGAATGCCCTCTTGATGCCAAATAATGCAAAGCATTGTCTATCTTTGACTTACTTTGGGATACTATTGAGCCCAAATCAGAATTTGCATTGGATAGTAAACCCCCCCCAACACTTTTCACCAGGTTTGCATCTCAAAAGAGTTGCAATACTAAGACAAACCTTTAGTAAACATGGGCCTGAATGCAACTACGTATGAATGAGTGAAATTAAGAGTTAATGCAGTTGAATGAGAATGAATAAGATTGAGTGCAAAGGGATATTAGACAGAGAGAATGAATGAGTGTGTGTGAATGAGTTGAATGTGAATGTGGGTGACAGTCTAATGGGATGCTTGTGAGTTTGTTATTAGCCCTGGAAAATTGAAGGTAATTGTTGTCTTATAGATACACTGGGCAAACTACTTGACCTGGCATACTTGCAGCAATCTTCAGCATAGCAGACATCTGTGACAAAATACTGGCACTGGCACACTGTGGATGATTCTTGGCATAAAGTGCACCAATGGTATATTTCCTGCACTGGCAAGTTGGCGTGCAGGCCCGGGATCATGGACTGCCCAGTACACATGTGTAAAATAATCACTGAAATATGTGGGGTGACGTAACACCCCACTCCGGACGCACAGCCGTCGTTTATGCTTAGTGATGCAACATTTGTTCCAGTTTCGTCAAAAAAGGTTTTCATTTTCATTTTCTCCATAATTTGTTTAACAATCATCATTTTATCCAGTCACACTGTAGACGCCTATGTTTACACAATCCTTAATGCTGAAGAAATGCTGATACTGGCTTTACTCTGCAGCATGGTGTATTACATAAGTATTCCTCATTAGGTTGCTTCCAATACCCAAAGCGTACTTATGTAATAATACGCCATGCTGCAGAGTAAAGCCAGTATTGGCATTTCTTCAGCATTAAAGATTGTGTAAACATAGACGTCCACCGTGTGACTGGATGAAAAGATGATTGTTAAACAAATTATGGAGAAAATGAAAATGAAAACCTTTTTTGTCGAAACTGGAACAAATGTTGCATCACTATGCATAAACGACGGCTGTGCATCCGGAGTGCGGTGTTACGTCGCCCAACATCTTTCAGTGATTATTTTAAACACTTGCCTGGGCAGTCCACGATTCCGGGCCTGCACGCCAACAAAATACAAACAAACGAGCTATTGATGAAAGAATGGAGACAACTGGTGTGCACTCTGTCACCTTTTTCTTGTTACTTAACAATTTACTGCCTGTTGGACGAGTGGCACCCCCGTACTAAAGATGATAAACAGACAAAGATCACATCGTCATACACTGGACCAGTTGAACAGCTTTCCCTTGAAAGTGAAATAAATTAACTATTTTTTGGAAAACATATACAATGGACAACGAGCAGTTGGATTCATGATGTATCCGTTGTCACGATTTTACTTATACTGAGCACATGACCAATATATGTTTCAATCAATGCAGATAATGATACCAGCGGGTGGGCGGAGAATTTGTTGTGTTCACACTGAGGTTGACGCTAGAAACACCAGAGGTTAATGTATACGCTGTTGAGTTGTTAACAACTTAGGCAATACACCCGCACTTTACATAAGTGGCTAGGTATATTTTAACATCAGGGGGAGAGATGTATGAAAAGGACAACATTAACATCAATGCAGCTGCTCCAATAGCAGTAACTCGGTACAACTAGACATAGAACAAAGAACCATAGTTACAAAGTGAGATAAACATGGTCTATACACTTAAATTACAAAGTCAAAGTCAAAAAGTGCTTTATTCGAGTTATTACTCATAAAAGCATAGTATACACAAGAGTTGTAAAAAGCGAATTAAATTTACAATCAAGCACATTGACACAACACTAAAAGGTAAAGATAAAAATACATTCGATTATAAAAGGATTAAAACATTTGACAAGGATAATTTCCAAGATGTAAAACGCCGGAGTCTAAAAGCAATTATACAAGTGCAAAAAAACAATTAATCAAGACAGAGAATAGTTAGTTACTAGCAGTCTCTATCTTGAATCAAGATCATTGATAATTAAAAAAGCAGTAATGTCAAATTCATGGGGACCAATTTATCAGACAGAGAATAGTTATTTAACTAGCAGTCTCTGTCTAGTTTGTCAGACAGAGAATAGTTATTTAACTAGCAGTCTCTGCCTGAGCGTCCACGCCCAACCCAGATACTTTGCTGTGGCTATCAGGATCCAAGAAACTGGACTCGTACATATGATTCGCATAGCTACAGAGCTACATGATGTCCCAAGGTTCCTACACATAGGAGCTAACCACACTCGTCTTGGAATAGCATAAGATCTGTATGAAAACAGAAAGTGACCCAGAGACTCGCTCCCCAACCCACAGGCTGGGCAGGTGTTACTACCACCTGAACCCCATTTAGCTGTCAATGTTTTTATAGGAAGTGCACCAGCTCTCAGTTGGAATAAAAGCTTCCTATCACCTGGTTTGGAGATGATGTCCCAATATGGTTCCAGGACTGGATACATTTTAGCCTCAAGGAAATACAAAGACATCGACCCAGAGTTTGAAGCATTTAAAATGTTGGTAGCAGCCCATTCCCCAAAAATATTTTTTAAGACACGCTTAGAAGGGAATGATGCCCCTGCCGGGTCCTGCCATAGAGAACTTAACCCTAGCTCAAACAGTATAGTTTTCAGAGATTTAAGCCAGCTTATCTTGTGGAAGCCATCAGCCTTGATGACATCCACAAAACCCGCGGCATAATGTGAGAGCTCAGGAGTGGTCCAGAGTCTGCGCCAATATAAGATCGGGCGTAATCTGGCCAAGTCCTTGATTTGTTTCCTTCCTAGGTCGTATCGGAGGGGCAACAGTGGAGTACTTTTGGGTGTACCGGTGAGAGTTCTTAAAAATTTATTTTCAGAGGCTTGCAAAAATGTAAGATTTTCAAAGCCCCACATTTCTGCGCCATAAAGTGCAGACCCAATAGCCTTTGCTTCATATACCAATAGGGCTGGTTTAACTGGTTTAGTTAGCGACTTCCTGTGTTCAGAATTAATTGTGCCAGCTATTTGTTTGTGTCGCAAGATAGCAATTTTTATATACTGGTTCCACCTGTGGTCATCAGCTATTTTGATACCTAGGTAGGTGAATGATTTACCTAACTCTAAAGGCCCGCCGCTCATCATAATTTTGGACTTGAAGCTACGCTGCGGCTTAAAACTCATTAATTTAGTTTTCGTAGTGTTCACCTCCAGTCCATGTTCCCCACAAAAGTTCTCAAAAATTTTCAGAGCACGCTGTAGGCCACTAGGGGTTTTTGATAAAATTAGCGTGTCGTCCGCAAACATTAGTATGGGGATTTTTAGGCCTGCAAGAGAAGGAGCATCCACATTCGCAGTTACCAATCGTGAAACTACACCGTTTATAAACAATGTAAATAGAGTAGGAGCCATTAAGCACCCTTGTCTGACCCCTTTTTCAACACGGAAATCAGGAGTGACCATCCCGTGGCCGCCCCACTGAATTTTTGCATAGTTAGACTCGTGGAGGCGCAGTATCATAGTTAATAACTCATCAGAGACCCCCAGACTATGCAAGACTTGCCACAGTTTCGCACGCGGGACCAGGTCGAATGCAGCCCGCAAGTCGACAAATGCCGCGTACAGGCTGCACCCCCCCAAAACCACGGTTTTCCACTGTAACAATTGGAAACCGAACACTTGGTCAATCGTGTTTGTTGCCCTTCTAAAACCTGCTTGGAATGGAGATAAGATATTAAAATCCTCAGCCCAGTCGAGAAGCCTATTGACCACCACACGACCCACAATTTTTTGTACAGTATCAATGAGGCTAATAGGCCTGTAGTTACCGGGCTGAGCACGGGCCCCCTTTTTGTACACGGGGATAATAACTGCACCCCTCCATGAATCTGGGACATCTGCTCCCTGAGCAATAGAATTAATAAGCAAATGTATATATTTGCACCAGCGTTCACTATCGTTTAAAAATATATCAGCGGGCACTCCATCTTGACCTGGAGCTCGCCCACATTTTACTGCACAAATAGCAGACATAATCTCTTTGTAATTATAATTATTGCCTTAAAAAAACTTCATAACAATACTGTCCTCATCTGAGACCCGGGTATTAAGAGAGTATTGCGAACTAAAGAATTTAACCCATGCCTCCTGTGAGACGTTATTACTTGGAGACTCATCAGCTCTCTCAGAACCCCATTTTACAATATTCCAGAATGCTCTGGAATCCTTCCTGTCACTGGCCTTTTTCAGTTTTCACCAGTGTTGTTCGTCCCAATCCCTCTTAGCTTTAGCAATGCATACTTTGTACTCCTTCCTGGCTAGAGGAACAGACACACAGTCTCGCTTCTTAATTGCCCGGCCAAGGTCGAGTCTTGCCTTCCTACAATCAGAGTTATATCATCTAGCATCTTTGCGGGTGATAGCCCCCTTGTGCTTGTCAGGTCTTAGGAAGTGCACTTTGATCTTAGCAAAGAGGCTATCATGTATTTTAACCACTTCCCCCAGATCCTTAGGAGAGGCATTAGCCAGTTCCATGGCAAGAATGGCTAGATCAGTTTCACTGTTAATAATATCAATAACCTGCTGATTTCTCGCTACAGTGTCCCATCTTAACCTGCGCATATTGTTCTCAGGGATAATGGGCGGAGGAACTAATACATTCGGGCAGATAGGGTTTGACTCAGCAGGCCACCATTTGTGAGACACACATAAGGGGTTGTGGTCACTCTCAGGTCGTATAATGACTTCCATGTCACAAAGAGTAGGCCACAGATGCAAAGTACAGATCACGTAGTCAAT
This sequence comes from Lissotriton helveticus, assembly GCF_964261635.1. Taxonomy (NCBI): domain Eukaryota; kingdom Metazoa; phylum Chordata; class Amphibia; order Caudata; family Salamandridae; genus Lissotriton; species Lissotriton helveticus. The sequence goes on along the minus strand of NC_136072.1, from coordinate 226,789,531 downwards.
TCGACTTTTGTGCCTCCCATTGTCGAAAGTTGGTGAACCATTTTTATCCCTAGCTGTTCTCCCATTCATAGCTCTCAAACCTTTTTCCAGACACATTGCATTGATAGTTATTATATCCTCGGTCCATCAGGAGACTGGTTTCAGATGCAGCTCAGGGATATCCCAAAAGGAGTCCTCATCAGCACCAGTAAAAGCATCTCCCGCAACCAAAGGCTCAAACGTCCTATTAAGGTCTCCTGCTATAACAATATTATTTTTATCAGAGTGATCGTCGATAAGGTCGACCAGGGCTAATATTGTTTCAGAACGACCCTTGGAGCTCCTGATATAAACGTTGTAAATGTCAAGTGACCCTATTCTGTCATTAGAAATCCTAATGAACTGAATATCATTGTGTCCGATAGCTATGTTTTTAACTGAGAAATTTAGTGACTGTCGAATCCATATAGTAAGCCCCCCCATAGTTCTACCTTTCGGGCCCTTGACAGCTGGCACATAGAAATTCAAGTAGCCTAAAAAAAAGACAGGATCGCATGCCCAAGTCTCCTGGAATATACAAATATCAAATTGTGTAACAAAACCAAGCCAGTCACCACAATCGAGTTTGGATGTCAGACCAGCTATGTTCCAGGAGAGTAGGTTAGCAACCCCTAACAAACGTCCCTGGCCTAATCCAGGGAAAGAATTTAGTACACAGGCCTCACCATCTGCTTTGGCAACCAGGTTATTCAACGAATCGTTAGTAGGGCAATCAGCACTCTGGGCAGGTAAGCTATCCAGAAACTGATCCCCATTAACTAGTGGTACTGGGCTTAGTTTAATAGAGAGTCAATCACTTAATTTACACACTGTGTGTAAAGACTATATGATTGCGATATTTGGCAGCGGGAGCATTTGAGATTATGAAGCACTTAATAATGGATTATTTTAACAACAGGTGTAGTGCATTATGGGCTTTGTAGTTTGATTGAACTAGCGGATTGTAATTGGAGGGTTTAGAATGGGCGGGGACATGTCACTGGTGCCTTAAATAGAGCAAGTAAGTTATGTTATCAGAATGGTTCCGGACAGGAAAACAAGCAATTACCAGAATGTTCAAGGTATGGGCTCGCTTTGGAAAAAGGGGGAAACCCTGGATTACGTGGGGTGTGTACACACTGGTGAGGGAACAACTTAATGAGAATTTAGAGGGGTTTAATGTATTCTAGCGTATGTACGGAAACGATAGGGTACACTCTGTCAAGTCCTTGTAGCCGGACTGCCAATACACCACACACGGGACACAGGTGAGTACATGCAATCTTCTTTATTGTATTTGCAGCAGCGAGCCTCAGCACGTCCCGTCCCCTTGCTCAGTCCTCTTGTGTGTCCGTCCCCTTCCTGTCCCCTAACAGGATGTGGTGTCCGGTGACCTGGTCACCTCCCTCATGACCCACAGGGTCCTAGTGTCCCCTCCTGTCCAGTCGCCCATCTGTCAGGTCACGACACCTCCCCCTTGTCGCAAACAAATCTTTGGTACATATAACAAATCTTTGGTACATTTCACTAGACATTGTCACCCCCTTTTATGTTGACAGTATTTGCTGATGATACTGGAGAGGGAGAGAGAGAGAGAGAGAGAGAGAGAGAGAGAGAGAGAGAGAGAGAGAGAGAGAGAGAGAGAGAGAGAGAGAGAGAGAGAGAGAGAGAGAGAGGAGAGAGAGAGAGATAGACATTGATATACGGAAAAAGTGTGTCCACAGGTCTCCGTTTCCTTGCATCTCCTCAATCAGTCTCTTGGGCTTGGGCTTCTTGCCTTCTCTTTTTGGTCTTTGTTCTATTAAATCCTCTTGTGCTGTTTCCCTTTTGGCGTCTTTCTTCAGCCCATGTTTCGGCCGCTCCTCTTCTTTTGTCTTCAATTCTCTAGAGTACGACCCATTCCTGGTGATGAGGTATTGTCCTGCTGTCACCGGTATCATTTGCCCTTTCACTTCTGTTACCGTCAGTGGGTCTTTTGCGAAAGTGCTGTCTGACTTCCGTTGTTGTCTTTGTCGGACTAGCGCAGTGTCTCCTTCTTTCGCTTTCCCATCTGTTGCATGTCTCTTACGATCAGCATACGCCTTCATTCTTGCTTTCGCTTCTTTGTCTCTTTCAGCTATGTCTTTTTGTTCTACCCTTTCCATTTCTTTCACTTGGGGCAACCTCGTTCTACTTGATCGTCCCAACACCAGCTCCGCAGGGCATCTTCTTGTGAGGCTGTGAGCAGTGTTTCGACAGTCTCTCAGCACCTGACATAGTGCTTGTCCAATTGAGATGTGTGTTAGCTTGTTGCTCTGTATTGCCTTTTTGATCGTTCTCATAGATCGTTCAGCCATTCTGTTTGCTTGCGGCCTCAGACACACTATTCGTCGATCGTTGATCCCAAGGTACTCCATGAACCTTTTGCATTCGTCACTAGAGAATGGTGGTCTATTGTCTGTTTGTTGTGTCTGCGGTGACACCCATGCTGCCAATATGTCATCCAGAGCTGGCAAAGTTGTGTTAGCTGATATTGATGCCACTTGTCTCACTATGGGGAATCTGGATAATTCATCTATTACTACCAGTAGGTAATTTCCTGCTTTCAAATGCCCGTAGAAATCAGCTGCCAGCTCTGTCCATGCTGCTTTTGGAAATGCGGACATTTGCAGTGGCTCCTGCTTTGATGTGGGCCCCGTTATTTGGCAGATGTGACAGTGCATCACACTTTCTTCTCCCATGTTGTGAAGTCCGGGAACCATACTTTTTCTCGCACCATTTTTTTTGTTGCCACCGTCCCTCTATGTGACTCATGTGCCAATTCTGCTGTCCTTCTTCTCGGCGTCCGTGGTATTACTATCCTGGTGCCTCTCATCACTATTCCGTTCTCGCTTTCTGATGGTTCTTCGCTAATCTTTTTGAACGCCAACAGCTCTTCCTTCAATACTTTTTCCACCCAGCTGCTGTTGTTGTTGGCGTGCCTCCACCTTTGCTGTTTGGTCACCTTCATTATGGTCTGCATGGTGATGTCTTGTTTTGTCTCTTGTTCTAGTTCCTTTATTGTTATCGTTGCCGGTGTGTTATGCTTTAGTGCAAAGTTTAGATGTTCCTCCGCCATGGTTGTCGCTTGGTACACTTGTGGTAGGGTTTGCTTTGACATATCGTCTGCTGTGTTGTGTTCCTTCCCCGGCTCGTGTATCATTTTGAAGTTATAATCCATCAGCCTTGTCCCCCACTTCTCTATCCTGGGCGGTCTCTTTCCGTTTGGGTGTCCGTATGTTGTCATCAGTGCTTGGTGATATGTTATGATTGTGAACAGCTTTCTGTGGATGACCATGTGGTAGCGTTCACACGCCCACCATGCCGCCAAGCTCTCTTTTTCCGGCTGGGAGTATCTCGGCTGGGAGTATCCTTCTTCTACGTTTGATAGACTTTTGCTCCCATATGCCACCATGTGTCTTGGGGAATCTTTCCCTGGTTTGTGTTGTGCCAATATTGCTCCCGGTCCCACTGGGCTGGCATTTACAGTCAGTTCAGTGCTCTGCTTGGGGTATTCTTTTAGGATGCTTCTTTTCTCTGGCATGGCCATGAGACCTATTGTCTGAGCTGTGATGATGCTCAGCAAACATGGCGCTGGGATGTCGCCCTTCAGCACATGAATGTCCTCTTTGATCTTTTGGTCTTCGTGTGTCGGCTCTTCTGTTAATTTCCCCATGTTTGTTACTTGTTTCCGTGACCCCCAAGTGAGAACCTCAACTCGGGACAGTCTCGACGTCTGCTTTCTCTTCATCTTTTCGTATTCCGATATACACATGATGTTACATGTTGCACCGCTGTCCAAAACAAACTTTGTTTTGTGTGATCCTACTCCTATAGTCACGTGCTCTGTCTTTTTCATTTTGCTTTTGTCCACCAGGCACCCTCTTTTTCCTTTTTCACCTTCATCCGTTGACTCTGTGGTAACATCCGTCATAAGATAGAGTCGTTCAGTCCTTTCTTCTTCTTCTTCTTCCGATTCTAGTGATGAGCTCCTTGTTCCTGTTTCAACATGTCTATTTGTTGACACTTGCAGTCGCCATAGTCTTCCTCTGTCGTTCCTGAGCTGCACCCCTTGGCGTGCGCTGGCATATTCAGTTCTGCCGTTCCATTTCTTGCATGTCTGGCCAAATGTTAGGCATGGGCCTCGATGTGGAAATTCAAATCCACACCTGTAGCATGTTCCTTCATGGTGTTTCCTCGTGGCCTGTTTATTCCTGTCTTTTTTCCAGCTGCCCGCGCGATCTTGTTCCATTCGTTTGTCTTTTCCTCACTCCATTTCCTTAGCGTGTGCTGTCGCTCTTGCCTCCGCTCTTGCTAGCGACGGGATCTTCTCTAGTGACGTTAGTTCTTTAATTCCTACTTGTGGCTCAGACAACTTGAAGGGTGGCGGTCTTCTGTATTGTGCACTTTGTCTTTCTGGTTTAGTTTCTGCCATCTCTTCTATTCTATGTGCTCTTCCTGGCACTCTTCTATTCTAGGTGCTCTTCCTGGCACTCTTTTGTTGTTTCCCGTGCTCTTCCTGGCACTCTTCTGTTCTCTGTGCTCTTCCTGGCACTCTTTGTTTGTTTCCTGTGCTATCTCTTCTTTTCTGTGCTCTTCCTGGCACTTTCGTGTGCTCTTCCTGGCACTCTTTTGTTGTTTCCCGTGCTCTTCCTGGCACTCTTCTGTTCTCTGTGCTCTTCCAGGCACTCTTTTGTTGTTTCTTGTGCTCTTCCTGGCACTCTTCTATTCTAGGTGCTCTTCCTGGCACTCTTTTGTTGTTTTCCGTGCTCTTCCTTGCACTCTTCTGACCTTTTTCTCTTTGTTGTTTCGCCTTCCTCTTTTTAATTTTTTTTAATTGCATTTGCCTGTGCTTTATTGCTCCATTGGTGCTTAAGTCAGCACTTTTTGGCTTTTCTCTGAACCTTGCTTTAGCTTCTCTTGCTCTTATTTCAGTCTTTTAACACCTTTCCTTCTTTTTCTTCTTTTGCCTGACTCTGGTATGGCTGCTCTGTCGTTTCCAATGCCCTTCTCTTTTGATGTCCTCTTTAAAATGGCCGCCGCTCTTCTCGCAAGATTTCGCGCTCGAAATCTCGCTCTCGCCTGACTTTAACAATGGCCACCCACCACACTCTCGCCTCCTATTGGTCCAGCCGCCTGGATCTAAAATGGCCGCCGAGGCTCTCAGCCTCTCGCGAGAGCTCGCGCGTCTAATTTCGAAGCTTCGCGCTTACCGCAGATGTTTCTTTACTTGCTTCAGAGGCGGTCGGGTGGGCTCCGATATCGTTCCTCTCCTCGTTTCTTCATTTAACAGCTTATCCAGGGTGGGCACCTGGTTACTCCTGATGGCAAGGTCAGCATGCGAATGTCGATCCACGCGTCGATCTACACGTCGATCTGCGCATCGCCTCGTTTCCCTTCGTCGCCAGTTGTCATGTCCTTGTAGCCGGACTGCCGATACACCACACACGGGACACAGGTGAGTACATGCAATCTTCTTTATTGTATTTGCAGCAGCGAGCCTCAGCACGTCCCGTCCCCTTGCTCAGTGCTCTTGTGTGTCCGCCCCCTTCCTGTCCCCTAACAGGATGTGGTGTACGGTGACCTGGTCACCTTCCTCATGACCCACAGGGTCCTAGTGTACCCTCCTGTCCAGTCGCCCATCTGTCAGGTCACTACACACTCTTAGGTATTCAGCGGGGAATATATTGATTAGGGGGTTCACTCCAGTTGTATGCATGTACATTTTACATTTCAATTATGTGCTTAATGTGACGAACATGATCTATCTAAGAAACGTAGCTAATGACTGTTTTTAAATTTATAGATAATCACTGACGAAGGGCCAGAGAAGACCTGAAGTGCATTGGGTACTAGAAGCAACTTAATGAGGAATACTTATGTAATACACCATGCTGCAGAGTAAAGCCAGTTTCGGCATTTCTTCAGCATAAGGATTGTGTAAACATAGGCTTCCACTGTGTGATTGGATAAAAAGATGATTGTTAAACAAATTGCGGAGAAAATGAAAATAAAAACCTTTTTAAACAAAATTGGAACAAATGTTGCATCACTATGCATATAGGCTTCCACTGTGCGACTGGATGAAAAGATGATTGTTAAACAAATTGCGGAGAAAATGAAAATAAAAACCTTTTTAAACAAAATTGGAACAAATGTTGCATCACTATGCATAAATGACGGCTGTGCATCCGGAGTGCGGTGTTACGTCGCCCCACATCTTTCAGAGTGGCAACCATGACAAAATGCTGCCCCTAACATGGTAGGTAATAGTTGAAATAAGGGTCACTCAAGCTATGTAGACAGCATAAATTGCACATTTCTGGCACTGACACATTTTATATAGTTTTTTATATAAGGGGGGATCCATGGAATGCGGGGGCACCCTTGGCAAAATGCTGGCCCAGGCACAACTGAGGTATTTTTTGAAATATGGGATCACCCATACCACATTTTGTAAAAAATTTGGTCAATTCTTGTGGAACATTGGGTTTCATTGGCTTGACATGACCATGAAAGAATTTGAATATTTAATGAGGGCTCTTTCAGCACCTATGGCATTTTAGCACATTTATGTAAAAAGTGTGCTTTAAAATGCCTGATTTCACCCATTAAACATCTTTAACGCCATGATTTCATCCTGTATTTATCCTACTATATGGAAAAAAACAGTAATTAAGCCTCTACTCAAGAAAACTACTTTGGACCCTTCCAAAGTAACCAGTTATAGACCTATAGCATGTATCCCCTATCCATCCAAGATTATTGAGAAAATTATGAACACTCAACTATCTGAATATATAGATTCTAATAACTGTTTAGACGCTTCCCAATTTGGCTTTAGGAGGGGACACGGGACGGAGACAGCACTAATAAAAGCCTCAGATGAGATACGAATGATCCTTGACAAAGGAGGCGCTGTGGTGCTCATATTACTCAACCTGTCTGCAGCTTTCGACGCGGTCGATCATTCCATTCTGATCGACCGTGTCGGAAAAGCTGGAATATCAGCTGATGCTCTCTCACTCCTGGCTTCCTTCCTGACAGACCGAGAGCAATCAGTCTCCATGGGCACATTCTCTTCTGACTCCTTTACTTTACCTTGTGGAGTCCCCCAGGGATCCTCGCTAAGCCCAACACTTTTTAACATTTATGTGATGGACTTAGCGAGGATCATCAAAGCTCATCGTCTAGCAGTTACATCGTACGCAGACGATACACAAGCTTGTCCTGGCCATTAACAACAATGGAATGGAGGTTGTTAATAACTTCCAAAAAGGAATGATTGCCATATGTAATTGGATGAATTCAAACTGTCTGAAACTGAACTCGGAAAAAACCGAGGTGATGGTGTTTGGGAAACTCACCCCTGCATGGTCTTCTATATGGTGGCCGCAAGATCTTGGCCCCCCGCCTAATCCTGTTACTAAGGTTAGAAATCTTGGTGTTATCTTTGATAACAAACTCTCATTCATTCAACAAGCCAACTCTATAGTTTCTGGCTCTTTTTTCATACTTAAAATGATTAAAAAAATCAAGCCCTATCTACCTTTAAATACCATAAATACCTTGATTTCTAGCTTACTGATGTCCCGAGTCGACTACTGCAATGCACTTATGCTTAATGCCCAAGAACAAGTAGTCAACAAACTTCAGCTGGTCCAAAACGCGGCCGCACGACTCGTCACAGGTACACCAAAATTCAAGCCCATCTCCAATATCATCCGTAAGCTTCATTGGTTGCCGATTAGACAACGTATCAAATTCAAAGCCCTCTGCATTGCCTTCAAGAGCATTCAAGAAAAAGCACCTGCCTTTCTTAAAGATGCACTCTATCCCTATCGACCACAACGCAATCTTAGATCTGCTGATGCAAACCTTCTGAAAGTAATTAAAACCAAAAAAGCAACTTGGGGAGATAGATCCTTTGCAGTAGCTGCTGCTAAATTATGGAACACCATGCCAGGACATCCAAAAAATGCTCCAACATTATTATCATTCAGGAAGCAGTTGAAGACGTGGCTGTTCAATTATTAAATCCCCTTATTCCCGGGCCCAACCTTCAATTTTCTCTGTGAAAGTGCCAAGACACCCTTGGGTAAACGTGCGCTCAACAAATTGCATAAAATAAATTCTTTTCACATACTTCTCAGGGGGAGAAACCTTCTAGAGGAGGTCTGGCTTACTCCCTGTGCTTACTCGATATAATTCAGGGAACGTAATATACCCCAGAACTCTCAAAGATATAGTCAGCACTATAAAACAGGTGGTATCTAAAATCAATATTTGTATGGTATATGCTGTTATACTAATCGTGTAGTTATTATGTTAGTTATGCGACCAGGTGTTATGAAGCTAAGGTCATGTGACATGTCTTCCTGTGAAAATCAGGATTAAGGGTAATATGATGTAATTTCCTATGACATCTTAAAGGAAGAGGGTATGTGATATCATCACTTCGGCTACCACAGGGACTTTGGTAAATTGATGCCCATGGAATATTTCCTTTCTGTGTTGCGTGGTGTGAAATATTAGTACATCTGGGCCTTGGTTCTTCAACAACAAAATAGCAACCCAAAAACCCTCTTCTCACACATTAATATAACATCAATAAATACAAGTGTTCTGGGTGTTTCACATAAAACCCTTTCATAATTAAAAGACAGAACCTGCAGTTTTTACAATGTTCTATTATTTTATTAGTTTTCCGGTCTTCCTCATTAGATCAAGCATTCAAGACCTCTTGTATATACTTTGAATTTTTGAATTTAAAAACATTTGTACAGCGCACGTTTACCAGGCGGTTTCATGGCGCTAGTGGCGGACGGTGGGCGGCGGTGACAGGAGAAGTCTATGTCAGGAAGGCTTGCGTGAAGAGGAAGGTTTTAAGGTTCTTCCGGAACAGGAGGTAGGAAGGAGAAGTGCGCAAGCCAGTAGGGAGGGAGTTCCAGAAGGTGGGAGCCAAGACAGCAAAACTAGATCCACCCGCTTTCTGTTTTTTAAAGCGGGGAATAGCAAGAAGGGCCGAATAGGTGGAACGGAGTTCTCTGCTGGGAAGATAGGGCTTAATGGCCGAACAGATGAATTCAGGGGCAGTGCCTGATCTGGCCTGGTAGGTGAGGCAGCCAAGCTTGAAGAGGGCGCGCTCTTTTATTGGAAGCCAGTGCAGGGTTTTAAGCAGTGGGGTAGCCCGATGGTATTTGGGCTGGCCATAGATCAGGCGAGCCGCCTGGTTCTGCACCAGTTGCAGGTGGTGGATTGCGTAGGCCGGGGCCCCATTGTAGACTATGTTACCATAGTCTATACGGGACAAAACCATGGCCAGCACGATGATTTTTAAAGCAGGGGTAGAAAAGAAACGGGAGACTTTCCTAATTATTCTAAGGGAAAAGAAACAAGAAGAAACTACGGAACTAACCTGTGAATGTACAGTGAGTTGAGAGTTGAGGTAGATCCCCAGGGTTTTCACTTTGGGCACAGGGAGTGGGGGGACACCAAGTGAAGGGGGCCAAAAGGAGGGGGACCATGGACTGCAACCACCTCCAGTCAAAACCAGCTCGGTCTTGTCTGGGTTAAGCTTGAGGTGGATGCAGTTCATCCAATCGTGAATGAACGTCATTACTGTCTGGACGTTCAAAGCAGATGAAGATGAGTGGGATAGATTGAAGATTAGCTGGAGGTCATCCGCGTAATTAAACACGGTGACCTCCAGCTGCTGTAACATAAAAATGAGGGGAAAGATATAAAGGTTAAACAAAAGGGGGGAAAGTGATGAGCCCTGGGGAACCCCGCACTCTACCTTGCGTGAGGCTGCAGCGTAGCCAGCCAGACGTACCGCTTGGCTTCTCCCCGCAAGAAAGGACTCAAGCCATGAAAAGGCCAAGCCTTCTATGCCCGCCGCCCTGACACGATGGAGAAGGATGGAGTGGTCCACCGTGTCAAAAGCGGCGGACAGGTCTAGGAGTATCAAGGCTTGCGGAAGGTTGGTGTCAATACCTTCACGCAGTTTGTCCATTACTGAGACGACCACCTTCTCAGTAGAGTGCATGGGGCGAAAACCAGCTTGACAGGGGGAGAGACAATGATTTGTCTCAATATGTGCGGTTAAGGTAGTAGTGATGTGGGTTTCAAGGACTTTTGCGAGGTAGGGCAGGAGTGAGATGGGACGATAGCTGGCAGGAGCCAATGAATCGGCATCCGTTTTTTTTAGAAGTGGTATGACAATCGCCGATTTGTGTGAGCTGGGAACAGAGCCGTGTGTGAGTGAGTCATTAAGGAAAGTGAGAGGAGGTGTAGGACAAGCTGAAAAAAGTTCTTTAAGAATGCGAGCAGGAGCAAAGTCCAGGGGAGAGCCAGATTTGACCCGGTGAAGAAGAGGAAGGAAAGTGTCATTAGTCAACAGTGGAAAGGTAGTTAACTTAACAGAGGTGATGGGTGGGGACGGGATAACAAAAGTGGGGGAGGGCAAGGGAATATTGAGTTTGATTTTGATCACTTTGTCTATGAAGAACTCATTGAGCGAGTCGCAGAGGGACTGGGAGGGGGGAGTGGTGGCCATGGTTCTGCTGGATGATGCGAGTTCGTGAACGGTGGAGAAAATTTCCTTTGTTTGAGATTCTGCTGTCATTATCCTGTTGGTGTAGTATGCGGTTTTTGCTTCCAGAATGCCCTTTTTGTAGATTTGTAGGGTGGACAGATAGGTTGCCTTTTGCACGGGATTGTAGGTGTTTCTCCAAGCCCGCTCGGCCCTTCTTGCGGCTAGTTTCATTTCCTTAAGGTCCGATGAGAACCAGCGGTTTGCTGCGTGGGCCCGTTTAACTGTGAGCCGCCTTAAGGGAGCGAATTCGTCGCCCGCCGTGGTAAGCCAGTGATTAATAGCAGCTAACTGAGAGGTAGCTGGGTGGCCCGATAGATCAGGGTAGGTTTTAGCCAGGGCTGAGCAGAGAGAAGGCCTGTCTGTTTTGCCCCATTTCCGGACCCAGATGTTTTTAGGGAGCGGGGACTTAGCCGTGGGCGCTAGGGCAAGGGAGAACGTGATGAGAGAGTGGTCCGACCACAAGCAGGGGGATATGATAGGGGGTGTGGATGGAACGTTCAGTGACCAAATTTGGTCGAGTGTGTGACCGTGAGTGTGAGTGGGGCTGGAAATCAGTGACCTAAAGTTTAAACTATTCATAAGATTGGTAAATTCCTTGGATATACTTTAGTATATACTTTAGTGTATATACTTTAGTTTATACTTTAGTATATACTTATATGGGTATGTACTTTGTGGGCTCTGAAGATCATCCCTAGGACTTGCCTGCTTCCGCTTAGTAACTTTTTTTTCTGTTCGACTACCTCTATTTAACTGTCCAGCAGAGGTCATCAAAATACCAGAATTGCTTTCTTCTGAGGGACAATCTTTCTTAAATTTTTTCTGGCAACTGCTTCTATTTAACTTTCTTGATAGAAAACGACCAGAAGAGGTCAGTAAAATTCCAGAATCACTTTAGCATTCTCTAGATTCCAGTCTATAGAAATTGTCTTCCACGAGCACCCGCAGACAATAATATTTTTTTCAAATCTTGTATTTTCAGTGATATGACCACCGAAGACCCAGCTTATATATTAAAAACAGAGCTTTGGATTATACCATTTCCCACTGAAAGGCAATATCTCTCTCTATGTGTTCCCATATCTGGCATGTCACGCAGTTTGGTGCTTACTTCCCCTCCATGTTAAAGAACCATAGATGTTTCAGCAATGAGGCTAATGTGCTGCATAGCTAAATACATATAAGGTCCAAAAGGCGAGACCGATTGCATTGCAAATGCTCGTTTTTGCATTTGCCGGAAATCCCTTGTTGTCCACAAAAGAAGCCATTGTCCTGCTCACGCTCTTCAACCCACGCTTTGGAGGTAGTCTTTCCACATATTTTAAAAACGTTCTTTAGAAAATAATGCATTCATTCTCTGATGATTCCGGAATTGTCCAGTACTTGCAAAAGCTTGTTATAAAATATGAGAGCGTTTTAAAGGGTTCCTGTAATGAAAAAAATAGTAGAATTAGTGTCAAATTCATATGAATTGTATTCTTGAAAGTCAAGGACAATATCAGCAGTGCTTCATCTTGTTATAAGGATATTGTATTAGTTGCCAAGGTAACGTTGATTGAAGGTCGTCAAAAGAAAAAAGGGCACTAAGGGCACATAGAAACAAGAGATGAGAACACAATTTAAAAACAGAACACCACTTGTATCATAAAAAAGCATTCCATTTCCATGTAAAGATTTTCCTTTAATAATCTAGGGGCCTCATTTATGAGGCTGTGCGTCACTTTTACGCCACTGGTGCGTCACTTTTTGTGACGCACCAGTGGCGTAAAAAATGCGCCTTGTTCCGCCATATTTACAAAGTGACGCATCTAGGTAGATGCGTCACTTTGTAAACCCCTGCGCCACATTATACCTGCGCCAAGTATAATGTATGCAAGGGGGGCGTATTGACGCAAGAAAGGGTCATGGAAGTGACGCAGTGAAATCTATGATATTTCACTGCGCCACTTCTAGGACTCAAATGCGTCAAAATATTACGCCTGCCTCACAGCAGGCGTAAGATTGACGCAGGCCCTTTCACCTGGGGCTTGCCCCAGGTGAAAGGACACATTGCTGCAGTTGCGTCACTTTTGTTTCACACTCCAGCAATGCGTCACTTTTGCGCCTACAGATGGGTCAGAAATACTGACGTATCTGTAACTCCTTGCGACACGATGCATCATACTGTAAATATGACGCATCATTGATGTCGCAAGGAGGGCGCAATGAAAAGTGACGCATCGCTGTTTTCACGCAGCGATGCGTCACTTTTCATAAATGAGGCCCTAAGTGATTAACTGTGCGCGTCTATTTGCTTCTATTTAAAATTACTTACAAAAATATTACACATTTGCCACATATTTGGATTTAGCACCTTTCACTACATGAAATCATCTCGTTTGCTATTGGTTGCTCCGCTTTGCATCTGGGGCGCTGCTAACTTGGATGTCACTTTCATTATAATCCATCCAGGTTCTATTTCACACAAGGGCATGATTGTTTGGAATTAAAAGTGAGCACACTGATTTCTTAGAATTACCCCTATTTGAACTGATTGTTTCCAAGTCTTTAGAAGTACTACTTGTGAGAGTGGTAGGAGTGAATCTGGGACTCAGTGTGGGTACACAGAAGGAGCTGCTGGCGTAATGGCTGGCAGAGCCTCCTCCCTGTTGCTTTCTCATTTTTTGGTCCCATTAAAGGAAGCCTTAGTTGCTTTGTAGACCTCATGTTACTAACACTCTAAACGGGATATACCTTTAGCTAGTAGCACAGAGTCAGATTTTAGCCGCCACTGGTTGGATGGCCTATCCTTTAATCTGATGGCATTTTATGGACGCATCATTGATCCATTACTGATCCCATTAGGTTTTGATGATGGAATTCACTAAGTATTCCTACGCTCTTCTGCTCCCGGTGTTTTTACTTTCCCTGTCCATACCATACCAACATCCTTCGAAATCTGTGATCTCCATCCATTTGTATTTATATTTGCCACTGCTGCTGTGTCATCGCTGTCTACCTTGCGTGCCATTTTCTCCATGCTTTTCTTTGTGCTTTCATTATTCCCCTATGCTGTATCCTTTTTAGGTCGAGCTTACAGTTTTTGCGCTGGTGCGATCTGTTGTATGTACTTGTGGGGTCTGACTCCTCCCACGCTTTTGGATTGGCTTTTGAATGTGTCATGTAAAAATTGGAGCCTGCAAATGGCTAATGGTGGGTGTATGTCCCACTTTTTTTCAAAAGTGCGCTCCTGTGCTATCTCTTGGTCAAGGCGGTACAAAAGAGTGTGGTGATGGACGGTGCATTTGAATCAATCAAACACTCACACCAGTCAACAGATCTGGGTTTAATCCATCACCATTCCTTAGCCCACTCTGCCACCCCAGTTCAGACATGGCCATATGCAAATCAGTCTGACCTATAGCTCATGGGAACAGTCCAGCCTGAACTGCTAAGCCATGCCTTCCCTGGACCAGATTCAAGCTTCCTAGGACCGGTTTCTGGCATTACAGCCGTCTTCAGCCAGGTTTGCTTGAATCCAGTGGCAAAGTGAGCAAGGGACTCACGTCTGAGAATACCCTGCCAACGTATGGCGAACAAAGCGGTACAAAAGGGGGTGGTGATGGACGGAGCATCTGAATCAATTAAACACTCACACCCAGTCAAGAGATCTGGGTTTAATCCATCACCGTTCTTTAGCCCACTCTGCCACCCCAGTTCAGACATGGCCATATGAAAATCAGTCTGACCCTGTGCCTCATGGGAACAGTCCAGCCTGAACTGCCAAGCCATGCCTTCCCTGAACCAGATTCAAGCTTCCTAAGACCGGTTTCTGGCATTACAGCCGTCTTCAGTCAAGCTTGCTTGAATCCAGTGGCAAAGTGAGCAAGGGACTCACGTCTGAGCATACCCTGCCAACTTATGGCGAACAAAGCAGTGCCAGAAACCGGTCCTAGGAAGCTTATTTCCAGTCCAGGGAAGGCATGGCTTGGCAGTTCGGGCTGGACTGTTCCCATGAGACACAGGGTCAGACTGATTTGCATATGGCCATGTCTGAACTGAGGTGGCAGAGTGGGCTAAAGAACGGTGATTGATTGAACCCAGATCTGTTGCCTGGGTGTGAGTGTTTAATTGGTTCAGATGCTCCGTCCATCACCACCCCCTTTTGTATCTCTTGGTCAAGGCCACATGGCCACCCCATTTTGTTCCCTCCAACTGGCCTGATCTCATAGATGTGACACTCACTTCTAGGTTTTTTTCCGGTCGGGTCCTGGCACAGGTAAGCCCCGGGCCTCTTTTCCTGCGACACTATGGGGCTCATTAGGATGGCGGACGGAAGAGCCACCGCGGCCCTGGAGTACGTGGAAAATGCCTTTTCTGGGTCCGCCTGCCGCGGACACTCCATCCGCCATATCAGGATAGGAAAACGTGTCAAATTTCCGTCCGCGACGGAAAAGCACGCACCGCCGCAGAACTACACACGACCACGCGGCGGACGGAACACATCCGGAGGCTCCGCCGTACGTACTGACGTCTAAGACCGTCCCCCAAATCAAGATGGCGGAAAATACACGTAAAACCGATGCGGAAATACAACCTGTCTGAATACGGCGGATTCCCCACAGCGAAGAAAAGATACATAGCAGAGAGACCCACCACAAGCTGCTCGCCACCATGGACCCAGCGCTTCACGCTTTCCCGATGCTCTTCGCGATCCACCACGTCCTAGTCTTGGCCCACCATCGACGCCGGCGCAGGTAAGGCACAAACCATTGGCTGCATGCATGGAGGGGAATACCTGCAAGGGTCGTGACGTAGGGAGGGGGAGTGTCATGTTACCGAAACCACTGATGAGAAGCAAATAGAAATACACATTTGTAGTACGCTAACATGAATGACAACGACAAACCACGAGACATGATAGACTACCTTTATTCCACATAATAGGGGTATAATCACAGTGTATGCGTGAGCATGGGCATAGTGGGCACCAGAGCATGAACATCAGAGCCAGCACATCAGAGGGCAGAATGCAGTATCAGAACATCAACAGGGCATTGTGAAGTACAGAGCAGCTACATCAGAGGCAGCACATCAGAGGGCAGAAAGCAGTATCAGAACATCAACAGGGCATTGTGGAGTACAGAGCAGCTACATCAGAGGCAGCACGTGAGAGTGCAGAATGCAGTATCAGAACATCAACAGGGCATTGTGGAGTACAGAGCAGGTACATCAGAGGCAGCACGTGAGAGGGCATAATGCAGTATCAGAACATCAACAGGGCTTTGTGGAGTACAGAGCAGCTACATCAGAGGCAGCACATCAGAGGGCAGAATGCAGTATCAGAACATCAACAGGGCATTGTGCAGTACAGAGCAGGTATGGTGCACAGATATAATATCGACTCCACAATATCGAATGTACAAAATATCGAGTTAAAAATATCGAATATGATAAAATATCGATAATAAAAATATCGTTGTCAAAAATATCGATTACAATAATGATAATAAAATATCGAGTACAAAAATATCTACTAAAAAATATCGACATGACAAAATATCGATTATTAGTCAAAGGAAAAAATATCGATATTATGTTGAAAAAAGGTAAAAAATATAAATAAATGTTAATAGTAATATAAATTGTAGTTAATGTTTAGGAGCGGGATGTTGGGTTAATAGGGGATAAGGGTGGGGAGTAATTTAAAATAAATAATTAATTTATATATGTTTGTAAATATTTTTATATATTAATTAATTGGAAATATTTAATAATAATTAGTTAATTAATTTATATAAATTTCTATAAATTTTTAATTAGTAATTAATTGGGAATTAAATAATAATAATTAGTTAATTGGAAAAAATAATATTAATTAGTTAATTAATTAATATAATAGCCAATACAATTTTAAGTAGTAATTAATTGGTAAGTAATTATTATTAATTATTTAATTGGAAATAGAATATTATTAATTAGTTAATTAATTAATATAATTGGTAATAAAATTTTAATTAGTCATTAATTGGTAATTAATTATGATTAATTAGTTAATTGTCAAATAAATATTCTTAATTAGTTAATTAATTATTAAAAAAAATTATTTTGTATTACTAATTAATTGGTAAATATTTAATATTAATTAGTTAATTACATTATTTAGAGTAATTGTTATATATATAAAAGTTGGTATAGTTAGTTACATAATTGGGGGAAAATTCGTCAACTATTTAATGAAATTAATTTCAGTTAATGTGCTAAAATATTTTTTTTGTTGTTATTGGTATAAATTGTACTTAATGTTTAGGAGCGGGATGTTGGGTTAATAGGGGATAAGGGTGGGGAGTAATTTTAAAAAAATAATTAATTATTATATGTTTCTTATAAATTTTATTTATCAACTAATTGGTAACGAATAAATATTATATTTTTATTTAATTCATTTAATTTGGTACATATTTATCATTAGTAAATAATTAGTAATTAATTAATATTAATTAGTTAATTTAATTATTATTTATACAAATATTTTATTTAATAATTTGTTATTATTAAATATTTGTTTGGGAATAAATATTATCAATAATTACATTCAATTGATTACAGCTACTTTGCTAATATATTAACTTATTATTTATAGTTTATAAATAATTAATAGTTAATTAAATTATATTTATTAAATTTGGGTACAGGAGGAATTTTTGTTTTCAGGGTCAGTTTTCTTTCTTTAGGTAAAGGGGTATTTTTATGTTTCAGGGTCAGTTTTCAGTTTTAGGGTAAAGGGGTATTTTAAGAGTTCAGGGTAAGTTTTAAGTTTGTGCTAAAGGGGTATATTTAAGGTTCTGGGTCAGTTTTCAGTTTTTGGGTAAAAGGGTATTTTTAGGGTTCTGGGTCAGTTTTTAGTTTGTGGGTAAAGGGGTATATGTAAGGTTTAGGGTCAGTTTTCAGTTTTTGGGGAAAGGGGTATAATTAATGTTCAGGATCAGTTTTCAGTTTTTGGGTAAAGGGGTATTTTTAGTGTTCAGGGTAAGTTTTCAGTTTGTGGGTAAAGGGGTATATTTAAGGTTCTGGGTCTGTTAGCAGTTTTTGGGTAAAGGGGTATTTTTAGGGTTCAGGGTCAGTTTTCAGTTTGTGGGTAAAGGGGTATATTTAAGGTTCAGGGTTAGTTTTCAGTTTTTGGGTGAAGGGGTTTATTTAAGCTTCAGGGTCAGTTTTAAGTTTGTGGGTAAAGGGGTATATTTTTAGGTTCAGGGTCAGTTTTCAGTTTTTGGGTAAAAGGGTATTTTCAGGGTTCAGGGTCAGTTTTCAGTTTGTGGGTAAAGGGGTATATGTAAGGTTCAGGGTCAGTTTTCAGTTTTGGGGGAAAGGGTATAATTAATGTTCAGGGTCAGTTTTCAGTTTTTGGGTAAAGGGGTATTTTTAGGGTTCAGGGTCAGTTTTCAGTTTGTGGGTAAAGGGGTATATTTAAGGTTCAGGGTTAGTTTTCAGTTTTTGGGTAAAGGGGTTTATTTAAGCTTCAGGGTCAGTTTTAAGTTTGTGGTTAAAGGGGTATATTTTTAGGTTCTGGGTCAGTTTTCAGTTTTTGGGTAAAGGGGTATATTTTTGGGTTCTGGGGCAGTTTTCAGTTCTTGGGTAAAGGGGAATTTTTAGGGTTCAGGGTCAGTTTTCTGTTTTTGGGTAAAGGTGTATTTTAAAGGGTTCAGGGTCAGTTTTCAGTTTTTGGATAAAGGAGAATTTTTTGGGTTCAGGGTCAGTTTTTAGTTTTTGGCTAAAGAGGTATTTTTAGGGTTCAGGGTCAGTTTCCAGTTCTTGGCTAAAGCAGTATATTTTTGAGATCATGGACACTTTTTAGTTTTAGGGTAAAGGGGTATTTTTAGGGTTCAGGGTCTGTTTGGGTATATAAATTGTGAATTTTTTTTAATAAATATTACTAATATTTGAAATTTTTGAGTGACAAATACTTGCTATTTTTTATGCTAATAATAATTTTTTGAACTACTCAGCAAAAAATTTTGTGAAAAAATATGTTTATAATATTTATACATTATAAATAAATATTTGACTATTTTTAATCAATCACATTATAGTAAAGTAGCTATTCTAATGTATACATAGTCAGTCTTCAGCACCTTTCCAGATATTATTTTCACTTGAGTAGGAATAGTCAATAATAATTGGTCAGTGTCAAGCAACTTCTCTGATAATACTTTGACTGGAGTAGGAATAGCAATTATTAATTGGTCAGTGTCCTGCACATTTGCATATACATTTATTTAGTGTGTTATTATATTACAAGACAATGCAAAATGGATGTTTTCACAAAACTTATTAATTAGTTAATTAATTAATATAATTGGTAATAAAATTTTAATTAGTCATTAATTGGTAATTAATTATGATTAATTAGTTAATTGTCAAATAAATATTCTTAATTAGTTAATTAATTATTAAAAAAAATTATTTTGTATTACTAATTAATTGGTAAATATTTAATATTAATTAGTTAATTACATTATTTAGAGTAATTGTTATATATATAAAAGTTGGTATAGTTAGTTACATAATTGGGGGAAAATTCGTCAACTATTTAATGAAATTAATTTCAGTTAATGTGCTAAAATATTTTTTTTGTTGTTATTGGTATAAATTGTACTTAATGTTTAGGAGCGGGATGTTGGGTTAATAGGGGATAAGGGTGGGGAGTAATTTTAAAAAATAATTAATTATTATATGTTTCTTATAAATTTTATTTATCAACTAATTGGTAACGAATAAATATTATATTTTTATTTAATTCATTTAATTTGGTACATATTTATCATTAGTAAATAATTAGTAATTAATTAATATTAATTAGTTAATTTAATTATTATTTATACAAATATTTTATTTAATAATTTGTTATTATTAAATATTTGTTTGGGAATAAATATTATCAATAATTACATTCAATTGATTACAGCTACTTTGCTAATATATTAACTTATTATTTATAGTTTATAAATAATTAATAGTTAATTAAATTATATTTATTAAATTTGGGTACAGGAGGAATTTTTGTTTTCAGGGTCAGTTTTCTTTCTTTAGGTAAAGGGGTATTTTTATGTTTCAGGGTCAGTTTTCAGTTTTAGGGTAAAGGGGTATTTTAAGAGTTCAGGGTAAGTTTTAAGTTTGTGCTAAAGGGGTATATTTAAGGTTCTGGGTCAGTTTTCAGTTTTTGGGTAAAAGGGTATTTTTAGGGTTCTGGGTCAGTTTTTAGTTTGTGGGTAAAGGGGTATATGTAAGGTTTAGGGTCAGTTTTCAGTTTTTGGGGAAAGGGGTATAATTAATGTTCAGGATCAGTTTTCAGTTTTTGGGTAAAGGGGTATTTTTAGTGTTCAGGGTAAGTTTTCAGTTTGTGGGTAAAGGGGTATATTTAAGGTTCTGGGTCTGTTAGCAGTTTTTGGGTAAAGGGGTATTTTTAGGGTTCAGGGTCAGTTTTCAGTTTTTGGGTGAAGGGGTTTATTTAAGCTTCAGGGTCAGTTTTAAGTTTGTGGGTAAAGGGGTATATGTAAGGTTCAGGGTCAGTTTTCAGTTTTGGGGGAAAGGGTATAATTAATGTTCAGGGTCAGTTTTCAGTTTTTGGGTAAAGGGGTATTTTTAGGGTTCAGGGTCAGTTTTCAGTTTGTGGGTAAAGGGGTATATTTAAGGTTCAGGGTTAGTTTTCAGTTTTTGGGTAAAGGGGTTTATTTAAGCTTCAGGGTCAGTTTTAAGTTTGTGGTTAAAGGGGTATATTTTTAGGTTCTGGGTCAGTTTTCAGTTTTTGGGTAAAGGGGTATATTTTTGGGTTCTGGGGCAGTTTTCAGTTCTTGGGTAAAGGGGAATTTTTAGGGTTCAGGGTCAGTTTTCTGTTTTTGGGTAAAGGTGTATTTTAAAGGGTTCAGGGTCAGTTTTCAGTTTTTGGATAAAGGAGAATTTTTTGGGTTCAGGGTCAGTTTTTAGTTTTTGGCTAAAGAGGTATTTTTAGGGTTCAGGGTCAGTTTCCAGTTCTTGGCTAAAGCAGTATATTTTTGAGATCATGGACACTTTTTAGTTTTAGGGTAAAGGGGTATTTTTAGGGTTCAGGGTCTGTTTGGGTATATAAATTGTGAATTTTTTTTAATAAATATTACTAATATTTGAAATTTTTGAGTGACAAATACTTGCTATTTTTTATGCTAATAATAATTTTTTGAACTACTCAGCAAAAAATTTTGTGAAAAAATATGTTTATAATATTTATACATTATAAATAAATATTTGACTATTTTTAATCAATCACATTATAGTAAAGTAGCTATTCTAATGTATACATAGTCAGTCTTCAGCACCTTTCCAGATATTATTTTCACTTGAGTAGGAATAGTCAATAATAATTGGTCAGTGTCAAGCAACTTCTCTGATAATACTTTGACTGGAGTAGGAATAGCAATTATTAATTGGTCAGTGTCCTGCACATTTGCATATACATTTATTTAGTGTGTTATTATATTACAAGACAATGCAAAATGGATGTTTTCACAAAACTTTATTACAATTTTTTTATTTTTTCATGTGTAATACAATACAATCACTATCAAATATAACATACAGATTTTTGGAAATGTTGTATTTGCATAATAACACATTATCATTTATGTACATGTTTTAATTTGTGACACAACAATTTTTCACAACTATTTTTATGTCAAAAAAAATCTTATTAACAATTACTTTCTGTTACAAGTATTTGTATTGAAATAAATAAAATACCAGTTATTTTTCTGTTTCTTCCATTTATATTTAATAATTTTAATATGATATATTAATATTATTAAATATTAATTTTTTATATTTACATTTGTATAAAGTAACATGACAATTATTATATTTGCTCAAGATATGGAAATACTAATTAAGACATTTTTTACACATATTTCTGACAATGTTGTTTTTAAATTATACATATAAATATATTATGTTGTTAACTTTATAACTGTAAAGGGGAATAATATGTATAATAATAATATCTGGTATTGGTAAAAGATTATTTATGCAATTATAGACTTTTATAATACTTAGACATTATTATTAAAAATTAATAATTAATGAATAACAAATATAATTATTATTATTAATAATAATTAATTTACTTAAACATTTATGTTTTCTTTTCAGAAATACATACATTTAGAGAAATAAAAATACATTATTTAAGGCAATTATTTATATAGTAAATGGTTATAAATTTTATATTAATAAAAATAAATACGTTATATTATTTATTATTATTAATTATTAACAAAACAATTATTCATATTTACTTATAAAGAAACACAATTTTTTTCATATAAATGTACACACAAATATATTTTTTACATATATTATTTCAAGTGTTACATACTTATTTAATATTATTAATATATATTAATTAATATATATTTATTAATATTAAATAAAAAAAATTATTTTTAACAGTTTAAATCATAATGAGTCTATTGTATTAATTTGTTACAATAACAATGTGTATGTATTATATTTTTAGACTATAACATTGTATTTTCTATGATACCTTCTCAAAATTGGTTTAAGGGGACTACTTTTTTACCGCGTAAGGTTATTGCGCTTCATTCAGGACTGGAGAAGCTCGCGGTTGGGTGTTGCTTCGTGTGGAGAGAGGTAAGGTACATTTTATAGACTATTTATGACTGAGTTTTAATGTGTGAGGGTATATTCGAACTGTGTAGTGTTTTTGAGTGTATGTATGAATTGTTTATGTAGCGTTTAGGTGTAATGTCGTCGTTATAGATGCGTCGTGTATGTTTTAGTTCTAGTGTTATTTGAATTGTTAGGAAATGTCTTCTTACATGGTTAATGTTAATTGTGAGTGTATTTACAAAGTTTATGGCTATTTGTGGGTGGGTTTCGTTATGTATGTTTTTTTACAGGTTCCGGTTCCTCGCATGAAAACTACATGGAAGGAAGCGTGGTTTTTTTTGGAGATACTAATGTATGACTTATTATCGTTATTTTTTTACGTGTATCTCCTATTTTTCGTGTTTGCCCGGAGCGGATTTTAATAATTTTTACCTTTTTTCGGGTTTTTTGAGGGTTTCGTATTGGATTGATACATTGGTATGCGTCAAGGTTTTTTTTAAAGTTGTGTGTATATCACTTTAAATAATAAGGTGTCCACACTACTGTTTTCGGGATTTCCTGGAGCGTTTATTTTATTTTAACATTATTTTCGGGTTTTTGATGGTTTCCCATATTGGATTTCTCTTACTTTGTAATGGATTGTATGGATTGTATTTTGCTTCATTACGTCTCTGTCATCTACAAAAATTGTAAGTAATTTTATATTTCTATTTATTGGGTGGGAAATGTCGATCTTTATGTAATGTGTATGTGTGATGTAATTATAAATATTGCATATTTGTTCAGAAATAATGTCCAAAATGTTGATAAGTTTGTAAAACAAATATGTATTATTTATAATTGTTTAGAAATGTTTATGATTGTTATATGTACCATTATTGTAAGAAGATATTAGTATATTTTGTAGACATTTTTATAGTAGGGTTTTAGCTATTATTGACAGATATTCTAATCCTCTAGTTGTAGGGTATAGTGTGACTTGACTTTGCAGTAGTCGGAACATTTGTTTAGTTTGTTTACTTAGTTTTGGACCAATTTGGGTCACTGATTGTTCCATTCTTAGTTCTTGATAGCTTTGTTCTTTTATCAAAGCTTCTAGTAGGTTATGGAATGTGGGTCTGGTTCTGCTTGTGGTAGCTTGGAAAGCATTATGCCACCCTTCTACACTGTTGTTGGTTTTTGACTCTTGGTTTAAAGTACTAAGATAGACATTCCACCAAGGGATTTGGAATTTGGGTTGGCGTCGATGTCCAGATCTGTGCAACCTTCCCACCCAAGTATCTTCGAAATAATCCAGTAATGGGGTTAGTTTATCTTCATTTCTCTTGTAATATGTGCTGTCAATTAATAAATTATAGTGTTCCGCTACATCGGTAACAGGAACGTAGGCCAGTGCTATCAATTTTTTAATTTGATAGGCAAAGGTGCTATCTGTTGAGTACAAAATACTTAAAGTTGATTTTTGGAGATGTCTCCATATGCTCTGATTGAAATGATAGTAGCAACCCTGGATTGCTGTGTGGGGAAATATTTTCAAAATGCTATTAATCATAGCTAATTCGAAATCAATAATTATTTTTTCAGGAAAATAATTATTGATTTCATTTTTGAGGACATTTAATATTTCTGTGTAAGTGTTTTGCTGTTTGTTTGGTAGCAAACAGTAAATGAAAGGGATGTTATAGTTATGGTATAACCCGTGGATGGAATATAGTTGGTAAAAAGGTTTTGGGCATGGTTTAAATGTTCCATCCATCATCCATTGGGGACACTGTTGGATTTTTCTTAAATTACTTGCAGTTGCAAACATTATGATTCTGTTTGTACTGCTTTCATTGTCAAAAAGGATAAATTTGTCTTTATTGTGTGAAATAATAATTTCCTCAAAAGTAGTAGGGTTGGGTGGAGTTGTGGAAGTGCGTCTTTTAGTGTATGCAATTGTGCGTTTCAGTGAGTCAATAGAGGGTAGTTGACCTGAAGCATGGGCTGGGACTTTTAACAGTTCCTCTTTAAGGATTTGTGTTGTTGGTCTATCACTTTGTGTGCTAGCAGTCTTTATACTTTCTAAAGCATCTCTTATTTCAATTTCTGTGACATTAGGGGGATGATTGTGTTCCCTGGTAAATAGCACATTAGTTTCCTCTGTAGTAGCCCTTCCATAACATTTGTTTGAGTAATATTTTGTACATTTCCAGAAAACTTTTCTACCACTTTGTCTTTCCTGACTATAAACATAACCCATATAACATAACAGTAATTTATTTTTCTGTGACATTACAAATTCTGCACCTTCTGTCATTTTGTTTTACTTGTTCTAGGAAAGAGTAGAAAGAAACAAAATCAAATAACATATATTTCACTTAGTGGTGCAAACATAATTCATGTTGTATTTATACTTACGTTTACTAAAAGTAGTAATCACAAATGCAGAACTGTATTTTGAAGGACTTTCTTGTATGTATTTCTTTATTTACTGTTGGTAGGGAAATATAGAAATGCTAAGTTAATGTTTATACATAACACACGTTTTTCCTAGGAGAAAGCAGTTTTTTAATTTGCTTAGTAGTACATTTGATGTCAACATTACATATACTTACTTGTTTAAATAGTTGAGTTGTAGTATTTGGTGGAGTACATCAAGGTAGTCAAGTTTAGATCTGTAGAGAAAATAGAAGAAATACATGTCACATATTATAAGATTTACTTTTTACCGTTGGGAAATTGGAAATATGTAAAAGTATACTAACTTCTAAATATGGACTTTTCTTTGCTGTAGGTAGAATAGATGTATGATGTATTCACAATATCTGTAGAGGAAATATAAAATACATAACATGGTGTTAAGAACATAGTTCTTGTTTTTTTCTGAAGTTTTAGACTAATTGATGTATACTTACATTTTTTACAAGGGTAGTCTTGTCTTTTGGTATAGTTGATGTAGGATGTTTTTACTGGATATGTAGGGAATATGTAATATGCAAGATATGTTGTTTAGAAACTAGCATTTAAAATTTTGGTTGTTTAATAACAAAAACATATATACTTACATGTTTAATTAGTGTACTTCTATACATTTGTAGTGTTGAAATCGGAAAATCGCTGAATATCTGTGAATAAAATGTTTTAAGTAAAGTATGAATCTTGTGAAATAGTGTTTAAAAACAGCTGTTGTTGTAGAACAGAGCATACATATATACTTACTATCTTCTTTTGCAGGGGAAGAAATAGGAGCAGGTATTAGGATTTAGTTTGTGGTAGTTTCTATCAGAAAAGTAGGAGGAGATCAAAATTACATAAGTGGAAGAGTTAGGAGATATAAGTAAAATAGTAGACTACTCATTTAGATTTTTAAATTATGCAATGTAACTTACTTGAATGATTAGCTAGTGAGCTGGATCTTTAAAGATGTTTGTTCAGGAAGAAAATCTTCATAGTGTTGGCATCTTCTTTCTGTAGAGTTAGCAGCAGCAAATGGTAGAATGCATGTATCCCTTTTATAGTATGTGTATGTTGTGTGCTTTGATTTGATTGGTTGTAGGATGAAAGGAAGGATTGTATAGGCTAGTTTGAATTTTTTTTAAGTTAATTGGTGTGTTTGTTGATGTCAGAATGGTGGTATGTGGTGATTTCTGCATTAAAGCAGGTTAGTTGTTAAATAAAATAGATGTGTAAGTGGAAAAAAATAATGAAAATGTTACTTACATGTAAAGATTATTTTTCAAATGATAGAACACATTTAATAGAATGTATAGTAAATGTAGATAAATAGGAATGTTATAAAAGTAACAGGTATTATATGTAAAATGTTTTTTGTATAGAGCAATGACTTTTATAGACGAGTAATATGGTATTTTAGACCTGAAAGGGTACAAAAACTAACTCGATATTTCTTTAGAAACGATATTTTTGTACTCTATATTTTAGTAGTCGATATTTTGGTAGTGTTAGGTGTAATTTCATGAACAACGATATATTAGTAGTCGATATTTAATAAGACGATATTTATGTACTCGATATTCAAAGTACTCGATATTTTGTAGTCGATATTTTTGTATTTTATGTAATAAGTATACAAAGTCGATATTTTTGTAGTCGATAATTAATCAACGATATTTTAGCAAGTCGATAATGTGACCGTCGATAATATTTCAGTGATCCAGCAGGTACATCAGAGGCAGCACGTGAGAGGGGCCAAGTGCATCAACAGTCCATAGCACTGAACATGTCCATCAGAGGCAGCACGTGAGAGTGCAGAATGAAGTATCAGAACATCAACAGGGCATTGTGGAGTACAGAGCAGGTACATCAGAGGCAGCACGTGAGAGGGGCCAAGTGCATCAACAGTCCATAGCACTGAACATGTCCATCAGAGGCAGCACGTGAGAGGGGCCAAGTGCATCAACAGTCTATAGCACTGAACATGTCCATCAGAGGCAGCACGTGAGAGGGGCCAAGTGCATCAACAGTCCATAGCACTGAACATGTCCATCAGAGGCAGCACGTGAGAGTGCAGAATGCAGTATCAGAACATCAACAGGGCATTGTGGAGTACAGAGCAGGTACATCAGAGGCAGCACGTGAGAGGGCAGAATGCAGTATCAGAACATCAACAGGGCATTGTGGAGTACAGAGCAGGTACATCAGAGGCAGCACGTGAGAGGGCAGAATGCAGTATCAGAACATCAACAGGGCATTGTGGAGTACAGAGCAGCTACATCAGAGGAAGCACAAGTACGTGTCCCAACCAACCCGTCCCAGGGACCACAAGAGTGCAACGCAGTTCTCAATGGACAATGGACACACCATGTGAAATAACATTTGAGTGAAGTTATCAGCACCTCACATCACAGAATCAGGTGGACTGCGTGAACTACCTGCCTCGGACACACTGCCAGCACCAGCAACAGGAGTGTGAGACACAGCCACAGCCCGAGTGACAGACACATGGGCCACGGACCCAGACACACTGCCAGCACCAGCAACAGGAGTGTGAGACACAGCCACAGCCCGAGTGACAGACACATGGGCCACGGACCCAGACACACTGCCAGCACTAGCAACAGGAATGTGAGACACAGCCACAGATGTAGTCACTGACACGTGAGCCACTGACCCAGACAGACTGCCAGCACCAGAAACAGGAGTGTGCAACACAGCCACAGATCTACTCACTGACACGTGAGCCATAGACCCAGATACACTGCCAGGACCTGCAACAGGAGAGGGCACAACAGAGACTGTGCCACTACATGATGCAGGACAGCAAACAACAGACACAGTGCCACTATCTGATAAATGAGAGTCAACTGCACCTGCGCCACTGGGACCACTGAAATGATGAGCCACAGGGCTGTATGGGCCAGGAGGCAGGGTGGCCCTGGGAGCTGGGGATAGCTGACCTTGAGCGACATCGGGATGGGCAGGTGTCAATGGTGTGTGTCTGCGTTTCTTAGGGATGTGTGAGTGCACCCTGGACAGGACAGGACTGGCAAGTGGTGGTGACTCTAAACAAATATCACCCACCATAGGTGGAGCATCTGCAGCCGGGGATCGGGTTTCTGGCGACGTGCTGGAGCCTGCTTGTCGTTTGCTGTGTGCCTGCCGTCTGGACTCAGAATCATATGCAATGGGGGATGCAACAACAGGGGACTCTCTCCTCTGCTTCTGACTGGGCTGGATGGGAGTGGAGGTATGGGGGGACTCCGCCGCGGAGACATCTGTTTGGCGTTCAGTTGAAAACATCACCCTCAGTGCAGCCAGGGGTGAAGTATGCCTGTCCTTGATTGCGCCATTGTCCATGGTAGAAGCCTTGTCCGTAGGATGTGCCTTATCCTTAGGTGGAGTGTTGTCTCTGATTTTTGCCTGTGCCCTGGTCGGCGCCCTGTTCCTGCCAGCAGACTTGTCGTCTGTGGTGTACCTGTCTCCAGTAGACACCTGCTCTCTGTGTGTGTCCCTGGCCTTGGGAGATGGACCTTGCTCTGTTGTGTGCCTGTCCTTGGGAGTCTCCCTGCTCTTAGGAGGTGCCTTTGTCTTTTGACTGTCCTTGTCCGTGTCCTTGGGAGTGGCCCTTTCCTCTGTTGTGGGCCTGCCCTTGGGAGTCTCCCTGCTCTTAGGAGTTGCCTTTGTCTTTTGACTGTCCTTGTCCTTGGGAGGGTCCCTTTCCTCTGTTGTGGGCCTGCCCTTGGGAGTCTCCCTGCTCTTAGGAGTTGCCTTTGTCTTTTGACTGTCCTTGTCCTTGGGAGGGTCCATTTCCTCTGTTGTGGGCCTGCCCTTGGGAGTCTCCCTGCTCTTAGGAGTTGCCTTTGTCTTTTGACTGTCCTTGTCCTTGGGAGGGTCCCTTTCCTCTGTTGTGGGCCTGCCCTTGGGAGTCTCCCTGCTCTTAGGAGGTGCCTTTGTCTTTTGACTGGCCTTGTCCAAGGGACTGTCCATGGACTTGTGAGTATCCCTTGCCTTGGGAGTACCTTTTGTGTTGAATGCCTGTGTAGCTCCTGAAGGCATGTCCCCCAACAACACTTGTGGATCGTGTGTGTGTACTCCAGTGTATCTGACGTTGTCTTCGTGAACAGATTTGGCTGACCTAGGGGATGGGGTCTGTGCCCTGCGTGCCCTGACGTGCTGTCTGACGCTGCTTCTAGTGCAATAACCTGTATTTGAGTCCTGCTCAGAATAATCACTACCCCCTGAGACATCCAGTGGTGTAGATGGGGAAACAGAAGTAGCACCCTGTCCATGCGACTGTACTATTGCAGACGACACACTGCTTGCCAATGACTGCACTGTCCTGTGTAGACCAGCAAGATCGCCATGCATCCCTTCCATGAATGCCACCACCTGCCCCAACTTCCTATCATGTCTTGGAAAGCATTTGTCATATTGGTCTGCCCCACACACAGCTGTCGCAGCAGATCAACGGCCTCAGCACACAGTGCATTTTGGCTCACCGTGGCAGGGGCAGCGGTGCCTGCACCGAACGCCACTCTGCTCCCCCTACTCCTGCGGGCACGAACAGTACATGGTGCAGTTGGCGGAAGTGTGGGCCCTGTGTGCTGTGTTCCGACAGAAGGTGATGATTGCCCACTCCCAGTCTGTGACAACAGTGCAGGCTCACCAAGAGTTTCCGAAGATGAGGACGATGGTGTCTCCACATGCGAGTCCTCGGGGACGGTCCTGTCCCCCTCTCCGGCGCTGCCCTCCTCTGTGTCAGTCTGCGTGTGTGCGAAGTCTGACCCGGACTCATTTCCTCGACTAATCTCCTCCGTCTGTGGCTGAGTGTCCTCTGTCATAGCTGAAATGCACATAAAAGAGGTGTAAGTCATGGGCACACTCGCGTACAGAAGGACAAGGATTCACAAATTCCATAGCTGACAAAGTTATTGTAGCACCCATCCTGCACACGGCCCACCTCTACCACTCATCCTCACATTACATAAGCGTTGGTGGCCGTGACACATGTACAGCATGCGGACAGGGCAGGAGCAACTACATCTGCACACATTTCCTGCCATGGGGCCATGGACCACTAGGGGATGTGCTTCAACACTCAACTACTAAGCAAGTGGCGTGTCAACATGGCGGACCTGGATGTCAAATGACACCCACCCAATGGGACCAACATGGCATCACAGAGATACATACGCACCACGGAACTCAATACTGTGTCTGTGCACCAATACATGCATTGTACTCACAAGTTTCCTACACAGACCGTATGCTCACCGCTAGTTTGCTGTTGATCGACACTCAGACGTTCGGACAGTTCAGGATGCGTCACTGCAATGATACGGTGCATGAGAGGGTTCATGGAGCGTCGGGCGAGACGGGGCGTCCTTGGAATCATCCCCAGTGTCACTTCCGCTACATTCTTGCTCAGCCTGGAAATGTCGTCCCAGCGTTTGTGGCAGTGTGTATGTCGTCTGTTGCACACCCCCAATGCCCGTACTTCACGTGCAATGCTCCTCCACACGTCCTTGCGAAGGTGCAGCTTGACCTACCATGATGGGAGACAAAAGGGTGTATGTCAGTGGACAGTTGGCCTGTCACACACATAGGGGCAACACGTATCTGTCAGCAGCCATGCACAATCCGGAACATATGTCGAGCCCACACTACACAGCTAAGATTGCAGTAGGCAGGATTATTTGGCCCCCTCATGCTCACCAACATGTCCCACACTGCACTTACCACCTGTCCGGGTGCGCCGTAGAGGCATCCATAGTTGCGGAGCACACCGTCCACGAGGACATCAAGCTCCGCGGCGGTGAAGGGACGAGACCGGATCTCTTTGCCTCTCGACATGGCAAGATCACGGAGTATGGCACTAGAGCAGCAGTCGGTGGTCAGCTCAGCAGCAGCAGCAGGTCGAGGTGATGGTCACAGGCAGCAGTCGGTGGTCAGCTCAGCAGCAGCAGCAGGTCGAGGTGATGGTAACAGGCAGCAGTCGGTGGTCAGCGCAGCAGCAGCAGCAGGTCGAGGTGAACAGGCAGCACTGGTCCCCAGGGTAGGATGTGTGATTTTGGGCAACACACATATATAGAGCCCTCAGCACGTGTCAGTGGCATACGTCGCCAGCAATTGGTCAGCCCTGGAAGCGTGTTCGTGAAATGGGCCAATGACTGGCCCTGTTGTTGCGGTGCACTGCTTCCGCTACTTTCGATTGGGCATATGCGGCCAGCGTCCCTCTTCCCATTGGCTACATGTGCAGGGACCGTCACAGGCACACATCGGCAACCGCACGTGCAAGCTTCAGGCACGGATGCTTCAGTTGCAACAATGTTCTATCACTGGCGCCACCATGGCGGTGCACGTACTCAGCAGGGGAGGTGCAGGCCTATACACCCTTTAGATGTACTCAATGGACATGCCAGTTCACGTCCCCTCTTACAGTCACATTGCATCATCCACCGTACACCGGCCGGAGCTGCCGGGCCTAGGACGGCCGTTCCGGCCATGTCCAGAACAATGGTGGTGGTACACATGCATTCAGTGTATGTGTTTTGGACGTTGTGTCACCATGCATGTAATTACCGTATGCACAACATTATTGGTGTTGGCATTGGTGCATGATGACATGGTGTGTGTGTATCATTATCGTTTGTGTGCATGCACTTGCATGTGTGTCTGTGATGTGGCTACTAAACATTAGGGTAAAGACACACGTATTGTCAGTAAGGTTCACATATGACTACGTTGTGTTGTACGTGTTGACACACTTCCTGTTGCAAGTGGCTGCACTTTGTTAAAGGGGCACTCCGTATTGTATAGACTATCAGAGATGTCACACATATGACCATTCTCCCTAGAAAATGTGTTGTTGCTAATGTTGGCTTACATGTGATGGAGTTGCACACGTATGCGTCGTTTGTAAGTTGACGCAAGTTACATTTCTCTCCCACACAGGAGGGCTCCAAATGTGCTTCGGCCATACACTGTGCTGGAGGATATGGTTGACGAGGAGGTGATTAGGAAATTCCGGCTGGATCGACGTCGGTTGATGGAGCTTGTTGCCCAATTGTCTCCTCATCTGCAGCCACGTAGGACGTATCCTGGTTCGATTACACCCACTGCAAAGATTATGACGGCACTACATTTCTTTGCTACTGGCACCTTTCAGTACACAGTTGGACATGCCGGGGGGATGTCACAGGCCATGTTCAGCACGGTACTTCGGGATGTTTTAACAGCTATGATGCTGTACAAGAATGACTACATCCATTTCCCACGGCCGGAAGAGTTGCCAGCAGTCAAAGCAGACTTCTATGCACTGGGCCACATACCACACGTTGTGGGTTCAATTGATGGCACACATATCGCTATCATTCCACCACGGGCCCGTGAGCAGGTTTTTAGGAATCGCAAACACTTCCATTCGCTCAACGTGCAGGTGGTGTGCCTGGCAAACAACATCATCTCCCATGTGTGTGCAAGATTTCCTGGCTCCGCACATGACGCCCACATCATGCGGAGTAGCATTGTCCCCCAACTGATGGCAAATCTGCGACCCGGTCAAGCGTGGCTTGTTGGTGAGTGTGCAGTGGGGACTCTTGTGATCTCTGTGTGGCATGGGGTACCCACCATATCTTGTTGTGATGTTTGTGTCTGTCATCCCCCTACATAGGCGACTCGGCGTACCCAAACCGGCCCTGGCTCCTCAGTCCCATACGTAATCCTACTACAGCGGGTGAAATGCGCTACAATGATGCACATGGAAGGACACGGAGAGTGATCGAACGTACCTTTGGACTGCTAAAGTCTAGGTTTCGGTGCCTGGATAAGACCGGAGGGGCCCTGCCTTACTCACCAGGAAAAGTATGCAGGATCGTGATTGCCTGCTGCATGCTCCACAACCTGGCCGTGCGCAATGACATTGAACTGCTCTTGGACCCTGAAGACGAACAAGTTCCTCGGCCTCCCATCCCACCCATGTCGACTGATGAGGATAGTGGTGAGGAGGAAGGTGTGGACCAGAGGCGCCAGCTCATTGATCGCTACTTCCCTTGAATGTGAGTAACTACCTCTTGTGCCAGTTGACAATGCCTTATGTATGTTTGCTGGCGTTGTGTGGATGTGGGGTGCATCAGCTGTGTGTTCTTGTTTGTGATGGTTGCATATGTGTGTCTTCATTTCTTTGGACATACAAGTCTCCATGATGTGTGTCCTCTCATCCCATGCTTTTGTGATGAGTGTAGTTTGTGTAATGTTGCTGTGCAGTGTGTTGTGATGTGTGTGAATCTGTTTCCTGACGTGTGTTTGCTGTCTCTGATTTTCCCTAGGTCACTCCCGCAGCGCCATGATCATGTACGACTAGGATCCCTGAACCTGTTTACGTCTGTTTCTGAAGGCAATCATGTGAATAAACATGGAGGCAAAACATCATTGAGTGTGTAAGTGAAATTTATTTACAGGTTGTGCATTTGTGCTGGTGATTATTTACCAGTAAGTGGGGGGGAGGGAGTTGGAGTTGAAGGTAATGGCAGATGAAATGTCCGTGCTGACACCACATTGGGGGGTGTCAGGCTAGTCCAGCAGACCAGTGGCAATGATTGTCTATGTGGGACAGGATACTTTGCAGGAAGAATGTCTGGCACAGACAGTGACAAAGTCATTGGCGGCCCCTCTTGGAGCGTGTGGATGGCGCTCCAACACTGCTCTCACCCACTTCCAGCCTCGGGCGGCCCCTCCGTCTCTGAGGTTGAACAGAGTCAGCTGGGGGTGCAGGTTGTTCATGGGCCAGATCCGTCGCCAGGGGCACAGGTGGTGGTGGTGGCGGTGGCGGTGGCGGCGGTGGAGGCGGAGGTGACGGTGGCGGTGGAGGTGACGGTGGCGCTACGACAATTGGTGGGGGGGGTTGTTCCGGGCAATCCATTCCCTCCACATTGTTGTCTGCTGGCCCATGATGTGCACTATCTGGCCAAGGTACCCCGAGATTTCGCGCAACATGTTGGTGTTGTCCACTGAGTCCTGGTGTGCACGATCTGCATGTTCCAGGGAACGGTCGTATGACGCCTGGCACCTGGCAAGGGCTTGTAGGGACTCTGCCACAGGATGGGGTAGCTGTCCTTCCTCTCTACGGCGCTGAGTGGGTCGCCTGATTGCCTGATGTCCCGTCGCCTCTCTCCTTTGTGGCCCACTCACCCTGCTTGGGTGTGAGGCCGATGGACCTGCGTCGTGCGCTGGGTTAGGCTGGGTGGCACAGGCAGGAGTCGTGGTACTGGTGGTACTGGTGGTACTGGTGGTGGTGGTGGTGGTGGTGGTGGTGGGGACTCTGCAGATCACAGAGGCAGGTGTCGCTGGAGTCACACATGCGACGGTTGTCGGGCCCGGTAGTCCCTGTGAGCCAGATGGCCCTGGCTGTGTGCTTGGGCCCGCTCCATCCTCCGCACCGGAGCTGCCTGTGTCATCGTCACCAGAGAGTCCGGTATGTGTGGGAGGCGAGGCTTGCGGCCGGGTACTGGTTTCCCCAGTCAGTTCACGATCACCTGAGGGACAAGATAGAGCTGGTCAGTAATGTGGACATTACATGTTCATATAGATTTGTAGACATTTCTGTGTCCTGTCGCACACACCCCACACACCCCACCCTCCACCACCCTCCACTCACCACCACCACCCTCCCCGTGAACATGGGGGCCTGTTGGGAGTTGTAGTTTGGACCTCTCACACACCCCACCCTCCACCACCACCACCCTCCCCGTGAACATGGGGGCCTGTTGGGAGTTGTAGTTTGGACCTCTCACACACACCACACACTCTACCCTCCACCACCCTCCACCCCCCACCACCACCCTCCCCGTGAACATGGGGGCCTGTTGGGAGTTGTAGTTTGGACCTCTCACACACCCCACCCTCCACCACCACCACCCTCCCCGTGAACATGGGGGCCTGTTGGGAGTTGTAGTTTGGACCTCTCACACACACCACACACCCTACCCTCCACCACCCTCCACCCACCACCACCACCCTCCCCGTGAACATGGGGGCCTGTTGGGAGTTGTAGTTTGGACCTCTCACACACCCCACCCTCCACCACCACCACCCTCCCCGTGAACATGGGGGCCTGTTGGGAGTTGTAGTTTGGACCTCTCACACACACCACACACCCTACCCTCCACCACCCTCCACCCACCACCACCACCCTCCCCGTGAACATGGGGGCCTGTTGGGAGTTGTCGTTTGGACCTCTCACACACCCCACCGTCCACCACCACCACCCTCCCCGTGAACATGGGGGCCTGTTGGGAGTTGTAGTTTGGACCTCTCACACACACCACACACCCTACCCTCCACCACATGGGAGCCTGTTGGTAGTCATGTACATGTTTGTGAGTAGGTGTCCGACGTGCATGGGTTGGGGCGTAGGAGATGTGTCTTCTCAGTTGTGTGAGCCTGACCATGTCGTACTGATCGTGGTGCTTGGTTTGTACTTACCAGCCTCTTCTCCTTCATCAAGTCCGTCTAGGCTCTCTGGGTGAAGTATCACCAGCACCTTCTCCTCCCAATCGGTGTAGGGAATGGGCTCCGGGGGTGTTCCTCTGCCAGTATGATGGGCTCTTGCGTAGTTTTTGGCGCGGATACCTTTCACCCGGTCTTCAGGTCATGCCACCGCCTCTGAATTTCATGCTTCGTCCTCGGCACGGTCCCTAACGCATTCACCCGACTGACGATCCTGTCCCACATGTGGTTCTTTTGCGCCACGGACGTCTGCTGGACTTAGGCCCCGAAGATGTGGGGCTCAACACGGATGATTTCATCTACCATTACCTTCAACTCGGTCTCCGTGAATTTAGGTTTTTTTTTGGGTGCCATGGTGTGTGGTGCTCAGTGTGTGGGTTGAGTGAGTTGAGGGGTGCAGGTGTGTGGTGTGTGATGTGTAGGAATGGTGTGGTGGGTGTTTGTGTGGTGGGTGTGGTAGGGTGGTGGTTGTGTGTCTTCTATTTCAATAAGCTGTATATCGATTAGGGCCTGTTGCTAGCAGCAATGCTGTGATGCAAAGGATTGTGGTAGTGTGTAGGTGTCATTTTATAGTCGTGTCTCAATAGTTGTTGGCAGTCAGGTGGTAGGTGGGAGTGTTGACTAGTGTGCATTATTGGGTACTTGGGGCGTGTCATGGTGGCTTGTGCTTGGTGTTGGTGTATCGGGGGGGGCATTGTCAATGTTCGTATGTTTGCTTTGTACTTGCGGTACACTTTCTAACATTTGTTAGACGTTAGGGATGTTGTGCGTGTTGGCCTTCCGCAGTGATGCACTGTTTATCGTAGCATTCTTTCCGCCGTGGACGTGGATGGCTGTGCGTACCGTGGTACAGGCGGATTTATCCTAATTGCGGACACGGAGTATTCACAGGTATGGCGGTAAATGTGTCTTTTTCCGCGGTCATTTCCGTCCGCGGCGGTGGTTGTTCATTAGGCTCCGTCCGCCGCGGACGGAGTTAGATGTGTTCCATCCACCGCGGACGGTGTTTGTTATGATCCGTCCGCCGCGGTCGGAGTTTCGTGACATGATTATCCTAATCGCAACCACGGAATCTCCGCGGCGCAGCCGGGAGTAAAATTTCCCCGACCTTGGCGGACAGTACCCATTTCCGTCCGCCATCCTAATCGACCCCTAAATACTGAATTATTCGGGGGTACGAGCTCAGCCTAATGGGCTATGTTGTGACACAGGGAAAGGTACTGTGCCCCAAACAATACAGTGGTCTTTGAGGAGGGGACAGTTCTGCCTTGAGATCTGTGAGCAGGTGAAAGGCGGAGCTGCTGAGGCCTGCACTGGACTTCTGCTTCCACAGGCGCAGGAGCTGGTGTGGGCAGGGCCCACAGACCTGAAAACAGTGCATTCGCAGCCTGCTTTGGGGCTTCCACCTGCACCTTAACTGCTCTCACTGTCCATTAATGCCTCAATAGTCAACGTACAAGACTTCGATGCCTCACGGTGCACAGTTTACCTGTTGCCTTTCAAATTGTGCATGTAGCCCTGCCAAGTATCACGCACCATGCGTTAGACTAACACTTTGCAGTGTGGTGGTCCGCATGAACGCACTGAAATGCATTGTCACGCATATAGCGCCTTCTCAGCTTTCAAGTCGGAGCGCTGCTTAAGTACCTGGCAGACAGTGACAACTTGGTATTAACACTGAGGCAGCGCTCCTTGTAAAAGACCAGGGGCCTGTCTCAGGAAATTTGCTCCGGTCAGGGCTGGGTACAATGTTTCAATCACCACAAAGTTAGTGGCTTCACAGTCACCTGGAGACAGAGTATGATCGGGGTTTAATTTGCCCAATCAACATCCTGACTATGGCCCGGGCGGGGCCACGTTTTCAGCAAACACAGCCGTGGCCTGCAGCAGTAGCTGAGCTTACCCTGCGTGGCCACCGCCTGGTGCATATGAGATTCAGATGGAGTGGACCTGCGTGGCCGCTGCGAGAGAGTGGTGCTGCAGCCATGAGTGGAATCACAGCCCTGGGCTGCGGAGCTGCTCACACCGGTAGACTGGACATAGTGGTACGTGCTGAAAGTAAGTGTCACAACGTTATAGTAACCAGGCCGGGCCTCCAGCCTCTCGGCTTTTTCCTGCGCAGAATGACCAGCAGTGAGACCATGTCTGCAGAGCTATGCTTGGGGAATGGAAATCTCACAGGGAACGTGCACAATCTCCCACGGTCACTCTCACTCTTTCGTTCTTCAGGCAAACACAGGTGGAAATGTTCTAACGTTTCTTCCTGTCTACATTTGGAGTACATATCTGGCTAACAACTTGCATATCCCCAAGATTGGAAATACAATGATCCAATCCTTTGTTTTCTCTGTGTTGATCAGCTTTGCTAAGGGAAGGGGTTGTGCTTGAGAAAATTCCATGGGAATACGTTTTGGCCCCCTTTGAACACTTTCCCTCCTTTTTTCATGATTTTATTTTTAGTTTAAATAGAGGTTTTCAGCAATTAGTCATGGTGTTATAACACTGGAAAGAGGAATATTCTGTGCATTTACTAAAATGTGGCTTATTGATCCTGGTCACCTAACTCCTTCAGCAGATGTTTGAGACTGTAGGCATTGTACCAGTTTCACAGAGAAGCCAGACAGTTATATACCTAGCCGTGACTGTACTGAGGCACTTACAACAGGGTTGTGGCAAGGAGATTCCAGAAACGGAAATCATTCTTTTAAGCTCCCTAAGCTGGACAAAGCAGCAGGAGTCCACTTTGGTAACCTGACTATCTAACGAGAGGAAGGAATCTAGGAATACACCCCACCCCCAAACTTTCTTACAACATTTGTGGTTTTAGGTACTCCATATTGTCCAACACACTTATTGTAAAGAGTCCCTTAAGACTGGAACTCTCCCAAACAAAAAACTGTTTTCTATAATGCACAAATATTTTCACTTTAGGGAACGTATCTATGGGTAAGTATGCACAATGACAACCAGGTACTGGGAGATAGCTGCACCCACAATCAAGGCTCTCCCCAAACACTGATGGATTGTTTGAGCCAGGACCCCCCTGTCCAGTGTTGCTGGGTCTACTCCAGTTTGTGAGAGAGTGGCAAATTGCCATATCTGTAAGAATTTGCAAAGGAGACTTACAAATCCTGTACTGAATTGCAGTTACCTCTATGCATGCTGCAGATGTGTGCCCCTGTCTTGTGAAGAGGTCCAGATATTCATCTTTGGTTCATCATTAATCTGTGCATGAAACATATCTCTCCTGTGCACTTTAAGGAGTTGAAGGGGTCATGTAGTCTTACCTGGTCTTGAGCGCGGAGAGAGCGTGGGAGACCTGATCACAATTAACTTAAGTGCGGTGGACAGAAGTGGTATCGCGCTGGGGTGGGCATGAAAGGTGGGAAATGTGTGTCTTCCCCAGTTAGGGATCAAAGGAACCTGGTATGTGGAGGGTTTTTGTAGATGCTGTGACCACATAGATATTTTGCTTGTGGCTTGGGTCTGCTGTGAGAACCTTGCTCGAATATACAGATATGCTTTTTGGTGTACAAACAGATTGGCAGTTTGTGGTTATTTTTCCAGAAACTGGAGTCCTTTGGTTAATTTTTAAGAGAGTTGCCAAATGATT
This sequence comes from Lissotriton helveticus, assembly GCF_964261635.1. Taxonomy (NCBI): domain Eukaryota; kingdom Metazoa; phylum Chordata; class Amphibia; order Caudata; family Salamandridae; genus Lissotriton; species Lissotriton helveticus. Next base: position 226,750,700 of record NC_136072.1, on the reverse strand, counting down.
CATTCCAAAGCTATTTGTGATCAGCAATCGATAATTCTAATGAGTCGTTTTATTTGAGTTGCACATTCAAAAGAGTGAAATCTTCTCTAGTGTTGTTGAAGGCTTGTAAACATGGTTCTTTCCACAAACCTAGCACAATGAAAGTAGTGTACTGATTTACCTAGGATTTGGCATGGGAATGTAGCATACCTTTAACAGTGATCCCAGAAACGAGCAGAACGAATTACAGAAACGGTTGCCGTAGTAACGTTTCACCATTTAAAGTGAGTGAACAATTTTAATATTATTTGTGCAAATCTATCAGTCCACTATGATTCAGAGTGGCAGCAGTTTCACAGGTAGTAAGAAAGGTAATCCTCCCTCTCTACAGTCATCAGCATCCCCCCGTGAACGCATGGACTTTAACAACAAGACTCAGTTGCAGTGTGCATTACACAGGTGTTTGTCCTGCACTGCCGTATGTCAGCTATACTCAAGGCCACTGGAATTATGTGTTTGTGCGGGCGCACCATTTTTCATATAACTAGGAATTTGCTGCTTTAGCCACATAATCTATCATCTGCTGTATAATGTACAGTTTTGAACTGAAAAAAATGTTTCTAGCTTAAACCTTCCAAAAATTATTAAAAATGCAGCAATTCGTGCTGCACAGTGGAAGGCCTCTTCTTAGCTCCACTGGTTACCTTTCTGTTGCATATTACTATATTTAGGGGATGAAACAACACTAAAGATGCCAAGTGGAGAAGTGTGGCTCAATGGTTAGAGCGGCAGACCCTGATGCAGAGGTGTAGCCCGGGACCAGGGTTCAATTCCCCACCTCGGTGTGTCTTGAGCTCAAAAATTCCATGGACCTGATAATTCTGGCCTCGGTGTCTATTCCAATCATGGAGTCCCACTCTGCAACTCTGGGCAATAGCTTGCTTAATCTCCACAACGCTAAGGATGCCTGGCCTCCACCTTGGGGGTGCCCAGGAGTGGACACCTCACAGGGAAAGCCAGGATGGGTTCCACAGCAGTATTCGTACAAGCGCCTTGAGACCGTTGCGGGTGAGTAGTGCGCTATACAAGTTACATTTATCAATTTACATTTAACCTATGGCCAGACACTGTTACCAAGTGTAAAATTGAGAAACCAATGAATACTATCACTGAATGTACCACATGCTGCCTAATTTTCCTTTTCTTGACGATTAATTTAGTCAGCACTCCCGCATAAATTATCCCTCTGCTGCCCCATAATTCCAGTGGCTCTGGCTATACTTCAGTTAGCGGTTCAGAATTATTACTTGGTGGCAGTGAACTACTTTAAGCAGAATGATACCAATATATAACCAAAATACACAACTTGGGTATTTTGACCCATATACTTGAACTCTCTTTACCTGTTTCCCACAAAAATAGTATTATATTATCTGCAATGTATTAATATTGCTAATTTAAGAGCAACTCAATCAGTATTAAATAATGCTTTGTAGTGTGGTACCTACTGCTGCTTGCCCGTAACTTTACATATGTTTTTATTTTAAATTGTGTCATACCACATGCTTGCAGTGATAAAAAAAAGTGAAGCTATATGTCCTACAGTGCTATTTGCTATTCTTGTTGCTAGAATCCTAGTATTCACTGAATACTTGGGCCACTTGGCAACAACAGCTTGCCAACCCACTCATCCCATAATGCTGTTGTGTAGACCACATAGGCTGACATTATTACAGTTTCACTACTCTGTGGTGCAGGTTAGCTGTCCCATGACATCAAGGCAGTCCCTTAAGCTCATCTGCTATGCTCATAAAATACATTTGATGGGAGTGATATTGCAGCATTAATGTTTCCACATAAAACTACTTAAGAATACTCCTGCGTACTCCAGGGTACTCCAGGGTAAAAGTTGTAGTCATTATTCCTATATTTTCTGAGCCTCACTCTTGCTCCCTCCTTGTGCTGGCCCCCAAGTGTCTTTTGGTTTAAATTACTTTTTTTTTTTTTAAAAGATTGCTTAAGTGCTTTAACCCACACGATGGTTGGTGCCTGTCAACTGAGTCCACATGCATACAAATCATAACACATGGGTAAAATAAATTGTCATTTACAGCGCCAATAGCTCTGACCCCAGCAAATGCGAGTGATTGCATTGCAAATGCTTGTTTTATTCCTCCTTGCGTGTATTGATTTCTCCCTTTCTCATTCCCTCTTTCTGCATTCTTGCTCCCTTCTGCCTTCATTCCCTTGCTCTTATGCACTTGGTGACACTCCCAACCATTTTTCACTGTCATTGCTTCTTCACGTGCTCCCATTCCCTGTCTCACTACATCATTTGTCCTTGTCACTTTTACTCTTGTCTCTTGAGAAGCACATTTATGAGCAGGAAAGCAATCTCTCACATTTGATTCTTTACCATTTGTAGCAGCTGACATGTGGCTATTAAAACCTATTGGGCTTAAAAACAAAAAGTGCTACAATTAGCATAGACTGCTAATTTATAGATAGAAGAGCATGGTAAGATCTAGCAATGTTAGGGTGACATCTTTCAAAACATACAGGAGTTGGATTCAGTCATTAAACGACTGTCAGCATTATAAATCAGCACTGGTATATTTATTTAGGCCCAGGAAATAAAGCACATTCATTAATCCTGTGAAATTGAATATTCAAATTTCGGTTAAAGTCCCACTTTTTTATGACCTGGCCTCCACCCTCAAGGTTTCCCCTTCCATTGCCTTTCTTGTTTTGTGCATTTGTGTTTCGAGCTTTCTCATTGGTCAGTATTAAGATGTGTGAGCATTAGATCGCACACAAACTGCAATTATTAAACAATACAAGCATTATTTTTTGTGTACTCTTTATGGAATCGGAAAGTTCAAAGATCAGATATTCATGGGATGATGAAGAGATCGCATGTGTTAAAATCGAAAGTGATTTCCTTTGCTTGCAATATTAAATGCAACCAGAAAATATTTTTAAAAAAACATAAAGGTGTGTGCTGCAGTATCAGCATTAAAAAGAAAAGAACCCCAGGAGGCAAGTACTGACTACATGTGTACCAAAAGGTAAAATTACATTAGAACAGTTAAAGAAACATAAATATGTGAACTGTTTAATATTTTTACATCAAAATAAAGTATTTGTACTGCCATAAAGTGTTTTTAATTTTAATTCTCATTTACTTTATTGCCAAACTCCATACCACACACAGCCCTATCGGCTGAGTATGAAATAAACAGAGGAGGCTGTCATTTAATTATTCAAAGTACTAAAGTGAATCCACTGCCTTCCATTCATTCAGCTAGTGACCCACCTCAAACACAGAGGTGGGTCACTAGCTTCAGGTGGATGACCAGCTCCATCCCTAAATGGAGGGGAAGGTGTATACCATCCATAAAACATCTGGAATCAAAAGCATAGTCAATAGTGAAGAGTGTTGTGGCTCACAAGAAACATTAGGTTTGGTTAACGAAAACATATTTATTCCACAATGTCAGAGACCATCTGAGTGGCACAAGGCAAGCAGGGGCTACTGCCCCCAACCTTAGTGGTAAGGGTAGTTTTCTTCTGGTGTCCTGTATTCAGTCCTAATATGGCTCCACAAAATGTACCAAGTATCTACTTTACATGATTGATTCTCAGGGTCGAGATCAGGGCAGGACTGGTGGTAGCGGGCACTGGCCGCTTTCCCGGGGGGCCGGAAGGGTGGAGACCGGTTTTGGATCGCCGGGGAGCGCTTTTGGAACAGGGGGCTGGTTGTGCAACAGTGCTGCAATACCTGCAACCTGTACCAAAATCAGCAGCAGTGCTTCCCACCTGCAAGGCCCCCCCAACCCCCTCCCCTGCTGCCGGTCTGACTTAATTGCCAGGGCCGGTTTGCATTCCCAGTCCAGCCCTGGACAAAAGGGAACGCAGTGCAAGGCATCTCTGTAAATTACTTTAGGGAGCAGAGACTCCAAAGTGAAACAAATAAACCTAGGGTTTAGGCACTGTTTACAGGCCAATAGGATATCAAAATACAACACCCATCCCCCTATTGTTTTTGCTGTTTCGCGCTTCCTGAATGGTATGTGGCATAAGCGCAGGGGCTTTCTGAAGTGATTGTGTGGAGAGCCTTATGTGTGCCCCTTTCTAACAAATCTCTGGAGGCTTATACATTGGGGTCATTTGCACTACTTATCAATTCTATTTTTTTTTTACGTAACAGCCCTAAATGAATTTTATAGTTTTTTAACTGATTTTAGGATAATGGCTAGCTAATATTTTTATACTGTAACAAATGTAGATATATTATTGTATTGTATTGTCTATCGTTATCTAATTTTTTACTTTTCTTTTTGTGGTTTTATGATTGTAATGATGTACTTTTATGGCCTGAGCTGGCAGAAATAAAGTTATTAACTGAACTGAAACAAATAAATGGCACATAATAATCCACTGTCCATCCCAGTGTGTGTTTGTGAGGAAATGGGAATTTCGTTGTGCGCACTGCATCACCAAATGTGATGCAGTGCGCACAACGAAATTCGTTTTATTTATTTAAATGTTTACTTACCTGTTAAACTCCGTAATCCATACATTACTACCCCTCACCCTGCCCCTCCCCCTGCCCACGTCACCGCCCTGCAGTAACTCCTACTGCCGACCGCTACTGGGTGTGTTAAGTTGGAGGGGGTTTGCAACCTCACTGTGTAATACACTTACCAGCCCCTTTAGGTCCAGTAGGTTTCATCTGTAAAACCCTCAGCTCAACCCTGGGTAGCTGTGGTATTGAGCAGCAAGGGTTACACAGCGGAAAAAATGTAAAACATTTTAACAGCACTACAACAATTGAAGAAGTAATCAACACTTACAAGATCTGACACCAATTTATATAAATATACTGTATTTTTATGAGAATTTAGACACTAGAACGAAAAAGATCTACTGAAAGCAATAATAAATCTAAACAATTTTACTCAACCACGAACAAGCCTTGGCCAAGTCAATGAAATGGACACTTAGGGGGAAATTGTCATGGAGTTGTGTCTCCCTTGTACCACACAACGGGGCAGAAGGGCAACGCAAAACTAAAGTTAGATTTATCAAGCCACGCAAGGCCACCTTGTGTGACCCTGAGTTGCTTGATAAATCTAGAGTAACGCAACACAGCAAAAATCACTATGTTGCATTACTCTTTATTTTTTTATTTTACTGAGTTTTATATAGCACAAACTTGACCGGAATCGGGTATTAGGGCGCTTTACATAGCACCAGTTGCATTACATGAGGACACATTAATTTTTGTTTGGCACAGGGAGTCTAAGTTATTTGCCCAGAATCACAGGATGTTCAGCGTCATTGCCGAGACTTGATCCCAGTTCCCCAAAATCGAGGTCAACCGCCCTAGCCGTGAGGCCAACTGCTCTTCCTACTCTGTTCCAGGGACACATTCCATGGGTGGAGAGTGGGTGTTCCCATGCATCCACTCATGGATTTTGGTATATTCCCAGATTTACCTTTACTCGTAGTCCTCGGAAAGCCTCAAAATACTACGCCTCCCTTGCTGAGGTGTAACCAGGAGAAATATCTTTATTTCTCCTCATGTATTACTCTTTCTGCATTCTGCAGCACACTTAGAAAGAGGAACATGATTTAAATGATTGTTTTTGTGCAGGAAGGTGTCCCCACAAAAACAATCCTGTCTGCAATGTAGGCACCCTTACACCATGGTGCAAGGGTGCCTGCTTTGGTACAAGGCAGAACATTGTGCACTAGTGCAAGGAAAGGACAGGAATGCACCGTATAATGTTATATATTGTTCATTCTTTCCCTTTCATGCAGCACAGTGCAGCAAGGTGGCTTGCTGAGCTGTGTGAAAGTGTAATAAATATGCTCCCTTAGAAACTTTTCAGGGAAAACATTAGTACGTGCAATGCAGTCAGTAGGAAGTACTTGGGGTGACCAACTCTTGGAGGGAGCTAGTCAGGGGAACCAGCAATGTCCTCAAGAACAGATACCTTCACAGAAGAAGCAGACCTTCCATGACATTCAGGCACTTTATGCACATTGTAATGGATTCCTATTGAGTGGTCCTGATGCAAAGGATGAAGGATGCTAAAGATGCTCCAGTTATGCTTTGGATGCAATGCAGTCAACAGGAGACTACCTGTAGGGATTCCTTTGTCCATGAAGATGGAGAGGGTGTCCTGCAGAATTCACCTCAGGCAAAGTCCTCACCGGTTTGGCTGGAGTCCAATCCCACTGAACTACCAGTTGCCCATTGCTGTGGTCACAGGCCAATACTTCCTGGGCCGATAGCTCACCTTCTGAGAGATTCAGCAATTCTCTGTCTGCACTCCCGTGCCCAGATAGCTCGGATGCAACTCTCTGCATTGGATCCTTGTCCTTCGTGTTGTACGGCAGTGGCGGTAGCAACTTAAAGACTTTGGGCTACCTACTTCCCCCAGCACGCTTCTTCGTCTGCTGTGTCCATGTGCTGCAAACAGGATGCCAGTCAACGGGCCCTGGGAGTTTTCTTTGCTTGACTGGGCTCCACAAACAGCTTTTCCTTGAGCAGGATACAGTAGGCTAGAGTAGGCACAGTCCCTCTCTTCGCTAGCCACCAGATGCAGCTGATGCAGCCCTCGTCTGTGCAGCCTCTCTTTGTGGTACCTCTGTGCAGCAGGGCAGTCCTCCTTAGGACCTTCTTCCAAGTTGGTTGAGATCTGAGGTCTGGCTGCCCAGGGTGCCCTTTTTATGCTCAGAAATTGCCCTCAGGGTAGGATGCAATTAGTAGCTAATGGGCTACCAGATTCCCTCCTATCTACTGTTCACTTCCTGTGTAGAATGGCATCTGGCTATCCCAGGATACAATATTCTGCCCACTACTAAGATGGCGATCCTCTCTCTGCTCTCCATGCCAGTCTTACTACCTAAACGATGGGGCTGCCCTGCTCCCTAGTGTGATACATCTGCCCTTCAAATGCAACTTCCCCTTTGAAGCGAGTCTTTTGGATCTAGCACCTAAGCTGTTTCCTGCAGAAGGGAGGTGACACCTCCCTAATCATGGAATCACTCATTGCTCTCCTTCTTGAGAGTCATTGGGATTTCTCTCCAGGAGGTTAGACATGTGCCTGTGGAGGCACAGGAGTTTTAAAGACAACAAAGTAGCAGCTTAACTAAAGCTAAACACTGCAACATGTTGCATTATTTTCAACTGAAAATACAAGTCTGGCTTAATGTAACAAGCTGTTTGATACCTTGGAGTGCCCACTTTGGTCACACCGTTCAGGAGTTAGCATAGCTGAGGGGTCAGCGCGTAATTCTGTACTCGCTAATTGGTAGACCAAGGGCCCAATTCATGAAGGTAAACTTAAACCAGTAGTCAAACATCAGACCTGAAATCTAAGTTTAGACCTAAAGTCTAACTTTAGACCTCAAGGTAAAGTTTAGGATTCAGGTCTAAAGATAGACTGTAGGTCTAAGTTTACCTTTGTGAATCATGGCCCCTAGTCGTTCCACAGTAAAAACAGTTGTTTTGCATGTTTTACTGTCAGGACATGCAAAATACATGTCTTACCAGTGCCATATGTTACACCCTGCCTTTAGGAGTTGGTAGATCTGCCATCTGGGTGTCTTACACAGATGTACAGCTGAAGTGGTGGCTTTGTCATTGCTTTCAATAGCAAATGCAGGTGTCACGATTCAATCACGGATAGGGTGACTACAGGTCCCAGAATGCTTGGTGCTAGTCCACTTTCACTGTTTACTCTTTTTTCCCTCTAACTGTTTTCTATATTAGCCTCCTGTGTGCCTTCCGCGGTGCTTGTCACCTGTGGTTAGCCGTACCTTCGAGTTCTGACTTTCAGGAGTATTGTGCTCATTGGAGCGTTTTCGAGTCATTGTGAACGTGCTGGGGAGAATCTATTCCTGGCCGTTCTCTTTGGGCGTTTCCTTCCGTCGGACGCCGCGGAGCAGCTGTGTGGAGCTCCGACCTTTGAACTGAGTGCCGCCGAGGAGCCGCACTGAGAGCCGGAGAAGGACTCGCTCTGGGAACCGCGCTGGCAGTTGGGGAGAGAGCCGTGCTGGAGCCAAGACAAAGGTACACAGAGCTCACGGCCAGTGATTAGTTCTAGTACTTTATTCTCCCTTACTTTTCTCATCGGACCAGCAGCTAGCGGATTGCTAGCGTAGGAAGAATGTTTGATAACTCTTTGTGTTTTAGTTCAAGACTTGGACTTTTGGGGTAATTTTGGCATTTGAACTCTGCCGAACATTTTTGTTTTCTTGAGAGCCATTGAGAGGCTCGGATTCAGTGATCCATCATTTCTTGAAGTCACGGACAAATATTTGCCTTATTCACTGAGTTGAAGCTCTATCGACTGTACTGTGGATTACTTGAGAAGCTTCCTGTTTCTCTCTGGATTTAGGGTTCTTGGGCAGATCCCTGTTTTCTTTTCCTTTTACTTTATTTTTCCTATTTTGCCCTCTTTTCTCAGAACGATTGTGGAAGCCTTATGATATAAGTTTATGTCCTCCCCTTGTATACATAGAAGTGGTAGTGTACCATAGTGAAGAGTGTAACTTTCCTACTCTTGTGTCTCTGTGCAGGTACCTACTTACAGACCCAACATTTGGCGTTCTCCTGTTGTCGAGTCCTGTAGATGGTTTATGGCTGCCACTCCTTTATGTTTTATTTATCCATTTTTCCCCTTCCCTGGGTGAGGTCCTCATAGGCGAGTGTTAGTCTTATACTCGCTTGTGGTACCGTATCTAGGGAGGAGTGAATCTAGCTTCTGCATCGCTCCTGCTGTACCGGGATTCCAAGGTTAGTCAATCTGTATCCGTTGTGACAGAGTGACAAGCCCACGTTCTACTACGGCCTGAGCGATGGAGACCGAAACTGTACTGTCATCTATGTTAGAAGCCCTCAATGCTTTACGGGTGGAGGTAGATGCAGTTAGAGGGGAAAATCATGAAATGAGGAAGGAGATGGGTACTCTTCGACAGGAAGTAGCGGGTATAGCGCGATCCAGTCCCACTTGTTCTAGAGGAGCCCATTATATTAGAGATGCCACACTGCCACCTCCAATGCAGAATCAGTCCCCCATCCCTCAGAGAGGGCAAGGGCCTTCTACCATTCAAGTTGTGCAGCCAACCCAATTACCCCTGGAACCCCCAGAAAGGTTCTTGGGGGATCCTAAGAAATTTGGTACTTTCCTGGGTCAGTGTAGATTACATTTTTTGTGCAAGCGCTACTACCTCAGATACCACTGAACCTATGCAAATCGGAGGGATAAGAGGACCTTTAACTGCGGAGGAGCGCACCCGCAGACGCAATCAAAAACTCTGCATGTATTGTGGTAAATCTGGACACTTCATTAGAGAGTGCAGAGCAAAAACTAAAGACGCACGAACTCTTTCTGTGGTGGATTATCCTCTCAACACCTCGGGAAGCGAGAATGCTGAAGTGAGTCCAAGACCCCTTTCTTGAGCCCAGAGATAGATAAAGAGGTCTACCATGCTGTAGCTAATACAATGCAACCGGCTGTGCCCCACATGAACTTATGTGTTACCATACAATGGCCAGGGGAACAACCCGTGATGGTACATGCAATGCTGGATAGCGGAGCAACGGGCAATTTCATAGATCTGCAATACGCCAAAAGATTAGGAATCCCTTGGATTCAGAAAGAAAGCGGTGAAGGCGGTGGATGGGTCTGATCTTACCTCTGGGCCTGTGTGCTACCATACAAGCCAGTTGGTTATGCGAGTTGGACAAAAACATCACGAATATATTGCTTTTGATTTAATAGACGCCCCTCAGTTCAAACTAATATTGGGAATGCCTTGGTTAACTTTACATGACCCTGTAGTTAAATGGGCTGCTCGTACCATCACTTTGAGTTCAGATTACTGCGCAAATCATTGCACCCTCCCTTGTATTCATGAAACAATAAGGGTGGAAACCCCAGCAAGCACTCTGGCAAGAGCAGGAAAACATCTGGAAGTGAACACCATCTCCTCCCTTCCTGAGGTGTATAGACAGTACCAAGATGTCTTCGATGAGAAAGAAGCCAGCAAGCTACCCCCTCACCGGGAGTATGACTGTGTGATAGAGGTAGAACCCGGGGCCAGCATTCCCTGTAGCAGAATATACGCTCTCACAGAGGCAGAAAATGTCTACCTTCAAGAGTACTTGAAGAAGCTCTTAGCCTCAGGATTCATACGTCCCTCTACGTCTCCAGCCTCGTCTCCTCTGTTCTTTATCCCGAAAAAAGAAGGGGGTTTGCGAAGCTGTATCGACTACCGAGCCATCAATAGGGTAACCAGAAAGAACAGGTACCCTCTTCCATTGATACCAGTGCTTTTGGATCAGTTGAAAGACGCAACAATATTCACTAAACTTGATTTGCGGGGGGCATATCATTTGGTGCGGGTTCGTCGTGGAGACGAATTGAAGACCGCTTTCTGCACTAAATACGGGTTCTATGAATACCAGGTAATGCCCTTTGGCCTGTGTAATGCCCCAGCAGCATTTCAATTTTTTATGGAGGAGGTGTTAAGGGGCTTACTGGATGTGTCATGCATAGTCTATATAGATGACATTCTCATCTACTCTGCTACGCCAGAAGACCACGTTAAGCATGTGATGGATGTATTGTAACTGCTTCTAAGGCACGAATTGTACGCCAAGCTGGAGAAATGTCTCTTCCATACCACTGAAGTGGAATTTCTTGGATACATCATCGGTCCGAATGGGTTACGAATGGACCACAAGAAGATTCAAGCCATTACACAATGGGAATCGCCGGCTAGTGTAAAGGCATTGCAGAGCATTCATAGGTTTTGCAAACTTTTATCGCCGATTCATACAAGGATTTTCGAGGATCATCCAGCCCTTAATGTTTCTTTTGAAGAAAGGAGCTACTTTCAGGTGGACGGACGCTGCGGAGCAGGCTTTTCAAACATTAAAAACCTGTTTCATTTCTGCACCCATCTTACGCCATCCAGATGCCAGTCAGCCATTTGTGTTAGAGACTGATGCCTCTCATTTTGCTATAGGAGGTATTTTATCGCAAAGGAATCCGGATACAGGCCAACTACACCCGGTAGCCTACTTCTCCAGAAAATTGTCCTCCAGTGAGGTTAATTACAGCATATCCGACAAGGAGTTCTTGGCCATTAAACGAGCCTGTGAAGAATGGAGACATCATCTTTTGGGGGCCAGACACACCGTTGAAATCTTTACCGATCATCGAAACCTCCTGTTCTTGAAGAGTGCGAAGGCATTAACACCTCGTCAGTTGCGATGGTCATTATTCTTCTCTGATTTTGACTTTGTAATTAAGTACCGTCCTGGCACCCAAAACGGCAAGGCAGATGCCTTATCGAGACCAGAATCGGTAGTAAGAGAACTATCTTCAGAGATGGAGGATCCCCCCTTTCTTCTTCACAAGTCGTCATTCAATCAGTCCGTATCTGTGATTACCGGTCCTGCAGATTTCTTGAAACAAGTTGAGGAAAAGAGCAACCACGTAGACGTGCAATCCTGGGTAGCTAAAGAGCCAATGCAGAGACAGAAGAGAGGCAAACTCCTCTTCAGAAATAAACAGTTGTACCTTCCAGAACAGGCTGTACAGAGCTTAGTACATCAATGGACCCATGATTCATCTTTGAGTGGACATCCAGGGATGCTCAAAACTGTACAGACTACCTCCAGGTACTTTTGGTGGGAAACGATGCGTAAAGACATTGAAGAATACGTTGCCAAGTGTCCTATATGTATTCAAGCCAAAACACAGCATCAAAGAAGTACTGGATTGCTACGTCCCATACCGATACCTCCCTGTCCATGGCATACAGTATCAATGGACTTCATTGTGGAGATGCCTCTCAGTTTCGGCAACAATACCATTCTGGTGGTGGTAGACCATCTCACCAAAATGGGTCATTTCATTGCACTACCTAAGTTATCCACGTCAGGAGAACTAGCTATAGTCTTTTTACAGAATGTGGTACGGTTGCATGGAATTCCTTCTGTTCTTATTACGGACAGAGGAACTCAGTTTACTTCAAAATTCTGGAAGGCCCTATGTGAGGTGATGAAAATCGATGCTAGGTTATCAACGAGCTATCATCCGCAGACGGATGGTAAAACAGAAAGACTAAATCAGACGCTAGAGCAGTATTTGAGATGTTTTACACTACAACATGAGGAGGAATGGAGAACGTTGTTGTGGATGGCAGAGTTTGCCTACAATAATACAACTCACTCTTCGTTAGGATGCTCGCCCTTCTTTTGTCTTACTGGGTATCATCCCAACTCATTGCCGTTTGACCAATTATGCCCCTCTTCCCATCCCACCATACAACAACATCATGCTCATCTTCAGTCTGTTTTACAGGATGCCAAAGAGCATCTGGAGTCAGCCAGAAACCGTGACAAAACACAGGCCGACAGAAAGAGAACTCCTGAGCCAATCTATTCAGTGGGTGATAAGGTGTGGTTGAGTACCAAACATTTGAAGTTGAAGGGTAACACAAGATTGCAACCCAAGTTTGTGGGTCCTTATCCCATTCTGGCTGTAGTTAAAATTGAAATTGAAGCTTCCTTCCACCTGGCACATTCATCCAGTATTCCATGTGTCTTTGCTGAAACCATACATTCAAGGGACGAGAGCCGTAGCAAGACCCCAGCCTTTGGAAATAGAAGGGGAGGTTGAGTACGAAGTAAAGGCAGTGCTGGACTCCAGAAGGGTGAGAGGGGCTTTGCAATATCTGATTGATTGGAAGGGGTATGGCCCTGAGGAGCGCTCCTGGGAACCTCTTAGTAACTTGCATTGTCCTGGGTTGTTGAGGCGTTTCCATGCTAGATTCCCTTTGAAACCTGGTGGACCGCCGGGACGTCGGTCATTGAGAGGGGGTTCTGTCACGATTCAATCACGGATAGGGTGACTACAGGTCCCAGAATGCTTGGTGCTAGTCCACTTTCACTGTTTACTCTTTTTTCCCTCTAACTGTTTTCTATATTAGCCTCCTGTGTGCCTTCCGCGGTGCTTGTCACCTGTGGTTAGCCGTACCTTCGAGTTCTGACTTTCAGGAGTATTGTGCACATTGGAGCGTTTTCGAGTCATTGTGAACGTGCTGGGGAGAATCTATTCCTGGCCGTTCTCTTTAGGCGTTTCCTTCTGTCGGACACCGCGGAGCAGCTTTGTGGAGCTCCGACCTTTGAACTGAGTGCCGCCGAGGAGCCGCGCTGAGAGCCGGAGAAGGACTCGCGCTGGGAACCGCGCTGGCAGTTGGGGAGAGAGCCGTGCTGGAGCCAAGACAAAGGTACACAGAGCTCACGGCCAGTGATTAGTTCTAGTACTTTATTCTCCCTTACTTTTCTCATCGGACCAGCAGCTAGCGGATTGCTAGCGTAGGAAGAGTGTTTGATAACTCTTCGTGTTTTAGTTCAAGACTTGGACTTTTGGGGTAATTTTGGCATTTGAACTCTGCCGAACATTTTTGTTTTCTTGAGAGCCGTTGAGAGGCTCGGATTCAGTGATCCATCATTTCTTGAAGTCACGGACAAACATTTGCCTTATTCACTGAGTTGAAGCTCTATCGACTGTACTGTGGATTACTTGAGAAGCTTCCTGTTTCTCTCTGGATTTAGGGTTCTTGGGCAGATCCCTGTTTTCTTTTCCTTTTACTTTATTTTTCCTATTTTGCCATATTTTCTCAGAACGATTGTGGAAGCCTTATGATATAAGTGTATGTCCTCCCCTTGTATACATAGAAGTGGTAGTGTACCATAGTGAAGAGTGTAACTTTCCTACTCTTGTGTCTCTGTGCAGGTACCTACTTACAGACCCAACATTTGGCGTTCTCCTGTTGTCGAGTCCTGTAGATGGTTTATGGCTGCCACTCCTTTATGTTTTATTTATCCATTTTTCCCCTTCCCTGGGTGAGGTCCTCATAGGCGAGTGTTAGTCTTATACTCGCTTGTGGTACCGTATCTAGGGAGGAGTGAATCTAGCTTCTGCATCGCTCCTGCTGTACCGGGATTCCAAGGTTAGTCAATCTGTATCCGTTGTGACAGAGTGACAAGCCCACGTTCTACTACGGCCTGAGCGATGGAGACCGCAACTGTACTGTCATCTATGTTAGAAGCCCTCAATGCTTTACGGGTGGAGGTAGATGCAGTTAGAGGGGAAAATCATGAAATGAGGAAGGAGATGGGTACTCTTCGACAGGAAGTAGCGGGTATAGCGCGATCCAGTCCCACTTGTTCTAGAGGAGCCCATTATATTAGAGATGCCACACTGCCACCTCCAATGCAGAATCAGTCCCCCATCCCTCAGGGAGGGCAAGGGCCTTCTACCATTCAAGTTGTGCAGCCAACCCAATTACCCCTGGAACCCCCAGAAAGGTTCTTGGGGGATCCTAAGAAATTTGGTACTTTCCTGGGTCAGTGTAGATTACATTTTTTGTGCAAGCGCTACTACCTCAGATACCACTGAACCTATGCAAATCGGAGGGATAAGAGGACCTTTAACTGCGGAGGAGCACACCCGCAGACGCAATCAAAAACTCTGCATGTATTGTGGTAAATCTGGACACTTCATTAGAGAGTGCAGAGCAAAAACTAAAGGCGCACAAACTCTTTCTGTGGTGGATTATCCTCTCAACGCCTCGGGAAGCGAGAATGCTGAAGTGAGTCCAAGACCCCTTTCTTGAGCCCAGAGATAGATAAAGAGGTCTACCATGCTGTAGCTAATACAATGCAACCGGCTGTGCCCCACATGAACTTATGTGTTACCATACAATGGCCAGGGGAACAACCCGTGATGGTACATGCAATGCTGGATAGCGGAGCAACGGGCAATTTCATAGATCTGCAATACGCCAAAAGATTAGGAATCCCTTGGATTCAGAAAGAAACTCCTGAAGCGGTGAAGGCGGTGGATGGGTCTGATCTTACCTCTGGGCCTGTGTGCTACCATACAAGCCAGTTGGTTATGCGAGTTGGACAAAAACATCACGAATATATTGCTTTTGATTTAATAGACGCCCCTCAGTTTAAACTAATATTGGGAATGCCTTGGTTAACTTTACATGACCCTGTAGTTAAATGGGCTGCTCGTACCATCACTTTGAGTTCAGATTACTGCGCCGATCATTGCACCTCCCTTGTATTCATGAGACAATAAGGGTGGAAACCCCAGCAAGCACTCTGGCAAGAGCAGGAAAACATCTGGAAGTGAACACCATCTCCTCCCTTCCTGAGGTGTATAGACAGTACCAAGATGTCTTCGATGAGAAAGAAGCCAGCAAGCTACCCCCTCACCGGGAGTATGACTGTGTGATAGAGGTAGAACCCGGGGCCAGCATTCCCTGTAGCAGAATATACGCTCTCACAGAGGCAGAAAATGTCTACCTTCAAGAGTACTTGAAGAAGCTCTTAGCCTCAGGATTCATACGTCCCTCTACGTCTCCAGCCTCGTCTCCTCTGTTCTTTATCCCGAAAAAAGAAGGGGGTTTGCGAACCTGTATCGACTACCGAGCCATCAATAGGGTAACCAGAAAGAACAGGTACCCTCTTCCATTGATACCAGTGCTTTTGGATCAGTTGAAAGACGCAACAATATTCACTAAACTTGATTTGCGGGGGGCATATCATTTGGTGCGGGTTCGTCGTGGAGACGAATGGAAGACCGCTTTCTGCACTAAATACGGGTTCTATGAATACCAGGTAATGCCCTTTGGCCTGTGTAATGCCCCAGCAGCATTTCAATTTTTTATGGAGGAGGTGTTAAGGGGCTTACTGGATGTGTCATGCATAGTCTATATAGATGACATTCTCATCTACTCTGCTACGCCAGAAGACCACGTTAAGCATGTGATGGATGTATTGTAACTGCTTCTAAGGCACGAATTGTACGCCAATCTGGAGAAATGTCTCTTCCATACCACTGAAGTGGAATTTCTTGGATACATCATCGGTCCGAATGGGTTACGAATGGACCACAAGAAGATTCAAGCCATTACACAATGGGAATCGCCGGCTAGTGTAAAGGCATTGCAGAGCATTCATAGGTTTTGCAAACTTTTATCGCCGATTCATACAAGGATTTTCGAGGATCATCCAGCCCTTAATGTTTCTTTTGAAGAAAGGAGCTACTTTCAGGTGGACGGACGCTGCGGAGCAGGCTTTTCAAACATTAAAAACCTGTTTCATTTCTGCACCCATCTTACGCCATCCAGATGCCAGTCAGCCATTTGTGTTAGAGACTGATGCCTCTCATTTTGCTATAGGAGGTATTTTATCGCAAAGGAATCCGGATACAGGCCAACTACACCCGGTAGCCTACTTCTCCAGAAAATTGTCCTCCAGTGAGGTTAATTACAGCATATCCGACAAGGAGTTGTTGGCCATTAAACGAGCCTGTGAAGAATGGAGACATCATCTTTTGGGGGCCAGACACACCATTGAAATCTTTACCGATCATCGAAACCTCCTGTTCTTGAAGAGTGCGAAGGCATTAACACCTCGTCAGTTGCGATGGTCATTATTCTTCTCTGATTTTGACTTTGTAATTAAGTACCGTCCTGGCACCCAAAACGGCAAGGCAGATGCCTTATCGAGACCAGAATCGGTAGTAAGAGAACTATCTTCAGAGATGGAGGATCCCCCCTTTCTTCTTCACAAGTCGTCATTCAATCAGTCCGTATCTGTGATTACCGGTCCTGCAGATTTCTTGAAACAAGTTGAGGAAAAGAGCAACCACGTAGACGTGCAATCCTGGGTAGCTAAAGAGCCAATGCAGAGACAGAAGAGAGGCAAACTCCTCTTCAGAAATAAACAGTTGTACCTTCCAGAACAGGCTGTACAGAGCTTAGTACTGCAATGGACCCATGATTCATCTTTGAGTGGACATCCAGGGATGCTCAAAACTGTACAGACTACCTCCAGGTACTTTTGGTGGGAAACGATGCGTAAAGACATTGAAGAATACGTTGCCAAGTGTCCTATATGTATTCAAGCCAAAACACAGCATCAAAGAAGTACTGGATTGCTACGTCCCATACCGATACCTCCCTGTCCATGGCATACAGTATCAATGGACTTCATTGTGGAGATGCCTCTCAGTTTCGGCAACAATACCATTCTGGTGGTGGTAGACCATCTCACCAAAATGGGTCATTTCATTGCACTACCTAAGTTATCCACGTCAGGAGAACTAGCTATAGTCTTTTTACAGAATGTGGTACGGTTGCATGGAATTCCTTCTGTTCTTATTACGGACAGAGGAACTCAGTTTACTTCAAAATTCTGGAAGGCCCTATGTGAGGTGATGAAAATCGATGCTAGGTTATCAACGAGCTATCATCCGCAGACGGATGGTAAAACAGAAAGACTAAATCAGACGCTAGAGCAGTATTTGAGATGTTTTACACTACAACATGAGGAGGAATGGAGAACGTTGTTGTGGATGGCAGAGTTTCCTACAATAATACAACTCACTCTTCGTTAGGATGCTCGCCCTTCTTTTGTCTTACTGGGTATCATCCCAACTCATTGCCGTTTGACCAATTATGCCCCTCTTCCCATCCCACCATACAACAACATCATGCTCATCTTCAGTCTGTTTTACAGGATGCCAAAGAGCATCTGGAGTCAGCCAGAAACCGTGACAAAACACAGGCCGACAGAAAGAGAACTCCTGAGCCAATCTATTCAGTGGGTGATAAGGTGTGGTTGAGTACCAAACATTTGAAGTTGAAGGGTAACACAAGATTGCAACCCAAGTTTGTGGGTCCTTATCCCATTCTGGCTGTAGTTAAAATTGAAATTGAAGCTTCCTTCCACCTGGCACATTCATCCAGTATTCCATGTGTCTTTGCTGAAACCATACATTCAAGGGACGAGAGCCGTAGCAAGACCCCAGCCTTTGGAAATAGAAGGGGAGGTTGAGTACGAAGTAAAGGCAGTGCTGGACTCCAGAAGGGTGAGAGGGGCTTTGCAATATCTGATTGATTGGAAGGGGTATGGCCCTGAGGAGCGCTCCTGGGAACCTCTTAGTAACTTGCATTGTCCTGGGTTGTTGAGGCGTTTCCATGCTAGATTCCCTTTGAAACCTGGTGGACCGCCGGGACGTCGGTCATTGAGAGGGGGTTCTGTCACGATTCAATCACGGATAGGGTGACTACAGGTCCCAGAATGCTTGGTGCTAGTCCACTTTCACTGTTTACTCTTTTTTCCCTCTAACTGTTTTCTATATTAGCCTCCTGTGTGCCTTCCGCGGTGCTTGTCACCTGTGGTTAGCCGTACCTTCGAGTTCTGACTTTCAGGAGTATTGTGCACATTGGAGCGTTTTCGAGTCATTGTGAACGTGCTGGGGAGAATCTATTCCTGGCCGTTCTCTTTAGGCGTTTCCTTCTGTCGGACACCGCGGAGCAGCTGTGTGGAGCTCCGACCTTTGAACTGAGTGCCGCCGAGGAGCCGCGCTGAGAGCCGGAGAAGGACTCGCGCTAGGAACCGCGCTGGCAGTTGGGGAGAGAGCCGTGCTGGAGCCAAGACAAAGGTACACAGAGCTCACGGCCAGTGATTAGTTCTAGTACTTTATTCTCCCTTACTTTTCTCATCGGACCAGCAGCTAGCGGATTGCTAGCGTAGGAAGAGTGTTTGATAACTCTTCGTGTTTTAGTTCAAGACTTGGACTTTTGGGGTAATTTTGGCATTTGAACTCTGCCGAACATTTTTGTTTTCTTGAGAGCCGTTGAGAGGCTCGGATTCAGTGATCCATCATTTCTTGAAGTCACGGACAAACATTTGCCTTATTCACTGAGTTGAAGCTCTATCGACTGTACTGTGGATTACTTGAGAAGCTTCCTGTTTCTCTCTGGATTTAGGGTTCTTGGGCAGATCCCTGTTTTCTTTTCCTTTTACTTTATTTTTCCTATTTTGCCATATTTTCTCAGAACGATTGTGGAAGCCTTATGATGTAAGTGTATGTCCTCCCCTTGTATACATAGAAGTGGTAGTGTACCATAGTGAAGAGTGTAACTTTCCTACTCTTGTGTCTCTGTGCAGGTACCTACTTACAGACCCAACATTTGGCGTTCTCCTGTTGTCGAGTCCTGTAGATGGTTTATGGCTGCCACTCCTTTATGTTTTATTTATCCATTTTTCCCCTTCCCTGGGTGAGGTCCTCATAGGCGAGTGTTAGTCTTATACTCGCTTGTGGTACCGTATCTAGGGAGGAGTGAATCTAGCTTCTGCATCGCTCCTGCTGTACCGGGATTCCAAGGTTAGTCAATCTGTATCCGTTGTGACAGAGTGACAAGCCCACGTTCTACTACGGCCTGAGCGATGGAGGCCGAAACTGTACTGTCATCTATGTTAGAAGCCCTCAATGCTTTACGGGTGGAGGTAGATGCAGTTAGAGGGGAAAATCATGAAATGAGGAAGGAGATGGGTACTCTTCGACAGGAAGTAGCGGGTATAGCGCGATCCAGTCCCACTTGTTCTAGAGGAGCCCATTATATTAGAGATGCCACACTGCCACCTCCAATGCAGAATCAGTCCCCCATCCCTCAGGGAGGGCAAGGGCCTTCTACCATTGAAGTTGTGCAGCCAACCCAATTACCCCTGGAACCCCCAGAAAGGTTCTTGGGGGATCCTAAGAAATTTGGTACTTTCCTGGGTCAGTGTAGATTACATTTTTTGTGCAAGCGCTACTACCTCAGATACCACTGAACCTATGCAAATCGGAGGGATAAGAGGACCTTTAACTGCGGAGGAGCGCACCCGCAGACGCAATCAAAAACTCTGCATGTATTGTGGTAAATCTGGACACTTCATTAGAGAGTGCAGAGCAAAAACTAAAGGCGCACAAACTCTTTCTGTGGTGGATTATCCTCTCAACGCCTCGGGAAGCGAGAATGCTGAAGTGAGTCCAAGACCCCTTTCTTGAGCCCAGAGATAGATAAAGAGGTCTACCATGCTGTAGCTAATACAATGCAACCGGCTGTGCCCCACATGAACTTATGTGTTACCATACAATGGCCAGGGGAACAACCCGTGATGGTACATGCAATGCTGGATAGCGGAGCAACGGGCAATTTCATAGATCTGCAATACGCCAAAAGATTAGGAATCCCTTGGATTCAGAAAGAAACTCCTGAAGCGGTGAAGGCGGTGGATGGGTCTGATCTTACCTCTGGGCCTGTGTGCTACCATACAAGCCAGTTGGTTATGCGAGTTGGACAAAAACATCACGAATATATTGCTTTTGATTTAATAGACGCCCCTCAGTTTAAACTAATATTGGGAATGCCTTGGTTAACTTTACATGACCCTGTAGTTAAATGGGCTGCTCGTACCATCACTTTGAGTTCAGATTACTGCGCCGATCATTGCACCTCCCTTGTATTCATGAGACAATAAGGGTGGAAACCCCAGCAAGCACTCTGGCAAGAGCAGGAAAACATCTGGAAGTGAACACCATCTCCTCCCTTCCTGAGGTGTATAGACAGTACCAAGATGTCTTCGATGAGAAAGAAGCCAGCAAGCTACCCCCTCACCGGGAGTATGACTGTGTGATAGAGGTAGAACCCGGGGCCAGCATTCCCTGTAGCAGAATATACGCTCTCACAGAGGCAGAAAATGTCTACCTTCAAGAGTACTTGAAGAAGCTCTTAGCCTCAGGATTCATACGTCCCTCTACGTCTCCAGCCTCGTCTCCTCTGTTCTTTATCCCGAAAAAAGAAGGGGGTTTGCGAACCTGTATCGACTACCGAGCCATCAATAGGGTAACCAGAAAGAACAGGTACCCTCTTCCATTGATACCAGTGCTTTTGGATCAGTTGAAAGACGCAACAATATTCACTAAACTTGATTTGCGGGGGGCATATCATTTGGTGCGGGTTCGTCGTGGAGACGAATGGAAGACCGCTTTCTGCACTAAATACGGGTTCTATGAATACCAGGTAATGCCCTTTGGCCTGTGTAATGCCCCAGCAGCATTTCAATTTTTTATGGAGGAGGTGTTAAGGGGCTTACTGGATGTGTCATGCATAGTCTATATAGATGACATTCTCATCTACTCTGCTACGCCAGAAGACCACGTTAAGCATGTGATGGATGTATTGTAACTGCTTCTAAGGCACGAATTGTACGCCAATCTGGAGAAATGTCTCTTCCATACCACTGAAGTGGAATTTCTTGGATACATCATCGGTCCGAATGGGTTACGAATGGACCACAAGAAGATTCAAGCCATTACACAATGGGAATCGCCGGCTAGTGTAAAGGCATTGCAGAGCATTCATAGGTTTTGCAAACTTTTATCGCCGATTCATACAAGGATTTTCGAGGATCATCCAGCCCTTAATGTTTCTTTTGAAGAAAGGAGCTACTTTCAGGTGGACGGACGCTGCGGAGCAGGCTTTTCAAACATTAAAAACCTGTTTCATTTCTGCACCCATCTTACGCCATCCAGATGCCAGTCAGCCATTTGTGTTAGAGACTGATGCCTCTCATTTTGCTATAGGAGGTATTTTATCGCAAAGGAATCCGGATACAGGCCAACTACACCCGGTAGCCTACTTCTCCAGAAAATTGTCCTCCAGTGAGGTTAATTACAGCATATCCGACAAGGAGTTGTTGGCCATTAAACGAGCCTGTGAAGAATGGAGACATCATCTTTTGGGGGCCAGACACACCATTGAAATCTTTACCGATCATCGAAACCTCCTGTTCTTGAAGAGTGCGAAGGCATTAACACCTCGTCAGTTGCGATGGTCATTATTCTTCTCTGATTTTGACTTTGTAATTAAGTACCGTCCTGGCACCCAAAACGGCAAGGCAGATGCCTTATCGAGACCAGAATCGGTAGTAAGAGAACTATCTTCAGAGATGGAGGATCCCCCCTTTCTTCTTCACAAGTCGTCATTCAATCAGTCCGTATCTGTGATTACCGGTCCTGCAGATTTCTTGAAACAAGTTGAGGAAAAGAGCAACCACGTAGACGTGCAATCCTGGGTAGCTAAAGAGCCAATGCAGAGACAGAAGAGAGGCAAACTCCTCTTCAGAAATAAACAGTTGTACCTTCCAGAACAGGCTGTACAGAGCTTAGTACTGCAATGGACCCATGATTCATCTTTGAGTGGACATCCAGGGATGCTCAAAACTGTACAGACTACCTCCAGGTACTTTTGGTGGGAAACGATGCGTAAAGACATTGAAGAATACGTTGCCAAGTGTCCTATATGTATTCAAGCCAAAACACAGCATCAAAGAAGTACTGGATTGCTACGTCCCATACCGATACCTCCCTGTCCATGGCATACAGTATCAATGGACTTCATTGTGGAGATGCCTCTCAGTTTCGGCAACAATACCATTCTGGTGGTGGTAGACCATCTCACCAAAATGGGTCATTTCATTGCACTACCTAAGTTATCCACGTCAGGAGAACTAGCTATAGTCTTTTTACAGAATGTGGTACGGTTGCATGGAATTCCTTCTGTTCTTATTACGGACAGAGGAACTCAGTTTACTTCAAAATTCTGGAAGGCCCTATGTGAGGTGATGAAAATCGATGCTAGGTTATCAACGAGCTATCATCCGCAGACGGATGGTAAAACAGAAAGACTAAATCAGACGCTAGAGCAGTATTTGAGATGTTTTACACTACAACATGAGGAGGAATGGAGAACGTTGTTGTGGATGGCAGAGTTTGCCTACAATAATACAACTCACTCTTCGTTAGGATGCTCGCCCTTCTTTTGTCTTACTGGGTATCATCCCAACTCATTGCCGTTTGACCAATTATGCCCCTCTTCCCATCCCACCATACAACAACATCATGCTCATCTTCAGTCTGTTTAACAGGATGCCAAAGAGCATCTGGAGTCAGCCAGAAACCGTGACAAAACACAGGCCGACAGAAAGAGAACTCCTGAGCCAATCTATTCAGTGGGTGATAAGGTGTGGTTGAGTACCAAACATTTGAAGTTGAAGGGTAACACAAGATTGCAACCCAAGTTTGTGGGTCCTTATCCCATTCTGGCTGTAGTTAAAATTGAAATTGAAGCTTCCTTCCACCTGGCACATTCATCCAGTATTCCATGTGTCTTTGCTGAAACCATACATTCAAGGGACGAGAGCCGTAGCAAGACCCCAGCCTTTGGAAATAGAAGGGGAGGTTGAGTACGAAGTAAAGGCAGTGCTGGACTCCAGAAGGGTGAGAGGGGCTTTGCAATATCTGATTGATTGGAAGGGGTATGGCCCTGAGGAGCGCTCCTGGGAACCTCTTAGTAACTTGCATTGTCCTGGGTTGTTGAGGCGTTTCCATGCTAGATTCCCTTTGAAACCTGGTGGACCGCCGGGACGTCGGTCATTGAGAGGGGGTTCTGTCACGATTCAATCACGGATAGGGTGACTACAGGTCCCAGAATGCTTGGTGCTAGTCCACTTTCACTGTTTACTCTTTTTTCCCTCTAACTGTTTTCTATATTAGCCTCCTGTGTGCCTTCCGCGGTGCTTGTCACCTGTGGTTAGCCGTACCTTCGAGTTCTGACTTTCAGGAGTATTGTGCACATTGGAGCGTTTTCGAGTCATTGTGAACGTGCTGGGGAGAATCTATTCCTGGCCGTTCTCTTTAGGCGTTTCCTTCTGTCGGACACCGCGGAGCAGCTGTGTGGAGCTCCGACCTTTGAACTGAGTGCCGCCGAGGAGCCGCGCTGAGAGCCGGAGAAGGACTCGCGCTAGGAACCGCGCTGGCAGTTGGGGAGAGAGCCGTGCTGGAGCCAAGACAAAGGTACACAGAGCTCACGGCCAGTGATTAGTTCTAGTACTTTATTCTCCCTTACTTTTCTCATCGGACCAGCAGCTAGCGGATTGCTAGCGTAGGAAGAGTGTTTGATAACTCTTCGTGTTTTAGTTCAAGACTTGGACTTTTGGGGTAATTTTGGCATTTGAACTCTGCCGAACATTTTTGTTTTCTTGAGAGCCGTTGAGAGGCTCGGATTCAGTGATCCATCATTTCTTGAAGTCACGGACAAACATTTGCCTTATTCACTGAGTTGAAGCTCTATCGACTGTACTGTGGATTACTTGAGAAGCTTCCTGTTTCTCTCTGGATTTAGGGTTCTTGGGCAGATCCCTGTTTTCTTTTCCTTTTACTTTATTTTTCCTATTTTGCCATATTTTCTCAGAACGATTGTGGAAGCCTTATGATGTAAGTGTATGTCCTCCCCTTGTATACATAGAAGTGGTAGTGTACCATAGTGAAGAGTGTAACTTTCCTACTCTTGTGTCTCTGTGCAGGTACCTACTTACAGACCCAACATTTGGCGTTCTCCTGTTGTCGAGTCCTGTAGATGGTTTATGGCTGCCACTCCTTTATGTTTTATTTATCCATTTTTCCCCTTCCCTGGGTGAGGTCCTCATAGGCGAGTGTTAGTCTTATACTCGCTTGTGGTACCGTATCTAGGGAGGAGTGAATCTAGCTTCTGCATCGCTCCTGCTGTACCGGGATTCCAAGGTTAGTCAATCTGTATCCGTTGTGACAGAGTGACAAGCCCACGTTCTACTACGGCCTGAGCGATGGAGACCGAAACTGTACTGTCATCTATGTTAGAAGCCCTCAATGCTTTACGGGTGGAGGTAGATGCAGTTAGAGGGGAAAATCATGAAATGAGGAAGGAGATGGGTACTCTTCGACAGGAAGTAGCGGGTATAGCGCGATCCAGTCCCACTTGTTCTAGAGGAGCCCATTATATTAGAGATGCCACACTGCCACCTCCAATGCAGAATCAGTCCCCCATCCCTCAGGGAGGGCAAGGGCCTTCTACCATTGAAGTTGTGCAGCCAACCCAATTACCCCTGGAACCCCCAGAAAGGTTCTTGGGGGATCCTAAGAAATTTGGTACTTTCCTGGGTCAGTGTAGATTACATTTTTTGTGCAAGCGCTACTACCTCAGATACCACTGAACCTATGCAAATCGGAGGGATAAGAGGACCTTTAACTGCGGAGGAGCGCACCCACAGACGCAATCAAAAACTCTGCATGTATTGTGGTAAATCTGGACACTTCATTAGAGAGTGCAGAGCAAAAACTAAAGGCGCACGAACTCTTTCTGTGGTGGATTATCCTCTCAACGCCTCGGGAAGCGAGAATGCTGAGGTGAGTCCAAGACCCCTTTCTTGAGCCCAGAGATAGATAAAGAGGTCTACCATGCTGTAGCTAATACAATGCAACCGGCTGTGCCCCACATGAACTTATGTGTTACCATACAATGGCCAGGGGAACAACCCGTGATGGTACATGCAATGCTGGATAGCGGAGCAACGGGCAATTTCATAGATCTGCAATACGCCAAAAGATTAGGAATCCCTTGGATTCAGAAAGAAACTCCTGAAGCGGTGAAGGCGGTGGATGGGTCTGATCTTACCTCTGGGCCTGTGTGCTACCATACAAGCCAGTTGGTTATGCGAGTTGGACAAAAACATCACGAATATATTGCTTTTGATTTAATAGACGCCCCTCAGTTCAAACTAATATTGGGAATGCCTTGGTTAACTTTACATGACCCTGTAGTTAAATGGGCTGCTCGTACCATCACTTTGAGTTCAGATTACTGCGCCGATCATTGCAACCTCCCTTGTATTCATGAGACAATAAGGGTGGAAACCCCAGCAAGCACTCTGGCAAGAGCAGGAAAACATCTGGAAGTGAACACCATCTCCTCCCTTCCTGAGGTGTATAGACAGTACCAAGATGTCTTCGATGAGAAAGAAGCCAGCAAGCTACCCCCTCACCGGGAGTATGACTGTGTGATAGAGGTAGAACCCCGGGCCAGCATTCCCTGTAGCAGAATATACGCTCTCACAGAGGCAGAAAATGTCTACCTTCAAGAGTACTTGAAGAAGCTCTTAGCCTCAGGATTCATACGTCCCTCTACGTCTCCAGCCTCGTCTCCTCTGTTCTTTATCCCGAAAAAAGAAGGGGGTTTGCGAACCTGTATCGACTACCGAGCCATCAATAGGGTAACCAGAAAGAACAGGTACCCTCTTCCATTGATACCAGTGCTTTTGGATCAGTTGAAAGACGCAACAATATTCACTAAACTTGATTTGCGGGGGGCATATCATTTGGTGCGGGTTCGTCGTGGAGACGAATGGAAGACCGCTTTCTGCACTAAATACGGGTTCTATGAATACCAGGTAATGCCCTTTGGCCTGTGTAATGCCCCAGCAGCATTTCAATTTTTTATGGAGGAGGTGTTAAGGGGCTTACTGGATGTGTCATGCATAGTCTATATAGATGACATTCTCATCTACTCTGCTACGCCAGAAGACCACGTTAAGCATGTGATGGATGTATTGTAACTGCTTCTAAGGCACGAATTGTACGCCAAGCTGGAGAAATGTCTCTTCCATACCACTGAAGTGGAATTTCTTGGATACATCATCGGTCCGAATGGGTTACGAATGGACCACAAGAAGATTCAAGCCATTACACAATGGGAATCGCCGGCTAGTGTAAAGGCATTGCAGAGCATTCATAGGTTTTGCAAACTTTTATCGCCGATTCATACAAGGACTTTCGAGGATCATCCAGCCCTTAATGTTTCTTTTGAAGAAAGGAGCTACTTTCAGGTGGACGGACGCTGCGGAGCAGGCTTTTCAAACATTAAAAACCTGTTTCATTTCTGCACCCATCTTACGCCATCCAGATGCCAGTCAGCCATTTGTGTTAGAGACTGATGCCTCTCATTTTGCTATAGGAGGTATTTTATCGCAAAGGAATCCGGATACAGGCCAACTACACCCGGTAGCCTACTTCTCCAGAAAATTGTCCTCCAGTGAGGTTAATTACAGCATATCCGACAAGGAGTTCTTGGCCATTAAACGAGCCTGTGAAGAATGGAGACATCATCTTTTGGGGGCCAGACACACCGTTGAAATCTTTACCGATCATCGAAACCTCCTGTTCTTGAAGAGTGCGAAGGCATTAACACCTCGTCAGTTGCGATGGTCATTATTCTTCTCTGATTTTGACTTTGTAATTAAGTACCGTCCTGGCACCCAAAACGGCAAGGCAGATGCCTTATCGAGACCAGAATCGGTAGTAAGAGAACTATCTTCAGAGATGGAGGATCGCCCCTTTCTTCTTCACAAGTCGTCATTCAATCAGTCCGTATCTGTGATTACCGGTCCTGCAGATTTCTTGAAACAAGTTGAGGAAAAGAGCAACCACGTAGACGTGCAATCCTGGGTAGCTAAAGAGCCAATGCAGAGACAGAAGAGAGGCAAACTCCTCTTCAGAAATAAACAGTTGTACCTTCCAGAACAGGCTGTACAGAGCTTAGTACTTCAATGGACCCATGATTCATCTTTGAGTGGACATCCAGGGATGCTCAAAACTGTACAGACTACCTCCAGGTACTTTTGGTGGGAAACGATGCGTAAAGACATTGAAGAATACGTTGCCAAGTGTCCTATATGTATTCAAGCCAAAACACAGCATCAAAGAAGTACTGGATTGCTACGTCCCATACCGATACCTCCCTGTCCATGGCATACAGTATCAATGGACTTCATTGTGGAGATGCCTCTCAGTTTCGGCAACAATACCATTCTGGTGGTGGTAGACCATCTCACCAAAATGGGTCATTTCATTGCACTACCTAAGTTATCCACGTCAGGAGAACTAGCTATAGTCTTTTTACAGAATGTGGTACGGTTGCATGGAATTCCTTCTGTTCTTATTACGGACAGAGGAACTCAGTTTACTTCAAAATTCTGGAAGGCCCTATGTGAGGTGATGAAAATCGATGCTAGGTTATCAACGAGCTATCATCCACAGACGGATGGTAAAACAGAAAGACTAAATCAGACGCTAGAGCAGTATTTGAGATGTTTTACACTACAACATGAGGAGGAATGGAGAACGTTGTTGTGGATGGCAGAGTTTGCCTACAATAATACAACTCACTCTTCGTTAGGATGCTCGCCCTTCTTTTGTCTTACTGGGTATCATCCCAACTCATTGCCGTTTGACCAATTATGCCCCTCTTCCCATCCCACCATACAACAACATCATGCTCATCTTCAGTCTGTTTTACAGGATGCCAAAGAGCATCTGGAGTCAGCCAGAAACCGTGACAAAACACAGGCCGACAGAAAGAGAACTCCTGAGCCAATCTATTCAGTGGGTGATAAGGTGTGGTTGAGTACCAAACATTTGAAGTTGAAGGGTAACACAAGATTGCAACCCAAGTTTGTGGGTCCTTATCCCATTCTGGCTGTAGTTAAAATTGAAATTGAAGCTTCCTTCCACCTGGCACATTCATCCAGTATTCCATGTGTCTTTGCTGAAACCATACATTCAAGGGACGAGAGCCGTAGCAAGACCCCAGCCTTTGGAAATAGAAGGGGAGGTTGAGTACGAAGTAAAGGCAGTGCGGGACTCCAGAAGGGTGAGAGGGGCTTTGCAATATCTGATTGATTGGAAGGGGTATGGCCCTGAGGAGCGCTCCTGGGAACCTCTTAGTAACTTGCATTGTCCTGGGTTGTTGAGGCGTTTCCATGCTAGATTCCCTTTGAAACCTGGTGGACCGCCGGGACGTCGGTCATTGAGAGGGGGTTCTGTCACGATTCAATCACGGATAGGGTGACTACAGGTCCCAGAATGCTTGGTGCTAGTCCACTTTCACTGTTTACTCTTTTTTCTCTCTAACTGTTTTCTATATTAGCCTCCTGTGTGCCTTCCGCGGTGCTTGTCACCTGTGGTTAGCCGTACCTTCGAGTTCTGACTTTCAGGAGTATTGTGCACATTGGAGCGTTTTCGAGTCATTGTGAACGTGCTGGGGAGAATCTATTCCTGGCCGTTCTCTTTAGGCGTTTCCTTCTGTCGGACACCGCGGAGCAGCTGTGTGGAGCTCCGACCTTTGAACTGAGTGCCGCCGAGGAGCCGCGCTGAGAGCCGGAGAAGGACTCGCGCTGGGAACCGCGCTGGCAGTTGGGGAGAGAGCCGTGCTGGAGCCAAGACAAAGGTACACAGAGCTCACGGCCAGTGATTAGTTCTAGTACTTTATTCTCCCTTACTTTTCTCATCGGACCAGCAGCTAGCGGATTGCTAGCGTAGGAAGAGTGTTTGATAACTCTTCGTGTTTTAGTTCAAGACTTGGACTTTTGGGGTAATTTTGGCATTTGAACTCTGCCGAACATTTTTGTTTTCTTGAGAGCCATTGAGAGGCTCGGATTCAGTGATCCATCATTTCTTGAAGTCACGGACAAACATTTGCCTTATTCACTGAGTTGAAGCTCTATCGACTGCACTGTGGATTACTTGAGAAGCTTCCTGTTTCTCTCTGGATTTAGGGTTCTTGGGCAGATCCTGTTTTCTTTTCCTTTTACTTTATTTTTCCTATTTTGCCATATTTTCTCAGAACGATTTTGGAAGCCTTATGATGTAAGTGTATGTCCTCCCCTTGTATACATAGAAGTGGTAGTGTACCATAGTGAATAGTGTAACTTTCCTACTCTTGTGTCTCTGTGCAGGTACCTACTTACAGACCCAACATTTGGCGTTCTCCTGTTGTCGAGTCCTGTAGATGGTTTATGGCTGCCACTCCTTTATGTTTTATTTATCCATTTTTCCCCTTCCCTGGGTGAGGTCCTCATAGGCGAGTGTTAGTCTTATACTCGCTTGTGGTACCGTATCTAGGGAGGAGTCAATCTAGCTTCTGCATCGCTCCTGCTGTACCGGGATTCCAAGGTTAGTCAATCTGTATCCATTGTGACAGCAGGCTAGCAGTGCACAACTGCTTTAATAGTCTGTAGCTGTGGACTTGTTTTACTTGGAGGTCCTCTAGGGTACCACAACCAGGGCCCCAAGACCTGGGGTACACCTCTAAGCTCCATGGCCTGGGTACCAGGGTACCATTTACTAGGGACTTACAATTAAGTTAGCCATTTCCAATTCGGAACAGCCAATTCGACATACACGTTAGGGTCTGTTACTGAGATCTGGTTAGCAATTGTCCTGGCTTGTATTCCACCATTGAGTACTTTTGGTCATACCAGTGCCTCACAAGCTCCTGATGACCAGCAAATTCTTGTTTGCCTTCTTCATGTATTCAGCCATTCTGTAGCGAAGGCCAATCACATAGTCCATAATGTACTTCTTTGGTTCTTTGAGGGGTCACTCCCACCTTCTCTTTACCAAGCTGAGTGAATCTCTCAAAAGGTGTCCAAAGAGTAGTTCAAAGGGACTGAAGCCAGCCCATTTTGAGGGACCTCCCTGTAGGCAAACATAAAACATGGGAGTTGAATGTTCCATCTCCTTTTTCAAGCAAACCCATGATCATGCCTTTTATGGGTTTGTTGAACCCATCAAGTAAATGTGGATAATGAGGGGTGGCTAGCTTTTAAGTCACATCACATTCTTCCAACACTGACTTCAGATTGGCGGACATGAAAGTCATGCCCCTATCTGAGCTAACCCCCCTAGGAAACCCAACCCTGGTGAAGATTCAGAGGAGGGCTCTAGGCAATGTAGAGGTAATAACTGCATTGGGATATCTGATGGCATGGTCCACTACCACCAGGATGAACCTGTTCCTTGAATCTGAGTATGGGTCTAGGGGACCTTAAATGTCTATCCCCATCCTCTCCAAGGGGGTCCTCACCACTCGTAGTAGTATCAGGGGAGTCCTTGGTTTGCCTCCTGCTTTGCCATTGGCATGTCCGGTCACACAGGAGCAACATAACTCATTCACCTTCTCACACATCTGGGGCAAACAGAAGAGGTTGACCAGCCCTTCCCACATCTTGGACTGCCTCAGGTGCCTAAGCAAGGGGATATTGTGGGCCAGGTTAATGAGAAACTCTCTGCACTGTTGAGAGACCACTAGTTTCCTCAATGCCTCTGGTTTGGAGTCCCGTGGCTCACTGTACTGGGTCCATTCCTCCCAGTATTTACTTATGGGTACTACTGATAAAGCCTAGTGCCTGTTTTATAGCTAACTATTCAGGTCTTCCAGAGTGGACAGGCCCTTTGTCCATTGCTTAGGTCCTCTCTAGGGGCCCCCCTGCTCCTTGGAGTTCCAGGACTCCATATCTCTTTACATACCAGGCCTTTCCTCTTTGGGTTGGATTCCTTCTGGGCCCATGGAGCTTTGGAGGCTGGACTTCCAGCCTCCCTGCCCCTCCCCTCTTGGCTTTAGGGACCTAGTCCATAGTTTCAAGTAACAGGGTCTCTTGACTCTCTCTCAAGGCCTTCTGTGCTCTAGTAGTAACACACACCCATTCAGGGAGTACCAGCATTTCTGCATGGGTTCTCCTATCTGCTTCTGCCCAAACAGACATTTCTAAATCATTACCTAGCAGATACTCCACTGAGATATCAGGGGACACAGCTACCTTCTTTGGGCCAGTAACACCTCCCCATTTAAAGTCAACCACAGCCACAGGGTGTGATTTTGTGAAATTGTCTGTTTATTTTACAATCTCGTGCCCCTATTCAGATATGTTCTGGTTTGGGAAAACCTGTTTAGCCATTACCATGATTAAATTGGCAAATGTCTCCCTCAGAGCCTTCACCTCCACCCCATTGAATTGTAGCCACTGCCTACACTTCTCTGTGCTAGGAGGCCAGCGGGTCAAAGGTTCAACACTCTCCCCACCCACGGACCACAGGTTCTGTTACCCTTTGGGATCTTCCTACCCAATCCCTACACTAACCAACCCTTTGGACTGGTCACAAGTGGGTGCCGTGTTGATGTGCACTGCATCTTCCCTCTTGTGCCCTGACTTGTGACACTCAAAGGACACCCCTGCCTTCAAGGGGTCAAACTTATTTGCCTGGTACCCCTTTCCCTTTGAATGGGATGTGGCTTAGGGGGCTTGGGACTTCCCCATTGGGCTACTTTTGGGTATACTTTGGGGGTTATCTTTCTTTGTTTTCCATTTCTTTATGGGTTTACAACACAGAACAAGGAACAAAACCCATGACATTCCCAGGCCAACCTGATGTCCAAAACATAATCAGTGGAGTTACAAAGTCACAGTCTGCACGCATCGACAAGTTGGTGCAAACAACCACGTTATATTTCCAAACACCACTACAATATCCTAAGATACCTTGCAAACTGCAAGTGAGTCATGGGGGACGGACTACAGTGTGAGGAGAAAAATGCATGTAGCTCACCTGTCTTAGGTTTTACCTGCACCCACCAGCAAGGATTGGAATTGTGTGACTGGTTATGTTGGCAATACTCTGCGATTGCATATTAGGCATATGCAGTGTGCCAGGGGCCTAACTCCAATCTGTTTCTCATGGACGTTATGGGAGTCCCTTGATTATTTAGTACCACTGAGACTGGCCTTGAGCTCACAAGGGGAATATTATACAGCACTAACCCGCCCTGTGGTGGTACCCATCAAGCATATTATCAGTAATCCACATCTATAGGGGTGTTCTGAGGAGGATTAAGGGTGGCCTTGTATTACTATATGACTCCAAAATCCTAATGTACGCTTCCCAGATCAGTACACCCATTCCCTCTCTGCCCCATGCCACAGTGAGAGCATTCTGTTTGGCCTGTGACCTTTTCAGTATAGTATGGAGCTAGCATTTCATAATCGGTGCTGCGTGGGACTTCCAGGCCATTGCTAATTGTCATTTGAATTGTACAAAAACTAGCTCAATGAACCTATTGAGATACTGTTTCCCTTACCCTTGGGTCTGAGGCTCAGCAAACATGATTCTTGCATGCCCGGAAAGTTGGGCCCGATTCACAGAACTAACTTAAGACAAAATCCTAAACTTACTACTTTTGGTATTCACAGAAGTTAGGATTTTGTCTTAAGACAGACTTAAGACAGACTTAAGTTAGGATTCTGTCCTAAGTCTGTCTTAAGTCTGTCTTAAGACAAACTTAAGACAAACTTAAGACAAAATCCTAACTTCTGTGAATACCAAAAGTAGTAAGTTTAGGATTTTCTCTTAAGTTAGTTCTGTGAATCGGGCCCCATGTGTTCAACCAGGGCAGATGTGAAATTCACAACTTCCCCGAGGCTTGATGTATCACCGAGCACTCCCAGACCATGTTGAAGAAACCTGCAGTTGGTATTCTACACCTAGGGCACTCGGCGGGATGTTCCAGGGTACATGTGCTTTATATGTCATGGTGTGAGATACGCCCAATGTAGGCAATTACATTTTTGCACAGCGTAGCCGTGGATTACTTGAAATCTCCTTCACATGCTGAAGGGCACAGGCACATTTTGTACAAGTGAATTGAATATGGAGATCTGCCAGCCAGCACTCTCTTAATCTGGAATCTGGGTTGTGGTTTCAGGACTGGAAAGCGGTAAATAGGGCCGTTATAACTTTCAGTGTGCCTCCGTAGAATAGTATTGTATGTAGCCGTGGTGATGTGGGTGGGTAAGATCAGCCCAGCTCCCATTGCGTGTTTGTATGTCATGATAACTCAAAAAGTGTCCAGGTGCTCTATTGTGAATATCTATAATCTCCTGGCAGGTGCTTAGTTCATCCTCCATGTAAGGATCACCTGCCAGTTTTACCCCTGCCTCTTTCCAACATGCAATATCACAGTGCCAAGTAAGCTTGTGTAATGTTGCCATGTGCCAAATGGGCATATAAGGTGAATACGGATATTTCAGTCTTTTACCATGTACATATTTGTGCCAGCATTGGCATGCTAGTCTCATCTTCTAAGTCATCATCAAACCATCTCATGTGAGGTGTGTGCCCGGGGGTTTGATAGCCAGATGTATATGTGCATCCCATTGTGTAGATGTTGGATGTTTGGTTGCTCAGCACAGGGAACTTCCCTAACAGCATGTTGCCACTGTAGTTGAGCCACAGCATTATATACTTCATAATTGGGGGCACCCAGGTCCCCTAGAGAGGCGGGCATTGCATTTTGAAGTGTCACCCCTTTCCTACCCATGCCCCATATTAACTCTGACAGGAGCCCATGTAGGTCTTTGAAAAATCAACTGGGGAATATGAGTGACAGGGCCACACAAATTACAATATTTTTGGCAGTATTAGGATCTTGAAGATTGCTACGCAGTCTAGAGGGGACAGTGGGAGTGACTCTCAAAATGAGAGGGACCTGGGGATCAAGACCAGAACTTTTTGTAGGTCTCCCTCTTTTAGATCCTTATCCACATGATAGGTCTGTATGCCCAGGTACTTGAATGTGTCACAATGCCACTCAATCCTGGATTGCGGCAGGGATCCTTTATCATGTTCTGAGGCTGGATACAGAGGGAAAAGGCAGGATTAAGTTCAGTTCATCCTAGGGCCCGGCATGGTCCTGAATTCCTCCAGGGTTCCCATCAGGACTGGAAGTATAGTGATAGCTTCACACAAGTAAATGAGGGCACAATTCCGCGTATACATATCTACTAGTGTGTTAACTATGGGGAGCATTCTGGCTATCCCCTTCCCCAAAATCTTGTAATTGAGGTTCAAGAGTGGTGGCGATCTGCAGGAGCGAACAACCAATGGGTCGTAGCCTGGTTTTAGAAGCACCACTATCAACGCCTCTTAGGGAGTGTCCTGCAGCTGTCCTTTTTCCCTGATCTCATTGTACACTTCCAGTGACTTTGGGGAAAGTGAAGCACTGAAGGTTGCATAATATTCTATGGGGAGTCCATCTGTTCCCGGGATCTTTTTTGAGCTATTTGACGGATGGTTGAACAGATCTCCTCAATTTGGAGTGATCTGTCTGGCTCCTGGGAAAAAGACAATACAAGCTGGGACTGAGGGGACAGTCCATTTCAACCCACAGTGGGGTTCGGTTCTTGAGACGCTCTGGAACATAGGGAAACCACCGGTCCACTTCTCCTCAGGCTGTTGGGTTTTGGTACGGTTGTGCGATTAGACATCAGGTACGTGCTGTGGTCGACATTTGCAGTTGAGGGGTGACTGCACAAAGAGGCTACCGGTGGTGACTGGGAGTTCAGTCTGGGCAAACTCAAGTTGGAATTCGACTCTGGAGAGTCTCGGGATCTCTCGTTGGCATCATTGACCCACTCGACTCAGGCCAAAGGCACTGTGCAGTGGTACTTTCCGGCGTCAGGTTTTCACAGTCCGGAGTCCTCACGGTTTTTATTGGGTGCCTGCAGGGTGAAGGGAAGTAGCTCCACTACTCCACAGGAGATGCTGCTCTTTGAAGTGGTGGCAGTCATCTCAGGCGTTTAGAGGCAGAGCAGCTGGAGGGGGAGTCGTCTTTTGCGCAATTGTCGGGGACTGCAAGCAGAACGGTAGGGTTGGCGTCAAGTTACTTGCTGCTTCTCAGTTCTTGCTCTTCATGGCTCTTTGGTGTCAGTCTTCTTAGGTTGACAGAATTTCCTTTCCCAGTACCAGGGGCTCCCCTAAATACTAGATTTAAGGGCATTATGGGGAGTGTAGGGCGAAAGCCAAAGGGCTACTTAAACTTGGGATTCCACCTATATGACTACTTCTTGTGGGAACTGGGCATAACCCTTCCCAGAGTTCCTGAATCTGACATCACCAAGGTGGTGGCATTTTCCTAAAGGGGGGGGGGCAAATGGGGCAGCTAACATTAGGGGTTTGACAGGCCTGGTAGTTTTCTGTTTTTTTTTATTGAAAAAAGACCTGGTATTGACAAGGAATAAATACATTTCATCCAATCATATATCGTAGCCTATAAAACAATCATGCTTTAGATAAAAGTAGGCTTGAAACAGCAATTAAAACAGCAATAAAAAAAAGAGGAGAACACATAATTAATTATTAAGAATATACAAGGTTATATAAGGGGAGTGATCCAGTCCATGATTGGTCTCCAAATAGCCTGCCCCCACTCCCTCATCATTCTACCCCTACGAAAGTAGAGAGCGGATTCGATGTTATAGATTCCCAAAAGCCTAGCCAACCACATCTGATAGGACGGGGGTGATACATCTTTCCAACCAGCAGCTAGCAATAGCCGGAGGACAGCCACAGATATAAATATAAAAGTTTCATTTTCCTTAATAAGGCCCAAATTGCTGTCAGCTCCTATTAACATTAAGGTAGGGGATAGGTTAATCTTAAAACCTGGCAGCCCCTCCCAACATTTTTCAATCTCCCCCTTAATTACAGTTAGCTTATCACAATAGTAAAACATATGTAAAAGATTGGCTGGACCTTCCAAGCATCTTGGGCATTTATCGTCCTCTCTTTTCCCCCAATCAAACAATTTGACGGGGGTGAAATACAGATTAAAAAGTGTCTTATAGTGTTGGGCTTTCAAATTTGAAGACCCGAATACCCTGTTTGATAACTGCAAAGATTTGTATAAATGCACATCCAGATCGACCAATTTGACTGCCCAAGACCTTTCACTTTTTTCCAGGTCGTCGTGCAAGCTAGAAACCAGATTACCATAGATCATTCAAATTCTAGATCCACCTTTTAACAGATAATCGATCATACTGATCTGACCTCCTGGAATAATCCGGGGTCTGATGTTCTTCAGTAGACCAGAAATTTGCAAGAACTTAAAACCCTGACTTGCTGGAATTCCAAATTTCTGCTGTATCTCAATGAAGCTCAGGAGATTGTCTTCTTCATACAAGTCTCCTATTCTTTTAACCCCCTGTTGCTCCCACAGTGCATCCATCCTATCATTGCTGATTTGTGGAAAGATATTAGAATTCCAAAGGGGTGTATAATAATAGATTTTAGGAATTTCTAACGTCTTTCGGATTCTTGTCCAAATTGCCCATACACTCTCAGAGACCTTATAGCGCATCTTCTTGTAATATCACCTATTATTTTTGTGTAACAAGAGACCCAGGGCCTCTCTACCCAGCAACAGCTCGTAAATAGATGGTATATCTTGATTATCGTAGCGAGTGTCAGATATTTTCGTCGCCGGGTCGAATAATATCGCCATCTGACTCAACAAACAGGCCCATTGATAAAATCTGATATTAGGCATTGCCAGCTCACCCCTTAGTTGAGGAAGTGACATGAATTTTCCCGATCGTCTAATTTTGCCATATTGCCAGACAAAGTTTACAAAAACGGACTCAATTTTTCTTAACGTAATTTCATCAATCAGATAAGGAATTGAACGGAAAAGATACAATATCTTAGGGAGCATAGACATTTTAAGTAAATTTACTCTTGCTATAATAGAGAGGTGAAGGACATCTATTCTCTTGAGCTCTGCATTTATTGTTTTTATCAATGGATGGAAATTAGCTTTTACAATGTCCGTCATCACAGAGCTAACCCTAACTCCCAGATAAACAGCTGAATCCTGGTATCTTTGATCTGCCCTTAGGATGTTGTTTGTACAAATTTTCTGCGTTTTACTTTCATTGACAAGATACCCTGAACTCCGTCCAAATTCCTTTGCTATACCCGCAATCGCTACCATGGCTTTCTATGGTTCTGGCGTGATGATAGCCAGATCATCTGCATAGGCCAGTAGCTTTGTTTCATAGCCCTTACAGACCACTGGTTTAATTTCTAAGGAATCTAATAGGTATCATACCAACAGATTTATATCAATTGTAAAAAGAATGGGTGAACAGGAACACCCCTGACGTGTCCCTCTTGAAATACAAAATGGTTCAGAAGAGCCTCCCATTAATTGGATCCTTGCTTTTGGTTTGGAGTACATTGCCTTGATTGCTCTCATAATTTTGGGGCCACAGCCCCTTCGTCCCAATATCCCCCACAAATAATTCCATGCAACACGATCAAAGGCCTTTTCGGCATCAAGGAGGATCATGGCCATTGGTCCCCCCGTGACAGCATGGACATCGAATAATGAGATGGCACGTCTAATATGGTCCGTGGTCCCACGATCCGGGATGAACCCATGCTGCCACGGAGAAACCAGACGAACAATGACCCCCCGAGCCTCTTGGCCAAGATCTTTGCATAGATCTTGGTGTCTGAATTTCTGAGGGATATTGGGCGATAAGAGCCTGGTTTTTCTTTAGGTTTGCCCTTTTTATGGAATACTATGATATTTGTCTCTTCCCACGAGTGTGGTACCTTACCGGAAAAAACAATACCATTAAATAGGTCCAACAACATGGGAGCAATTTCATTCTGCAGACTTTCATACACTTCGAGGGGGATTTTATCTGGCCCTGAAGCCTTCCCTGGTGCCAGCTCCTGAAGTGCCTCTACCGGCTCTTTAATATCAATATCCTCATCTAGCCACGTTCTATCTATCACTGCCAACTGGGAACCATCGTCCCTAAATTCAGAATCCGGGCAATCGGGTTTTATCTCCTCAGTGTATAACTTCTGATGGAAATTTCTAAAAACCCTCAAAATATCTTCTGGCTGTGTATAATTACGGGTGCCCTCTTCTATATCAGTTATTATACTCCTGTTCAAACCTTGTCTTATTCTCAAGGCTAAGAGTTTCCCTGTCTGTTCCCCTGTCTCATAGAGTCTACCCCTATAAGTCTGATAATCATCTACCGCTTTCTGTGCTATCCCACAGATAACTCTGCTTTTATAGCCAAGATCTTCTGCCAACTCTCGATAGCGTAATTTCCCTGAATAATATCTTGTATGTGACGCTTTTCACTCTCCACCAGTTGAGCAGTTAATATCTCATTATCCTGGACTCTTTTTTTCTAAGTCTTGCGGCATAACTTATAGTTTCCCCTCTAAGGGCGGTTTAAATGCATCCCAGACACTATTTCTGTTAGCACTATACCAATTTATATCAAAATACTCAGTTGTCCATTTCCTTAGATGTTCTATATTAATGGATTAGCCAACAGCTCTTTCTCAAAAGTCCAATTAGAATAAGTCCTTGGAGAGATGCCTATATCATACTGCAGAATAAGTGGGTTGTGATCAGAAATAAGCTCAGGTAGTTTTTTAATCCCAACCCTATTCAGTTCCGTATAGGTTATAAAAAAGTAATCCAGTTTAGTATATTTTTTATATGGGCATGAGAAATAGGTATAACCCTCCTTATTAGGCTCCTTATTCCCCCAGATATCTACCAGCCCATGTGAATTCATCAACGATACACCTTGTGTTTGCGGCCTCCATAAATCGTTTTGTTCGTCCAGTCAGCAGAGATATTCAGATCTCCACATAAAATTTTTGGCTTTGGCCAGTTTACTAATTCTAGCTCCCAAAAATTAAAAACATCAGGGTCATCTTGGTTTGAGCCTTACATTTTACAAACTGTGCCTCCCATTTCCAGTTCCAGCAAAGCCCATCTCCCTAACCTATCTGTCAACTGGCGTCTAGCTTTAACCCCATTAGATTTAGACAGAATTGCCACGCCTCTGATCATTGAAGTCTGTGAAGAACAGGCCTAAGAGATCGTACCCCCTAAGACTGAGTAGATGTTTTTTAGACCAGGGAAGATGGGTCTCTTGCAGGCATATCAAATCCATCTGATTTGTCCTGACAAAATACCCCAGTTTTTGTCTCTTCCTCCCGTCATTCAAACCCCCTATATTTATTGTGCAGATTTTAAGCATCTTCCAATTCTAGTTCATTTCCTGCTGTATTCTTGCCAAACCATATCGTAATTACATTCAGACCATAGACATGGATAAAAGCATCTCTATATGACAAGCATACCAAGAATTTTTCTTATTGTTGTTTATGTTTTTCATTCCCTCCCCTTCCCCCAAGCCCCCCCTCCCCTCTCCATCCCCTCAACCCACCCTCCCAACCCCTTACAACCCTTACTCTACTGAGGCACTCAGACCTTGGTCTGGGCATGTGATGTGCACAGCAGCAGCAAGTTAAGAGCACATAGATTACTTCTCTTTGATTTTCGAGCCCCTAAATCCCAATATTACCATTCCTTCATGGTAAACGAGTCAACTAACACCCATGCCCACCTGCTCAACCCCTACCCCTTGTCCCTCCCATCACTATGGGCGTTAATACCCTAAAAAATATTTTGAAAGAGAATAGAAAGTGGAAACATGGAATAAAGTATAACATATCAGCAAGTCAGCAAGGACCCCTAATCCCAGCGCCTCTAAAACTCAATATTCTTTCAGTATGTCCCATTTCAAATTAGACTTTTCCTATTTATTTACAGTCTCTAAATAGTCTTTAGCTTT
This sequence comes from Lissotriton helveticus, assembly GCF_964261635.1. NCBI lineage: Eukaryota > Metazoa > Chordata > Amphibia > Caudata > Salamandridae > Lissotriton > Lissotriton helveticus. Next base: position 226,710,613 of record NC_136072.1, on the reverse strand, counting down.
AATTTCCGACGAGAAGTAACGTGTCTGTCCATTACGGACCACCTTAAGTTGCACCGGATTGATTAGGTAGACTTGGATATTCTTGTCATGAAATGGTTTTATTAGCTGACTCAATCTCCAGCGTCTCTCCACTGTTGAGTGGCAGAAATCGGGGCGGACAAAGAACGAAACCCCCTCGGATGTCCTCTTCGCTTCTGGCCTGGCTTTCTCTGATATGGCTTGTCTTAACAGAAAATTGCCTAGGAATATTAGAATCGCCCGGGGTTTATCTCCTTCTTTTGCATGCGCTCAAGGTTTAAACGGAATACGATGGGCCTGTTGGACCTCCGTCGCCCAGTTCCATTCACTCAACTCGGGGAAGGCAGATTTAAAGAGATTGATTATAAATAATCTTGTGTCTTGCCCTTCAACCTCTTCAGGGACACCCAGAACTCCGAGGTTATTCCTCCTCTGTCTATTCTCGGATTCTTCCAACTTCCAATGGATGTCACTGATTTGCGAGGTATGCGATTCGGCCTGGGCAAACGCATTGGAGGCTTCTGCTTCCGTAGTAACAATTCTATCCTCCAGGTTTGACACTCTTTCCCCTATGGTAGCACAAGCCTTGGAGAGTTTCCTAACTGTCCCTTGAATCTTCCTCATTGCCGCCTGGGCTTTCCTACTATCCTGACGCGTTTCCTCACTATGGGAGAGGATAGCCTGATGTATCACTTCAAGTGTCAGTGTAGCACTGCTGTATTGTGGCTGGGAATTATTCGATCCTTGAACTGACAGTGGGGTGGTTGATGAATGGTCCCATTTAAAGTCTCTCATTCCATGCCCCTGGCCAACGATTGCATTATATTTTTTGGCCGTCATGGGAGGGTCCCTTTCATTTTCTTCCTCAAAATCAGAATCTAGGTTGCTGGTACCTGGAGAAGAGCTCTGATCTGACCATCCCCCTCTGCCTGAGAGTGAGAAAAAGCAATCGCTAGGCTCCTTATCTCCCTCAAGTATATCTTTATCAGCGAGCACTACATCTGTAGCCTGAATCGTACCGCTTATTTCTTTTTCCATGACCAGCAGATGGGTTCCCTCACTATCAGCGATTTCATTTAGTCCAGGCATTTCTTTGTCCATACTTTACTCCACAGTCTGAGCACTGAGTTGGGTGGCCGATGGGAGAGCTGCTTCCTCTGAATTATCCCCTGAGTTATCCCCGCCATTACTGTTATTCACTGTAATTTGGGTGCACCACCCATCTGCTGCCTGTCCGTCTGTACTTAGGACTATTGGTATTACTGTAGTCGGGGTCCATGGGGAATCAGGCACACTCACGCTCACCTGGTTATCCTTTCTTCTAGGCGTCCCTTTCTCCGTCTGGGTCTGCATTCGTGGGTCTTTCCCGCGTGTAAGCATTTCTGCTATGGATGCAGGCGGCGCTCGGCTCTTCGACGAGATCCCGCCCTTCACTCGTCTCGCCACACCAGATGAGGGAGTCTGTCCCAGGCCGGTTGTCCCCGGCTCCTGCTGCTCTGGGACCCCACGAATCTTCTGAACCGCGGCGGCACCCTTCACACCGGCAGATTTCGCTGCATTCTTCAGCGCCATTCTATCTTCGAAGCGGGAGCTCCCAACAGCCGGGTGAGTCAGCCGCCACAGGTAGCGTAGGACCGCCCTCTCAATCAAGCGTCGCCCGACACTCCACCGGCACAGCCAGGGCAGGGCGTATTGCAAAAACTTTGTGACCCCAGCATGGGACGGGGGGGGGGGTTTATCCGCCTCAATCCGTTCAAGGATGGCTCACGACAGTTGAAATTAGGAAGCTCTCTCTATGCTAGTTTACCAGCCCATAGCTCACTGCTGCTGCTATTGACCTCTACCTGGCCGCCATCTTGCCTCCCCCCAATTAACAAGATGACAGGCCTGGTAGTTTGTTACGCTTCCTGCATATCTAATTTTCCACCTGTCCTGGTGTTAAATGGGCCCAGGTTATCAGGGATTGACATTTTCCCTGTCTGATGAAGCTGTGGTCATATAGAAAGACGACAGAGGCATTCGATGCCTCTTGCCTTGATATGCTGTTTATGTAGCCCTCCTGCTTGGAGGAGGAAACAATACCTCTGGTCAGAGCAGGCATTGATTCTGCCCTCAGAGAGAGAAAGGTTTTCATCTGCAGGGGGTCACAAACCTGTCTATGGTGGCAAGGTGGCCGACACCAGTCAGCCAGCACACCTGAGGCTGGTAGGTTTCCAGGGGACACCTTTAAGGTGCCGTCTGGGTGCATGTATTAATCAATCCACCACTAGAATCAGTGGAATCAGTGTGGGTTTATTAATGCAAGGTGCTTGATACCAAACGCTATAGATTTCAGTGAACCCATCATGTAGCTGGGGAACTCATTTTTACCAGTGTCCTGCACTGGAATTTAAAATTGCTTCCCTGTTCACTAGTGATAACTTAGAATTGACTTAGACATCATAGGACATATTTGCTCATGCAGATAAGTCCACACATCTACTGTAGTGCACCTTCTAGGCTGTAACACCTTATGAAGGGGTGGCTTAACTATATAGCATGTTGTGTCTGCAGGCATGGCACACACAGATGTGTGCCATGTCGTGTTTTCACTTTCATCTGGCAAAGACACCCAGTCTGCAATGGCAGTTGAATCAGCTAGGTGAGAGATCCTTTAGGAAGGCATAATACATGTTGCTACAAAAACAACAGTTTAAATGAGGGTCTAAGGGCAAGTTTAATGACCAGCAAACAGGAAGTAGCAGGACCAAACAAGGGGACAATCTCGTGATAAACTTGAGCTCACACATACTTACAGAAGATCAGGAGAGCTTATTTAATAGAGGATTAGGTTTTGTGACCACTTGTCTTATTGGACACCACCACCTATCGCAGTGAATGCCTAAGGCAATTACAAGACACTAAATCGTATCTTCCACTTTCTGAAGATCCAACTGAGCGTCTCACAAACACCATTGGTCACCTAGTAGAAGAGGCGGTAGCGGAGGGATGGATCACATCTCAGGAAGCACAGTTCTTGCAGACCACACATTTGGCCATCCCTTATTTCTATGTCCTTCCAAAAGTCCACAAACCACAAAGACCTCCATCTGGACGCCCGATAATATCAGGGATTGGTTCGCTTTTAGAACCTTTGTCCACATTTGTGGATTACTTTTTGAATCCCATGGTGAAAGGGATGCCCACATTTCTTCATGACACTAAGGATATTCTAAGATTGCTTCCAGATATAGAATTTGATACATCTAAAGATATCTTAGTGTCGTTTGATGTGGAATCCTTGTACACCTCCATACCACAAAACAATACTTTGGAAGTGGTAGGGAGTCTGTTAGAGCAGAGGGACTTGCAATCTATTACACCTGTCCATTTCATCATGAGCCTTGCTGAGATAGCTATGAAGTAAAATTATTTCAGGTTCGAAGACACTATTTACCTACAAACATCTGGGACCAGTATGGGGAGTGTCTTCCCTCCTAGTCTGGCGAACCTGTACGTACACCACTTTGAACAGGAAAATGTCTTGACACCCACTAATCCATTCTTCCAATCGCTCCGCACCTGGAAGCGATATATCGACGACATTTTTGTTGTCTGGCGTGGGACAGTAGAAGATCTCTTGACATTCCATCAATGGCTTAATACACGTAACGCTCACCTAAGGTTTACGGTAGAACATAGCAAACATCAACTTGCATTCCTGGACCTATTGATCATCGCGACACCAACTGGTTTGGGGTCTGAACTCTACAAAAAACCTATGTCTGGCAATTCACTTCTGAGCTACGAGAGTTGCCATCCACGATTCTTGAGGAACAACCTGCCGTACGGTCACTTCTTACGGATACAGAGAAATTGCTCTAATAAAGAAGCCTTTAAAGAACATTCGCTCAAACTTGAAGACCAACTGCGGGCAAGAAAATATCCGAATAAGATCATACGCCAATCCAAAAAGCGTGCCTCCAATAACAACCGTGAGGCTCTCCTAGAACCTCCTGTGCAGAAAGAAAAATCTGCAAGAATAACTTTTGTTAACACATTCAACACGAAGTCCAACCAAGTTCAGAAGATCGTCCAGAGGCATTGGTCAATCTTGAACACTGGAGGAGACCAACTACCACCACCCGTTTTTGCCTTCAAAAGAGGACCCAACTTGACGGACAAACTTGTACACACAAGACCGAGGAGTAAAACTCCACGATCAGTCAGACTCTGTGGGATTTACCGCCAGTAGAAGGCCATCATCCTTGTGGCATATGCGCAGCATGTCCGCAAACATGTAAATCCTTAAGTGTGGATATAGGTACGGACAGACCTTGGCAACAGCGAAAGTTAACGAACTGTAACAGTCGGAATCTTATCTACATGATTATATGTCCATGCCAATTGCGGTACGTGGGCATGACTACGAGAAGGATAAAGGTGCGCATATCCGAACATAAAAGCACAATTCGGTGCCGAAAACAAGCAACACGCTTAACAGTCCACTTTTTAGAAGTTGGGCATGGTCCGACCGACTTTACCTGGACAGTTTTGGAACAACCCTTTATCCCTGAGCATGTACCAGACATTAGCAAATGTCAACAGACAGTGACAAAGACGGACTCAATGAAGAAATACCATGGATGTCACTATAACACCCTAACCATCAGACGAGCATTAGCTTTATTGGATGAAGGATACGTAATTAATATACAAAACTGATTGACTGATTTGGTGGCTAGGAGTTAATACATTTGTTGATAGTGACTGCTTGCTATCCATAACAGATCAGGGTCTATGACTGCCCCTATATATATTATGACGTTTCGAGTTTGATCTTTTAATATGAAGGAGTTAGGCCCATAAAACTGTAGGGGTGGCTGGACCATATAAATACGTGTTTCACACAAAAAATGCCACCCTACCTTACTTGTAAGCTCTTACTGATAAGCAACACATCAATCCTAATTAGATATGTTTGGTATATTTATTTACCTTTTCTTCAAGTACTTTTACAAAACAATCTTTGGTTTTATGTCAGAGTAAAAACACAACATGTATACTAACAGCAGTTTGACAATGATATTTACCAAAAAACAGAAAACATTACTACATAAACAATACAATCACTGTACACAACATAACATATATATCTATTACCACTTGTTCCAAAGGGCAAGTCACAATTACTCGCCTAAATGACCATAAATGAATTGAAGTATAAGGAACAATAATGGACAAAATCACAGTTAGAAGGAGATATCAAGACTCATCAGTTCTATAGTTCAGTGATTATTATTAAAGAAATTTTCAACTCCTTTTTGCCGACGCGTTTCGAACTCCATACAGCTGTTATGGGTTCTCCTCAGGGCCTTGTCACTTCTATCTGCATGTGTGTAAGGAAAAAAGAACACTAATTCAGCGCCTATTCCCATAGCCTCATGTTACCATTCCGCTTGTAGCTTCTTTAAAATCCATATTACCTGAACTGTAGCCAGCTGATGTTATCCTATGTCTGGGCTTGGGTCTTTTGGGGCTGCAATCTAAGGGACATTCAGAAATCCCATTTAGTATCAATCCCACTACTAGCCCTACAGTTACTTTCAGCAAAAACACTGCACGACATACCTTTAGTTTAGTTTGAGGGTCCGTGTACGGGCGTCTCCCTATGGTGCGGTGATGTGTTTGACGTAGGGGGAAGGCGAGATCAAATTAACACTAGGGGACATAGGTCAGGTCTCACCCATATTGGGTAGCTTTTTGTCACCTTCGTACCTGATAAAAGGACACCGCGGGTTTCGGGGACGGCTTAGCTCCGTTTCATAATCTTCATCAGGGAGGATCAGTTCCTCACTGTGCGCGCCGCGCACTCGATCCTGTGTATTTTTTCTACCTCCGGTTTTGGATGTGCCCCGCACACTTGTATTCGTGATTGTTTACTCCGGTTACACGCGCTGTTTAAATGTAAACCAGAGGGCAAGTTTCAATAAACCAGTGCGCGAGTCAGACGCTGAAAGCGTGGATGCGCCCCTCTCCCAGCTCACCTTCTCTGCAGCAACCTTCACTCGTCAGTCCTCCGGTAACTGTGGAGGGCGGCGGCTCGGGTGTCTGGTTGCTTAAGGCGGTCACATGACCGTTTGAATTCTGGGATATGTAGTTTTGATGTTGCAACGCGGCTAACACCAGTCTGGGCATGCTACTGTGTATTTCAATCACGGAGGAAATAGCTAAACGTCAGTGGGGCCCCACAAACCTCTCCCGTTACAGTCTTGCTACCTCAGAGAGGGCATTCAGCCCATTTTGTGTGCTGTTAAATTTCAAGATGAGGTATGCCTCTTTTTTAAGGAGTGTATCCTCAATATCAATAGGACCTTTGTTTCCCTGTTGCACTATCGTGCATAAAACGGTCCACTTGAAATCCATTTCACTATGGTTTGAGTCCAAGAAATGTTGGACCATTGGAGCGCTCACGACCTTTTTTTTTATCCTTGACCTGTGTTGAGTGATTCGGCTGTTGACCTGTTGCGTCGTTTTTCCTATGTACATCTTTTGACAGGCGCACACAACTGCATAGACCACATTCCGTGTCTTGCAGTTCGAAAAGCCGGTGTTTTTACATTTCACTCCCCTATGCTCAAACTCTGACCCTTCAATTGTGGAGTCGCACGATATGCAGTTTCCACACTTGTGGTGCCCTTCTATTGGTTTCAACCCCCATTTCGAGAGTAAATCGCTCTTTGGCTTGGGGGTTAGTACGTCCGCTCTTATTACACATTGGCCAATGCTCTTGTTCTTCTTATAGGCGAACAAAGGTCGCGGGAACGAGCATTCAAGTTCCTCTAGCAGGTGCCAGTTTTTTAGGACCATTTGCCGTACTTTATGTGTGTCCGGTCCAAAGGTCGTGACACATACCAACCTGTCCATGTCTTGTTTCATCTTTCTTTCAAGTAAGCACTCCCGAGGGGTGTAGTGTGCCCTTTTCTTGGAATGGCTTAACAGTTTCTTGGGGTACCCGCGATTCTTCATTTCCTCACAGAACCTAGTTGCATGTTTCTCATACTCGGGCATTTCAGAGCAGTTTCTTCGTATCCGAAGAAGCTGCCCATAAGGCAGATTGTCCTTCAAGCTTCTAGGGTGTGCAATCCGGTGATGCAGGATCATGTTTTTATCCGTTTTCTTTCGAAATAGAGACGACACCAATTGCCCATCAGTGCATTTCATTTCGATGTCTAAGAATGTCATTCTCTCATTACTGGACTCCAGTGAGAACTTAATGTCTCGGTGCCTCCCGTTGATCCACAGGTGAAAGTCCATCAACTCGGCGTGGCTCCCCTGCCACAGGAGCCACACGTCGTCGATGTACCTCACCCATTGCTTGATATGTTTACTGTAAGGATTATTGGAGTAGATGAATCTGTTCTCATACTCCGCCATGTACAGTATGGCCATCTCCGGCGCATAGGGACAGCCCATTGCCGTACCCTTGATCTGCATATAAAATTTGTCATTAAACCTGAAATAGTTTTTCTTTAGTGTTGTGCGTGATGTTCTGTTTTACATATTTCTTACCTTTCTACCTTGTAAAACAGAACATCACGAAAGGCCAACGCCTAGCCATCAAAAATTTGAAAGACGACCCTTCGGTCGTTATCAAACCTGCTGATAAAGGCGGAGCAGTGGTGATTTGGTCCAAAGAAAAATATCTTAAAGAAGGGGCGGCACAGGTCACCAATGCTGAGTGGTACAGGGAACTTTCGGAAGATCCAGTCCGGGCCATCCAGGGACAAATCTGTGAGATCATAAGAGGTGGTGTAGAGGATGGTTTTGTTGGGAAAAAAGAAAGTGAATTCTTGATAAAGAAATTCCCAAGAACGCCTATCCTATACTTTCTACCCAAGATTCACAAGAATCCGGAGGAGCCCCCAGGACGACCAATCGTCTCCGGGTGTGAGTCTTGTTTGGAGTCACTTTCAAAATACATAGACTTCTTTTTGAAGCCTTTTGTCAGTGGTGTCAAATCTTACCTGAAAGACACCACCGACTTTCTCCTAAAAATTGAGGGGATGCAATTTGATCCAATAACGGAATTGATGGTGACAATGGACGTTACGTCATTGTACACCCAAATCCCTCAAGATGAGGCGCTGGAGGTGCTAGAACTTTATCTTGAAAAGAGAGCTAGGCCCCACCAAGTCCCAACCTCGTTTATTTTGCAATTAGCCGAAATAACACTAAAGAAAAACTATTTCAGGTTTAATGACAAATTTTATATGCAGATCAAGGGTACGGCCATGGGCTGTCCCTATGCGCCGGAGATGGCCATACTGTACATGGCGGAGTATGAGAACAGATTCATCTACTCCAATAATCCTTACAGTAAACATATCAAGCAATGGGTGAGGTACATCGACGACGTGTGGCTCCTGTGGCAGGGGAGCCACGCCGAGTTGATGGACTTTCACCTGTGGATCAACAGGAGGCACCGAGACATTAAGTTCTCACTGGAGTCCAGTAATGAGAGAATGACATTCTTAGACATCGAAATGAAATGCACTGATGGGCAATTGGTGTCGTCTCTATTTCGAAAGAAAACGGATAAAAACACGATCCTGCATCACCGGAGTGCACACCCTAGAAGCTTGAAGGACAATCTGCCTTATGGGCAGCTTCTTCGGATACGAAGAAACTGCTCTGAAATGCCCGAGTATGAGAAACATGCAACTAGGTTCTGTGAGGAAATGAAGAATCGCGGGTACCCCAAGAAACTGTTAAGCCATTCCAAGAAAAGGGGACACTATACCCCTCGGGAGTGCTTACTTGAAAGAAAGATGAAACAAGACATGGACAGGTTGGTCTGTGTCACGACCTTTGGACCGGACACACATAAAGTACGGCAAATGGTCCTAAAAAACTGGCACCTGCTAGAGGAACTTGAATGCTCGTTCCCGCGACCTTTGTTCGCCTATAAGAAGAACAAGAGCATTGGCCAATGTGTAATAAGAGCGGACGTACTAACCCCCAAGCCAAAGAGCGATTTACTCTCGAAATGGGGGTTGAAACCAATAGAAGGGCACCACAAGTGTGGAAACTGCATATCGTGCGACTCCACAATTGAAGGGTCAGAGTTTGAGCATAGGGGAGTGAAATGTAAAAACACCGGCTTTTCGAACTGCAAGACACGGAATGTGGTCTATGCAGTTGTGTGCGCCTGTCAAAAGATGTACATAGGAAAAACGACGCAACAGGTCAACAGCCGAATCACTCAACACAGGTCAAGGATAAAAAAAAAGGTCGTGAGCGCTCCAATGGTCCAACATTTCTTGGACTCAAACCATAGTGAAATGGATTTCAAGTGGACCGTTTTATGCACGATAGTGCAACCAGGAAACAAAGGTCCTATTGATATTGAGGATACACTCCTTAAAAAAGAGGCATACCTCATCTTGAAATTTAACAGCACACAAAATGGGCTGAATGCCCTCTCTGAGGTAGCAAGACTGTAACGGGAGAGGTTTGTGGGGCCCCACTGACGTTTAGCTATTTCCTCCGTGATTGAAATACACAGTAGCATGCCCAGACTGGTGTTAGCCGCGTTGCAACATCAAAACTACATATCCCAGAATTCAAACGGTCATGTGACTGCCTTGCAAACAGACACCCGAGCCGCCGCCCTCCACAGTTACCGGAGGACTGACGAGTGAAGGTTGCTGCAGAGAAGGTGAGCTGGGAGAGGGGCGCATCCACGCTTTCAGCTTCTGACTCGCGCACTGGGTTATTGAAATTTGCCCTCTGGTTTACATTTAAACAGCGCGTGTAACCGGAGTAAACAATCACGAATACAAGTGTGCGGGGCACATCCAAAACCGGAGGTAGAAAAAATACACGGGATCGAGTGCGCGGCGCGCACAGTGAGGAACTGATCCTCCGTGATGAAGATTATGAAACGGAGCTAAGCCGTCCCCGAAACCCGCGGTGTCCTTTTATCAGGTACGAAGGTGACAAAAAGCTACCCAATATGGGTGAGACCTGACCTATGTCCCCTAGTGTTAATTTGATCTCGCCTTCCCCCTAGGTCAAACACATCACCGCACCATAGGGAGACGCCCGTACACGGACCCTTAAACTAAACTAAAGGTATGTCGTGCAGTGTTTTTGCTGAAAGTAACTGTAGGGCTAGTAGTGGGATTGATACTAAATGGGATTTCTGAATGTCCCTTAGATTGCAGCCCCAAAAGATCCAAGCCCAGACATAGGATAACTTCAGCTGGCAACAGTTCAGGTAATATGGATTTTAAAGAAGCTACAAGCGGAATGGTAACATGAGGCTATGGGAATAGGCGCTGAATTAGTGTTCTTTTTTCCTTACACACATGCAGATAGAAGTGACAAGGCCCTGAGGAGAACCCATAACAGCTGTATGGAGTTCGAAACGCGTCGGCAAAAAGGAGTTGAAAATTTCTTTAATAATAATCACTGAACTATAGAACTGATGAGTCTTGATATCTCCTTCTAACTGTGATTTTGTCCATTATTGTTCCTTATACTTCAATTCATTTATGGTCATTTAGGCGAGTAATTGTGACTTGCCCTTTGGAACAAGTGGTAATAGATATATATGTTATGTTGTGTACAGTGATTGTATTGTTTATGTAGTAATGTTTTCTGTTTTTTGGTAAATATCATTGTCAAACTGCTGTTAGTATACATGTTGTGTTTTTACTCTGACATAAAACCAAAGATTGTTTTGTAAAAGTACTTGAAGAAAAGGTAAATAAATATACCAAACATATCTAATTAGGATTGATGTGTTGCTTATCAGTAAGAGCGTTTCGAGTTTGATCAGCATGGCACATCACCAAGCCCCATGGTTATGTAAAACTGCCTGCTATAGAGACAAACATCTATCGAGGAACACTATCTTCGTTATGTGCAACACAGATAGTTCTAGCGTATAACCCGCCTTGCGATGTTTAATGGGGCAGACTAGGTTGGTAAGATGCTTGATTTCATTTACTTAGGTGTGATCAAGAACAACTCGTTCACACTAAATGCCCAGTAACAGAGATTGTAATAGGTGTCCTAACTATCTATCACACAACATCATCTCTGTAATGTGTCACCCTATAACTAAATAAAGAAAATACATAAACCTGGTAAATAAATACGTTTTTGCTTTATATTGGGGTAGACTAGCCATATTCAATGCTCGATTTTATTGACCTATGCGTGTTGTGAAAATATATCTAGAAACCGCAAGATTGGTCTCTTTAGCATATACAACGTAATATCATCTCCGCGTTGATGAATCGAGTATATTTCCCACTCTTTATTTTAAAACAAAGCAGATTATAAATACTCGTTTTTCTTCACTCAGGCTCCTTTTTATTAAAACCATTGAAACAATAAAACGCAAAAGGAATGCAATTGTGAATGGAAGACCACATTTCCCAGCAGTCCTAGGCACAGTGTAGTTCAGACACGTGACGTCAGTATCATGTGAACGGATAAACTGGATCAACAAATATGGCGTCCTGACGCGGTTCCGTGCCCCCCAGACAGCGCAGAGCGACGTCCAGGAGAGCCGACGGACAGGTTAGTGTCCATTTTCACATGCCGACTGTCTAATAGCGGTGCACGCTCACTACAGCATTTTGTTAGAGGAGTTTGACCTCGTAGAGTATGCTGTCAGTGTATTCGTTTAGATTGACCTCCTCATAAAAGCTTCTGCTTGTTGCCAACCATGTGGGTTGGTATAATAGCGAATAGGGGACAGAGAATGTTTGTGTATACATCATTGGGCTACTTACAAACCAGAACCGAGAATGTTACTATTGCTTGGATCTGGAGGTACGATCAACGAAAGCTATTGCCATAAATATTAGCGTCCCATGATTTATTATGAATCTGCCTTCTTAGGGGTATCAGTATCTACTATCTCTAAACTAATACAACATGTAAATATTCTGACTGTGCATCCTTATTGTTTTTAACTAGAGCGGTGCTCCACTTACCTGAGCTGCAGCCAGGTGGGGTGATGCATTATCCTTCTACCTAGTAGGTAAGCGGATCTCTTTCTAGAGTAATGGGTTATTGCCCATACTTTTTATTGACAATCGGAACAAAATGGACGATGTGCTTTGACAATCTTGTTATGTTTGTCCACTTTTCCTTTTTGGTTCTCTGTGTATCCTGTCCTTGACACAACGACTCCTAAGTCCTCTGGAGGTTATTCAATATGACCTAGAACCAACAGGTGATATAATTTCTATTTCTATTGAATATTGCAGTAGCAAACATACTGGTCCTGAAGAAAGCAGTGGCTAAATAGTCGCCACACATGCTGAAACATGTCGACCTTCCCCGCAAACAGATATTTTGTTAAATCTGTTCGTATTTCACTTTGTTTTTAAATTTTGGAAGAATTGAGAGATACTATTAAAATCTCCCTTCTACTCATTTCTCTCCAATTTTATATACCTCACCTTTTTTTTTAAACATCTGTTTATTACACAGAATAGCAATCCAATCATCACATACATTGAGTTGTTACACACATAACTGAGAAGCTGTCGGCAGTAAAGTCCAGTTTGTGGCGTAATACATCGGGATTGCAAACTGTCCGATTGACTCGTAGCGATAATACAATTTCGCTTTTTTATAAAACAAGAAATCAAAAGGTAAACCATAAGAGAAATAAAGAAAAAGCGGTCACACAAGTACATAGAATGTTGGAGAACAATAAAGTTGCGAGCAGCAGCGAGCAAACCAGTCAGCACAATATCTCGACTTGGATACAGCGTGGTACATATCAAATAAAGCAACATGCCTGTTAGTCTCAGATCCATCACTCGTCAATTGCCAGCCAGAGGACGCCGTAACCACCTAGTAAGAAAGGCAACACTCAGTGTGGCCATAGAGAGTACACATAGAAGAACCAGTGCAGACAGCCATGCGGCCCAGTAGTGCCAAGCAAGTATGCCCCAGTGCCAAACAGTGCCAGAAGTAGTTATCTAGTTTTGCTGTGATACTGCTTATCCCACCCCCGTACGAACAAAGGAATGAATAGATTGAGATTGCGCCGCCCGGGTAATTTTTGCTATATATTTCCGATATGGCCCCCAGATATCCAGCGGCCTGGAGGCTGTTGGAACCGTCTCAGAGTACTCAACGCTGTTCACATTGCAGTATGCCATGCTACGAAGCCAAGTGCGGACAGTGGGAGCTCGTCTAGCACACCATAGCAGTGCCACTTCACGCTTAGCTAGAAGGAAGCCAATGGATGCCAACCTCCGGAGCGGGCGCGGGAACTCTGCGACATACCCAAGTAGCGCAATTTCAGGGGTGGGTTCAAGAACCATTTCCCCTAAAACCCGATGCACCTGCAGCCAGTAGGCGTGTAGTTTCGGACAGGTCCAGGAAAGGTGGGCAAAGTCAGCCTGCGGGCCGTGGCATTTAGGGCAGGTGTGCAGCCTGCTTGAATCAATTTTGTGGGCGAGTGCCGGAGTGTGGTATGCTCTCCTGAGGAACTTAAAATGTATAAGTTTGTGTCTGGCATTAATGGACACATCCCTTGTGGTGGCACAGCACGCCACCCACTGGTCGTCTGTGATTGGTATACCCAGGTCGCCCTCCCAGTCAGCGCGCACCTTAGTGTCGAGTGAGGGAACTGAGGCCAAACACAGCTTGTATAGCTTAGACACTACATGCGCCCCAGTCTGGTGCTGTATTGTGAATGTGAGCGCGGGGGTGTCATCAGGAGGGAGCGGAAATGTGGGAAATTCTGCCCTAAGCATCGAACGAAGTCTGGTCAGTGTGAATGAGTCCATGAAGGTCCTGTCCGTGAAGCGGGGATCTTCAGTGAGGGAAAAGGCATGTCCGTCCGGGAAAAGGTCACCTACAGTGCATAGTTGATATCTGGAGAGCGTGTGTCGCACCACCGAGTCGCCTGTGATGGGGAGCCAGTGGGGGTTGGGCAACGGCAATGCTGGTGAGTATAGTTTCTCGAGCAGTAAGAGGCGTCGAAGTTTGTCCCAGGCCCAGCAAGTAGTGGACAATGGCTGTATGTCCTGTGGGTCCCGGGGAAGACCCTTAGGGAGGACGGAGGAGAGGGCCACTGGGAGCGCCGAGTCAGCCTCCGGCCGCAAATGGGGTATCCTGGCATCAGGGTGAAACCAAGGGTACGCATATGCGAAATGCGCCACCAAATAATACAAAAAGAAATCTAGCACCCCGAAGCCGCCTCGTTCGTAAGGAAGTGTTAGTGTACGCCAGGACACGCGCGGGTTCCTTCTCCCCCATATCAGGCACAAAAGGGAGGAGCGGAGTTGGGAGAAAAAAATCTTGGTGAGGGGGATCGGCAGATTGTTAAATAGGTACAAAAACCGGGGAAGAACGATAATTTTAATGATAGCGATCCACCCAGCCATAGACAGCGGGAGGCGAATCCAGCGCTCCGTATTATCCTGTCGAGGTGGACATGTATTCCCAAATATTTCACTGAATCCGTGCACCATTCCAAAGGGAACGAGCAGGTCCACTGCACGGTGGAGGGGGTGAGCGGGAAAATTACTGACGTATGCCAGTATATTTTCAGGCCTGAATAGTTTCCAAAACGGGAAAGCTCCGTCAAAAGTGGGTCCAGGTTGGACTGGGGAGTGCGGACGTACAGAACTGTGTCATCTGCATATAGCGAGATCAGCAGGGGGCCGGTGCGAAATTGGAGACCACGGTGTAGATGTTTCTCCTGGAAATGCCGCACCAGGGGGTCCATCGCTATGATGAACAGGAGCGGGGATAGGGGACAGCCCTGCCGGGTGCCCCGTGAAAGTGTGAAGTTTTCAGTGAAGGTGCCGTTTATCCGTATGCGGGCGGTGGGAGCCGAATACAGTAACTCGACCGTCGCCACAAACATAGCAGGCATCCCCATTCTCCTCATAATAGACAGAAAAAAGGGCCACTCCAGGGTGTCGAACGCTTTTTCCGTGTCCAGGAACACTGCTGCAGCCGGTGTGGAGGGGTCTATTTTGTGTAAAACCGAAAACAGTGTCCGAAGGTTTAGAGAAGTGGATCGGTGCGGTACGAAACCGGACTGAGCCGGCGAGATAATAGTTTCCACTAGAAGCGCCAGTCGAATTGCAAGGACTTTGGCCAGAATTTTGTAATCGAGGTTTAAGAGGGACAGGGGTCTATATGAGCTGCACAACGAGGGGTCGCGGCCCTGTTTGGGAAGTAGAACAGTGACCGTCTCACGGAGCGTGGGTGGTAGAATGCCCGTCTCCAACGCCTCTGCGTACACCTCGACCAGTTTAGGTACAAGTTCCTCTTTGTACTCTTTGTAGAAGTCAGCTGTGTAGCCGTCAAGGCCGGGAGCCGAAGAGCTACGCAAGGAATCGATCGCCTCATTTATAAAATCCGGTAAAATGGGCATGGCTAAAAACTCCTGCATGTTTTTTTCTAGGTACACCATGGCGATTTCATTCAAATAAGAACCCGGGTGGCAGTGATCCCTTGTGAGTGTGGAAGTGTAGAGGGTCTTGTAATATGACAGGAAGGTGTTGGATTTCCCGGGGGTGGAGTATTGGTGCGTACCCTGAGCGTCAATTACCTCCGTAATGTAAGCAGCTTGGTGTGGTGGGCGAAGCATTTGCGCCAACAGTTTGCCTGGCCTATCTCCCTCACCGTACTGTCGCGCTGTGTGGTATTTGCCCATGAACTTCACCTCCCTGTCCGCTGTGTCCCGAAACTCCAAAAGCAGTTCCAGGCGTTTAGCCTCGCGATCCGCCGAAGGATTCTCAAGAATCTCTTTCTCTAACTTAAGGATATCCGCCTCAATGCGGGTCAGGGTGGAGCGAATCTCCCGCAAGGAACCCACACTCTTAGTGATGCAGACCCCACGTAATGTGGCTTTGAATCCTTCCCATAGCGTGGACCAGGAGGCAACAGAGCCAGTATATATGTCAAAGTAGTCGTCGATAGCAGTTCGTATGTCTTCCTTGAAAGTCGGGTCTAGTAAAGCCCTGCCGGGGAAACGCCACTGTCTTTCATAACCTCCCAATCTGGGGATCTCTAGGGTCAAAACAATGGGAGAGTGGTCAGAGAGAGTGCGAGGCAACGTGGAAAGGCCCACAACCCAGCCCGCGACACCCGGGGACAGGAGCCAATAGTCAATTCTAGTGCTGGTGTTGTGGAAGCCTGAGTGATGCGTGTAGGCCGGGGTGTGGCGGTGCAGTCAGGCCTCAATGTCCACTAGGGAGAAGTGGGAACAAATGTCCGCCAGTACGGCACAGGACTTTGGTTTGCAGTCAGGAGAGGGGGAAGTGCTGTCTCTGTCTGGATTCATCAAGATGTTAAAATCCCCTCCCAGAACCAGCAAGTCAATGTCGGAGTGAAGCAGTGTCAACTGTAGCTCCTGAAAAAAAACAGGGTTATCCACATTCGGACCATACATAACCACCAGCGCAATCAATCCCGTACCCGAATAGCATTCCGATGACAAGCGCATATCTGCCCTCCCCATCCGTCTTGCCACCAGTCATTATAAACGGGAGTCGTTTGTGCACCAGGATCGCTGCGCCTCTAGCAAACCTGCTGTAGCAGGAAAACACTCTGTGCGACCCCCATCCTCTATCCACCGATTCCACGTCCTGTTGTAGCAAATGAGTTTCCTGCAGAAAGAGGAAGTCCACCCCATGTCGCGCCGCATAAGCCAGCACCTGTTTGCGCTTCCTTGTGGTATTCAATCCCCGGACATTCCAAGACATGAAGGACAGTTTGGAAGGACTAGTCTGCAGACCTATCCTGGCCATAATTCCATTGTCAATATAGTCTGTAGCAATTGCGCACATGACTGAATGCTCAAACGGCACCCGCCACTGGGTTTGAACCTACATGACCAGTGAAATAAAACAAACCCCATCCCCCACCCGCCTCCCAGACTCCCAGAACCCCACGAGAGGCAATCCCCGGACCATCGCTGAACAATAATGCTAAGTAACAAAGGTGATAACATTTCAAATAAAGAATAAAACTGCAAATAAAGGAATGAGAAAACCCCAGTAGATAGCAACATCATGGCCCGCGCCATTGGGGGTGGCAACGCCACTCCATACGGGCAACCGAACAGGCGGCCACCAAACCGGAGGCCTATTCAATTAACGTTGGTGTATCCACATCCAGACTACATTGTGTCAACGAGGGTGCAAATAGAGTCAATGCAGAGTGGTCAGCCCTGGCTGGTTTCAGCAAAAAGGTCGGCGCTGGACTGCGTGTCAGATCGGGGTGGAGAATTGGGAGGAGTGCCGGCAGGTGCAGCTGAACCCCGCTTCTTGTATTTGTGGCAGAACTCCTGGGCATCCGCTGGTGAGTCAAAAATATGAAATCTACCGTTCACATTCACCTTTAACCTAGCGGGGTACAGCATACCGTATTTCAGGCCTAAGTTCCGGAGGGCGGATTTAACTCCGTTATATTTGCGACGTGCCTCCTGTACCATCATTGTGAAGTCCGGGAAGAAGGACAGCTTGCTGCCCTGCCACTGTATCTCCCCAGCAGCTCGTGCCGCGCGCAGCACTGCGTCACCGTCACGGAAGTTCATGATCCTGGCGATAATGAGTCTCGGTAATTGGCCAGGTTTGGGTTGAGGCCCCAATGACCTATGTGCACGCTCAACCACAAAGCCAGTTGTGAATGTGTCTCTGCCAAATAGTTCGATCAGTAGAGTATCGACAAAAACGTTGATGCGACCCGTGGCTGTTATTTCTGCCACGCCAAGAATACGAATGTTATTGCGCCTACTGCGCGCTTCCAAATCTTCATTTTTAATGGCCACGTCTTTCAAAAATGTTTCAACCGGTTCCAGTCGTTTAAGCGATTTCGATGCACTATCCTCAATGTCTGATATTCGCGATTCAGCCACATCAAGCCGTCTGTCATGGGCCTACACCTTTGCGCCCATGTCCGCCAATTTCTGTTCCAGGCTGCCGAAGCGGGAGTCGAGCGCCTTAAAACCTGTGCGCATTTCACCCATCATGGTGGCGACCATAGCCGCTGCATCTCCCAAGTCCGTGGCGTTGGAGGCCCCGGCTGACGAACCAGGCGGAGGGTCCGTGGAGTGAAGGGAGGTCTTGTCGAAGCTAAGCTTCCTCTGGTTGGGGTCTCTCTTCCCCATCTCCACGGTCGCCCGCAGGTCGAAGCTGTGCTGGGAGGGGCGGTGGGGATGGGTCGGCAAGGTGGGAGAGCGGCGGAACCGAACCAAGCGCCAGAAATTGCCAGCAGCGTCCGCCAACAGATGGGGCACAGTAATCGGGCAGCGCCAGACCCTATGAATGTGGGCCGGGGCAGTCACTTCAGGCCCAAGGCCCGATGTGCGGTGCGATGTGTAGAATGCACCCTCGGAATATGGCGGAGTGGCCCTCTCCCATCTGGTAGAGCAGGAGGAATGGAGGGGTTCGATAGTCCTATGAGTGTTTACAGGCGGGGCCGCCGAAAATCGCATGGACGCGCCCCGCGGGTGTCCGACCCCCGAGCACACACACCCCAGCCGCCTCACCGCGAGCGTCCCCGCCCGCCGCCTGGCATCCAGCTCAGTCCTGAAAATCGAGGCCCCGGTCCCGGCACCCCGAAGGCCAAAGGGCCGCGACCGTATCGGGAACCAGCAGCCCCCACCCGGGGGCCCGAAACAGACAGGCGGCGCGCGAGAAACACCACAGCCGACGACCGAGGGGGCGAAGGCCCAGCGACTCGGCCCCGCGCGGCACTCACCAGCAATCCGGCGCAGAAGAGAAGATGGCGCCGAGGTCCGAAGACCCCGATTCTCCTCCGCCCTACACTCTCCTCAGGCCGTCCCCGCGATCTCCAAAGTCGCCCAGATGGTCAGGGCGACATCAGCGTTCGGATCCGTACAGATGTGGGAAGCTGGAATGCCGTTCACATCTCGGCCGCCGTCGTCAGGAGCCCGCGTGGAGGAGCTTCACGGAAAGGCAGCCATTCCGATCGCCGCCGTTGCCACGCCCTCCTTATATACCTCACCTTTCCACTTTTTCACTTCTGCACTGCAAATCAGTTACCCCTATACACACTAATCTCGGTTTTCCCACTTACACTTATATCTATCTATGGTTAAGCATCAGTCACAGTAACATCTGGTGGCAGATAGCATACTCTCCTGTGTATAAGGAGAACCCATATGATGATAAAGGGCGTACCGAGCGGGAACTGATGGGAATTTTTTTCATACCCTAGAGACATTGTGATATGCCTCTAGGACACATTGATACACGTTGTTTCACCATCACCACATGGACATTTATTAGTTTTGTCTCGGACGTTTTACACAGTTGTTTTTTCCTTGACCCTTAGACACTTTTTGTTATTATATAATACATGTTGCAACATTGTTCAAATAAGGAGAATCTGAATAATTGTGGTTTATGGTGAGAAAAAGTATCCCGCTCAAGGGCTTTGCAACTGAGTGACGCGAGAGGTCGTGCCACGTAAATCTCATATCCGTGTTTATAGAGGACAGATCATGGCATCAGTTTGCATGCCAAATAGAACTTGGAAAATTCTGAAAAGTAATCACAATAACAGGTGAGCATTCTACCACGATATTCAGTGTACTTTATGATTCTGTCCTCACAGCAGTTTGCACCCAGACACTAAAGACTGGCTTATCCGAGAAAAACAAATAAAAATGAAATTTCACTGCTAAGGCACCAGAAAAACATCGAGGGGCCGATTCACAGAACTAACTTAAGACAAAACCATAAACTTACCACTATTCATATTCACAGAAGGCATTTTGTATTCTTAAATTAGGATTTTGTCTTAAGTTAAACTTAAGATAAAATCCTAATTTAAGACAAAATCCTAATTTAAGACTACTAAATGCCTTCTGTGAATACCAAAAGTAGTACGTTTATGATTTTGTCTTAAATTATTCCTGTGAATTGGCCTCCGAGTCTCTAGATGAGAGTTCATATGGAGGTGTACAAACTGAATTTGTGGAACAGTAATTTATTCTATGATGGATATCTATGACACATTCACATGCATTCTAATAATGTTTTGGTTTTTATTTGAATATGTAATCAGGCGTTTGTATCATTCATAAGGTGGTAACACATATTGGTTATATTTTGAATATGGTTGACAGTGGTATACAAGCAGGGGGGCATTTATTTGGGGTAGGTTGAATTGGTGTTTATTATCACAGTCTTTCATTCTTGAATTACAAGCACATCATCGAATTGAGTAGTGGGGATCATATTGCTTTAACGTTCAAAGTGGGATTGGGTCACGGGGTCGTAGTCACGTTTAGAAATAGATGATTTACTTGTGGGCCATGGAGGTGAGGAAGGAAGCGGCAATGGTGGCTGGTGAGAATGCGGAGAAGGTGAATGTTTAGCTGGTTTTGTTTTATGATACACATTTTTTTCTTAAAAGAGCACTGAAGTATTGGCTTATGTCATGGTACACCAGGTGTAGATTTATTAAAATAAGAGAGAATCAGGGGGGTGGTTGTCATAGTGGTTTATTATTTAGCAATGGGAGGCAATTTAAGCGATTGTGATTTAGTTTTGTGAACACACAGTGGGAATTTTGTGTTATAACAGCATGTTGGTGAACAGCTCAAGGTATAATTAGATAAGAAAGGTAGTTTGAGACGCAAAATTAGAATAGTACGGGTTCTATTTATTTTTGCAGTTACCCCTGACGAAGGGCTAAAAAAAAGCCTGAAATGCATTGGGTTGGAAAGCATGAAGTCACCTAGAATGAACTGTTAATTCTTATGTGGCATTCATAAGACCCGGATAGGCATGTTGATGGCAGTTGAAAAAATAGTAATTTTGGATTAATGCTACCTTCGGAGCGAACAAATAAAAATGGATGAAGTTTGGAACATAAAATATAAAATCAAAACATTGTTCAAAGAAGAAGAATCTGAATAATTGTGGTTTATGGTGAGAAAAAGTATCTTGCTCAAGGGCTGTGCAACTGAGTGACGTGGGAGGTCGTGCCACGTAAATCTCACACATACGGATGTGTGCCATGTCGTGTTTTCACTTTTATCTGGCTACGACACACAGCCTGCAATTGCAGTCTGCATGAGCTAGATGAGAGGTCCTTTAGGAAGGCATAATACATGTTGTAGCCCTTAGGGACCCTGTTTAATACCCCAGCCCTGGGTACTCTTGATACCATTTACTTGGGATGTACGGAGCCGCTAAAGGTATTGTCAATTGGGGGAACAATTGTGCAGTTCAGGAAAAGAAATCTAGCACTGGGGTTCTGGCTAGCAGGAACCGACTGCACTTCTGTCTGAATTGCATCTGATAACCAGTGTAAATATAAGGGTTCCCCTGTAATTGGATACATTCCTAAGTCAGGAATATAACAACAATGGTATGAGAAAATACTTAGGCAACAATTCAGAATGAGGGCATTGAAGTATAGATACAGAAACCCAGATCATAGTTAGTAATGAAATCTATTTATTTATATCAAATGAGAAGTCAAAAATTCATCATAAATACCCATTTCAATAATAGTATCAAACAGATTCATAAAAAAGTGCTTACATATTGAATATGACGAAACAACCCTGTTTACTTATGCATTCATCCTTCAATTATTTGTTTGTAGGATTTAATATTATATGAATATACCGAGCCTATTGAATATTCTTATCTATATATCGCATGAAAAATGTCTCCATCTATATATTCATAGGCAAACGAGATTAGCGTTTTTCACGTAGAATAACAAATATTCTTATGGCAAAAAGAGGTCACAATCCTTTTGTCAATGATCAAGGTTGATAGAAACGAAATTTTCATATTCATCATGGCTTGTTGAACTACGCATGTTTCGGCTAAACGCCCTTCAATAGGAAGCCATGGTAACTGGAAACCTAAAAGAATGTGTGTATCAAAAAAGATCTGGGTTAGGGTCCATAAGCTCTTCAAAGCTTGATTAATCTAGTATTGTAATAAGTGCATCACAAATCGATAGTGTCACCTGACTACTCCATCATAGTGAATAGATAATCAATAATATAGTCAGAAGTAGCTTCTACTAGAACTAGTTCATCGTATATCCCAAATGTGCAGCAGAACCATTTCCTAGTACTTGATAGATCAAACCCTATGTGAAAAAATAGTGGAAATAAAAAATTGGATATTAAAGAAGTTAGCATGAGATTCTTCAACCAAGGATAGAAATAGTGAATTTGCTTCTCAGCAGAGAAGAGAAAAGAAACTGGCACTCTGAAGTCGAAAATAGCGTAACTCCTATATCCGCTAAAGGTTGTTTTTTACATAATAGCAAGACTAGAGGAGAATGGTTTAACAACTAGCATAGCACTCTCTATGTCAGTCTTTATGCTGCCACTGGAGCCCGGGGCCAGATTTATGAGTTCTGGCGCATCTCTGCAAATCAGCAGGGATGCGCCAGAACTGATGCGTCACGCAATTCCCTCCTTGCGGCACCACAGTTGCGCCGCATTTACAATGCGGCGCACCATGGTGCAAGGAAGGGCAGATGCGTGACGCATCTTGTGGTGTACGGGCGGCGCATTGCTGGAGTAGCGTCGCAAATGCGACGCAACTCCTGCAATGTACAGAGGCCACCCATACATAACGTGGTGCGTTACTCCTTACGCCTGCTTCAATCAGGCGTAAGGATTTGACCCAGCAGTGTCGTAAAACTGACTCAGTGAAATCTTGTAGATTTCACTGCGTCAGTTTTACGGGGCTTTCCTACGATGGAACGCCCACCCTGCCACAGAACGCCCACATGAAACCTGATGCAGCTTTCATGTGGCGCAGGGCTTTACAACGTGACGCATCTGCCTAGATGCGTCACATTGTAAATAGGTGGCAGGGATGCGTCACGTTTCCGCACCGTTGCGTGACGCAACGGCGGCGTAAACGTGGCGCAAGTCCGACATAAATCTGCCCCCGGGTTTCTAAGGACCAAATGTACCTGGTACATCATGACGTTTCCAGAACAGGAATAGTCTTAGTAGAGGCATACGTATCCCACAGGAAAAAGTTCTAGTGGGAACACACAGACAGTATATTATACAATTTTTTTCTCCAAAATATGATGTGACATAGAGTGAGGAACGTACTTTATAGTGTCCCCTTTGTGAAAATATTGTAAAGTGCCTGCTGCAGTATGGACTTACCCTAAAATGTGGTAGACGGAGTATGTGCGTGTCGGAGCTTACTGTATTATGCTCTTAATCACTAGGCAAATCTAAGGACAAAAACATAATGAATTAGGGGTCCTAATGATGTGGCTACAGAGAAGAAAACAGTATGTGAGGATCAGTTCCTAATGCACATGCGGCGTGAGGGATTCTTACCTCCTAATCATGGCCCAGCTCATACCGAGTGTCTCCAACGAGGTTCAAAAAATGTCGATTCGAAAACACATGCCACTTAACACGGTCATGAGTCGATGTCCGGATATCCCAGCGTGATCCGTTGGGTCTCCCTCTCAATACCGTAGTTTTTGTGTAATCCAACTAGCGAAACCCCTCCTGCTGGTACCTAAAATCTGGTCAGCAAATAAGTCATCCCACGAATGCTCCAACCTGCAAGGCTTAAATAGGTTGGGAGACATATTCGTACATTGTTGGCGGATGAGTGAGCAGGTGTGGGTTGGAATAGACACAGAGGGTGGACTACATGATTAGGAACATAAAAAGATGGTGCCTCTTTAAGGCGATATGAACTAAACATGAGAATAGATCTATCTTGATCAAATTCTCCACAACTCTAGTAATATCTAGGATGTTATGTTGTACTACTACTCCATCAATGTGGTCGGGCATATTATACAATTCAATGAACATAAAGACTGGACTGCGTGATGCAGTAGAGATTATGTCAGCCATAATAGAGATCAGATACCAGGCATAATGTCGGGGTGACCATGCCAAAAAAGGGCACTTGCCTACACCTTACCCCTCACATTCCACGTCAATAGGTTTTATCGTAGGCTCATGGAGATTCTGTCCTCCCTGCAGTACCTGGAGTATGAGTCCCCTGGATGCCTACCTCACGTTAGTATGCATGTGGTGGGGTTGAGGTATTCGGGGTGACTCTGTGTGTGTCTCAGCAGGAACCGACGCTCAGGGCCGGTCGCTCCACGCACCACGCGGCCCCCCCGTGATTGCGCTCGAGTTGCTCCCGCTGCTGCCCTGAGCCCGCCCTGCTGTTGAGCTTGTGCCTGCTCTGCCCTTGTAAGTCCGTTGTGCCCTGTGACTGCTTGGTTGTTTAGTCCGCCCTGTGACTAGTGCCTGCTCTGCCCTTTGTTTAGTCCGTTGTGCCCTGTGACTGATTTTGGTTGTTAGCCCGCCCTGTGACTGTTTGTGACCCTTGTGCCCCGCTTCTGCTGTTGTTGTTTAGTCCTTTGTGCCTGTCTCTTTGTGTTGCCCCCGTGCCTTGTACCTGGTCACCTTTCTCCTCGCCACCCAGCACGACCGCTCCCGCCTGTGCACCCTCCCCGCTCCCCCGCCGCTGCCCCGCCCCCTTTACCTTCCTCTGCCCAGCTCCCTTTCGATTAGGTGCCCCGCTCCCGCCTCCCAGCTGCTCCGCCCTCCCACTTGGCCATTTATGGCTGGGACCGCGCGGTGGTGAACTGCGACCTCTGACCCTGCGCTCAGGGCCGGTCGCTCCACGCACCACGCCCCCCCCCCCGTGATTGCACTCGAGTTGCTCCCGCTGCTGCCCTGAGCCAGCCCTGCTGTTGAGCTTGTGCCTGCTCTGCCCCTGTAAGTCTGTTATGCCCTGTGACTGCTTGGTTGTCTAGTCCGCCCTGTGACTAGTGCCTGCTCTGCCCTTTGTTTAGTCCGTTGTGCCCTGTGACTGATTTTGGTTGCTTGTTAGCCCGCCCTGTGACTGTTTGTGACCGTTGTGCCCCGCTTCTTCTGTTGTTGTTTAGTCCTTTGTGCCTGTCTCTTTGTGTTACCCCCGTGCCTTGTACCTGGTCACCTTTCTCCTCGCCGCCCAGCGCGACCGCTCCCGCCTCTGCACCCTCCCCGCTTCCCCACCACTGCCCCCCTGCGGCCCCGCCCCCTTTACCTTCCTCTGCCCAGCTCCCTTTCGATTCGCCGCCCCGCTCCCACCTCCCAGCTGCCCCGCCCTCCCACTTCGCCATTTGTGGCTGGGACCGCGTGTACGCGTAGAGAACACGCGCAGCGGGCACGCCGATGGTGCGCCGAAGGCGCGCTAAAGTCAAGCCCGTCTACGCCCATCTGCACCGAGCCCATGCCCAGCGCCAGGACCCCTGGCCCCCGTCGATGCCAGCCGACGCGATAGACTTACGACGACGCCACCCTCCACGCACTCAAATGCGACCGGAACCCCGCCTGCTATCGAGCCACCACGAAACGCACCCACGGATCCTTCACCTGCCAAGCCTGCAAGTTCATCTGCTTCCCTACCTGTACTGCACCCAAAAGGCCAGGGCCAGCAACAACTACCTCAACTGCATTCTGCTCAACACCCGCTCCGTCCACAGACACGCCGTCGAACTCTGGAACCTCCTCGACACAACATCACCAGACGTCGCCTTCCTCACGGAAACCTGGAAGAACGCCTCCTCAGCGCCCAACATCGCCATAGCCATCCCGGACGGATACAAGATCACCCGGAGGGACCGCGTCAACCAGACCGGAGGAGGCATCGACATCGTCCACAGGAACACCATCCGCATCACGACCAACTCCAACAACACCTTCACCGCCGCCGAGCACCTCCACTTCCAGATACACACCGACCCCAAGACTACCCTCAGAGACACCCTCATCTACAGACCCCCAGGACCACGCACACAATTCAGCGAAGACATCGCAGACTTCATCAGCCCGCACGCCCTCCCCTCCGCTGACTACATCCTCCTAGGGGACCTCAACTTCCACCTGGAAAGCAACAAGGACTGCAACACCACCGCCCTGCTGGACAACTTCGCCAACCTCGGACTCAAGCAACTGGTGGATACCCCCACCCACTACACCGGCCACACGCTTGACCCCGTCTTCTCCTCCAGCAAGCACATCTCCTTCAGCCACTCCACCGGACTTCATTGGACGGATCACAGCTGCGTCCACTTCAGCTTCAGAAGAACCACGACCCACCACCACCCGCAACAGGTTCCTCGCAGAAGCTGGAGCAAGATCACCGCCGACCAGCTCACCACCTCCCTTAGCCAGAACCCTCCCGCCAGCGCAACGGACCCCAACAAAGCAGCCCGCACCTTCACACAGTGGCTCACCAACTGCGCCGACGACCTCGCACTACTGAAGAACCCTCCCAGCTGACCCGGTAGCAAGAAAGCCTCCTGGTTCACCGACAAACTCAAAACATCCAAGAAAAAATGCAGCACCCTTGAAAAAGCCTGGCGCCACGACCAGACCACAGAAAACATGACTGCCCTCAAGAACGCTACCCGCAAACACCACCAGCTGATCCGCACCACCAAAAGGAGAACATTCAAAGAACGACTGGACAACAACACCCACAACAGCAAGGAACTTTTCAGCATCGTCAAAGAGTTCTCCAACCCCAACGCCTGAAACAACAGCATCACACCCACGCAAGACTTCTGCGACTCACTCGCCACCTTCTTCCACCGCAATGTCGCCGACATACACAACAGCTTCGGCGCACAGACCACGCACCCAACCACCAAACCAATGCCCCCCACCCCCACCCTCTGCAACTGGACCCCGGTCAGCACCAAAGACACCGCCCGCACGATGAACACCATCCACTCCGGATCACCAACTGACCCCTGCCCCCACCACGTCTTCAACAAGGCTGACTCAATCATCGCACCCCAACTCCGGGACATCATCAACCTCTCCTTAAACACCGCCACCTTCCCGGAGAGCTGGAAGCACGCCGAGCTCACCGCCTTCCTGAAGAAACCAACCGCGGACCCCACCGACCTCAAGAACTTCCGCCCCATCTCGCTACTCTCATCGAGAAGACCGTCAACAAACAGCTCGCCGCCTTCCTCGAGACAAACGGATCCCTCGACCCCTCGCAGTCCGGCTTCCGAGCCAAACACAGCACCGAGACCGCCCTCATCGCAGCCACCGACGACATCAGGTCCCTACTCGACAACGGGGAAACAGCGGCCCTCATCCTCCTGGACCTCTCTGCAGCATTCGACACTTTCTGCCACCGCACCCTAGTACAGCGCCTCAACATCGGAATCCAAGAGAAGGCACTGGAGTGGATCATCTCGTTCCTCGCCGGAAGAACCCAGAGAGTCCGCCTCCCCCCGTTCAGATCCAAGGCCACCGAAGTCATCTGCGGCGTACCACAAGGATCCTCACTCAGCCCCACCCTCTTCAACATCTACATGAGCCCCCTCGCAGCCATCGCACGCCAATACAACATAAACATCATCTCCTACGCCGACAACACCCAGCTGATCCTCTCCCTCACCAACGACCCCGCCACCTCCAGAGCAAGCCTACACGAAGGGATGAAAGATGTCGCCGAGTGGATGAAGAACAGCCGCCTGAAACTGAACTCAGACAAGACGGAAGTCCTCATCCTGGGATCATCACCCCCGCCTGGGACGACTCCTGGTGAGCCCCTGCCCTGGGCACCACCCCCAAGCCAACGGACCACGCACGCAACCTGGGCTTCATCCTGGACTCCTCCCTCTCAATGACCGGACAAGTCAACGCCGTATCGTCATCATGCTTCAGCACCCTGCGCATGCTCCGTAAGACCTTCCGATGGACCCCCACCGAAACCAGGAAGACAGTCACCCAGGCACTTGTCACCAGCCGACTGGACTACGGCAACACCCTCTACGCGGGAACCACTGCCAAACTACAGAAAAGACTCCAGCGCATACAGAACACCTCCGCATGACTCATCCTGGACATCCCTCGCCGCAGCCACATCTCTACCCACCTGAGAGACCTGCGCTGGCTCCCCGTCAACAAGAGGATCACGTTCAGACTCCTCACCCACGCACACAAGGCTCTCCACGACATGGGCCCGAAGTACCTTAACAGCCGCCTCACTTTCTACACACCCACCCGCCAGCTACGATCCGCCAGCCTCGCCCTCGCCGCCGTGCCACGCATTCGCAGAGCCATCGCCGGGGGAAGATCCTTCTCCTATCTGGCGGCCAAGACATGGAACTCCCTCCCCACGCACCTACGACTGACCCAGGACCACCTCTCCTTCAGGAAACAACTCAAGACCTGGCTTTTCGAGCAGTAACAAACCCCTCCCCCCCAGCGCCTTGAGACCCTTCTGGGTGAGTAGCGCGCTATACAAATTATGTTGAATTGAATTGAATTAAATTGTCTCTACAACTGTGCAGCAACAGTGTAATCAATATTTTCAACCCCCCCTCCCTGTCCTCCCAGGCCATACCAATACAACATGTAAATATCAACTGCATAGCGACTTGAAGTATAATACGTGTCCATTATGGTGAAAAAGTTTGGGTAGCGGGCCCTCCAGTATATCCCACAGTCTTTCAGGCCCTGAGTAAGGTGCTTGGTACTCAGCCCACACCCCCGAGTCTGGCAGTTCCCCCCAACTCCCCCACATGAGCGACCCATATCTCATCAACTCACAATCAAGGAGATGTTCAGCCCATCATATTGAGTCATCTGCTAGTCTAAGTGTCTGCTCCAGGCCTCTTTGGTCCTCCTCACCTGAGGCGGAATTGTCGTTGGTGTCCAAGCCAGAGTCTGAGGCATAAACTGACTGTAGGGCCGCAAATTCATTTTGTCTCTGGTGCAGCAACTCTGCCACCACCTGTGTTCGCTCCCAGGCCATCTTTTAATTTATGGGACGATTATGCATCCTCCTTTGTCTCCTGTGTCCCGGTCCTGGGGTCAGACACTCCCCCAGCATTGTTGCCACCATACCGTTATCATGTAACCAGGTCGACACATCTGTGGGAGTCAGGAAAAAGTGCATTGAATCACCAGCTATCACCAAGTTTAGTGGGAGATAGAAGTCCACATTTCAGGCCTAACCCGCGCAGGAGTTACTTGGCCCCAGCTTATGAACTGCAAAGGCACTGTACCTGCACAGTGAAGTCTGGTCAAGCAGTGATAGTATGACCCTCAAATTGTCTGGGGCATTTCGTCCTGAACAGTTGTAGGATCAGATCCCTTTCCCTACAATTAAGCAGTCTTGCAATAACAGGTCTTTGCTGAGCACCCGACATCGGTGGCCTCCTCAGTAAGCCATGTGCTCTTTCTACTGAGAAAAATGTAGGCAACTTACCAGCCAGCACTAGAGACATTAGCCATTTTTCAAGGAAGAGTTCCATGCTGGGGCCCTCGGAATGCTCAGGGAAGCCCAGGAAGCAGACATTATTGTGCCTTGAATAACTTCCTTCATTCTCTGGCTCCTGCTGTAAAGAGATTGTCAGATCTCATATCCTTTAGTTGGGTTTGGAAAGCCTGGACATGGGGCGTATTGTGGTTGTTGCAGATTCGGCATTGTCTACCCGGTCTGCCTGCTTCCTGTTATCAATGCAGAGCAGGTTCATGTCCGAGGAGACAGCATCTATTTTGGATTTCAGTGTGGTTTTAGTAACCCGGATTGTCTTCAGTATCCTGTCATATTGTCCAGAGTGTTTGTCAAGGGAGGCCTCAAAATGGCCCAGGGAAGCCCCTCAGCATGGTGGAGTAGCAGGATGGGTTGTATAGTCCCCATTGGGTGGAGGAGGAACTTTGGTAGGTTCGTAGGTGTTTTCCCCACTTTTGCATGTGCCATGTGAGTGTACTCAATCAGTTTCTGGTGGGGCATGTCTTCTGGACCCCACCTGGGCTCCCACTATGTGATAGTGCAGCACCTCAGCAGTCCCATGTGGATTGTTCACCAGCACCACCTTCCTCATCCCAAAGTCACAACGGGGGTGGGCCCTGTGCACTCCTCCACTTGTGGTGTGGAATTAAGGACTGTGGGAGGCATCTTCAAGTCTTGTCATTACTGGGTGTTCTGCCTCACCTCCTCAGGAGCCAGGCCGCTCCTAACAGGTCTATCCGAGGGCATATGCACTGGGCACTTGACTGGTGGAGCAATGTCGCACCACTTAATACTGGACCTCACTTCCTCTATTTGGCTTTAATTCACTGGGAGGCATTCCTGCCAGTTGTGTCTCATGGCCCCCACTGCAGCTGCCAGCATTGGCCTCCCAGCACCATCCCTCACAGTACTTGCCCCCTACTCTTTCTGTGGCCAGAATGCAGTTGTCTGGCCCAATTCCAAAACAGCCCCACCTCAGTTCCTCTTCTCATGGCCCGCTCTGCAGGAGGAACAGCAGTCTTCTCTCTACCCACAGCATAAGGTCATCTGAGCTTCTCAATGCAGTGCCAGTCTCAAGCCATGCAGGCTCCTCTGCTGGCCGAGTCTCTCCAGAGCCATGGGGGATACTCGTACACAGAACGCTGGCATCGCTACATCTAGCTCCACTACTATCACACAGCAGCCTCCAACATGAAGCTCCATGGGTGAGATCCACACAATGGCTCCAAACCATCTGGCTCCCCAGAATAACCACACCACCGATGCCACCAGCAGATACTAGCACCACCTTCTGCAGGTGTCTTTGGTGAGTCCTATGCACCCGGGCGGGAACCACCAAGCTGAGCACCCCAGGATAGGGAAGGATTCCATTACAGCCTTGCATAGGATGGAGCTAAACCACGCACTTTGCCATGTCCACAGTTTTGGCCGTGATCCAGGTCTATCTTTCTATATATCCTTTTCCACAACTTTCCCCTAAGAAGGGACCCAACCAATTTGCTTCTGGTCACCACCCAAGGACCTTTTAGGGACCCAGTTATCAGCTATTTTGCACAGTTCTCTGGGGCACGACAGCTAAGAGTCCATCAGATGCTGGTGCAACTTATCAGAATTACAATTAGTGAAAATGTCCTCTTTAACCAACAGATTGTAGAGCCCTTTGCACATATCCACTTTGTTGCCTTTAATCTATCCATCTAGTCACTAGTCACTAGATTCTAGTGCCTTACATGAGGTATCAATGCAGTCTACCCATGTATGTGTGGTGCCTTTCTGAAGGGACTTAAGCATTTGCCTAGACTCTTCAGGAGTTAACCCGAAAAGCTCAACAAGGGTTGCCTTCATGTGGGTGTAGGAGTTTGCTACCTCCCCCTTCTAGTGTAATTAGCCTGTTTCTACCAGTCCCTGGTACTAACTCCCACAGAAGTGTTCCCCAGTGGTGCTTTTCCATCCTTCTAATTTTGAGAGACCTCTTATGTGAGGCCAGCCACTTGTCTATGTCATCCCCTGAAACATAAATAAGGACAACCCCTTTGGTAACCTTGCATTAAGGACACCTCCATCAGCACCTGCAGATCTGGTGGCACTATCTACTCTAGGCTACAAGCCCAGCCTGGCCCCCCTTTCCTGCAGGACCAACCATCCCTCAGCCAGAGCTATGGCCCTTTCCTGTAAGTCCAGGGCTACCATGCTCTCCTGCATGTACCTCTGGCTGTGTTCAGAGCCAGCCCGACTGGGGGCACTGGGAACCCTCCTGTGCACCCCAAGGTGGAGGATAGGTTTCTGCCCCTCATCTCACTGGCTCCACTCAATAGCTGTGGTTATCCTCCAACTCCTCTTTATCTGCACTATATTGGGGTAATTTCTTCCTCAAGCATGGAGGTGCCCTGTGAGCCTCCTCCGAAGCTCTCTCAGCCTTAATCAAAGTGCGTTTCTTGGCATTAGCTCCCATGATGATTTTTCTCTCTACACAAAATGCACTCCAGATCATCCCTCTTGCATGAGAACAGATTTGTCAAATCACGCTCCGTTTCTCCTTGTCAAAAAGTGGCTCCTCTGCTTTGTTCAAAAACATGTAGAAAAGTGTTTTATTTCCTTTTACTTGACATTTACTGGGGACTTTGCCACATTTTCAAACTCTCCTGTATTTCTTTGGAAAGTTTTTGCAACTCTTTGAAGGCTGTAATGTCAACAGAAAAAAACGTTTTGGGAGCAATAACTTATTTATAAGGTTCCTAACTATGTGGATTTTCATAGGTTTTAACAACTTTATGGTACTGCTAAACACCAGTTCTGGATCCTGCAGCAGGCACCAATGTGACAAAATGGGGTGTATCATATGGTGTGGTTGTGTGAACTCACCTTATAATAAACTTACCAACCCCTTTAGGTCCAATAGGTTTTGTCTGTAAAACTCTCAGCGCAACAAGGCCTACACAGAGAAACAAGTGTAAAGCATTTGAACAGCGCCAAAATAATTGAAGAAGAAATCGACATAGCACTCAAGAAATCCATCACCAATTTATAGAAATAGACAGAATGTTTATGAGAATGTAGATGCTAGAATGAAGAAGATCCATTGGAGGGTTCCAATGATGTAGATTTTACAAGCAATAATAAATCAAAGCAATTTTACTAAACTGTGAACAAGCATTGGCCAAGTCAATGGATTGGACAGTTGGAAACTTTTTCAAAGAAAAATTGAGTAAGTGATTGGGTAAGGTATTGCAGTCGGTGAAAAGTACTTGGGGACACAAACTCCAGCAGGGAGTTAATCAAGGAGACCAGTAAGGTCCTCAAGAATAGTTACCTTCACAGAAAAAGCAGTCCTTCCAGGCCTCCCAGGTCCTTTGTAAGCTTTGCAATGGATTCCTTTGGAGGGATGAAGGATGCTGAATATGATCTAAGAATGCTCTGGATGTAAAGTGGTCAATAGTGCCTCCTCAGTCCACAAAGAGAGGGAGGGGGTCTAGTTGAAGGGTTGACATCCCACAAAGTCCTGTTTGTTCTAGTCAAAGTCCAGTCACCACTGGACCACCAGTTCCCCCTTGTCATAGTCACAGGCCAATCCTCCCACCGACCCATGCAGTACCTCAGCAGGCCCATGCGGATTGATGCCCAGCACCGCATGCTGTGTTCCAGAGCCACCACATGGAGCCCTGTAAGCTGCTCCACTTGTGGTGTGGAATTAAAGTCTGCAGGAGCCGTCTTCAGGCCTTATCATTACTGGGTGTTCTATCTCACCTCCTCAGAAGCCAAGACACTCCTAACAGGTCCATCCCAGGCTGTCCGCGCTTGGTTCATTTGATTAGGGAAGCAATGTCACACCACTTAATACCGTCCCTCGCTTCCCTTATTTGGTTTTAATTCACGGGGAGGCACACGGGGCAGCCAAGCCTCATGGCCTCCACTGGAGATGCAAGCACATGTACTCCTGGTGCCATATGTTGCACTCTGCCTTGAGGACTCAGTAGGCCTGCCAGTGGGTTGAATTACACAGATGAACAGGGAAAGTGGTGGTTTTAATATTGCAGTCAATGGCAAACTCAGACCAGCAGTGCATGACAGCTCTACCACTCTGCAGTGTTTAACGTGGGGGCCCGTTAGGGTGGCACCTCTCTAACTTACATGCCCTGGGTAACAGGGTACCATTTACTAGGAACTTACAGGTTTCCAATTGGGTGCAACCAAGTCAACGTACACTTTAGAGTCATTGCACTGGCACTGATGTCTCGTTAGCAGGACTCAGCCATTCTCCGTCAAAAAACCATAAGCATCACTTGGAGGCGACCATACATAAAGAGGCATTCTCTTACAGTATCATATTAAAAAGGAAAGTACTTTAATGTTTCCTCAAAAGCATATTTACCAACATTAATGCTGAATTATTTACAAGGTTCTATGACAATAACAGCAGAGTATATTTGTGTTTCACATCTCTTATAGTGGTCTAATTCAGGTCATAGGCTACCCCAATATCTACAGGCTCCTGACAGATATGAAGTATCACAGGTAAGAAGCAGGCCAGATGCACTGTCACTATTACAATGTGTAAGTCACTATCATGTGAGTAACCCATAGCTCTTTTTGTTTTGATCTTGAGGTAAATAGTTCACACTGCCAGTCATTATTCTTCTAACAGCAGCAGGGCCTTTACTGTGCTCAAGAAACCGTCTGTAAGCCTTTTGATTTTAGGCCTTTGATATATATTTGCTTGAGGGGGTTTAGATGTTTAGCTCATTGGTGCAATTTCCACAGTTGCTGGTGTTCAGCTATCGCAGCTACTTAGATTCT
The DNA here is from genome assembly GCF_964261635.1 of Lissotriton helveticus. Taxonomy (NCBI): domain Eukaryota; kingdom Metazoa; phylum Chordata; class Amphibia; order Caudata; family Salamandridae; genus Lissotriton; species Lissotriton helveticus. The sequence goes on along the minus strand of NC_136072.1, from coordinate 226,676,510 downwards.
TTCTGCTTGAACTGCCTGCTAAGGCATCAGTAAACACAGCCTCCCTCTCAGCATGCTTAGATGTGTAGATAGTCTATGCACTTTGCTTCATCAATCACGAAGGGGGAAGGTGGGGGGGAGGGAATGGATGTCCCTCTCAGCTTGGGTCATTTCCGGTTACACACCAGGGGCAAGTTGACTTACTCTGGGTGCTACACACAGTAGGAACATGGCTTACGATCTACATCCGAAAAGTCCATACTTCTGCAAGGCCAGGCTTTCTCCTTACTTTTCTCAGAATGCATCCTGCCTTCTGGGCACTTCATGACAGGTGCACAAATTTTCCTGCAAGAGATCCAGAATTCAGGTGATGTCCCCTCACCTCTGGGGCACAATCTGTCAGAAATACACGACTCCTTGTTATACAGACTCTCTGAGTACTATGCAGAGAACTGCCTCCTTGGTTAAAGAGGTATTGGAAATTCAACAACCAAGCAGAGTAGTGGGCTCCATGTTTATACACAACGGACAGAGGATAGATGTGGGTACATTGCCTCAAACAGTGGAGCCAGTTTGGGGTGGGTCTTCTTTGAAGTGTCCTTTCCAGGCTATTCTCCAGAGACAGCCTTTGTGCAGAGTGATAATTCCCACAGCAGGGTTGTCACCATCCTGGAGCACCCACAACAGAGCCATAAAGTAGTATGATGTTTCTGAACCTGTCTGACATCAGTCCACTGAAGATGTAAATTGAAGGTCTAAAGAGGCAGGCCTTACCTAAAGTCTTCCTCATGTTTCACAACGTAGGGGTCAATTTATATTTCTTCAAACAGCCCGTTGTTCCATCAGGTGAAGGAGATGATTACTCCATCACCCTGGTGGGGGAACCCCCAGCTGAATTTATAAACAAACTCCAAGCTGGTTGTCATTTAAAAAGCATGGGTAGAAACCACTTTCACAGCTGTTCCTGTCAATGGATACTGCAGTTGTTTGGTGCAGTGTTGAATCAATATGACGCAACCCTGCCACAAACAGTTTTTTTTTATTTGAAAACAGAAAATCCTAAAACAGGTTTATCTTTTTCAAAATAATTAGAAAAAAATAATGCTCCCCTTGCCATGGGAGACATCTCCCATGGAGGGGGGACCATTATTAAAATGTAACTGTCCGTCACATGCAGGGTTTGCCTGGCATTGACATTGACGGACAGTTAAAAAATAGTTAATGTCTGTCCATTTAAATTGGGCTGGTGGACATGCAGCCAATTCTCAAACAGCCCTTACTCAATTTGGCCATTGGAGAAGTTTGACTATGGCAGTGATGGAGAAGTCACCGCTGTTGCCAAACCGAAGGTCCACCTGCATCAAAATCGGTCGGGTGGACCTTCATCTTGGTATTGAGCATTCTCAGTCATTGCTGAGATGGTCTATACACCCACCAATATATAAATCGCCCCCATAGTTTACAGCCACACTCCTCATCCCAACGGAATGGCAGTGCTAAGGGAGACTAATCAGCAGCTATTTGATAACCAAAAGCCTTCATAAAATATCCAAAGGAGTCCTGTCTCCTCTTTCCTCACTTTAGTGTGTAGGTCTCCTCAGTTCAGCTACAAGAATGTGAGCGATATGCTTACAATGTCTGGTAAAAACCACATCCCTTCCTCAATCAGTGTCATGTAAAAACCAGGGGTGATCCAAAAAAGACGCCACTGACTCCAACGATCAGAATCTCAACACAGCAGGAAATAATGCTATCAGCCACACTATAATACATGCACTGAAAGCACACAGGATGTAAAGTGGGAATTTGAACGAATGGGAACAGTAGACGGCATTCCTCCAAAAACAGAGAAGGGTGTCTGGTCTTTTGTATCAATTAATAACAAGCATTTACAATGCAATGGTTTTGCCTTTGTTAAAGTTAGAGCTATTGGCATTGCTCTTGACACTCTGAAGCTCCACTCTGAAGCTCCACTCTGCACTCTGAAGCTCCACTCTGCACTCTGAAGCTCCACTCTGCACTCTGAAGCTGCACTCTGAAGCTCCACTCTGCACTCTGAAGCTGCACTCTGAAGCTCCACTCTGAAGCTCCACTCTGCACTCTGAAGCTCCACTCTGAAGCACCACTCTGCACTCTGAAGCTCCACTCTGAAGCTCCACTCTGAAGCTCCACTCTGAAGCTCCACTCTGAAGCTCCACTCTGCACTCTGAAGCTCCACTCTGAAGCTCCACTCTGCACTCTGAAGCTCCACTCTGAAGCTCCACTCTGCACTCTGAAGCTCCACTCTGAAGCTCCACTCTGCACTCTGAAGCTCCACTCTGAAGCTCCACTCTGAAGCTCCACTCTGCACTCTGAAGCTCCACTCTGAAGCTCCACTCTGCACTCTGAAGCTCCACTCTGAAGCTCCACTCTGCACTCTGAAGCTCCACTCTGAAGCTCCACTCTGCACTCTGAAGCTCCACTCTGAAGCTCCACTCTGCACTCTGAAGCTCCACTCTGCACTCTGAAGCTCCACTCTGCACTCTGAAGCTCCACTCTGCACTCTGAAGCTCCACTCTGCACTCTGAAGCTCCACTCTGCACTCTGAAGCTCCACTCTGCACTCTGAAGCTCCACTCTGCACTCTGAAGCTCCACTCTGCACTCTGAAGCTCCACTCTGAATCTGCACTCTGAAGCTCCACTCTGAAGCTCCACTCTGCACTCTGAAGCTCCACTCTGAAGCTCCACTCTGCACTCTGAAGCTCCACTCTGCACTCTGAAGCTCCACTCTGCACTCTGAAGCTCCACTCTGCACTCTGAAGCTCCACTCTGCACTCTGCAGCTCCACTCTGCACTCTGCAGCTCCACTCTGCAGCTCCACTCTGCACCTCCACTCTGCACTCTGAAGCTCCACTCTGCACCTCCACTCTGCACTCTGAAGCTCCACTCTGCACCTCCACTCTGCACCTCCACTCTGCACTCTGAAGCTCCACTCTGAAGCTCCACTCTGAAGCTCCACTCTGAAGCTCCACTCTGAAGCTCCACTCTGAAGCTCCACTCTGAAGCTCCACTCTGAAGCTCCACTCTGCACTCTGAATCTGCACTCTGAAGCTCCACTCTGCACTCTGAATCTGCACTCTGAATCTGCACTCTGAAGCTCCACTCTGCACTCTGAAGCTCCACTCTGAAGCTCCACTCTCCACTCTGAAGCTCCACTCTCCACTCTGAAGCTCCACTCTGAAGCTCCACTCTGAAGCTCCACTCTGAAGCTCCACTCTGAAGCTCCACTCTCCACTCTGAAGCTCCACTCTGAAGCTCCACTCTGAAGCTCCACTCTCCACTCTGAAGCTCCACTCTGAAGCTCCACTCTGAAGCTCCACTCTCCACTCTGAAGCTCCACTCTGAAGCTCCACTCTGAAGCTCCACTCTGAAGCTCCACTCTCCACTCTGAAGCTCCACTCTGAAGCTCCACTCTCCACTCTGAAGCTCCACTCTGAAGCTCCACTCTGAAGCTCCACTCTGCACTCTGAAGCTCCACTCTGAAGCTCCACTCTGCACTCTGAAGCTCCACTCTGAAGCTCCACTCTGCACTCTGAAGCTCCACTCTGAAGCTCCACTCTCCACTCTGAAGCTCCACTCTGAAGCTCCACTCTCCACTCTGAAGCTCCACTCTGAAGCTCCACTCTGAAGCTCCACTCTGAAGCTCCACTCTGAAGCTCCACTCTGAAGCTCCACTCTGAAGCTCCACTCTGAAGCTCCACTCTGAAGCTCCACTCTGAAGCTCCACTCTGATGCTCCACTCTGAAGCTCCACTCTGAAGCTCCACTCTGAAGCTCCACTCTGAAGCTCCACTCTGAAGCTCCACTCTGAAGCTCCACTCTGCACTCTGAAGCTCCACTCTGAAGCTCCACTCTGCACTCTGAAGCTCCACTCTGAAGCTCCACTCTGCACTCTGAAGCTCCACTCTGAAGCTCCACTCTGCACTCTGAAGCTCCACTCTGAAGCTCCACTCTGAAGCTCCACTCTGCACTCTGAAGCTCCACTCTGAAGCTCCACTCTGCACTCTGAAGCTCCACTCTGAAGCTCCACTCTGCACTCTGAAGCTCCACTCTGAAGCTCCACTCTGCACTCTGAAGCTCCACTCTGAAGCTCCACTCTGCACTCTGAAGCTCCACTCTGCACTCTGAAGCTCCACTCTGCACTCTGAAGCTCCACTCTGCACTCTGAAGCTCCACTCTGCACTCTGAAGCTCCACTCTGCACTCTGAAGCTCCACTCTGCACTCTGAAGCTCCACTCTGCACTCTGAAGCTCCACTCTGAATCTGCACTCTGAAGCTCCACTCTGAAGCTCCACTCTGCACTCTGAAGCTCCACTCTGAAGCTCCACTCTGCACTCTGAAGCTCCACTCTGCACTCTGAAGCTCCACTCTGCACTCTGAAGCTCCACTCTGCACTCTGAAGCTCCACTCTGCACTCTGCAGCTCCACTCTGCACTCTGCAGCTCCACTCTGCAGCTCCACTCTGCACCTCCACTCTGCACTCTGAAGCTCCACTCTGCACCTCCACTCTGCACTCTGAAGCTCCACTCTGCACCTCCACTCTGCACCTCCACTCTGCACTCTGAAGCTCCACTCTGAAGCTCCACTCTGAAGCTCCACTCTGAAGCTCCACTCTGAAGCTCCACTCTGAAGCTCCACTCTGAAGCTCCACTCTGAAGCTCCACTCTGCACTCTGAATCTGCACTCTGAAGCTCCACTCTGCACTCTGAATCTGCACTCTGAATCTGCACTCTGAAGCTCCACTCTGCACTCTGAAGCTCCACTCTGAAGCTCCACTCTCCACTCTGAAGCTCCACTCTCCACTCTGAAGCTCCACTCTGAAGCTCCACTCTGAAGCTCCACTCTGAAGCTCCACTCTGAAGCTCCACTCTCCACTCTGAAGCTCCACTCTGAAGCTCCACTCTGAAGCTCCACTCTCCACTCTGAAGCTCCACTCTGAAGCTCCACTCTGAAGCTCCACTCTCCACTCTGAAGCTCCACTCTGAAGCTCCACTCTGAAGCTCCACTCTGAAGCTCCACTCTCCACTCTGAAGCTCCACTCTGAAGCTCCACTCTCCACTCTGAAGCTCCACTCTGAAGCTCCACTCTGAAGCTCCACTCTGCACTCTGAAGCTCCACTCTGAAGCTCCACTCTGCACTCTGAAGCTCCACTCTGAAGCTCCACTCTGCACTCTGAAGCTCCACTCTGAAGCTCCACTCTCCACTCTGAAGCTCCACTCTGAAGCTCCACTCTCCACTCTGAAGCTCCACTCTGAAGCTCCACTCTGAAGCTCCACTCTGAAGCTCCACTCTGAAGCTCCACTCTGAAGCTCCACTCTGAAGCTCCACTCTGAAGCTCCACTCTGAAGCTCCACTCTGATGCTCCACTCTGAAGCTCCACTCTGTAGCTCCACTCTGAAGCTCCACTCTGAAGCTCCACTCTGAAGCTCCACTCTGAAGCTCCACTCTGAAGCTCCACTCTGAAGCTGCACTCTGAAGCTCCACTCTGAAGCTCCACTCTGCACTCTGAAGCTCCACTCTGCACTCTGAAGCTCCACTCTGCACTCTGAAGCTCCACTCTGCACTCTGAAGCTCCACTCTGCACTCTGAAGCTCCACTCTGCACTCTGAAGCTCCACTCTGCACTCTGAAGCTCCACTCTGCACTCTGAAGCTCCACTCTGAAGCTCCACTCTGCACTCTGAAGCTCCACTCTGCACTCTGAAGCTCCACTCTGAAGCTCCACTCTGCACTCTGAAGCTCCACTCTGCACTCTGAAGCTCCACTCTGAAGCTCCACTCTGCACTCTGAAGCTCCACTCTGAAGCTCCACTCTGCACTCTGAAGCTCCACTCTGAAGCTCCACTCTGAAGCTCCACTCTGAAGCTCCACTCTGAAGCTCCACTCTGAAGCTCCACTCTGAAGCTCCACTCTGAAGCTCCACTCTGAAGCTCCACTCTGCACTCTGAAGCTCCACTCTGCACTCTGAAGCTCCACTCTGCACTCTGAAGCTCCACTCTGCACTCTGAAGCTCCACTCTGCACTCTGAAGCTCCACTCTGCACTCTGAAGCTCCACTCTGCACTCTGAAGCTCCACTCTGCACTCTGAAGCTCCACTCTGAAGCTCCACTCTGAAGCTCCACTCTGAAGCTCCACTCTGAAGCTCCACTCTGAAGCTCCACTCTGAAGCTCCACTCTGAAGCTCCACTCTGAAGCTCCACTCTGAAGCTCCACTCTGAATCTCCACTCTGAAGCTCCACTCTGCACTCTGAAGCTCCACTCTGAATCTGCACTCTGAAGCTCCACTCTGCACTCTGAAGCTCCACTCTGAATCTGCACTCTGAAGCTCCACTCTGCACTCTGAAGCTCCACTCTGCACTCTGAAGCTCCACTCTGCACTCTGAAGCTCCACTCTGCACTCTGAAGCTCCACTCTGAATCTGCACTCTGAAGCTCCACTCTGAAGCTCCACTCTGCACTCTGAAGCTCCACTCTGAAGCTCCACTCTGCACTCTGAAGCTCCACTCTGCACTCTGAAGCTCCACTCTGCACTCTGAAGCTCCACTCTGCACTCTGAAGCTCCACTCTGCACTCTGCAGCTCCACTCTGCAGCTCCACTCTGCACCTCCACTCTGCACTCTGAAGCTCCACTCTGCACCTCCACTCTGCACTCTGAAGCTCCACTCTGCACCTCCACTCTGCACTCTGCACCTCCACTCTGCACTCTGAAGCTCCACTCTGAAGCTCCACTCTGAAGCTCCACTCTGAAGCTCCACTCTGAAGCTCCACTCTGAAGCTCCACTCTGAAGCTCCACTCTGAAGCTCCACTCTGAAGCTCCACTCTGCACTCTGAATCTGCACTCTGAAGCTCCACTCTGCACTCTGAATCTGCACTCTGAATCTGCACTCTGAAGCTCCACTCTGCACTCTGAAGCTCCACTCTGAAGCTCCACTCTCCACTCTGAAGCTCCACTCTGAAGCTCCACTCTCCACTCTGAAGCTCCACTCTGAAGCTCCACTCTGAAGCTCCACTCTGCACTCTGAAGCTCCACTCTGAAGCTCCACTCTCCACTCTGAAGCTCCACTCTGAAGCTCCACTCTCCACTCTGAAGCTCCACTCTGAAGCTCCACTCTGAAGCTCCACTCTGAAGCTCCACTCTCCACTCTGAAGCTCCACTCTGAAGCTCCACTCTCCACTCTGAAGCTCCACTCTGAAGCTCCACTCTCCACTCTGAAGCTCCACTCTGAAGCTCCACTCTGAAGCTCCACTCTGAAGCTCCACTCTGCACTCTGAAGCTCCACTCTCCACTCTGAAGCTCCACTCTGAAGCTCCACTCTGAAGCTCCACTCTGAAGCTCCACTCTGAAGCTCCACTCTGAAGCTCCACTCTGAAGCTCCACTCTGCACTCTGAATCTCCACTCTGAAGCTCCACTCTGCACTCTGAAGCTCCACTCTGAATCTGCACTCTGAAGCTCCACTCTGCACTCTGAAGCTCCACTCTGAATCTGCACTCTGAAGCTCCACTCTGCACTCTGAAGCTCCACTCTGCACTCTGAAGCTCCACTCTGCACTCTGAAGCTCCACTCTGAATCTGCACTCTGAAGCTCCACTCTGCACTCTGAAGCTCCACTCTGAATCTGCACTCTGATGCTCCACTCTGCACTCTGAAGCTCCACTCTGATGCTCCACTCTGCACTCTGAAGCTCCACTCTGCACTCTGAAGCTCCACTCTGAAGCTCCACTCTGCACTCTGAAGCTCCACTCTGAAGCTCCACTCTGCACTCTGAAGCTCCACTCTGAAGCTCCACTCTGCACTCTGAAGCTCCACTCTGAAGCTCCACTCTGAAGCTCCACTCTGAAGCTCCACTCTGAAGCTCCACTCTGAAGCTCCACTCTGAAGCTCCACTCTGAAGCTCCACTCTGAAGCTCCACTCTGCACTCTGAAGCTCCACTCTGAAGCTCCACTCTGCACTCTGAAGCTCCACTCTGAAGCTCCACTCTGCACTCTGATGCTCCACTCTGAATCTGCACTCTGAAGCTCCACTCTGCACTCTGATGCTCCACTCTGAATCTGCACTCTGAAGCTCCACTCTGCACTCTGAAGCTCCACTCTGAATCTGCACTCTGAAGCTCCACTCTGCACTCTGAAGCTCCACTCTGAAGCTCCACTCTGAAGCTCCACTCTGAAGCTCCACTCTGAAGCTCCACTCTGAAGCTCCACTCTGAAGCTCCACTCTGAAGCTCCACTCTGAAGCTCCACTCTGCACTCTGAAGCTCCACTCTGAAGCTCCACTCTGCACTCTGAAGCTCCACTCTGAAGCTCCACTCTGCACTCTGATGCTCCACTCTGAATCTGCACTCTGAAGCTCCACTCTGCACTCTGATGCTCCACTCTGAATCTGCACTCTGAAGCTCCACTCTGCACTCTGAAGCTCCACTCTGAATCTGCACTCTGAAGCTCCACTCTGCACTCTGAAGCTCCACTCTGAAGCTCCACTCTGAAGCTCCACTCTGAAGCTCCACTCTGAAGCTCCACTCTGAAGCTCCACTCTGAAGCTCCACTCTGAAGCTCCACTCTGCACTCTGAAGCTCCACTGAAGCTACACACCGCGCAGGGCAGCTCTGGATGCTGATGCGAGAGGCCAGCTGGGAGGCGCGCTGCTCGTCTTCCTGCTCGTGCTGACTCGGAGAGAAAACTTGTTTTCATTGGGAGAGCGGCCTTCAAAGACCCGGTCACTGCGCCTCTCCGAGTGTTTAGCTTGGGATAAAATGGGCGCAGTGTTGTGGTGATGACAGTAGAGCAAGGGAGGTGCCGGCAATGCCGGACCAGAATCGGGGGCGTTCCCGGCGTCGCGTGACGTCGGCAAAAGGCAAAGAATGTCGGGAACGCCCCCGTGTCTGGTCCGGCATTGACGGACAGGCCCCTCGTCCAATGGCAAGGCTCCGTTTACGGAGCCAGCCAATCAATGACGAGGGCCGACCCAAAGCACCCTACAGTTCTCAACAGGATTTCGCCTGCGCGAAAAGCTGCGCAGAGCGCAGCTTTCGCTAGGCAAAACCTAAAAATGAGTATAGAAACAGAATCTAAGCACAAGGACAGGACTCCCCCATAGGCAATAAAGACACACTTGGGGGCAAATTTAAAACAAAGTTATATAACACAACAAGACAACTTGCTGCACTGAGTTTTGTGACAAGGAGAGGGCAGGAATGCACAATGGGCCTCATTTATGAGAAATGACGCATCGCTGCGTGAAAGCAGCGATGCGTCACTTCTCAGTGCACACTCCTTGCGACATTCCTGATGCGTCATATTTAATGTATGACGCATCATGTCGCAAGGAGTTACAGATACGTCAGTATTTCTGACGTATCTGTAAGCGCAAAAGTGACGCATTGCTGGAGTGTGTCACAAAAGTGACGCAACTCCAGCGCATTTTTTACAACACTGGTGCGTCACAAAAAGTGATGCACTGGCGGCGTAAAAGTGACGCATGGCCTCATAAATGAGGCCCAATGTCTTCCGCTCTCTCTCTGCGCTTGTGCATTGAGGACTGCCTAGCGTGAAAGTAGGCACCCTTGCACCATGGTGCAAGGGAGCCTGCATGTAATTGTTTTTTGTAATTTTTTGTGCAGGAGGGTGTCCCATCCTCTGAGGCATTTTCCTCTTTCTATATGTGCTGCAGAATGCAGCACAGGTAGAAAGAGAAAAAAAAAGAAGCTGTAAACACATTTCTCTTTGTTACCCCTCACCTGGGAAGACGTAACATTTTGATGCATTCCCAGGTTTAGGAGTATTCGTGAATCTAGGAATGTGCCAAAAACCATGAGTGGATGCATGGAAACACCCACACTTTACCCATGGAACACCTTCCCAGGGCAGAGTAACACAAGGCAATATCTATCTTTCTATCTGTCTATCTGTCTATCTGTCTATCTGTCTATCTATCTATCTGTCTATCTGTCTGTCTGTCGGTCTGTCTGTCTGTCTATCTATCTATCTATCTATCTGTCTGTCTGTTTGTCTGTCTGTATAACTATCTATCTGTATATCTATCTATCTGTATATATATCTGTATATCTATTTATCTGTATATCTATCTATCTGTATATCTATCTATCTGTATATCTATCTATCTACATATATTTATACTATATAGATGGATGGATGGATAGATAGATAGATAGTATAATTAGGCACAGGATGCAGCTCACTGCAAGCCAGAAAGCATTGTGGACAGAGGAGACATGTTTGCATTTACGTACAAGGGTGCATACTGTTGAAGCAGATGCCACATTTGCCACCCATGCTTCTACACAGACTCCATAAGGATACCATAATGATAATAGATGTATTTCCTCTTTCCAGAGGTTGTGGAACAGTTAACATTGCTTTATTTGTAAACGAATAATTGTTGACCCCCAAAGTTTCCTCAGAAGACCTCCCATGGCGTTTCTGAATATCAGGGGTTGTTTAATATCATTCTTGGTTCCCCCTCGTGCCTGTTTCATTCACTATCACACACACACGGCCCATTTACTCATCCTTGCCATGTCTTTTTCATCCCTCCTCTCTTCATTTGATGCAGTTTTTTCCATCTGATTTTCCTGTTTTCGGCCTTATTCTTTCTCATTTTGGACCAGAGTCTTATTATGAAAAATAAGTGCCGGTCCCCAAAAATATGGCTGCTGTCACCCACCTGTAACCACCGGCACACAGTAAGCATTGAAACTGCCTAAAATATTAACAACAGAACAATTCTCATTTTTTTGCTGGCACCAGGTAGTCAAACATCTGACGCATTACGTGGGAACAAGTTGTCCTGGCTTTTCCTTGTCTGCTTAAATATCTGAGCCTTGGCACTATTAATTTTTGATGAAGTGTGTCCACTGAAATTCTATGAAATCTTATATTTTGACAGTTTCACAATCAGTCGAAGCTGCGTGTCACTTACACTTTGTCTTTGACAAGCTAGTCATTAATGATTCATCTTCTAGTCTCAACTTTGGATTTTTGTGAAATTCTGTTGCAGATCTAAAAATAGATGTATGATACAAGAAATGGAAAAGTGAACAACAGTTCAAGAGCAAGTAATAAATGTACTGATAAAGACTAAAGATTTTTCCACTGCATATGATAAGCTCAGCAACACGCAAAACAATCAGCATCCATACACGATATTTGCACAGTGAAGCTGTCACATACTTGCAAAGAGTTTTCATTTTTCTGCATTTCTCCAATGCTTGAGCTATTATAGTAGTTTCATTATTTTTAAAAGGAGTGTGTTCCAAAATGGCTCAAACCTTTTGCCTTCCTCCTCCTATTTTTCTGGCCATCTTTTAGTTGGCCATAGGGCTCTGAGCACTTTACCAGTCTCCCATTAACATGGTGACATTAGTTTATATCTAATTGGCATATTTAGTTGACCTGTAAGCCCCTTGTAAAGCAGTAAACCATATACCTAGGGCCTGTAATCTAATTTCTACAAGTGGGCCTGCGGCACTGGTTATGCCACCCACACAAGTAGCTTTTCTAACCTGTCTGTGTGCAGTTTACTGCCACTTCAACTTGGCATTTAAAACCACTTGCCTAGCCTAAAAGACCACTTTTGTTACACATAAGTCACCTCTAAGGTAGGCCCTCGGTAGCCCGAAGGGCAAGGTGCTTTGTAAGTAAAAGGTAGGACATGTACTTTTAAGTTTTACATGTCCAGGTAGTGACAAACAACAACATTTGTTCTTAATTACTGTGAGGCCTATTCCGCTCATAGGCTAGCTTTGAGAATACCTTAAACATTTTAAAGCTGTAATTCCTGATTAGAAAGGAGTAGCTACATCATGTTTATATTTGTCCAGATTATTTAAGAAACTGTTCACAATCCCACGTCACATCTCCCAGGCTCAGATATGCCTGGAATACTGTCTAAAAAACCAGATACCGGCTAGACAAGGAGCCATGACCAAATACTACTGGAGGATGAGGGCAGCTGAAGAAAACAAGCTATCCCATCATTGCTAGGAGGAGTTTGAAAAACAATCAAGATTGAACAAGCCATATTTCGAATTTTAAAACAAGCTCTTTCAACGTTAAAGCTCGAGGAAGCATGGCACACACCAATGCCATACTCGGCATTCAAACAAATCCCCAATAAAGCAATCAAATAACTATCGTTGCAAACAGATAAAGCATTACTGGCCAAACAAAGTCATGCATGGATGGTAATGTCTACCTACAATCTGCTGAAACCGCAACCATTTTTACAAGAGGACTTCACAGATCATTTCAAGCGAAACTGACCCTATGGAGACTGGAGTCCTTCATTACAAAAGATCTTACTCCAAAATGGCTATGGACCTGGTCGAACACGGATTGCCATCTCTGTGGACATGTGCATGTGGAGAGTCTCTATTACACCTACTATGTATCTGCCCGGCTCTACACAATACGAGGAAGATCCTTTTATGGCCACTCTTGAGTGAAGAACAAATAAGGACTTGCCGAGCGGCAGTCATAAAATGTCTCAGTTTTTCCTCTGTTCAACTGTCCTGCAAAATAATTAAATTCTTGTACATAGCAGCAAAAGAACCTTGAAAAGAAGGACATAGAGATCAATGAACTTGATGAGAAGGACAGATGACCAGTATTCCATCATGCAGTTGGGTTGAGTCCTCCCCAGAACTTTTATTCATTTTTTTCTCTTCCCTTCCACTTTTCAGCACAATAATTTTACCTGAAGTAGGAGGCTTAGACACGTTTATAACTTAATTTTAAAGACTCTGATTGAGGTATTTTATTACAAAATTTTGGACCTTGGAATTATTTACATTAATAAAAAAAAATGCTTTGTTGTAATTTTAATCCAGTTTACTGTGTTACATTGTATATCCCATGGTGATATATTCCATATCTTAAAACAAAAAAAAACTTTTGACAATGGTAATCATAAATCCTCTTTACTGGTAAAGTTAGATTTAACATTACTATTTTAGAAATGCCACTTTTAGAAAGTTGACATTCCCACACTCTTACTGCTCTGTATGCCTTGGAGCCGGTCTCCAATACACAAGTGGTATGGGTGACAGCTATACTTTGTGCATTCCCTCTAGACAGCCGCAAACACAGGATGGGTGAGTGTGACAGAGAACTCATCTGCATTCATCTACATTCTGATAGCTCTTCCTGGGCAGGAAGAGAGGAGGAGGAGCTGACACTTATACCTGAATAGGCAGTATCCTGTTTCCCACACAGAGGACTACCCACAGACAACCTGGGAGACAGGGCTGGGATGAAAGCGGATCTGTGCACTTCAAGAGCTCGCTTTGAAGTCACCCCAACTTCAAAGGCACATTTGGGTATAAGTACTGGGGCTCTGATCCTACCAACACAGAACATTGCTGGAGCTGTGAAGAACACTGCCAGGAACAAGGACTGCTGTGTTACCAGGATTGCCACTCTGCTTGACTGACTGTTCTCAAGGAACTGTTTCACTGCTGTGCTGAGCTGCCCTGCTGGCTGCTAATCTCTACTCTGCTGAAGACAAAGACAGGACTCATCTCACTTGAATCCAGAGTGACTCCACAGGCTTGGTGGCTTGCCTCCTGTTTATGAAGTCTCAGGGTCATCAAAGACTTCTTGCAACTTTGCTGCTGCTGGACTCTGCCATTTGTGAGTCTTCCCTTGCTTGAGGTGCCCCCCTCCAGTTCTGGTCCTCAGAAGTGGGTTCTGCAGCTGTTTGCACCCTTTATGTCGACTCAGCAGTGACTTCGTGCCGATTGGAACTGACGCATTGCCCTTTCATCGACACCGCGGATCGGTGCCTACGCTTGCCTCCATCCATGGGATCGAAGATGACTGTTACAACCACCTCATGAGCCCTCTGTGTAGTGGGCCAAGCACACAGGGCTCATGTTACTTTACCCTTGTGGTGCTTTATGGCGCGCTATGATACCATGACTGATGTCCACCCAACACCCTCTTCACTGATGCACCCCAGCATCCTTCATGACTGATGTTCCCCCAGCACCCTCATGACTGATGCTTCACGAGCACCGTCATGACCGATGCTTCCCTAGAACCCGTAATTCCATTGCGCTTGCATCCTTGCAAGCATTCCCCCCCTTCCGTGAACCAATGGATGTGTTGCTTGAACATGAAATACCTTGAAAAAACAAGAGACTAGAGGCATTTAGCAAAATAGGAACAGTTTGTTTAATTAAACAATGTGGCCGGGAGAACAGATACAGGCATAGGGTCTGAGGACTATCTCAATTTGCAGTCATGGCTTTTTCACAGTTCATGGAAAGCAATAAAGTAGTTCAGGCAATCCTTTTTTGGTAAGGAATGTGGACTTCTCTTTGGAGCCATAAATTAATGTATTGGATGAGGAATCCAGATGGGCCTCGACCTTTCATGGTCTTCATGTGGCCAGTGGGTAAAGTGTCAGATGTCCAGCATGGGGAGCGTGTGATCACTGAATGTACTGTGTGTGCTGTGTGCTATTGGCTATGTCTTCCTAACTTTATGTGACGTCTGACTTTATGGTGTTTTGGGAATGAGCTTGCCCCTCCGGCCATGTGTGCTTTATTGGGCCCAATCTCTCTGAACCATTGTGATGTTACTTCGCCTATAATTGGGATTGATCTGGTGTTTCTTGTTTGCGCATTTGTCTGCCAACTACGTGCTACCTCATCTGTGAACTGTCAATCAGTTACCTCGGGCCTGGGTCTCAGAGCTAGCTTGACTACGTATTTCTGAGTTGGGGTTGACGTGGAGTTCACAACAAGCGAATTTGTCAATAAAGATGCGATTTTGTTTTTACAGGTAAAAGTATCGTTCTTCATATTGATATCCACTTTTTCAATATTAACAGATTAACTGCTCTTGCTGTTCCTAGGCCCATGGTGTGTTTTTCCATTAAATCCCTGCAAGGTTCCCCCAGAATCCCATGAGCCAAGGGAAAGCCTTGCTATAACTGTTACGTACGTCTTGGTGTTGTTTGCCACTGTGTACATTCGAGCAAAAATGATACATTTGTTTCCTGTTATTTTGTTATGATCAACAAATTGCACCCGCCCACTTTGCAAAGTCAAAGAGAGTGCACTAACATGTATTTTCCCCAAGGTTCAAGAACCTGTCAGATGGCCATATACTCACGTGCCACACATGATGTAGCGACATCCATTGGGTCTTCGAGAAGGTATATAAACCCGTTGAAACCAAAATCATGGCTTGACCTCTCTCTCTGCAGAACAAGCTTCACCCTTCCCATTCACCTGAAGAATTCTGATGGAATCATAAAGTGCTCCAGTCTCCTTCAAGTGCATCCGAACCAGTCATTCCTGTGGCACCAGCTCCCTCAACGCTTCCTCCTCGCTCCCTCCTGTACAGCTACTCTGGACTCCCCGTGTCTCCCTGAGTCAAAGCTACAAGATCTTCTTCGAACTTCATTCAAGTGGAAGAACCTCAGGAATCCTTTTAGCGCTATTGTCTTTTAAGCACTATTTTTGGTTTATTCTTTAAAAGTTCGTAACTCCGGTTCTTCTTATTAGATTTTTGCTTTTTGGTCTTGATTTTCTCCAAAAAATATTCTTTAATTTACTAAACCTGTGTGGAGTATTTTCTGTGATGTTTTCATTGTGTTACTGTGTGTGTGTGTGTGTGTGGGAGTGTTGCACAACTACTTTACACATTGCCTCTTTAGATAAGCCTGACTGCTCTGTGCCAAGCTACCAGAGGGGGAACACAGGTTATCTTTTAGCGTGTATCTAGCCTACACTGATTGCAGTGGTGGTTCCTGCTCGGACTGGGTGTATACCTCTGGCAACCAGAAACCCC
Source organism: Lissotriton helveticus (assembly GCF_964261635.1). Classification (NCBI taxonomy): domain Eukaryota; kingdom Metazoa; phylum Chordata; class Amphibia; order Caudata; family Salamandridae; genus Lissotriton; species Lissotriton helveticus. The sequence continues at coordinate 226,660,682 of NC_136072.1, read as the reverse complement.
AGTTCTAACTTTGGTGATCTGTCATGAAGGTAGGACTTGTGTTTGTGCAATCTCATATGGTAATTCAGTGCTCATTACAACTATATTCCTAAGACCAATTGGAGTCTTTTTCAAATTTCCCTGATCGGCCTTTTGATTTTTCTATTAAATTATGCCTCACTCTGGAGACCCTGCAGCTGAAGGAATTGAATTTGAGCTGGCCAGGTTAGAATCCTACACTTTGCAACAGCTGAAAGCTTTCTGCAAACACTTTCAAATTTCTGCAAGGGGCTTTACCAGGAAGGTGGAGCTACCGAAGGCTTTGGGGGCCAAGGAGGAGACCCAGATTGCAGGTGATGTCATCCCAGGGGAGGAGCTGGAGATTCCTGAGGAGGGCTGTGAATTGATGTTGGAGTCGGAGATGGCTCTGGAATTTCCTGTGGAGGGGTCAACAACTTGCCACAGAGCTGTGTCTCCTCCAGAAACCTATCCCTAGAGAAGCAGGCAGAGAGGACAGAGGAAAGAAATATAAAACTAGAACTTGCCAAGTTGGAGCAGGCTCATGAAGAAAGATGGCTGGCCAACGAGGAGAGGAAACCTATCCACAAGCGAAACCTTAAGGAGATGGACATAAGAGCCCTACAACTAGGGACCAGCAATAGCAATGTTGGCAGCATACCTACAGTGGCTACCGGTGAGTCCAGAATTAGGATCCCAAAGGATTTCGTGACCAGTTACATGGTGGGTGATCGCATAGACAAATAATGTGCAGCCTATGAAGTGGCTCTGAAAAGTCACAAAGTCCTAGAGGAGTTCGGGGGGGGTCATCTATGGAGGTATATGCCCATGATTAAGAGGGACACACTCCTTACACTAGAGGTAGAGGACCAGATATGCTACACTGCAATGAAGGCCATTCTAGACAGTAAGGAGGTCATTAGGATGGCGGGCGGACTTTGCCCGCCCGCCATCCTGATGGGGATTGGGACCGCCCGCCATAAGGGCGGGGGTCCCGTGGGTGGTATTAGGATGCGGCTGCCACAGTGGTGGCCTCATCCTGCATTTATAACATTGTGGCGAGCGGTGCTCTCCGCACCGCCCGCCACAATGCCATAAATGCATGTATGCATTTGCATGCACAATGCAGCAGGCACCGCGCAGTGCCTACCGCATTGTATATGCAAATGCAGGGGGGTACCACAGGTATCCCCCCGTGTGCACCCCCAACCCCTCCTTCACTTTGGGGGCCCGCAGGGGGCCCCCAAAGTGAAGACCGCATGCCTTTCCGTGACGGCATTGCCGCCACGGAAATGCATTGTAAAATGCCCATTGTAATATGGCTGGCGGTGTCTGATAGACACCGCCACCATATTATTCCTTTTCCACCCCAGCCGCAAGGCAACCGGGGCGGAAAAGCGGCGGACGGTCTTTCTGTCCGCCAAGGTCCCCCCGCCATACTAATATGGTGGGGGGGAAACGAGTGAGGATGTCGGGCGGATTGCCCCCATCAGGCTGACGGTGGCTGCCGCCAGGCTGGCGGGGGCAATCCGCCCGACATCCTAATGGGACCCTAAGTTTGAACTGACCACTGAGAGGTATTGGCTCAGATTCAGGGACAGCCACAAGATCTCATCTCAAACCTGGGTAGATTTCTGAATTATGCCAGCAAGGCACTGAAGATCTTTGGGAGGGGCAGGAAGGTTGATGATTATACTTGTTTTACAGAGCTGCACCAACACCTAGTTGATAGCAAACTTACTGACCCCAGAAAAGATTGCTGAGAAGGCGGACATCTGGGTCAGTACCAGAGTGTCTAAGAAGGTACCTGGGAGTGACCCTGAGAAGGGAGGCTCAAGTTCCTCACAAGAGACTAAGGGGAGGTCAAGAGAGACCCAGACAGGTCTCACGTTAAGGAGGAAGGAAAGGGTTCCCATGTCCCTTCTGAGAAGAATGATTGAGGGGTGGCCCATGTGGCCTTAGGGGAAGGAAGTCCCCATGGGCAGGTCATTGAACATGTCATGATCACCCTCAGTTGAGAGATAGACCTAGAGGGTGAGTTGTTGATCCCTAAGGGAGGGAGGCATCACTTCCACTAGTGGGAGTGCATGGGGTCCCAATTACTGCTCTGAGGGATACTGGAGCTATTTTCCCCAGAGAGGTACACCAGTGTTGTGTTTAGAGTGACTCCAACCCACGGGCAGGACTTTTTCTGCCCTATGGCCCTGGTGTCTCTAGAATAAGGTGGTCAGAGAAGGTTCATAGTTAGTCCCCAGTATACCCTGGAGTGCATCCAGTGTCAGGAGGTCCATGAAGGGAGGCCTCCACAGGTGCCCTGACAGTTCAGTTGTCTGGGGTACCACTCTCAAAAGGAGGGTACAGAACCCCAGATGGAGAGGGCAGGGAGAGGAAGGTCTCACCCCTGACTCCTGCTCATCCCAAAAGTACAAATCCTGTGTTGGTGTACCAGTTGCAGGATACACCCTTGAACTGGTGGGAGGTGGAGTAGAGAAAGGATGCAAAGTACCTTGGGCTACTGCTCCCCCACTCTGAGAAACCACAGAGGCTGGCATGGGGTCTGTCTCTTGACACTGACAGCTGTCAGTGACCTCTGTCAATTGCTGTCCTTGTGGACAGAATTTTCCTTGAGCTGTGAAAAAAGTCAGGCCCAAACAGTGGAATGGGCCACATTACTTTGTTCACCCTGGTGGTACTGTCTACCTACTGGGATGCATCCCTGAGAAAATTAAGATTAGATGTTGTGCAGATGGGGTCCCCAGATAAGGAGAAGGATTCCCCATGGATTAGCTCCTGAGAGTATAGACAGAGGTATCCAACTGGGTTCAGTGAGGCGTAGAACTGGCAAGTACCCGTGCAGCGGTGGGCCACTGCCCATGTTCTATTGCCCTAATCAGGGCAGTCCATCAAGGTATTGATTAGGCTGCCCTGGCTTTAGGCTGGGGGGTCGTGTTGGAAAATGACCCTCTCTGAAGGATCACCCCATACGTTTTCCCTTCCTACTCCTATTTGTCTGACCATTTAGTGTGGAGAAGTGTGGAGAAGTGTGGCTCACTGGTTAGAGGAGGCAGACCTGGAAGCAGAGGTCAGCCCGGGACCAGGGTTCAATTCCCGGCTCGGCGGGGTCTTGAGTCCTAAAATGTCCATGGACTCGACAATTCTCGCTCCGGTGCCTACTCGATTCACGGGTTCACACTCTGCGACTCCGGGCAATAGCTTGCTTAATCTCCACAACGGCCCCTCGCGGCGGGAAGCCTGGCTTTCACCTTGCGGATACCCTGCCGGGGTTATCTCACAGGGGAATACCAGGACGGGTTCCCTAAGCAAGCGCTTAGAAACCGCTCGGTGATTTGCGCTATATAAATTCCTGTACATTTACATTTACATTTACAGTGTTGATGTCAGAACTCTGAGCACTTTACCACTGCTAACCAGTGCTAAAGTGCACGTGCATCTCCTCTAAACATGGTGACCTTAATAGATGCGAAAGAAGGGTTTGGATTCATGCAGTATGCAATGGTGCCTGCTCATGTGTACATCAGTATGAGAATGTTCTTAATAAGGTACAGTGCTACAGGTGGGGGGATAACTCTGAACCCCTCAACAGACACAATGTCCACAAATGTCTATACCAGATGCCTGTGCACACTTTGTTGTAAACTGCGGAGCAAGTTCTGCGTCTCTAACTTGATGAAATATATGGCAAATCACCACTGTAAACATTCAAACAAGTAATACACAGACAGAACACTCCAAGAATCTTGTGTTCTCTGTTTTTAATGAAGTTCGATTGCCCAGCTAACACGTGTTTCGTCAGGGTACAAACTCACGACTTCCTCAGGCTAAAAGATGTACAATACCAAGGTATCAGAAACTACGGCACATGTATTGACATGTATTGATGTAAGGCGACATATGACTTAGTGCGGATACACCATAGTAGTATGAACAATCACTCAAGAATGGATAGGTCCTATGGGTGGTGTGAAGTCCAGTAGAGTGGGAGGGTGTTAAGAGACATTCTAGGTTGACCCTAAAGTAGTTTGGGTGCAATCGCATTGTGATAATGGTGTATAGTGCAACATCATAGTGACTGGTATAATCTCAATAATGCAATGGCAACATAGATTGTAAGCATATCAATTAGTGATAACGTACTATAATAGGTAAATATCAGCGTAATATCAAGTAAAATCTACACTAATACTCCACTAGTCAAAGATTTATAACATAAGTTAAGAACAGGACACAATATTTCAGAAGTAATGGAGGTGAGAAAAGGGAAAGCAAAGGTCAATTGAATGAGTGAAGACAAGAGTTAGGCCACACCGTGGCAAGGTAAAGAGAGCTGTAGAGAAGAGTGTTGGTTCATACCTATTTGGCACAATAACTAAAAGTTGATTGATCTGTAAAGACAAGAGTGTGTAAAGTATGGATCAATAATCCATCCAAACATTGGGCTCAAAGGGCTGCACTAACGCCTGTGCACAGCATAGTTATCATGAGGAGGGAGGCTTACCTCTCCTCCGATTGTACTTCCCTCCTGGCTGATTAGGGAATGAGTAAGTTCCCAAGGTAGAGTCAAGAATGATGAATGGACTCGTAATAGCGACCGGTGGAGTGTCACTGTGGATGGATAAAAGGGAAACAAAATATAAATAGGGAAGCAGTGTATGGTGCAGAATCGCGCCACCATAAGATAAAAACAACTGGGAGATGGAACCCGGTACAGTTCCGCAGATGAGGGGTAGATTGGTCCCCAGGGACAAGAGTGACAGTCGGCATGATTAAAGAGAAGTATGGAAACACAAACTCGCCCATCAAGCTTGTCATGAAGTATGGAGCTAAGTACCTCAAGTGCACACCAAATCAGGTAGGACAAAGGTGAGTGATGGAGAGGTGTTCCATCACTGTGAATCAAGCGTACGTAGCGTTAGATGACAAACAATAAAAAACAGGTAACCCAGCCAAAAGTATGGGCAATGAGTACAGGCAGGGCGTAGGGGGTAGGTCAAGTAAAATAAGGAAAAGGCGATAAATTTACCTCAGAACAAATGGCAGAGGAATTGCAACATTCCAACGAATGAGAGCTGAGTGAGGCTCTATCCAGAGTGAGTACTCCTGCAGAGTAAAGATAGGGTGCGGTAAGTATAGTGCACAGGCAAGCATGTAAAAACTACCTCCTGGTGATCTGTAAAGGGCAGGCAAGTATGCTGCTCAGTCTGAAGACCCACGGCGAAAACCGGAAGTATGGTTACGTCGTGGGCCCGTCATTTAAAGAGAACGTGAAACGTGGCTGCACGGTAACAACCGGAAATGTTGTTACGTCAGCACGTTATGCCAATCAAAAATTGAAAAAGACGTTTTTTAAGGGTAAGTGGGCATAAAAGTAAACGCCATGGGACAGCAGAAAGAGGTTAAATCAGAGTATGTATGTAATACTTTACATTGTGTTACTGTGTGTGTTGCACAATTACTTTACACATTGCCAGTTTAGATAAGCCTGACTGCTCTGAGCCAAACTACTAGAGGTTATATTTTAGTGTATATCTAGCTTGCCCTGACTAGAGTGGTGGTTCTTGTTTGGGCAGGGTGAATGCCTCTGCCAACCTGAAACTCAAGTTCTAACAGAATGCAACATATTTCTACTTTGCTCAAACTGTATAATTTGTTTAAATGTATTTCATGAAATTAGATGGAGCTCAAACGTGCAATAGAGGAAATCTGAATTTACTGTGATTATCTAATGATTGCTCATCAGGATGCTTCCAATTTGATATGCACAAATCAAAACAAGGACGTGTCAAGGGCTCTTCCAGTTAGTGCATGACACACATAGTCTTGTAAAATGTTCATGAACATAATTTTTCGTAGAAAGAAGTGTTTTAGTGGAATAAAAGTCAGATTAAACTAACTGCAAAGTGGTACTTTTTATTGTGCCAATTTTATTCAAATGTCAATTAAGTCACTTTTTCCTATTTTATATTGACTCGCTACTAGACTTATTTATTCATGTTTTGAATTTCTTGAACGTATTCTTTACGTGCAAATTGCATGCATGAATCATACTTTAATCATGTTTTTTTTATAATCGTGTAGCACGCACTAGAACACTGTAAAACTATCCTTTTCTGATTTATATCAAATCATAGCTTTTAAAACATGGATTATAAACAAAGTTCCAAAACACAAAGGGGGCGATTCCGATGTTGGACGGACCTAGGTCCGTCTGACATTGGTCAGGAGCAGTAACCCAGTGACCTGCTGTCATGGGTTACGGCACTGCTAATACGGTTGCGACCGAGCAGGGTTTGGTCGCATTCGTATACTTCACAATGCAGGCATGCATTCTGAGCGGAATGCATGCTTGCATTGAGAAAAGCAGGGCTGCAGTTCATCTCTGCACCCTGTGGCCAGCACCCCAAGGTGCCTGCCACCGGGTGCAGGGATCCACAGAGGGGCACAATAGGTGCCCCCAGGCTGCCATTCGGGAGCCTGGTACCCATGGGGGCCCTGCTGTTGGCCCCCAAAGACAGTTTCCGACTGCCTTTTCGTGCCGGACAGACCGTCACGAAAAGGCAGTAAAAAACTGCCATCATACTCCCTCGGTCGTAAAGAGGCGACCGGGGGAGTTCTGGAGGATTTCCGAATGGTCCGTCGTAGGCCATCCGGAAATCCAAGTTGGATTCCATTCAGACTGAGCTCATCGGAATGGCTCGGTCGGAATGGAATCTGGCCGGCACTGACCGATTCGGTCGGAAGGGCTCCGAACATGGGGGCCCATTACGACGTCGGGGGGATCGCCACCGCCATGGTGGCGATCCGCCCTACATTAATGCCCGCTCGCCACCCATTTTTCCCCCGCCATATTACTATGGCGGGGGGACCGCGGCGGACGTAAACACCGTCCGACGCTTTTCCGCCCCGGTTGCCTTGCGGCCAGGGCAGAAAATGTTTAATATTGTGGCGGTGTCTATGAGACACCGCCAGCCATATTATGATGGACTTCCTGACATGCTTTTCCGTGGCGGAAATGCCGCCATGGAAAGGCATGCGGAGACTCCCTGCAGGGGCCTGTTGCGGGCCCCCTGGGAGTCAGGGGGAAGCACATGGTACCCCCCACATTATAAAGTGCAAGATGGCAGGCACCGTGTGGTGCCTGTCATGTTGTGCTTTGAAATGCACAACGTGCATTTTTATCATTGCGGCGGGCAGCGCTTTCTGCACCGCCCGCCGCAATGGTAAAAATACGGGATGCGCCCGCCAGTGTGGCGTGCGTATCCTAATACTCAAGGTGGGACCGCCGCTCCTATGGCGGGCGGTCCCATTTTGCACGAGGATGGCGGGCGGGCAAAGTCTGCCCGCCATCCTAATGGGGGCCATGGTTCGGAGCCCTTCCAACCTGAATCGGAATCGGCCCCTAAGTGGCATGGTAACCTGCTTAGTAGTACATATTTGGGCATGGCTGTTTAGAGGCCTGCAGCCCTATCTGCCTTGGCATGTGTGCACTGCTGAGAGCCCAAGGTCATCTTGAAAGCAGTCCTGTGTTACAGCACTTCTTTTAAATGTAAATTGTGCCCAAACTCGACTTTGGTAATAGGCACACTTAAAAAGTGATAAACTACAATATTTTGCCATGCTATCGACCTTTAACCACGAGCCAGTCTGCCCTGCTAGTTCATCCTGCTGAAAAGCTACGGTGGTCTGACTTCCAGAGTTTGACCAATAGCTCCCTGGAAAGCACATCGGCAGACCGTCACTGAACCGGGACTGGTAAAGAGCAATGGGGGAACCCAGCAGAAAAAGCTCCAGAAAAGTTTCTCAAACATTGACCAAGGCCTAGAGAGAGGAGTAGCAGCACCGGGCTCCATCGTGGTCAGCCTGAAACTTTGAGTTTGTCCCGGTCTAGTGCGACCAGATGTCCCAATAGGTGCTATAGGTTTCTATGTGAAAAATGGTGCTACACCTTTAAAAATTCATTTCTCTGGTTCCCTACATTGGATTTTTTTCATTTGGTGTAATTTTAAAGAGAATAATATTTCCCACTTTTAAAACGCGGTGTGGGATTTCTATATTGTGTAGTATCTTAATTATTTACTGAATTGGTGTACATACTATTTCTGAAGTTAAGCCTGCCTGCTTGCAGCTACCAAGGGTTGAGCATGGGAAGAATTGTATGAGACCTTTTCTGAGCCCTAGACTGTGTTAGTGGCCTTATTGCCAATGGTAGATATATATTCACTGCAATTAAGCATCCACTTTCCAACACTCCCAAACAGGTTATCTTGTCACTTTGCACCTGATTGCAAGTTTGGCAGATGGGTTACTCCATCACAAATGTGATGGATATCCCATCATCCCTATTACAAGTTCCATTGTGTTCCATTGGATATAATGGAACTTGTATTAGAGTGGATTGGATATCCATCATGTTTGTGATGGAGTAACCCATCCGCCAAACTCAATCAGGGCCTTTGTGTTTTAGATGTTGTACCTAAGGCAGTCATGGGGCCTAACCCAGCCTCTTTTTCTCCTTTGGTGTTATAGATAGATTATAAAGTTCACCTACAAAGTGCAATTTACTGTAATACCATAGCTGACAAGAAATGGAATCAGGAATCCTTCCACATGACAGACGTGACAGAAAAATCAAGGGGCCAACCTAGTAATATTTATAAAAAAAGATAGCTTTTGTGGAAATAATTGTTGTAATTTTTGAAAGCTCGAGTAACATGGCAGATTTGAATATTATGTACTTGTAGTCCATTGAAAGATATCCATTCCATTCCCAAAAACTTCATTTCGGTCAATATAGACCATAAAAAGGGCTTGAGTGAAAACAGTTTACACAGGTAAAAACACAAAAGCCTATAGGGGACACAGCCAAATAATTTACACCTGGAATCCGTAAGATCTATAAGGATACTTAGGGTCATATTTATCGATCTATAACACAGAGCAGCTCAGTGCAGCGCAGCAAGACACCTTGCGTGCTGCATGACAGGGAAAGGGCAGGAATGCACCATATTTAACATAATATGGTGCATTCCTCCCCTTTCCCCAGTGCAGGTGCACAATATGTTGCCTAGCACCAACAAAGGCAATCTTGTACCATGATGCAAGAGTGCCCGCATTGTAAGCAGGATAGTTTTTGTGTAGGCAGGGGCACATTCCTGAAGAAGAACAATCCCATGAAGCAGTTTTCTCTTTCTATGTGTGCTAAATGCAGCACACATAGAAAGAGGGAAAATAAACATATTTCTCTTTGTTACACTTCATCTGAGGAGGCATAACAGTTTTGGCCCATTCCTAGGCCTACCACTGATAGTAAATCTGGGAATGCATTAGTGTTGCGGGGGAACATCCATGAACCATTCAAGGAACACCTCCCTGGGGCAGAGTAATGCAATGCACTGATTTGCACTGCATTGTGATAATCTGGATCTATGAAGCCACTCAAGGCTTCTCAATGTAGCCTTATGTGGCTTTGAAAAATTGCACTTAAGGGTTGTGTCCTTCATGCTTCCTGTTACATGGTGCAAAAGTGATGCAACCTTTCATAAATATGGCCCTTATTTAATTAATATATAATTTTTGCATGGAGCAAAGCAATTTAAGCGTCATAACATTAGGAATGTATGCCGACTTAAAAGTCATCATTCTAAACTAATTAAGGACATATATTTAAAACCTGCAAATGGGGATGCCATTCTAACTCTAGCTTCTTTGGTTGTTAGCTTACTGTAGCAGGCACTGCTCACTTTTCTTTAATTTCACTTTCATGCTGATGTACTAGCAACAACTCTGTTTAGAATTTAGATAAACTCTGGGGTGTCAACATCCTTCCTCTAAGAAGCTATGATTGCTAAGTTTTACTGGGGAAATCCCACAGATGTATACCTGGATTGTATTTGCAGCAATTATAATGTCTCCACTCTTAATTGCTAAATGTTGTTGGATAAAATGTCACTGACAAAGAGGGAATGATCCCCTGAGTTTATGAACTTGAGTGGTTTAGAGATAGCAATGTTCCAAAGTAGCTATGACCGATCATACTTAAAAACAAACTGGCACAGAAAGCAGTAATGTACTATATTTTGAATTTCTGATATCGCCTTGTGCTGGTTCACTAGTGGCTGCCTAGCACCAATGTAAGCACCATTGTGCCATTGGACACCTTTCTGCACAAAAACAATCCTTAGAGGCGTTCTCTTTCTAAGTGTGCTGAAGAATGCTGCACGATTAGAAAGAGTAAGCAAAGAGGAGAAAAAAATATATTTCTCCTTATTGAGCCTGTATCTGGGAAGTGTACCTTTGTGACGTATTCCCAAGCTTACTAGTTTTTGTAAATTTGGCAATGCAGCAAAAATACATGGGTGGATGTGTGAAAATATCACTGCTCATCCCATATAATGCTGTTCTAATGCAGAGTAACACAAGGCAGCGTCTTATGCTGCCTTATGTTGTTGCTTCAGATCTACCAAGCAATGCAGGGCCACGCAAGGAGGCCTTATGTGGCTTGGTAAGACTGACTTAAGGTTTGTGTATGACATCCTGAGTGATGCAAGGGCAACTCAATTATTTGATAAATCTGCCCACTGTGCATAATTACACGTAATGTAATGGTGTCATTTCAGGATTTTCATGTGGCATGCATATTGAGAAACTCCTGAAATACCGTGAATTATATTATTTTAATTTTAATTTCAAACAGGTCTATTAAATAGTACTATTTGTGTAGGAATGCTCCCATGAGGGATACAAAAAAATCTGCCTATGTTTGTCACTGTACATAAAAATACTAGGTAAATGGTAAACATTCAGGGAAATTGTCTGCTCATTTTTTCCAGCTGTATGGATTCGACCAAAGAGTGAATTATTGAACCGGACATCCAGACCTTTTGCATCGCACCAGGACCCGGAGAACCGCTGACCTGTATCGACGAGGGAGAAGAGCTCCAGTCCGGGAGGACCAAGGACGACGAAAAGAGGGAGCTGGACCCTTACCGGCACCGTGTTCAAAGCGGCCACGGCCCTGGAAGGTTGTGGCTCCACAAGGTACGAGGCCAGCTGGGGGCTGGGTGTGGTATGGGAAGAGTGGGGGTGAGGGGCAGATGCACCGGAGTTCCCGAGTAGGCTGACCACACTGAGAACCAACAAAGCCTTGTAGAGTATAAAGCCCTTGGAAAGAGAACCAGCACAAATCACGGTGGTGGTCAGGTGTAAAGTCCCTCACTCCCTCTCCCTGACTGGTTTTAAAACACAGAAGCGCTTTCCTGACCGAGCCTTCCTTTTCTTTTCTTTATTTTGGATTCCCGGACCTGGGCACCACTACACGGAGCGAACAACTCCTCCTGTCCTCGGGAGCCTGAACCCGGAGGAATCCTGCTCTCTGAAGAAAGAGTGAGTGAAGACGACCTCTATATTTCTGTTGTTTAAAAGACACTGTCCTATAGTGTTGAGTCCTTTAATAAAACATTCTAGCAACCCTTCCCTGTCTTGCTGTCGCCTTCTCCACCACGCCACAGATTGATAGCATTGTTTATTAATTGCATTTTTGATGACCGGGTAGTTTATGTCCTCTTGACCCCAGTTCTGTGTTGCCAAGTCTAACATTTCTACTGCTTCCTGCATATAGACTGGTCATGGGTTGGTTGGCCCTCCGTAGATTGATTTAAGCATGCTCTTCAAGCTTCCATCTGGAGATTTAAGTACTTGGTAGTAGTATTTTGCATTGCACCCAAACATTCTTTGTTCTGTTGCACGAGGCCGAACTCCAGGCGCATCCAGCTATTGTCAGTGTATTTTGAAAGCTTAAATATGCGTTTATACGCCAACATTGCTCCTTTTCCATCATTGTGTCCATTTTGCCTGTGAATGCCTGCTGTGCATACCCCGCAGTTGCCCTTAGCGGTGACGGAGTAACCTCCTATATTGACATTTATATAGGTTTATTCAAGCTTGAAGTTTTAAAAGGTATTTCTTTTCTTATAACCAGAGTTTGCAATGCCACTCTTTAAGATATTCTACAGTCTTCTCTATAAGGGCTGTAGTTAATATTCCAGCTCATAGCTGAGCAGCGCTTAGGGCACACTTGATGCGTTATGCAGTCCCTGATGCTGGGGCCGCGCTTATTTTCATGGTGGAAGCCGATCCGGCTCACCAATTTGAAGTTTTTTATTCTTGGTTCACCTTACTGGCGGTGGAGGGAACTGATGATATGTTTCAGACATATACTCCTACTGCTGTTCTTCAGCTGTATCAGCCTTATAGAGCTCATTAGATTCCACTTACAGCTTGCCAACACCGTATTTGGTTTAAGCGCCCTTCCTCACCAATTAACAGTAGTCCGTTTAGGCCCATTATCTATAGACAGGGCCACATGGCCCGTTTTGGCTGGGTTTACCCCACACTCACGTGCTTTTACAACTGCAACTCTGGCAGAGCTCCACGTCTTCACACTTCGTTAAAACGCATATATAGAATGGTAATACAGTACGTCACCCACACTGTCCAGAAAGGACCACCTGGCGCTGCTGTACAACCTGCGGGTCCTGGTGGCGTGACCATCAGTCCTCTTTGGTTAATTATGCCATGGACAAGCGCCCATGGAATAAGGATGAATTTCTCCACGGGCTCCCTATTTATGTAACTTTTTGGCTCCTAGACCGGTGGCTCTTAAACTTTTCCACAGTGTTTTGGAATCTGGTTAATTTTCTCGTCTGCATCCTCTGTTCTACTTGTTTGTTTCTCCCATATTTTGTGCCTTCATACTCACAGACCCTTTCCCCATCTTGCCTATAATTTTTAGAATCTGATCTGGTCTCTAAATAAAATATTTAAAATTCCATTAACTAAACATTTCTCTACATTAAGGGGTCAATTCCGATTCGGTAAAATGCCCTCCGAATAGCCGTAGGGAGCTTTTTTCCAGTACGAATCATATGCAGAAGCGTACCTGTACGTACGATGTAGTACGATGTGTACCCAAAGCAGTCCTCCGTACGAATCGTACGGAAGACCATACAACTCACTAATCCATACGAATCGCATTCGGAACGCGCAGTACGTGATGTCTGTACGGATCAAACCAGCATTTTCCGATACAGCAAGTACGAATCGTATCGACAACACTCCGTACTACGCTTTTTCCATGGGAGCTTAAAAAGTCCGTAAAAGCAGATTTCCTCTCGAAATGCATACAAAACGGACCCCCCGTGTACGGTGTGTACACCCCATGATTGCAGGGGTATGGTGCGTACACCTCTGGATTTCAGGGGTACGGTGCTTATGTCCCCGTGCGTACACCCCATGATCATAGGTGTACGGACCGTAGGGGTACAGTTTGTATACCCCAAGGTCGTAGGTGTACGGTGCGTACACTCTGTGCGTACACCTCTTGATTTTAGGGGTACGGTGCGTATGTGATAGTGTTGCCCTCCGTACGAATTTCTCATACGCGACATTTACCGTACGAATCACGTACTCATTCCCCGGTCCGGATCGTACTTGGCGGGTCGTACGGCATGTTTACGAATCGTACAGTTCACTGTGTGGGTCGATGTCGTACGGATTTACCCTTCATTTCATTACGGTTCGCAATGATTCAGATGTATTTTCTCGCAACGGATTGTTCTACGCGATTCAGACGGATTCGTAAGATTTGTATGGAAACAGCTACGAATACGAATCGTCATACGGATTTGTTTTTCTAATCGAAATCGACCCCAAAATAATCCGACTGTGTTTGAGTTTTCCACCCAAAATAATATTCATATTGATATATAGTATCATCCAATTCATGAGTTTTCATACATTCTACTGACAAGCATTATCAAACAGTATATAACGCTCCAAGCCAAGATGCCAAATATCGACAGACGCTCCTCATATAATTACCACACACATAACATACCATAGTATAACCTATCAGATATGGATAAAGTACCCCTTGCTATACATTTAGAAAAAAATTCCAAGTTACAGAGGAGTTTCATTATCTTTTAGAGGAACAAGGCCTACTGCAGAGCTCTTTAAAAGGGCATAGGCCTCTGAGGTGACTTGTAATATCCTTCTAATTTACCTCAGAGGGTATTTATTTCAATAATTCATAGTCACACCACTACCCTTTCCACAAACCACTTCAAATACTTGTTGTATTGGTCTTTTATGTTCATTGCATAATAAAATCAGAATCAGCACTGCAAAATTAAAGATATGCAGACAGAATATTGAGTTGGAAATGTCCACTTAAACAAATATCGAGTTGGAAATATCGTGACACAGAAATATCGACAGCAAGAATATGCTGGCCAAGAATATCGACTTTATGGTAAGAAATATTGTTTGTAAAAATATCGAAGTCATTGATATTGTTTGCAAAAAATATAATTGTTCAAAATATTGATTTTTTAAATTTGTTTGACGTATTTGAGTATGTATTTTAAATGTATGTGATCTATTATTTTGTATAAGTATTTTTTTTGTTATATGTGTTACATTTTAAGTAGTTATCAAATGTATTTTAATTACATTTTGTGTTTTTTAGTTCCATAGTGGGTTGTGGGTTTATAGGGAAATAGGGTATGAAGTAAGTAATTATAATAAATTAATGATTAATTTTTATTTAGTAATATGTATTTAATTTAGATTTAATAGTGTTAATTGTGGGAAGTAATTTATTATTATTACTTATTTATTAACTGGTTGTCAATTAATATTAATTAATTATCTGGTAATTATTTATGGTAATCATTTTTAGTAGTGGGTAGTGGGTTTTATGGGGTAAAGGGTGAAAAGTAATTTATCATAAATAATTATGACGGCACATACACCCATCGTACAATGGGGGTACGGCTCGTACACCGATCGTACAATGGGGTACGGCACATACACCCATCGTACAATGGGGTACGGCACATACACCCATCGTACAATGGGGTACGGCACGTACACCCCATGATCGCAGGGATACGGTGCGTACCCCTGCGATCATGGGGGGTACGGACCGTACGGTGTGTATATATTTGTGTGCTTTTCCGTACGACTCGCCCTTACCTGACGTGGACCGTACGAATCGCGTCCTCATACTCCGGTCCGGATCGTACTCGTCGGGTCGTACGGCATGTGTACGAGTCGTACGGTTCACAGTTTCAGCCTTGCAATACGTACGGATCACGACGATTCGGACGGATTCACGGAATGCGGATCGTACTTGGCGACTCGGACGGACGGGTACGATTCGTACGGAGAGGGCTACGGATACAAATCGTACGGATGTAATTTTTTATTAGATTTTATGTTATTGGTGTATGTATGCATATATATATATATATATATATATATATATATATGTATTTGTAAATTTTCATATATACAATTATAAAATAATTTAAAATTAATAGCTTATGAATTGTTTTAAAGTAAATATATACATATTACATTTTATATACGTATGTTTACATTTTTTAAATTAAATTCATTTGTTATATTTGTTAAAACATTAAATCTAATCAATTTTTTTCAAGTTAATTTTATTATTTAATATTATGTTTTATACATATATTAAAATCGATATTTTGTACAATTATATTTTTGACATCGATATTTTTGTACTTACCATTATAAATATAGGATGTCGATATTTTTGACATCGATATTTATAACTCGATATTTGTGTATGGGGAAATTTTGGGGGTTGATATTCTTTCAGTGAACCAACATTAAACACAGCATAAAGTAGTTATTAAGTCAGGTTAAAAAAATGCTGCGTATGAGATTGTGTAGAAATTTGCAGTCTATCTGTCCTATAATGACCTACTGCACGGCACAAAAACAGGTGCCTTATAAATCTTCTTTCTGTTGATCATTTTTCCTTTTAAAAAATATATATCAGAAGAAGGAAAATTCAAGCTCTAGTTGTCCTTGTTTAAACTGCAACGGAAAATTATGATCTGTGACCTGTGTTCCACCCTTGCTGCTGGCTCTTGCAGCAGGTATTGGACTTCAGAAGTTAACTGTAATAACTTATTACAGTTGAGCAGCTACTTCCTTCTTTGTTACAGGTGACTAGAGATGCAAGAACATACCAGCAATAAGGAAATTAGAGTTGGGTTCTTATACAAGGATTGCAGGTCACCATGTATTATAGCAGCATATTGTGACAACATCATACGATAACTAATTTATTGACAATGGACTATGCACATTTCTTTCAAGGTTGCAATATTGTTTTAAGATGTGCACATTTGTTAAAGACATGTTATCCTAAACGTTAAGATATGCTATTCCTCTCTATGCCATGTGATAGCCTCCCCTGTCGTTCTGGAAAGAAGGAAATTATATTTAGTCTGGGGCAGGTTCAACTGTATGGCATGAACTGTGTTAATCCAAAATAATTTTATTACAAGACTAGAGTGTCATATTGTGGTTTATTTTCATGTTTTATTATAACAGCATTCAGAGAGATTGCTAACAAAAAAAGGATACAGAGGGGATTATTTACAAGCCCCTTGGGCTGCTGGTGCATCACTACTACTTTGGGAAAAAGTGATGAACCAGCAGCGCAATGGACTTGTAAATAAGCCTCAGAATTCTGGGGCATATTAGCAACAACTTGCAATAATTATCGCAAACCGCGCTTTGCCCGATTTTTTTTATCGCCTCCTATCGCTGGATTTTATCACCAATATAACGTAGTATTACCAACGTCTATCTCCACGGTGATAAAAAATCCAGCGATAGCTGCGAATCCCATCTATAACATGAGATTTCCGGCTATAAAAATTCTATCGCTCAGGAAAATCTCGCTAATAGGCAGGTGGGGACTTAGCCGTAGAATCCACCTCCCATTGACTATTATGACTAAGTAAGGTTTTTAAGGTGATTAGTCACTGGTAAACCTGGTAAAAAGTCAGGTTTTTACTAGGAGTGAAATTCTGGCGCTAATTGCGGTTAGCTCGCGTTTTTTATCGCGTCGCGCGTATTGCTAATAGGCGATAGCTGTGTTAGCTACTGCTTTCAGTCACTACCAGTTTTGGTACGCCCACTTTGCATGTCATTAGTGATAAATATTGCTGACATGCAAAGCGGGCCTCAAACCTGTGGCTATCGCCTGGAAGCTGTCGCTAACTGCTGTTAGCGACAGCTTGGTAATTGGGCGATAAAAAAATCGCCGCTTTATCCGCAAAAAGTGCCGCTAAAGCAGCAATAACGCCCTTGCTAATATGCCCCTTGGTGTCCACAGGAAATATATTAAATTGCAATGCCCGGGAGTATTGGACCAAGCACTACATAAGAATGTTAACCAGATAAGTAATTAGTGTCATAAAAGGCCCATGCAATGTCTGTCCCCCTCTTTCTTGTTGCTGTGGCAGTCAGACTTAAGTGACCTTTCAATTTATTTAAACGTACTCCATATTTGTGCTTGTCAAATATTGTTGATACATTTGTTTCATTCTCTTGTGGGTTCATTTCAATTTATGAGATTCTTGGTCAGTGTTTTCCCCATTCGATGTCTCACTATTTGGGAACCCATTGAGGATGTAGGGGTCACCTTCAACTCTCGTTGGCTGCTCTTCCACCTAGCGCACCCCAAACGACCTACTCTTTACTTGATGTCAGCATGTTTGCATGCATCCTGTGTCTTTTGTTTTTGCTGTCAGGCAAGAGGCCTCCGACAATGACACGTTAGAGGACAGCCAAGAGAAAATAGCAATCCCTGTAAGAATAGAACCAGCGGCAGCTCCTCTGCTATGGCGGAGGAGCGTCACCACCCCCCAAAATGGCAGAAAAGGAAAAATAAAATGATAATGAACATTTGTTTTATTTTCCCTTTCCTGCCGAGTCGTGGTGCCTGGGGGAGGGGGGGCGGTGACAGGCACTGAGGGAAGTGGTAGTGCATTCCCTTCTATGCGCATGATGATCTCAGGCTGGCCAAACCATCATGTGCAGTGATGGGCTGGAGAGAGCAGACACAGATTCCCTGTCTGTCTTGGAACGCAAATCGAGAGTGCTCAGGGCAATCATGAAGCTGCTCTCCTGCATGAAATCAGCTTCAGGACTGGCCACAGGGCATTCTAGGACCCTGTGTCACCTGGAGAAGAGGCTCCAGGTAAGGTTTTTTTAAAATAATAACCTTTTATTTTTATCACCCATGAACCCCATGCCCCCCTACCCTCCCTAACCCCCTCCGCCCATGCCGTCGCTTGTTCAGCACACCGGCCTCTGCTGAATACATTACCCTTGTCACATGGGAGGGTCAAATAGCTATTTTTCTACTATCATAGAGGTCTGGGAAATCCAAACAGTAATGCATTTCCATAACGAGCTTTTCAGCAACCTCATTCAATCCTTATTTTTAAACCGTTTCTGCTATTTATCACAGACTGAGCTGTGATCCAACAAAAACATCAGAGCTTCCAGCGAAAGGAGCTATAGAACCTACACTCTTGTACAATGCAGATTTCATGAGCAATATCTTTCTCGTTAAAAAGATAATCAAAAAGTTGACCACACTTATCAACTATCTTAATCTTATTTTTTACTAGCTTATCCGTCGCACGTTGCTGCGATCTCCGAAGAAAGGAAATTCAAGGAAACTCGTCATGATAACATTCAATTTACATTGTGTCATTTTAATTGAAACTTATTCATTTTAATATGGAAAACATTTCAAAGTGTCATTTTAATTCTATTTATTTATTCGAGTGCTTGTTTTTCCGTCTTGTGCATACATCAGTATTCAAAAGATTATGAGGGCCCTGGTGGGCCGATATTTAAAAAAAGTTTATGGCAGAAACCTTTGCGGGAGTGTACTCAACAACTTCCCAAAGTTTCATGGCGATCGGATGAATGGTGTTTTAATTCTATTTAATTATTCGAGTGCTTGTGGATACATGATTTGTTGTTTTTCCGTCTGGTGTGTACATCAGTCTTCGAAAGGTTATGAGGGCCCTGCAGGGGCCGATGTTTAAAAGAAAATTATGCCAGAAACCTTTGCGAGAGTGTACTCAACAACTTCCCAAAGTTTCATGGCGATCGGATGAATGGTGTAGTAATGCATATGCCAGAAAGCTTCGCGGGAGTGTACTTAACAACTTCCCAAAGTTTCATGGCGATCGGATGAATGGTGTAGTAATGCATAAAGGACAAACAGACAGACAGATTTTAATGTATCTTTATATCCAGTCCTCCATCTCAGGGACATTCTACAACATTAGAACTGGATGGCTGATTTGGAACTCAAGTGCAGTTATTTTGCTGTTCCGGTTTGCTCTCAACATACAAAATGCCTTCAGTGTTTTGGGAGGACTTACATCCCTTCTTCATATCCTTGGAGTTTCAAAATGCATTTAAAGCTGGTGATTTCTTACCATAGAACTTTGGGTGCTCATTTCGTAGGGTATCTGGTCGAGTTTCCTATTTTGGCCTAGGACAAAGAGCTTCTTCTTTTTCAATCCCTTCAGTTCTGCATTTCACTGCAGTGAGAATTAGTTTTTTTTTCGATAAATCAGAAGAAACGTTAATTTTTTTCCTACCCTGTCTAAAGAATTTTTGGATTTTCAAGTCAACTCAATATCCTCCACCATGCAGTTACTGGAAGCAAAGCTGTCAGTATTTCAAAAGAAAATGATTCATTTCTTAAAATTGTCACACATTTGTCTGCACCATTGAGCCATAGTAGGTGTGTTTGCATCATTGATTCAAGCAGTTTTCCTGGATCCCCTTCACTATTAAGCACTTCAGTGCCTAAAGATCCTCCTACTAAAACAAAGTATTAGTTATGAAGTCAGAGAGCATATTTACAAGCCCTTATCGCCACCACAATGTCACTTTCAGTATTGTTGTGATGGCGAAAGGGGCTTCGCCTTATTTACAAGGCAGCGTTAAGCCACTTACCATGGCTTAATGCTGCCTTGTAAATAAGGCACCCTTTCACGCTGTATTTAGCGTGAAAGGGGAGGGCAATGGGTGTTGTGGTGAGAGTTCCACTGCAATACCCATTGATTTTGACGCTGCACCATATTTACAAGGGTGGCATAAATATGGGGCAGCGCGAACACTAAGACCAGAGAAAACTTGGTCCTAAACAGGCGAAACGAGGAGAAATGCTTTATTTCTCCTTGTTTTTGCTGTTTCCATGTGTACTGCCATTTGCAGCACACATAGAAACAGCAAATCGGCTACGATTGTTTATGTGCAGGAAGGACCCCCTTCCTGCACATAAATTATCATTTTAAAAAAATCGCTGTTTTGCAACTTATGTGTGCTGCATTAAGCAGCACACATAGAAGTTGCAAAACGACATTTATAGATTGTTTATGTGCAGGAAGGGGTACCTTCCTGCACATAAACAATCTTCCCCCCAATGCAGACACCCTTACACTATGGTGCAAGGGTGCCTGTGTTAGTGTTAGGCAGCTGAACTTAGTGCCAGCGCTTGTGAATATGGCACATCCCTGAGTTTTGAGAATGGAGAAGTGTGGTGTTAGCAACGTTTGCTTAACACCACACTTCTCCATTCTGCTGTAATTATGCCCCATAGAAAAAACAAAGAAAGAGGCTTCTTAGTGGCTGGAGCATATTCACGCCTGGAACAGGAGAGACATTTTCAATTCCACCCCAGATGTTCTCTTAAAATTCAATGCAGGTTTATCTGGATGGGGAGGCTTGTTGCGGTCAAACTCAAATGGAGTCATATGGTATTGGAAAGAGTCTTCTATGCACATAAATTGTTCTGTGTTTTGCAATTCAAACCTTCACAAAGAACCAAACTCAATGGCCAGTCCCTCTTTGGATGTGCAATGTAATTTCAGTAAGATATATGAGTCAAATGGGAGGCACTCAATCAAAATTTCTTGTTGAAGTAGCCAAAGTGTTTTGGGAATATTGTCTATCCTGCCATGCCTCAGTCTCTGCAGAGTACATTTTGGAGAATCTTTCTTGATATGTTTGCTTCCAGGATCTATGGTCAACAAAGTGGAGTTTACATTTAGTGCCTTGATCAAATACCTTTAGATTGAGATGCTTTCCTTTATCCCTAGAACTAGGGTCCTCTCTATGTGTTCCAGCATTCATAATAATATCATTTTGCCTCCCGTAAGTCAGGAGGGAAAGAAGACATCTGAGATATGGTACTGGATCTTCTGCAGATGCCACCCGACATTCCTGTCCTTCTTCCTCTTTGAAAGCATCTTTTAGTGAATCATGCAGGATCTTACCACATCTTTGAGAGACAATCAAAGACTAGGTAAGTCTTTATTGTATAAAGTTAATTGAAACTGATAAAAAGTTCAAGATAAAAAAGTCGTGCAAATAGTGCTTTAGGGTAGCTAAAACAATTGGTTGGAACCAAATAAAAGCATTTGGTGTTAAAAAATGATCATGCGAGTTGCCAGGGCCGACTAGGTCTAATGACCACAAGTCCTTTAGTTTTGCTCTCTAAAAGCATTTGCCTGTTGGTTCATCAACCTGCTTGCGCGAAAATTCACATCAATTCATTAGTCGTGTGTGCTATTCCCGCTATGCAAGGATGTTCTGTCATTTTCCAGTGGTATTACCAATGTTTCCCAGCTTCTCGTTTATCTGTGCTAAGAATTTTACTAGCTCACAGTTCATCTGTGGATCTTCTGCGTTAAAACAGGTTATCACAGCTTGCCTCCATGTTCGGATCTCTTGCTGGTTTTAGTCAAACTTGAGCAGGCACGATCTTTCTCTTGTTAGACTGGGGCATGTGCATATCAGGTGAGCCATGTCCTCAAGTCCGTTGTTGTACAGTCGGCAATCTGGAGACGTTTGCCCCCGCAGCCTTGGTAGGTGCTGAATGGCAGGTAATTTTCCTAATTGATGTTTCAGGAAATTCTCCTTGTTGGTCCTGGAGTACCCTGCACTGAAGTATGGTTGTGGAATAAGCGATATATAACCGTTTACTTGTCATCCAGGCGTGCAAAGGTAGCTTTATCTCCTACTAATGACATGCTCCTTATTGTCTTCTACACAAGTTTCTTCATGCTGGCATGTGTGGTCGGGATTTCCCAAGCCTGGCTGAGACTGGTGTTTTTAAGGCCCTGATATAGATGTTTACTTGTCCGAGCTGCTGTTCCCTGTTGAAATGCTTACCAGAGTAGATGGCTTAAACTGTTTACAGTGGCGTTCTCCATCTTATGCCAGCAGGTTATAAACACCCACTTCCTTGCTAGCTGTTGTTTGATGAGGCCAAATTCTAGGCAGGTCTGGGCAGCAGATGCATATGGGGGAATGTTAAACATAATTCTGTAGGCCCTGATTAGAGTGCCTTCCAGGGTGTGTGCGTCTGTTCGTTTTAGTGCTTTGCTGCCGTATGTAAACATGGGCAGTAGTTTGGCTTGCGCAATCTGAAGGAGTGGAGAGAGCTTCAGGCCCGTAAATTGGGATTTTATTTGCCTCAGTGTTATTGCAAGGGTGACTCCTTTCCTTTTTATCGTCTCTAGCTGACTTTTTAACTGGCCTCTATTGTCAAAAATGACCCCCAGGTATTAGTAATTTGTATTTGGGTGTTCAAAAAGTGCCAGTGGTGGGGTTTTTCCCCTCGTCTTTTGATAGACATTGACTCAGTTTTTCCCAGGTTTACTTCCAGAAAATTGTCATTAGCTCATTTTTGAAGAGAGTTTAAGAGGTGTTGCATGCCTACGTGCGTGTAGCTAATTAGGACTGCCTTATCGGCATACAGGATGCTGGTTAGGGCCTTGCCTCCTATCCTTGGAGCATGTGTGCTGCATTGGTTTAGGGTCTGCGTCAGGTCAGCCCTATAAAGGTTAAACAGGGTTGAAGCAAGCACGCAGCCCTGTTTTGAGTCCTTTGGTCCTCGGAATGCGCCTTGACAGGTGTGTGCCATCACCCAGTTTAGCCTGCACCCAGGTATCAGTGTGAAGGGATATTAGTGCGCCCAGCAGTGCCTGCGGGATCCTCCAGTTTGCCAGCATTTCCCAGAGATTGGCACTCTCGATGTTATCAT
This sequence comes from Lissotriton helveticus, assembly GCF_964261635.1. Classification (NCBI taxonomy): domain Eukaryota; kingdom Metazoa; phylum Chordata; class Amphibia; order Caudata; family Salamandridae; genus Lissotriton; species Lissotriton helveticus. Next base: position 226,637,695 of record NC_136072.1, on the reverse strand, counting down.
AGGCAGCCTTGAAGGCTACAAAGCATAGGTGAAGTGACCGTTTTGATGATGTTGCCTTGTCCAGGAGTAATGACAGTGTTAAGATATTGGTTAAAGTCCCTGTGTTTTTGGAGAAACCAGTTTGGTTGAGTAGTATAAATCCTTGTTCTGCTGCCCATTGCTGAAGTTCTTCAAGTAAGGTGCCTGCAATGTATTTGACTTTGTTGTCTAGTAACACGACTAGACAGTAGTTTTTAGGTGAAAATTTCTGGCCGTCCTAGTCTGTCCCAGGCCTTTTGAACGATTCAATCAGCTTCATGGAAGGATCCTGGGATCCTAGTACCAATAGAGTTTGCAAATCCGCTTGGGAATCTTGGTGTCATTGGCATATGGAATCAGGCATTATCCCATTACTGCACATATCTCCTTCAAAATTTATTGGTAAAATTGAGTTTTCTGGCTCACTCAGGCAAGTCCTGAAGATTTTAAAAACCCTCCAGAAATACTCATAGTATCTGATGTAGGTTGTATCCTATAAGAAGTGAGAGGAACATATAGAAAGTTCATAAAGAGGCTACTTTAATTTAGTGACTCTAAGATATACACACTGACACAGTTTTAAGAGATGGATTGTGCATTCAGTGTTTTTTAAAATTTTAAGCAAGGAACTATATCAACACATTCAGGAGATCAGTATAGGACAACCTGTCAAGGGCTGTTATGTAGGATTGTACTTGGAAGCAACAAGTTTTGAATACTTGCAAGGTAATGAGAAATACATGCTATAGGTGCAGAATTGATTGGAATTAACAGCACAGGACTAGAAACATGTTTTTAAATGAGGGGTAAATGCCAGTTGCAACACACAGGCAAAATATGTATGGGATCTGGCTATGGCTCATGTTCCAGGTTCTATTGCTTGTGTTCTTGGTTCAGTGGTCTATGTTCTATGTGTAGTGACAGTTGGAGCTCAAGAGGAAAATATTTATGACTTAGAGGCTGAGGTCCATTTCTTGGAATAAAACCTACTTTCTCTCTCAACCTCAAGAAAGACTCAACTCGTTATTTCTGGAATAAACACTACCAATTGGTGACTGTAGCATTCTCCCCAGCCTGGGTACATATAAATGTTCACACCACACATGGAGCTCGGTCTTGCAAGAGTTTATTCTAGAGAGTATAACCGTTAACTGCACCTACTACGTCATGAATTTCCTTAACCATACCCAATCGTTTATGTCACTATTCTACATCCCACAATATCTAACATACACTACACTACATATCATTCCTTGTTAAAGAAAAAGTACACAAAGAAAATACATATTTACATCATAACTCCTCAATGAGTCATCAAGGTGCTCAAATCAATTGTCCAGATATCGTTGCGTGAGTTTGAGGAGACATAGGAGAGGCATCGCCCGGCTTGCACAGGTGATAAAGACACACGTCGTTTGGCTCTCCTGACTCCAAGATGGAATGGTCTCACTCTGAACACCTGGAGTCAACAAACCTCAAGGTAGGTGTTTGAAATAAGAAGAATCTCTTGTGATGGACTTTCCAGGATGATGAGTAGTCGCCATGTGTCCTTTGCTCTTAACAACCCTCAGTGGGTCAGCATCAAAAGGAGCATCAGACTTGCAGTTCCGTTTCTGCCTGACAATGACTTCCTCTCCTCCTTTGAACACAGAACTCTGAGCACAGTGGCCCCTATCGTCATAGGTCTTCTGTTTGATTTTGTGAGAATAATCAGTAGTGCAAAGTGTATCAATGTAAATGGATCTTTCAGTGGCCATTGTAGCAATGGCTCTCCCAAACATTAAGGTGGCAGGGCTTTCACCTGTGGTAGAATGGTGGGTTGACCTGTATGCAGGAAGAGTAGAGTGAGGAACTGATTTGGGTGCAAGCCTTTCCAGCACAGTGAGCTCAACGATCTTGTTGTGGGTGCATATAAATCACTCAATGACACCATTTGCCTCGGCCTGGGAGGTGAGCTTTTCTGATGATTCACATCTAGGTGAATGATAAAATCTTTAGATTCTCAACTATTGAAAGGGGGACCATTGTCAGGTTTCAAAATCAAAGGAACACCCCATATTGCAAAATACTTTCTAATCTTTCAATGACTCTGCCATGAATAGTTGATGACAGATCTTCCACAAAGGGGTAAAATGGGAGCATTCATCAGCATTTACTAGTAGAAGATGTGGAAGAGGTGTGGCGCAGCGGCCAGGGCGACTGGCTCCGGAACCTGGGGGCTCACTGTTCGATTCCCTGTCAGCCCAGCACCATGTGACTCTGGGCAATAGCTCGCTTAATCTTCCTGACGGCTCCCAGCACCTTGAGACCTTCGGGTAATTGTTTACACTTTACAACTACTGGACATTTACTTTACATTTTCAAGAGGTCCAAAGAAATGAATGGCACTCTTCTCCCATGCATGCTTTGGAAGATGAGACATGTTTAACGGATGCGTGGTTGTTTTGAATGACAAGGAACTACACAAATGATATGCCCTTAATTCCTTTCCAACTCTTTCATCAAGGCAAAGAAATCACACTCAGTTTTGTTGGGCTTGTTTAGTAGAAACAACTCCACAATGTCCCTCATGTGCCAGTTCAATTATTTGTTGTTATTAGGCTCTCAGGTATGACAAATCTTGACCCTCTTAATATAATGCCTTCTGGGGCAACTGCAAGTAGTTCCTTCCCATTTTTGAATTTCTGGTATTGTAGATCATCATGAAGAGGTTGCGTATGTTTTCTCCAGGATTGAAGTGTAAAAACGACTGAGTATTAATAAATCTCTGTCAGTTCTCGTGGCAGTAATGATTTGTTCCACCGATATAGCAGCAGGTACACCGGATTTTCCGATGGAGTTAATTAACAGAAGCACCAATACCTTTAGAAGTGTTGCCATGACACAGTATTGCTACAAGTGAAAATTAGTCAACAGTGTGAGAGGCTATCTTGGCCTAAGGATTGCCAAAAATGGTGAGTAATTCTTGGTGATCATTGACAACTGTGAATACATGGAAATGCTCACAAGACCACACCGCAGTGAAGTTTTCTTTTTCAGGTTGTGAATAAGCACATTCCATCTGTTGCAAACTCCTGCTAGCATAAGCCACAATATCTCTTGGTGAATTTGGATATCTATTGTGCTGGGCAAGTATGGCCCCTAACCCCACTGGGCTGGCATTGAAAACCAACTCTGTAGGTTTAGATGAATGTATGCCATTTCAGTGGCATTGTCAATGGCATGGCATGTTTGATTTTCTTGAAATGTATTCACATACATGGGATTATCCAAATTAAAAATGTTGTTGAGTTAAGTCTCTCAATGGGACATTTAAAGTGGCAAAGTCACATATGTACCTTGAACAGTAGCTGGCTACGATCAAGGAAGGATCGCAGCATAATTACATTTTGTGGGGGAGAGGTGGATGACAAAGCTTGTACTTTATTTGGATCAGGAGGCATTCCCCTTCAGAAAAGATATGGATTTTTTTTTAAAGATATGATCAACGAACTTGAGTTTTGTTTTGTGAAACTCACTCTTTGCTACATTTAAAGTGAGACCTGCATTACCAATTATGCGACACACTTGTGTCAGAGCGTTATCATGTCCCTTTTGTGTGGCTCCAAAAAACAGTATATCATTACTGTAATTGAAAGCATCTGTGGCTGACATCATTATTCAGTGAATGACATGCTGAAAGGGTTCGGCAGCTGATGACACCCTGAAACTTAGTCTTTTATATCAAAATAAACTAACATGAGCCGGAAAGGTAGTAATGTACTGTAGTGTAGCTCCTATTTTCCCAATAGGCTCTGCGCATTGGAATAGTACCTACAGCAGTAAAGGCCTAGGCCAGACGTTAACTAGGTCTACTACTGTCGATACTAGACTTAATTTTTGGGTTTGCCAGCTAAGCTCAGAGTTCGCTAGAAACTTTCTCGAATGTTCAAGGAAGGATTAACTTCCCTGATTAGACAAGAAGGGATTTAGTTTCTGACAACCATAGAACATGACAACTTTGCTCTCCCCTAATCAAGAGTCAATCTCGAGAGTCGTGTGAGCACAAGGCAATTATTTTACTCAGTCAGTACGTGCATTCTTAGTCTCATCAGAATGTAGAGAAAAGGAAGAGACGGGCGTGTTCAATAAAAGATGTTATTTATTGATCAGTCTCTTTTCTCGTACAAGAGAAATGGATCGATATTATTGCAATACTTATAGTTAAGTAAAGTGCATACATTAGAAGCAATAGTATAAAATAATACTGTAAAAACATTGATATGGTTTCTGAGCCATATGATGTTTAAAATGATTAAAATATATTTACATACACATATACATTTGACTAAACGTACTCAACTGGTGTTTCTAAATATGCCTACCCCGTGTACCTGACCTAAGTCTAATGCGTGGGCGGGAATAGAAAGTTACAGTTTAAGTTAAGTTTGTTTTTGCCAAGTGAATAACTAAAGAATTCTCTGTGAGGGGTTATTCAGTTCTGTACCTGGAATTTAGGATGAATGAGGAATGGTATCTCTTTCTCTGCTCTCGATATTCCAGGCTGCCTGCGAGGGCTACCCGGAAGCGCCGGTGCTGGGTCTCTCGGCTTGAGATAGCAGCGCGTCTCTCAGCGCGTCAGGAAGGCAGGGCTGCTCCCAGCGGGGTCTGCTTCTGCTCTCGGCTTCGGCAAGTATGGCTGCTCCGTCTTGTCACCACGCGTGTGTTTGCATAGGGCAAGGTCGGCAATATTTATACCTTAAAGGTGCCGGGATTGACGTAAGGATGGACATAGGTACGTCAATAAAGATGTCATACGACTTGCTCATTAGCACATTCTTTACTAAAGTTCTCTGTGAAATCAAAACAATGGCCGCACGGATTATCCAGGTTGTCATAGGTTCGATTTGTTATGAGAACGTCGTATGCCTTATCAGGGGCTGGAGGAATGTCGCTTGTCTAATTAGATCTCAAGCGTTATGACCTAATCAGATAACACGTTCCTGTGCCGTAGTGTGACTGCGTCAGATAACGGTATCTGCATCATGGGGGTTTTCTTGCCTCATGGGCTGACTGTTAGTTAACTAGCTAGGTAGTTTAACCAGAATAGGGTCAGGAATAGGGGGATCGATTCAGAACCTATAGAAATACACGACACCCACTCCACGCTAACTATGGTCATATCTACTAATCTATGCATAGTATAACATAGTACAACATACTATAGAGTATAGTGTATACCTTACCACCCCAAAATACATAAATGCATTTTGAAATTTTCAAATATACTGAAAAATTGCAGTCATATATATTGTATGCACTTAAGCTATGAATTAAATGCAAAATAAAACACGCATTGTTATGCATTATTGCTTTTTGGTATATGAGAAATACACATGAAATGGCTCTTAATATAGCTATACAGAAAGGAAGGTCGAGACCATTTCATCACATAATAAAATATTTGTGTACATACCAGCGGGCAGCTAAAGTCTATATAAAGTATCTAAAATAGAAATCTTAGTTCTTTAGGAATAGTTTCTTACTTTAAGCAGAAGATCAGTGTCCCGGGGTAAAAATATATAGAAAATTTTTTTAAGGGCTTGCTGAAAAAAGTTGCTGTCCGTGAACTGGATTGTAATTGTTCATGTGACTTTATTTTTAAAGTTGAAGGCCGAATTCAGGGAACGCCGTGTGCGAGTTTACTCAAAAGTCTCTATTTCTGTTCCGGAGAGAACATCATATCATTCAGGCTTTCGAAAAAACTGTCAACAGCTTCATGGGAAAGTTCCACTAAGTCGGAAATAGGGGTAACCATGCATTCGTGCGCATGATTGTCTCCATTGACATTCTGATTTGCATTGCTGACAGAAGGTCGTACCTGTTCGATGCTGCTTTCATCTCGAACTTCACTACCCTTCAATCGTAGTGGTGAAGATTCCAGGAATGCCGTCATCAGAATTGGCAGCCTTTGAGGGCAGCACAGTGCGTGAACCTTGGTAGGAACCAACAGTGTATCTGCATCCACCGGCGCATCCGATTGTAGCGTCAGACAGGTGTCTAACACGCATTCTTCTCCGCATAGCAGACACCTTAGTACAGGTAAAACACACCTTTGCCACATTGGTCGAAATGATAGAAACCAAGTCATGTTTAGGTCTCTAAGCCGGGAGAGTCCCAGGATTTTTGATATCCGGTCCCGGTATCCAATGGCTAGGATCGTATCTTCCATTGTCGCGAGAGTTTGATCTGTGACATGGGTTGCCATAACGGAAAATAAGGACTAGGAATAGGATTCCTGCAATTAGTCCCAGGATCAGGGGAAGTCCGCCAAAAATCGAATGGACGAAATCTGGAAAAATACCCAGTATGGCTTTGAATGGTGTTAATGCCATCGAAAATACTGTCTTAAATACCTTTGAGACCCCAGTGGTATCAGAAATATTTAAGATTTCGCTCAGGATTTCCGCGAAATGTACGGGGGAATTAGTTGATAATAATGTATGTATCTCTGCAGTCGTCCTTGCGACTTGTAGATCATACGTTTCTTTAGATGACGTGAGCCTTGTAGGCGTCTGAAGAAGCACTGTTTTCATTCTGCTTAAAGTATCTATTCGAATAGAAGTAATTTTCAAACCGGGCCATGCCCTTGCCTCCCTGTCTGGAAAGGAGCTGGGGAACAAAGAACGTCCACAGCACTTGACCTTCGCCGTCGTAGTGACGAGATAAGGAGTCCCGGGCATAAGACTACAACATCTGCGGTCTACAATAAGAATGTAACTCCCATTATAGAGTCTTTGAAAGAATGGTTCTATTTCAGTTGCAGGTGCGCCTTGCTGGTGACATGAAAGGTTGTCTGAATTCCCTTCACAGGCTCCGTGCAAACTAATACCGTTACACAGAAGCGTGCCGCTTAGTGACATAGCACAATTGTTGCCACTAAGAAACACTTTCTGTCCTTTGTTACTGACACATGCATGTGAATAGGGCAGGTTCCAAGTTGTTTTAAGGTACCCCTTTCCCAATTTCTCGTACATGCCAGCCTGTATATATTTTTGGCAGTATTGAAACCTGAAGGTTGAGATTGGAATATTTATGATTCCGTGGATTATCCATTCACTGACAGGTCGTTCTGACATTGTCATTGGTAATCTTTCTAGTTTTTCAATGCTCAAGATTGTATAATCAGCACCCTTCTGCGCCATACCGATTTGTCTATCAGTAAGGTTAAAGATTTGGAATAGTGACGTTGTGTTAATTAAACGCCAAGGCACATAGCCTGAACGCAGATTTTGTAACGTCCAGCCAAGCTGTACAATGGAACGCAATTGTGACTGTCCATGTTGTAATAACAGTAAGTCTTGCGATAATATATCGATTGCTGAAGACACAATGCTGTCCAATGAAAAAATTCTGGAGGACAGAGTCATTAACCCATTGTCCACTACAGAAAGTGATTTTTCCAAATTAATACGGTCAATTTCCCGTATTCTTTCTGCTGTTTCAATTTGAGTAACCATCCAGGCCTCATTGTATGCTGCATATACAGAGGCTGCTATGAAACGCTTTTGACGCTGTTTGCGTGGTCCCAGTATGAAATCACGCAAGTCAGCACCATCAGTAAGTAAAGTTAGGTGTTGCTTAATTTCAGGCAGTGTGGAAGTTTGTAGCCATTGAAGGCATAATTTGCCCACACTGTAGGTTGTTATTATCCCTGGGTGATGTCTTTGGGGATATCTAGGGTCTGGCCTGGTCATTTTGAAACCCTGTGTTTTATTCAGGAATCTATCTTGACAGTTATTTGTATCTGTGGGCCAGATCAACCATTGTTTCCAATCAGGATGTGTTCTGTTTTGGTTAAGTATATGGTTTATGTCTATTTCTTCATCTGTTTCAGAGCTATTGCTAAACATTGTTGGCTTTGGAATAGACAGGTTATTTAAATCTTTGATTTTGGCTAAGCCAAGACAGGTGGTTTGTTGAACAGTGTCATTTAAAAATATCATTTGTTCTGGGATCATGCAGGCTCTAAACAAAGCTTCTAAACCCTGTACTTGCCATTCTTTTGTACCCCAAACACTTTTCAAATCAACATTTTTGTCCCAATAATCAAATCCAAAAGTATTCATTTTTTCAAAGAACGAATCAGAATAAATCAATTTTGTGTTGGTTATCATGGTTTTCATCCCTGTCTTGTTTGACAATTTGTAATAAAATGTTTCAGCATTACTAGTGTTAAAACCTTGAAAGTATGAATATTTGTCATAAACGGTTCTAGAGCTCCCTTTTGGAGGTGTAGCACAATGTTCCCATTGATTATAATTTAAAACATTTCTTGGTTGTGCAGATTTATGCAAAAAACTGTTACCATAATGGTTATAGCAATACATACTATCATAATTTGTAGAACCTTGCAAATAATCATGTTTTGTAAATTTAGCAGACATTACTAAGTCAGACATCATATTGTTTATACTTTCAAAGTCCCAATCATCAGCAAATGAGTTTGGTTTTGCAAAATCACTCAAGGAGATCTTGATTTTGTGTGGATATTTCAGGATCTCGACCGGACCATAAATTTCATAGTCAGTGTTGTCCCAGGCTACCCCACCAGGTATTGGAATTGCTGTGAAGTTGGCTGAAGAAAGTTCTGAAGAAAGTTCTCGTTTCTCGACGTGTGAAGATGTGTGTGGTTTGAGGACCAAGTTGATGTTCTGACTTGCTGTGTCCATTTTAGCATATTTTCCCTCAATGAAGCGTCCCAAGGTAAATACCATGATGAGCCAAAGTATGAGGATAAATGCACCAAAACCCACCCAAAATTCAATCCATGGAGTAACCAGATATGTTTCTTTCAGTTGTTTCAAAAGTTCCTTAGCTTTGTCTTTAAAGGATTTTGATGACGGCTGTGTCTTTTGTTCGCTGAAACCTTCAGAGGAATCATCGAAGTTGATGAAGTAACCAGATGCAGTTCTGTCAATTGTTCCAATTGGTTCAGGATTTTTGTTTCTTGCATTTTCACTTGGAACTTCATTGTAGATTGGTGTGTCTCTGCTAAATGTCTTTATTTGGGTTTTCAGAGGTCTGAGTTCTATTGCATTGTTGCATAGTCCTTGTTGTTCTTCTTTAGGCATTTCGAATGTGATGAGCCTCTTTGTTAGGACCTCTGTACTGGTAGCAAACCTTGGTGTTCTGCTACTTATTGGGAGTCCACTTGGCCTACTGTTTGTTATCGGCCACATGTTGTGGTTTTACCAGGTCGATGGATACAACTCGGTTCTCCTTTTTTCCAGCAAGTGGCGGTAGTACAACTGATCTTGTCCCGTTGACAGACAAGACAGGAACTGCTTTTCTGTAAGAAGGCCCAAATTCCTTCTTTACCGCGATCTTCTCCCTGACTAGATCCCCGACTTTTGGAATCCAGACAGGTCTTGCTGGGACAGGTGGTGAATCTTCAGTGGTCGTTGGCTGTTGTTTCAACTGTATGTTGCTCAGGTCTTTTCTTGTTTTGTTTAAGTCCTGCAAAATAGCCAAACGGTCTTTGACATCAAAGGTTTTTTCTATTACCACTGAAGTCTGACTATCAAGGTCAGAGATCAACATCCTAGTTCCGAATAATAATTCGTACGGACTGAATCCCTTCAGAGAATTTCTTGGCAAGTTATTTAGACTACGTTGGACACTTATTAGATGTTTGACCCACCCAGCTCCCGAACCTAATACCTTTGCCGTTATAGATTGCTTTATGTCACGGTTTTTTCTTTCAACAATTCCGTTCCCCTCAGGGTGAAATGGACAAGAGTACCGCAATTGCACGCCCATGCTGACCATGGCCTCCTTATAAGCCCGAGAGCTAAAAGCAGGACCATTGTCCGAATGCAGAATGCCAATTGCGTATGTGCCGATAAAGACCCGCAAATCTTTTATAACAGTTCTGGCGTCAGCCGTTCGCTGGGGCCACATCCATATGAATCTCGTGCATGAGTCCACTGCAACCAAGATATATTTATAGTTACCATCCCTTTGTAAGGGACCGCAGTGGTCTAGATAAACACATGCTAATGGTTTATCCGAGATTAGAAGGGGCGTCTGTGCTGGACGTCTCACAGTTGATACTTTCATTTTTTGACATATTTCACATGCTAGAACATAGTTCCTTGTTTGTCTTCTCATTTGTGGCCACCAGTATCTCTGTTTTAATAATGATACTGTGGCTGAGACGCCAGCATGGGTAGAAGCAAGCCCTTCGTGTGCCGCTATTATTAGTCCTAATCTGTGTTCCATGTTTGGAATTGCCCTATCCCCCACTCCAGGGATTCGAGCAAAAGGAACATTGTTTTCATCAGTTATGTATGAGTATTTTACTGGAAAGCCTTTAGGGAGTGGTTCTATTGAATCCTTTTCTGAAGCGCTGACAGCTTGTAATATTTCGCTGTCTATTTTTGTTTTTGACCGGGTGACGGCTGCTACGGAAGCCGTTTGCACAGCTGCTTTCGCGGCCTCATCAGCCAATGAATTCCCTGCAACGTGAACGCCATCACGTTGATGACTCAGTGTATGTATCACGTGAGTCTTTGGTAGTTCTTTTTGTAAAAGAGCTACTTGTTCCCAGAGCATTTTATGCTTGATTGTGCCACCTTTCGCATCCTTGAAACCGTTCTGAAGCCAGATCTGCAAGTATTCATTATAAGACTGAACGCAATAATACGAATCGCACACTATAAGTGTGGGGAATTCTCGATCGGTATTTTCAAGCGCCATCTTGAATGCTAGTAGTTCAGCTCGCTGAGCTGTGCAATCTCCTAGAGATTGTGTTTTAGTGAGGGTTGGTTTAAATTTCCCTTCGTGCCAACGACCTTTAACAATCGCGCACGCAGCACTGTAAGCTTGTTTACCCCCTACTGCGGGTTGTGCTGATCCGTCTGTATATATTATACAGCCGTAGTGTTCTAGAGGCAGAATTTCGGTTGGCGGAGGACATTCAAATTCATATTGGAGAAATTCTTGTGTTTTTAAGTAAGGATCAAATTCGTACACCACGTCTGTTGCAGCAAGAGAGTTAGCCCATTGTATCCATCTCGGATGGAGTGCTTTAGCATTTGGAATGCTTGCCTTTGTTACCGCCTCTAAGGCTGGTATTGGTGTCACGATTACTATTCGTTTACCTTGTGCCAGGGCTCGTTCTTTTGCTATAGCTGTCTGTGTTGCTGTAAGAATTTTTTCCGTTGGGCTAAATTTCATTTCAGCCTTAGTGTACAAGTGTGATTTGAATGCAATTGGTACCTTATCTCCCTCATTAGAGGTCAGGTATGTGAATCCGCATTTCCCTGGGATGACTCGGATCACAAGGTTGCGTGCATTATCACGGGTTTCTAATTTTGTTTTAATTAGCATGTCTGTTTGTAAGGATCTCAAAATTTCTGTGTGTGCTTGAGTCCAACTGGATCTTTTAAAGTCTGGTTTAATTAGATCATAAAGGGGTTTGACCCTTTCTGCGTAATTTGCAATATATGTTCTTCCGAAATTTAGGAAGCCTAGAATTGACTGTAGGTTTTTTTGTGTTTTAGGAGCTTGGATTACGGCACATTTCTCTAGGAAATTGTCTGCCAGGCTTTTACCTTCACTTGATAACTCATATCCTAAGAATAGGACCGTCAGATGGGCAATTCTGGACTTTTTGAAGTTGAATTTGTAACCCTCTGCAGCGAAACCAAGTATTATGGTGTTCACTCTTTTCAAGTGAGTCTCCAAGTCATCATCTGTTAAGTAAATGTCATCGACATAAGATAATGCTTCATCATCATATAGTTGTAGCGATTCTGTTACTCTCGCTGAGAATACCCCCGGGCTGTTCTTGTACCCCTGGGCTAACCGACAGAATTGTTTTTGAGTGCCATTTACTGAGAAAGCTGTTAAATATCTGCTCTCTGGTGCTATGTTTTGACAAAAGAATCCATTGGAGATGTCCAAGGTTGTTTTGTATTTTTTGCGCACTATGTTATTCATTAGTGCAGCACTGTGTGAGTTTTGCACTGCAAAGGTTTTGCAACATGTGTTAAGGTGTCGGTAATCCAAAACTAGACGATATGAGTTGTCTGGTTTGGCGACCGGAAACAAAGGATTGTTCATTTGTGAGGTGCAAGTTTCAATCACCCCCTGGTATTCTAGCTGATCTAGTATTTTATTTACTTGTTTTTTAGCTTCTTGCTTACTTGGGTACTGCCTTTGTGCAGTTGGTTGTGATTTTAACTGGACTTTGTGAGGAGGAGAATCCTCATCCCATCCTACATGATTTTTATATAAAGCAGGTGCTAAGGCCACTGCCCACTTTCTAGCAAGTGTATATTTTTTATGAATCGGTATTTGATTCGAGAAGGCAGGCATAATTACTTCTTCGCCATGAGGGCACTCCCTGACAAACTCTGGTGGCCAGTCTTTTTCAGCTAGAAGGATGTCATAGCCTTTGGAGAGGTTATCCCAAAATAGTCCCCTAATTTTCCTAGTCTTATCTCCCTCTATACGTAATGTTATCTCGTATATTTTGTGGGGCTTGCTAACTCTGGTATCTGCAGTTTCCACTTGAAGGTATTCATTCGTGTCCACTGTCTCCAGATGATTCATAAGGACTTTGCGAGCTATGCTCACATCTGCTGCGCTGTCTAGCATTGTCTGAGCCCACTCTCCGTTTTTCAGTTGTGTCCTCAGTATTCTCGGCATTGTTAACTACCTTGATACTGGCTACCTTCTTTTTTGGAAATTGTGATTTCTTTTTCAGTTGAGCAGGTTCCTTGTCTTTGGACTTGGCGTGCTCTTCTGATCGTCCTCTTCTTTCCGATTTCTGCGAGGAATTCTGAAAAGATTGAGAGGGACGTGTATCAATGTCTTGATATCTATCAGGTTTTTTAATATTATCCCTATTTCTAAGGTTATATCTATTCCCAGAGGGGTCACTCTGGGGTGACCTTTGTCTCGGGTTTGGAGATTTCTCTCTTCGCCTAGGAGACCTTCCTCTGGACTGGAATTTCTTTTCTTTAGGATTGGATTGTTTATTTCCATCCCAGTTCTTTTTTGGTGAATTATTATTATTATTAAAAAACATTTTTTCTGGACTTGTAGTCAGTTGCGGTTTTACTGGTATTCCACCTAGACTATCTCTGCCTAGTTCTTCATAGGATTTTTCTATGATTCTGGCAATTTCAGCTGGTTGGTCTGCTATATCTGTCTCTTTTAACCTCTGGCGGATCGCCACGTTTGCTGCTTCACCCTTTATGTTGGCTAGTAATATAGCCGAAACCTGTTTGAAGTCTTTTAGTAATTTCATACCAAGAGTTAAAGCAGGTTCTGGACCGTATTCATCTTGAATTTGTTTTAGCACATCTGGTATTACCGAAATGGATGGAACACCGTGCGTTTTTGTATAGATGGAAGCAAAGACTGTACCCCAAGTGTCACAGTCCTCAATGTGTGGTGCGATTCCCATTGGGAGACATATAGTCAGAATCCTGTGTTTTTCCAGCGGGGTGGTGTCAGGAAACACCGCCTCTATTTGGGTAATTTTCTGTGCCAACCAGAATGGTATTTGTTCCCGTTTAGCTGGAACTTTACCTAGGCAGGATTGGATGTTCTGTGGTGTAATTTTATTTGTGTTCCCCTGGTGAGGGGTCAGCTGTGGAAGTTTAATCGCTGGCTGAATTGTTGAAGTCCGCATTGCATACTGAACTAATTGTCTGTGAATTTTTAGTAGTTGTTTTAGCTGTATTAATAGCTCTGCTGCAGGCATTCTTTCGATGTCTGGATGTGGTGTGTATCCGGCTAAGACCGGCCACGTTGCTCATGGTCTTCCTAAAGGACCGAGCCTTGTAATGTGATTGTTATGTATTAGGGCGCCATCAAATAAGAGCAAATGCTCTTGGAATTTGAGTGGTACTTCCACCTCCTCGAAAGGAGTGTACGTTTCAGGAGGTTCCTCTACTTTGTAATAGTGGAAGTACTTTGTTACAGCATTTGCTGCTGGAAAATGTATCCATGTATAGTATACCTCTGTCTGCCGATATTCGTGTGCCTCAATTACGAATATGACTGTGCCACCTCTAGGTGTCAGTCCATTTTCTATAAGTTTTAAGGTTATAGATCTCCTTTTGGCGACCTGGATGAGTATTATATCCGGGTCTGCTGTTTGCATGGTAGCATCAGCATCTGCTATTTCAGTTGCTAATCTAATTGCCTCTCTTTCATCATCACTCTCTGCCATTTTACAGACAGGATGGTATTATTTTTATTTGCAGATCAGGTTTCTTTATGGAAACAGAGATTAGATGCACAATATTCTGGAACTGTTTTATCCTTCAACGTTGACTAGACCAAGAACCATACATAGGAGTTCCCTCCTGCGAGGTTTTGGAGGATATAATAACCTTTCACCCACTCCAGACGTCTTTGGAGTATTTGGGAAAAGGGGTCTGAGTGAGAAAGCACGACTGAGTTACTCTAAATGTCTTACGTTAGTTTTATCGCCCTTTCCAAACGCGTTGGGCGCCATGTAGTGTAGCTCCTATTTTCCCAATAGGCTCTGCGCATTGGAATAGTACCTACAGCAGTAAAGGCCTAGGCCAGACGTTAACTAGGTCTACTACTGTCGATACTAGACTTAATTTTTGGGTTTGCCAGCTAAGCTCAGAGTTCGCTAGAAACTTTCTCGAATGTTCAAGGAAGGATTAACTTCCCTGATTAGACAAGAAGGGATTTAGTTTCTGACAACCATAGAACATGACAACTTTGCTCTCCCCTAATCAAGAGTCAATCTCGAGAGTCGTGTGAGCACAAGGCAATTATTTTACTCAGTCAGTACGTGCATTCTTAGTCTCATCAGAATGTAGAGAAAAGGAAGAGACGGGCGTGTTCAATAAAAGATGTTATTTATTGATCAGTCTCTTTTCTCGTACAAGAGAAATGGATCGATATTATTGCAATACTTATAGTTAAGTAAAGTGCATACATTAGAAGCAATAGTATAAAATAATACTGTAAAAACATTGATATGGTTTCGGAGCCATATGATGTTTAAAATGATTAAAATATATTTACATACACATATACATTTGACTAAACGTACTCAACTGGTGTTTCTAAATACGCCTACCCCGTGTACCTGACCTAAGTCTAATGCGTGGGCGGGAATAGAAAGTTACAGTTTAAGTTAAGTTTGTTTTTGCCAAGTGAATAACTAAAGAATTCTCTGTGAGGGGTTATTCAGTTCTGTACCTGGAATTTAGGATGAATGAGGAATGGTATCTCTTTCTCTGCTCTCGATATTCCAGGCTGCCTGCGAGGGCTACCCGGAAGCGCCGGTGCTGGGTCTCTCGGCTTGAGATAGCAGCGCGTCTCTCAGCGCGTCAGGAAGGCGGGGCTGCTGCCAGCGGGGTCTGCTTCTGCTCTCGGCTTCGGCAAGTATGGCTGCTCCGTCTTGTCACCACGCGTGTGTTTGCATAGGGCAAGGTCGGCAATATTTATACCTTAAAGGTGCCGGGATTGACGTAAGGATGGACATAGGTACGTCAATAAAGATGTCATACGACTTGCTCGTTAGCACATTCTTTACTAAAGTTCTCTGTGAAATCAAAACAATGGCCGCACGGATTATCCAGGTTGTCATAGGTTTGATTTGTTATGAGAACGTCGTATGCCTTATCAGGGGCTGGAGGAATGTCGCTTGTCTAATTAGATCTCAAGCGTTATGACCTAATCAGATAACACGTTCCTGTGCCGTAGTGTGACTGCGTCAGATAACGGTATCTGCATCATGGGGGTTTTCTTGCCTTATGGGCTGACTGTTAGTTAACTAGCTAGGTAGTTTAACCAGAATAGGGTCAGGAATAGGGGGATCGATTCAGAACCTATAGAAATACACGACAGTACCTGCAGTTTGAGTTGGTGGTACCCTTTGTTCAAGTCAAGGTGGGAAAAGACTTTAGCTCCACTCAGCTGCTTAATCATGTCAGCAATATGTGTACCTGGATGTCATTCTCTCAATCACCTTGTTAGCTTGGTGCATATCAATACAGATGCTCATGACTTCTCTATTATCCTTCTCAGGCACTACCACTATGGGTGACACCCATGTCATCGGACCAGTGGATTGCTCTATGATGTCATGCTTTAATCGTGTCTCAAGTTCTTTCTCAACATCCTCTTGTAAATGAAACATAAAATGATTAACTATCTCATGATAGGTATTGGAATTGTAGTTTACAGAAATCAGCTCCATGTCTGCAGCAGTGCTGAAACTGAGTAAATATACACTTAATTAGGTACCTTGCAGGCCATGAATTGGTGCTTGAATTTCCGTCTTTTTATGCTTCACAGTTGCTATAAATGAGCCTTGATTTTGCAGTTACGTCAAAGCAGCCCATGTGGTTTTCGATAGGGTTAAACAAGGCACAGGAGACAGTTCATTGTACTTTTCCACTGACATAATGTTTATTGACGCGCCACTGTCTATGATAAAAGGTACGGAGCACCCATTCATATTGAGTGTGATTTTGGCACAGTGTCCAAATTAATTTCTCACTTTCGCTTGCTAATCTTGCTTCCAGCAGCATTTTTCCTTGCAGGAAACTAATCCTACATGCGCACTTTGGCCAGTGGTTGACATTGATATCGCACACCCATCTTCCTCACTGTCACTTGACAATATATTGCGGGTTTATATAGCGCTAGGAATCGACTCCCGGAGGAGTATCTCCACGCTTCGACCGCTGGGGAACCTGTCCTGGCTCACCCTGATAGATGGTCCCTGATGGGTATCTCTAAGGTGCGACCAAGCATCCCCGGCGGTCAGGGGGGCCGTTGTGAAGATGAGGCAAGCTGATGCCCAGAGTTGCCGAGTGTGGTTTCTGACTAGAGTAGGCACCGAGGCGAGAATTATCGAGTCCGCTGACCCTGGTCCAAGACCCTGCCGCGTCGGGAATCGAACCCTGGTCCCGGGCCGTTCTCTGCTTACGGGTCTGCCGCCTCTAACCAGTGAGCCACACTTCTCCACCACAATGACAGTGAAGAACCTTTAGACAAATTTGATGACAATTGACGTCTTTCAGTTTCTACTTGCCTGATTTGATGTTGCCTCTTGGCCTTGTAGGTGTGGTTGTAACGTCTCTGGATTGTTCTTGTATCCATTTTGTTTTCTCGATGTAATGCACTTGATCCTCATTTGTTTTCCAAAACGTTGCAAAATGGTTCTCCTTTCTGCAGCCTTTGCTTATCTGTCTGCTGGTGGGACATTTATCTTCATGTGGAAAGGAAAATACACATCTAAAACACAACTTCTTTTTATGTGGAGACATTACTTTGTGGCCTTCTACCTTGTGTTTTGGCCTACTTTCCACATTCAGCACTTATTCATTTTGAGCCATTACAGACTACATGTAAGCAGCCTGTCTGAAAGATTTTTCATCTGCTCTAGCAGCCATGACTACTCGCTCCAAGCTGAGTGTCTCTCTATGCATTCATCATCTGAAGGAATCGGAGAAACAACCATCTACTACTCCCCGATGCATGGCCTCTTCATCGTTGAACTCATTGAACTTTCAGTGCTTGATGAGCGAATCATGTCTTTCTACAAACGCATCCATTGTTTCACCAGGTCTCTGCCTTTCTTGACTGAAAATGTACCTTTCATAGTCGAAATTTGACATTGGATTTAATGTATTGTATTTTCTTTATCACTTCTTATACTCCTTCACCCGCCATATCCTTTTAATATTTAATGATATGGTTGTCATTTGATTCTTCCAGTGCATTGATTAAATCATCAAAGGATTTTATCCAGGAATTCCATTGTCACCAATATTCTGTTTTTTTGTGGTATCGAAGGGAAGGGGTGGTTGTAAGAAGTGGCGGCACTATATTTGCAGCGCTTTTCAGCAGACATTGAAAAGCTCTGCTGTTCCGACCACCGCTCATGACCTTTCAGTTGGGTCAACATGATTCATCAGCCTCGTAAGCACAACCCCAATACTTCTGCTTGGGGTGCAGTGTTTGGTGCTGAGGTTGGATAGCTCTCTTTACTCCGGTTCTGGTTAGGATATAGTATTCTCTATATGTCTGGTTATTACCACTTCTAATTTTTCTCTGCATTTATCTGCTTCTACTCACAGAGTTCTCTTGCACCTGGCTGTCAGCGCTCATTGCACTTTCTATGCTTGTTTTTCACTGCCTTTTGCATTTCTTTTTGGCAGAAAGGATTCCTCTTTTAGCACTTCCTTGCACTTGCCAATCACTGCCTTTGGTGCTTCTATGTACCTGGTTGTCGCTGCCATTAGCGTTGTTGTACTGTATGAATGATGACTCTGTGTAAGGCTATGGCGCAGTGTCTCTTGTCTGCTTTATCAGAAAATTTCTAGCTGACGACAAACAAATTTGCTGTAAGGCCTCCACTTTCTTCACAGACCATACACTGCCTGAAGTTGCGCTTTGACTCCACATACGCCAACCATCACTTTTTTCCATTCAACTGAGGCACACATGGCACGCACAAGCAATTTGCTGGACAAAGGCAAACTCTCCAAGGGAGCACTCTTGGTTCTTCGGGTTACAGGGCTTACGTTATCCCCTATCTTATTGCCAGTTGTAGCATCCCCCCTAGCCCGGGCACATGTAAATGATCACACCACATACGGCACTCGCTATTACACATCTTTGTTCTTCAGAGTGTAAATGTTAACTGCACGTACTATGTCATGAATTTTTTTAACCACACCCAATCACTTATGTCACTATTCTAAGGAGTTGGTCGGAGACCAGAGGATTCCTTCTATCTCTAAACGCAAGACACTACAGTGACGAGGATGGGATCTTGTACAGGAATCACTCTACATACAATAGGAGGTGCCATCACCATCTTGGTTTTGTCACTCAAAGAACATTCCATCATTCTCTAATTATCAGCTCAATCTGCACATCTACTCCTGGCCATGAGAAATCATACCTCAATCGTTCTTTAGTTTTACTCATTCCCAGATACCCAACCCATGAGCCATAGAACCTGGAGCATGAGCCATGGCCAGATACAACACATTGGTATTGAGAAGAGTGGTCAACAGGTCAGGTAGCTAATTGAAAGTTTATGTAAGTGCTTATATGCATGATCCCACATAGGCAGTTTGTTTGAGTTCCGAGTTTTGTGTTGAATTTGAGAGAGATACATGGAAACCAAATTATTAACACAAATAAATTGGAGATTAAGGCAGCTCGCACTCTGTTCTTTACTAAAATGAGAACACAAAAAGGGGTAATTTGTGCAGAGACAGGTGTGACACACCCTGTGTTAACAACATAATGTGAAAGCAATTGTATGTTGAAGTTTGTTTTGTTATACCTCTTTTTTGTATTGATATATTGGGCCCGATTCACAGAACTAACTTAAGGCAAAATCCTAAACTTACTACCATTTTGGTATTCACAGAAGGCACTTACTCATTTTGGTATTCACAGAAGTTAGGAGTCCTACCTTTAGGACCCCTAAATGCCTTCTGTGAATACCGAAAGTCTTAAAGTTAGGATTTTTCTCAGTTTAGGAGTAGTAAAGTTAAGGACTCCTAAACTGAGAAAAACACTAACTTTAAGACTTTCAGTATTCACAGAAGGCATTTAGGAGTCCTAAAGTTAGGAGTCCTAACTTTACTACTGCTAAACTGAGAAAAATCCTAACTTGAAGACTTTCGGCATTCACAGAAGGCATTTAGGAGTCCTAAAGTTAGGACTCCTAACTTTACTACTAATAAACTGAGAAAAATCCTAAAATGTACCCAAAAGAATCCCTGGCGTTTAGAGGGCTTTCTGACCCGGGGGATTTTTTTGGGCATATTTAAATGAGGGTGGGGCTGCCCAAAAGGGGCATGCCCATGCCCCCACCCCTCCCCGCAAAAATTACAGCTTTCCTGCCCCCCCCGGGAGGCAGATGGGTCAGTAGCCACCAATCATCCCCCCAGGGGGCAAAAAGCCCACTGGAAGCCAGGGATTTTTTGGGGCAAATTTTAATTAGGGTGGGGGCATAGGCATGTTTTGGGTAGCCCCCACCCTGATTAAAATTTGCCGAAAAAAATCCATGGCATCTAGTTTTTTGGGGGGCAAATTTGAATTAGGGTGGGGACTGCCAAAAAAGGCAATGCCCATGCCCCCACCCCTCCCCCGCAAACATTACAGCTTTCCTGCCCCCCGGGGGCAGATGGGTCAGTAGCCACAGATCATCCTCCCAGGGGGCAAAAAGCCCACTGGAAGCCAGGTATTTTTTGGGCAAATTTTAATTAGGGTGGGGGCATTGGCATGCCCGTTTTGGGCAGCCCCCACCCTGATTAAAATTTGCCCAAAAAAATCCGTGGCATCTAGTTTTTTGGGGGGCAAATTTGAATTAGGGTGGGGACTGCCAAAAAACGGGCATGCCCATGCCCCTACCCCCTCCCCCGCAAAAATTACAGCCTTTCTGCCCCCCTGGGAGGCAGATGGGGCAGTAGCTCCCAATCCATCTCCCGGGGGGGGGGGGGGAGGCAAAAAGCCCACTAAATGCCAGGGATTTTTTGGGCAAATTTGAATTAGGGTGGGGGCTGTCCAAAACGGGCATTCCAATGCCCCCACCCCTCACACAAAAATGACAGCCTTTCTGCCCCCGGGGGGCACATGGGGTAATAGCCCCAAATCTGCACCCCCGGGGGGGCAAAAAGCCCACTAGACACGAACGATTACCCTGGCTTTTTTATGCGCGGGGTGGGGGCCCCAAAAAAATACCCACAGTGTTTCTGCCCCCCTGGGGACCTGGGGAAATGCTGGGTGGGAGGAAAT
Source organism: Lissotriton helveticus (assembly GCF_964261635.1). Classification (NCBI taxonomy): domain Eukaryota; kingdom Metazoa; phylum Chordata; class Amphibia; order Caudata; family Salamandridae; genus Lissotriton; species Lissotriton helveticus. The sequence goes on along the minus strand of NC_136072.1, from coordinate 226,616,866 downwards.
TTGTGGATCCACGTACATTCCAGAACTTTCCCACAAAGAAATTTGAGAAAAAAGTGATTTTTCAACTACATTTGAGATTTGCAGGGGATCCTGGGTGGGAAAACGTTAGGGGACCCACGCAAGCCATACCTCGCTGGACTCCCCACGGTGCCTACTTTTCAGAAATATGTGGGTTTAGTAGGTTTCTCTAGATGGCCGCCGAGCCCGGGGCCAAAAACTCACGGGACACCCCTTGCAAAACCAGGTTGGTTTGTGATAGGTAATTTTGATGTCGCCTCAATAGATTTTGGGCCCTTGTCTGTCACATGTCCTTGACGCACCCATGCAAGTGAGGTACCATTTGTCTTGGAAGACTTTGGGGAACGCGCAGTGAGTGGAAATTTGTGGATCCACGCAGATACAGAACGTTTCACCACAGAAATGTGAGCAAAACGTGTTTTTTGACAATTTTTTAGGGTTGCAAAGGATTCTGGGTAACAGAACCTGGTGAGAGGCAGTCAAGTCACCCCATCCTGTATTCCCTGGGTGTCTAGTGATTGATCAAAAATGTATAGGTTTGCTAGGTTTAACTGGTTGCTGGCAGAGCTAGGGTTTAAAAACTACAGCTAGGCACTTTTGCCAAAAGGGTAATTTTTTACTTTGTAATTGTGGTGTGTCCACGTTGCGTTTTGCACTGTTTCCTGTCACGGGCACTAGGCCTACCCACACAAGTGAGGTACCATTTTTCACAGAAGACTTTGGGGAACGCGGAGTGGGTAGAAATTTGTGGATCAACGCAGATTCCAGAACTTTCCACCACATAAATGTGAGGAAAGTGTGTTTTTTTGACAGTGTTTTAGGTTTGCAAAGGATTTTAGGTAACAGAACCTGGTGAGAGGCAGTCAAGTCACCCCATACTGTATTCCCCTGGTTGTCTAGCTTTCATAAATGTATAGGTTTACTAGGTTTCCCGTGGTGCTGGCAGAGCTAGGGTTCAAAAACTACAGTTAGCTAGGCACTTTGCCAAAAAAGGGTCATTTTCCACTGTGAAATTGTGGTGTGTCCACTTTGCGTTTTGCGCCGTTTCCTGTCACAGGCACTAGACCTACCCACACAAGTGAGGTACTGTTTTTATCAGAAGACTTTGGGGAATGCCGGGTGGGCTTAAATTAGTGGATCAGTGCAGATTCCGGAACTTTCCACCACAGAAATATGAGGAAAATGTGTTGTTTTGACAATGTTTTAAGTTTGCAAGGGATTCTGGGTAACAGAACCTAGTGTGAGCCAGTCAAGTCACCCCATCTTGGATTCCCCTAGGTGTCTAGTTTTTAAAATAGTATAGGTTTACTAGGTTTCCTTAGGTGCCGGCAGAGCTAGGGTTCAAAACTTACAGCTAGGTACTTTGCCAAAAACGGGTTATGTTTCGCTGTACAATTGTGGTGTGTCCACGTTGCAATTTGCGCCGTTTCCTGCCGCGGGCACTAGACCTACCCACACAAGTGAGGTACAGTTTTTCTCGGAGGACTTTGGGGAACGCGGGGTGGGTCAAAATATGTGAATCTACGCAGATTTCAGAACTTTCTACCACAGAAATGTGAGGAAAATTTGTTTTTTTGACATTTATATAGGTTTGCAAGGGTTTCTGGGTAACAGAACCTGGTGAGAGGCAGTCAAGTCACCCCATCCTGGATTTCCCTGGTGTCTAGTTTTCAGAAATGTATAGGTTTGCTAGGTTTCCCTAGGTGCCGACAGAGCTAGGGTTAAAAAACTATAGCTAGGCACTTTGTAAAAAAAGGGTAATTTTTCATTGTGAAAATGTGGTGTGTTCATGTTGCGTTGTGAATCGTTTCCTGTTGTGGGCACTTAGTCTACCCACACAAGTGAGGTACCATTTTTATTGGGAGACTTGGAATAATTCAGATTTGTAAAGCAACTGTTATCACCTATTGACTTTTGATGCATTTCTGCCTTCCAAATGAAAGACAATGTGTAAAAAAGAAGTAATTTTGAAAAATGATCGATAATTCTCATGCTAGTATGAGTATTCCCAATTTTTCCGGAAATGTGCAAATATCTACTGTTTCGAGACTCTATATTTTGTTTCCATTGCAGAAATACATAGGTGTCTTTCATACCGATGTTTTCATGTATACATTTTCCCAGAATAATTGCTATATAGCCGGTACGTATTAACCGCATGCGTGCGGGCGGAATTCCGCTCGCACGCTGAGATTTTTAAAACCGCATGTTACGTGACGAGCTGGGCTCGTCATCAGCGTGCCAGGAGGCTACCTCATGACGAGCCCAGCTCGTCATCAGCGTGCAAGGGGTTAAAAAACCATTGCAAGTTGCTGCTCAGTTTTTGGCTCTGGGTTTGTCCCCACAACCAGGAAGGTCCAGCAGATGTAACGGTATATTGCTTTCAAAGAGTTGCCATAATAAGAAGAAGTTACATGTGAAAATGTTGACACAAAAGGCTGTTTTTTTCAACTAATTTTCAATCTTTCCTATATTTAATTGTTAATTTCTATGAAGAAACCTTGAAGGATCTACACAAATTACCCCTTGCTGAATTCAGAATTGTATCTACTTTCCCAAAATGTATAGCTTTCCTGGATCCATTATTGCTTTTATACCCATTTCTACCATCAACTGGAAAGAGGTTGAAAGCACAAAAAATAGCAAAAATAAGCAATGTCCCAGAAAAATGCCAAAACTGTGTCAAAAATGTAGTTTTCTGACAAAAGTCTGCCTGTCCCGGAAAGCTGAGAAGATTGTGCTTTCATCACCCCAACCCCTTCGTTGATACCATTTGCAGGAAAAAAACAGACGCTTTCATTTGTAACCCTTTTTTTGCATTTTTCCCAAAACAAACAAAAGTTAGCTGTATTTTGGCAAATTTCTGGGTACCCTCCGGGGGAATCCACAAACAATGAGTACCTTTAGAATCCCCATGATGTTGGGAAAAAATGACGCAAATTTGGCGTGGTTACCTTATGTGGTCCAAAAGTTACAGGGGCCTAAGCGCGAACTTCCCCAAATAGTCAAAAGAATTCTTATCACAGGGGGGAAAAGGCCTAGCAGCGAAGGGGTTAAAAAGCCTTGCATCATTCCTTATGCCTGGTCTGAGCAGGTGTAGGGTTTCTGATGCAGCAAAGGCGTAGAGTGATGCAGTGAAATGTTGTAAATTTCACGGCGTCAGTTATACATGGCTTTTTACATGGGAACGCCCACCTTGCATACATTATACCTGACGCAGGTAAATGTGAGGAGGGCTTTACAACATGACGCATCTCCCTATATGCATCCCATTGTGAATAGGGCGCAACTTTTACGCCGCCGCTGCGTCACAAATGTGACGCAACGGCGGCACACAAGTGACGCAAGGGGGTTGTAAATCTGCCCCAGTCTTTTTGGTGAGTTCGTTGTCTGGAATGTTGACCTTTTCTTTGAAATATTTATCAATAAAATTAACTATGCTTCTTTGCTTGACGCTATTCAAAGAGTTTCTTTTGTCAAAGCTTTGGATCTGTCAGCTAGACAGTATACTCCTTCCGGGATAATGTTTTCAATTTCCAGAAGAAAAAAAACTGTATTTACCCTGTGCTTTTCATGATCATTGAAAGCTCTGTGGGGCATATTAGCAAGAACCTCGTTACAATTATCGCCGTTTTAGCGGTAGGAAGCTGCAGCTAAAATGGTGATAATGGGCTTGCTTATATGCGTTATAGAATTACAAAAGAAGCCCAGGCTAGATGTCCTGCACATCTAACCTGGGCTTCTATTGGAATTCTATAATGCATATTAGCAAGCCAATTATCGCCGTTTTAGCTAAAACGGCAATGATTTTAACAAGGTTCTTGCTAATATGCCCCGTGTTTTAAGATGTTTGAAGGAATATAAAGATCACACGTAAGCTCTTTGAACGTCTTCTCCTAAACTTTGCATTTCATTCAGAAATCCACATTTACCTGTATCTTCTGGTACTCTCTCTAGTATTGCTGTATCTACAGATGGTTTTTATTCCTCTAGAGGGGCTATGGTCTCCGAGACTTTCACCATGGTTTCCCAAGTCCAAAAGTCCTAACTTTATTTAAGCCATCCATGGAGGTGAATGTTAACTCTCCACCAGCCTTACTTGTGTCCCACCCTCTAAATACATCTCTAAGGTTTACCCTCCTTCTTTTGAAGTTAACACTCCTGCAGTGCCAGTCTTCCTGAGCATTATTTGCAAAGCAGAGAACGCCTGGTCGCCTTCCTGCCTAATATCCTGGTGTGTGTTTTCTTCATTACATAGCCGATCCTACACAACCTGTGATATTTCCCTACATGAGGAAAGAGGAGGTACTGATGTCGCACAGACCTTCTAAGGCACTCATTACTGGCATGGTTAAAGTTATTTGTAGTTCTTTGCTCAGACCTCTTGGGTATTATAGTTAATATATTTCCTAACGAAATAACATTTGTCCCTTTATTACTTTTTTCCCTGGCTGCTATTATAATAAAGCAAGCAGATAATGCATTATAGTTTCCTCTCGCCTCTGCGTCTTTAATAAATGTGGACTTTACATCATTAAGAACTTGGAAAATCTTGATTAGAGACCAAGAACACAAACAACTATATTAGCAAATCACAACAGCAAAACTCAAGGGAAACTTCCATTCAGTTTCAACAAGATGTGCAAATTGCTCTTTTTCCACAAGATGGCAATGCAGCATCATAACAATATCATTTTACAACTATGGCAAGCTATAGTCTGTATTGCAAGCATATAATGAGGGGAATCCATGATTTTACAAAGAAAAAATAAAATTGTCCATTATTTACATTTTGTGAGAGCTATAAAATGAAAGCATGATTCAAATGGACGTACTGAGGGGCATATTTACATTGCCACCAGAGAGTCTCGTTTGGGTTGCTTCACGAGGCACAGTGTGCCGTCCCATAGTTAAAGGCAGTGAAAAGCCACCCTGCATGCCTTTTCATGGTCTTGTAAATATGACCCCCTTTCATGCATTACTTGCGTTAAAGGGGCGTTCCATGGGTGTTGCTGTGGGTGTTACCATGCAACACACATGGAATCTCAGTTTTGTAAACCTGGGAATGCTTCAGACTCTAACACCTCTCCTGGGGAGGCTTTAAAGTAGTGCAATGAGGAGAAATACTTTTATTTCTCCTCAATCTTTGCTCTTTCTTTGTATGCTGCATTCTGTAGCACACTTAGAAGGAAGAAAAAAATCAATCATCCCTGCAGCGAAGGCGCCCTTTGCATCATGGTGCAAGGTTGCCTGCATTGGTGCTTGGCTGCAGTTTGTGCGCCGGAGCTGGCATAAAGGACAGGAATGTGCTATATCTTGTAGATATCGTGCATTCCTGCCCTTTTCTTTTGAAGTAGCGCCGTGCAGCTAGAAGGCTTACAGCACTACCCAATGCCAAAATATTGTAAATAAGCCCCTTAGTTTCTGGCTTGCTTTAGGTGTTGTATAATCTGGTTATGATGGTAAATTGATTTCCGGTATCTCACAGGCTGAAGATAAAAAGAGCAACAACTGCCAACAGTTGGAGGAATATCGGATTAAGAGAAGAATGTTGCTTTTGAGGCATGGCATAATTTGACGTCATTGCTTGGAACAGCTGCACACAAATAACAATGAAGTGACTTGATATACACCACGTTGAACTTTCGGCCTGGCAGAAGTGGATTCATATTTACGATGTTTTTACATTCCATTTCTACATGTGGCATCAGAGTTGCTTCCCGTATTGTAGGAATACTTAAAACAAGATTTTGCCCTTCTTTCATTAAAACTGAGAAGTGACAAGGGCCGATGTTTCCCTGGCAGAAATAATACTAATTGTGGGTTAGTTGATTTTTTCTACCTTTCAATACTTTAATCCTGATTGCCACTAGGCAATGGGGATGAATCAACAATAAAAAGCAACAATTATCTAGGAGAAAGTATTTCAGCAAGCATGCCCTGAACCTCGTTTTCCCTTCTGTCCTTTACTATCTTCAACAGCTGCTCCTCCAAAGCTGTGGTCAGATTGCCTGCCAGATTTGGAGTTTCCTCCTGTCTGGCAGGTTTGTTTTGGCTTTCCAACAGCGGTGCCTTAGAAAATAGGCACCGCAATGTCAACTCCAAAACCAAAAACAGTTCCTGCACAGCATGATCTGAAAAGTCAATGCCGTGCATATGGGGCACATGCACACGGGGGGCCTTGCTTGCATTCCAATGTGCAGGAGGCACACGGGGCCCTGTTTCCTCTCCTCCACAGTGTTTATGGAGAAGGAACCTCCATGACACCGCCAGCAGAGATGTAACTTGTAATATGCTTGCCAGGCCGTGGCGGTCTTGTCAAGCATATTGCGTCCTCCTGACCCCCGCAACACTGCCAGGGAATGGCAGTTCCCTGATGGCTGTGGCGGGACTATGGTGGTCCGACCACCCTCGTTGTAATGGGGCAGTCGAGAGACCACCACTGCCGCACCCCCACAGGTCTGATGGTCTGTGGACCTCTGGACTCGCAATTGTTCCCCTAAAGTTTGGTGGATGGAGTACCACCTGAGAGAGTGGCAGAGAACATTACGTCCCTCATCCTGCAGGCCTATGATCACATTTATAGATCACTGCTGCCCAAGCTGTGATTTCTGTACCTAGATAAGATCTACCAACAGTATGCATCCTGTTAAGGTATGAAACGTTTGGTGGATGGCTACCAACTCATTTGACTGCTGCTCACAAATCTTTAACAAAGTTTTTGATTATGAAAAGAAAATTTCCTAAGAGGGAATTTGCCATTGAAAAACAAATACATAATGTCCCTTACATCTATGGATTTTCTTACTTGGGCGTGATGGTAGTTATTTGCTATTTTCTGTCCTTCAATAGCAGGTCTTACCTGGTGGTGATGGACAGAAAAGAATGATATCACACACTGCTCCCTTAATAGGGTGGGTAGTGTAATAACCCTTCTCCAACAGCCTGCTACTTTGTCAGGCTGATGGATGAAGCGTTCCATCAAAAGATCTTGTGGTGGCTCGGCTGACAGAAAGCCAATGGCCCACCTAACTCTAAATGAGGCGGGCAGACAGAGGGTTTGACACACAGAGTACTCCACCACATTTGTGACAGAGTACCGGCCCGGAGGCGGAGCTTCCGGCTCAGAGGTGGGGATTTAGCCATGGCTGAAATCTCCACCCCTGGGCTGGAAGCTCCGCCTCCAGGCCAGAAGCTCCACCTGAGTGCAGACGTAAAGTTAGTAGTCGTAAATCCATTCTGTGAATACCAAAATTAGTAAGTGCATTCTGTGAATACCAAAAGTATTAAGTGCATTCTGTGAATAACAAAAGTAGTAAGTTTAGGATTTTGTCTTAAGTTAGTTCTGAGAATCGGGCCCTTAGTCTCCCAACTTAAAACGGACACAGGGCGGCCTTGTGTGCATTCCAATGTGCAGGAGGCACAGGGGCCCTGTTTCCTCTCCTCCACAGTGTTTATGGAGGAGGAACCTCCATGACACCACCAGCAGAGATATAACTTGTAATATGTTTGCCAGACCGTGTCGGTCTTGTTAAGCCTATTGCGTCCTCCTGACCCCCGCAACACTGCCAGGGAATTTCAACAACCAGTACAGAAGTTATTGGGACCACTCTCGTTGTAATGGGGCAGTCAGGAGACCGCCACTGCCGCACCCCCACACTTAGAGCAAACAAAGCGATACAAAAGGGGATGATGGACGGAGCCTTTGTATCGCTTTGTTCGCCCCCTTTTTGTATCGCTTTGTTTGCCCTCAGACGTGAGTCCCTTGTTCACTTAGCCACTGGATTCAAGATAGCCTGGCTGAAGAGGATTATGAATCCGAAACCGGTCCCAGGATGCTTGTTTCCGGTCCAGGGAAGACATGGCTTGGCAGTTCGAGCTGGACTGTTCCCATGAGGCAGCAGGGTCAGACTGATTTGCATATAGCCATGTCTGAACTGGGGTGGCTGAGTGAACTAAAGAATGGTGATGGATTAAACCCAGATCAGTTGACTGGGGGTGAGTGTTTGATTTGTTCAGACGCTCCGTCCATCATCCCCTTTTGTATCGCTTTGTTCGCCCTAAGTGTGGCAGGGTATGCTCAGACGTGAGTCCCTTGTTCACTTAGCCACTGGATTCAAGATAGCCTGGCTGATGAGGATTATGGATCCGAAACCGGTCCCAGGATGCTTGTTTCCGGTCCAGGGAAGACATGGCTTGGCAGTTCGGGCTGGACTGTTGCCATGAGGCAACAGGGTCAGACTGATTTGCATATAGCCATGTCTGAACTGGGGTGGCTGAGTGAACTAAAGAATGGTGATGGATTAAACCCAGATCAGTTGACTGGGGGTGAGTGTTTGATTTGTTCAGACGCTCCGTCCATCATCCCCTTTTGTATCGCTTTGTTAGAACCAAGGCACAAGAAAGCAGTGAAACAAAGGTGTGAAACTCGCAAAGGGGCCAAAGTAGAAACACCCTGACCCCCTAGGCCTGCTCAGGGGGTCCCACAAGGACCCCAAGGCAAACAAAATATATATATATTTTTTTTTAAAGTCGCGGGGTACAAAAAAACAATAAAAAAATATAAAACAACAATAAGAATAAAAAAAAGTTATTTTCAGAACTACTTCCAATTTATATAAAAATGCTAAATTTTTCAAAAACTCTGTCTTACTTTTTTTCTCCAGGGTACGCGTACCGGTACGTGTACCGATACGTGTACCGGGGCGCGCACCCCCTCAAAAAAATAAAAAAAAATAATGAGTGGGTGTGTGTGTGTGGTGTGTGTGTGGGGGGGGTGGGTGTGGGGTGTGTGTGTGGGGGGTATGTGTGTGGGGTGTGTGTGTGTAGGATGTGTGGGTGTGTGTGTGGGGTGTGGGTGTGGGTGTGTGTGGGGGTGTGTGTGGGTGTGTGTGGGGGTGAGGAATGTGTGTGTGTGTGTGTGTGAGGTGTGTGTGTGGGGTGTGTGTGTGTGTGTGGGGGGGGGGTGTGTCAGAGGTGTTTGTGTGTTGTGGTAAATAAATAAATAATACCCTATTTTTGACTAGACTTATAGCATAACAGATAGCTCAATAAATAAGAGTCAAGATTCGAGGTAGTAGGAGTTTCTGCAGGTTTATTACAGCATAAGGACAGAATCAGGACAACCTGCATAGGGTGACCCAGCAGAACAAAAGGATCCCAGCAGCTGCTGGGGCTGGGTCTGGGATGAGCGCGCTAACATTTAATAACAAAACATTGACTTATATACATAGCGCAAACACATAGCATTACATTGCAGTAGGCGTAACAGTAGGTGGAGTAGAAGGCGTGACGCGTAGCAGTCGCGAGAGATAAGAGAAATAAGAGGTGTAACTGGGAGTTTACTTAGACATGTGATGCAAAACGTAACAGAATATGTCATGAATGGGCGGAAACATTGGAGGGGGCTACCTAAGGAGCCGGGACCTCTAACTTAATGGTGCGCGAAAACTGACAATGACGTGTTACTAGGAGAAGCTGGGGGCTACGAACTCTGTGCTAGGAGCAGAGACTGGAGTCTGGAGGGTCGGAGCGACATGTACCTAAACCCTATCTGGTATCTAATGTTTAGGGAACATGTTGATATAAACTAGAAGTCATGAGGGGAAAAGCTAACTTGATTCTAAGACTGGACCATGCATTATTCTACATGTAGTGCGTGAAGAATATTAAATGACCATTAAATACAGTATTTCTCTAACGTGGAGACGAGAAGGCTAGACAATGACGGAAACTATTGATGCAGTTCAGTAGCTTAGGAATGCAGAGGAGGAGGACTGAACTGATAGCAGGAACTATAACATACTTTTGGCAGACTCAGAGGCAGAGCCGGGGTGCACCGGGCACTGCAAGGCAGGAAGTAAGTGAAGGGTCGAGGATACAGGTGGGGGCTGTATCGCTCCTCAGCGAGGCTTTCAGGAGACAGGAGCTGAATCTGTGGTCCGGGCCCTTTTGAGGCCTGGAAACGGGGACTTTATAATTGAATAACGTGCACACTGAGAAACGTGGCAACATTACTTACATAGGCCTGATATTCGTAGTATTCACGAGGACTGGAAAATGACATACCAGAGGTGGACACAACTGTAATTGCGTCTTTAATCAGAAATGGGGAATAACATATGCATATTGATCATGCACACATAACATATGATGGATGAAGCGTAGGGACACAGAACATGGCAAAATTTACTTTTCCACATTCCCTCCTTGTCACTACGTTTCCATCAGGAAACATCAATATTCATGATACCGTCTATCATTTCATACAGTACCATTTGCTCGTCTCGAATTGTCTTGGAACGGGATTTAGAACAGGGCTTGGGACGGGGAATACAAGAGGTAGCACACATGCTGCAAATCGCAGGGCCACATTGTATACAGAGGCAGCAGCTAAATATGATCGCTACTGCAATACCTAAAAAGGACAGGACTTTCCATCCCCATGCGGAAATTATATTCCAGAACCAACCGGACCATGTCCAGGTGCCTGGATCTTGGTGTAACAGATGGGCAATTTTATGGAGTCTGGTTATAGCTGAATAAACAGACGGCGCGTTATTTGGAATGAAAATACAACAACTGGATCCGAGAATTCTACAGGCCCCGCCCCTATCGGCCAGTATGACGTCAAGGACGAGACGATTCTGTAAAACGACAATTCTCATAAAGGATTGCTCTTCAGTTAAGTTACCTAGAGCGGAGGCAGTCTCATCTACTACTGCTTCAAGGGTTCTTGTTAACCTACGAATAAGCTTACTATTTACAACTGTACCTAAATAAGGGAAAACACCTTTATCAATATCAATGAATTGCTCTGCGGCGGTTTCAGTATAATCGACAATCGGGAGATTTCTCTTATGTCTAGTGTGTACTAAGAAAGAATTCCTATGATAGTCAGGTGGGGCTAGAAAAACAGGTGGCAGTAGGAAAGCAATGTAACAGGTTCCCTCCCAATCGAGGGGCAGACGGACATATGCAGTTTGACCACAAATAAAATAAGAATGACGTGAAGCTTTGAAAATAGATTTCCCACTGTCACTATACTGGATAACAGTAGTACATTCACTATGACCTATATGTACAGAACCATAACCACGGACACATAATTCGCCTTTGACTGGTAGTACTGAAATAGCGGGTGAGTCTGGAGTAGTATCAGACTGAACATTCAGAACCATAAAATTCGACGAATAATTTCCTAAATTATATACTTCATTTTCTAAATCTAAACCTGTTCTGTGGGGGAAACCTTGCTTGTCTGGGAAACATGTACTGTTAAGAAAAGACATATCTGTTGAGGACGACGTTAACGTGGACCATGCTCCACACGAACCATTGTGTGAGAATGGATAAGGAAAGAGTGGCAGAACTCCCTTCGGTGTCTGGAAAGGGGGGAGTCGACCACACACCCAACAATTTGTGGCATTGCTGGACTGGTGTGAATAATGTAACATACGGATAAATGTGTTATTACGCATGGCGAGGCGGTATGAATATTCGTGAGGAGGCAGATCACTAAACGTGTGCTCTACTGTAGCATGAGCAGACATATTTACATGAGGAACTGAAAAACACAGATAGAAAGCATAGCTGGTGCAAGAAACCATTATGCTGATGAATAATACGAAACTCAGAAAAACGATACATTTGATTGAGCTTTGACTGACTCTCTCACTATGGGGGTCTATTTTATACATGTCAGAAACAGTCTAACCGTTTCACCTAGGGGAGGACTTATACAATCAAACTGGCTGACTTATTAGACCTGAGCTTTAACTTATACTCCTGTTGCGGAGTTTTCTCTAACAAGGGAGGGGTTGTAATAATGTCTTGTGCGGGACAGTCCTTTAAAACAATGTTCTGGCAATCCTTCGAATCCTGGGAAATGTTCTTGGAAATGTTTTTGAAGACTGGTTTCGATCCTTTGAAAAGTTTTACATGAGAAAGGTGGACCCACCCCTTCCTGCCTTCCAACTTGACGGCAGTTCGGGTGGTCAAGAGGACCTGACGTGGCTCTTTCCAACGTGGTTCCAGCGGACTTGATCTGTCGAAATTTCTGATCATCACAAGGGAGCCTGGAACGATCTCGTGCGGTGCCACCTCGGTATTGTCTGGAAATGCGGCGGCAACCTGTGAACGACATGAGTTGAGGGCAGACATCAAGGAAGCTAGGTAATCTGTCAGCATATTACATGAAACATCGGTAATACTTCGGGGTCTAGGAGTACCCCACATATTAGGGGGGCGGCCGAATACGACCTCATACGGGGACAGACCTGATCTGGAATGTGCGACCATACGCATGTAAAACAGAGCGACTGGCAAAGCTACTAACCAGTCCACACCCTTGTCTTTACAGACTTTTGCTATACGGATTTTCAGAGTCTGATTATGTCTTTCGACTAGTCCAGCTGCTTCTGGATGGCGTACACAATGGAACTTCCACTGGTACCCTAACAAAAGGGAAACATGTTTCATGAGTTCAGATGAGAATGGCTGGCCGTTATCAGAATATACGACTCTAGGGAGTCCATATCTAGGGAAGAATTCACGAACCAACTGCTTGGCAGTGGTCGCGGCTGTGTAATCTGGGACTGGATATGCTTCTGTCCATCTGGACAAGGCGCATACAACTACAAGGACATACTTGAAACCTCGACATCGCTCCATTTGAATATAATCCATCTGGAGGACCTCAAAAGGGTGGTCAGGGGGCTGGAAACCACCTTGTTCCACCGGGACACTTTTACCTGGATTAAACTGACAACATATCATACAGGTACGGACTTTCTGCTTGGCTGCAGCTCGTAAATGCTTGTTGAACCAAATGTTCTGGATACTGTCTAACATAGCTTTTTCTCCTAAATGTGCTGGACTATGTGCGGTATTGATAATAACTTGAACCATAGAATCGGGGAGAAACCATGTGGCTCTACCCTTCGTTAACCATCCTTGATCTGTCTGGACCCCTCCTTGTACAGACCATTTCTTGATTTCATCGGGAGTAGCATGTAACTGGATATCTATGACATCTTGAGTAGGGTCCTTAACTGTCATGCATGTAGTCAGATCTGGAATATGTGTCTGATTAACTGGAATGTCTGGAGTCTGTGCTGTAAGCTTGGCTGTGCGGTCTGCTAAATCATTACCTTGGGAAATAATGTCAGTAACTTTCGTATGTGCTTTGCACTTCATGATAGCAATAGATGTCGGTAAATGTATGGCATCTAACAGGGCTTGAATAAGGAGACCATGCTGAATCTTGGTTCCATGAGAAGTCATAAAACCTCTCTCCTGCCAGAGCACTCCGAAGTCGTGTACAACTCCGAATGCGTAACGTGAATCTGTGTAAACATTGACCTTCAGGTTTTTGGCATGTATACAGGCTTGTGTCAGAGCGACTAGCTCTGCTGCTTGAGCGGACAGAGTATCAATACGGTGTGTTTCAATAACTTCAGTGTCAGTAGTCACTGCATACGCGGCGACTAGTTCTCCTGTACTAGTTCTCATACATGAACCATCCACATAAAGTGACAGGTCAGGATCTGGTAACGGAATATCTGTCAGGTCTTGTCTTGGCTTTGTCGTAATGTTAACTACTTCCACACAATCATGTGTGTCTGGATTTGAATTAACTGATGGTAACAGTGTAGCAGGATTCAGGACGTTGCAGCGTCTAATTTCTATGTGTGGCTGGAACAGTGTCAATTCATAACCTGTTAAACGTGCAATTGTCAAGTGCTGAGTTTGTGTTCGGTTTAAAAGAACTTCTACTGAATGTGGGACTTGTACTGTCAAGGAATGTCCTAAAACTATAGAATCACTTTGTCTGATAGCTAGTGCTGTGGCTGCAACTGACTTGAGGCACGCAGGCAACGCCTGGGCGACTGGATCTAATGTGCTCGAAAAATAAGCACAGGGCTTGTATTGACCTGCTTGATCTTGTGTGAGGACAGATAATGCTGTACCTTCCCGTTCAGTAACGAAAAGTGTAAAAGGCTTACTGTAGTTCGGTGTAGCTAGAACTGGAGCTTGACATAGGGCTTTCTTTAACTCGTTGAAACTGAGTGTATGGTCAGATGTCCAAGGGAGGACAGTCGATACGGCTGCCTCCTGTGTCGTTAACTGTATCAGTGGCTTGGCTAGGAATGCATACTGGGGAATCCATTGTCTACAATAAGAAGTAAGGCCGATAAAGGCACGTACCTCCTTCTGGGTTCTGGGCTGGGGAAGACTCGCTATTAACTGGATACGGTCGGGTGTCAACTGCCTACCCCTCTTGGACAGCAAGTGTCCTAAGTATACCACTTGCTGGACACAGAATTGAAGCTTCGAAGGTGACACCTTGTGCCCCATCTCGGCTAGAAAATACAGAACTGTAAGTGATGCTCGCTCGCAAGCACGTTCAGAACGGGCTGTGATCAATAGATCATCGACATACTGGAGCAGGGCAGTGTCAGTTGGCATGTGAATGTTGTCTAGTTGTCTCTTGAGTGCTTGACTGTAAATACTAGGGCTTTCTGTGAAACCTTGAGGAGCGCGTGTAAACATATAGCTCCTTCCATTTAAACAGAATCCGAAAAGAAACTGGCTATCTGGATGAATTGGAACACTAAAAAATGCATTCTTGAGGTCAATAACAGTGAAAAACATGGCTTCGGAATCAATGGCTGTTAACAGGGAAGAAATGTCTGGGACAACTGGGTATTGAGGAATAATACATTTATTAAGCTCTCGTAAATCAATCACTAATCGATATACTGGGGGTGCATTTGGATCAGTACGTTTCATGACTGGAATGATCGGAGAATTGCATACATTGGAGTCAGTTTCTACAACTACTCCTTGAGCCATGAGCTCGTCAATAATTTTGGATAAGGCTGCTACAGCCTCAGGTGGCAATCTGTACTGCCTGATTCGTGGTAACACTACACCTGGTTTGAGAGTCACACGATAGGGTGTGATTTGCATGTAACCTACATCAGTTGGACCTTGCGCCCATAAATGCTGCGGAACATTAGACAATCTTGAATCAAAATCTTGTAATACATAGTGACCCTTAAAGTCACGTAGGAACAGACGTATTCCCTCTGGGGAACAGCAAATAACTGCACCTAATTCTTTCAATGTCTTAATACCTAATAGATTTTCTGGACATGACTTAGTAAGTAACAGATCAGTAGTACGGGACAAGGGACCTACTTCTAGAGTAACTGGCTTTGATATCTCATTAACTATGGGTTTTCCTGAAAATCCAAGGGAAACATTTCTTGAGCCTGAGAGCGGAGCCCCTGGAACTTCGGCATGACTAATTGTGGTCCTACTTGCCCCTGTATCGATCAAAAACTTTCTGTCTTTCCCTAATACT
Source organism: Lissotriton helveticus (assembly GCF_964261635.1). NCBI lineage: Eukaryota > Metazoa > Chordata > Amphibia > Caudata > Salamandridae > Lissotriton > Lissotriton helveticus. The sequence continues at coordinate 226,601,478 of NC_136072.1, read as the reverse complement.
TGACTATGAACATAGGGACCTTCTTGGTCTACAGGTATCTCGATGAGAGGCAAGCCTACCTCCCTCTCTAGGCTGTTTCATGAATATGACTGGTACTCTGGGTACTCGGACTGTGCATACTGGTACATCTGCGATGTAACGTGCTGTGTTGCAGCAATAGGCTGCGGAACTGTAACTGTCTGTGGTGCATTCTGTGACTGAGGAGTCTGTGAAACTTGTTCTTGTCTCGGCGGACGTGGTCTTTCTTTAGTCTTACCAGTAGCTATGTTGTGCTTCAGAACTGCACACTCGTTTATAAAATGACCTGGCTGTTTACAATAGTTGCAGTTCCCTTTAACGGGAGCCGCAGGATGACTGGCTTGATTCGGACCCCTCTTCTGACTGTCTTGAGGAATAGATTGTGCAACTAGCACTTTCATTTTCGTGTCTTTCATACGTTTTCTTTCGTGTTCTTGCTCTTCTCTAATTCTATTCTGGTGATACTGGAGCATCTGGAGCATCTGGGACGGAGTATTTGCTTGCCAGGTGCTTTCGACTTTCAAAACTCGGTTTTTGATCTGTGGACTTGAATTCTCGACTAATTTGGTAACGAAAAGATGAGGGTATGACTCACTACTTGTCTTGAGACCACTGTTAATACTAAAACATTTTTCGAATCTAGAATAAAAATCACTAATATCCTCTTCTTGTTTCTGTTTACAGGCTGAGATTGCATCCCAGTCTTCTTTCCTAGTTGTCAATAATCTGGGTAAAACTTGAATCAATAATTCTGGTAATTCTTTACATTTATCTCCAAGACCGGTACCTGGTACTCGTGCCTTGTCTTCAGCTTCTAGAGCTGCCCAATCGATCTTTTTCTCTCCCACCTCCCATTCTTTTTCCTTTAACTTTTCATACACCCCTGCGGGTAGCAGGACTTTTAACATTTTAATGATATCTGGGTAAGTGTATTCTCCCATACGGAGCATGTCTTTTAATTCTCGATGGAACCCTGCTGGATCTTTGTCATGACAGGGAATTAATTTCTTCATTTCAAGAAGTTCCATCTTTGATATCGGAGTGTATACAAACACTCGTTGCATTACGCCACCCGCCCCTTGGACTGGGTGGACTTCTCGTAACGGATTCTGTCTGTCTATGTAGAATGGTTTACTTTCTGGGGGTGAGACATGAACAAAGTGCGGGTTCAGAAACGTTCTATACTTGTGACGCTGTTCTAGAATGACACTAATTAAATCGGTACCTAGACCTCTCCATCTATACTGGAGTAACTCGTTCAGGATATCGTGCAACGGGCCTGGATCAGAATGTTGACCCTCATACAGGGTAATGAGGTGCTGGATCATATACATACCCACCAGTCGTTGCTCGGCTGGGGGCAGTTTCAGAAACATTTGTGCCACTATTTCGTCTGGAAAAGTGGTAGAATCAGTAATCCATCGGACTGCTGATCGGGCTAGTTCTTGTTCGTGCATGGTACTTAATTCGCTATAACCGACTCGTGATTTCAGAATGTGATCGGTAGCTTGAAATACTTGTTCTAGAGAGCCTCGTTCTGGTGCTGGATGATGAAACATAGACTTAGGTTCTGGACGTAAATGGCGATCTGGAAATCTGGATTTTCCTACATACGCTATTCTGGCGGGATTCTCGTCTTCCTCTTCAGGATCAGAGACACTTTCTTTCTCGCTTACTTGTGCTGTTTTACGCTGTTCGTGTAACCTTATTACTTCTTTACGAATTTTCTTGTACATACTTTCCATGGCACTAATGGTCTTGTGCTTACCCTCGGCTATATTATCACTCCACCTTGTTAGGATTCTCATTTCGGCAGGATCTTTAGACGGGTAATCTTGTTCTCTTATTAGACAATTGATCAGGAACTTTAATATCATGAGCTGAATCTCGGCTTTCCTTTGAGACATAATCTCGCCAATACTTTCTGGATCATCCCCTGTACGGATGAAACGATATATTCTGTCTAGATCTTCTTTCATATTCGGTAAGGTGACTAGATACTCGGTCACCCTCCTTACGCGTACGGAATATAAAACCATATTATACTCGCCTGGGACTGTGTCATAGACACATTCGGCAAGGGCTTGTCTGATTTCTGTAACAGACTTATTACTTTTAGGAGTACGCTGTGATGCTTGAGCATGTAATTCGAGTGCTGATAAACGTTTGTGTGGCGGCGGGGTTTGAGGAGGACCTCCCCCTGCGGCCCCTATACTAGAATCGTCGACTGACATTCTTCGTGCTCGCAGGGTCGGTAATTGTAACGTGGGCTGAACTTGTATGGCTGGCTGACCCGGGGGTACCGTAACAGGTACTCCGGTGTCTGGAGGAACGGGAAGTGCCTGATTTACAGGGACAGGCGGAGCGCGAACTGGATTTGCATATTCTGGAACTGTGTCATCCAAATAGGACGAAATAAAAATATCAGCTGCGGTCGGTTTGTGACGTAGCTTGGTCGGAACTAATGGTGGCGGGAAATTACTGGATGCCTCTGGGGTCGCTTTTGGCACTCCTTCGGCAAGAAGAGGATACATACCCTTAATAAGGGCATGCCTCTGTCTGTCTGACTGTTCGGCTTTAACTTGTTCACCTATCTCGATTAATTCTCTTTCTTGGGCTCGTTCTTGGGATTCTCTACTTAACTCTGACTTTCTGACTTCCTTTTCCGTTCTTCTATGCGCTTCCTTACGCCATAACTCGATGGCATCTTTCTGTGACTGTCTGGCTTTCTTTTTCCATAATGCTTCTTCTACTCGCATGATACATTCGGCATCCCATGTACCCGATACGGGCCATCTATACTTTTCTTCTAACTGTTTGGTATACTCTACCCATAAATCTAGATACAATATGGCGCTTATGCCATGTTTCTGATACATAAAGTGACCTGGACTGTCCCTAGGCGGAACAGGAACTGCTGCTTCCAGCAGACCCTTTCTAGTTTTTAACTGACGTAACTTGGAAAAGAGCGGCATTCTAAACTTGAATCGGAACACAATACAATACACGAAAAACAATAACAATTGGGAAAACAATTCAGGCATACCACGACATTGGAAATACATTGAACAACATTATAAATAACAGTTCGAACAGAATACTACCTGAAAATACTGAAAACAGAAACAGAACAGAATTCTCGAGAACGGAACAGACTAGAGTTACTGGATGCACTGCTATAACAGTACGGAACATACCGGTCCCATCAAGGAACGCATCAAGACCCGTATCCACCTAGGTGAACACTTCGTTTGTGGGCTTGGGTACCACCAACCCACGGACCAGGAGTCAATTTAGACTGACCCTGTCTAGACACTACCCCAGCAATGGTACTCACCGGGCAGCACGGAACGGAAGGCCTCGGACTGGACTGGACGACGACGACGAACTTCGGACTTCGGACTTTAGTTACGGGTGGGCCTCCGGATACCTCGGACCTTGGACTCTCGGCTTGGGCTCTGGTCGGGACTCGCCGCGTTCCTCCACCGTCTCGTTCGGATGCTGGACCGCCTCCTCCGTCTCCTCCGTGGGCCTGAGGGCTACTTGAAGCAGAAATATCTGCACTTGGCCAGTATGGTTCCGTCACGACTGCAGAGGGTCAGGGGGTCGGCGTGGCTTCACCGACGCGTGGGGAAAGGGCAAGTCCCTGTTCGGGCGCCATTATGTGGTAAATAAATAAATAATACCCTATTTTTGACTAGACTTATAGCATAACAGATAGCTCAATAAATAAGAGTCAAGATTCGAGGTAGTAGGAGTTTCTGCAGGTTTATTACAGCATAAGGACAGAATCAGGACAACCTGCATAGGGTGACCCAGCAGAACAAAAGGATCCCAGCAGCTGCTGGGGCTGGGTCTGGGATGAGCGCGCTAACATTTAATAACAAAACATTGACTTATATACATAGCGCAAACACATAGCATTACATTGCAGTAGGCGTAACAGTAGGTGGAGTAGAAGGCGTGACGCGTAGCAGTCGCGAGAGATAAGAGAAATAAGAGGTGTAACTGGGAGTTTACTTAGACATGTGATGCAAAACGTAACAGAATATGTCATGAATGGGCGGAAACATTGGAGGGGGCTACATAAGGAGCCGGGACCTCTAACTTAATGGTGCGCGAAAACTGACAATGACGTGTTACTAGGAGAAGCTGGGGGCTACGAACTCTGTGCTAGGAGCAGAGACTGGAGTCTGGAGGGTCGGAGCGACATGTACCTAAACCCTATCTGGTATCTAATGTTTAGGGAACATGTTGATATAAACTAGAAGTCATGAGGGGAAAAGCTAACTTGATTCTAAGACTGGACCATGCATTATTCTACATGTAGTGCGTGAAGAATATTAAATGACCATTAAATACAGTATTTCTCTAACGTGGAGACGAGAAGGCTAGACAATGACGGAAACTATTGATGCAGTTCAGTAGCTTAGGAATGCAGAGGAGGAGGACTGAACTGATAGCAGGAACTATAACATACTTTTGGCAGACTCAGAGGCAGAGCCGGGGTGCACCGGGCACTGCAAGGCAGGAAGTAAGTGAAGGGTCGAGGATACAGGTGGGGGCTGTATCGCTCCTCAGCGAGGCTTTCAGGAGACAGGAGCTGAATCTGTGGTCCGGGCCCTTTTGAGGCCTGGAAACGGGGACTTTATAATTGAATAACGTGCACACTGAGAAACGTGGCAACATTACTTACATAGGCCTGATATTCGTAGTATTCACGAGGACTGGAAAATGACATACCAGAGGTGGACACAACTGTAATTGCGTCTTTAATCAGAAATGGGGAATAACATATGCATATTGATCATGCACACATAACATATGATGGATGAAGCGTAGGGACACAGAACATGGCAAAATTTACTTTTCCACAGTGTGGGGGGGTGAGGTGTGTGTGGGGGATGTGTGGGGTGTGTCTGTGAGGTGTGTGTGTGTGTGTGGGGGGAGTGAGGTGTGTGTGGATGGGGGGTGTGGGGTGTGTGGGTGTAGGTGGGGGTGTGGGGGTGTATGGTGTGTGTGTGGGTGTGGGTGTGTTGGGTGTTTGGGTGTGGATGGAGGTGTGGGTGTATGAGGTATGGTGGGGTGTGTGTGTGGGGGAGTGGGTGTGGGGTGTGTGTGTGTGGGGGTATGTGTGTGGGGCACCCCTCAAAAAAAGAAAAAAAATAATGAGTGTGTGTGTGTGTTTGGGGGGGTGGGGGGGTGTGTGGGGGTATGTGTGTGGGGTGTGTGTGTGTAGGATGTGTGGGTGTGTGTGTGGGGTGTGTGTGTGGGTGTGTGTGTGGGGGGGTGTGTGGGTGTGTGTGTGTGTGAGAGGAGTGTGTGTGTGGGTGTGGGTGTGTGTGTGAGGTGTGTGTGGTGTGTGTGTGTGTGTGTGTGTGTGTGTGTGAGGTTTGTGTCAGAGTTGTGTGTGTGGGGGGAGGGAGGAGGTGTGTGTGGGGGATGTGTGGGGTGTGTCTATGAGGTGTGTGTGTGTGGGGGGGAGTGAGTTGTGTGTGGGTAGGGGTGTGTGGGGTGTGTGGGTGTAGGTGGGGGTGTGGGTGTGTAAGGTGTGTGTGGGTGGGTGGGGTGTTTGGGTGTGGGTGGAGGTATGGGTGTGTGAGGTATGTGTGGGGGGTGTGTGTGGGAGGGGTGGGTGTGGGGTGTGTGTATGTGGGGGTATGTGTGTGGGGTGTGTGTGTGTATGAGTAAAATGTTTAGCTAACTATAACTGGTGTCAAACCTATGGTTTTCTCAGTGAATTTAATAGGTTTTTTAAATGCTAATTCCTAACTATAACTGGTGTGAAACCTATGGTTTTTTCAGAGAATTTCATAGGTTTTTTAAATGCTAATTCCTAACTATAACTGGTGTGAAACCTATGGTTTTTTCAGTGAATTTCAAAGGTTTTTTAAATGCTAATTCCAAACTATATAAGGCCTGAAACCTTTGTTTTTTTCAGTGAACTTGAAAGGTTTTTTAAATGCTAATTCTATTAGCGGATAACATTTCTATATGTTAATATCCGTATGGGACCACCTGAACAGCCCTAGGGGGGTCAGAGTGTTTCTACAAGGCCCCCAAATCTTTTTTTTTTCTTGTAAAAAAATGAGGTACGCGCACCGTACGCGTACCGGTACGCGTACCGTAAGCGTACCCCGCGATTTTCCGAAATCTTTTTTTTTTTTTGGGCCTTGGGGGTCCTTGTGGGACCCCCTGAGTAGGCCTAGGGGGTCAGGATGCTTCTACCCTGCCCCCTTTTTGAGTTCTACACGTTTGTTTTTCTGCTTTCCTGTGCCTCAGTCTACCGAGGCACAAGATGGCTGCCAACAGTTTCTGTTTTGGAGTGTTGACAGACATTGGCAGCCAATCAGAATGCAGCTCGCGCACTAGAGGTACGCGTACCGTATGCGCACGTACGCGTACCGTAAGCGTACCGGTAAGCTCACGGGTAAGCTGCCATAGATATATACATTTTTTTGAACCTAAATTACTCAAAATCCTCTGGCACACATATCTTGAGACATAACAAAGGCACATCGGGCTATCAGTCCCTACAATTTTGCCAAGTTTGGTGAAAATCCATTCAGCCGTTCGAGATAAAAGTGAGACCGACCGCCCTATGGAAATTAACATGGGGAAAACACGTTTTGGGACCCCCCTTTTATCTCGGCCCCCGCTTGACGAATCCCCTCCAAACTTTCAGGGAAGGACCGGAGCGTCGCGAGGCAAAGTTAAGAAAAAACTTAGGAAGATTCCTCAACCGGCGCCAAAGTGATTCCCAATAGAATGTTGCGATTTCCCTATGGAAAACAATCCTAACTATATATACCTACTGGCGACCGCCAGTAGGTAATATATATATATATATATATATATATATATATATATATATATATATTACCTACTGGCGGTCGCCAGTAGGTATATATAGTTAGGATTTTTTCCCTATGGGATTTTTGAAAATTCTATGTCTAATAACTTTGGCGTTTGTAGACGGAATTGGCTGAAATTTTCAGGAAAATGGCACATTTTGTTTCTGAGCAGCCCTTGAAAATTTGGGGGGGGTTCGTCAAGGGGGGGCCGAGAAAAAAGGGGGTCCCAAAACGTGTTTTTAACATTGAGTTTTCCATAGGGCGGTTGGCCTCACTTTTAGCCCGAACGGCTGAATGGATTTGCACGAAACTTGGCAAAATTGTAGGGACTGGTAGCCCGATGTGCCTTTTGTAGGTCTCAATATATGTGCTACAGTGGATTTTGAGAAATTAACGTTTAAAAAAAGATATATATCTGTAACAGCGGACCGGGCAGCGCTCCAGTACGCGTACTTTTCGCGCAACGGAGCTTTGTGAAGCGAAGCTGATTGGTTCTCCGGCGTCTGTAAACATTCCAAACAGTCCGTAGCGGCCGCCATCTTGTCTCTCGGTAGGATCGAGAGACAAGAGGAGGCCAAAGCGAAGGGGCAAATGACCATAAGGGGGCATAGTAGATTCTCGCTGACCCCCTAGGTTTGATGTGGAGGTTTTAAAAGGGCCCCGCGGGGCAAAAAAAAAAAAAAATAATAATAATCGAACGGCTGAATGGATTTGCACGAAACTTGGCAAAATTGTAGGGACTGGTAGCCCGATGTGCCTTTGCTAGGTCTCAATATATGTGCTCCAGTGGATTTTGAGAAATTAACGTTCAAAAAAAGATATATATCTGTAACAGCGCTCCGCTTCGCGTAACGGAGGTTTGCGAAGCTGATTGGTTCTCCGGCGTCTGTAAACATTGCAAACAGTCCGTAGCGGCCGCCATCTTGTCTCTCGGTAGGATCGAGAGACAAGAGGAGGCCAAAGCGAAGGGGCAAATGACCATAAGGGGGCATAGTAGATCCTCCTTGACCTCTTAGGTTTGATGTGGAGGTTTTAAAAGGGCCCCGCGGGGCAAAAAAAATAAAATAATAATAATCGAACGGCTGAATGGATTTGCACGAAACTTGGCAAAATTGTAGGGACTGGTAGCTCGATGTGCCTTTGCTAGGTCTCAATATATGTGCTTCAGTGGATTTTGAGAAATTAACGTTCAAAAACAAGATATATATCTGTAACAGCGCTCCGCTTCGCGGAGATAAAATTATATCTGTATTACCTAGCTGTTTCTAACACCAGTTAGCGACGGCTAGTAGGAGATAGCGACCATCTTGGGCCCCACTTTGCATGTGAGTGATATTTATCACTAATGACATGCAAAGTGGGCATGCCAAGATGTTAGCGACTGGAAACAGTCGCTAACATCGCTATCTCCTATTATCAACTTTTGGAAATATTCGAGATAAGCGCGAATATCTCCAAAAGCTAGCACCTGCCCTGAGTAGTTCTTAGCCATGTTATCCAATGGGAGGTGGATAACATGGCTAAGAGCATTAGCTCGGTAATGCATGAATATCGCTGAGTTTTCAGCGATATTAATGCATTGCGGTCGTTTATTATCGTATTTGCGATAAACCTTGATAATAGCAAGGTTTATCTGCGATAATTTCTGACGATGCTTAGCGGTAAAAAAACCGTTGCTAAGCATCGTTAGGGATAAATATCGCTTAACTTTGGTAATATGCCCCAACGTCTGTTAACGTTCGATTCGAAGGAAATCAGGAAATGTTGAAAAACATTGTCTGCGCCATCTTGTCTTTTTTCAAATGCCACACTTTTGTCGTGCACGGCAGCCATTTTAGATGCCTTGACCAGACCCACTCTGTGCACGCTGTCGATCCTTAGCATGGCTCCCCACCCTCGCAAGCATCTCCCCCAGGCAGTGGTCACCCCCGCTCTCTGTCTTATGCATGGGTAATAAACCTCCCCCCATCTGCGCTGCTCTTCCCTGAGAATCACACCCTGTGCCTGCCCGACACCTCCCTTTCGCCCTATTCACTACCGCACCCTCTGACACTCCTTTTCCTCTGTGTCCGATTGTCCAGGCTGGTCCTACGGTATCAGCTAGCCCTGCAGATGTAGTTTATGGCCCCAGCTGTAAAGAATCACCCCTCTTCAAAGGAGTTATAGTAGATCAAGGCCCACACTCGATGAGATCCGTCACAGCAGAAGCGTTGCTATTATCTGAAAACCATCCTGTATTGTGATTGGGGAGGGGACCGAGCCTGAAGCGAAAGATTCCAGGGATGACTCTTTGTACATCAAAGTTTTTACAATTATGTGTCACATTAAAAATATATAGCACTCCGACAAAGTAGTAAGATTATAAAACTTTAATAATTTATAAATATATACAAGAAAACAAAAACAGTAATAACATATAAACATTTTTAGGGAAAAACAACGAAGTAGCGGTCGGCTGTGCAAATAGTCCCAACGCAGCACAACGTCCAGATTTCCGGCGTGGGGCGTCGCGGGGGGTGGGTCATCAGTAGCAAACTGTTGTGCGAATAGTTCCAAGGTGATGTCCAGTAAGTGTCCGCACTGGTTTTGGTATCCTACAATGCTGCTCCGAATAACGGCGTGGGGCGCCCCGGGGGAGGCGGCGTGAACGGGCCTCTCCAGGTGGAGTGTTATCTGTTGTAGTGGGGCGCCCCTTTACCGTTTCAGTTGCCATTCCGTCCGTTTTTGGTCCACTGTGTCAAAAGCCGCAATTCAGCTGAGTTGCGCCCACTCTTGCGGTGCAGCGATAGGCGGCTGTCACAGGACTCTCAAAATGGCGGCAGGCTCTTTCCTTTTTGGGCCTGGTCCACTGAAATGGCCCTGGGACACCTTGGAAATCGGACGCTTGTCTGCTAGGTCTTGGACTCCATTCTCGAAAGCGTCCCCTCCGCCTTGAGAATTCATCAAAAGTTTTGGGGGCCCCCGACTCCTGTAGGCTTCTGGTGGGGAGCGGTTGCCATGATTGCTCGCGGAATGACCACGACGGAGCTACGAGATGGTGGTGCTCTCATGCTGACGCCAGCTTCAGTCTGAAACATCCAGAAACAAGGTGGGGCTTTCATCGTTTGGGAAAAAAAAAAGTTTTCATCCAATGAAAAGTGTTGTTTTTAGGTCATATGATCGAGCCTTCCATCATTAGGAAACCAAAAGTAAAATGAACCAATGAAAAGTTTTATAAACAAGTCACATGACCTGTTATGCGGCATAGGGTATAAAATGCGGAGAAAATACGTTGGCACGTGAGGCGGCGTCAGTAGCGGACCGATGTGCGAATAGGCCGAAGGCAATACAACGCGCCAAGATCCGGATGGCACCGAGGTGGTGTCCAGCAAGTTGCAGCACTGGTGTGGCCATCCTACAATGCTGAAAGTCGGCGTGGGGCGCCCCGTTGGCCTGTGAGTTTGCGTCAGTAGCGGACCGATGTGCGAATAGGCCGAAGTCAGCACAACGCGCCAAGATCCGGATGGCACCGAGGTGGTGTCTAGTAAGTTGCCGCACTGGTGTGGCCATCCTACAATGTTGAAAGTCGGCGTGGGGCGCTCCGTTGGCCTGTGAGATGGCGGCAGTAGCGGACCGATGTGCGAATGGGGCCAAAGGCAGCGCAACAATATTTTCGGAATAGAAGACACCACAAGGCGCTGAGATGCCAAGATCCGGATGGCACCGAGGTGGTGTCTAGCAAGTTGTGGCACTGGTGTGGCCATCCTACAATGGTAAAAGTCGGCGTGGGGCGCCCTGTTGGCCTGTGAGATGGTGTCAGTAGCGGACTGATGTGCGAATGGGGCCAAAGGCAGCGCAACAATATTTTCTGACTGACACCACAAGGCGCTGAGATGCCAAGATCCGGATGGCACCGAGGTGATGTCTAAGTTGCGGACCGATGTGCGAATGGGGCCAAAGGCAGCGCAACAATATTTTCTGTATGGAAGATACCACTAGGCATTGAGATGCCAAGATCCGGATGGCACCGAGGTGATGTCTAGCAAGTTGCTGTACTGGTGTGGTCATCCTACAATGCTGAAACTCGGCGTGGGGCGCCCCATTAGCCTGTGAGATGGCGTCAGTAGCGGACCGATGTGCGAATAGGCCGAAGGCAGCACAACGCGCCAAGATCCGGATGTCACCGTGGTGGTTTCATAGTTGAGAGGCACTTCATCTGCAGTGGGGCGCCGAGATCCGGATGGCACCGAGGTGATGTCTAGCAAGTTGCTGTACTGGTGTGGTCATCCTACAATGCTGAAAGTCGGCGTGGGGCGCCCCATTAGCCTGTGAGATGGCGTCAGTAGCGGACCGATGTGCGAATGGGGCCAAAGGCAGCGCAACAATATTTTCTGAAGAGAAGACACCAAAAGGCGCTGAGATTCCAAGATCCGGATGGCACCGAGGTGGTGTCTAGCAAGCTATGCAGTTGAGTTGTGTGCGCACTTGCGGCGAATAGGTCGAAGGCAGCATAACAATGTTTTCTGAATAGAAGACACCACAAGGCGTTGAGATTCGGTTACCACCGAGGTGATGTCTAGCAAGTTGCCGCACTGGTGTGGCCATCCTACAATACTGCTCCGAATAACGGCGTGGGGTGCCCGAAGGGGGGGGGAGGCGGCGTGAACGGGCCTTCCTAGGTGGAGGCTCGTCTGCTGTAGTGGGGCGCCCCTTTACCGTTTCAGTTGCCATTCAGCTGAGTTTCGGCTGCTCTTGATGCTACAGCGACAGGCGGCTGCAACAGGACTCTCAAAATGGCGGCCTGTTCTTTGGATTTGGGCCTGGTCCACTAAAATGGCCCTGGGACACCTTAGAACTCGGACGCTCGATTTTTTTTTCCTTTCCTGTACATGCAAAAAAAGGTAAATGCCCGGTACGTTACACGCTTCATCTGCCACGATGAACTCTCCAGAGGAACCGAAAAAAAATATAGTTGTGGTAACTATACCATGCATCGTCATATGGAGAGGTGGCACCAATTAATTATAGTGCTGCATAAAAGAGAGATTTGGAGGAGAACCCCTGACCTGCTAGTACATTCATCAAAGAAGTGGCACTGACAGCATCAGAGGCAAGGGAAACGGTCCCAAATATTTAGAAGAACTTTGGAAAGATTAAAATGACATGTTTAGATTGTGGCAAATTAATTTCATGTGGACAGATGAGTGTTACTCTAATAAATACAGCATATGAACATCATCATAGTCGATGGTTGGTAGAGACATTTTGACTATATCCTGGACCTGCCCGTCCTCGCCCAAAATGGCGCCGGAATAAATGGGACTCGTAACTCCTTGTTGTGTACTGGTTGCAGAACCTTGAAATCACGAGATACGTATGCAGTTTTGAAGCACATGGCGGGCGGGGACGAGAATTGATTGAATATTTCGACATCCCTATTGATATTAAGTTCTGATGTGTTATTGATTACTGTACTATTGAAAGTTCGAATTAACGTCACCCATGGTACTTGCCCGCAAATGTATATCTAGATAATTTTATTGTAACTGGCCCTGTCGTATTTTAATTATAAAATGTACGTCCACCGATTCCGTAACTGTTAGACACCTTAGTTCTTGCAACCTAATGGCCCGCCCGTTACGTTCCTCTACAGTGTAAATGTCTACTCATCATATACGATTACAGTTTGCTCCGTGGCCGGCCCACGTGGTTATAGGCTTGTATTTGTATAATGAAATTTTCACAATAAAGGTTTTTAAAAGAAAACATGGTAGTAGTAGATACATTGGTAAAGTTTTTAATAATAGTCACTGTTTTAGAATCAGTAAAAGGCAAGTGAAATAAAGCAGACCAATTACATGAAGGGTAAAAGGTATAATTCGAAGGAACGCAGTAAAGATAAATGGTCAAGGGCTGTTGTGTTTTTTACTCCTGCAACATAAAGTGATCGATAAGAATCTCATATTCAGGCGTATCGGCGACTAAGACAGCAGGTCGACCCTCTTTTGCTCAACGGCTCCGTCATGGGACGAAGAAACGATCTTTTTCTCGAAAAAAGAATATATTTTACTTGCAGGACAGTTGTAAATTTTCCGGGAAAGTACATTAGCCTGGAACATTATAACATATATTTAAGAAAAAATAATGTTCGGAAGTAATAAAAAGCGTAATTTTTAGGTCATATGACCAAGCCTTTCATCATTAGAATAAGAAAAGTAAAATGAACCAATGAAAAGTTTTATTAACAAGTCACATGACTTGTTATGCTTACATTACGCGCTGCGCGCCCCGGATGACTTCCGGATGCGCTAACGCGGCGCGTCATATGACGCATTACGCGACAACGCAGGTCCAGAATATAGTCAAAATGTCTCCACCAACCAGCGGTTGGAACACAACCCCTTTCAGCAGGCTAAATAGTTCTGTTAAATGACAACAGAAGGGACAGGCAACAAGAACCATCAGTCAAAGAGGGGAGGGCTAGTTCTTCTCTACCGGGTTACATTGGGGCGCTACCGGAACTGATCAAATTGGTAGTCTACAGTGTTTCTGGATATTCAGACTGAAGCTGGGGTTAGCATGAGAGCAGCACCATTTCGTAGCTCCGTCGTGGCCATTCCGCAACCAATCATGGCAGCCGCTCTTTATCGTTATTTTGGGCGGGGTGGGTGGCGGAGCCAAGCTGTTTTGCAGCCATCATTGTGTGGAGTTCAGTTCATCTCACTAGTTTTGTATTTGTCATGAGGGGTTGTTCCTAATGTTTCTATTTTAGCGAGGTCAAAAAGAGATCCCATTAGTGGCCTACTGATTTTGCTCGATTCCTTTTCTTTTTTTTTACACGATTTTTCGTTATCTGCGAAGACTAAACAGAGTATTGCGACTCTGTGTTTGTTTGTAAATAGAGAATGAACCAAAGAGAACCAATTCTAAAACAGTAAATACTTGGATAACAATCAATCAAATGGAGAGAGAAGCAGGCACGACGTATTACAACGGGGGCAAAGGCCTGCGTTAACTACCCTTCACTATGTGCAAAGAGAGAGTACTCCTAATAGAAATGAGGGGGGGGCACCATTCAAAGCAGATCAGTGTGCATAAACACGAAAATGTTTTCACTTACCACGTACTTGACATTTGACAGCTTATGATATTTGCTATTAAAAAACCATTGAAATTCACTGAAAAAACCATAGGTTATAGACCATATATAGTTAGGAATTAGCATTTACAAAACCTTGAAAATTCACTGAAAAAACCATAGGTTATAGACCATATATAGTTAGGAATTAGCATTTAAAAAACCTTATTTTACTCACACAAAACCATTGAAATTCCATATATAGTTAGTTGCACTAACTATATATCGCGCACCCGCAATCCACTGCTGATCATGTCACATATTACATCAATCATGACATGGTCAGTGACATCACTGATGACATCACTGATGACATCTCAAATGACATCACTGATGAGATCACTGATGACATCATCCAGTGACTGTGTGTTTTTGTAAAGTTTAAATATGTTTTACATATTGAAGAATGAGTAGATGTATAAGTGTCTGGACGAAGGATTTAGTAGGTGCATGACTGAATGTATGAGTGAGTGATTAAATGTGTCTCACTGAGTGCATGGGTTAGTGACTAAACTGTCTTAATTTGTGCATCATTATGTCTGTTGTTCTGTAAACTGCTGCATGTGTTGATCAGTAGCTATATGATTAACTATATGGGTTATTGATTGATTGTCCAAGTATTTGTATGGGAGACTGAGTGTGTGTGTGGCTGGCTGGGAGGTGTGTGACTCTGTGCAGATCAATGTGTACTTGTATCAATGATTGTATAAGAAAGTAAGTATGTGTTAGTATATGTTTGAAAATGTAAGGTGCTCTATGTTTAACTGTATAGACAAGAAAATGGAAGTGTGATTGATTCTTTACAGGACTGACTAGGTGTGTGAGTAACTCCATGGATGAGTGGCAGAGTGTGAGTGTCTGTATAGGTGTATGAGTGCATATGATAGTGTTGTAAAGATGAGTGATTGTATGTATGAATGATTGTATGGGTGAATGAGTGAATGTGTGTGTAGACGTAGGAATCAGTGAGTACGTATGTAGTAACTAGTATTGGTGTGTCAATGGTTTCAAAAATTATACTCTGTATTTAACACTGGGTGAAACAGAGGTTATATTAAAATGTGAGGAGATGCATTGTATTGTCACATGAATGATATCATCAGTGATGTGGTCATTGATGTCAAATGAGATGTCATCAGTGATCTCATCAGTGATGTCATTTGAGATGTCATCAATGATGTCATCAGTGATGTCACTGACCATGTCATGAATGATGTAATATGTGACATGATCAGCAGTGGATTGCGGGTGCGCGATATATAGTTAGTGCAACTAACTATATATGGAATTTCAATGGTTTTGTGTGAGTAAAATAAGGTTTTTTAAATGCTAATTCCTAACTATATATGGTCTATAACCTATGTTTTTTTCAGTGAATTTTCAAGGTTTTGTAAATGCTAATTCCTAACTATATATGGTCTATAACCTATGGTTTTTTCAGTGAATATATATATATACATACATACATACATATATATATTCACTGAAAAAACCATAGGTTATAGACCATATATAGTTAGGAATTAGCATTTACAAAACCTTGAAAATTCACTGAAAAAACCATAGGTTATAGACCATATATAGTTAGGAATTAGCATTTAAAAAACCTTATTTTACTCACACAAAACCATTGAAATTCCATATATAGTTAGTTGCACTAACTATATATTGCGCACCCGCAATCCACTGCTGATCATGTCACATATTACATCATTCATGACATGGTCAGTGACATCACTGATGACATCACTGATGACATCTCAAATGACATCACTGATGACATCACTGATGACAACATCCAGTGACTATGTTTCTGTAAAGTTAAAATATGTCTTACATATTGAAGAATGAGTGGATGTATAAGTGTCTGGACGAAGGATTTAGTAGGTGCATGACTGAATGTATGAGTGAGTGATTAAATGTGTCTCACTGAGTGCATGGGTTAGTGACTAAACTGTCTTAATTTGTGCATCATTATGTCTGTTGTTCTGTAAACTGCTGCATGTGTTGATCAGTAGCTATATGAGTAACTATATGGGTTATTGATTGATTGCCCAAGTATTTGCATGGGAGACTGAGTGTGTGTGTGGCTGGATGGGAGGTGTGTGACTCTGTACAGATCAATGTGTACTTGTATCAATGATTGTATAAGAGAGTAAGTATGCGTTAGTATATGGTTGAAAACGTAAGGTGCTCTATGTTTAACTGTATAGAGTAGAAAATGGAAGTGTGATTGATTCTTTACAGGACTGACTAGGTGTGTGAGTAACTCCATGGATGAGTGGCAGAGTGTGAGTGTCTGTATAGGTGTATGAGTGCATATGATTGTGTTGTAAAGATGAGTGATTGTATGTATGAATGATTGTATGGGTGAAAGAGTGAATGTGTGTGTAGACGTAGGAATCAGTGAGTACGTATGTAGTAACTAGTATTGGTGTGTCAATGGTTTCAAAAATTATACTCTGTTTTTAACACTGGGTGAAACAGAGGTTATATTAAAATGTGAAGAGATGCATTGTATTGTCACATGAATAATATCATCAGTGATGTGGTCATTGATGTCAAATGAGATGTCATCAGTGATGTCATCAGTGATGTCATTTGAGATGTCATCAGTGATGTCATCAGTGATGTCACTGACCATGTCATGAATGATGTAATATGTGACATGATCAGCAGTGGATTGCGGGTGCGCAATATATAGTTAGTGCAACTAACTATATATGGAATTTCAATGGTTTTGTGTGAGTAAAATAAGGTTTTTTAAATGCTAATTCCTAACTATATATGGTCTATAACCTATGGTTTTTTCAGTGAATTTTCAAGGTTTTGTAAATGCTAATTCCTAACTATATATGGTCTATAACCTATGGTTTTTTTCAGTGAATTTCAATGGTTTTTTAATAGCAAATATCATAAGCTGTCGAATGTCAAGTACGTGGTAAGTGAAAACATTTTCGTGTTTATGCACACTGATCTGCTTTGAATGGTGCCCCCCCCCCTCATTTCTATTAGGAGTACTCTCTCTTTGCAGATAGTGAAAGGTAGTTAACGCAGGCCTTTGCCCCCGTTGTAATCCGTCGTGCCTGCTTCTCTCTCCATTTGATTGATTGTTATCCAAGTATTTACTGTTTTAGAATTAGTTCTCTTTGGTTTATTCTCTATTTACAAACAAACACAGAGTCGCAATACTCTGTTTAGTCTTTGCAGATAACGAAAAATCGTGTAAAAAAAAGAAAAGGAATCGAGCAAAATCAGTAGGCCACTAATGGGATCTCTTTTTGACCTCGCTAAAATAGAAACATTAGGAACAACCCCTCATGACAAATACAAAACTAGTGAGATGAACTGAACTCCACACAATGATGGCTGCAAAACAGCTCGGCTCCGCCACCCACCCCGCCCAAAATAACGATAAAGAGCGGCTGCCATGATTGGTTGCGGAATGGCCACGACAGAGCTACGAAATGATGCTGCTCTCATGCTAACCCCAGCTTCAGTCTGAAACATCCAGAAACACTGTAGACTACCAATTCGATCAGTTCCGGTAGCGCCCCAATGTAACCCGGTAGAGAAGAACTAGCCCTCCCCTCTTTGACTGATGGTTCTTGTTGCCTGTCCCTTCTGTTGTCATTTAACAGAACTATTTAGCCTGCTGAAAGGGGTTGTGTTCCGACCGCTGGTTGGTGGAGACATTTTGACTATATTCTGGACCTGCGTTGTCGCGTAATGCGTCATATGACGCGCCGCGTTAGCGCATCCGGAAGTCATCCGGGGCGCGCAGCGCGTAACGTAAGCATAACAAGTCATGTGACTTGTTAATAAAACTTTTCATTGGTTCATTTTACTTTTCTTATTGTAATGATGAAAGGCTTGGTCATATGACCTAAAAATTACGCTTTTCATTACTTCCGAACATTATTTTTTCTTAAATATATGTTATAATGTTCCAGACTAATGTACTTTCCCGGAAATTTTACAACTGTCCTGCAAGTAAAATATATTCTTTTTTCGAGAAAAAGAGCGTTTCTTCGTCCCATGATGGAGCCGTTGAGCAAAAGAGGGTCGACCTGCTGTCTTAGTCGCCGATACGCCTGAATATGAGATTCTTATCGATCACTTTATGTTGCAGGAATAGAAAACACAACAGCCCTTGACCATTTATCTTTACTGCGTTCCTTCGTATTATACCTTTTACCCTTCATGTAATTGGTCTGCTTTATTTCACTTGCCTTTTAATGATTCTAAAACAGTGACTATTATTACAAACTTTACCAATGTATATACTACTACCATGTTTTCTTTTAAAAACCTTTATTGTGAAAATTTCATTATACAAATACGAGCCTATAACCACGTGGGCCGGCCACGGAGCAAACTGTAATCGTATGTGATGAGTAGACATTTACACTGTAGAGGAACGTAACGGGCGGGCCATTAGGTTGCAAGAACTAAGGTGTCTAACAGTTACGGAATCGGTGGACGTACATTTTATAATTAAAATACGACAGGGCCAGTTACAATAAAATTATCTAGATATACATTTGCGGGCAAGTACCATGGGTGACGTTAATTCGAACTTTCAACAGTACAGTAATCAATAACACATCAGAACTTAATATCAATAGGGATGTCGAAATATTCAATCAATTCTCGTCCCCGCCCGCCATGTGCTTCAAAACTGCATACGTATCTCGTGATTTCAAGGTTCTGCAACCAGTACACAACAAGGAGTTACGAGTCCCATTTATTCCGGCGCCATTTTGGGCGAGGACGGGCAGGTCCAGGATATAGTCAAAATGTCTCTACCAACCATCGACTATGATGATGTTCATATGCTGTATTTATTAGAGTAACACTCATCTGTCCACATGAAATTAATTTGCCACAATCTAAACATGTCATTTTAATCTTTCCAAAGTTCTTCTAAAAATTTGGGACCGTTTCCCTTGCCTCTGAAGCTCTCAGTGCCACTTCTTTGATGAATGTACTAGCAGGTCAGGGGTTCTCCTCCAAATCTCTCTTTTATGCAGCACTATAATTAATTGGTGCCACCTCTCCATATGACGATGCATGGTATAGTTACCACAACTATATTTTTTTTCGGTTCCTCTGGAGAGTTCATCGTGGCAGATGAAGCGTGTAACGTACCGGGCATTTACCTTTTTTTGCATGTACAGGAAAGGAAAAAAAAATCGAGCGTCCGAGTTCTAAGGTGTCCCAGGGCCATTTTAGTGGAGGACATGATACAGCGATAATGCCCTGGATAAGGACACTTCCTTCGGGCACCCCACGCCGTCTTTCGGCGCAGCATTGTAGGATGGCCACACCAGTGCGGCAACTTGCTAGACACCACCTCGGTGCCATCCGGATCTCGGCGCCCCACTGCAGATGAACTGCCTCCACATGGAGAAGCGGGAGAGGCTCGTTTGCGCCGCCTCCCCCCCCCCCTTCGGGCACCCCACGCCGACTTTCGGCGCAGCATTGTAGGATGGCCACACCAGTGCGGCAACTTGCTGGACACCACCTCGGTGCCAACCGAATCTCAGCGCCTTGTGTTGTCTTCCATTCCGAAAATATTGTTGGCAGCATTTTGAAAGGAAAGACAAACAGCCGTTTGTGGCCCTCACTACACCGTTCTCCTAGTGAGTCTCACATTGTTACATTTAGGAAGAATGTTGAAGAGTAGTATGTTGAAAATCTGAAGCCATTGTTATACAAACTCTCAACCAGCCTTGGATGGAAAAATCCTGAAGAATGTACAAACTGAAAACCAGTTTTTCTCTGTATAGCATCAGCAGCAACGCTTGAGTCAGCTTTGTGTGAAGCCGCCATTTTGATTCAATCAATAGCGTCCCCCTGCACACATTCAGGGACCTGGTCGTGTCTTCAGGTCAAACGGATTGTGGGACAAGATGCACAAAGGAAAAGGAAAAAAGTTCCGCCGGACCCCGGGAGGTGGCCGCCTATGTCATGGGCGATCTTAGGCCACACCAGGGCAATAGTGAAGCTGCAGCAGGTGCAAATAAGCTTCAGACAGTGTTACAAGCGCTGCTCAGAACTCTCAACTATGACACCACCTCGGTGCCATCCGGATCTTGGCGCCTTGTGCTGGTTCCGGCCTATTCACACATCGGTCCGCTACTGACGCCACCTCACAGGCCAACGGGGCACCCCACGCCGACTTTCGGCGCAGCATTGTAGGATGGCCACACCAGTGCGGCAAATTGCTGGACACCACCTCGGTGCCATCCAGATCTCGGCGCGTTGTGCTGCCTTCGGCCTATTCGCCACAAGTGCGCACGCAACTCAGCTGCATAGCGAGTGAAACACCAAGGGGCGCCCCACTGCAGCCGAGGAACCTCCATCTTGGGGGCGACGCACAGCATCACATTGCTTTCCAATGCAGTCAGATCCTCAAACAGCCCCCACTGACTGACGCGAACTCACAGGCCAACGGGGCGCCCCACGCCGACTTTCGGCGCAGCATTGTAGGATGGCCACACCAGTGCGGCAAGTTGCTGGACACCACCTCGGTGCCATCCGGATCTTGGCGCGTTGTGCTGCCTTTGGCCCCATTCGCACATCAGTCCGCTACTGACGCCATCTCACAGGCTAATGGGGCGCCCCACGCCGACTTTCAGCATTGTAGGATGACCACACCAGTACAGCAACTTGCTAGACATCACCTCGGTGCCATCCGGATCTCGGCGCCCCACTGCAGATGAAGTGCCTCTCAACTATGAAACCACCACTGTGACATCCGGATCTTGGCGCGTTGTGCTGCCTTCGGCCTATTCGCACATCGGTCCGCTACTGACGCCATCTCACAGGCTAATGGGGCGACCCACGCCGAGTTTCAGCATTGTAGGATGACCACACCAGTGCAGCAACTTGCTAGACATCACCTCGGTGCCATCCGAATCTTGGCATCTCAACGCCTAGTGGTATCTTCCATACAGAAAATATTGTTACGCTACCTTTGGCCCCATTCGCACATCAGTCCGCAACTTAGACATCACCTCGGTGCCATCCGGATCTTGGCATCTCAGCGCCTTGTGGTGTCAGTCAGAAAATATTGTTGCGCTGCCTTTGGCCCCATTCGCACATCAGTCCGCTACTGACACCATCTCACAGGCCAACAGGGCGCCCCACGCCGACTTTCAGCATTGTAGGATGGCCACACCAGTGCGGCAACTTACTAGACACCACCTCGGTGCCATCCGGATCTTGGCGCGTTGTGCTGCCTTCGGCCTATTCGCACATCGGTCCGCTACTGACGCAAACTCACAGGCCAACGGGGCGCCCCACGCCGACTTTCAACATTGTAGGATGGCCACACCAGTGCTGCAACTTGCTGGACACCACCTCGGTGCCATCCGGATCTTGGCGCGCTGTGTTGCCTTCGGCCTATTCGCACATCGGTCCGCTACTGACGCCGCCTCACGTGCCAACGTATTTTCTCCGCATTTTATACCCTATGCCGCATAACAGGTCATGTGACTTGTTTATAAAACTTTTCATTGGTTCATTTTACTTTTGGTTTCCTAATGATGGAAGGCTTGATCATATGACCTAAAAACAACACTTTTCATTGGATGAAAACTTTTTTTTTTTCCAAACGATGAAAGCCCCACCTTGTTTCTGGATGTTTCAGACTGAAGCTGGCGTCAGCATGAGAGCACCACCATCTCGTAGCTCCGTCGTAGTCATTCCGCGAGCAATCATGGCAGCCGCTCCCCACCAGAAGCCTGCAGGAGTCGGGGCCCCCAAAACTTTTGATGAATTCTCAAGGCGGAGGGGACGCTTTCGAGAATGGGGTCCAAGACCTAGCAGACAAGCGTCCGATTTCCAAGGTGTCCCAGGGCCATTTCAGTGGACCAGGCCCAAAAAGGAAAGAGCCTGCCGCCATTTTGAGAGTCCTGTGACAGCCGCCTATCGCTGCACCGCAAGAGTGGGCGCAACTCAGCTGAATTGCGGCTTTTGACACAGTGGACCAAAAACGGACGGAATGGCAACTGAAACGGTAAAGGGGCGCAACACTACAACAGATGACACTCCACCTGGAGAGGCCCGTTCACGCCGCCTCCCCCGGGGCGCCCCACGCCGTTATTCGGAGCAGCATTGTAGGATACCAAAACCAGTGCGGCAACTTACTGGACATCACCTTGGTGCCATCGTTCTGCTGCCTTGGAACTATTCGCACAACAGTTTGCTACTGAAGACCCACCCCCCGCGACGCCCCACGCCGTTATTTGCTGGGTGGCAACTTACTAGACATCACTTTCGTGTCATCTAGATTTCAGCGCGTTCTGCTGCCTTGGAACTATTCGCACAACAGTTTGCTACTGATGACCCGCCCCACGCCGGAAATCTGGACGTTGTGCTGCGTTGGGACTATTCGCACAGCCGACCGCTACTTCGTTGTTTTTCCCTAAAAATGTTTATATGTTATTACTATTTTTGTTTTCTTGTATATATTTATAAATTATTAAAGTTTTATAATCTTACTACTTTGTCGGAGTGCTATATATTTTTAATGTGACACATAATTGTAAAAACTTTGATGTACAAAGAGTCATCCCTGGAATCTTCCGCTTCACGCTCGGTCCCCTCCCCAATCACAATACAGGATGGTTTTCAGATAATAGCAACGCTTCTGCTGTGACGGATCTCATCGAGTGTGGGCCTTGATCTACTATAACTCCTTTGAAGAGGGGTGAATCTTTACAGCTGTGGCCATAAACTACATCTGCAGGGCTAGCTGATACCCTAGGACCAGCCTGGACAATCGGACACAGAGGAAAAGGAGTGTCAGAGGGTGCAGTAGTGAATAGGGCGAAAGGGAGGTGTCGGGCGGGCACAGGGTGTGATTCTCAGGAAAGAGCAGCGCAGATGGGGGGAGGTTTATTACCCATGCATAAGACAGAGAGCGGGGGTGACCACTGGCTGGGGGAGATGCTTGCGAGGGTGGGGAGCCATGCTAAGGATCGACAGCGTGCACAGAGTGGGTCTGGTCAAGGCATCTAAAATGGCTGCCGTGCACGACAAAAGTGTGGCATTTGAAAAAAGACAAGATGGCGCAGACAATGTTTTTCAACACTTCCTGATTTCCTTCGAATCGAACGTTAACAGACGTTGGGGCATATTACCAAAGTTAAGCGATATTTATCCCTAACGATGCATTGCAAAGATTTTTTTACCGTCAGAAATTATCGCAGATAAACCTTGCTATTATCAAAGTTTATCGCAAATACGATAAAAACCGACCGCAATGCATTAATATCGCTGAAAACTCAGCGATATTCATGCATTACCGAGCTAATCCTCTTAGCCATGTTATCCACCTCCCATAGGATAACATGGCTAAGAACTGCTCAGGGCAGCTGTTACTTTTTGGAGATATTCGCGCTTATCTCGAATATTTCCAAAAGTTGATAATAGGAGATAGCGATGTTAGCGACTGTTTCCAGTCGCTAACATCTTGGCATGCCCACTTTGCATGTCATTAGTGATAAATATCACTCACATGCAAAGTGGGGCCCAAGATGGTCGCTATCTCCTACTAGCCGTCGCTAACTGGTGTTAGCAACAGCTAGGTAATACAGATATAATTTTATCTCCGCGAAGCGGAGCGCTGTTACAGATATATATCTTGTTTTTGAACGTTAATTTCTCAAAATGCACTGAAGCACATATATTGAGACCTAGCAAAGGCACATCGGGCTACCAGTCCCTAATATTTTACCAAGTTTCGTGCAAATCCATTCAGCCGTTCGATTATTATTATTATTTATTTTTTTTGCCCCGCGGGGCCCTTTTAAAACCTGCACATCAAACCTAGGGGATCAGCGAGGATCTACTATGCCCCCTTATGGTCATTTGCCCCTTCGCTTTGGCCTCCTCTTGTCTCTCGATCCTACCGAGAGACAAGATGGCGGCCGCTACGGACTGTTTGGAATGTTTACAGACACCGGAGAGCCAATCAGCTTCGCTTCGCAAAGCTCCGTAACGCGAAAAGTACGCGAAGCGGTGCGCTGTTACAGATATATATCTTTTTTTGAACGTTAATTTCTCAAAATCCACTGAAGCACATATATTGAGACCTAGCAAAGGCACATCGGGCTACCAGTCCCTACAATTTTGCCAAGTTTCGTGCAAATCCATTCAGCCGTAAGATTATTATTATAATTTTTTTTTTTTGCCCCGCGGGGCCCTTTTAAAACCTCCACATCAAACCTAGGGGGTCAGCGAGGATCTACTATTCCCCCTTATGGTCATTTGCCCCTTCGCTTTGGCCTCCTCTTGTCTCTCGATCCTACCGAGAGACAAGATGGCGGCCACTACGGACTGTTTGCGGCCACTACGGACTGTTTGGAATGTTGACAGACGCCGGAGAACCAATCAGCTTCGCTTCACAAAGCTCCGTTGCGCGAAAAGTACGCGTCCTAGGCCGCTGCCCGGTCCGCGCTTACAGATATATATCTTTTTTTAAACGTTAATTTCTCAAAATCCACTGGAGCACATATATTGAGACCTACAAAAGGCACATCGGGCTACCAGTCCCTACAATTTTGCCAAGTTTCGTGCAAATCCATTCAGCCGTTCGGGCTAAAAGTGAGGCCAACCGCCCTATGGAAATTAACATGGGAAAAACGCGTTTTGGGACCCCCCTTTTTTCTCGGCCCCCCCTTGACGAACCCCCCCCAAATTTTCAAAGGCTGCTCAGAAACAAAATGTGCCATTTTCCTGAAAATTTCAGCCAATTCCGTCCACAAACGGCAAAGTTATTAGACATAGAATTTTCAAAAATCCCATAGAGAAAAAATCCTAACTATATATACCTACTGGCGACTGCCAGTAGGTAATATATATATATATATATATATATATATATATATATATATATATATATATATATATATATATATATATATATATATATATATATATATATATCAAAAGACAAAAGAGGCGGCACAATCAGGATGTATGAGTTTAAGCCTTTATTTCAAGACTATTCACCCCACCAACGCGTTTCAGCCTTACACGGCCTTGCTCACGGTCGGTTAGTCCCTCTACAGTGTTTCTATATATACTGGCCCATAAGCAGCCAATTATGAGGCATTATGGGATATGTAGTTTTTTGTTACATTTTAGTGAAGAAAAAAATATAATTAAAGGAAAAGAAAGACTTGGCATGCTTATAATTTCAACATGTTATGAGTAACTTAATCAATGTTAAATAATACAGGGTCTAGTACCCTAGTCTTTTCATGATGTCGCCAGTTCTATTTATAGAGAATATAGGGTATAGTACCCTAATTTCTACTGGGGCTTTCAGTCCAGGTGAATATGCAGGTCTTCCCCAAAGTTCATCCCTCTCGGGTGTTTGGTGCGGAGTCTGATAATCATCCGCGACTCCATTTGTCGTAGTCTGCGGACTACATCACCTCCTCTTTCCATTTTGTCTAGAACTTTTGCTCCGAAAAAATGCATCTGTCTCCAATCTCCGTTTTGGCATACGCTCATATGTTTGGCAGTTGCATATTGCATGTTGGAGTTTTTCACTGCCCTTATATGTTCCAGAATTCTTTTTTTCAACATGCACGTCGTGCTCCCTACATATTTCATTCCGCATTTGCATTGTATGATGTAAACAACATTTTTGGAACTGCAAGAAATTTGTTGATCTATTTTCATGGACTTGCCATCCGGTTCTTCAATCATTCTCATGTGTTTGCCAATTTTGCAGGCCTTACAAGAGTTGCAGGGTTGAAATCCATTACGTTGTGTACTGAGCCAGTTCTGTTTAGGTCTTTCTTGGAAATGGCTTTTGACTAGTAAGTTTTTCAATGCGGTGTTCTTTTTGTATGTTATTAGGGGAGCATTTCCAATGGTGGTTCCAATGTCAGGATCTTTTGTGAGCATGTGCCAATATTTCTTCATTATACGAGCGATGTTTGAGCTTTCTTTACTGTAAGTCAATATTAATCTTGGAGGAGCATTGGCTTCAGTTTTTTTCGGTTGTTCCATCAGTGTCTGAGTTCGTGTTTTTTGATCAATTTTGCGTTTGCATCTTTTTAACACTCTTTCATCATAGCCTCTTGCTCTGAATCGGCATTTACTTTCTTCAATGACCTTCTCAGCTTCTTCAGGTAAGGAGCAATTTCTCTTCAGTCTGGTAAATTCACCATATGGTATACTCCGTAAGAGGGGTGCAGGATGAAAGCTTGTACCATGCAGTACACTGTTGGTGGCTGTCTTTTTCCGGAAAAGGGTGGATTCCAATTTGCCATTGTGTACATATATCTTGGTATCTAAGAAATCAATTTCCTTCACACTAGTGTTACATGTGAATTGCAAACCGACATTGTTCTTATTTAGTTTGTCGAAGTATATTTTGAATTGGTCATCCGTACCGTGCCAAATGATGAATAGGTCGTCAATGTAACGGACCCATAACATTATTCGTTCTAGATCTTCTTGGTTGTCTTCATTCCAGGCGATTGTCTTTTCCCACCACCCCATTGTGATGTTAGCATAGTTCGGTGACAGAGAAATGCCCATGGCAGTTCCACAGATTTGTTTGTAAAGCTGTTTGTTAAATAAAAATACATTGTTTTTTAAGCAGAGATCAATCATTTGCAACAACATGTTTGAATGGTCTAGATATGTGATGTTGCGTTGTTTCAAGTAATATTTGCAGGCCTGCATTCCGATTTCATGGCGGATCGACGTGTAGAGTGAAACTACATCGATTGTTACTAAAAGGTAGTCAGGGTTCCAGGTCACATCCATTAGGGTTCTCAAGAAATCTCCAGTGTCTTTTATGTAAGATGGCAGGGTCTGGGCAATTGGAGCTAGAAATTTATCTGCGTAGTTTGAGATGTTTTCATACAGTGCCCCACATGACGAGACTATTGGCCTCCCTGGTGGTTGGTTTAGAGTTTTGTGGATCTTCGGGAGAAAATATATACACGGTGTTATTGGGTGGTCAATCGTGAGATATTTTCTCTCTTCATCATCTATTAGACCCTTTTTGTGCCAAGTCTCCAAATGCTCGTGTAGTTCCTTTTTCGTTAACTTTTCATAGTTATTCAATTGGTTTAGTTGTCTCATAGCTTCTCCTGTGTAGTCAATTGTGTTGAGTAGGACAATGTTGCCCCCCTTGTCCGCTGGTTTTATGATAATTTTATCATTATCCATTAGCGTTTTGATGGCCACACGTTCTTCTTTTGTTAGGTTTTCGCGTGTCTTGTTTCTGACTTTAACCAGATTGTCAAGTTCTTTTATTATTGCTTCTGAGAACATGTCAATTTTGTTTCCTGGTGATAGGATGGGATAATATCTCGATTTTCTTTTTAAGCCAGTGACTGGTCTGGCATCTGTTGGAATGTTTAGTTCCTCGAGAAATTCAGTTTCTGTGATAGAAGCTCCTTCCAGGTCAAACAATGTCTCAAAGCTATTTCTCATGTCAGGAATATCTGCGATGGTTTCAAAATGAATTGTATCTGTATGCTCATTAGCTTTGATTTCTGGTACCGTCTGGTTGTTAGCATGTACCTTTGCAAGTTTCAACTTTCTGATGTATTTATAGAAATCTATGCGAGTCTCCGTGTAATCGAAATGAGCCTCCGGACAAAAAGATAAGCCTTTGTTCAAGACACGCTGTTCTGTTTCTGATAATTGGTGGTCTGAGAGGTTCACTATTAAGTTGGCTTCGGGTTGCGATTTCGCAGTGGGTACTGGCGTTTTTCTTCGTTTTGCCCGGCGGGTTTTTCTGGCACTGACGTGGGGGTTGTTTGATTTTGCTGCCCCCTGCCTCTTCCTCTGTTTCTTTGGTTGGGGTATGGTCGTCTCCCCCTTCCTCTTCCTCTTCCTCTGCCTCTCGTGATGTTCTTCTCTAAATTGAACAATTCGACCTCCTCTAAAACTGACCAGTTTTTTGACTGGTAGGTGCCTCGTGTTGAGCCATCGTCACTTATGCTGGATTCACTTGCACTCGATGTCATTTTTTGCAAGGGATAATTCTTTTTAAGATTCTCATATTTTCGAGCAAAAGTTAGAATTCTACCTTGGATGTAATCCTGCTCATCCCGTTGAAATTTTCGCTCTTTGCGTTCTTCGATGTCACTTTCATAGGAATCGAGTCTACTTTCCATTTCCTTTCTCAGTTTGACTACTTCATCCTGATTCGTATCATTAGATAATTTATCTTCCAGCTCTTTGATTTTTATTGTGATTTCATCTACTTCGATGCGCGCATGTTTTATCAGAATGCGCATCATATTTAATGAGCATTGGGTGTTA
Source organism: Lissotriton helveticus (assembly GCF_964261635.1). NCBI lineage: Eukaryota > Metazoa > Chordata > Amphibia > Caudata > Salamandridae > Lissotriton > Lissotriton helveticus. Next base: position 226,573,176 of record NC_136072.1, on the reverse strand, counting down.
TTGTCCATCCATTCCTCTATTAATTCTTTTTTCACTTCTATGTGGGTTGGCATTGTGAAAATTCTAAGCCCACGGGGAATGCGTTTTACCTCCAAATATTTCTCCAAGGCTATTGCTTCCCAACTTTTGTTTATCTCTTTCTTATAAAGCTTTTCCAAAGCGTTTAGCTGTTGCTTAAGAGTGTTATTTGGTGCTGGGGATGTTATCGAGGTTGCTGCTGCATCAGCTGGCTTGCCTCCTGATTGGAACATCGTTGTTACTTTGGTGGCTCTTTTAGCTGCACGAGCCTCCATTGTTTGTTGTTCTATGCTGCACGCCTATAAACCTCAAGGGTGAATCACTGCTATTACGTGTTACAATGTTTCAAGGCGTTATCCTGATCTGATGCATTTCCGTGTGACTGCCCGTTACGATCACGGTGACAGTGTCAATGTTTCCCAGGCAGAGCACACACTGCTGAGCGCGTCCCAGAGGCTGAAGGATCACTTTGAGTAACAGAAAGACGAAGCCGAGCGACGCGCCCAACCTCCTGCACCAAATGGTAGCGTGCGAGTGATTACCCTGCCGGACCGGCGGAGAAGTTGTGGAATACAGCCTCCGACCTGAAGAGTCAAGCGCAAGGTAAGCGGAGTGTCATCTCCGTTAAAAGTGAGCAGGGGGCTGAAGTGGCTGTACGCATTTCCGAAACATTGACACTGTCACCGTGATCGTAACGGGCAGTCACACGGAAATGCATCAGATCAGGATAACGCCTTGAAACATTGTAACACGTAATAGCAGTGATTCACCCTTGAGGTTTATAGGCGTGCAGCATAGAACAACAAACAATGGAGGCTCGTGCAGCTAAAAGAGCCACCAAAGTAACAACGATGTTCCAATCAGGAGGCAAGCCAGCTGATGCAGCAGCAACCTCGATAACATCCCCAGCACCAAATAACACTCTGAAGCAACAGCTAAACGCTTTGGAAAAGCTTTATAAGAAAGAGATAAACAAAAGTTGGGAAGCAATAGCCTTGGAGAAATATTTGGAGGTAAAACGCATTCCCCGTGGGCTTAGAATTTTCACAATGCCAACCCACATAGAAGTGAAAAAAGAATTAATAGAGGAATGGATGGACAATAACACCCAATGCTCATTAAATATGATGCGCATTCTGATAAAACATGCGCGCATCGAAGTAGATGAAATCACAATAAAAATCAAAAAGCTGGAAGATAAATTATCTAATGATACGAATCAGGATGAAGTAGTCAAACTGAGAAAGGAAATGGAAAGTAGACTCGATTCCTATGAAAGTGACATCGAAGAACGCAAAGAGCGAAAATTTCAACGGGATGAGCAGGATTACATCCAAGGTAGAATTCTAACTTTTGCTCGAAAATATGAGAATCTTAAAAAGAATTATCCCTTGCAAAAAATGACATCGAGTGCAAGTGAATCCAGCATAAGTGACGATGGCTCAACACGAGGCACCTACCAGTCAAAAAACTGGTCAGTTTTAGAGGAGGTCGAATTGTTCAATTTAGAGAAGAACATCACGAGAGGCAGAGGAAGAGGAAGAGGAAGGGGGAGACGACCATACCCCAACCAAAGAAACAGAGGAAGAGGCAGGGGGCAGCAAAATCAAACAACCCCCACGTCAGTGCCAGAAAAACCCGCCGGGCAAAACGAAGAAAAACGCCAGTACCCACTGCGAAATCGCAACCCGAAGCCAACTTAATAGTGAACCTCTCAGACCACCAATTATCAGAAACAGAACAGCGTGTCTTGAACAAAGGCTTATCTTTTTGTCCGGAGGCTCATTTCGATTACACGGAGACTCGCATAGATTTCTATAAATACATCAGAAAGTTGAAACTTGCAAAGGTACATGCTAACAACCAGACGGTACCAGAAATCAAAGCTAATGAGCATACAGATACAATTCATTTTGAAACCATCGCAGATATTCCTGACATGAGAAATAGCTTTGAGACATTGTTTGACCTGGAAGGAGCTTCTATCACAGAAACTGAATTTCTCGAGGAACTAAACATTCCAACAGATGCCAGACCAGTCACTGGCTTAAAAAGAAAATCGAGATATTATCCCATCCTATCACCAGGAAACAAAATTGACATGTTCTCAGAAGCAATAATAAAAGAACTTGACAATCTGGTTAAAGTCAGAAACAAGACACGCGAAAACCTAACAAAAGAAGAACGTGTGGCCATCAAAACGCTAATGGATAATGATAAAATTATCATAAAACCAGCGGACAAGGGGGGCAACATTGTCCTACTCAACACAATTGACTACACAGGAGAAGCTATGAGACAACTAAACCAATTGAATAACTATGAAAAGTTAACAATGAATCCTTTGAGTAACATGAAAAAGGAACTACACGAGCATTTGGAGACTTGGCACAAAAAGGGTCTAATAGATGATGAAGAGAGAAAATATCTCACGATTGACCACCCAATAACACCGTGTATATATTTTCTCCCGAAGATCCACAAAACTCTAAACCAACCACCAGGGAGGCCAATAGTCTCGTCATGTGGGGCACTGTATGAAAACATCTCAAACTACGCAGATAAATTTCTAGCTCAAATTGCCCAGACCCTGCCATCTTACATAAAAGACACTGGAGATTTCTTGAGAACCCTAATGGATGTGACCTGGAACCCTGACTACCTTTTAGTAACAATCGATGTAGTTTCACTCTACACGTCGATCCGCCATGAAATCGGAATGCAGGCCTGCAAATATTACTTGAAACAACGCAACATCACATATCTAGACCATTCAAACATGTTGTTGCAAATGATTGATCTCTGCTTAAAAAACAATGTATTTTTATTTAACAAACAGCTTTACAAACAAATCTGTGGAACTGCCATGGGCATTTCTCTGTCACCGAACTATGCTAACATCACAATGGGGTGGTGGGAAAAGACAATCGCCTGGAATGAAGACAACCAAGAAGATCTAGAACGAATAATGTTATGGGTCCGTTACATTGACGACCTATTCATCATTTGGCACGGTACGAATGACCAATTCAAAATATACTTCGACAAACTAAATAAGAACAATGTCGGTTTGCAATTCACATGTAACACTAGTGTGAAGGAAATTGATTTCTTAGATACCAAGATATATGTACACAATGGCAAATTGGAATCCACCCTTTTCCGGAAAAAGACAGCCACCAACAGTGTACTGCATGGTACAAGCTTTCATCCTGCACCCCTCTTACGGAGTATACCATATGGTGAATTTACCAGACTGAAGAGAAATTGCTCCTTACCTGAAGAAGCTGAGAAGGTCATTGAAGAAAGTAAATGCCGATTCAGAGCAAGAGGCTATGATGAAAGAGTGTTAAAAAGATGCAAACGCAAAATTGATCAAAAAACACGAACTCAGACACTGATGGAACAACCGAAAAAAACTGAAGCCAATGCTCCTCCAAGATTAATATTGACTTACAGTAAAGAAAGCTCAAACATCGCTCGTATAATGAAGAAATATTGGCACATGCTCACAAAAGATCCTGACATTGGAACCACCATTGGAAATGCTCCCCTAATAACATACAAAAAGAACACCGCATTGAAAAACTTACTAGTCAAAAGCCATTTCCAAGAAAGACCTAAACAGAACTGGCTCAGTACACAACGTAATGGATTTCAACCCTGCAACTCTTGTAAGGCCTGCAAAATTGGCAAACACATGAGAATGATTGAAGAACCGGATGGCAAGTCCATGAAAATAGATCAACAAATTTCTTGCAGTTCCAAAAATGTTGTTTACATCATACAATGCAAATGCGGAATGAAATATGTAGGGAGCACGACGTGCATGTTGAAAAAAAGAATTCTGGAACATATAAGGGCAGTGAAAAACTCCAACATGCAATATGCAACTGCCAAACATATGAGCGTATGCCAAAACGGAGATTGGAGACAGATGCATTTTTTCGGAGCAAAAGTTCTAGACAAAATGGAAAGAGGAGGTGATGTAGTCCGCAGACTACGACAAATGGAGTCGCGGATGATTATCAGACTCCGCACCAAACACCCGAGAGGGATGAACTTTGGGGAAGACCTGCATATTCACCTGGACTGAAAGCCCCAGTAGAAATTAGGGTACTATACCCTATATTCTCTATAAATAGAACTGGCGACATCATGAAAAGACTAGGGTACTAGACCCTGTATTATTTAACATTGATTAAGTTACTCATAACATGTTGAAATTATAAGCATGCCAAGTCTTTCTTTTCCTTTAATTATATTTTTTTCTTCACTAAAATGTAACAAAAAACTACATATCCCATAATGCCTCATAATTGGCTGCTTATGGGCCAGTATATATAGAAACACTGTAGAGGGACTAACCGACCGTGAGCAAGGCCGTGTAAGGCTGAAACGCGTTGGTGGGGTGAATAGTCTTGAAATAAAGGCTTAAACTCATACATCCTGATTGTGCCGCCTCTTTTGTCTTTTGAAATTTCTTGGGTCAGGATCCGACCCCCAGGCAGAGCACACACTGCTGAGCGCGTCCCAGAGGCTGAAGGATCACTTTGAGTAACATATATATATATATATATATATATATATATATATATATGTATATATATATAAAACCTACTGGCGGTCGCCAGTAGGTAGTTATAGTTAGGACCTATTTTGCATAGGAAAAACGCAACATTCTATTTGGAATAACTTTAGAGCTGGTTGATGAATCTTCGGGACATTTTTCCAAAACTGGTGGGGCGCTCCGGTCTGCTCCTATGCTGAAAGTCTCGGGGTGATTGGTCAAGCGGGGGCCGAGAAAAGAGGGGGTCCCAAAACGTGTTTTCCCCATGTAATTTCCCATAGGAACCTTTAATCGCAGCTACAGCCCGAACTGCTGAACGGAATTACAACAAATTTGGCTAGGAGGTAGTCCTTGGTTCAGTGTCGTGCCTTTTGGTTAAATGGTGTAAATCCATTCAGTAGTTGCTGAGAAAATCAAAAGTAAATTCACATATATATCTATGGCCGCGGTGGAATCAGTGACCATGTCATGAATGATGTAATATGTGACATCATCAGCAGTGGATAACTATAATGGAGGAATTTCAATGGTTTTGTAAGAGTGAAATGTCCAGCTAACTATAACACCCCTAAAACCTATGTTTTTTCTGTAAATTTCTAGGGGTTTTAAATGCTAATTCCTAAATATAACATGTCTGAAACCTATGTTTTTTTCAGTGAATTTCAAAGGTTTTTTAAAAGCTAATTCATAACTATAACATATCTGAAACCTACATTATATTTACATTAAACATTACATTACAAAATATACTTTCTCAGATTGAATATCTTTAGTTTAAATACTTTGCAAATAGGCAATAGACTTTTAAGTACAGTAGTTACAGTTGTTGCAATGGGCAACACAATTTCAAACACAATGCAACATTGAGCTCAATGTGAATTTCTAGTTCAATGCAATTAGTTACTTTATGGATTACTTTTCTAACCACAGTACTGGATCCTAGATTCAGTCCTTGGAAATTTCCTGTAAACAGTTGAGTAAAAAGCGCTTTGGTTACAGTAGTGATTTTTAAGGAATATTATTGTATTTTAAAAGTTGACACTTAAAAATGTTTTCACATAGAATCACCAATGTTATCCTATGGGAGGAAATTCACTTATCAGGTAATTAGTGTTATTGTTACTTTTTCTTACTCAGTGGTGGATCCTGGATCCAGCACTGGTGCATCTCCTGTAAACAGTTAAAAGAATGTGTTTAAGTCATACAGGCAATTTTAAGGAATATTTTTAGTTTGTGAAAATAGATACTTCGAAACTTTTCTAGTGAAAACCAGACAATGGATTCCTGTGGAAGGAAATACAAGTTATTGGTAAGTACGTTTAGAATTACTTTTCAGGGTCACTGCTGGGCTAAAAGATGCAGCACTGGGTTCTCTCCTGATAACATTTGAGTAAATCGGAATTTGTTGTTCGGATGATTTTAGGTGAATATTTTAAAGTTCCAAAACTCCACACTTAGAAGAATTTCTAAGTGCAACCAGTCAATGTTAGCCTACGGAAGGAAATTCAAGTTACTGGTAAGTATGGTTAGAATTACTTTTTAGGATCAGTACTGGGCTCAAAGATGCAGCACTGAGATCTCTCCTGATAACAGGTGAGTAAATCAGAATTCGTAGTACATCTAGTAAGCTGCGTAGCAGAGAGATGTAAAAAAGGGCACAGCCTGCACCACCTATCTGCAACGCAGCGCAGTGGCACTTGCTGGAAACACCTGGAGGGCTACTTGGCCCCCTTGGTCCCTCAGGTTTGAAGTGGAATTTGTTTGCCAACTTAAAACGTGCCACAGGGCCTGTTTGCACACATCACATAGGCCCCGTCCCCTCCCTTCACCACTGTGTAAACGCGCCCTGTCACCGTTCTAAGTTGAGAGATTAAGTCCCCTTCAATCCTTAGGGTCCCTAGGGTCTAACCAGCCCACTAGGTACCTCCAGTAAGCGCCACAGAGCTGCGTTGCAGAGAGGTGTAAAAAGGGGTGTGGCCTCTGAACACCTGTCTGTAATGCAGCTCCCTGGCGCTTACTGGAGATAACTGTTGGGCTATTTAGCCCTCAGGGACCCTCAGTATTGAAAGAGAATTAATTCCCCAACCTAAAACGCTCCACAGGTGGCATATGCACAGTGGTGACTGAAGGGGAGCGGCCTTAGGTGACATGTCTGCAAACACGCCCTTTGGTGGGTTTTAAGTTGGAGAATTAAGTCCTCCTCAATCCTCTGGGTCCCTAGGAGCCACCTAGCCCACCAGATACCTCCAGTATGCACCAGGGGAATGCGTTGCAGAGAGGTGTTCTGAGGCCATGCCCCTTTTTACAACACTCTGCAACACAGCTCCGTGGCACTTACTGAAGGTTCCTGGTGGGCTAGTTGGCTCCCAGGGACCCTCAGGATTGACAAGGAATTAATTCCCCAACTTAAAACACGCCACAGGATGTGTTTGCACACATGTGAACTCAGGCCCCGCTTCCTCCCTTCACCTCTGTGCAAACGCGCCCCCTGGTGCATTTTAAGTTGGTGGATTAACTCCCCTTGAATACTGAGGGTTCCTTAGGTGCAACTAGCCCACCTGCTACCTCCAGTAAGGGCCACAGAGCTGCGTTGCAGAGAGTTGTAAAAAGGGGCATGGCCTCAGAACACCTCTCTGCAATGCAGCCCCCTGGCGCATACTGGAGGTTCCTGGTGGGCTAGTGACCCCCAGGACCCCCAGTATTCAAGGGGAATTTGTTCCCCCTCTGCAAATGCGCCAGGGGGTGCGTTTGCAGAGTGATGCTGATAGGGGGCGTGGCCTCCGGCACAATGCCGGTCTTTTTCTTTTTTTTTTTTAAGAAGGGGGGCTGTGTGCCCCCCCCTTCTTTTCCTAATATTTTGTACTGGGGACTCCATCCACCAGGGCATGACACCTTTTTTTTAAAAAAAAATGTAATTTTTGAAGGGGGCCCCCCTCCCAAGGCCATAATTGGCCCGGAGACCCCATCCCCCGGGGCCTGGCCTTTTTTTAAAATGTTATTTTAATTTAAGAAGGGGGGCTGCTTTGACCCCCCCTTCATTAGGCCTTTTAAAAAACATGTTTTTATATATTTGAGGAGGGGGGCTGCGTGGAGGAATTTCAATGGTTTTGTAAGAGTGAAATGTCCAGCTAACTATAACACCCCTAAAACCTATGTTTTTTCTGTAAATTTCTAGGGGTTTTAAATGCTAATTCCTAAATATAACATGTCTGAAACCTATGTTTTTTTCAGTGAATTTCAAAGGTTTTTTAAAAGCTAATTCATAACTATAACATATCTGAAACCTATGGTTTTTTTCAATGAATTTCAAAGGTTTTGTAAATGACAATTTTTAAATGTATTAATTGTTATATTTATTTTTTTAAAACTGATTTACTATTTTTTTTTAAACGATTTACTTTTTAGATATTTAATTTTTTTACTACATTATATTTACATTAAACATTACATTACAAAATATACTTTCTCAGATTGAATATCTTTAGTTTAAATACTTTGTCACTTTCTTGAAAAGTAAATTTTGCCATGTTCTGTGTCCCTACGTGTCCTCCATCTTATGTTATGTGTGCATGATTAATATGCATATGTATTCCCCATGTTTGATTAAAGACGCAATTACAGTTGTGTCCAACTCTAGTATGCTAGTTTCCAGTTCTCGTGAAAGCTACGAGTATTAGGCCTATGTAAAGTCACGTTGCCACGTTTCTCAGTGTGCATGTTATTTCATTGTAAAGTCCCCGTTTCTAGGCCTCAAAAGGGCCCGGACACCAGATTCAGCTCCTGTCTCCTGAGCCTCGCTGAGGAGCGATACAGCCCCCACCTGTATTCCTGACCCTTCACTTACTTCCTGCCTCACAGTGCCCGGCTCAGCCTGGCTCTGCCTACGAGTCTGCCAAGAGTATGTTATGATTCTAGTTATCAGTCCAGCCCTCCTTCTCTGCATTCCTAAGCTACTGAATCGCATCAATAGTTTCCGTCATTGTCTAGCCTTTACGTCTCCATGTAAGAGAAATACTGCATTTAATGGTCATTTAATATTCTTCATCACGCACTACATGTAGAATAATGCATGCTCCAGTCTTAGAGTCTGTTAGCCTTTACCCCGATAACTTTTGGATTCTATCAACATGTTCTCTAAACATCAGATACTAGATAGGGTTTAGGTACATGTCGCCCTGACTCTCCAGACTTCAGTCTCTACTCCTAGCACAGAGTTCATAGCCCCCAGCTTCTCCTAGTAACAAGTCATTGTCAGTTTGCGCGCACCATTAGGTTAGAGGTCCCGGCTCCTTAGGTAGCCCCCTCCATGTTTAGGCCCCATTTATGACATATTCTGTTACGTTACATCACATGTCTATGTATACGCCTCTTGTTACACCCACTTTCACCCTTATCTTTCGCGACTGCTATTGACCACACCCACTGCTCCGCCTACTGTATTCATTGTAATGTAACTGTTTTAGTATATATGCTTGTGTACTGTTATTAAAGTTAGCGCGCTCATCCCAGATCCAGCCCCGGCAGCTGCCGGGCCCTGTCATCCTATTCCTGTGCAGGTTGTCCTGTTCCTGTCCTTTATGCTGTATTAAACCTGCAAACTCCTACTACCTCGAATCTTGACTCTTATTTATTGAGCTATCTGTTATTGCTATGTCCAGACAAACCTAGATCCGGTATTATTTATTTATATACCACATAATGGCGCCCGAACAGGGACTTGCCCTTTCCCCACGCGCCGGTGAAGCCACGCCGGCCCCCTGACCCTCTGCAGCCGTGACGGAACTCTTCTGCGCACCGGCAGATATTTCTGCTTCAAGTATCCCTCAGGCCCACGGAGGAGACGGAGGTGGCGGTCCAGCATCCAGACGAGGCGGTGGAGGAACGCGGCGAGTCCCGACCAGAGCCCAAGCTGAGAGTCCAAGGTCCGAGGTATCCGGAGGCCCACCCGTAACAGAAGTCCGAAGTTCGTCCGTCCGGCGTCGAAGCAGTCCAGTCCAGTCCGAGGCCTTCCGTTCTTGCTGCCCGGTGAGTACCGTTGCTGGGGTAGTATCTAGACAGGGTCAATCTAATTGACTCTGGTCCGTGGGTTGGTGGTACACAGACCCAAAACGAAGTGTCCACTTCGGTGGATGCGGGTCCTGACGTGTCTCTTTATGAGACCGGTAAGTTTCGTACTGTTTTAGCAGTGCATCTAGTTTCTGTTCTAGTCAGTTCTGTTCTCGAGAAAATTCATGTATTCTGTTTTCCGTATTCCAGGTAGTATTCTGTTCGAACTGTTATTTTAAATGTTATTCATGTATTTTTAACGTCGTGGTATGAATGTGGAGTAATTATCGTGTTCATTGTGTATTGTATTGTGTCTAGATTACAGTTCAGTTATGCCCTTATTTTCTAAACTACGTCAGTTAAAAACCAGAAAAGGTCTGCTAGAAGCAGCAGTTCCTGTCCCGCCTAGGGACAGTCCAGGTCATTTTATGTATCAGAAGCATGGCATAAGTGCCATATTATATCTAGATTTATGGGTAGAGTATACCAAAGAGTTAGAGGAAAAGTATAGATGGCCCGTATCAGGTACGTGGGATGCCGAGTGCATCATGAGAGTAGAAGAAGCATTATGGAAAAAGAAAGCCAGACAGTCACAGAAAGATGCCATCGAGTTATGGCGCAAAGAATCTCATAAAAGAACCGAAAAAGAAATCAGAAAGTCAGAACTAAGTAGAGAATCCTTGCAACGAGCCCAAGAAAGGGAATTAATCGAGATAGGTGAACGAGTTAAAACCGAACAGTCAGACAGACAGAGGAACGCCCTTATTAAGGGTATGTACCCTCTTCTTGCCGAGGGCTTGCCAAAAGCGACCCCGGAGGCATCTAGTAATTTTCCGCCACCACTAGTTCCGACCAAGCTACGTCACAAACCGACCGCAGCTGATATTTTTATCTCATCCTATTTGGACGACACAGTCCCAGAATATGCGAATTCTGTTCCGTCAGTCCCTGTAAATAATGTAAATCCTGCTCCTCCAGACACCGGGGCACCTCTTGCAGTACCTGCTACGGTACCCCCGGTCCAGCCAACATTACAATTTCCCACTCTGCCAGCACGAAGAATGTCAGTCGACGATTCTAGTTTAGGGGCCGCAGGAGGAGGTCCTCCTGGTACCCCGCCGCCACACCAACGTAGAACGTTGGCCGAGTTACATGAATGTGCGTTACAGCGTACGCCCAAATATAAGTCCGTTGCAGATATCCGACGAGCTCTTACTGAATGCCGCTATGATCCAGTTGCAGGTGATGATAGTACAGTAATATATTCCATCCGTGTAAGACGGGTGACCGGGTATTTGGACACCCTACCGGATATGAAAGGGGATCTAGACAGAATATATCGTTTCATCCGTACAGGGGATGATCCAGAAAGTATTGGCGAAGCCATGTCTCAAAGGAAAGCTGAGATCCAGCTCATGATATTAAAGTTTCTGATTAATTGTCTAATAAGAGAACAAGATTACCCGACTAAAGATCCGGCCGAAATGAGAATCCTGACAAGGTGGAGTGATAATATAGCCGAGGGTAAGCACAAGACTATCAGTAGTATAGAGAGTATGTACAAGAAAATTCGTAAAGAAATACTAAAGTTACACGAACAACGTAAAGCAGCACAAGTAAGCGAGAAAGAAAATGACTCTACTGAAGAGGTAGACGACGAGAATCCCACCAGAATAGCGTATGTAGGTAGAACTAGACTTTCCGACCGACATTCACGTCTAGATTACAAGAAAACTGTTCCTCATCCAGCACCAGAACAAGGTTCTCTAGAACAAGTATTTCAAGCTACCGATCACATTCTGAAATCACGAATCGGTTACAGTGAATTAAGTACTATGCATGAACAAGAACTAGCCCGATCAGCAGTCCGATGGATTACTGATTCTACCACTTTTCCAGATGAAATAGTGGCACAAATGTTTCTGAAACTGCCCCCAGTCGAGCAACGACTGGTGGGTATGTATATGATCCAGCACCTCATTACTCTGTATGAGGGTCAGCATTCTGATCCAGGTCCGTTACATGATGTCCTGAACGAGTTACTCCAGTATAGGTGGAAAGGTCTAGGTACCGATTTAATTAGTGTCATTCTAGAACAGCGCCACAAATATAGAACGTTTTTGAACCCGCATTTTGTTCATGTCTCACCCCCAGAAAGTAAACCCTTTTACATAGACAGACAGAATCCGTTACGAGAAGTACACCCAGTTAGGACAGCGGGTGGTGAAATGCAACGAGTGTTTGTTTACACTCCGATTACAAAGATGGAACTCTTAGAGATGAAGAAATTAATTCCCTGTCATGATAAAGATCCAGCAGGGTTCCACCGAGAATTAAAGGACATGCTCCGTATGGGAGAATACACGTATCCAGATATAATTAAAATGTTAAAGGTCCTGTTGCCCGCAGGGGTATATGAAAAACTCAAGGAAAAAGAATGGGAGGTGGGAGAGAAAAAGATCGATTGGGCAGTTCTAGAAGCTGAAGATAAGATACGAGTACCAGGTACCGGTCTAGGAGAGAAATGTAAAGAATTACCAGAATTGTTAATACAAGTTTTGCCCAGATTATTAGCCACTAAAAAGGAAGACTGGGATGCAATCTCAGCCTGTAAACAGAAACAAGATGAAGACACTAGTGATTTTTATTCTAGATTTGAGAAATGCTTTAGTATCAACAGTGGCCTCAAGACAAGTAGCGAGTCATACCCTCATCTTTTTGTTACTAAATTAGTCGAGAATTCAAGTCCACAAGTTAAGAACCGAGTTTTGAAAGTCGAAAGTACCTGGCAAGCTAATACCCCGTCCCAGATGTTACAGATGCTTCAATACCACCAGAATAGAATCAGAGAAGAGCAAGATCACGAGAGAAAACGTATGAAAGACACGAAAATGAAAGTACTAGTTGCACAATCTGTTCCTCAAGACAGTCAGAAGAGGGGTACGAATCAAGCCAGTCATCCTGCAGCTCCCGTTAAAGGGACATGCAATTATTGTAAACAGCCAGGCCATTATATAAACGAGTGTGCAGTTCTGAAACGCAATATAGCCACCGGTAAGACTAAAGAAAGACCACGTCCGCCTAGACAAGAACAAGTTTCACAGACTTCTCAGCCACAGAATGCACAACAGACAGTTCCAGCACCGCAGCCTATTGCTGCAACACAGCATGTTACACAGCAGATGTACCAGTATGCACAGTCCGAGTATCCAGAATATCAGCCATATTCATGAAACAGCCTAGAGAGGGAGGTAGGCTTGCCTCTCATCGAGATACCTGTAGATCAAGAGGGTCCCTATGTTCATAGTCAAGTATTAGGGAAAGACAGAAAGTTTCTGATTGATACAGGGGCAAGTAGGACCACCATCAGTCACGCCGAAGTTCCAGGGGCTCCGCTCTCAGGCTCTAGAAATGTTTCCCTTGGATTTTCAGGAAAGCCTATTGTAAATGAGATATCTAAGCCAGTTACTCTAGAAGTAGGTCCATTGTCCCGCACTACTGATCTGTTACTTACGAAGTCCTGTCCAGAAAATTTGTTAGGTATTAAAACACTGAAAGAATTAGGTGCAGTTATTTGCTGCTCCCCAGAGGGAATACGATTGTTCTTACGTGACTTCAAGGGTCACTGTGTATTACGAGATTTTGATCCGAGATTGTCTAATGTTCCGCAGCATCTATGGGCACAAGGTCCAACTGATGTTGGTTATATGCAAATCACACCCCATCGTGTGACTCTCAAGCCAGGTGTAGTCCTGCCACGAATCAGACAGTACAGATTGCCACCTGAGGCTGTAACAGCCTTATCCAAAATTATTGACGAGCTCATGGCTCAAGGAGTAGTTGTAGAAACTGACTCCAATGTATGTAATTCTCCGATCATTCCCGTCATGAAACGTACTGATCCAAATGCACCCCCAGTATATCGATTAGTGATTGACCTTCGAGAACTCAATAAATGTATTATTCCCCAGTACCCAGTTGTCCCAGATATCTCTTCCCTACTGACAGCCATTGATTCTGAAGCCACATTTTTTACAGTCATAGACCTCAAGAACGCGTTTTTCAGTGTCCCCATTCATCCAGACAGCCAGTTTCTTTTCGGATTTTGTTTAAATGGAAGGAGCTATATGTTCACACGCGCTCCTCAAGGTTTCACAGAAAGTCCTAGTATTTACAGTCAAGCACTTAAGAGACAACTAGACAATATTCACATGCCAGCTGACACTGCCCTGCTCCAGTATGTCGATGATCTACTGATCACAGCCCGTTCTGAACGTGCTTGCGAGCGAGCATCCCTTACAGTCTTGTATTTCCTTGCCGAGATGGGGCACAAGGTGTCCCCTTCTAAGCTTCAATTCTGTGTCCAGCAAGTGATCTATTTAGGCCACTTACTGTCCAAGAGGGGTAGGCAGTTGACACCTGACCGTATCCAGTTAATAGCGAGTCTTCCTCAGCCCAAGACCCAGAAGGAGGTACGTGCTTTTATCGGCCTTACTTCTTATTGCAGACAATGGATTCCTCAGTATGCATTTCTAGCTAAACCACTGATACAGTTAACGACACAGGAGGCAGCCGTATCGACTGTCCTCCCTTGGACATCTGAACATACACTTAGTTTCAATGAATTAAAGAAAGCTCTATGCCAAGCTCCAGTACTAGCTACACCGAACTACAGTAAGCCTTTTACACTTTTCGTCACTGAACGTGAAGGTACAGCATTATCTGTTCTCACACAAGATCAAGCAGGACAATACAAGCCTTGTGCTTATTTTTCGAGCACACTAGATCCTGTAGCCCAGGCTCTGCCTGCGTGCCTCAAGTCAGTTGCAGCCACAGCACTAGCTATCAGACAAAGTGATTCCATAGTATTAGGACATTCCTTGACAGTACAAGTCCCACACTCCGTGGAAGTTCTTTTAAACCGAACACAGACTCAGCACTTGACAATTGCACGTTTAACAGGTTATGAACTGACACTGTTCCAGCCACACATAGAAATCAGACGCTGCAACGTTCTAAATCCTGCTACCCTGTTACCGTCAGTTACTTCAAATCATGCCACACACGACTGTGTGGAAGTTGTTAACACCATGACAAAGCCAAGACAAGATCTGACAGATATTCCATTACCAGATCCCGACCTGACACTTTATGTGGATGGTTCATGTATAAGAACAAGTACAGGAGAACTAGTAGCCGCGTATGCAGTGACTACAGACACTGAAGTTATAGAGACACACCGTATTGACACTCTGTCTGCTCAATCAGCAGAGCTAGTTGCTCTGACTCAAGCCTGCATACACGCTAAGAACCTGAAAGTTAATGTTTACACAGATTCACGTTACGCATTTGGAGTCGTACACGACTTTGGAGTGCTCTGGCAGGAGAGAGGTTTCATGACTTCTCATGGAACCAAGATTCAGCATGGTCTCCTTATTCAGGCTCTGTTAGATGCCATACACTTACCGACATCTATTGCTATTATGAAATGCAAAGCACATACGAAAGTTACTGACACGATTTCTCAAGGTAATGATCTAGCAGATCGCACAGCCAAGCTTACAGCTCAGACACCAGACATTCCAGTTAATAAGACACCGACACACACTCCAGATCTAACTACCTGTATGACAGTTAAGGACCCTACTCAAGATGTCATAGATATCCAGTTGCATGCTACTCCTGAAGAAATCAAGAAATGGTCCGAACAAGGAGGGGTCCAGACAGATCAGGGATGGGTAACGAAGGGAAAAGCCACATGGTTTCTCCCCGACTCTATGGTTCAAGTCATTATCAATACCGCACATAGTCCAGCACATTTAGGAGAAAAAGCTATGTTAGATAGTATCCAGAACATTTGGTCCAACAAGCATTTACGAGCTGCAGCCAAGCAGAAAGTCCGTACCTGTATGATATGTTGCCAGTTTAATCCAGGTAAAAGTGTCCCGGTGGAACAAGGTGGATTCCAGCCTCCTGACCACCCTTTTGAAGTCCTCCAGATGGATTATATTCAGATGGAGCGATGTCGAGGTTTCAAGTATGTCCTTGTAGTTGTATGCGCTTTGTCCAGGTGGACAGAAGCATATCCAGTCCCAGATTACACAGCCGCGACCACTGCCAAGCAGTTGGTCCGTGAATTCTTCCCCCGCTATGGACTCCCAAGGGTCGTCTATTCTGATAACGGCCAGCCATTCTCATCTGAGCTCATGAAACATATTTCCCTTTTGTTAGGGTACCAGTGGAAGTTTCATTGTGTACGCCATCCAGAAGCAGCCGGTCTCGTAGAGAGACATAATCAGACCCTGAAAATTCGAATTGCAAAAGTATGTAAAGAGAAAGGTGTGGACTGGCTAGTAGCTCTGCCAGTTGCTTTGTTTTATATGCGCATGGTCGCACATTCCAGATCAGGTCTGTCCCCGTACGAGGTCGTATTCGGCCGCCCCCCTAACATGTGGGGTACACCTAGACCCCGAAGTATTACCGATGTTTCAAGTAATATGCTGACAGATTACCTAGCTTCCTTGATGTC
Organism: Lissotriton helveticus; assembly: GCF_964261635.1. Lineage (NCBI taxonomy): Eukaryota > Metazoa > Chordata > Amphibia > Caudata > Salamandridae > Lissotriton > Lissotriton helveticus. The sequence goes on along the minus strand of NC_136072.1, from coordinate 226,557,013 downwards.
TGCCCTACACTCTTGTCGTTCACAGGTTGCCGCCGCATTTCCAGACAATACCGAGGTGGCACCGCATGAAATCGTTCCCGGATGCATGGTTCTTGTGAGGAACTTTGATCGTTCAAGTCCGCTGGAGCCCCGCTGGAAAGAACCCAAACAGGTCCTCCTGGCCACCCGTACTGCCGTCAAGTTGGAAGGCAGGAAGGGCTGGGTCCACCTGTCACATGTGAAAAGATTTTTTGGACTAAAACCTGTTACCAAGAACATTTCCGAGGATTCTAAAGACTGCCAAAGTACTAATCTTAAGGACTGTCCCGCAAAAGACTCTGATACGAACCCTTCCCTGTTAGAGAAAACTCCGCAGCAGGAGTATAAGCTTAAATTAAGGTCTAGTAAAATAAGTCAGCCAGTTTGATTGTCTAAGTCCTCCCCTAGGTGAAACGGTTAGACCGGTTTCTGACATGTATATAATAGACCCCCACAGAGAGAGAGCTAGTGAGAACTCTAAAAGTTGCACTATTATTTTATGTTTTCTGCTATATTTTAGCATTATGATTTCCTGCACAAGTTATGCATGTTATTTGTATTTTTCAGTTTCTCATGTAAATGAGTCTGCTAATATTACAGTAGAGCACACGTTTAGTGATCTGCCTCCTCATGAACTCTCTTATCGTCTTGCTATGCGTAATAATTCATTTATCCGCATGTTACATTATTCACACCAGACCAGCAATGCCACTAATTGTTGGGTGTGTGGTCGACTCCCCCCTTTCCAGACACCGAAGGGAGTTCTGCCACTCTTTCCTTATCCATTTTCACATAACGGTTCGTGTGGAGCATGGTCCACGTTAACGTCATCCTCAACAGATATGTCTTTTCTGAACAGTACATGTTTCCCAGACAAGCAAGGTCTTCCCCACAGAACAGGGTTAGATCTAGAAAATGAAGTTTATAATTTGGGTAATTATTCTTCGAATTTTATGGTCCTGAATGTTCAGTCTGATTCTACTCCAGACTTACCTGCTATGTCAGTATTACCAGTCAAAGGCGAATTATGTGTCAGAAATAATGGTTCCGTACATGTAGGCCATAGTGATTGTACTACTATTGTCAAGTATAGTGACAGTGGGAAATCTATTTTCAAAGCTTCCCGTCATTCTTATTTTGTTTGTGGTCAGACCGCATATGTTCGTCTGCCCCTCGATTGGGAGGGAACCTGTTACATTGCCTTCCTACTGCCACCAGTTTTCCTAGCCCCACCTGACTATCATAGGAATTCCCACCTAGTGCATACTAGACACAAGAGAGACCTCCCGATTGTCGATTATACTGAAACTGCTCTAGAGCAATACATAGATATCAATAAAGGTGTCTTCCCTTACTTAGGTACTGTTGTAAATAGTAAACTGATACGTAGATTAACCAGAACACTTGAAGCAGTAGTGATTGAGACTACTTCTGCTCTAGGTAACTTAACCGAAGAGCAATCCTTTATGAGAATTGTCGTGCTCCAGAATCGTCTCGTCCTTGACGTCATACTGGCCGATAGGGGCGGGGCATGTAGAGTCATTGGATCTAGTTGCTGCATTTTCATTCCTAATAACGCGCCGTCTGTTTATTCAGCTATTACCAGACTCCATAAGATTGCCCATATGTTACACCAAGATCCAGGCACCTGGACATGGTCCGGTTGGTTCTGGAATATAATTTCCGCCTGGGGATGGAAAGTATTGTCATTTCTGGGTATTGCAGTAGCGATCATATTCAGTTGCTGCCTCTGTTTACAATGTGGCCCTGCGATTTGCGGCATTTGTGCTACCTCTTGTATTCCTAGTCCCAAGTCCCGTTCTAAATCCAGTTCCAAGAAAATTCGAGACGAGCAAATGATACTGTATGAAATGATAGATGGTATCATGAATATTGATGTTTCCTGATGGAAACGTAGTGACAAGGAGGGAATGTGGAAAAGTAAATTTTGCCATGTTCTGTGTCCCTACGTGTCCTCCATCTTATGTTATGTGTGCATGATTAATATGCATATGTATTCCCCATGTTTGATTAAAGACGCAATTACAGTTGTGTCCAACTCTAGTATGCTAGTTTCCAGTTCTCGTGAAAGCTACGAGTATTAGGCCTATGTAAAGTCACGTTGCCACGTTTCTCAGTGTGCATGTTATTTCATTGTAAAGTCCCCGTTTCTAGGCCTCAAAAGGGCCCGGACACCAGATTCAGCTCCTGTCTCCTGAGCCTCGCTGAGGAGCGATACAGCCCCCACCTGTATTCCTGACCCTTCACTTACTTCCTGCCTCACAGTGCCCGGCTCAGCCTGGCTCTGCCTACGAGTCTGCCAAGAGTATGTTATGATTCTAGTTATCAGTCCAGCCCTCCTTCTCTGCATTCCTAAGCTACTGAATCGCATCAATAGTTTCCGTCATTGTCTAGCCTTTACGTCTCCATGTAAGAGAAATACTGCATTTAATGGTCATTTAATATTCTTCATCACGCACTACATGTAGAATAATGCATGCTCCAGTCTTAGAGTCTGTTAGCCTTTACCCCGATAACTTTTGGATTCTATCAACATGTTCTCTAAACATCAGATACTAGATAGGGTTTAGGTACATGTCGCCCTGACTCTCCAGACTTCAGTCTCTACTCCTAGCACAGAGTTCATAGCCCCCAGCTTCTCCTAGTAACACGTCATTGTCAGTTTGCGCGCACCATTTGGTTAGAGGTCCCGGCTCCTTAGGTAGCCCCCTCCATGTTTCCGCCCCATTTATGACATATTCTGTTACGTTAGATCACATGTCTATGTATACGCCTCTTGTTACACCCACTTTCACCCTTATCTTTCGCGACTGCTATTGACCACACCCACTGCTCCGCCTACTGTATTCATTGTAATGTAACTGTTTTAGTATATATGCTTGTGTACTGTTATTAAAGTTAGCGCGCTCATCCCAGATCCAGCCCCGGCAGCTGCCGGGCCCTGTCATCCTATTCCTGTGCATGTTGTCCTGTTCCTGTCCTTTATGCTGTATTAAACCTGCAAACTCCTACTACCTCGAATCTTGACTCTTATTTATTGAGCTATCTGTTATTGCTATGTCCAGACAAACCTAGATCCGGTATTATTTAATTTTATACCACAAGTGGATAACTATAATGGAGGAATTTCAATGGTTTTGTAAGAGTGAAATGTCCAGCTAACTATAACACCCCTAAAACCTATGTTTTTTCTGTAAATTTCTAGGGGTTTTAAATGCTAATTCCTAAATATAACATGTCTGATACCTATGTTTTTTTCAGTGAATTTCAAAGGTTTTTTAAAAGCTAATTCATAACTATAACATATCTGAAACCTATGGTTTTTTTCAATGAATTTCAAAGGTTTTGTAAATGACAATTTTTAAATGTATTAATTGTTATATTTATTTTTTTGATACTGATTTACTAATTTTTTTTAAACGATTTATTTTTAGATATTTAATTTTTTAACTACATTATATTTACATTAAACATTACATTACAAAATATACTTTCTCAGATTGAATATCTTTAGTTTAAATACTTTGCAAATAGGCAATAGACTTTTAAGTACAGTAGTTACAGTTGTTGCAATGGGCAACACAATTTCAAACACAATGCAACATTGAGCTCAATGTGAATTTCTAGTTCAATGCAATTAGTTACTTTATGGATTACTTTTCTAACCACAGTACTGGATCCTAGATTCAGTCCTTGGAAATTTCCTGTAAACAGTTGAGTAAAAAGCGCTTTGGTTACAGTAGTGATTTTTAAGGAATATTATTGTATTTTAAAAGTTGACACTTAAAAATGTTTTCACATAGAATCACCAATGTTATCCTATGGGAGGAAATTCACTTATCAGGTAATTAGTGTTATTGTTACTTTTTCTTACTCAGTGGTGGATCCTGGATCCAGCACTGGTGCATCTCCTGTAAACAGTTAAAAGAATGTGTTTAAGTCATACAGGCAATTTTAAGGAATATTTTTAGTTTGTGAAAATAGATACTTCGAAACTTTTCTAGTGAAAACCAGACAATGGATTCCTGTGGAAGGAAATACAAGTTATTGGTAAGTACGTTTAGAATTACTTTTCAGGGTCACTGCTGGGCTAAAAGATGCAGCACTGGGTTCTCTCCTGATAACATTTGAGTAAATCGGAATTTGTTGTTCGGATGATTTTAGGTGAATATTTTAAAGTTCCAAAACTCCACACTTAGAAGAATTTCTAAGTGCAACCAGTCAATGTTAGCCTACGGAAGGAAATTCAAGTTACTGGTAAGTATGGTTAGAATTACTTTTTAGGATCAGTACTGGGCTCAAAGATGCAGCACTGAGATCTCTCCTGATAACAGGTGAGTAAATCAGAATTCGTAGTACATCTAGTAAGCTGCGTAGCAGAGAGATGTAAAAAAGGGCACAGCCTGCACCACCTATCTGCAACGCAGCGCAGTGGCACTTGCTGGAAACACCTGGAGGGCTACTTGGCCCCCTTGGTCCCTCAGGTTTGAAGTGGAATTTGTTTGCCAACTTAAAACGTGCCACAGGGCCTGTTTGCACACATCACATAGGCCCCGTCCCCTCCCTTCACCACTGTGTAAACGCGCCCTGTCACCGTTCTAAGTTGAGAGATTAAGTCCCCTTCAATCCTTAGGGTCCCTAGGGTCTAACCAGCCCACTAGGTACCTCCAGTAAGCGCCACAGAGGTGTAAAAAGGGGTGTGGCCTCTGAACACCTGTCTGTAATGCAGCTCCCTGGCGCTTACTGGAGATAACTGTTGGGCTATTTAGCCCTCAGGGACCCTCAGTATTGAAAGAGAATTAATTCCCCAACCTAAAACGCTCCACAGGTGGCATATGCACAGTGGTGACTGAAGGGGAGCGGCCTTAGGTGACATGTCTGCAAACACGCCCTTTGGTGGGTTTTAAGTTGGAGAATTAAGTCCTCCTCAATCCTCTGGGTCCCTAGGAGCCAACTAGCCCACCAGATACCTCCAGTATGCACCAGGGGAATGCGTTGCAGAGAGGTGTTCTGAGGCCATGCCCCTTTTTACAACACTCTGCAACACAGCTCCGTGGCACTTACTGAAGGTTCCTGGTGGGCTAGTTGGCTCCCAGGGACCCTCAGGATTGACAAGGAATTAATTCCCCAACTTAAAACACGCCACAGGATGTGTTTGCACACATGTGAACTCAGGCCCCGCTTCCTCCCTTCACCTCTGTGCAAACGCGCCCCCTGGTGCATTTTAAGTTGGTGGATTAACTCCCCTTGAATACTGAGGGTTCCTTAGGTGCAACTAGCCCACCTGCTACCTCCAGTAAGGGCCACAGAGCTGCGTTGCAGAGAGTTGTAAAAAGGGGCATGGCCTCAGAACACCTCTCTGCAATGCAGCCCCCTGGCGCATACTGGAGGTTCCTGGTGGGCTAGTGACCCCCAGGACCCCCAGTATTCAAGGGGAATTTGTTCCCCCTCTGCAAATGCGCCAGGGGGTGCGTTTGCAGAGTGATGCTGATAGGGGGCGTGGCCTCCGGCACGATGCCGGTCTTTTTCTTTTTTTTTTTTAAGAAGGGGGGCTGTGTGGCCCCCCCTTCTTTTCCTAATATTTTGTACTGGGGACTCCATCCACCAGGGCATGACACCTTTTTTTTAAAAAAAAATGTAATTTTTGAAGGGGACCCCCCTCCCAAGGCCATAATTGGCCCGGAGACCCCATCCCCCGGGGCCTGGCCTTTTTTTAAAATGTTATTTTAATTTAAGAAGGGGGGCTGCTTTGACCCCCCCTTCATTAGGCCTTTTAAAAAACATGTTTTTATATATTTGAGGAGGGGGGCTGCGTGGCCCCCCTCCCGGGCCACTTCTAGCCCCGGGGACCCCATCCCCTGGGCTGGCCCTCTCCGTTGGGGACCGTGGGTGGCCCCAATGCCCCCACGGTCCCGCCAGCTCCCCGCCTCCTGCGGGAGCCGGCATTGCTTTTCCACATGGGGCGCTGCGAAGATGCAACTCCCCATGTGGAAAAGCAATTGTCTTTGGTATTTGGAAGAGAGAGCAGGTTTCCCTGCTCCCCTTCTTCCAAATACCAAAGAAGTTTGCTAAGGCAGGGTGGGAGCCGCAAGGCTCTCGCCCTGCCATAGCAAACAGCATTGTCCCGGGGGTGGGCACCCCCGGGACACTGCAGGAGCCGGTCCTGGGGGGTGGTGGTCCCCAGGGCTATCATGGGCTCCAGGAGGGGGGCCGCGTGGCCCCCTCCGACCATTTCTTAAGCCCTGGGGGGTGGTGGTCCCTGGGGTTGGAGGGTCCGTCACGGACCCCCTATTTTGAATATGAGAGCCCCGGGGAGGTGGCGGTCCCCGGGGCTTGTGGGGGGCTTGAGCCCCCCTCAGAGGCTATTTTATTTTTAATTTATATGAAGAACTCCCAGGGGTGGTGGTCCCAGGGGCTGCGGTCCTACCGCCAGTAGGTAATATATATATATATATATATATATAAATATATATATATATATTCCTCGCCTAACCGCCGCTGGCGGAATCCGGAAGTGGTTTGAGTTTTCAAGGATATATATATATATATATATATATATATATATATATCTCCAACCAATCGCCACTGCGCTTGAGAAGGCACACTCGATGCTCTGTTCCTTACGGACTGTATTGCCTTGAGCAGCCTGCCTTCCCTGATTCCATGTTCAATGATACCCGACGCATTTCAAGGCCACCGCCTCGTAATCATAGGCTTTAAACAGAAGCACAGAAACCTTCACCTGCATTTCACTTCATTTATTTGACAACGTGAAACAACGTCCTAAGTGGGCGTGGCTAGTACTGATGTTAATAGCATCTTAGGAGATGCAGTCCATTCAGGTAATTCGTATTCCCTTGAGTAGGTTCCATGTCTTCAAAATTTCACTAGTATTTCCTTTAGTAGGGTGGTTTCAGTGGAAGCAGGTTTGGTTGTACACAGAGCAACGTCTCACATGTCCGAGAATGGTGCTCCTCTCCCACGGCCCTGGCCGCCGTGCATGTAAACCTCCAACCAATCGCCACTGCGCTTGAGAAGGCACACTCGATGCTCTGTTCCTTACAGATTGTATTGCCTTGAGCAGCCTGCCTTCCCTGATTCCATGTTCAATGATACCCGACGCGTTTCAAGGCCACCGCCTCGTAATCATGGGCTTTAAACAGAAGCACAGAAACTTTCACCTGCATTTCACTTCATTTATTTGACAACGTGAAACAACGTCCTAAGTGGGCGTGGCTAGTACTGATGTTAATAGCATCTTGGGAGATGCAGTCCATTCAGGTAATTCGTATTCCCTTGAGTAGGTTCCATGTCTTCAAAATTTCCCTAGTATTTCCTTTAGTAGGGTGGTGTCAGCGGAAGCAGGTTTGGTTGTGCACAGAGCAGCGTGCTGAATAGAGAGAAAGAGTTCCCCTCAACAGCCTTCTCACATGTCCGAGAACGGTGCTCCTCTCCCACGGCCCTGGCCGCCATGCATGTAAACCTCCAACCAATCGCCACTGCGCTTGAGAAGGCACACTCGATGCTCTGTTCCTTACGGACTGTATTGCCTTGAGCAGCCTGCCTTCCCTGATTCCATGTTCAATGATACCCGACGCGTTTCAAGGCCACCGCCTTGTAATCATGGGCTTTAAACAGAAGCACAGAAACTTTCACCTGCATTTCACTTCATTTATTTGACAACGTGAAACAACGTCCTAAGTGGGCGTGGCTAGTACTGATGTTAATAGCATCTTGGGAGATGCTATTAGTGCTTGTAGTAATGCTTGTAGTAAGTGCTTATTTCTTTAAGAGTAGTTGTACAACCTTGTACATGCAATGTGGAATTCATGACTGTGGAATCCTGTATATGTAATCACAGTTACTGTTGTTCTTGAGAATGTTATCATTCAGTTGGATGTGCAGTCAGCTACACTGAGCTGCTTGTACCTTTTATTCCTGCATCTTACTTATGTAATAAACTGGATTATCTACTCCATACGACTATATCTACTCTTTCAAGGATACTACAATTTTTGGCGACAGGATGGGATCACATCGATTTTAAAGAAACATTTACATCGTTTTTTTTATGGACTAATAATTTGTGAGTACTTAATCCTATTCTACTCGTTTTGGTGATCTACGATTTCACTGACTGTGTGCTAGAAAAATTTTGGGCTGACTGCTTTCAAATCGCTACGATGTGCAACATTTCTGAAGCTTTGTACATAATTTCAATGTTTTCATGAAAATACTGGCAGTTTATAAGCGAGCGTGAAACGCTTACGTTTGAATCCTCCGTGTGTGTCTCTTCGAATCGTGCAGCGCCCTGCTCCTGACCAGCGTTCCATTCATCGCGTCGATTACAACTCGTCAAAGCGAGATAGCGCTCACCTCTACACGTCGAAAGGAACGTCATCACGCACAAGGTCACGCAAAGCCGCCATTTTTGAAAAAACGAAGGCTTCGGTTTCCATAGCAACCGAACGAGTTATCTGTGCCGAGTAAACTCCTGTTTGTTTTTCTGTTTTTTTATGGATTAAGTGAGTTTTAAACAGCAGCGATTTCTAGAATTCCAGGAAGAAGGGTACCTGCAGCATCAAATTCTAGATGTGGTATTTTTCTTTTTCATTTCGTTTTGGTTTCTTCATGATGTGGTGAAACTTTAATTTTTCTTTTCAAACTGTTCAGGTACCATTTTCTTTACCCACTTATATCAACATTTGATTTGACTTTATAGAAACATGACGACGGAAACTTCATCATCAAGACCCAACACATAGAGGAGGAGCTTGGCGGGCATCTGTGATGGCCGCGTGAGCACAGCGCTCTCCGGACCCCCGCCACTCCCGGCATGATATCCTGAACATATCCTGAATAATTACAAGGATTCTTGTAGAGGAACCGGGGCTGATCTTGATACTGTTTTTGGATTTCGATTTGGACCAGGGGCACCGAAGCTACGTCGACTCGAACTTTCGGGCCCGCCCTGGTGGCGCGCCCGGGACTTGGTGAGGCTCTGTTGCCGTGTTTGAGTTGAACAACAGCGGCAAGGGGATTCGACTTGTGGGTCCCCCTCCTAACTTTCGGTTTCGATTTGACTCGGACTACGTTCTCCAGCGGAGGTGTCTGGCCGGTGTTGAGATCAGCGGCGCGAGGTCGCAGTTGCACCTTCTGTCTGCTTTGTGTCCTTTCAGGCCGCTTCACACCTCGGTGTGCCCTCGTGACAGACTTTTGGCTTCGGCACCTTATCTTCCTGCGGCCATTTTCACCAGGTCGCGTGGGTCCCTCGGGGACGGATTCTCCACTATGACTGGCAGAGGGGACCAAGAGAGGCGAAAGACCAAGACGCCCCTTCGCGGGGGCCAGGTCCAGTCTAATATCATGGACCGGTACACTCAATCGAAGGGGTCCCCGGGAGCTGCCTTGCCTGGCCCGAGTGCTGTGGGGCACCCTTTGGAGGCTTCGGCGGAGCCGTCCCTGCAAGACATTATGGGCGCCATCTCTGGCATAAGAGAGACCATCGGCCAACAGTATGAGGCTCTGGCCCACAAGATCGATACTGTGGCTATTGACGTGAACTTGATCAGGGCCGACCTATCTAAAATTAACGAAAAGGTGAAATCGTTGGACCTCAAGTCATCTAGCCTCACGGCCGACGTCTCTGAAATACAGACGGAGATTGGCAACCTTAGAAAGGCAAATGATTTCATGACTCAGCGCTTGGAGGATTTTGAGAACAGAGCACGGCGCTGCAACGTGCGTGTGGTTGGTGTTCCGGAAAATCCTGACCCACATTCTGTTGATCTCCTGGTTGAGGACTTGATACAAAACTACCTTTCTCCATCTGGATTGAGCAAATTCTTTGCGGTGGAGCGTGCCCATCGCGTTCCGGGCGGCCAGGGCAAACCGGGCGCCCTGCCGAGGCCCATTGTTGCAAAACTTTTTCATTATAGGGACCAAGACGCAATCCTGCAGGCCTCGCGAGTTAAGGGCCCGGTGGCCTTCGAAAATGCCACGGTGAACTTTTATCCTGATTTCTCCCAGCTTGTGCAGAGACAGCGAATGGGCTTCCGTGGAGTCAAGAAGCGTCTTCGGGACTTGGGACTGCGCTATGCCATGCTTTTTCCTACCAGGCTGCGAGTTGAGTACCGTGAACGGACCCTCTTCTTTGATCGGCCTGATTCGGTGAATGACTGGTTGGACTCTTTGCCGGACCGGCCTACTTTGACTGAGCCCACCGAACACCCGGGTGGTGCCGAGGGTGGTGTAGAGAGTTGAACTTACTGTCTGCGCCCCTGTCTCCATGTAATGTGTTTCTTCCTGGGTTCTATACTTGAGTGCCTTTATTTTCTGTGTCTTCTCTTTCTCTTTATCTCTATCGGGGTGGCGGGTGGGACTGGGGCCTTTTCCTCCTCCGGGGTCTTTTTGTAGAACGGGGGTTTTTGGGCGACAGGCACACTGCATGTTGGGGTGGCTTTTTTGCTTATTGCAGGGGTGCAGGGTGGGGGGTGTTTTCTTGGGTGTTGGGGGGTGGATTGGTGGGGTGTTTGAGGTTCGTGTTTTGTTTTTTCTAGGCGATTCTATCTTGATAATGGAATTTTCAGTGTCATGCTCATTTGGGGAGGGTTCCTGCATCACTTTGTGGGATGGGGGGTAGCGGGTTGAAGTTTGTTTCATGGAATGTCAATGGTCTGGGGGATCGTATAAAGCGGGGGGTGGTGTTGCGATGCCTGCGACGTTTGTCTCCCGATGTTGTCTTTCTGCAGGAGACACATCTAGTGGGTAATACTTGTCATACAATGAATAGGTGGGGCTATCGTCTTGTTGCGCATTCAGGATTTACTACGGGTTCCAGGGGGGTGGGCATCCTTCTTCGGACTTCCCTTCCCCTTGCTATAGATGATGTAATCCTCGATGATCGGGGGCGTTACGCCGTCCTCGTGGGACGATACGAGGGCCGCACCCTTTCCCTGTTCACCGTCTATGTGCCCCCCGGCCTACAGTCCTCTACCTTCTCCGATTTGGGCCGAGTGCTGTTGGGACTCCCTGATGGTGCTTTTTTCATGGCTGGTGATTTTAACGCTGTTCTCTCCGGCCTGAATGATCGTTACCCCCCTAGGGATACTCCTTCGGCCCAATTGTGGCTGGGTGGCTTTTTGGATACTTTTGGTTTGGTGGACTGTTGGAGACTTATGCACCCCACTCAGCTGCAATACACTTTTCATTCTGGAGCCCATGGGAGTTTGTCTAGACTGGATTACTTCCTCATGCCAGCTGCACAATCGTCGGCTGTCCGGGAGATTAGACACCTTCCCCGGGGCATCTCGGACCATTCTCCGCTCTGGCTTTGTTTTGATGTGGGGGTGGAGGCGGCGGGCCGGGTGGCCCCTATCAACCCTTGGTACCTGACCTCCCCTGTGACCCGTGGTCTGTTGATTAAGTCCCTGGACAACTACTTCCTAGATAACGAGGGGTCTGTCTCCTCTGCGGTGTCCCTTTGGGAGGCTTTTAAGACAGTGATTCGTGGGCAGGCCCTGTCTCTTATTGCTGAAACCAAAAAGGCGAGGAATCAGTAGGTGGTGGGTCTTGAAATGGAAATACTTGAGCTGGAAGCTGACTTGGAATCGAGTGTTACTCATGACAAGCTCCATGCCCTGGGTCTGAAACAATTTGCCTATAAGTCTCTCGTCACAGATGCGGCTAAAATGATGTTTCGAGAGCAACAGGGTCGTCTGTATGATGTTGGGGACAAAGCGGGTAAATTGCTTGCCTGGTTGGATAAGAAGGAGAGGGCGAACCGAGTCGTGCCTGTGATTCGGACTTTGAATGGTGTGAATGTGACTGACCCAGTTGAAGTAGTTGATTGCTTTGCTGATTATTTTCGTGCGGTTTACTCCCCAGTGTCGAAGCGGGATACAGACGACTCTCGCCTCTTGTTGCGCGACATAGCTTTGCCCTGCCTCTCTGACTTGGAGCGGGTCTCTATGGAGGCCCCGCTCTCTACGGACGAAATAGCGACTGCGATTCGCTCTCTTCGTTCGGGCAAGGCTTTGGGCCCGAACGGTTTGCCAATCGAATTATACAAACTGTGTCCTGATAAGATTGCGCCCTATCTTCGAACAATGTTTTCGGAGTCCCGTGAATGGGGTGCTCTTCCTTATGACCAACGCCTAGCTACGATTGTTGTAATTCCTAAGGACGGTAAGCCCCGGGATCTTTGTTCGTCGTATAGACCCATCTCCCTGTTAAATGTTGAGCCCAAGGTTCTTGCCAAGGTCTTGGCTACTCGCCTCCTAACGGTCATTAGTGACTTGGTTCATCCGGATCAGTCCGGTTTTATCCCGCACCGTAACTCGGCTCTGAATCTGCGTCGCCTCCACGGAGCCATCGCGAGGGCGGGGCTTCTGACGGAGCCGGCCATTTTGGCTTTGTTGGACGCCTCGATGGCCTTTGATATGATAGAGTGGCCCTACCTTTGGGCGGCTCTTGAGAAGTTTGGTTTTGGCCCGGGGTTTATTGGATGGGTGAAGCTGCTGTACACCGACCCCCTGGCGCAGGTTGTGGTTAACAGCCGAGTTTCGGTTCCCTTTTCCCTTGGTAGGGGTACCAGACAGGGCTGCCCCTTGTCTCCACTGCTGTTTGCTCTCGCATTGGAACCGCTGGCTGCGTAGCTTCGCTGGGAGCCTTCTATCAAGGATATACGTTGGTCCCCGGATCTTGAGGACCGCGTTTCGCTTTACGCGGACGACATTCTTCTTTATCTTACTTCCCCGCGTAAATCCTTAAATGTTTTATTTGATGTTCTCACCTCGTTTGGCAAAAATTCTGGTTTGGTTATTAACTGGGCTAAATCCTGTGTCTATGTTCTTTCGGGTGATTTGCCCCCATTGCCGAACAGAGTTCCTATCCAGATTGTTCAGTCCGGGTTCAAATATCTGGGGATTTTTATTACGCTGGATTCGTCGCTCCGGTTTGAACGTAATCTCCTTCCCCCACTTCTTAGACTGAGGCTGGATGTGGCCCGTTGGCGTAGATTACCGTTGTCGCCGCTGGGCAGGGCCGCCCTTTTCAAAATGATGTCCCTACCGCGATTCCTTTATGCACTCCAAAATTCTTATGATCTTATCCCTGCTACCTATTTCCGAGAGGTTGAAAGTCTGCAAAGGCAACTGATTCGGGACGGGCGTCCACGTCTCGCCCTTGCGAAGCTCACCCTCCCTTGGTATGACGGGGGCATAGCACTTCCTGATATCAGGAGATATTACTGGGCTACCCAACTGTCTGCCATCAACCATTCAATGTATTCCCCGGGTCGGAACCCGGCCTTTGACATGGATAGACTCCAGCTGCCGGGTGGGGACTTTAATAGAGCGCTTTATTCTAGGTCGGCTGGGCGCCATCTTACGGGCCCTACCAGGATCGCGGTTAGTGTATGGCGCGCTGCGAATGTAAGCCTGGGGTGGGACGACCGAGTGACGCTTGCTACTCCGCTCTTTGCATCTGAGCGTCTGGGATGTCTCTGGACGACGACGAAGGGGTTTGACCGCTGGGATACGATTGGTATTTGTAGAGTGGGTGATGTATGTGTGAATGGAGCGGTGAAGTCCTTCGAGACCCTTCGGAATGAATATGAACTGAGTGATAGGGAATTTTTTAGATATTTGCAGGTCCGTCATGCTCTCGCTTCTGTTCTGACTTCCGGTGCCGCTCTTCCCGAATCCTCCCCCCTCGAGGATCGTATCCTGGATGGCCATCTCCCCAATAGCACTATCTCCTTGATTTATAAGAAGCTGATTCACAATCGCGCCGACTTGCTTGGTCGACTCAGGGAGGCTTGGGTCGGCGACGGGCTGGAATTGGATGACGAAGATTGGCAGTCGGCGCTGTCTTCTCCAAAAGAGGTCGCCATTCCTGCCCGCCTCCGTCTAGTTCAGCTTAAGATCCTCCACCGGGTGTACGTCACTGGTCCTCGTTTGGTTGTGATGGGTTTTTCCCCGGATGGCCTGTGCAAGCGTGGGTGTGGGATGAGTGCTACGTTTCTTCATATTATCTGGGAGTGTCCAAGGGTGGCTGCCTACTGGACGGAGGTGCTTGCGGTGATGACTGATGTGACTGGAATTGCTCTGGCGCCGGAGGCCCGGAGATGCCTGTTGAATGTGTGGGAACCCACCGACTACTCGGTGGCCCAGACCAAATGGGCGACCCTGGGATGTATGATTGCGAAGCGAGACATAGCGCAACTTTGGGGCTCACATAGGCCCCCCAGTGTCTCTGTGTGGGAAGACAACATGGACTGGTCTATGTTCCGCGAGAAGACTGTTTACACAGCCAGGGGCAGGCCTAGGGCATGGACGAAGATCTGGAGTCAGTGGAACGCCTATCGCGGGGATATTTGCGCTCCTCCCTTGGTTGAAACCCCTGATGTTATCCTGTCTCCCTAGGCCGACGTTCCTGAACTTTCGTATACTGTCCCTTGATTTGATTGACCTCCCCGCTGTCCCCCCCTGCCTTGCCTGATCCTGTTGATTGTGACTTTGGATTCCTGATCAGTGGGGTTCCCCTCCCCCTCCTGGGCTGACTCCGTTTATTGTGCATTCGCCTTTTAGATGTTTGTTTGTTTTTGTGTGTATAAAATGGAAAATTGTCTTCTCCTGTTCTATAGTGTGGGCGACATCCTGTATCCGGTTTGTGCCCGCCCGCTGGAAAGGCTCTCATTGTTTTTATTACATTGTGCTTTGCTTTTAGCGGCCAGCCCGTGCGGTTGTAGGCCCATCTCTGTAAATTTGATTTTGTTGCTCAATAAAAGTTTTTAACCAAAAAAAAAAAAGACCCAACACATATGGGGTAATAAGATGCCTAATCTTCAAATTAACTCACCTAAAGAGTTTTTATCAGTTCCAGGCGAACCCATTGTTTCATGGTTAGACTGGAAAGAATACTTTTTGAATTATCTGGGCAACTTAGAGGATGTTAATGGTACATTTTCTCCAGAAAGGAAAAAGAGAATGCTGTTATATTCTCTAGGTCCTGAAGGTTTACGTATTTTTAATGATCTACATACACAAGAAAGGGCTGATGGCGATTTAGATGTTTTTAAGATCGCTTTGTTGAACCTTGATGATCATTTCTCACCTTCAGTTTGCATTGGTGTTACCAGACATGCTTTGTTCCACAGAAAACAGGAGAAACATGAATCCGTTGAAGAATATGTTTCAGCTTTGAAAAAACTAGCAGCCAAGTGCAAATTCGCACAATTACAGGAAGATCTGATCAGGGATCAGGTTGTCATGTATGCTAAAAACAAAGCGTTACAGGATAAATTGTGGGTCGAAGGGGGTTTAAATGTTTGAAAGACATTATTGCCATGGTAAAAAAGGCAGAGTTATCTGAAAGGTGTGCAAAGGTCACTCTTTCCCAAGAAAAAAAAGATCCTGAAGTGGTGGTTGGAAAAATTACTGAAAAGAAAATGGGTTTCAAAAATAACAAAAATTATTCTAAGTATGAAAAAAAGAAAACGAATTTTCCTGACAAGAAAAGCAGTGAGGGGCAGAAAAAGTTTAGCACTGTAATTTGTTACAGATGTGGCAGCTATTCTCATTCTGCTACATATGATAGATGTCCTGCTAAAGCTGCAAAATGTATTGAATGTGGTTTGATTGGTCATTTCTCCAGAGTGTGTAATCGTAAAACCAAGAAACCATCTAAAGGTATAGTGGCGTTTGTACAAGATTCTCCATCCTCTTCTTCAAGTGACACAGATTCACAAGTGAATCTGGTTCAATTGAAAAAGGTTGTATTGAATATCAGTGACGATATCTCATCCAAACCTTTATGTCACATTTCGGTGGGAGGAGTCATAATACAATTAGCTGCTGATTCTAGTTCAATTTTTACAATTGTGTCATAGCATGTTTGGAGAAATAAATTTGTCAACCACATAGGAGAATGGTTAGAACCAAATGACATTGCAGCTGAAGGATATACTGGCAAAAGCATAGAAATGTTAGGATATAGGACTTTGATCTTCCGCTTTAAGGAAAGACAATGCACTGGTAAATTGTACATTTCCGAGGAAGGACCATCAGTTTTGGGATGGAAAGACCAGAAGATGTTAGACATAATTCTGAATCCCAATAGTAAGGAACAAGTTCTAGTCTCCTGTGAGAGTGTAGACACAAAAAAGTGGGTCTTACAGGAGTTTCCTGAGGTATTTGAAAGCCGCATGGGTAAATTAAAAGGTTTCTCGCATCAAATCCGTTTGAAACAAGGAGCTGTTCCGAAAGTTCACAAGGCTAGGAACATCCCTTTCATTGTCAGAGATGAGGTCAAAATGGAGTTGGATAAAATGCTTGCTAACAAGGTTATTGAACCTATAGAAGCGGCTGAATGGGTTTCGCCTTTGGTCGTAGCCCGTAAATCCAATGGTAAGGCCCGTTTATGTGTTGACCTGAGGTATCTAAACGATAACATCATAGTTGACCAGTTTCCATTGCCCAGAATTGATGAAATGCTTGTCTTCACACGCGGTGCGAAGTGGTTCTCAACATTGGACCTTTCGGCAGCTTATCATCAGGTGGTTCTGGACAAAAATAGCAGGCAATTCACTTCTTTCTGCACACCATTTGGGTGTTATAGATTTAGACTTATGCCTTTTGGATTGGCTTCGGCTGCAGCCGTTTTTCAAAGGATTATGTCTAACCTATTTGGCCATATCAAAGAGATTGTTTTTTTTCAAGATGATATATTAATCATGGGAAAAGACAAAACACAGCATGATGAATTATTGAGAGAAGTTTTGTGTATTCTGAAGAGCAATGGATTGGTAGCTGAGGGTACTAAATGTAAATTCTCGGAGAAGTCTGTCATTTATTTGGGCCATGAGATTGGAGGCGAAGGTATCAAACCCAAGGGTACCTTGGTGGAAGCTATTCTCAATGCCCCCGCTCCTAAATCAAAAGATGAATTACGGTCATTCTTAGGTCTAGCCGAGTTTTATGCGAAATTTGTTTGTAATTTTTCGCCGAAAACGTATGAAATGCGGTTGCTAATGAAAAACAAGGTTCCTTTTCTTTGGAATCAAGGGTGTCAGAAGTCTTTTGACAGCATCAAGAATGCAATTGCGAATGCACCTGCATTGCAGGGTTTTGATCCCCATGCAGAAAACATTGTCACAACTGATGCTAGTGGTACAGGTTTGGGTGGTGTTTTGTCTCAAATGGATCACTGAAAAAATATCGAGGGACATAATATCGACTGGAAAAAATATCGTTGACAAAATATCGACTGACAGAATATCGAGTTTGTATCTACAAACAGGTAAGTACAAAAATATTGAGTTTAAAATATCGTTTACAAAAATATCGTTGTAAAAAATATCGACTTTAATAAAAACAATGTTTAATTACATTAATATAAAAAATTAATTACTAAAATATACTTAACACTACTTAAAATAACTTTTAATAATTAAATAATTAATGAAAGTAAAAAAATAATATTTTTTTATTCATATTTCTTAAAACATATATATATATATACTAACAAAATTTAATTAAATAATAGCCAATATTATTAACATACAAATACAAAAGAGTAAAAATTACTATTCTATTGGTAAGTATATAATAACAATTTTTTATTTAAATTATTTAAAATTAATTTAATATATTTTAATTTAATTAAATTTCATTAAATTAATTTAATGTAAATTTAATTTTACTTTATTTTTACACTGTACCCCTGTACCCCCAAAACCCAAAACTGACCCTGAACCCTAAAAAAAACCCTTTACCCAAAAACCCAAAACTTACCCTGAACCCTAAAAATACCCCTTTACCCAAAAACTAAAAACTGACCCTGAACCCTAAAAATACCCCTTTACCCAAAAACCAAAAACTGACCCTGAACCCTAAAAATACCCCTTTACCCAAAAACTAAAAACTGACCCTGAACCCTAAAAATACCACTTTACCCAAAAACTAAAAACTGACCCTGAACCCTAAAAATACCCCTTTACCCAAAAACTAAAAACTGACCCTGAACCCTAAAAATACCCCTTTACCCAAAACTAAAAACTGACCCTGAACCCTAAAAATACCCCTTTACCCAAAAACCAAAAACTGTAAATATTTCAATTAGTTACCTATTAATACTAATTTATAACTAATTACCATTATTTATTTGATAATTAAAATTTAATTTACAATTATTTTATATTAAATACAATTAAATAAATGTTATTATTTCATTAATTATTATTACATTACTTCCCACTCTATTCCCCTATAAACCCACAACCCGCTACAGGAAATAAATAATTTAATTTAACATAATTAGCAAGTAATCAATTAAATTAAATTAATTACCAATTAAATTTTAATTAATTAACAAATATGTTTTAAATAACAATTCATTAAATATTACTACCAATTATTACATTTACATATTTAATTAATTATAATTAAATTACTTCCCACCCTATTCCCCTATAAACCCACAACCCGCTACAGGAAATAAATTATTTACATTTACATAATTAGCAATTAATCAATAAAATTAAATTAATTACCAATTAAATTTTAAATAATTAACAAATATAGTTTAATTACCAATTAATTAAATATTACTACCAATAAATAAATTTACATATTTAATTAATTATAATTAAATTACTTCCCACCCTATTCCCCTATAAACCCACAACCCGCTACAGAATAAAATTACACAATAATTAAAAAAAATCATTAATTAAAAATAATTATAACATAAAATGACACTTTTCACACATATTATAACATGAAAAAACACTATAAATAATTAAATATTATTTAAAAAATGATATTTTTTACTATCTAGATTATATACTTGGATATTTTCACTTTCTATATTATTTACAGTCGATATTACTTCACTTACCTTAAAAACGATATTTTGCCTGTCTATATTCTGTCCTGTCGATATTTTGTCCAAACGATATTTCAAACTCGATATTCTGTCCAAACGATATTTTGGAGTCGATATTATGTCTGTGCACCGTCTCAAATCTCAGAAAAAGGAGGTGAAGTGGTCATCGCTATCGCTTCCCGCTCTTTATCCCCTGCGGAAGCCAAGTATTCAGTTATAGAGCGAGAAACTTTAGCGTGTGTGTGGGCCATGGAGCACTTCAGAAAGTTCATATGGGGTAAGAAATTTCTGCTGAGATCAGACCACAAACCTTTGACGAAGTTACTTTCCACGGAAGGTTTATCCAAAGCCTCTGCAAGAATTGCTAGAATGTCAATGAGAATTCAGGATTTTGTGTATGATGTGCAATATGTACCTGGGGCTAAAAATGTCATCGCAGATTTCCTCAGTAGGCTTCCTTTACCCCTCCAAGAAATCGATCCTGACCCTTGGAATGATATGTGTGTAGCAACTATCTTTGCTGAAACTCCTGGTTTATCTAAAGATAAGTGGGAGGAGGAGAACTTGAAGGATGAACTGCTACAAACTGTGAAAGACAAAGTCATTCAAGGTTGGGGTAAAGATAGTAAACTGGATCCTAAATTCAGGCCTTTTTGGGAAGTCCGTGACGAGTTAAGTGTCGATGGTGCATTTCTGTGCAGAGCAGGGAAAATAGTACCTCCGGTTGGCATAAGAGACAGGGTGGTAGTTTTGGGTCATGAGGGCCATCAAGGTATTTCTCGTACCAAGAGGAATATCAAAGTATTGTACTGGTGGCCCAGAATCGATTTGGATATTGAAAGGCACGTTCGTGAATGTATCTTGTGTGAAAGTGCAGATAAGTCACAAAAGACTCTGAATCCGCCTATGTCTTCATTAGGTTGTCCAAATTTACCTTGGGAGCATGTTGCGATGGATATAATGGGTCCTGTTATTTGGCAGGATGGTATTTCCAAGTACATTTTGGTTCTTGTGGATTTATTTTCAAGGTGGATAGAAGTTGAGGAAGTCACGAGTGTTAATACACAAGTAGTCATCCAATTCTTGGGTAAATGTTTTTTAAGGGAAGGGTTTCCTGTTTCAATTTTGACAGATAATGGTGTGCAGTTTAAGTCTGAACTTATGAAAAAACGTTTGTCTTACACAGGGATTGAACAGAGGTTTACAGCCTTGTACCATCCTAGAGGGAATTCTGTTGTGGAGAGAATGAACAGAGTTTTGAAAGGATTGTTGCAATTAGCAAAGAAAGGTTATAAAATTTGGGATGATGAGCTTAACAAATTAATTTGGTCGTATATGGTCACCGTTCATCACACGGTTGGGGAGAGTCCGTTTGGATTGATGAGAGGTAGATTTCCCCATTGTAGATTGAATCCTGGTTGGATTGGTAGAAATGAGAAGTATGAATGGGATCCTGATCTGGTTAAACAAGCCTTCATTAAATCTCAGGATAGGAATAAATATTACTTTGACACTAAACATGGTACCAAAGAAGTGAATGTCAAAGTTGGACAGTATGTTAGAGTCAAGTCTAGTAGGAAGGCTGGGAAGTTAGAACCTAAATTTTCCAACCCGAGAAATATTACCAAGGTTATGAGGAACACGGTTGAGTTAGATGATGGAACTATTCATCATTTGAATCGTATTGCTTTATCTGACAAGTCTGGAGCTATAGAGGAGAATACATGTTCTAAGGAAAAGAACTATTGGTGGTTGGAAGCTTTACCGAATTTGGAAGAAAGGGATGAGTCTGGAGTTGTTGTTGAAGGTCAAAGACAAGATCTGGTTCCTCTAGAAGGTTCAGTTGATCCTCACTTGGTGTCTAGTGGTGGTTTGGTTGATTCGTCTTTTTGTGTTTCGGGAGAAGACAACCATACTGTTCATGATTCTCATCTTGTTGGATCTCAGAATTCTTTGCCTAGAGAGGAATCTTCTGTTGATGAAAGTATGGAGGAATCTGGCAGTGTGCGTGTTAACAAATCCACCAGGATTGGAAGACGGGTAGTCACTCCTAAGAAATTTCAAGATTTTATCCGTTCTTGATTTTGTTACTTTGTATTTCTTTTTATTATTTATTTTAATTTTATATTGATTAAGAAAGGGGGATGTGTAGTAAGTGCTTATTTCTTTAAGAGTAGTTGTAGAACCTTGTACATGCAATGTGGAATTCATGACTGTGGAATCCTGTATATGTAATCACAGTTACTGTTGTTCTTGAGAATGTTATCATTCAGTTGGATGTGCAGTCAGCTACACTGAGCTGCTTGTACCTTTTATTCCTGCATCTTACTTATGTAATAAACTGGATTATCTACTACATACGACTATATCTACTCTTTCAAGGATACTACACAGTCCATTCAGGTAATTCGTATTACCTTGAGTAGGTTCCATGTCTTCAAAATTTCGCTAGTATTTCCTTTAGTAGGGTGGTGTCAGCGGAAGCAGGTTTGGTTGTGCACAGAGCAACGTACTGAATAGAGAGAAAGAGTTCCCCTCAACAGCCTTCTCACATGTCCGAGAATGGTGCTCCTCTCCCACGGCCCTGGCTGCCGTGCATATATATATATATATATATATATATATATATATATATATATATATATTCACTGAAAAAACCATAGGTTATAGACCATATATAGTTAGGGATTAGCATTTACAAAACCTTATTTTACTCACACAAAACCATTGAAATTCCATATATAGTTAGTTGCACTAACTATATATCGCGCACCCGCAATCCACTGCTGATCATGTCACATATTACATCATTCATGACATGGTCAGTGACATCACTGATTACATCACTGAAGACATCTCAAATGACATCACTGATGACATCACTGATGACATCTCAAATGACATCACTGATGACATCACTGATGACAACATCCAGTGACTGTATGTTTCTGTAAAGTTAAAATATGTCTTACATATTGAAGAATGAGTGGATGTATAAGTGTCTGGACGAAGGATTTAGTAGGTGCGTGACTGACTGTATGAGTGAGTGATTAAATGTGTCTCACTGAGAGCATGGGTTAGCGACTAAACTGTCTTAATTTGTGCATCATTATGCCTGTTGTTCTGTAAACTGCTGCATGTGTTGATCAGTAGCTATATGAGTAACTATATGGGTTATTGATTGGTTGCTCAAGTATTTGTATGGGAGACTGAGTGTGTGTGTGGGTGGCTGGGAGGTGTATGACTCTGTGCATAGATGTGTGAGCAGTTGATTCACTAGATGTATGGGTTCAAAAGTGCATGTGGAAACAGCTGTATGGGCGGTTGACTGTGTGCATGAGTGTATTGGTGAGTGAATGGATATCTCAGTGCTACATGTCAAAGTAAGTACATATGTAAAACACAGTACATGTGAGAGTTGACATATATAAATAACTATGCATAAGAGCCAGTGAATGTGTGAGTGGCTGTATGGATCATTGTGAACTTGTATCCGGGATTGTATAAGAGAGTAAATATGTGTTAGTATATGTTTGAATAAGTAAGGTGTGTATAACTGTATAGTTGAGAAAATGGAGGTGTGATTGATTCTTTGCATGACTGAGTAGGTGTGTGTGTAACTTCATGGATGAGTGACAGTCTGTGAGTGTCTGTTTACACTGAGTGTATCTAAGGTTATATTAGAGTCTGAAGAGGTTCATCGTATTATCACATGAATTATGTCATCAGTAATGTGATCAGTAATGTCAACTGAGATGTCATCAGTGATGTCATCAGTGATGTCATTTGAGATGTCATCAGTGATGTCATCAGTGATGTCATTTGAGATGTCATCAGTGATGTCATCAGTGATGTCACTGACCATGTCATGAATGATGTAATATGTGACATGATCAGCAGTGGATTGCGGGTGCGCGATATATAGTTAGTGCAACTAACTATATATGGAATTTCAATGGTTTTGTGTGAGTAAAATAAGGTTTTGTAAATGCTAATCCCTAACTATATATGGTCTATAACCTATGGTTTTTTCAGTGAATTTTCAAGGTTTTGTAAATGCTAATTCCTAACTATATATGGTCTCTAACCTTTGGTTTTTTTCAGTGAATTTCAATGGTTTTTTAATAGCAAATATCATAAGCTGTCGAATGTCAAGTACGTGGTAAGTAAAAACATTTTCGTGTTTATGCACACTGATCTGCTTTGAATGCTGCCCCCCCCCCTCATTTCTATTAGGAGTACTCTCTCTTTGCAGATAGTGAAGGGTAGTTAACGCAGGCCTTTGCCCCCGTTGTAATCCGTCGTGCCTGCTTCTCTCTCCATTTGATTGATTGTTATCCAAGCATTTACTGTTTTAGAATTGGTTCTCTTTGGTTCATTCTCTATTTACAAACAAGCACAGAGTCGCAATTCTCTGTTTAGTCTTTGCAGATAGTGAAAAATCGTGTAAAAAACAAAAGGAATCGAGCAAAATCAGTAGGCCACTAATGGGATCTCTTTTTGACCTCGCTAAAATAGAAACATTAGGAACAACCCCTCATGAGAAATACGAAACTAGTGAGATGAACTGAGCTCCACACCATGATGGCTGCAAGACAGCTCGGCTCCGCCACCCACCCCGCCCAAAATAACGATAAACTCTATGCAAATCTTACAAATATATACAACACACCAGCAAAGTAACAGGGTAAAACATTTTATTAAATAACTATTTACATAACTATTTTATACTTTTTGTTGCCCGATCCGGCTAGCTCAATCGATCGAGCATGAAACTCATGCACTCTGATAGTTCAAAGTTTTGAGGAGTGCTTGTTAGACTGTCTGAAGCTTATTTGCACCTGCTACAGCTTCACTATTCTCAATGTAAGTGGGGGCTGTTTGAGGACGTGACTGCATTTGAAAACAATGTGATGCGGTGCCTCCCTGAACCGCTAGACGGAGGCCCCCGAGGGACGGTGTGATGGCGCGGACTCGGAGGGGGCGCTTGGCTCCGGCCCCCTCCCCAAGTCGTGTTGCCCTGGTGTGGCCTGAGATCGCCCCCGACATAGGTGGCCGGCTCCCGGGGTCAAGCGGAACTTTTTGCCTTTTGGTGACTCTTCCATTCTTGACCTTGTCCCACAATCCGTTTGACCTAAAGACACGCTGTAGTGGGGCGCCCCTTTACCGTTTCAGTTGCCATTCCGCCCGCTTTTGCTACACTGTGCCTCTTCCGCTATTCAGCTGTTTACCGCCCGCTCTTGCGACTACAGCGTCTCGCTCACCATGTAGTTGAGTTGCTCCCGCTCTTGCGGTGCAGCGATAGGCGGCTGCCACAGGACTCTCAAAATGGCGGCCGGCTCTTCAGATTTGGGCGTGGTCCACTAAAATGGCCCTGCGACACCTTGGAACTCGGACGCTTGTCTGCTAGGGCTTGGGCTCCATTCTCGAAAGCGTCCCCTCAGCCTTGAAGATTCTACAAAAGTCTTGGGGGCCCCCGACTCCCGCAGGCTTCTGGTGGGGAGCGGCTGCCATGATTGCTCGTGGAATGGCCACGACGGAGCTACGAGATGGTGGTGCTCTCATGCTGACGCCAGCTTCAGTCTGAAACATCCAGAAACACTGTAGACTACCAATTCGATCAGTTCCGGTAGCGCCCCAACGTGACCCGGTAGAGAAGAACTTGCCCTCCCCTCTTTGACTGATGGTTCTTGTTGCCTGTCCCTTCTGTTGTCATTTAACAGAACTATTTAGCCTGCTGAAAGGGGTTGTGTTCCGACCGCTGGTTGGTGGAGACATTTTGACTATATTCTGGACCTGCGTTGTCGCGTAATGCGTCATATGACGCGCCGCTTTAGCGCATCCGGAAGTGCTCCGGTGCGCGAAGCGCAGCTTCCTGGAAGCGATCGGGGCGCGGCGCGCAGCGCGTAACGTAAGCATAACAGGTCATGTGACTTGTTAATAAAACTTTTCATTGGTTCATTTTACTTTTCTTATTCTAATGATGAAAGGCTTGGTCATATGACCTAAAAATTACACTTTTTATTACTTTCGAACATTATTTTTTCTTAAACATATATGTTATAATGTTCCAGGCTAATGTACTTTCCTGGAAAATTTACAACTGTCCTGCAAGTAAAATATATTCCTTTTTTCGAGAAAAAGGGCGTTTCATCGTCCCATGACGGAGCCGTTGAGCAAAAGAGGCTCGGCCTGCTGTCTTAGTCGCCGATACGCCTGAATATCAGATTCTTATCGATCACTTTATGTTGCAGGAGTAGAAAACACAACAGCCCTTGACCATTTATCTTTACTGCGTTCCTGCGTATTATACCTTTTACCCTTCATGTAATTGGACTGCTTTATTTCACTTGCCTTTTACTGATTCGAAAACAGTGACTATTATTAAAAACTTTACCAATGTAAATACTACTACCATGTTTTCTTTTAAAAACCTTTATTGTGAAAATGTCAGTATACAAATACGGGCCTATAACCACGTGGGCCGGCCACGGAGCAAACTGTAATCGTATATGATGAGGAGACATTTACACTGTAGAGGAACGTAACGGGCGGGCCATTAGGTTGCAAGAACTAAGGTGTCTAACAGTTGCGGAATCGGTGGACGTACATTTTATAATTAAAATACGACAGGGCCAGTTACAATAAAATTATCTAGATATACATTTGGGGCAAGTACCATGGGTGACGTTAATTCGAACTTTCAATAGTACAGTAATCAATAACACATCAGAACTTAATATCAATAGGGATGTCGAAATATTCAATCAATTCTCGTCCCCGCCCGCCATGTGCTTCAAAACTGCATACGTATCTCGTGATATCAAGGTTGTGCAACCAGTACACAACAAGGAGTTACGAGTCCCATTTATTCCGGCGCCATTTTGGGCGAGGACGGGCAGGTCCAGGATATAGTCAAAATGTCTCCACCAACCATCGACTATGATGATGTTCATATGCTGTATTTATTAGAGTAACACTCATCTGTCCACATGAAATTAATTTGCCACAATCTAAACATGTCATTTTAATATTTCCAAAGTTCTTCTGAATATTTGGGACCGTTTCCCTTGCCTCTGATGCTGTCAGTGCCACTTCTTTGGTGAATGTACTGGCAGGTCGGGGGTTGTCCTCCAAATCTCTCTTTTGTGCAGCACTATAATTAATCAGTGCCACCTCTCCATATGACGATGCATGGTATAATTACCATAACTATATTTTTTTTCGGTTCCTCTGGAGAGTACATCGTGGCAGATGAGGCAGGTAACATACCGGGCATTTTACCTTTTTTTGCATGTAGAGGAAAGGAAAAAAAATTCGAGCGTCCGAGTTCTAAGGTGTCCTAGGGCCATTTTAGTGGACCAGGCCCAAATCCAAAGAACAGGCTGCCATTTTGAGAGTCCTGTTGCAGCCGCCTGTCGCTGTAGCAGCAAGAGCGGGCGAAACTCAGCTAGACGGCGCTCCACTGCAGATGAAGTGCCTCCACCTAGAGAGGCGGGAGAGGCTTGTTTGCGCCGCCTCCCCCCCCCCTTCGGGCACCCCACGCCGACTTTCGTCGCAGCATTGTAGGATGGCCACACCAGTGCGGCAACTTGCTGGACACCACCTCGGTGCCAACCGAATCTCAGCGCCTTGTGGTGTCTTCCATTCCGAAAATATTGTTGGCAGCATTTTGAAAGGAAAGATAAACAGCCGTTTGTGGCCCTCACTACACCATTCTCCTAGTGAGTCTCACATTGTTACATTTAGGAAGAATGTTGAAGAGTAGTATGTAGAAAATCTGAAGCCATTGTTCTACAAACTCTCAACCAGCCTTGGATGGAAAAATCCTGAAGAATGTACAAACTGAAAACCAGTTTTTGTCTGTATAGCATCAGCAGCAACGCTTGAGTCAGCTTTGTGTGAAGCCGCCATTTTGATTCAATCAATAGCGTCCCCCTGCACACATTCAGGGACCTGGTCGTGTCTTCAGGTCAAACGGATTGTGGGACAAGATGCACAAAGGAAAAGGAAAAAAGTTCCGCCGGACCCCGGGAGGCGGCCGCCTGTGTCATGGGCGATCTTAGGCCACACCAGGGCAATAGTGAAGCTGCAGCAGGTGCCAATAAGCTTCAGACAGTGTTACAAGCGCTGCTCAGAACTCTCAACTATGACACCACCTCGGTGCCATCCGGATCTTGGCGCCTTGTGCTGGTTCCGGCCTATTAACACATCGGTCCGCTACTGACGCCACCTCACAGGCCAACGGGGCACCCCACGCCGACTTTCGGCGCAGCATTGTAGGATGGCCACACCAGTGCGGCAACTTGCTGGACACCACCTCGGTGCCATCCAGATCTCGGCGCGTTGTGCTGCCTTCGGCCTATTCGCCGCAAGTGCGCACGCAACTCAGCTGCATAGCGAGTGAAACACCAAGGGGCGCCCCACTGCAGCCGAGGAACCTCCATCTTGGGGGCGACGCACAGCATCACATTGCTTTCCAATGCAGTCAGATCCTCAAACAGCCCCCACTGACTGACGTGAACTCACAGGCCAACGGGGCGCCCCACGCCGACTTTCGGCGCAGCATTGTAGGATGGCCACACCAGTGCGGCAACTTGCTGGACACCACCTCGGTGCCATCCGGATCTTGGCGCGTTGTGCTGCCTTCGGCCTATTCGCACATCGGTCCGCTACTGACGCCGCCTCACGTGCCAACGGATTTTCTACGCTTTTTATAGCCCTATGCCGCATAACAGGTCATGTGACTTGTTTATAAAACTTTTCATTGGTTCATTTTACTTTTGGTTTCCTAATGATGGAAGGCTTGATCATATGACCTAAAAATAACACTTTTCATTGGATTAAAAAAAATTTTTTCCCAAACGATGAAAGCCCCACCTTGTTTCTGGATGTTTCAGACTGAAGCTGGCGTCAGCATGAAAGCACCACCATCTCGTGGCTCCGTCGTGGTCATTCCGCGAGCAATCATGGCAGCCGCTCCCCACCGGAAGCCTGCAGGAGTCGGGGGCCCCCAAGACTTTTGTAGAATCTTCAAGGCTGAGGGGACGCTTTCGAGAATATGGTCCAAGACCTAACAGACAAGCGTCCGAGATCCAAGGTGTCCCAGGGCCATTTCAGTGGACCAGGCCCAAAAAGGAAAGAGCCTGCCGCCATTTTGAGAGTCCTGTGGCAGCCGCCTATCGCTGCACCGCAAGAGTGGGCGCAACTCAGCTGAATGGCGGATTTTGGCACAGTGTACCAAAAGCGGGCGGAATGGCAACTGAAACGGTAAAGGGGCGCCCCACTACAGCAGACGAGCCTCCACCTGGGGAGGCCCGTTCATGCCGCCTCACCCCCCCCCCCCGGGGCGCCCCACGCCGTTATTCGGAGCAGCATTGTAGGATACCAAAACCAGTGCGGCAACTTACTGGACATCACCTGGGTGCCATCCACATCTCAGCGCGTTCTGCTGCCTTGGGACTATTCGCACAACAGACCGCTACTGACGAGGCCTCCCCCCGCACCCCCCGGGACGCCCCACGCCGTTTTTCGGAGCTGCATTGTAGGATACCAAAAACCAGTGCGGTACCCAGGTAACATCACCTGGGTGCCGTCCAGAACTCAGCACGTTGTGCTGCCTTGGGACTATTCGCACAAAACACAGCTACTGACCATTGTTGCTTCTTTTTTCAAAAAAATGTTTAAATGTATTTACTGTTTTTGTTGCGTTGTATATATTTATAAGTTATTAAAGTTTTATAATCCTACTACTTTGTTGGAGTGCTATATATTTTTAATGTGAAACATAATTGTAAAAACTTTGATGTACAAAGAGGCATCCCTGGAATCTTCCGCTTCAGGCTCAGTCCCCTCCCCAATCACAATACAGGATGGTTTTCAGATAGTAGGAACGCGTGTGGTGTGACGGATCTCATCGGGTGGGGGCCTTGATCTACTGTAACTCCTTTGAAGAGGGGTGATTCTTTACAGCTGGGGCCATAAACTACATCTGCAGGGCTAGGTGATAGCCTGGGACCGGCCTGGACAATCGGACACAGAGGAAGAGGAGTGTCAGAGGGTGCGGTAGTGAATAGGGCGAAAGGGAGGTGTCGGGCGGGCACAGGGTGTGATTCTCAAGGAAGAGCAGCACAGATGGGGGGAGGTTTATTGCCCATGCTTAAGACAGAGAGCGGCGGTGACCAGTGCCTGGGGGAGATGCTTGCGAGGGTGGGGAGCCATGCTAAGGATCGACAGCGTGCAGAGAGTGGGTCTGGTCAAGGCATCTAAAATGGCTGCCGTGCACGACAAAAGTGTGGCATTTGAAAAAAGGCAAGATGGCGCAGACAATGTTTTTCAACACTTCCTGATTTCCTTCGAATCGAACGTTAACAGACGTTATCTCTCCCACACTATTGGTCCCCCTGGGCTTAAACGCCGAGATGGTAGGGACTGCATCCCGTGGAGATATGCCGAGACGTCACTCAGCAGAAAAAAAAAAAAAGTCTATAAACATACAATAAGTTAAAAGTCAATCATTCTTGTTTCCTTGTAGTACGCTCCCCAGTCCGCTTTCCGTTACGCGTACCGGGCGCACCCCACGAAAAAAAAGGATTTTTTTTTTTTTTTTTTTGCCCCGCGGGGCCCTTTTAAAGCCTCCACATCAAACCTAGGGGGTCAGGGAGGATCTACTATGCCCCCTTATGGTCATTTCCCCCTTTGTTTTGGCCTCCTCTTGTCTCTCGATCCTACCGAGAGACAAGATGGCGGCCGCTCCGGACTGTTTAGAATGTTGACAGACACCGGAGAGCCAATCAGCTTCGCTTCGCGAAGTTCCGTTACGCGTCAAGTACGCGAACCGGAGTGCTACCCGGAGCGCTGTTACAGATATATATCTTTTTTTGAACGTTAATTTCTCAAAATCCACTGGAGCACATATATTGAGACCTAGCAAAGGCACATCGGGCTAACTGTCCCTACAATTTTGCCAAGTTTCGTGCAAATCCATTCAGCCGTTCGGGCTAAAAGTGAGGCCAACCGCCCTATGGAAATTAACATGGGAAAAACGCGTTTTGGGACCCCCCTTTTTTCTCGGCCCCCCCTTGACGAACCCCCCCCAAATTTTCAGTGGCTGCTCAGAAACAAAATGTTCCATTTTCCTGACAATTTCAGCCAATTCCGTCCACAAACGCCAAAGTTATTAGACATAGAATTTTCAAAAATCCCATAGAGAAAAAATCCTAACTATATATACCTACTGGCGACCGCCAGTAGGTAATATTACCTACTGGCGGTTACCAGTAGGTAGTTATAGTTATAGTTAGGACCTATTTTCCATAGGAAATCCGCAACTTTCTATTTGGAATAAGTTACATATATATATATGTAAGTTATGTATATATATATATATATATATATATTACCTACTGGCGGTCGCCAGTAGGTAGTTATAGTTAGGACCTAGTTTCCATAGGAAATCCACAACATTTTATTTTGGAATAACTTTGGCGCTGGTGGACGAATCTTCCCAAAATTCTCCAAGAAAATGGCCTGTTCCGCTCCGCTCCTTCCCTGTAAGTTTGGGGGTGATTCGTCAAGTGGGGGCTGAGAAAAAAGGGGGTCCCAAAACGTGTTTTGCCCATGCAATTTTCCATAGGACCTTTAGCCAGGGTTATAGCCCGAACGGCAGAAAGGAAGTACACCAAATTTGGCAAAAAGGTAGAGTTCGGTTCGCAGATTGTGCTTTTTGTTAAATAGTGTAAATCCGTTCAGTAGTTCCTTAGAATATCAAAAGTAAAATCATAGTAATATTTAGAGACGAAGTACGGTACGTGTACAATAAGTGTACCGAAAACCGTACAATTACGAGCACGAGCTGCATGCTGATTGGCTGTCAACTGTCTGTCAACACTCCAAGCGAAAGTGTTGGCAGCCATCTTGTGCCTCGGTAGAACCGAGGCACAAGAAAACAGAAAAAGAAACGCGAAAAAAACAAAACGGGGGCAGGGTAGAAACACCCTGACCCCCTAGGCCTGCTTAGGGGGTCCCACAAGGACCACCAAGGCCCCCCCAAAATATATTTTTGTTTAAAAATCACAGGATACGCGTATGGTACGCGTACCCTGCCGATCCCCCCAAAAAAATTAAGGCACCACTGTGCAAACGCGCACCCTGGCACGTTTGCAGATGGGGAAATAATTCCCCTTGAATACTGTGGGTCCGTGGGGGCCAAGTAGCCCACCAGGAACCTCCAGTATGTGCCAGGGGGCTGCCTTGCAGACGTGTAAAGAGGCCACGCCCCTTTTTACACCGCTCTGCAACGCAGCCCCCTGGCGCATATTGGAGGTTCCTGGTGGGCTAGTTTCCCCCCAGGGACCCCAAGTATTCAAGGGGAATTAGTTCCCCCTCTGCAAACGCGCCAGGAGGCTTCCTTGCAGAGACGTGTAAAGCGGCCATGGCCCTTTTTACACCTCTTTGAAACGCAGCCCCCTGGCGCATACTGGAGGTTCCTGGTGGGCTAGGTGGCCCCGATGGACCCCAAGTATTCAAGGGGAATTAGTTCCCCCTCTGCAAATGCGCCAGGAGGCTTCCTTGCAGAGACGTGTAAAGCGGCCATGGCCCTTTTAACACCTCTTTGCAACGCAGCCCCCTGGCACATACTGGAGGTCCCTGGTGGGTTAGTTGGCCCCCAGGGACCCCCAGTATTGAAGGGGAATTAGTTCCCCCTCTGAAAATGCACTAGGGGGTTGCCTTGCAGAGACGTGTAAAGAGGCCACGCCCCTTTTTACACCTCTCTGCAAGGCAGCCCCCTGGCGCATACTGGAGGTTCCTGACCCCCATGGCCTGCTCAGGGGGTCCCACAAGGACCCCCAAGGGCAATTTTTTTTTCTTCTTTTTAAATCCCAGGATAGGCGTAGGGTATGCGTACTGAAGGATTCAAAATAAATCTACCGGGCTATACTTACTAAAAGCCCATAAACCAATATACGTTATAATAATTCAGTCGGCAATGGAGAAGGTTCAATCGATAATTCTTCAAATGCAAGCCCTGACAGGGGAGCCTCAGTCTACACGACCCTCGGGGGTGTGCAGAGGAGACTGGTTACATTTTCAAAGTACAAAGCATATATACATTTCATGTGTTCAAGATGACACCCTACAAGGAAAAACACAACTTGTCAGTAAGCCAAGAGGAATACCCATATAAGGCACAATTGATTTGCTAGTAGCCTAGGCCCAAGCTATTCTGGGGGCAGGTCCGTAAGGTGCCTCCCTGTCTATCTGGAGCCCGGGGAGTACAGGAACGGGCTCTGCTAGAATGTGCGCATCCCACAAGAAGGGCAGGTGTGACCTTGAGTCTTACTTGAGCTACCAGCTAGCAACTATCGTAGGCCGTTTTGGCTGCCACAGTGGTTTCGAGCAGAAAGCATAATCACGTGTTTTCTGGGAAACATCATTTGCACATGGAGAATCGAAACAAAATGGCTTCGGCTATACCAATAGGGCGACTACGGGAAAAGTGAATCGTCGGCCTACATGTGGCCATAATGTACTCTAAATACCAGATTATCATAATTACGAGGTTGTATTGAATATATTAGGCCTATGATACTGTTACCAAAATTCAATCCCAACAGACGGCTCTTTTGGCCTACTATAGCCAATATAAATAAAATCATTCTACGAAAACCCCTTCATCAATCTGCATGAGGTCTGACACCTCCTTTTGAATCATCTGCTTCTCGGCCCTCTCTTGGCGAGAAAACTTCAAAGCAGATGTGATTCGTGCTGCACAGAATGAGCAGCAGGCCGGGCCACAGTGGAGACATAGACAACACATAAATATTACTCCAAAAGCTCCAGCTAGTATCATAAATATCTTCCAACCCCAAGTAGCTAAGAGACCCCAGAACCAACTGCTGAGGGACCCGGTGCCATTGTCCACATGGGCCTCACTGGCTAACCGATGTAGCTTCTGTATGGCCAAATGAATAGTGGGGGCTGAATCTGGAATAAACATGCAGCAAGAGCTGCCGATCACACGACAGGCTCCTCCCCTATCTGCGAGGATGACGTCAAGAACCATCCGGTTCTGAAGCGAAACAAGCCTCGTCGCAGCAAGCTCTACAGTGATGTTAGTTAAGATTCCAGTAGTGGTCTGGACCACATTCTCAACTATCCTGGACAAACGCCTTATTCTGCGACTATTGAATATGGGCCCCCAGAAGGGAGTAAGTCCCTTTGCAAAGTCTTCGAATTGTTGTAAGGAAGTATCTGTTTGGTCAGTGCCATCAAGATCATAACTCCTAACATTTCGGATCACTACTACCTCGTTCTGTATCAACTGATGAGTTCTGTGATAGTCGGGAGGGGCTATATATACAGGGGGATAAAGAAACGAAAGATAACAACTTCCTGCCCATCCCCGGGGAAGCCATGTGTAGGCATTCTCACCACAAACAAAATAAACATCTGGTGGGGTAATCATAGGTGGGGTACTGTATACTTGTAGAGTGTAGGTGTAATTACATCTGCTCCTGCCTACCTTAACATGACCCCTTCCCTGTATGCAGAAGGGGGAGGTAGTATTTATGATAGGGATCGGTAAGGCCTTGTCATTTGTGACATTTCTTTCTTTAAAATGCTGAAAATACATAGTATCATTAAAAAGTTCAAAATCCTGCATCTCCTCCATTAGCCAAGTAACATTCTTATAGTCAGTATATAAATTCATACAGGCATTAGGATCCAAGGAACCCTCTCCTCCATTTCCAGCTGCATCAAATCCTTGATGTTCTTCTATATATTTTAAGATAGCTTCATAATCTTTTTCAGTATATATTTTTGGTTCAGCTACATAATGAGAATACATCAAGGATAACAATTGGAACCAAGCTTCACAACTGGCTAAATAAGACATCGGTAAAGAAATCAACAGTTCGTGCTGGTGCATGACCGAAGGGAGTAGTCCACACACCCAACAGTTCGTCTGATTTGTAGTAGAATGGGTCTGATGCAACATTTCTATAAAAGCATTTTTCATATAAGTTTCTCTATGTCTAGCCTTATGAGGGGGCAAAGAGTAAAAGAGGTGCTCTTCTGGGGCAATAGTAGTTCCCAATAACGTCTGTACTGGGTGTTGAAATTCCAAATATACAATTTTTTCATTTCATTCATTTGATAACTTTATTTCGGTCATTGGCCATAAAAGTGCAATAAGATATGTACAAGCACAGAAATAAAACCATGAATATAGACAATTTAAAAAGTTATTAAACGTTAAGTTATCAAAGATGAGATAAAATGAAAAGCAATGGGCCGTTATTTTTTGTTAATATAAACAGTTCTTCTCCGCCACATGCCGTGTAAAAATCGGGAGACAGCAAAAACAATGAGAGGGGCGGTATCGTAGGTTAAAACTCTGCAAGCTTGTGCACATTGTCTGAAACCTAGGTTTTTACACAATGGAATATTCCAGGATTTCCGAATTTCACTATATGCCGGGCAGAAAAAGAAGATATGTACAATGTCTTCCCTACAGTAGTTACAAGCAGGGCAGTTGGCCTTCATCGATTTTGCCCATCTGGATGTCAATGCCCCAATCGGTATAGAGCCATGCCTCAGTTGGATGTATAATTTTCTTGCAAGTGGAGGCGGCACTAAGTGCAAGAACGCCTCCGTCCTGGATTCAACTTTCATCAGTAGGAACTCAGTAGACAGCCTGCCCAGGGAAGTTGAGCTATATAGTATTTTGAGGTTATATGACCTTACAGCCGCCACTAATACAGACTTTTGCGTCCTCGCGCAGCTGTCCTCTGGTGTGTCTCATAGTTGGGGCAGACCAATTTGGTAGAGGAGAGCCTTTACATGAACCAACCAGGGTATGTTCTTATTCTTTAGCTGCCCCCAAATTGCAATGAACTCTGCTCTAAAGAATACGAGCTCCGGCACAGACCAGAGCCTTCTCCAGTAGAGCAGAGGTCGTGCAGCTGCCAATTCGTTAATGGATTTCAAGCCCAGATCCAAGCGTAGTGGAATCAGAGGCGTGCTTTGGGGAAGGGCAACCAGGTGTCGCATGAATGCCTGTTCAACCTTCAATAAGTTGTATACATTCGTGTGTCCCCAAAGTTCTGCAGCGTACAAAGCTGCAGACCTGACCTGTGTTTTATATATCTCAAGGGCAGGGGTAACTGGTTTAAAAGTTGAGGCTCTGTGAAATCTGCCTATGCCTCCCATAATCTGCGCCAGTCTCAGGGAGGATTTAGAAACTTGGTGGTCCCATGCAAAGTGCTCAGTCAACGTGACCCCCAGGTATATAAAAGTCTTGACTCGCTCTAGGGGAGTTCCATAAAATGCGGGATTTAGACGGGTGTGCCTCGGGGGATTGAAAATCATAAACTTGGTTTTCTCCAAGTTGACCTCCAATCCCCGCGAGGCACATAAGGACACAAACCCGTCCAGAACCCGCTGGATGCCCGATGATATCCGCGACAACAACAAAGTGTCGTCCGCGAACATCAGAGCGGGCACCCTACCAGTGGTCAGGCGCGGAGCATCGTTATCCCTAATGCCATTAGGTTTATCTATCAGACCATTGACATTCAGGCTGAAAAGAGTGGGGGCCAGTACGCAGCCCTGGCGTACGCCCCGGGTAACAGGGAAGTGAGCTGATAATTCCCCGTTCCTCCCACACCTCACCTGTGCATAATTCCCAGTGTGAAGTCTGATTAGGGCATCTAATAAGTAGGGAGGGAGACCAAGTTCCTCCAACACCGTCCAGAGCCTCTCCCTGGGAACCAGATCGAATGCGGCTCGCAGGTCCACAAAGACAAGGTAGAGGCTGCCACCCTCTACTCTTGCAGTTTTCCAGTATAGGACCTGGACCCGGAAGATCTGGTCCATGGTCGAGACCCCTGATCTAAATCCGGCTTGGAGGGTGGTCAAAGTTTTATTCTCCTCCATCCAACCCAAAAATCTATCGAGTAGGATTCGGCCCATGAGCTTCTGGGTGGTGTCAAGTAAGCTGATTGGTCTGTAGGTGGATGGGACGAGCTGGCAGCCCTTTTTAAAAATCGTAACAATCTCGGCTCCCAGCCAGGTCTCAGGTAATGCGGAACCCTGTAAGACCGCATTAAACAAGATTGCCAGGTATGGAGCCCAGATTTTTGGTTGGGAACGAAAAAGGTCTCCCGGAAGTTTGTCAAGGCCGGGGGCTTTATTCGGAAGCAGTCTCTCAATTGCGGATTCAACTTCCTTGAGGGAGATGGAGTCTAGATTATTAGTGACGATCCTCTCGTAGGCATCCAGTTGCTCTATCTGGTATCCAGGGCCCAAGGCCTCCGGCAGTCTATACTCGTGCGGGGGGTCTGGGGCCGTGGAAATCCCAGGAACTGGCATGGAGTCCTGATTTTGACAGGAGGCAGCCCTGGGCCCCAGGACCCCCGGCAATCGATGTTCGTGCAGGAGATCCTGGGCCATACAGGTCCGAGGGACCAAAGCCACCGTAGACAACTTGCCCCGACCTTGGCACACAGGTGCCCCCAACTCAGGACTTCTGTAAAGTGACTTAAAATGCGCCTCCTACACTAAGGGAGCGATATTCGAGACCCCAGCGTCTCTCTCACCTCCCGCCAAAGAGGTAGCAATGGCCCAGAAGGTCTTAGAATCTTTTAGGAGGAGTGCCTGTCTCAATTCATCCCATCTAGATTCCTCCCACTCACTCTTACCCTTGATGAGTTCCTTCTTATACAGCAGTCTTGATGCTCGAATTTTTAGGGTGTCATTAGATTTAATTGCTGTAAGAAGATCTTTCTTTGATTTTTTACAGGCATGGTCGTGCCAGGGGTGTGTTTTAGTTCTAAGCGACTTAGTCCCGCTAACTGGATAAAATACATCCCCCAGACTCACAACTAGCTTTCTGTGGATCTTTATAATCTGCCCATGAGATGTAGAGCTCCCCATGTCACTTATTAGTGGGGTAGCAATCTGGTAGATTTCTGCAGGACGGGTGGTAGAGTCCAGACAAGAAGGCCATTTAACCCTTCTCCCGTTATTGGATATAATATAGGGTGGCACTACCAAATTAGGGCTGGAGTCAGGGTTAGTTAGTCCAAATGCACCAGGCTTAAGCATCAGGACCAACGTGTTGTGGTCACTGTCGTGCCTTGGAGCAATCCTAAAGTCTTTGAACCTGTCCCAATGTTTGGCTTCCAACATGAGGTAGTCAATGGTGGAAGTACGATTAGTCCTATTATATGTGGGTAGGCCTGAACTGTCGTTGTTGGCCCTTCCGTTGCATGCCCGCAGAGACATTGCAAGGGTCAGCGATTTGATTTGTAGTACTAACGAGGTCCAGGCCCTTACAGGGGCAATCCTTGGGGCAGGGATGTGCCAAAGCAAGTCGACCTCATCCTCGTCGCACAACTCGGAACCACCCAGGGGCTCGAACTGGCAATTGAAATCGCCGCCAAGGATTATCGAAGTTGTGGGGTCGAGTGTCTGGAAAAAAGGTTAAGTGCTTTAATAGTGCTCGATTCCTTTCCATTCACGGTGGGCCTAGAGTAGATATTTATGATAGCCACTCGGGATTTATCAACGGGCTTTAGTAGGACACATTGTATATCTGGGGATTTTGTATCCACATGGGTAGCCTGTACACCTAAGTGTATGCCTACCCATATGGAAAGACCACCCGAAGGGCGGCCCTTCCCCCCAGAGACTGCGAGAATATCGTAGGTCACGAAACCGGGGCTGGCACTCTCCTCTAGGGACCAAGTTTCTTGCATCAAACAATTATCGTGTGTGGCCATTAAAGAAGACCACTCCGGTACAAGTAGCTTGCTCTTTAGCCCGGCTTCGGTCCATGAAAGGATTTTTATACTTCCTTCCATAACCTTTTCTATACCATGCACATCCCCTTGTTCTTTAGGGAGTCCCTGATCCAAGCACTGCTCTGCACTAATCCCCACCCTCGTAACTTCATTAGGATAAGAATCCTCACCGATGACCGTGGGCCAAATCTTTTCCTTTGTTGCAAAACCCTCCGCTAGGTTACCGTTGTAAAGTTCTAGTAGAGAGGTGCCTATCGGGGTGAGTCAATCAACCTCCTCGAGGACACAAAACCTGTTCCAGTGGGCTAGCAACGGATAAGTAGGAATAGGTGGAAAGATACCCTCCCCAAATGTCTGCCAGTGGTGAATCCTATTAGGAGGGGAGCGGCAATTTCTGATATGTTGAGGCCTCCTATGGAAGGTCAGTTTGTGAGTAGGGGTGGGATAGAAATAGGATAAGTGCAGTGGAAATATTTGGGAATCTCTATGGGAAGGGGCTTTACAGATGTAGTCCACAGCGGAAGAGTCCCTAAAATGAATTGTAACAACATCCCCTGCCACTGTTTTAGGGCCCCTTCCAATCCAATCTATTATTCTCACTGCCAATATTTCACCCGAGATATTGGGAGGTAAAGGTCTATTTAGGCTCAACCACTGGACACACTTGTTATATAAGTCTACCTCACGTTCTCTTTTCCCCTCACTAAGGGCCGGGACACCCACTAAGGCAACCACATATGGTTGTGCTTCCGGGGGCAGATTTATTGACGGCAATTGGCTAGAAACTGCCTTGGACACAGGAGGTCTCGGTAATGGTGCTGTACTATTTGTTTCCAAATTTTTACCCTCCTTAGGATGTCGTCTAGATTTGCCAGTAGGGTCCCCTACGGGGAGAATGGTATGACCTGGTGTATTGGTGGTTGATATGGGGGGAGGTACGGGGTTTATGGGCTTGGCGGTAGTTGTTACTTACCCTAGGTTTTTATTCAATACTACTGGGACAGTGGACTTAACTACTTCAGGACAGGGTGCCTTTGTAGAAGCACCAACATATGTAGGGGTGCCAGATTACCTTGGGGATTTGGTGACTTCGTTGTCCCTACGATCCTATTATTTAAGATGGAGGTTAGTCTGTCCAGTTTTGACACCAGAGGTTTAATATGGGAGGCAATAGTTTGCTCCAAACTTGCCTGAAGGTCAGTCACCATATTGGTGACCCAACATGGTATCCCTGCAGATGAGTGCAGGGTGTTATCAGATGGGGTCACCAAATTATGGTTGGCCTGCTTCTTTTTACCCATATTTTTAGGGAAGCTATCCTTTTTCGTCTTGGGGCCCACCCTACCAGGTTTTGAAATTACCACAGGAGGGGGAGAAGTCAGAGTACAGAGTTGGTCATCATTGTTTGCAGGGGACTCTACTGGAACCTGTAATAATTCAACATCTACTAAGGTCTCAGCTGGCATCTGTGCACAGGGCAACTCAGCGTAGGCAGATGTTAAATAGGAGTCCAAGATCGTGGGGTCGATCGCAATAACTGAACAATCCTCGCCACGGTCTTTGAAACATGCTGTGGGTGGGAAGGATAATCTTCTTTCTGCGTTTTCAATTGCATTGGCCACCATCCCTATAGTTTGTTGTAGCATTTTGTCAATGGCCGTCAATGTTGGCAAGGGCTGTGGCAATGTTGCCTGAAGTCTAGTGTTTGGGCGAGATGCAGGTAATTTAGATTTCCTGCCCTGAATGCTCATTTTTGCTAGGGAGTGATGGCTCAATTAACAGCTAGGTATTTAAGAAGGAATTAAGTAAAGTAACAAGTCCCGCACAACTCAAATATAGCACTCTCAGTCCTATGGAAACCCGGTGGGTCAGTAAGCAATGGCTAGGAGGTGAAAATGTCCAGATAATAGTATCTTTGTAGTAGAAGACGCCGAATCCTTATGAATTAGGATATCACTGGTAAGGGGGGTGGCCCGTCCGTCCCCTGTAGTCCCCGGACGGCCACAGATGGCCCACCCTCTGCCTGGGCTCAGCCCGCCGCCGCCCGCGCGCGTCCTGCGGGGCGGGAGTCTCCTCTCCCTTTTCTGCGCCTCGTGGCGCAAGTGCCGGTGGGCGTGTCACTGCTGAGCCTCCTGGGGGCTGTAGTCTCCAGCCGCGTGGTGGACAATCCGGCGCTCGGGGAGACAACAGTGGTAGGCCAGCAGGTACCCCCAAATGTCCGCCGTTTGACCAGAAGCCCCCGCTTGTCAGGAGTCTCCTCTCCCTTTTCTGCGCCTCCCGGCGCGAGTGCCGGTGGGCGTGTCACCGCCGAGCCTCCTGGGGGCTGTAGTCTCCAGCCGCGTGGTGGACAATGCGGCGCTCAGGGAGACAACAGCGGTAGGCCAGCAGGTACCCCCAAATGTCCGCCGTTTGACCAGAAGCCCCCGCTTGTCAGGAGTCTCCTCTCCCTTTTCTGCGCCTCCGGGCGCGAGTGCCGGTGGGCGTGTCACCGCCGAGCCTCCTGGGGGATGTAGTCTCCAGCTGCGTGGTGGACAATGCGGCGCTCGGGGAGACAACAGCGGTAGGCCAGCAGGTACCCCCAAATGTCTGCCGTTTGACCAGAAGCCCCCGCTTGTCAGGAGTCTCCTCTCCCTTTTCTGCGCCTCCGGGCGCGAGTGCCGGTGGGCGTGTCACCGCCGAGCCTCCTGGGGGCTGTAGTCTCCAGCCGCGTGGTAGACAATGCGGCGCTCGGGGAGACAACAGCGGTAGGCCAGCAGGTACCCCCAAATGTCCGCCGTTTGACCAGAAGCCAAATATACAAATACACTCATCATAATACTGGTTATGACAATGATAAAAACAGCGAATGCCACCTTCACTCTGGTGGACCATCCGGAAAACAAATGCATATTATCCATATATCGTCGTGGGGCCAATGGTCTCTCATCCTCCATCGCAAATCGGGCAAAAGGAAACATGCTCCCTAAAAGTCCAGATATAACTCGGTCCCTCTCTATAAGTCCAAAACTATCTATGTATCCACAAAGCACGTACACTACCAGAGGGGTTCTTCTCCCTGTGTCCTTTTTGGAGCCTCACAGGCAGACTCTTTGCTTTTTCTTCATGAACAAAACAACAAACGATTTCCTTCGTCACGTAGAACGACCGCAGCTCCCAACTCAGTCTTTCTCGCTGAAAAGAGCTATTTAGCACAATGTTCCAAGCTCTCAACGTGTTCAGTCCAGTGTCTCGCTCATTACCTCAGCAAATCTATCCAATATTTCTTAACTCAAGTCTTTCCCTATCTCCTACCATGAGGATCTGGGGTACCGCGCTGTTTTCGGGGCCGCAGGTCGTAGTTGCAGCGACCAGGTCGCTCTTGATCAGAAAAGAACTCAGTTGCACGGGCATCAGATACATTCGAACCCTGTGATGTACCCTCAACACTGGTCTCCGCGGATGGGGTCACCACCTTGTTAACTGGGGGCACAACTTCACTTGGCTGCCCCCTTTCTTGGGCTTCTGAAAAAGGTACAAAGCTCTGGGGCGATTCTCCTTCTTGTCTTGGAATTCCTTCGCGGTTTTGCAAATCAAAGGGCAAAGGTAGAGGGAGTCATTTCAGATGACTCGCGTGAATCCAGTTCTTCCGCCCATGCACCTTCACGGCTGACCTGGTGACGAGAATGATCTGGTAGGGTTCAGACCATTTCGGCTCCAAACTCGATTTCCTTTGATAATTCCTCACCAAAACCAACTGGCCGGGTTCCAGCCGATGTCCGGGGCCCTCTGGTAGCGGCCGCAATGTCTTGGATACCTGTTGATGAATAGAACGCAGATCTTTAGTTAAAGCATACAAGTAATCTGTCATCAAAGGATAATCAATGTCTCTAAAGGACCTAGGTCTAGGGACTCCCCATGACCTCATATGGAGATAACCCGGTTCTTGTATGTGGGGTCGTTCTCAAGGATAATAATGCCAAAGGGAGTGCATCAGGCCATTTTACTCCAGTGCTAGCGCAGATTTTGGCCATTTTCAGTTTTAATATACCATTGTATTTCTCGACTAACCCTGCTGACTGGGGGTGTCTGGCTGCATGAAACTTCTGGCGAATTTGTAAACCATCACATACACTCTGAACTAGTGCAGTGTTGAAGTGTGTTCCATTGTCTGACCAGATAATTCGGGGCAAGCAGTATCTGGGGAAATACTCTTTGACCAAGGCTTTAGCAGTTGCCACCGCAGTGGCTTCTTTGGTGGGGTAGGCTTCAACCCATTTACTGAACGCACAAACCACCACCAGCACATATTTCAGATTGTTCACTCTCTCCATCTGGATGTAATCAATCTGAATAACTTCGAATGGCAGAGATGGTGGTGCAAAATTGCCACTAAGGACAGACTCTCTGCCTCCCGAGTTATAGCGTAAACACACTGGGCAATATTTGACCACATGTACGGCCGTTTTGGGAATATTTGGGTTGCTCCAGACGGGGTCTAATACAGCACAAATACCTTTTGCTCCTATGTGTGCCGGGCCATGGGCCATGGTCACTACAGCATATACTAATGCATTAGGGAGTAACCAACGCTGTCTCTCAGTTCGATCAATCCAACATTCATTCTTGTCCAATTGTCCCACTTCCTGTTCCCACCTTTTTGCTTCATCTATGGTAGCTTCTTGTTGTAATTCATTTACACTTTCAATAGTATTGTCGAACACAGATGTCTCCGCCACCCACCGGGCTGAAGTACTAGGAAACATGGGAATCATCTTGGTTTGTGCTGTTTCCTTTGCTACTGAATCAGCATATGCGTTTCCTTTCCCTGTGGAATCAATGACTTTCTTATGAGCACTACATTTGATGATGGCAACTTTATCTGGTAGTGTCAGGGCAAGTAACAATCGGCCAATCAAAGGACCATGTTGAATTTTCTGGCCATGTGTGGTTAAGAAACCCCGTTCCCTCCACAGCCTTCCAAAACTATGGGCAACGCCGAAGGCGTACTGGCTGTCTGTGTAAATATTTACTCTCAAGCCTTTACTGATTTCACATGCTCGTAACAAAGCTATTAGTTCAGCTGCCTGGGCTGGGTGATGTGAAATCCTAGCGGTTTCTACCACCGTTTTCAAGGTCGTAATAGCATATGCAGCTGTTGCAGTTCCATCTGGCAATTTAAAGCAGGAACCATCAACATAATATTTTCCTTGGGGTTCTGGTAAAGGGGTGTCAGTAAGATCTACACGCCCTTTCATTTCCTCTTCAGTTCTAAATATGCAATCATGGATATCATCTTTTTTATCATTGGAAGGGAGAGGCAACAGTGTTGCGGGATTCAATGTAGCACACCTTTTGATTGTAATGTGAGGTGCAAACAATGTTAATTTGTATCCTGTCAAACAAGCACTCGTAAGGTGCTGGGTCTTAGTTCTATTTAACAGAATATCCACAGCATGCGGCACCAGTACTGTGAGATCTGTATTCAAAACTATACCTTCTGATTGTCGGATGGCCACTACTACTGCCGCCGTGGCCCTCAGACAACTGGGAAGGGCTTGTGCAACCATGTCTAATACTGATGAAAAGAAAGCACAGGGTCTCTGTTTTCCGCCAAAACCCTGTGTTAATACTGAAAGGGAACAACCGTCCACCTCGTGCACAGAAAGTGAAAAAGGCTTCCGGTAATCCGGGGTATCCAAGACAGGTGCAGAACACAAAGCAGATTTCAAAGAGTCAAA
Organism: Lissotriton helveticus; assembly: GCF_964261635.1. Lineage (NCBI taxonomy): Eukaryota > Metazoa > Chordata > Amphibia > Caudata > Salamandridae > Lissotriton > Lissotriton helveticus. The sequence continues at coordinate 226,513,560 of NC_136072.1, read as the reverse complement.
GGCTTCTTGATATTCATCCGTCCAGGGTAGGGGTTCATGCACGTCTTTGGTAGTCAAATACAACAAGGGTTTAGAGAGTAGTGAATAATTAGGAATCCATTGGCGACAGTAAGAAGTTATGCCAAGAAAAGCACGAACATCACGTTGAGTACGAGGTACCGACATGTTAGTAATTACAGATATTCGTTCTGGAGTTAGTCGTCTCCCCGCTTTCGACAGTAAGTGCCCAAGGTAGGTCACTTCCTGTCGACAATACTGAAATTTGGAAAGGGAGACTTTATTTCCTTTATCAGCCAAATGATGTAACAATTTCACAGTCGCTTCTTTGCATCCTTCTTCTGCATCGGAGGCCACCAGAATATCATCCACATATTGGATGATCACATTACCGGCAGGCAACATTTATTCATCTAGGACTGCTTTCAAAGCCTGGCTATATATACTAGGGCTTTCTGTATAGCCCTGGGGTGCGCGCGTAAATCTAAAGCTTCGGCCTCCTAATGAGAATCCGAAGATATGTCTGCTATTAGGGTGTATTGGGATGCTAAAGAAAGCGTTCTTTAAATCTATTACAGAAAAATATTGTGCAGTAGGGGGAATCATTGTAAGAATCGCCGTAATATCTGGTACTACTGGATACTGAGGGATTACTATTTTATTGACTGTCCTAAGGTCAATTACAAAACGATATGTGGACTAATAATCAGGGGCACCATCAATTGGTGTCTTCTTCAGAATCGGCAAAATTGGGCTATTACAGACATTAGCAGCTGTTTCTTCCACTACCCCCTTGTCAATAAGGTCACGAATGATATGCAACAAGGCCTGTTCACCTTCTGGTGAAATTTTATACTGCGGAATGCGGGGCATCTGCGCATTCGGTTTCACGGTTATTGACACAGGGGCTAGTCTTAACAGACCAACATCGGTGTCCCCTGTTGCCCATAACGTCTGAGGAATAGTAGAGAATTCAGGAGGCAAGGTCTCATTTTTAGCAAAATATTGGGTCATTTCTACAGATGGCTTCTGCATTGTTAGAAAAACACCATCAGGGGAACAATAAATACGGGCATGTAATCGTTTCAAGATATCCAATCCTAACAGGTTTTGACCACAATTAGAAGTGAGAAGGAAGGGTGTATGCATGGAAATGGGACCAATCGTAAAAGGCAAAGGTTTCGAAACGGGGCTCACTACCGGTATTCCAGAGAATCCTACTGATACATTATTGTGGCCAGACAGAGCTGCCCCTGGAACCAGTGTACGGGCGACTGAACTACTCATCGCCCCAGTATCCACTAGAAACTTCCCCGATGTACCCAACAGTTCTCCTTGTACATAAGGTCCCTCTTGGTCAACTGGAACTGTAATATGCCCCCCGCTCGGTCCTTGGCTGTCTCATGCGTAATCTCGTTCATCGTACCTGTCCTCCTGGTAAGTCTCATTGTAGTATTGTCTATTCTGAGGGTCATCAAAATGATTCTTACGGAAACCCTCCTGCTGTGATTCCTCCCTTCTCATACTGTTTCAATCTATGTGTCCTCGACCTAGTCCTCGTCCTCGTCCTCTACTGGGTTCGTTCCTTTCTTGCAACAGAGGGCAATCCGCCCTCCAATGTCGTTCTTCCTTACAATAGGAACATTGATTTATTCCAATATTCGGAGGGGCCCCTCTACCTCTCCCTATCGTCTGGCCCCGTTGGAACGAACCTCGTACTCCCCGTCCTGAATTCTGCCCTCTACTGACTTGCTGCAGCAGTACTCTAGTTTTTAGATCCTTAGTCTTTTTCTCTGATCTTTCCTTACTCTCATTCTCACGATGCTCATAATATTGGGCCATACTAAGGATAACAGATGGCGCAGCCATAGTCCACGTGCTCTCAGCCGATTGGAGACGGGACATAACTTCCGGAAGCAAATTTGTGACCAACCTATTTACAAATAGTTGAATTCCTCCCTCTGTAGAGAGGTCTTGGCGGCTGAAGTCAATAAAAACTTTCTCAAACCGAGTGAAGAAATCGGACACACTCTCGTCCTTTTTCTTTTTACACACGGTTAATTTATCCCAGTCTACTTTTCGCGGAGGGAGGAGGGTCTTCATGTATGTTACAATTTTATCCGGTACTGCCAATATTTCATCCCGGGGCTTTTCACCTGGCTTCCGTTCCTTATCCCAATTTTTTAGTTGATCCCATGTGCCTCCTAATTCGGGGGTATGGTCCGTATCATGTATCTGTCTCCAGATATCCACTGGAATCAGGAGACCAAAAAATAACTCTATATCAGCTATGGTCATGGTGGCCGAATTGGCCGCTTCGGTCAATTCTTTGTAATAAGCTGTAGGATTTTTACGAGGGTCAGGGAGCTGGGCTTTTAACGCAAGGACCTTGCTTCATTTACAAGGGGTGTAAACCCATTGTTCCTGAAGCCTAGCATCTACGTGTGCTCTAGTGATAGTACCCCCATGAACTCTTATCTCTGGAACTTCCGGGAAAAAGAGAGGATGCACCTCTCTCATGGGGTGCTGGTGTTGAGATCCCCATTCTGCACTCTTTAGGTGCACCCGTTCTCGATAATTCAACAACGTTGTCACATTCTGATAGACTTCCTCAATCGTGAGATGGAATTTATGAGCATGATCTCTTATATCGCGCAATATTTGCGGCGGGAGTCCTTCCTCAAAATGTTGTTCCCATAAGGAAATCAGTCGAATTGCCATGCTTTCTAAAGCCAGTTGTTGTGCAACAGGCTCAAAATCCTTCATAGTACTCCAAATATCTTCTAAAGTATAAATAGGATTTCACATCCACTGGGATGCCTGTACTATAATAGCCCTTCTCTCCTCCTGCCCCAGCAACGACCGAGTGAAAGCTCGCTGATCACTCAAGTCTGTCATCGGTCGCTTGGGCGTTGCGCCCGGACTAATTGTGGTCTGAGTCAGAGGGGAGAGGAACACAGAGTGCAAGGGAGAAGGGACTGCCGCGTCCGGCCAAAGGGATATTAGGGGTGAGGTAGTTAGTCGAAGAGAAGTAGGGGAGACCTGGGCATCAAGTCCCGATCCACCAGCAGGGCCATGGTGACCATCCCAGTCTGTGGTTTGGCGGCCGGAACGGCTCTCGTCTGATCAACTCGCAATACAGGCACCGCTGGATACAAGCCTTGTGGGGCATAAGGGGGAGGTGGACGGGCATCCAGCAATTTCTCTATTTCATCTCCTGTCTCTGGTCTAGCCACATAGCTTTTATTTGTTTCTAATCGAAACTGTCTATCCATTCGTTCAATATTCTCTTCCACCTTTCCCTTATCATATGCCACTGCTTTCTGAGTAACTGTCTGCCCATTTTTCAGCCTACCCAACTTCTCCTCCCTGATTCGTCGTCTTTTTGCCTCCTTTAACCATAGGTTCAAGGAATCAAACATTGACTGACGGCTTTTCTTCGTAAATAATTTGTTCTGTATGGAATTAATCTTCTGCTCATCAAAAGACCCCGTAAGAGGCCATTGTAAGCTCGCATTATCCTTTGTGTACTTGTTCCAAAGGGTATTAAACAAAATCGGTTGTAAACCATGTTTGACATACATATCGTAGCTGGGGCTGCCCTCAGGAGGGGCCGGCTGTCTTTCTTCAAGCCGCGCACCTCGCAGACAGCAGCACCCAAAACATATTTTACTAAAACAGGACATTATACTTTTCTCGTTTTACTCGTTCTATTAACACAAAAGTCACACAATACACACCCATTCAGAAGCGTCCTTTTTCATCAGTCACTCATTCATTCGGTATTCATTATCACAATAAAGTGCTGTAAAACAGTGCAAGGCAAATATTTCTCAGAACCTATTCAATGCAAACGACGTCTTCAAATACGAACAGAGCCCGTCGACTCCTGTTCGGGGAACCGATTCACAAGAATTGTAGACCAACAAAATTTTACCAGAAAGGAACAGTCGTCAGACTGTTCTGAGAACACCTGATAGGCGAACCACGAACTCTCTCACATGCCATCCCATGGTCCTGTTCTGGTTGGGTGGGCGTCTGGGCGGTAGCTCCAGGACCCTAGCTTACCCAGTTGCTCCCAGGGCTTTCCCGGAGAGAATTCAGCCGAGCGAGCAACGCCGTACTCAGCTAGGGCATCAGATGTAGCCTCAATTATTCACCAAACAAGTCCGTGGGGTCTCTACCCGTGCAGCCCCTTCGCCGCAATGGTAGATCCCCAGATTCCCTCGTGGTCCGGCTTCTCCGGCCACCTTCAAAACAAAGACAGTTAACTGTTATTCCAAAAAGGGGAAACACTCCTTCTGAGTGATCCTTATCCGATTCAATCACAAATATCACTCACCTGGTGCACTCAGGTCGATTGCGAATTCTCCACTGCCGACTCCTACACAGACCGACACAGTCCGTGTTACTCTCGGGTTAGGCCCGTAGGACTCCGGCGTAGGGTGTTCAGCAGCTGGGAGGGATACTGGGCTCGAGAGTGGAACGGCTTGTTTTCATACCACAAACGGGTGTCTCAAATCAGGATCCTCTTTCTGTCCACCCCCTCGGCCAGAACTCCTCCTTGTCCCATCGCCCCTGTTTACAGGAGGGGACGACCCTATTGCGGAGTCCCGGCGGAGTCACCAACTGAAGGATTCAAAATAAATCTACCGGGCTATACTTACTAATAGCCCATAAACCAATATACGTTATAATAATTCAGTCGGCAATGGAGAAGGTTCAATTGTTTATTCTTCAAATGCAAGCCCTGACAGGGGAGCCTCAGTCTACATGACCCTCGGAGGCGTGCAGAGGAGACTGGTTACATGTTCAAAGTACAAAGCATATATACATTTCATGTGTTCAAGATGACACCCTACAAGAAAAAACACAACTTGTCAGTAAGCCAAGAGGAATACCCATATAAGGCACAATTGATTTGCTAGTAGCCTAGGCCTAAGCTATTCCGGGGGCAGGTCAGTAAGGTGCCTCCCTGTCTATCTGGAGCCCGGGGAGTACAGGAATGGGCTCTGCTAGAATGTGCGCATCCCACAAGAAGGGCAGGTGTGACCTTGAGTCTTCCTTGAGCTACCAGCTAGCAACTATCGTAAGCAGTTTTGGCTGCCACAGTGGTTTCGAGCAGAAAGCATAATCACGTGTTTTCTGGGAAACAGCGTTTGCACATGGAGAAACGAAACAAAATGGCTTCGGCTATACCAATAGGGCGACTACGGGAAAAGTGAATCGTCGGCCTACATGTGGCCATAATGTACTCTAAATACCAGATTATCATAATTACAAGGTTATATTGAATATATTAGGCCTATGATACTGTTACCAAAATTCAATCCCAACAGTGCCCTGCCGATCGCCCCCCAAAAAAATGAGGGCACCACTCTGCAAACGCTCATACTGGAGGTTCCTGACCCCCTAGGCCTGCTCAGGGGGTCCCACAAGGACCCCTAAGGCCCCCCCTCAAAAAAAATTTTTTTTTTAAATCATGAGATATGCGCACCCTGCAGATGTTTTTTGGGAAAAATCCTGGGATACGCGTAGGGTACGAGCACCCTGCCGATTCCCCCCAAAACATAAAGGCACCACTTTGCAAACGCGCCCCCTGGTGCATTTGCAGAGGAGGAAATAATTCCCCTTGAATACTGGGGGTCGCTGGGAGCTTTGCAGCCCACCAGGAACCTCCAGTATGCGCCAGGGGGCTGCCTTGCAGAGACGTGTAAAGAGGCCACGCCCCTTTTTACACCTATCCGCAACGCAGCCCCCTGGCTCATACTGGAGGTTTCAGGTGGGCTAGTTGGCCCCCAGGGACCCCCAGTATTCAAGGGGAATTAGTTCAACCTCTGTAAATGCGCCAGGGGGCTGCCTTGCAGAGAGGTGTAAAGAGGACACGCCCCTTTTTCCACCTCTCTGCAACGCAGCCCCCTGGCACATACTGGAGGTTCCTGGTGGGCTAGTTGGCCCCCAGGGACCCCCAGTATTCAAGGGGAATTAGTTCACCCTCTGCAAATGCGCCAGGGGGCTGCCTTTCAGAGACGTGTAACGAGGCCACGCCCTGTTTTACACCTCTCTGCAAGGCAGCCCCCTGGCGCATACTGGAGGTTCCTGACCCCCATGGCCTGCTCAGGGGGTCCCACAAGGACCCCCAAGGCCCAATTTTTTTTTTTAAATCCCAGGATAGGCGTAGCCTATCCCTACCCAAAAAAGTAAGGCACCGCTCTGCAAACGCACCCTCTGGCGCATTTGCAGAGGGGGAAATAATTCCCCTTGAATACTGGGGGTCCCTGGGGACCAAGTAGCCCACCAGGTACCTCCAGTAAGCGCCACGGACCTGAGTTGCAGTGTTGTAATAAGGGGCGTGGCCTCTTTACACCTCTCTGCAATGCAGCCCCCTGGCGCATACTGGAGGTTCCTGACCCCCATGGCCTGCTCAGGGGGTACCACAAGGACCCCCAAGGCCCAATTTTTTTTTTTAAATCCCAGGATAGGCGTAGGGTACGCGTACCGCGTACCCTGCCTATCCCCACCCAAAAAAGTAAGGCACCACTCTGCAAACGCACCCTCTGGCGCATTTGCAGAGGGGGAAATAATTCCCCTTGAATACTGGGGGTCCCTGGGGACCAAGTAGCCCACCAGTTACCTCCAGTAAGCGCCACGGAGCTGAGTTGCAGAGTGTTGTAAAAAGGGGCGTGGCCTCATTACACCTCTCTGTAATGCAGCCCCCTGGTGCATACTGGAGGTTCCTGGTTGGCTAGTTGGCCCCCAGGGACCACCAGTATGCAAGGGGAATTAGTTCCCCCTCTGCAAACGAGCCAGGGGGCTGCCTTGCAGAGACGTGTAAAGAGGCTACGCCCCTTTTTACACCTCTCTTCAAGGCAGCCCCCTGGCGCATACTGGAGTTTCCTGACCCCCTAGGCCTGCTCAGAGGGTCCCACAAGGACCCCGAAGGCCCCACCAAAAAAAAGATTTTTTTTAAATCATGGGATATGCGCACCCTGCCGATGTTTTTTTGAACAAATTCTGGAATACGCGTAGGGTATGCGCACCCTGCCGATTCCCCCCAAAACATGAAGGCACCACTTTGCAAACGCGCCCCCTGGTGCATTTGCAGAGGGGGAAATAATTCCCCTTGAATACTGAGGGTCGCTGGGGGCCAAGTAGCCCACCAGGACCCTCCAATATGCGCCAGGGGGCTGCCTTGCAGAGACGTGTAAAGAGGCCACGCCCCTTTTTACACCTATCTGCAACGCAGCCCCCTGGCTCACACTGAAGGTTCCTGGTGGGCTAGTTGGCCCCCAGGGACCCCCAGTATTCAAGGGGAATTAGTTCACCCTCTGCAAATGCGCCTGGGGGCTGCCTTGCAGAGAGGTGTAAAGACGCCACGCACCTTTTTAGACCTCTCTGCAACGCAGCCCCCTGGCGCATACTGGAGGTTCCTGGTGGGCTAGTTGGCCCCCAGGGACTCCCAGTATTCAAGGGAAATTAGTTCCCCCTCTGCAAACGCACCAGGGGGCGCGTTTGCAGAGTGGTGCAATCCGTCAGCTCAAGCCCCGCTATCTCCCTGCACCACTCTGCAAACGTGCCCCCTGGCACGTTTGCAGAGGGGGAAGTAATTCCCCTTGAATACTGGGGGTCCCTGGGTGCCAACTAGCCCACCAGGTACCTCCAGTAAGCGCCACGGGACCCCCAGTATGCAAGGGGAATTAGTCCTCCCTCTGCAAACGCGCCAGGGGGCTGCGCTGCAGAGAGGTGTAATAAGGCCACGCCCCCTTCTTACACCTCTCTGCAATGCAGCCCCCTGGCGCATACTGGAGGTTCCTTGTGGGCTAATTTGCCCCCAGGGACCCCCAGTATGCAAGGGGACTTAATCCCCCAACTTAGAACGCGCTACAGGGCGCGTTTGCACAGTGGTGACGTTAGTGGGTGGGGCATGAGGTGATATGTGTGCAAACATGCCATGTGGCGCGTTTTAAGTTGAGGAATTAATTCCTCTTCAATCCGGAGGTCCCCTAGGGGCCAACTAGTCCAACAGGTACCTTCAGTAAGCGCCACGGAGCTGCATTGCAGAGTGTTGTAAAAAGGGGGCGTGCCCTCTGCAACACAGGTCCCTGGCGCATACTGGAGGTACCTGGTGGGCTAGTTGGCTCACAGGGGACCGCAGGATTGAAGAAAAATTAATTCCCCAACCTAAAACCCGCCACAGGGCGTGTTTGCATACATGTCACCTCAGGCCCTGCCCCCTTCCTTCACTATTGTGCACAATATTCTTCTAAAATCAGCGGAACTACGAATTCCGATTTACTCACCTGTTATCACGAGAGACGTCTGTGCTGCATCTTTGAGCCCAGTACGGATCCTGAAATGTAAATCTAAGCGTACTTACCAGTAACTTGTATTTCCTTCTATAGGAATCTATTGTGTGGTTTTCACCAGAAAAGTTTCAAAGTGTCTATTTTTGAAACGTACAAATATTCCTATAAAATCAGCCGAACTACGAATTCGATTTACTCACCTGTTATCAGGAGAGACCTCAGTGCTGCATCTTTCAGCCCACTACTGATCCTGAAAAGTAATTCTAACCATACTTACAGTACCTTGTTTTTCCTTCCATAGGCTAACATTGACTGGTTTCACTTGGAAATTCTTTTAAGTGTGGAGTTTTGGAACTTTAAAAAATTCCTCTAAAATCAGCTGAACTACGAATTCCTATTTACTCACCTGTTATCAGGAGAGACCTCAGTGCTGCATCTTTCAGCCCACTACTGATCCTGAAAAGTAATTCTAACCATACTTACAGGAACTTGAATTTCCTTCCATAGGCTAACATTGCCTGGTTTCACTTGGAAATTTTTCGAAGTTTGGAGTTATGGAACTTAAAAAAATTCCTTGAAAATCAGTCGAACTTTGAATTCCGATTTACTCACCTGTTATCAGGAAAGACCTCAGTGCTGCATCTTTCAGCTCACTGCTGTCCCTGAAAAGTAATTTTAACTGTACTTACCAGTACCTTGAATTTCCTTCCATAGGATAGCATTGCCTGCTATATAATATATATATAAATTAAAAAAATATAAAATAAAATAAAAATATTACAATTTCAATATTCTTCAATTTATATTAAACATATTTAATGTCATTTAAAAAATAAAATATCAAAAAATAAATACTTTAAAACAATGTAGTAAATCAGTATAAAAACAATATAACAATTAATACATTTAAAAATTATCATTTACAAAACCTTTGAAATTCACTGAAAAAAACCATAGGTTTCAGCCACGTTATAGTTAGAAATTAGCATTTAAAAAACCTCAGAAATTCACGGAAAAAACCATAGGTTTCACACATGTTATATTTAGCTGGACATTTCACTCATACAAAACCAATGAAATTCCCCCGTTATAGTTAGTTCAGCTAACTATAACTCGCGCGCACGCAATGCACTGCTGATGACGTCACATATTACATCACTCATGACATAGTCAGTGACATCACTCATGACATCACTCATGACATCTCAAATGAGATCACTGATGACATCACTGATGGCATCATCCTTGTGAAAGAGTGGCAGACCTCCTCTCAGCGTAATATAACCTTTGATACACATATTCAAAAATAGAAACTAACATTTTCAAAAAAATGGATATACCAATATCACTTACAACAACATATACAATAATTCCACCATCTACATACACATCCACTCATGCACCAACAGTTCTATATAGTCACTCATACATGTACTCACTCATCATATGTACTCATACACCTATACATCCTGTTACACACCGACACTCATCCATAGAGTTACTCACACACATACTCACACATGCAAATACACTATCAAACATCCGTTTATTTGCATATACAGCTATACACACACCACTACACTTACTTTTACAGAAAAGTACACATACTTACACTCTTAAACAATCACTTATTGAAACACATACTTATATATACAGGAACTCACCCAATCTCTCACTCTCACATATAATCACTTATATACATCAATACTCACATATACTAGATTAAAACATATGTAGTTACTCATAAAGATACTATTGAGACAGTCATGTACTCACTAATACACCCATACAGACACTCATCCACCCATACAGTCCTGCACACATGCTGTCTTCAAAACACATACAGTGAGTCATTCATTCATGCATCTATGTGCTAAGTAATACCCCCACCAAACCATACAGACACTCATAGTGATACTCAAAAAACCAACTAATAACCCATATAGACACTCATGTAGCTACTCACCAACCCATGCAGCCACTTATAGACACAGTGAGACACTTATGCATATATTTAAATATCTAAACATTACTCGCTAATATATGTATTCACTAAGATACACTTAATAAGACAGTAATACAATCAATTTTACAAAAAAACATCCATTTAGACACTTATTTACCCATTTATTCTTCCATTGACCTTTAGATATACATATATAAAAAATATGTATTTTTCAGAAAGACACACATTCACTGGATGATGTCTTCAGTGATGTCATTTGAGATGTCATGAGTGATGTCATGAGTGATGTCACTGACCATGTCATGAGTGATGTAATATGTGACGTCATCAGCAGTGCATTGCGAGCGCGCAAGTTATAGTTAGCTGAACTAACTATAACGGGGAATTTCAATGGTTTTGTATGAGTGAAATGTCCAGCTAACTATAACATCTGTGAAACCTATGGTTTTTTCAGTGAATTTCTAAGGTTTTTTAAATGCTAATTCCTAACCATAACGTGGCTGAAAGCAATGTTTTGTTCAGTGAATATATATTTATATATGTGAAAGAATGATTCCTGCAAGAAGAACCGGAGAGACTCAGCGGGGTTTTCAGGAAAGGAATTTATTCAGCAGAGTGTGGCATGACGCGTTTCGACAACAATGTCTTTATCAAATGCCTGATACACCATCAAATCTGCCAGTTCGTTTAAAAATATGAAACAGCGTCTTGCCATTGGTGGTCATCCAGGTGGGTCAGGTTGATTGGAGGGGAGGCGTTGCAGCGGCGTCGGCACACTACAATTCCCAGCATTCATCAGTCAGGAAAGCCAGGTAAGTAATTCCCCCTGAAACCACTTGTATCTCATGGAGTACTGGATGAATGTGGACGCTTGAAAACAAAAGGGCTGTGCTGTGGCTGAAGTCTTCCCTTCTCCTGAATCCCCCAACGTCTAAGCCGCTAGTAGCTCCTGCAACGCTGATCCTGAAGCCAAGAATGCAGTGATCCTGACTGCTCTGTGAGGTCACGGACTGCTGGGCTGCAGCGGAAGCCTTGCGGATTAGGAGAGCGGCGGGCCGGAGTGCTTCCAATTCCTTGGACAATTGAGAAAGAGTGCCCTCGTGCCTCCGGCCACTTTGGAAGACGGGTCTGCTCAAGCGCGCCCAAGGGCTGACGCGTGAATCGAATGAGAAAGAATGATTCCTGCAAGAAGAACCGGAGAGACTCAGCGGGGTTTTCAGGAAAGGAATTTATTCAGCAGAGTGTGGCATGACGCGTTTCGACAACAATGTCTTTATCAAATGCCTGATACACCATCAAATCTGCCAGTTCGTTTAAAAATATGAAACAGCGTCTTGCCATTGGTGGTCATCCAGGTGGGTCAGGTTGATTGGAGGGGAGGCGTTGCAGCGGCGTCGGCACACTACAACTCCCAGCATTCATCAGTCAGGAAAGCCAGGTAAGTAATTCCCCCTGAAACCACTTGTATCTCATGGAGTACTGGATGAATGTGGACGCTTGAAAACGAAAGGGCTGTGCTGTGGCTGAAGTCTTCCCTTCTCCTGAATCCCCCAACGTCTAAGCCGCTAGTAGCTCCTGCAACGCTGATCCTGAAGCCAAGAATGCAGTGATCCTGACTGCTCCGTGAGGTCACGGACTGCTGGGCTGCAGCGGAAGCCTTGCGGATTAGGAGAGCGGCGGGCCGGAGTGCTTCCAATTCCTTGGACAATTGAGAAAGAGTGCCCTCGTGCCTCCGGCCACTTTGGAAGACGGGTCTGCTCAAGCGCGCCCAAGGGCTGACGCGCGAATCGAATGAGAAAGAATGATTCCTGCAAGAAGAACCGGAGAGACTCAGCGGGGTTTTCAGGAAAGGAATTTATTCAGCAGAGTGTGGCATGACGCGTTTCAACAACAATGTCTTTATCAAATGCCTGATACACCATCAAATCTGCCAGTTCGTTTAAAAATATGAAACAGCGTCTTGCCATTGGTGGTCATCCAGGTGGGTCAGGTTGATTGGAGGGGAGGCGTTGCAGCGGCGTCGGCACACTACAACTCCCAGCATTCATCAGTCAGGAAAGCCAGGTAAGTAATTCCCCCTGAAACCACTTGTATCTCATGGAGTACTGGATGAATGTGGACGCTTGAAAACGAAAGGGCTGTGCTGTGGCTGAAGTCTTCCCTTCTCCTGAATCCCCCAACGTCTAAGCCGCTAGTAGCTCCTGCAACGCTGATCCTGAAGCCAAGAATGCAGTGATCCTGACTGCTCCGTGAGGTCACGGACTGCTGGGCTGCAGCGGAAGCCTTGCGGATTAGGAGAGCGGCGGGCCGGAGTGCTTCCAATTCCTTGGACAATTGAGAAAGAGTGCCCTCGTGCCTCCGGCCACTTTGGAAGACGGGTCTGCTCAAGCGCGCCCAAGGGCTGACGCGCGAATTGAATGAGAAAGAATGATTCCTGCAAGAAGAACCGGAGAGACTCAGCGGGGTTTTCAGGAAAGGAATTTATTCAGCAGAGTGTGGCATGACGCGTTTCGACAACAATGTCTTTATCAAATGCCTGATACACCATCAAATCTGCCAGTTCGTTTAAAAATATGAAACAGCGTCTTGCCATTGGTGGTCATCCAGGTGGGTCAGGTTGATTGGAGGGGAGGCGTTGCAGCGGCGTCGGCACACTACAACTCCCAGCATTCATCAGTCAGGAAAGCCAGGTAAGTAATTCCCCCTGAAACCACTTGTATCTCATGGAGTACTGGATGAATGTGGACGCTTGAAAACGAAAGGGCTGTGCTGTGGCTGAAGTCTTCCCTTCTCCTGAATCCCCCAACGTCTAAGCCGCTAGTAGCTCCTGCAACGCTGATCCTGAAGCCAGGAATGCAGTGATCCTGACTGCTCCGTGAGGTCACGGACTGCTGGGCTGCAGCGGAAGCCTTGCGGATTAGGAGAGCGGCGGGCCGGAGTGCTTCCAATTCCTTGGACAATTGAGAAAGAGTGCCCTCGTGCCTCCGGCCACTTTGGAAGACGGGTCTGCTCAAGCGCGCCCAAGGGCTGACGCGCGAATCGAATGAGAAAGAATGATTCCTGCAAGAAGAACCGGAGAGACTCAGCGGGGTTTTCAGGAAAGGAATTTATTCAGCAGAGTGTGGCATGACGCGTTTCGACAACAATGTCTTTATCAAATGCCTGATACACCATCAAATCTGCCAGTTCGTTTAAAAATATGAAACAGCGTCTTGCCATTGGTGGTCATCCAGGTGGGTCAGGTTGATTGGAGGGGAGGCGTTGCAGCGGCGTCGGCACACTACAACTCCCAGCATTCATCAGTCAGGAAAGCCAGGTAAGTAATTCCCCCTGAAACCACTTGTATCTCATGGAGTACTGGATGAATTTCATTGGTTTTTTAAAAGCTAATATCTCTAGCTGTAAAATGTATTCTTCTTTAAATCCCAAAATATATTTTATATGTTTATTAATAATTTTTTTTTGTTTAATTTTTTTTTGTTCGCTCCCGGTTCACGAACCGGGAAGCTTCCCGTTAGCTCATCTTGATGCCGCGACCCAGTCCGCGAACCGGTAAACGTTCCGTTAGCGCAACTGCCGCGTTAGAAATGAACATCGTGACGCGTCGCGGAAGCGCGACGTATCACGTTGTCGCGTAATGCGTCTTATGACGCGCTGCGTTAGCGCACCCGGAAGTGCTCCGGTACGCGAACTGAGACGCGAAGCGCAGCTCCCTGGAAGCGTTCCGCGGCGCGTCGCGAAACCGCGACGTATCGCGTTGCCGCGTAATGCGTCTTATGACGCGCCGCGTTAGCGCACCCGGAAGTGCTCCGGAGCGCGAACCGAGGCGCGAAGTGCAGCGACCCGGAAGCGATCCGGGGCGCGTTCCGCAGCGCGTAACTTAAGCGTAAGAGGTCATGTGACTTGTTAATAAAACTTTTCATTGGTTCATTTCACTTTTGGTTTCATAATGATGTAAGGCTAGGTCAGGTGACCTAAAAATAACACTTTTCATTGGTTTAGAACTATTGTTTTTCCCAAATGATGAAAACCCCTCCTTCTTTCCTCACTCTGACTTTCATCTTTGTGAGAGGAAGACCATTTTTGATAGTTGAGCAATGGCTTCATTAGTTGCTTCAGCTGGTGCACCCCCACCACCACCTCCATCTCCTCATGGGAAGAGAGGACCACCTCCCCAGTTCCTCAGCAACACAGAGGAGGAAGAGGATGAACTAGAGGAAGAGGAGACAGAAGGTCCACAGTTCTTACAAGAGGTGCCCCGGGTTTCCCGTCGGAAAGCCAGCTTTATTTGGCAGTTTTTTTCACTTCCTCGAGGGCAGAAGAAAGTAAATGCTAGGTATGTCACCTGCCTCATTTGCAAAGACCGGTTATCTAGAGGCACTGATAAAAAGTATAGCTTCGGTAACTATACAATGCATCGTCACATGACCAGGTGGCATCCATTGAACTACAGCCACGCAGAGATACGTGACATGCAAGATAACCCAACAACAACTCCTGTGGCCAGGTCAACATCACTGATATCGTTGACAGGAGCAGAGGCACGGGAAACCGTGCCAAACATACAGGAGAACTTTGCTCATATGAAATTTACCTGCATGTATTGCGGTGCATTGCTGCCATGTGGTAACATGAGCATTACGTTAATCCACCTAGCTTATGTAAATCACAATTGCCCTAACCGCCCCAGACAGTAATTTTTTTTGTTGCTCCTGTTGAGCCCTTTTCAATGCCTGTTTTTTGTTGTTTCCCCTCCATCAAAAACAAAAAAAAACATAAAACTGTTCAAAAAATACAAAAAAACAAAAAAAATTCAAAAAATAAAAAAAATATAAAACAACAAAAACATAAAAAAAAGTTCTTTTCAGAACTACCTCCCCTTTCAAAAAAAAATTGCTAGAATGTTTAGCACTCTGGCAAGCTCTATTTCTTTTAGTTCGCTTCCCCGTTCGCTTCCCGGTTCGCGAACCGGGAGCGAACCAAAAAAATGTTTAAAAAAAAAAAAAAGAAGAGTAAGTATAAGGGAAGTAAACAGAGAGTAATGTTAAAAGAAAGACAGCTATAGGGAGTAAACCAGAGATACTGTTTAATAGATCTATTTACCGAAGAAAAGATGGAAGAGGGTATAATTGTGAAAAACAAAATAGATAAGGAAGTGAAAGAAAAAAAAGAGAGTAGAACAATAACAAAGAAGAGTTTCTTGGAGAATGTGAGTGAATGTTCAAAATCAGATTAAAACATGTGGAATAACAGAGAGAAAAAATAGAAAACAGAAAAGAAAAAATAACAGAAAAAGATTAATTGAAACAGCAAAGAAATGTAAATAACATAGAGCCATATCATCAACATAGGCAATAAAAGTTTTGCAGCTTTTATCGGCAGAAATGTGTCGCTAAAGCAGCTTTTGCGGCGGAAAACTGCCGCTAAAACCACTTTTGCAACAGTTTTCTGCCAATAAAAACAGCAATAATTTTATTGGCTGTGTTCATAATATGCCCCTTAGTGTGCTTCAACTACACAGAAGAAGCATAATGAACAAGTAGTGAAAGAGTGATCAGTCAAAGACACTAAGAGTAATAGAGACGGAGTGAGTGAACAAGAGTGAGGAACTATGAGAAGAGAGGGACTGAGAAAAGGAGTGGAAGGAGTAGAGTAAGTAGGTAATAGAGAAAGGAATGAGGGAAGTAGCAAAGGCAGGAAACTGAGGGTTAAAGAAATGAAGCTGTCGAACTACTAGTAGGTGAATGTGATAGAAATGTAACGAAAAGAGTACAAAACATTTACCTTATAATTGTCGTTAACTTACTCACTTTTTGTTTTTATACTTTCAATCTGTGAAAGAGAGAACAAACATTTGAAAAATATTAAAACATGTATTTAAAAATTAGAAAAGACAAGGGAAAAGATTGAAGGACAAACAGTTTTTCAACAACTTTGACACTTACAGAAGACTTAGCTTCTTATCTTGTTGGAGATGAAGTCAGGCCTGTCTTGCAACATGGTGCATCTTTTGCATCACTGCTGCATCGGTTTCATGTGGCACGGGTTTTTTACTGCATGACACATCTGCCTAGATGCATCAATTTGTAATTTTGTCGCCTCATAGCAAATCTTTTGCACCGCCGCTGCATCACAAAAGTGACGCACAGTGTCGCAAAAGAGGCATACACCTATCATAAATCTGTCCCTAACATTTGAAATGATTGATTCAGGATGACGATAAGGTGTGGCCTCTCCAGAGGTTTGTTTAAGATGAGGCCTACTCAGGATTGCATATAAAATTTATGCTTGTTGAAGAATACAGAGGAGATAATACATGTGAAGGCCTACCAATGAAGTAAGTCATGTCCACTTCACTCTTGAACAAAGGCCAGACCTCTTCTGTGTCCGTGGACAGACCTAAACTTCATCTGCACAATGTCATTCGTAAACTTAGGAAACACAGGTGATGTAATTGAAAAATGTGGAGTTTCTTTTCCTCATTTCACAATCACATCATCTGTGTTGCCTAGGCTTAGGTATCTCATAGTGCAGATGTAGTGCAGCATATTAAACAGTACCCAGAAGTGCAGCACTGCATGCATCAACTTTGACACTTACAAAAGCTTCAGCTTCTGCATGCCCCCTACACAGTGCTAATTATATACATTTCAAACTGATGGTATCTTGCTGGAGATGAACTGAAACCTATCTTGCAACATGGTGCATCTTTTACACAAAAGTGACCCACAGCGGAGCAAAAGAGGCGCACGGCCATCATAAATCTGACCCTAACATTTTAAATCATTGTTTCAAGATGCCGATAAGCTGTAACCTATTCACAGATTTGTTTCAGGTAAGTCCTACTCAGAGTTGCAGATGAAATTTAGGTTTGTGGAAGAATACAGAGGAGAAAATACATGTGCAGGCCTACCAACCAAGTGTGTCATGTCCACTGCACTCTTGAACAAATGTCAGACCTCCTCTGTCTCCAGGAACAGGCCTAAACCTCATCTACACAATGTGATGTGTAATGTTAGGAAACACAGGTAATATAATTGAAAAACGTGCAATTTTTTTTGCTCATTCCACAATCATATCACCTGTGTTTCCTTTGCTTAGGTATCTCATTGTGGAAATGTAGTCTATCATATGAAAGACTACGTAGAATATGAGCACTGTATGCAACAACTTTGACACTTACAGAAGCCTCACCTTCTCCATGCCTCCTACACAGTTCTACATGTACATCATAAATGCAAACAGTACAGAATTAATTATACATGTTAAATGGTTTATTTTTGCTGTTCTCAGAATGTATCAAATTTCACTAAAAACAGTGACTTGAAGGTATTCATCATATAACAGCGGGGAAAAAAAAACACAATCAAAATGATTGTGTTTAAAAAACCCATACAACATAACAAATCAGAATTCAGAACTCCTTAAAGTTAACTTACTTTCCATGACGTCGAAGGATGTCCTATGAACAGCTTACACTCTGTTGTGCTGTTATTACTTTCAGCCCGCCACTTTCTGAAAGAAAACCTCCATCGTTTTGAAAAACATGTTACATACAATAAATGACTTCTCGCTCTCTACCACACGTTTCCACAAGGCCAAATCGTGTCAGAGCCATTTATAACTCTTGGAATTCTTGTGAGCCAATCCCGTCATGTTGTATTTCCGCAACTTTCAGAATTAAAATGTTGAAGATCATTTTCACAATCCTGGATTACTAATATCTTACCTTTCTTGCTCACTCATGTTCTACATTTCCTATGACACTGATACTGCTTACTATGAAGCAGACTTACACTATCTCTATGACTACTACAATTATTTAATTCTCTACATCACTTTTAATCACAAAGCAATATAAAACAGTAGACAGCATTGCAGACTTACATTCCCTCTACTCCATGTTTTGATTGGCTGCTTAAATTTGCTTATAAAAAGAAACAGTTTTTCTGAATTCATTCAAAGTGCAGTTATTTCTCCATGACGTCCAGTGTTATGGTAAGAAGTTATGTCTCTGTACTACACTTATCCTCAAGGCCAAATCGTGTAGGAGCCATTAGAACTTCTTGAAATTCCTCAGAGCACATCCCGAGATTCTTTCCCTAAAATTTTGGTTTTAAAAACACCAGGTAAGAGTTTTTAAGGTCATACGGCAATTTTTTTTTGAAAATTAAAACAGAATCATTGCAGAATGACCAGCCATTTCTAGACTTTAAATAAGCTGTGTAATGTCCTGATGTTATTGAAGGACCATCATGATATATAATTGCTGCAGTTACAAAAGTCCTTCCTGATATTGACAACTGTGAAGCCACAAAATTTTTAATTAAAGTTGTCAATTTTGTTCCATCAGGCCTACATCGTTGGAACATTAAAATAACATACTGGCCATATGTTCGTATAAATAATGTGGACATCATTTCAGATTTACATTGGCTACACTCCATGTTGTGATCAGCTGCTTTTACTAGTTTATTAAAAGAGACTGATTTACTGTCTGGCAAAGTTAAATATATAAATCTTTCTGAGTCTACACTAGTAGTACTTGATACCCTACAGTTCTCGCAGTCATGCTGCCATTGATAAGAAAGCCCAAACAGGTGATCTACATCTACACCTTCAGCATGCAATACATCAAGCATATTGTCACCTTATGGGTGCACAAGAAGAAACTGAGCCCAAAAGGTAGTGAGGGTCTATGGGTTTTTATTTTAGACACAGAGTCAGCGTCTCACACAAGGCACAGCTAAACAACAATGGCTGGGCGGCAGGTCCATGAAATGAAGGAACGTCTTCCCAGCGCGTCTCCGTCGTCTGCTTCTTTACCGCTCTCGCCAGCCCCAAAACAAAAGAAAGACAGGTGGCTGTTAGCTCACAGCTTCTAGTCAACAGTATAGCGTCAGGGAGGGGAGTGAGGGCAACACGCGTGAGGGGAAAACAGGCGACCGTCACCAATAAAGCAATCCAACCGCAAAGAGTGTACGTGTGGTCTCAGGAGTCCCCGTGCCCCTGCCTTCCACCCTCCTCCCGCTGCTGCCCCTTCCCGACCCGTTTAAATGGAAACAGGGTACGCAAACGTTCACGTACCTGGTGTAGCCACGCGTCTTCCTGCGCGTGGCTGGGCGGTGCGTGGGAACGGTGGCCTCCTGGCTTCTCCGGTGTCCTCGTGCAGTCTTCGTCTGCCTGGTCAGAAAGCCGACTGCTTGTACTCGCGCTGCCTTCCTCCTCCGCCGCTCCTCGCTCTCGACCTCCTTCCGTCGTCCGGGTCTCTTGGTGGGTGATTCCTCTACGGGGCTTCGGTGCCGGCGAGCTCCGCACCATCCACACTCCGGCGTCTTCCGGCTCTCCCCTTTCAGGACCTGATCCGCTCTCTGATTGGCGGGACGGCCTCCACGTCATCGGAGGAGGGAATTCCTCCTCGCAGGGCTCCCAGTTGTTAAAGGGCCCGCGTCCTTCCTGTAACCGAGATGCAGAGTCCGTTACGGGGCAGGACTGGACCCCGTGACACATCCTCCCCCCAGACTTTTCCCGTTCGGGGGAAAGGGGATAGCGGGATAGAAAGTCCGCATTGGTGTGCTTGGTCCCCTTCCTATGTAGGACCTCGAAATCAAAAGGCTGGAGAGCAAGGAACCATCTGAGAATACGGTCATTCCGGCCTTTGTTCTGGTGGAGCCAAGTCAAAGGGGCGTGGTCCGTGACCAGTGTGAATCTACGGCCCTCTAGGTAGTACCTCAATTTCTCTATGCTCCACTTAACAGCAAGGCACTCTTTCTCTATTGTGGGGTATGCTAACTCACGAGGGAAGAGTTTCCTGCTTAGGTACAGGATGGGTTTCTCCCGACCTTCCTCATCCAACTGCGACAGGACAGCCCCGATACCAACTCCAGATGCATCGGTCTGCAAGAGGAAGGGTTTGACAAAATCTGGGGTGGTCAGGACAGGGGCTGATGTTAGGACATTCTTTAGGTCTTGGAAGGCTGCTCTAACTTGGGGAGAAGGGCTCCTAAACTGTACCGAACTGGCTGTCTTCTTCAGTAAATCCGTTAGAGGAGCTGACATTGAGGCGAAGTGAGGTATGAACCGTCGGTAGTAACCGACAAGGCCTAGGAAAGCTCGTAGATCTCTTCGGGATGTAGGAAATGGTTGTGCTTGTATGGCCTTCACCTTCTCTTCTTGAGGGTACAGCTGTCCGTTCCCCAAGACATAACCAAGATACTTGACCCTGGTAAAGGCTATGCGGGACTTCTTTGCATTTATGTGTAGTCCTGATTTCTCCAGGGCCGACAGCACCTGGTCTAAATGTTTCAGATGTGTCTCCCAATCAGGGCTATGTACCACTATGTCATCCAAATAAGCAGCCGCAAATTTGGTATGTGGGGCAAGGACGGTGTCCATGAGACGTTGAAACGTCGCAGGGGCGCCGTGCAACCCAAATGGTAACACCGTGAAGTGGAACAACCCTTCTGGTGTGGTGAATGCCGTCTTTTCTTGGTCTTGCGGAGAGAGAGGGACCTGCCAATAGCCCTTGGTGAGGTCGATTGTTGTTATGAATTGAGCCTCACCAAGGCGTTCAATTAACTCATCTACCCTAGGTAGGGGGTACCCGTCTTGTTTGGACACTCTATTGACGGCCCGGAAGTCAATGCAAAAACGGGTACTGCCGTCGGGTTTAGGGACTAATACCACCGGGGAAGACCAGTTGCTGGTGGACGGGACAATGATGCCGGCTTCCAACATCTTTTCTACCTCTGTCTTGAGCAGCAACCGTCGTGCCTCTGGCACTCTGTAAGGCTTTTGTTTTACTACCACACCTTCTGGAGTGGGTATGTGATGCATAGCTAATGTCGTTCTCCCGGGTTGGTCAGAGAATATCGTCTGGTGTCCAGTGAGGACATCCGTCAATTCCTGACTCTGTACCTTGGTAAGGTCAGGGTTTATCACCAGCTGATCAGAGGTATTCGGGGCCGTCCGGACTAGGGACACCGAGGGGGGTGTCCGAGGGGGAGGCCCCAACCACTTCTTAAGGATATTGATGTGATAAATCTGGGTGCGATTAGGGGACAACTTCAGGGCATATGTGGTTCTCCCTATCTTCCGGAGGACGAGAAAAGGCCCTTGCCATTCTTTCCGTAGTTTGTGGGTGGAGGTAGGGAGGAGAACAAGAGCCCAGTCCCCAACTGACAATTCTCTCCATTTTTTTCCCCTGTCGTAAAAGGTCTTCTGTTTGCTTTGGGCTTTTTCTAGCGTATCAAAGGACAGGGTACGTAATTTGTGTAACCTGGTCCGTAACTGTTGCGCATAATCCAATAAGTCTTGGGCATCCTGGGCACCGTCTTTTTCCCAGCTCTCTTTTGTTATTTCTAACAGAGTGCGGGGCTTCCGCCCGAAAAGAAGTTCAAAGGGTGAGGCCCCCATGCTGCTTTGGTGCTGGCTACGTAGGACGAACAAGACCAAGGGTAGTAATTGGTCCCATTGCTTCCCGTCTCCGGTTAACAACTTTCTTAGGGTGGTCTTGATCATGCCGTTATAACGTTCGACCAACCCATCAGTCTGGGGGTGATACACTGAGGTACGAAGATGTTTCAGGTGTAACAAAGAACAGACCTGCTTCATGAGCCGAGAGACAAAGGGGGTCCCCTGATCGGTTATGATGTCTTTGGGGAACCCCATACGGGAAAACAATTCAATAAGCTTTTGGGAAATGGATTTTGTCGTAGCAGCCCGCAAAGGGAAGGCCTCAGGATACCTGGTGGCGTAGTCTACGATAACCATGACATACTGGTATCCCCGAGTGGACTTAGGAAGAGGGCCGATGATGTCTACCCCTATTCGCTCAAAAGGTTTTCCTATGATGGGAAGAGGGACAAGGGGAACCCTGGGTGGCACATACGGATTGCGCTTTTGGCAAATACTGCACTCCTGGCAGTATTTTTTTACTTGGGCGTAAATTCCTGGCCAATAGAAATGTTGGGTAATGGATTGTGTGGTTTTCTCAGCCCCAGAGTGACCAGCAAGGAGATGTGCATGGGCAAAAAACATGACTTGGTCGCGAAAGGAGGTGGGCACTATCAACTGGGAAGTGGCCTGGGTGTCTGCTTTTCGGTACAAGAGTCCCTCCTTCTCTAGAAAACAGGGATATGGAAGTGGGTCTCGTCCCTGGTTGTCCTGGGCGTTTTTCCATGCAGAGGCTAATGAGGCATCGTTTAGTTGAGCCGCACGGAAGTTTCTATCAGTGGCCCAGGGTTCTTCTACTAAGAGACCACTTTTGCTTTCTGGTTCCACACTACTCTTACTTAGGACTTCAGACATAAGGGTGGTGAACCACTTGTTGTCAGTACCTATTATGAGGGCTTCAGGTAATTTCGGGAGTACACCTACTTCGCACTGTACTTGAGTGCCCTTTTCGGTGACGATAGTCACGCGAGCTAAAGGATACGTCCGTATGTCCCCATGTACACACTTGATCCTAACTGAGCGATTCAGCATCGTGGATGAGTCAGAAAGGGAGTCGGCTCTAACCACTGAATGACGACACCCTGAGTCCAATAACGCTCTTATACTCTTATGATCCAGATGAACACTTACGTAGAAGGCTGGGCCGGTTTCCTGTGCATACATGATGGCACGTGGCATGTATCCGACCTCCATGGGTTCCTCGTCCTTTTCTTTCTTTTTGCGACAGAACCGGGCGATATGCCCCCACTCTCCGCATTCATAGCACTGAGGAGCAGTCGGAAGGGGGGTGTCTACTCTCAGAGGCCGAGCTTTGATGAAGGGCTCTGGTGGGTTCTTGTTTGGTTTTCTGTCTATTTTTACGGGAAGTTTGTTGCTGTTGAGTTTTTCTGGTTCTCGAACCATAGGACGGCATTGAGCCCGTGCATAGGAATTGGCCATTTTGACGGCATGTTCCAACGTGAGTCCGGCATGCTGCCTGAGCCATCTTTGTGTCCCAAAGGGTAGGGCTTCTATGAATTGTTCCAAATAGATCTTATTCATCACCTCAACTAAATTTCCCTCTTGAGGCTTCAACCAACGATCAGCTGCGTCTTTTATCTTGTAAAAGAGGGTTTTTGGGACATCAGTAGGTTGCCCCCTTTCTTGGCGGAACCGTATCCTATGGCTCTCATCATCAACCCCAAGCCTTTCCAGGACAATCTGTTTGACGTGTCCATATGTAGCGGTCCCATCTTTGTTGGCCAGCTGGTAAGCAGCCTGTGCTTCCCCTGTTAGCAGGGGGGCCAAATAGAAAGGCCACCGTTCTCCGGGCCATGCACTAGCTCGGGCAGCTCGTTCAAAGTTCAGAAAAAACGAGATAGGGTCGTCACCGGCCACATATTTCTGTAGGGGAACAACAGCACCGGGTGGTGCAGCTGTTCGGTGTTGGCCCAACGTGGCTAGGAGCTGTGTCTGACCCTCTGCTAGCTTTGTTAACTGTTCTGCCTGTTGCTGAATAGCTGCTGTAAACGTGGCACGGTCACTGTCTGCCTGCTCAGTAGATTGTCCAATAGCCCACTCCATTTTGGACTGCCCTTCTCTCATCTGGGTTATCAAGGTCTCCATCTTGTCAGAGGGATACTCCTGGCTTGTTCGCCACTTGTCACCTTATGGGTGCACAAGAAGAAACTGAGCCCAAAAGGTAGTGAGGGTCTATGGGTTTTTTTTTTAGACACAGAGTCAGCGTCTCACACAAGGCACAGCTAAACAACAATGGCTGGGCGGCAGGTCCATGAAATGAAGGAACGTCTTCCCAGCGCGTCTCCGTCGTCTGCTTCTTTACCGCTCTCGCCAGCCCCAAAACAAAAGAAAGACAGGTGGCTGTTAGCTCACAGCTTCTAGTCAACAGTATAGCGTCAGGGAGGGGAGTGAGGGCAACACGCGTGAGGGGAAAACAGGCGACCGTCACCAATAAAGCAATCCAACCGCAAAGAGTGTACGTGTGGTCTCAGGAGTCCCCGTGCCCCTGCCTTCCACCCTCCTCCCGCTGCTGCCCCTTCCCGACCCGTTTAAATGGAAACAGGGTACGCAAACGTTCACGTACCTGGTGTAGCCACGCGTCTTCCTGCGCGTGGCTGGGCGGTGCGTGGGAACGGTGGCCTCCTGGCTTCTCCGGTGTCCTCGTGCAGTCTTCGTCCGCCTGGTCAGAAAGCCGACTGCTTGTACTCGCGCTGCCTTCCTCCTCCGCCGCTCCTCGCTCTCGACCTCCTTCCGTCGTCCGGGTCTCTTGGTGGGTGATTCCTCTACGGGGCTTCGGTGCCGGCGAGCTCCGCACCATCCACACTCCGGCGTCTTCCGGCTCTCCCCTTTCAGGACCTGATCCGCTCTCTGATTGGCGGGACGGCCTCCACGTCATCGGAGGAGGGAATTCCTCCTCGCAGGGCTCCCAGTTGTTAAAGGGCCCGCGTCCTTCCTGTAACCGAGATGCAGAGTCCGTTACGGGGCAGGACTGGACCCCGTGACACATATACATTAAAAACTCCTGACAATCTTGCTGAATATTTTGAGAGAATTGTGTTTGGCCTGAACATCTGTCTAACAGATTTCGAATTTCAGACAGACTTTCTATTTTTGTTCTATCAGTGCTACATTTCTCTAACACAGAATTTAACAAACTGCAAAATCTTTGATCAGAATTGACCACAATCTCTTCTTTTACATTTTATAGAGAAAACAAAACATTAACCACTACATTAGCATAGCAGTTGACACCAGAACTGTTTTCAAATTGAAAACCAACAACATCTTCAACAGAATCCTTTTTGTTTCTGCTTATAATTTCAGGTTCATCGACTTTTCGACTTTTTGCTACAACCTCCCCAGTATTGGTCACATTTCTTCGTTTCCGGCCTACCACACGTTTCTCAAACAAAGGATATTGAGGCAAATGTGGCGCATACTCTCTTCTTAACCTATTGTATTCCTTAACACAATCTAGATCCGCACAAATGTTTGTGACATCACACTCAATCAAGTACAATCCCGATAAAGTTCTAACTCGTGACAATGCCACATATGCCATACCCTCCTTGAACACAGAACTGCCAATATTCACCAATGCACTGTCTACACTTAAACCTTGCGATTTATGGATTGTCACCGCATATGCCAAGCAAACAGGAAACTGCTTACGGCGAACATATAAGTCTTTTACAAGCAAAAATATAGCAGAACAACGACCAATTAGCTGTACTTCCTCAATGCCATCAAATTTAATTTTTAAAAATTCAATTCCATCTCTATTTCTGTATTTTACAAAATCAACAACATTACCCATTGATCCATTTACCAGACCTCTTTCAACATGTAAATTCCTTCTTAAAATTATACGGCAGTTCAAGCACACATTCAGAGTCTTTTCAAAACCTGCAGTTTTAGATATAGTCTTCTCTAATGAATCCAATTTTGTTTTCAAATTCTCAGACAAAATAATTGTTGATCCCATATGCTCTACTCTGTCAATAGCTTCCAGTTTCACAATCTCTTGCTTTTCCAAATGCAACATTTTGTTGTTGAATTTGGCCCATTCTGCAAGAGTTGGCATCAAACATATTCCAGATTTCTTCTCAGTAATTTTCTGAAAAATATTCTCAGGCACAACATCTTGTTCTGGATATAAATTTGACAGTAATCGTGCATGTAAAGCTTCTTTCCCATGCTCGGTCACTTTTCCAATTCTAACATCTTGTAGAATAGTCTTGTAAACTTCATCCTTCGCCTGACGCATATTTTCATGCAGTTCAGCATAATTGAAGTTTAACCATATATTGACGTTGCCAATGCTCCCTAGGCACTTCCTGGTATCTTCATGCGTGAGCATTTTGAACACAGGTTGCCCTTTCACTGGTGTCAGCTGCAGAAGATCTCCGAAAACAATGATATGTTTGCCACCAAATAACACATCATACTCTGTTTTGAGAACTTCTTGCATTCTCAAATGCACAAAGGCAAGCATGACATTGGAAACCATGCTTACTTCGTCAATGATAAGAAGTTTCATTTTCCTCAAGATTCTTGAAACTTCACAACAAGCATCTCCAGATAGCTTGTGATATTGTAATTTGTTGTCATGCTCCACTGGCAACATCAGTAAACGATGTAAAGTAATCCCTTTAATGTTATGTGCTGCCAGTCCAGTTGGAGCGGTGACAACACAAGACAGCGATGACTCTGTCCTTTCCTGCAAATAACATGAAATTGCTTTAATAAGGAAACTTTTTCCAGTTCCCGCTTCTCCACTCACGTACAGTCGGACAGGCTTCAACGACGTACATGAGCACTCTTTCTTGTCATGACTTAATCCATGATCAATTTGCATGGTAACTTCGTCATATATTTTCCTCTGCTCAACGTTGAGTTGTCTTTCCAACTCTTCTAAGTTAACCGCATCCTCCTGAGCATGTGCCATGGCTCTTTCCACTTCATTCATAGCAGTGGCAGCTTCATTTTCGATAACAGGTCCTCCTAGTGGATCCTGACTCAATGAAGCAGAACTCTGACTGTCCTGAGAACTGTCTCTGGCAATCTCGGCTGCAATCGTTGCTTCCTGCTCAATTTCCGCATTCAACATTTCTACATATTTGGGAAAAGCAGGACATTCTATGGTCTCCTTGGCAGCATTGAAAGAGTCTTCGTAACAGAGGAAATCTCCAAGCAGTTCCTCTTCTGCACGCCAAGGCTTGAAAAGTTGCAAAAGTGCTAAATAGAAAAACTCCTTTTTTTCAGGAGATTCGCCACTCAATTTTCGATGGTTTACCAAGTGGCATTTTCTTTGCTTGACCAGACATCCCTCACTTCCTATTACAGCATACACTCCTTTCTCAGTATCTTCTTTGATGTTCCTCTTGAATATGTAATTTTGAAGAACCTCATACAGACAAACATTCTCGAGGTGACTGCTTCGATTTGGATAATATGTATCCAACATGTTGGTCTTCAAAATGTCGGTACTGTTTGGCTCCTTTTCCGCCAAATACTCAATTTCACGCACAGGTTTCAGAACTCGATTACGCGTTGCAGCAAGACCAAGACTCGCCCAAACGATACTCCTGGACTTGGCATAGAGACTTGCTGAAGACAACCGGTCAGAACATTCGTAAGCTCCGATTTCTCGATGCGACAACATCTTCAGACTGAACCTGTACAACTTCTTGCTGAGGCTCTTTTCATGGGAAATGTCCTCCCACATATCCTTCAATTCTGTCTTCTCTTTTTTTGTGATGTAAGATGTCACATACCGAGCCACAGCCATACAGTTATCAGCCACAAACTGTATATCCATGTTAGCATTCCACATGGACAAAATCACCGGGTTGTAGTCGTTGATGTACTTAGACTCCTCGTTCCTCTTCAAATTGTATGTGTTTTTAGGTGATTTCTTCATCACATTATGTCGCAGCGAAGACATCAAACTGTTTACTCTTCCTTTAGAAATCACCGGTCGTGGAAAGCCGAAACGACATTTGGTGTAGAACTTGTCCTTGTTTCGGAATTTACGACGACAGTACTTTCCACATCGATGGCTTTGGAAACGTAGAACTTTTTCTCTTAGGCTTTTCTTCTCCTTTGCGTTTGGAACAGCACACGTAGAATACTGTTGTATGAAACTCATCACTGAGTCTTCTGGATCCGTTCCAAATTTAGGTGCATCCTTGATCCACAGCAGCATATGTATATGAGGAGCACCTCTTGCTTGGTACTCCTTTCTCCAGAAGAAATCCAACACCTCTCCAAGAGGTGGATTCTTCTTATTCATGATGAAAGACATCATAGCTTCAAATCTATGATTGAAGTACCTGCATACATTGACTGGATCCAAAGAGCACAGTTCTCCGGGTGTCTTGAATTCGATGTTTTCGATGTTTGCATTTGCCTCTCGTAGAAATTCAAGTAAGTCTTCCCAGCCATACTCGGCACAGCTCAGAGTGAGGAACCATGTGGGAGTTCCTAAGTTCCTCAGCATACATTTTAAATCACCATGACGACGGTACCAGTACTCATTAGTACCACGCTGACACGCCATGAGATTAATCAGGTGAGAATCCAAAATACTGTCTTGGACATTGACTTTATCCATAAAGTCACTTGCCGAGATGTTTTACATGTGTATACCACTTTTCAAGATGTGGTTCACTGCATATGACAGTCCAGACAGATCGCTTTCAAACAGGAGATGAAACAAATAGGGAATGCATTGTCGAAACCTAGCATCTCCTGCATACAATTGCAAAGTCCGGTATTCAGAAGCAGGAATTTGATGAGGTCGCTCATC
This sequence comes from Lissotriton helveticus, assembly GCF_964261635.1. NCBI lineage: Eukaryota > Metazoa > Chordata > Amphibia > Caudata > Salamandridae > Lissotriton > Lissotriton helveticus. The sequence continues at coordinate 226,485,026 of NC_136072.1, read as the reverse complement.
ATATCTTCCTCCCTGACCTGTTGGAAAAAGCTGTGGGAAACACCGAGCTTCCAAACTTTCCTCCCAAACACTAATGGGACTCCCTTTGGCTTGTTTCATTTGAAACAACTCAATAGCATTCCCCATGACTTCCTTGGAATGCAAAGGATGAACACTATAATGTTCATATATTTCTTCACTAGTACAGGGTTCTACTTTCTCAATTTGACCAGCACACAAATCGCTATCCTCTTCCTCACTTACTTCCTCTTCTGCAACATATACATTCTTATAGTATTTATTATTTTTTTTCAAATACAATGTTGCCTTTTTAACTTTCCTAACATCCACTAAATCTTGCCATATTTTCTTATTCTTTGTTGGAACCCCATTAACTAAGATAACCAGAGGTTCCTCTTCCACTTTTTCTACTCCAATTGTGTTAATGTTTTTCTTCAAATCTAGAGGCAAATAAACAACTCTTCCCTTTAATCCTCTCTGTAAATCTGATGGAGGCAATTTCCCTGTCTTTGGCTCCATTCTTACAATAGCCTGAAAGGGATGGATACTTTGAATCAAAATAGATTCATAAGTATTTAAATCCTTCAATTCAGAAGGAATCTCAACCAATTCCAGATTATTATGAACTGCTCTAGCAGGCATCTGGTTTTGATTTAATTTGTTACAACAATAAGTACACACACGTTGATCCAATCCCAAATCAAAACAATTTTCTACCATCAAGTATGTTGTGAAATCCTTCCATTCACTATTATTTTCCCTTTCACTTTTTGCATATAAATCCACTAACTTAGTCTGATTCTTATAATAAGTGCGTCGACAACACACACAAGTGAAATTTGGCCTCTCACTTGATTTCACCTCAAACGTCGCAATTTCCCTCTGGAAATTATCTGTACTGGAAACCTGTACACTGTCCTCCACATTACCCTGTTCTTCTGGGTCAATTTCAACATTCTCCTCTTTACTTCCAAAGTAACAAAACTCAATTTCTTCACATATATTCTTCACATCTATTTCAGAACCATGCAAAAGAGCAGCGCATAATTGTTTAAGCATAATTGCTGGACTCTTAGCATAATACAACATTCTAACTAATTTCCTCACTTTATTATGATGCACTGCTAGCATCCTGAAATGATGAAAAACACTCTGGCATACTCTCCTGGAAAGACAAGCCAGTGAATGACCATGCAAACCTGCAAGGATCTAATTCTTGCAACAACTTCATTTTCTGCTTCAAACTTTTCTTATTAAATGACCGTACAAAATCACAAAGCAAATTGATGGAATCCTGTCGCACACTGCAAATACTACTACACTTCCAGGTGTACACAGGCCCTTAGGACGTCTTCCTAAAACCTCATTACCTAACACCTCTTCTATCTCTGTTGTCACAAGTTTTTCTTTTTCAACTGGACAACCATCTTTCACTTCATAAGCTCGACCACTGGTGTCAACTGCATGCACCAAATCATTATCCTGGAAATAACTCTCCTCATTAAAAAATGCCTCACAGCTTGAACTATGCATCCATTCTCCAAAAAAAACTTCACAAAAATTACTACGATTAACTATTCTCTCCCATCTACTATTTCTTTTGAAATCATAAATTGCCTTGTTTAGCTTCCTAGTTCTATTGATTATCAAAATAAATAACTTACATTTAATTTCAAATGCCTGATCAATAACTTTCTCAACTATTTTTTTTCTCTTATAAAAAACCACTTTCTGTTGACCTTTCTTAATATTTTTTAACAAATTGCCAATTATCCTGTTGCGGAACATTCGTTTACGAATGTCCCTAAACTGTTGTTTCCTTCTACTATCATGCACAGAGTTATCTCTTGCTCTAGCAGTAACATTTTTCATTGGCCTTTCCTTTCCGTTTGAATTGCTTCTCTTTTTCTGGACTGAAACATTTTCTGTAGTAATATTTTTTTTACTACAGATATTTCTTATGAATGTTTTTGTACTCTTACCCGGTGCTTTCTTGGTGACTTGACAAATCTTTTTGTTAGAGGGCTGCTGCTTTTTTTCATTGACCTGCTGTCTTTGACGTTTTGCAGCCTTTCTCAGTCTTTCTTTGGTTGGCATGCTGAAATCTTGAAATGATCTGCAGTTGAATCTGTGGTAAAATATAATAAAAAATGTTATTAACCACTATTACCCAAAAGTAAATCAATAACAGTCATCAAAAACCTTAACACACTACTTGACATTTTTACATAGAAGATTTTTTAGTGCTTGGCAAATTTAGAATACAGAAATAGCAGAAAAGAAATGGAATTTATATTCATTTTACCTGTGCTGTTTTATATGTGAGTCTGATCTAATTTTATGAGCATATTTTAATATTTTATTGAAGACACTACACATAACCTGTTTTTGAAGGTGTCTATATTTTTAAATTAAACGGTTTACATTTTTACTTTTTATTTATTATAAATTTTTTAAATAAATGTTTATAGTTCCATAGGCTCAAGCATGTCAGCTTCCCATCCTATGTCATACAATTCTGACAAATCTGCATCCTCATCACGTTCTTCTTCATCCTCAGGATTTAAATCATCCAAGGGATCAACATCCACTGATGTTTCAATTACGAGTTCAATGATGAGGTCGAAATCAACTGATTGCTGATTGTCGCTCATGTTGATGTTGTCTTTATCTTTAAAGAAAGATAACAACAATGAGATGTTGCAGAGTAAGAGACAAATCTCAGAGATTATAATAGTAAAATTGTTTAACAAGAGTAACATTTTGCAGCTATTATTTAGCCATGTCCAGCGATGCTGAGGAGGTGAAGCCTATGTCCAATTTTTCAGTGAACAGGACTCATCTCTTCTTAACCTTGGATAAGCCTCACCGACTCTGTGTCCCCTGCACATACTTAAATGTAAAGGGGCAGATTTATGTTAACTGGCACATCCCCAGGGATGCACCAGTTAACGTGCACCGCTGCTCTGCCACCCATGGTGTGCCGCATTTACAATCAGATAGGACAAAGCTGCGTCAAAACCCTGCGCCTGCTTGAAGCAGGCATAGGTCTTCACGCAGCATTGTGGAGATGGGGCACCCCTGAGCCTTGCTGGAGCTGCATCGCACTTGCGATACAACTCCAGCAATGCGCCACCTTTACGGCACAGATGCGTCACGCATCTGTGCTGTTTTTGCCCCATGGTGCGCCGCATTGTAAATGCAGCACACCATGGGTGGCGGAACAGCGGTGCAGGATGACTGGCACATCCCTGGTGATGCGCCAGTCATCATAAATCTATCCCTAAGCTTCTTATCTTGTTAGAGATGAACCGCCATATGTATCATCAAACTATTTTGCATTTCCTAAATAGCGAATTTTAAGGAATAAATAGCGATTCTTTACCATTCCTAATTTGCGATGAGAAAATTGCTAATTGCAAATTACCCATTAATTTCCATGGGCCAGGAGGCCCATAGGAATGAAGGTGCAATTTGCGATTAGCAATTAGCTCATCGCAAATTAGGAATTTTTCCAAGGGTGCAGGGGTGTCTCAAGAACACCCTGCTGCACCCCTGAAAAAGAAATTTGGGGGCATATGGCGCACATACATGCCCTAAGGGCATGTATGGGCGTCATATGGCACCTTTTGTTTTTTGGAAAAAAAGCTTTTTGAAAAGAATTCGCAAATTACCACCAACTAGAAGTTGGTGGTAATTTGCAAATCCTTAATGGCATTTTTTGCATATTTTTTGTTTGATACATTGCATTTAAGGAATCGCAAAATTTGCAAATCCTTAAGTGCAATCGCAAAATAAGGAATAGCAAATTTTGCTATTCCTTATTTTGCATCAAACTTGTTTGATACATACCATTTGTCTAATTAGCATTCGCAAAGGCCGAAATTCGCAGAATTTCGGCCTTTGCGAATGCTAATTAGCTTGATACATATGGCCCCAAGTGAGGCCTGTCTTGCAACATGGTGCATCTTTTGCATCACTGCTGCATCAGTTTCATGTGGCACATTTTTTTTACAGCATGACACATCTGCCTAAATGCATCAATTTGTAATTTTGTCGCCTCATAGCAAATCTTTTGCACCGCCGCTGCATCACAAAAGTGACGCACAGTGGCGCAAAAGAGGCATACACCTATCATAAATCTGTCCCTAGCATTTTAAATGATTAATTCAGGATGACGATAAGGTGTGGCCTATCCAGAGGTTTGTTTAAGGTGAGGCCTACTCAGGGTTGCAGATCAAAGTTACGCTTGTTGATGAATACAGAGGAGATAATACATGTAAAGGCCTACCAATGAAGTAAGTGATGTCCACCTCATTGCGCCAGTCATCATAAATCTATCCCTAAGCTTCTTATCTTGTTAGAGATGAACCGCCATATGTATCATCAAACTATTTTGCATTTCCTAAATAGCGAATTTTAAGGAATAAATAGCGATTCTTTACCATTCCTAATTTGCGATGAGCCAATTGCTAATTGCAAATTACCCATTCATTTCCATGGGCCAAGAGGCCCATAGGAATGAAGGTGCAATTTGCGATTAGCAATTAGCTCATCGCAAATTAGGAATTTTTCCAAAGGTGCAGGGGTGTCTCAAGAACACCCTGCTGCACCCCTGAAAAAGAAATTTGGGGGCATATGGCGCACATACATGCCCTAAGGGCATGTATGGGCGTCATATGCCACCTTTTTGAAAAGAATTCGCAAATTACCACCAACTAGAAGTTGGTGGTAATTTGCAAATCCTTAATGGCATTTTTTGTATATTTTTTGTTTGATACATTGCATTTAAGGAATCGCAAAATTTGCAAATCCTTAAGTGCAATCGCAAAATAAGGAATAGCAAATTTTGCTATTCCTTATTTTGCATCAAACTTGTTTGATACATACCATTTGTCTAATTAGCATTCGCAGGGGTGTCTCAAGAACACCCTGCTGCACCCCTGAAAAAGAAATTTGGGGGCATATGGCGCACATACATGCCTCAAAAACGATGTTCAAGTCATAATTTGAAAACACTCCACATGGGGAAATGACTTAAAATGTCCTTAAGACACATGAAAGTGTTTTTTTAAAGCCTTTGCAACTTTTTTGTGTCACTTTTAACATGGCTATGTAACTCAAACAGTCAAAATCTAAATTTACCATGCACAGGTGGGAGCATATTTACAAGGAATTTGCTCCACGGGGAAAGGTCTTAATTTAATATGGGAAAAATAACATCAGAGACACTGAAATGCCTTATAAAGAAGCATACACCATTATGTCCTTGTCATAAATTTTAAAACCATTCCTTTTCCCCAAAAACGATTTTCAAGTCATAATTTGAAAACACTCCACATGGGGAAATGACTTAAAATGTCCTTAAGACACATGAAAGCGTTTTTTGATTGCCTTTGCAGCATGTTTGGGTCACTTTTTACATGGCTATGTAATGCAAGCAATCAAAATCTAAATTTACCATGCACAGGTGGGAGCATATTTACAAGGAATTTGCTCCACGGGGAAAAGTCTTTTAATTTAATATGGGAAAAATAACATCAGAAACACTGAAATGCCTTATAAAGAAGCATACACCATTATGTCCTTGTCATAAATTTTAAAACCATTCCTTTTCCTCAAAAACGATTTTCAAGTCATAATTTGAAAACACTCCACATGGGGAAATGACTTAAAATGTCCTTAAGACACATGAAAGCGTTTTTTGATTGCCTTTGCAGCATGTTTGGGTCACTTTTTACATGGCTATGTAATGCAAGCAATCAAAATCTAAATTTGCCATGCACAGGTGGGAGCATATTTACAAGCAATTTGCTCCACAGGGAAAGGTCTTACATTAAAATGGGAAAAATAACATCAGAGACACTGAAATGCCTTATAAAGAAGCATACACCATTATGTCCTTGTCATAAATTTTAAAACCATTCCTTTTCCTCAAAAACGATTTTCAAGTCATAATTTGAGAACACTCCACAGCTCCTATGCACAAAAACACCCTGTCAGTACTAATACTTCACATTTTCTCCAATTACATTTTCTCAAAGAAACAAAATCTATTTGTAAAACACTTGAGGCAAAGCAACATTTTAAAAACACAACTTTCTTCATAATTTTCTCCTTAAAGCACACTATTCTCTATCTAAATTAAATAAATCTTTTCTCACCTTAGCAAATACTTTATGAGTTTCAAAACAGTCTCAGAAACACACCACTTTGTCTTTAGCAGAGCAAAAGTTATGCACTCCAGAGTCTGCAGCTATCAAAAGCACAAAAATGCTGTAATTCTTCACACATATCTCTCATGTCACCCAATCAAAACTCTTCCCTCACTTTTTTCAAATCAAAACCCTTCCCCCCTCTGCCCTCTCTGCCTTTTTTGCATAGCAACCACCTCTTGGAAGACCTCTGGTGTTTGCAAGTTCACACAACAATGTTTCAATTGAACTCTGAACTCTCAGTGCACCTGCATATCCAGTGCAATCTTTCATTTAATGATTTTTTATTGACCACTCAAAATAGATCTTTCAAAGAACTCATCCATGCACCCTAACTTTCTGTTTTCAGCAATCAAAATCCACCAATCACTGTTACTGCTTCATTAACACAGAAACTCCACAGTTTTTTTCATTTTAAACTCTTATTTTTTCAACTGCTATTTCATTGCCACACTTCATCTGACTGCAGCACAACCGTCTCTCACCATGTTTTCTGTCTGGATTGTTGGACATAGTTACATCTACTGGGCTCAAAGGTATGCTTATAACAGAAATTTACCTAACCTCAATTTACAAGATGTGGAAATTAAGTGGTTTGGCCACAGAGGATTAAAATGTCACCAATTGATACCATTGGTGAAAACCTTTATGCATTTGCCAAAACCTGACCTGTTAATTGTGCACTGTGGAGGTAATGACTTGGGCACTTTGACTGGGGTAGGTCTGGAAATGCTTTTAAAGGACACCTTTGAGCAATTAATGGCACTTTTTCCTCAGACTGCCTTGGTATATTCAAATATATGCCAAAGACAGAAATGGAGGTGGTCGAACCAATTTTGTCCACAAATTGAGAAGTCGAGGAAGCATGTAAACAAATCTGTTTCAGCTTACATGAGAGACCATGGAATGGGCTCCGTGTACAACAATAACTTGCGTTACTACATGCAAGATATCTACAGAGGAGATGGAGTTCACTTCTCAGATGAGGGCAACAGAATTTTCATTCTGAATTTAAGACTGTGCATTGGTACCTACTTATAAGTACCTAAATGTACCATAAACCCAAAAGCTCTTCTCAGAGCTACCCTACATCTGATCACTCACAATTATTATTTTACTCTAACTTTTTTCACTAATTTTCAACAAAGTACGCTCCCCGGGGCGCTACCCGGTACGCGAACCGGAAGCTAACCTCGCGAAATTTTAAAAAAAAAATGGTTTTTTTTCGCACATATGGGCCTCCTCAGCCACCCTCACAAAACCTAGGGGGTCAAGATAAGTCTACCGTGCCCCCTTCTACCCATTCTAAACATTAGTTGCCCTCCATCTTGTATCTTAATTCGACCGAAACACAAAATGGTGGACTCCCGTAACGCTTCAGGTTTGCGTACCGGGGCGCTCGCCAGTTCGCGTACCGGGTCGCTCCCCGGGAAGCGCTCCATCAAAAAAGGTGGGAAAGTAATTTACAGAAAAACGACTGGAGACACTTTCACCAAATATAGATTACCTCATACTACATACCAATCCCTATCATTTTCACAAATTTGATTGAAATTCCATTTAGCCATTTAGCCTGTAGACCTCTCTAAATACCGTGAGGTAAATTACTTCACACAACACATCTGAAGTGTTGGAATTGACAACCAATGAAAATGTTACTTTCATTTTCTACTTTTTTTACCTGACATTTGATTGGTTATGTACCTGAATATATATAAAGGAAGAGAATGAAACACAGCCATTTTGACTACTACTTCCTGGTGTACATTTCAATTGGATTTTCACTAATCACTTCAACTTCTTTGTAAAGGTAAGTTGTTATTTTAAAAACTGAAGTATATTGTGCACTATCAGTTAATATGGTAAACTTTTTCTGATAGTTATATACTATCCCTCTGTAGTAGTTATAGATTTAGATACACTTCTCTGTTATAGTTATGGATGGAGTTAGGCTTCTCTTGTATAATTATGAAATTACTTACGTTAAATGACATACACTTTTTTATATTCCTACTTCCACTCTGATACTGTACACTGCCCAAAGATAAATTCACTGATAAAAACTGCCTATCTAAAATTAATCCCAACAGTGCCCTATCTCTACTAATAAATATTTTTTTTATCCAAATTTCAGGCAAAATGGAAGGCGAACACAAAGTTTCATTTCAAATTGTCCTGCAAGAGAGCAGCCAAGAAATAATTGATCCAAATTATATAGAATTTATGGATGAAACTTGGGACCAAGAACTACTGCAATGTGTGCAAGCAGTAGATGACCTCCTTCAAAATGAGGACATTTTACACCCTCAGAGATTACAAACTATGTTCAATGAAAATAATGACATTTCAGACAGTGAAATGTTAGAAAGTTTATTAAATTTTGAAACACAATCACAATAATAAATAATTGCTTAAAAAATAAAGAAATTAAAAAATAATCAACAAAACCAACAATCAATTAACATACAGTATTTGAAAAGTCTATCATTCTTTTTTCCTTATAGTACGCTCCCCAGAACGCTTCCCGGTTCGCGAACTGGGCGCTGCCCACGCAAAAAAACAAAAAATATTATTTTTTTTTTGCCCTCCGGGGCCCTTTTAAAGCCTCCACATCAAACCTAGGGGGTCAGGGAGGATCTACTATGCCCACTTATGGTCATTTCCCCCTTTGTTTTGGCCTCCTCTTGTCTCTCGATCCTACCGAGAGACAAGATGGCGGCCGCTCCGGACTGTTTAGAATGTTGACAGACACCGGAGAGCCAATCAGCTTCGCTTCGCGAAGTTCCGTTACGCGTAAAGTACGCGAACCGGAGCGCTGCCCAGAGCGCGCTTACAGATATATATCTTTTTTTTAACGTTAATTTCTCAAAATCCACTGGAGCACATATATTGAGACCTAGCAAAGGCACATCGGGCTAACAGTCCCTACAATTTTGCCAAGTTTCGTGCAAATCCATTCAGCCGTTCGGGCTAAAAGTGAGGCCAACCGCCCTATGGAAATTAACATTGGAAAAACACGTTTTGGGACCCCCCTTTTTTCTCGGCCCCCCCTTCGCGAACCCCCCCAAATTTTCAGGGGCTGCTCAGAAACAAAATGTTCCATTTTCCTGAAAGTTTCAGCCAATCCCGTCCACAAACGCCAAAGTTATTAGACATAGAATTTTCAAAAATCCCATAGGGAAAAAATCCTAACTATATATACCTACTGGCGACCGCCAGTAGGTAATATATATATATATATATATATATCCCACAACTTGGCTCCGCTCGGTCGACCCCTGGCGCTCTCCCACCGGTGCGTTTTCCTCGGCAGAGCCCTGCCGAATTACAAATCCAAAACACCTTTGCAGGTAATGAAAACGCACTCGAGCGATCTTTTTTCCTTTTTCCTTTTTCACCTGCAAAGGTGTTTTGGATATATATATATATATATATATATATATATATATATATATATATATATATATATATATATATATATATATATATACACAATATGTACACATCTGCTTTTGAAAAGCAAGGAGACTGGGATCGCCGGAAGGCGTCTTTCCACTTTCACTTATGAATCTATACTAATATAATAAAGAGAGAGCCCAAACCTTTGAGGCGGGTAATCTCAGGAACCACAGCACCAATCACAACACCCAATACAGCATTGGAAAGGGCAGTTGCAGCAGAAGGACATAGTCTATGCAGACGCCCATCATATACATTTAAAAGGTAAAAGAACCATGCCAGCAAAGTATCCCCTTGTGGGCATGTCTGCGTTGTGCTGTGGGCGTGTGCTGGGGGTGTGACAAACGCTGGGGGCGTTTGGTACGTTCCACCCTTCATGCCATGTCTCATATCGTGTGCTAATCCCACCCTGCTCCCTTTAAATACCCCTGCACCCCGTAATCATAACCCTCCCTTACTCCTTAAAATACCCCAACACCCTTAAACACTAACCCATCTTAACCCTATAAATATACCCTGTACCCCAAAGCCCAAACCTATCCCTAAACCCTAAAAATACCCCTGTACCCCAAAACCCAAACCTAGCCCTGAACCCTATAAATACCCCTGTACCTCAAAACCCAAACTTACCCCTGAACCCTAAAAATACCCCTGTACCCAAAACCCAAACCTAGCCCTGATCCCTAAAAATACCACTGTACCCCAAAACCCAAACCTACTCCTGAACCCTAAAATACCCCTGTACCCCAAAACCCAAACCTAGCCCTGAACCCTTAAAATATCCCTGTACCACAAGATCCAAACCTACCCCTGAACACTAAAAATACCCCTGTACCCCAAAACCCAAACCTAGCCCTGAACCCTAAAAATAACCCTGTACCCCAAAACCCAAACCTACCGCTGAACCCTAAAATACCCCTGTACTCCAAAACCCAAACATAGCCCTGAACCCTAAAAATACCCCTGTACCCCAAAACCCAAACCTAGCCCTGAATCCTTAAAATACCCCTTTACCCCAAAACCCAAACCTACCCCTGAACCCTAAAAATACCCCTATACCCCAAAGCCCAAACCTAGCCCTGAACCCTAAAAATACCACTGTACCCCAAAACCCATACCTATCCCTAAACCCTAAAACTACCCCTGTACCCCATAACCCAAAACTATATCTGAACCCTTAAAATACCCAGACATCCCAAAACATTTACCTCAGTACCCCAAAACATATACCCCTATATCCATACTTACCTTATCCAAGGATTAAAAAAAACATGCTTTTACCATTCATGCATTTACAACGAATTTCGTTGTAAATGTATGCATGGTAAAAGCATATAAATTGTAATGCCATGCGTTATAATGGCATTGCGGAGTCATGGTACTTTTGTAATGAAAGTATGCGGAGTGATGGTATGCGGAAAGAAAGTTGAGGAATAATGGGTGTTTACCCTCCCTCGGTAAGTACATTGGTGGCATGGCGGCCCACATCTCCAGCAACATTCTCATATTTTTTCACCACCCATTTGAAAAATGCACAGGTCTCTCTCATTGATGGCCAGCACCGACATACACTTTTAGACACACCGCCCGCCACAAGTTCTAGAATTGCGAACTTTAGAGCTGGGGAGCTACGTTCAAATCTCGGCATCAGCTCAACATCCTGTGATTCCAGGCAAATCGCTTTGTCTCCCCGTGCCTACCACTAATGAATGTGTTCTTCTGTAATGTAAATTGTGCTCATGCCATGTTGTCGAGTTCGCGCTATATAATATTGCAAGGAAAAATAAAGTAGAGAAACTCGAGTTCACACACTACTGAACGCGCACTCTTGAGTGCATCAGCAGTGCACTGTGAATCGGAGCGTTTCTCAGGCCTGTCACAGATAAGAAATGCTATCAAAACAAAATCCTACAAAACAATATACTACTGGCCGGCAGCGAATTCATACCCGGACAACGTCGGGACGGGCTGCTAGTTTAAAATAAAAGGATTTCATTCACCAGCAACGAGCGTATTTAAGAGTCCGATTTTCTCCTAATGGTGCCTGCAAAAAGTATTTGGAGCACAACCTGATATATATATGAATTTAAATGCTGACGTGGGGAAAGAAATACCCTTGCTAACAGCTTGCATACAATTGGGAGCTGGTGTGAGTAAGAAAAAACCCAAATCAAGGTTTTATCCACAATTGATGCCTAGCAACTAAATCGATGTAGTTCAAGAGGCTAGAATACATGACCTATTTAAAATGAAAATATCAAATTACAAAGACAACTTAACAAAGATGGAGCGAGAAGCTTTAGAGACTCTAGCTAATGATCATGATTTTGAAATAAAAATAGCAGATAAAGGGGGGAACGTGGTGCTATGGGATCGCAAATTGTACACCACAGAAGCACTCCGCCAACTAACTGATCAGCAGTATTATGAAAAGTTACAATCAAATCCAACCACAAAAATAAAAAATTAAATTGATGAAAACTTAAAAATATGGGAAAGAAACAAATTAATTGATGATGAAGAAAAGAAATTTCTATCAGTAGACTTTCCCATAATAGCCACCATGTATTTCCCTCCTAAACTCCACAAAACATCCACTACACCACCAGGGAGACCAATTGTGTCGGCAAAAGGCTCACTTTTGGAACCAATGGCAAACTTTGTGGATTATGTTTGATCCCATGTGTGGCAGATTTAAAATCCTACATAAAGGACACCACAGACTTACTAGGTGTTCTACAAAATATAACATGACAAAAATCCTACTTTCTAATAACGATGGACGTGACCGCCCTTTATTCAAATATTTACAATACCCTTGGTTTATATGCCTGCCAATATTTTTTGAAGGAGAGAAACATTCACTATAAAAAACATAATGAAATGCTGATGAAAATGATTGCCTTGTGTTTGACAAATAATGTATTTCTATTTGGGGAAGATCTTTATCGAAATGAAATCGAAATGGAGCAGCAATAGGGTTTTCCTTCAGCCCCAGTTATGCGTGTTCAGCAATGGAGTGGTGGGAAAATGAGGTAGCATGGAGTGTCAAAAATGAGCAATTCACTAAAAAATAATCAGTTGAAAGAGCTTCATAGATGATCTCCTGATCATTTGGAATGGGAGTGATCAGGAGTTCTGGGAATACTTTAAAATCCTAAACACGAGTAGACCTGGATTGCACTTCAGTTGTGAATTGAGTAAAGAAAAAGTATTTTTCCTAGACGTAGAAATCTATGTAAAAGACAACTGTTTAGAAACAACCTTACACAGAAAAGCTACCGCAACCAATGCAACCCTGGAGGCAACAAGCTTTCATCAGCCATCCTTGATATCAAGTATCCCCTACGGGAAATTCCTTGCTCTAGGAAGAATCTGTAGTGAAGAGCAGGAATGGAAAAAACATAGCCCAGGTTCTGCAAAGCGCTTCAAGGAAAGAAAATACGGCAGTAGCATTATTAACAAATGTTGGAACAGAGCTAATGAGAAAATGAGAACAGAATGCCTAACTACAACAAAAAAGAACGAGGATGAAACCAAGGAAGATCCAATAAGACTAATATTAGATTTCAGTCAAAAATCAAGAGAAATTGTAAATATAATCATGAAAAACTGGAAAATCCTACAGTTAGACACAACGATAGGTGAAAAGATGGGGCCCCATCCAGTAATAACATACCAGAGAGCTAGGAATTTGAAAGACCGGCTGGTCCATAGCCATTTCAAAACAAAAAACAAGACATCGTGGTTAAATACAAAGGGATTTGTAAAATGCCGCGGCTGTAAAGTGTGCGAAATTGCTAAACCTACTGTGGAAGTCAAGATGGCAACTAACAAAATTTGGAAAATACAAGAGCTGATTACGTGTAAGAGTCAGTGCACAGTTTATGTCATTGAATGTCCATGTGAGTTAAAATTTGTGGGCAGCACCATCTGTGAACTAAAAAAACGCATACTGGAGCATGTTCGAGCCACAAAAAATAAAGATAGAAACAACACTGTGGCTAAACATATGGAAAGCCATCATAATGGAAATTTGAAAGCTCCAAAATTCTATGGGATCGAAACTGTACCAATGAACAAAAGAGGTGGCCATCGAGAAAAAAGACTGGTACAAAAGGAGTCACGCCACATTTTAAATCTCAGGACCATGACACCTTTTGGCTTGAATCAGTCGGAAGAATTATACATACATTTATAGACCTCCGTAAAGCTTCTGTAAAAAGTAAAAAGAACAAAACACCGGTAGAATCATTGAATGGATATTTTTTGAATTGTCTAATATGGGCAATTACTGTATGTAATGAAGTCTTATAGGAGAATAATTGATAACGTTTCTACTTAGCCCACTGGATGGCTGTAAATCAAACAGTGACAAAATGATGTAGATCCACTGGAGGGTAAATAAATAAATAAATAATACTGTACAGGACAAAACAAATAGTAAAATCACCCAAGGAAGGATTATAAAAATTGATAGAACTTTATCAGTACATACAAAAGGACTAATGAATTCAATTTGCCCAAAACGTATTGGTCAAAATACTTTTAACATCTGGAAAAAAAACGTAAAGATATAGAGTTTATAACCTTGTCAGAATGACGTATAAATGTTGAACATCAGTTATCTTTTTTACCAGTTGTTTTAGAAAAATAATGTAAATATGTTACTTCATTTTGAGGACTACATAAACCACAATACCATGGTTCAGCCTCAGAAGGAAATTGGAAATGTTACTTTAAAAAAAGAAAAAAATGTTTGAAAAGTTAACCGTGATCATGGTATATGTATATACTGGAACGCGTGGGTTAATCCTGTGCTGGGAATTGATAAATGATTGGAGAAAAAATTAATCTTTGGCAAAAGAATACTGTGGATGTGCGGCTTCTACTTTTTCGGAGGTTTGTTGTGGATATAATTGCAGCTTGGTTCAGCCGCAGGAGCAACGCACTTTGCATGAAACACCGTCATTCCGGGAAAAAGGAACCACCTTTGTTTTTATATATATATATATATATATATATATATATAAATATTCTAGTAGGAGCGGGAATCGTCTGGTGAATATATATATATGTATATATATATATATTCACTGAAAAAAACATAGGTTATAGACCATATATAGTTAGGAATTAGCATTTACAAAACCTTATTTTACTCACACAAAACCATTGAAATTTGCATATATAGTTAGTTGCACTAACTATATATCACGCACCCGCAATCCACTGCTGATCATGTCACATATTACATCATTCATGACATGGTCAGTGACATCACTGATGACATCACTGATGACATCTCAAATGATATCACTGATGACATCACTGATGACATCTCAAATGACATCACTGATGTCATCACTGATGACATCTCAAATGACATCACTGATGACATCACTGATGACATCTCATTTGACATTACTGATCACATCACTGATGACATCTCATTTGACATTACTGATCACATCACTGTTGACATCATTCATGTGATAATACGATGAACCTCTTCAGACTCTAATATAACCTTAGATACACTCAGTGTAAACAGACACTCACAGACTGTCACTCAACCATGGAGTTACTCACACACCTAGTCAGTCATGCAAAGAATCAATCACACCTCCATTTCCTCAACTATACAGTTATACACACCTTACTTATTCAAACATATAGTAACACATATTTACTCTCTTATACAATCCCTGATACAAGTTCACAATGATCCATACAGCCACTCACACATTCACTGGCTCTTATGCACAGTTATTTATATATGTCAACTCTCACATGTACTGTGTTTTCCATATGTACTTACTTTGACATGTAGCACTGAGATATCCATTCACTCACCAATACACTCATGCAAACAGTCAACCGCCCATACAGCAGTTTCCACATGCACTTTTGAACCCATACATCTAGTGAATCAACTGCTCACACATCTATGCACAGAGTCATACACCTCCCAGCCACCCACACACTCACTCAGTCTCCCATAAAAATACTTGGGCAACCAATCAATAACCCATATAGTTACTCATATAGCTACTGATCAACACATGCAGCAGTTTACAGAACAACAGACATAATGATGCACAAATTAAGACAGTTTAGTCACTAACCCATGCACTCAGTGAGACACATTTAATCACTCACTCATACAGTCAGTCATGCACCTACTAAATCCTTCATCCAGACACTTATACATCCACTCATTCTTCAATATGTAAGACATATTTTAACTTTACAGAAACATACAGTCACTGGATGTTGTCATCAGTGATGTCATCAGTGATGTCATTTGAGATGTCATCAGTGATGTCATCAGTGATGTCACTGACCATGTCATGAATGATGTAATATGTGACATGATCAGCAGTGGATTGCGGGTGCGCGATATATAGTTAGTGCAACTAACTATATATGCGAATTTCAATGGTTTTGTGTGAGTAAAATAAGGTTTTGTAAATGCTAATTCCTAACTATATATGGTCTATAACCTATGGTTTTTTCAGTGAATTTCAATGGTTTTTTAATAGCAAATATCAAAAGCTGTAAAATGTATTCTTCTTTTAAAGGAAAAATATATTTTATATGTATTTAATATAATTTTTTTATGTATGTAAATTTTTTGAGGGAACGAATTTATCAACTATCATGCTGAAGAAGAGTGTGGGGAAAAAAAACAAAGAGGAGGACTAAGAGGAAAGAACAATCAGTTCAAAAATACAATTGCTTTAAAGCATGAAGTACTTTTCCACACATTTACATTTAAATAACCCATATTAGAAAATACAAAATATCTACAGAGGAGACGGTGTACATTGAATTTTAGACTCTTCATTGGTACCTACATGTTGGTACTTACATCACCCACACAACACAACAGCTCTATTCAGAGCTACCCTACCTCAAAGCACTCTAAAATATTATTTTACTATTTCCCTTGGTTTTCCCCTTGTTACGCTTTCCGGAACGCTACCCGGTGCACGGACCGGGCGCTAACCGTGCGAAAATTTGAAAAAAAAAGGTGTTTTTTTTTACATATATGGGCCTCCTCAGCCACCCTCAGAAAACCTAGGGGGTCAGGATATGTCTCCCGTGCCCCCTTATACCCATTCCCAACATTGTTTATCCTCCATCTTGTGACTAAATTCGTCCGAAACACAAGATGGCGGACTCCCGTTACGCTACCGGTGAGCTACCCGGTTCACGTACCGGGTAGCTCTTCCACCGCGAAAAATCGAAAAAAAATGTATTTTATTTTTTTGCCCCACGGGGCCCTTTAATAGCCCCCACATCAATCCTAGGGGGTCAGGAGGGGTCTACCTTGCCCCCTTTCATTCATTTCCCCCTTAGTTTATTTCCACCTCTTGTCTCTCGATCCTACCGAGAGACAAGATGACGGCCGCTCCGGACTGTTTAGAATGTTGACAGTCACCGGAGAGCCAATCTGCTTCTCCTCGCGAAGTTCCGTTACGCGTCTGGTAAGCAAACCGGGGTGCTAACCGGGACGCTGTCACAGATATATATATTTTTTTGAACGTTAATTTCTCAAAATCCACTGGAGCACATATCTTGAGACCTAGCAAAGGCACATCGGGCAAACAGTCTCTACAATTTTGCCAAGTTTCATAGAAATCCATTCAGCCGTTCGAGCTAAAAGTGAGTCCAACCGCCCTATAGAAAACTCAATGTTAAAAACACGTTTTGGGACCCCCCTTTTTTCTCGGCCCCCGCTTGACGAAACCCCCCCAAACTTTCAGGGGACGCTCAGAAATAAAATGTGCCATTTTCCTGAAAATTTCAGCCAGTTCCGTCCATCAACGCCAAAGTTATTCATCATAGACTTTTCAGAAATCCCTATTCAAAAAAATCCTAACTATATATATCTACTGGGGACCGCCAGTAGGTATATATATATATATATATATATATATATATATATATATATATATATATATATATATATATATATATATATATAACATTTCTATGGCAAAATGAAACCCCTCATTTTGTTCCTTTTCAAATTAAATGTATTAAGTGTTACCACTTTATTCCAATCAAGATGACTTCAGGTGTGCCATACTTTTGTCATAAGTAAGACTGTTAGCGTTCTAGTTGTTCTATAGAACACTCTGGGACATTCTGTCATTGGGCTATAGTTGGGCTACATCTGGCTGATATTTGGGCTACATTTGGGCTCTTTTGTCTCTGGTGGCCATCTTGGGAGACTGCATATCAGAATTTTTTTAATGAAATATAAGAGGATTTGAGAAGTCACTCAAAATGTGCCCTAATTTTTCTTTCTTCAGCACTAATCATAATTTCTATGGCAAAATGAACCCCCTCATTTTGTTCCTTTGCAAATTAAATGTTTTAAGTGTTAACACTTTATTCCAATCAAGATGACTTCAGGTGTGCCATACTTTTGTCATAAGTAAGACTGTTAGCGCTCTAGTTGTTCTTTAGAACACTCTGGGACACTCTGTCACTGGGCTATAGTTGGGCTACATCTGGCTGATATTTGGGCTACATTTGTTTTTTTTTGTCTCTGGTGGCCATCTTTGGGCTACATTGGGCTACATTGGGCTACATTGGGCTACATTTGGGCTCTAACATATATATAGCCCAATGTAGCCCAATATATATTTTTCAAAGTTAATTTTCGTAAAAACCACTGGAGCATATATCTTGAGACATAGCAAAGGCACATCGGGCTACCAGTCCCTACAATTTTGCCAAGTTTTGTGGAAATCCATTCAGCCGTTCGAGTTAAAAGTGAGTCCAACCGCCCTACGGAAAACTCAATGTTAAAAACACGTTTTGGGACCCCCCTTTTTTCTCGGCCCCCGCTTGACGAAACCCCCCCAAACTTTAAGGGGACGCTCAGAAACAAAATGTGCCATTTTCCTGAAAATTCCAGCCAATTCCGTCCATCAACGCCAAAGTTATTCAACATAGAATTTTCAGAAATCCCTATTCAAAAAAATCCTAACTATATATACCTACTGGCGACCGCCAGTAGGTAATATATATATATATATATATATATATAACTTTTCCATGGCAAAAACAAACCCCTCATTTTGTTCCTTTTCAAATTAAATGTATTAAGTGTTACCACTTTATTCCAATCAAGATGACTTCTGGTGTGCCATACTTTTGTCATAAGTAAGACTGTTAGCGTTCTAGTTGTTCTTTAGAACACTCTGGGACATTTTGTCATTGGGCTATAGTTGGGCTACATCTGGCTGATATTTGGGCTACATTTGGGCTCTTTTGTCTCTGGTGGCCATCTTGGGAGACTGCATATTAGAATTTTTTTAATGAAATATAAGAGGATTTGAGAAGTCACTCAAAATGTGCCCTAATTTTTCTTTCTTCAGCACTAATCATAATTTCTATGGCAAAATGAACCCCCTCATTTTGTTCCTTTGCAAATTAAATGTTTTAAGTGTTAACACTTTATTCCAATCAAGATGACTTCAGGTGTGCCATACTTTTGTCATAAGTAAGACTGTTAGCGCTCTAGTTGTTCTTTAGAACACTCTGGGACACTCTGTCACTGGGCTATAGTTGGGCTACATCTGGCTGATATTTGGGCTACATTTGTTTTTTTTTGTCTCTGGTGGCCATCTTTGGGCTACATTGGGCTACATTGGGCTACATTGGGCTACATTTGGGCTCTAACATATATATAGCCCAATGTAGCCCAATATATATTTTTCAAAGTTAATTTTCGTAAAAACCACTGGAGCATATATCTTGAGACATAGCAAAGGCACATCGGGCTACCAGTCCCTACAATTTTGCCAAGTTTTGTGGAAATCCATTCAGCCGTTCGAGCTAAAAGTGAGTCCAACCGCCCTATAGAAAACTCAATGTTAAAAACACACCTTTTGGGACCCCCCTTTTTTCTCGGCCCCCGCTTGAGGAAACCCCCCCCCCAAACTTACAGGGGACGCTCAGAAACAAAATGTGCCATGTTCCTGAAAATTTCAGCCAATTCCGTCCATCAACGCCAAAGTTATTCAACATAGAATTTTCCGAAATCCCTATTCAAAAAAATCCTAACTATATATACCTACTGGCGACCGCCAGTAGGTAATATATATATATATATGTATATATATATATATTACCTACTGGCGGTCGCCAGTAGGTATATATAGTTAGGATTTTTTCCCTATGGGTTTTTTGAAAATTCTATGTCTAATAACTTTGGCGTTTGTGGACGGAATTGGCTGAAATTTTCAGGAAAATGGCACATTTTGTTTCCGAGCAGCCCCTGAAAATTTGGGGGGGTTTCGTCAAGGGGGGGCCGAGAAAAAAGGGGGGTCCCAAAACGTGTTTTTAACATTGATTTTTCCATAGGGCGGTTAGCCTCACTTTTAGCCCGAACGGCTGAATAGATTTGCACGAAACTTGGCAAAATTGTAGGGACTGGTAGCCCGATGTGCCTTTTGTAGGTCTCAATATATGTGCTCCAGTGGATTTTGAGAAATTAACGTTTAAAAAAAGATATATATCTGTAAGCGCGCTCTGGGCAGCGCTCCAGGACGCGTACTTTTCGCGCAACGGAGCTTTGTGAAGCGAAGCTGATTGGTTCTCTGGCGTCTGTCAACATTCCAAAAAGTCCGTAGCGGCCGCCATCTTGTCTCTCGGTAGGATCGAGAGACAAGAGGAGGCCAAAACAAAGGGGCAAATAACCATAAGGGGGCATAGTAGATCCTCCCTGACCCCCTAGGTTTAATGTGGAGGCTTTAAAACGGCCCCGCGGGGCAAAAAAAAAAAAAATTTTTTTTTGTTTTTTTGCGTGGGTAGCGCCCGGTCCGGGAACCGGGAAGCTTTCTGGGCAGCGTACTGCAATGAAAAATGAATGATAGACTTTTCAAATACTGTTGTTAATTGATTGTTGGTTTTGTTGATTATTTTTTATTTTTTTTTATTTTTTAAGGATTGTTTATTGTGTTTAATAATTTATTAAACTTTCTAACGCGGCACGTCATATGACGCATTACGCGACAACGCAGGTCCAGAATATAGTCAAAATGTCTCCACCAACCAGCGGACGGCACACAACCCCTTTCAGCAGGCTAAATAGTTCTGTTAAATGACAACAGAAGGGACAGGCAACAAGAACCATCAGTCAAAGAGGGGAGGGCAAGTTCTTCTCTACCGGGTCACGTTGGAGCGCTACCGGAACTGATCGAATTGGTAGTCTACAGTGTTTCTGGATGTTTCAGACTGAAGCTGGCGTTAGCATGAGAGCACCACCATTTCGTAGCTCCGTCGTGGCCATTCCACGAGCAATCATGCTAGGCGCTCCCCACCAGAAGCCTGCGGGAGTCGGGGGCCCCCAAGACTTTTGTAGAATCTTCAAGGATGAGGGGACGCTTTCGAGAATGGAGCCCAAGCTCTAGCAGACAAGCGTCCGAGTTCCAAGGTGTCGCAGGCCCATTTTAGTGGACCACGCCCGAATCTGAAGAGATGGCCGCCATTTTGAGAGTCCTGTGGCAGCCGCCTATCGCTGCACCGCAAGAGCGGGAGCAACTCAAGTACATGGTGAGCGAGACGCTGTAGTCGAAAGAGCGGGCGGTAAACAGCTGAATAGCGGAAGAGGCACAGTGTAGCAAAAGCGGGCTGAATGGCAAATGAAACGGAAAAGGGGTGCCCCACTACAGCGTGTCTTTAGGTGAAACGGATTGTGGGACAAGGTGAAGAATGGAAGAGTCACCAAAAGGAAAAAAGTTCCGCTTGACCCCGGGAGCCGGCCACCTATGTCGGGGGCGATCTCAGGCCACACCAGGGCAACACGACTTGGGGAGGGGGCCGGAGCCAAGCGCCCCCTCCGAGTCCGCGACATGACACCGTCCCTCGGGGGCCTCCGTCAAGCGGTTCAGGGTGGCACCGCATCACAACAGCCCCCACTTACTTTAAGAATAGTGAAGATGAAGCAATTGCAAATAGGCTTCAGACAATGTTACAAGCACTCCTCAAAACTTTGAACTTTCAGAGTGCATGAGTTGGGACAGCGAGGGGTGATTTGGTTTCTCGGACTGTTTTTCTGGTCTCTCACCACTGGCATACTTTAACGTTTTCTTGTTTCTAGGACATTAATAGGTTTTATCATTACGTTATGTTATCGTTTCTTTGTTTGTTGTTTAATAAAAGTTCATGTTCATCAGTGGCCTACTGATTTTCGTTTTCCTATTTTTTTCTTTCCAGGTTGTTTCATGGTAAAGTTTCTGTTAACAGGATACAGTGATCACTTCGTTATTATTGCATATGTCCTTTTCACTAGGGGTGCTCTCTGGTCGGGCCAGATGACGTATCTCTAGTAAATGGTCCGGGTGAAAAAGGTGCATCAATCAGTGGGGAGTAGATAGGCATGACAGATTACAACGGGGGAGAAAGGTCCGCATTACGTACCCTTTCACTACTTGCAAAGATTTTCCTACGTTTATTTGCAAACAGGGAATACCTCCAAAAAGAACTAATTCCCAAACAGTCAATGTTCGGACAATCAATCAATCAATGAGGAATGAAATAGGTACGACGTGTTAAAGGCTTGCGTTACCTACCCTTCACTATCTGCAAAGGGAGAGAGAATATTCCTATTCTTCCTCGTTTGCAGGTAGAGAAGATCCTTAAGAGAATTAACTTCGAACAATTCAATGCTCGATTGAAACAATCAACAAGGGGTACTGTGAACACAAATGAACGCCGCTTATGTACATACGCATTGCTATTTTCAACAGGTTGTTCCTAATGTTTCTATTTTAGCGAGGTCAAAAAGAGATCCCATTAGTGGCCTACTGATTTTGCTCGATTCCTTTTGTTTTTTTACACGATTTTTCGCTATCTGCAAAGACTAAACAGAGTATTGCGACTCTGTGCTTGTTTGTAAATAGAGAATGAACCAAAGAGAACAATCAATCAAATGGAGAGAGAAGCAGGCACGACGTATTACAAAGGGGGCAAAGGGCTGCGTTAACTACCCTTCACTATCTGCAAAGAGAGAGTACTCCTAATAGAAATGAGGGGTGGGGGGCAGTATTCAAAGCAGATCAGTGTGCATAAACACGAAAATGTTTTTACTTACCACGTACTTGACATTCGACAGCTTATGATATTTGCTATTAAAAAACCATTGAAATTCACTGAAAAAACCATAGGTTATAGACCATATATAGTTAGGAATTAGCATTTACAAAACCTTGAAAATTCACTGAAAAAACCATAGGTTATAGACCATATATAGTTAGGAATTAGCATTTAAAAAACCTTATTTTACTCACACAAAACCATTGAAATTCCATATATAGTTAGTTGCACTAACTATATATCGCGCACCCGCAATCCACTGCTGATCATGTCACATATTACATCATTCATGACATGGTCAGTGACATCACTGATGACATCACTGATGACATCTCAAATGACATCAATGACCACATCACTGATGATATCATTCATGTGACAATACAATGCATCTCCTCACGTTTTAATATAACCTCTGTTTCACCCAGTGTTAAATACAGAGTATAATTTTTGAAACCATTGACACACCAATACTAGTTACTACATACGTACTCACTGATTCCTACGTCTACACACACATTCACTCATTCACCCATACAATCATTCATACATACAATCACTCATCTTTACAACACTATCATATGCACTCATACACCTATACAGACACTTACACTCTGCCACTCATCCATGGAGTTACTCACACACCTAGTCAGTCCTGTAAAGAATCAATCACACTTCCATTTTCTTGTCTATACAGTTAAACATAGAGCACCTTACATTTTCAAACATACACTAACACATACTTACTTTCTTATACAATCATTGATACAAGTACACATTGATCGGCACAGAGTCACACACCTCCCAGCCAGCCACACACACACTCAGTCTCCTATACAAATACTTGGACAATCAATCAATAACCCATATAGTTAATCATATAGCTACTGATCAACACATGCAGCAGTTTACAGAACAACAGACATAATGATGCACAAATTAAGACAGTTTAGTCACTAACCCATGCACTCAGTGAGACACATTTAATCACTCACTCATACATTCAGTCATGCACCTACTAAATCCTTCGTCCAGACACTTATACATCTACTCATTCTTCAATATGTAAAACATATTTAAACTTTACAGAAACACACAGTCACTGGATGATGTCATCAGTGATCTCATCAGTGATGTCATTTGAGATGTCATCAGTGATGTCATCAGTGATGTCACTGACCATGTCATGAATGATGTAATATGTGACATGATCAGCAGTGGATTGCGGGTGCGCGATATATAGTTAGTGCAACTAACTATATATGGAATTTCAATGGTTTTGTGTGAGTAAAATAAGGTTTTTTAAATGCTAATTCCTAACTATATATGGTCTATAACCTATGGTTTTTTCAGTGAATTTTCAAGGTTTTGTAAATGCTAATTCCTAACTATATATGGTCTATAACCTATGGTTTTTTCAGTGAATATATATATATATGAGTAGAACTCCTCCAAACAAATGAAGAATAGAGGCCACAACAGGGGAGAAAAGTGGAGGCACCTTTATTCAGCAGCAACACACCCATTGCGAATGCATTTCGGCGTCCATGACGCCTTCTTCAGCGCCGGAGGTATGAAACAGGATGTCCATCTGGCGATAAATGCTCTGCCCCATCCTGTTAAATAATGCACAGGTCCGCCCCCAAGGTGAGTAGTTCCAGCATACACTTCCTGCTAGTAACCTGTCGTCTGGTTACTACAAGTCCCAGAATGCCTTTGGGTGTGGGCCAGTGTTGCGGGGGGTGGATATTATGCCTGATGACTTTGGCCCCCGAGTCGAGTGTGATCGCCAAACATCGCCGCCTCCTCAGCTCCCCAACCGCAGCAACCCCCTTACCCCGGGTCAATCTATGGCGGGGGCAGGGTCGGAAGTCCAACTAGCCCAGCGTGCCCTCAATGAGAACAACACCGCCTCTTCTCTTCCCAGGCACGGAGGTGGGCTTCAGTCATTCCGTTACCACGGATTTAAACAAGATTCCACCGAAGCAGAGACCAGTAGTTGCTGAAGCCGGCTTTGAACTGCGGGGGCCTCCAAAAGCGCGACTCTGGAACTCGCGCTGGTAAATGAGTATAACTCCTCCAAACAAATGAAGAATAGAGGCCACAACAGGGGAGAAAAGTGGAGGCACCTTTATTCAGCAGCAACACACCCATTGCGAATGCATTTCGGCGTCCATGACGCCTTCTTAAGCGCCGGGGCGGTGAAACAGGATGTCCATCTGGGGATAAATGCCCTGCCCCATCCTGTTAAATAATGCACAGGTCCGCCCCCAAGGTGAGTAGTTCAGCATACACTTCCTGCTAGTAACCTGTCGTCTGGTTACTACAAGTCCCAGAATGCCTTTGGGTGTGGGCCAGTGTTGCGGGGGGTGGATATTATGCCTGATGACTTTGGCCCCCGAGTCGAGTGTGATCGCCAAACATCGCCGCCTCCTCAGCTCCCTAACTGCAGCAACCCCCTTACCCCGGGTCAATCTATGGCGGGGGCAGGGTCGGAAGTCCAACTAGCCCAGCGTGCCCTCAATGAGAACAACACTGCCTCTTCTCTTCCCAGGCATGGAGGTGGGCTTCAGTCATTCCGTTACCACAGATTTAAACAAGATTCCACTGAAGCAGAGACCAGTAGTTGCTGAAGCCGGCTTTGAACTGCGGGGGCCTCCAAAAGCGCGACTCTGGAACTCGCGCTGGTAAATGAGTAGAACTCCTCCAAACAAATGAAGAATAGAGGCCACAACAGGGGAGAACAGTGGAGGCACCTTTATTCAGCAGCAACACAACCATTGCGAATGCATTTCGGCGTCCATGATGCCTTCTTCAGCGCCGGGGGTATGAAACAGGATGTCCATCTGGGGATAAATGCCCTGCCCCATCCTGTTAAATAATGCACAGGTCCGCCCCCAAGGTGAGTAGTTCCAGCATACACTTCCTGCTAGTAACCTGTCGTCTGGTTACTACAAGTCCCAGAATGCCTTTGGGTGTGGGCCAGTGTTGCGGGGGGTGGATATTATGCCTGATGACTTTGGCCCCCGAGTCGAGTGTGATCGCCAAACATCGCCGCCTCCTCAGCTCCCCAACCGCAGCAACCCCCTACCCCGGGTCAATCTATGGCGGGGGCAGGGTCGGAAGTCCAACTAGCCCAGCGTGCCCTCAATGAGAACAACACCGCCTCTTCTCTTCCCAGGCACGGAGGTGGGCTTCAGTCATTCCGTTACCACAGATTTAAACAAGATTCCACCGAAGCAGAGACCAGTAGTTGCTGAAGCCGGCTTTGAACTGCGGGGGCCTCCAAAAGCACAACTCTGGAACTCGCGCTGGTAAATGAGTAGAACTCCTCCAAACAAATGAAGAATAGAGGCCACAACAGGGGAGAACAGTGGAGGCACCTTTATTCAGCAGCAACACACCCATTGCGAATGTATTTCGGCGTCCATGATGCCTTCTTCAGCGCCGGGGGTATGAAACAGGATGTCCATCTGGGGATAAATGCCCTGCCCCATCCTGATAAATAATGCACAGGTCCGCCCCCAAGGGATAGGAGCGCACTCGACTTCTCCCCACCTTGCGGTTTTCTCAAGCAGCCCGCCTCCTTGCACCTCATTATTGTGCTTGTGCCGACGCGTTTCGGGGACATAGCCCCTTCTCCATGGGCTCAAAGGAAACTTGACACACACTCTGATACTCATCCGGTTGCTTTTATTTCCGGCATTTTCTCCGCCTGTAGTGGGCATTTGTATAGTGCAGTTCATTTTGAAGTGCATGATGGGACACGAAGTCCTACAGCGGTTCCATTAAACCTTGTAGTAAGTTCTAGTGTTCACTTTGACATTTAACTATAAATTATTACCTTTGTAGGCTGCGGTGCAAGGAAGCAGACTCAATCTGCTTGGGTGAAGTACTGTTCCACAACTGAAGTTCAGCCGGGCAGCCTCGCAGCTGGTGTATTTCTTTTCCCAGCGGCGATGGTTCAGCTCCCCACGGCTGGACCGCCGTGTTGAAATTTTGAAACCAATGTGCCCTTGCGCATAGGAGCGCACTCAACTTCTCCCCACCATGCGGTTTTCTCAAGCAGCCCGCCTCCTTGCACCTCATTATCGTGCTTTTGCCAACGTGTTTCGGGGCACAGGGTCAAGACTGATTTGCATATGGCTGGGTTCAAACTGGAAAGGCATGGTGAGCAAAAAAAACATGGATTTAGGCCCAGATCTCTGTACTGGGGTGAATGTATGACATTGTTCTGCATTCTGTCCATCACCTGTTGTTTTTGCATTTGTCATCCCGAGTGGGACAGGTATGCTCAGACGTGAGTCCCGTGCTCTCCATGCCACTGGAATCAAGCTATCCAGGCTGATAAGGGCTGAAAGCCCGAAATCGGTCCTTGGTTGCTTGTTTCCAGTCCAGGGAGGACCTGGCTTAGCAGTTCGGGCTGGACTGTTCCCATGGGGCACAGGGTCAAGACTGATTTGCATATGGCTGGTTTCAAACTGGAAAGGCATAGTGAGCAAAAAAACGGTTTAGGCCCAGATCTATGTACTGGGGTGAATGTATGACATTGTTCTGCATTCTGTCCATCACCTGTTGTTTTTGCATTTTTATATGCTAGATATCCCATGGATCAAATATATTTAAACAAATCTTTTCATGACCTAGGATTAGCCAGTGCCTTTAAGAATACTAGTGAGAGTCACTTACACTGAAGGCCTGCCTATAGAGATAAGATGAGACTTGAGAAAGTTCTAGACTTGGTAATTGTCTATGTGTATATCCCTTTGTCAACTTGAGAAGGCATGGATCCTTATCTATCATGACTAAATGCAACAGAACACAGAATCCATTTAATCCTCCTCCGAATTAATATGATTCACTTCCTGGTGTCTTTCTCCTTTACTGGGATGTGGTTTGCTTCATTGCCCCGCTGCCCATGTGATACAGTGTCCATACAGTCCACTAAGCACTTATATTCAGCTTTTAGAATCTGCTTTTTGTGCTCAATTTAGCAGGGAAAGGTTTTAAAACACACCACAAAGGATTACTGCTTTTGCAAAGCAGTGAGACTTCATCAATCTATTGTACACTTTTGAACTTTATTACTCAGAGGAGGAGTTTAAGGAAAAAATATGAACTATGACTCAGTTTGGACATCACAGAAAGGCAATGATGATGTGCGATTCAGTAATTTGCCTTTGTGATTTTAATGTGTCTGATCTGTTTATAACTAGAAATTACCATGTGCTTTTATGGTCTTTTTTAACCAAATAAAGATTATTTGGTTGATTGATTGATATGCTCTTCCACGTGGTGTTATTTTCTTCTTTATCTATTCTCTCATCTTTACTGTGTTGACATCTTCCAGAGACTATCACCTGACACATAAATTAGCATGTGACACCTTTTCTTGGTTGGGTGGCTCACCACTGAAAAAAGCATCTTTTTAAAATATTAGAGTTTTATATAGTGCGAACTTGACCCAAAGGTATCAGGTATCAGAGCACTTTACACGAGCACCAGTTGCGTTACAAGAGGACGCATTCAGGCCCGGATTGGCCGTAGCACCCACCGGGCAGTTTCCCGGTGGGCCGGAGGGGTGGGGGGTGGTTTTGCAGCCATGGGGGCCAGTTTTGTCACTAGGGGCCAGTTTTGCAGCAGTGCTGCAATATAGGCTCCCGGTAACAAAATAAAAGCGATAGCGGTACTCGGAATATAGCTTCTCAGTGCCCCTCCCCACACCCCACCCCCCAGGCCAGTCAAGTGGTATTGCCAGGGCTGGTTTCTCTTCCCAGTCCAGCCATGGAAGCATTCAATTTTGTTAGGCACGGGGAAATTAAATGATTTGCCCAGAATCATAGGATGTTGCGCGTCCTTGCCGACACTCAAACCCGGTTCCCCAGATTTGAGGTTGACCACCCAAGCCGTTAGGCCAACTCCTCTCCCCATGTATGCCCAAAGTCTAGTTGTCACCCACCTCAGATGTGTATTGGAGACAGACTGCATGCACACAGAGCTTTACGAGCAAAGAAATGGCATTTTTCTAAAAGTGGCATTTCTAAAATAGTAATTTTAAATCCAACTTTGCCAAGAAAGAGGGTTTATTATTATCATTCCAATGATATTAAACATGACAGAGCTACTCAGTCTCAATTAGTTACAGCTAATAAGTGTAATAAGAAATGTCCAATGTTAACCTATGAGAGGGGTAAGCCTCACAGTAGTGAAAAGCAAAAGTAGGTATTTTTCACTACCAGGGCATGTCAAATTTAAAAGTATATGTCATACATTTTATTTACACCCCACCCTGCTCTATGGGCTACCTAGGACCTACTTAAGGGTAATTTATATGTAATAATAGGGGAGGTTAAGGCTTGGCAAGGGGTTTTAAATGCTAAGTGAGCTTGGCACTGAACTGCACACACACGCTCTGCAGTGGCAGGTTTGAGACATGTTTAAAGGGATTCTTGTGTGGGTGGCACAATCAGTGCTGCAGGCCCACTAGTAGCATTTAATTTACAGGCCCTGGGCACAGTTAGTGCACTCTACTATGGACTTAAAGTTAAATTAAATATACCAATTATGGATAAGTCAATGAAACCATGTTTAGGGGAAAAGCGCATGCACTTCAGCACTGGTTAACAGTGCTAAAGTGCTCAGAGGCCTAAGGCCAACTACAAGAATGCAGCAAAAAGTAGAGATAACTAGGCAAAAAGTTTGAGAAGACCACCCTGAGGCTGTCAGGTCTAGCATGTGTTCCCCCAGCTGAAAGTGGGAAGAGCTACCCAAACTCTAGGGAGTTTGCCTCACCAAGGTGGAAGAACCTGGAAAGACCATCAGCTTTGACGTGCTCTATCCTAGGTCTCTGTTACACCCTAAAGTTCATTCCCCATAGGGAGATGGACCACCTTAACAGTTTTGAATTCTTACCCCTCATTTGCAATAGCCACCTGAGGGGCCTGTGTTCTATCTGAATCAGGAAGTGGGTCCAAATAGGTATGGTCGCAACTTCTTTAGTGCCCAAACCAAAGCAAAGGCGTCCCTTTTTATTAGCATTCCACCTCTGTGCCCTGGGAAGTAACCTTCAAGAGATGAAGGCTACAGGTTGGTCTAGTCCCTCTTCATTAAGTTGTGAATGTATGCCATGCTCTGAGGCATCTGTCTGAACACTGAATTCCATGAAAAAGTCAGGATTTCTTGAGCACAGGTACTTTGCACATGGGCTGCTTTAAGGAGACAAATGCATTGTGGCATGCAACTGTCCAAATCACACTTCTGGGCTGCTTCTTTGAAGTCAGCTCTGTCAAGGGAGCAGCAGTGGAGGCATATCCCTCGAGAAACCTCCTGTAGTATCCTGTGAAGCCGAGGAAGGCACTCACCTCAGTTTAGGTTTTGGTTTAACAACCTTTGGAAGGTGGTAGAAGCATTTTTGAGTTCAAAGGGTATCACTAAACTGATAGCAGCTCTCTGAAGTGGAGAAGGTTGACCTCTCCTTGGCTTCTTCAGTTAGAGTGATATGCCAGTACCCTGAAGTAAGATCAAAGGTACTCAGGAACTGGGGAGCCCCTAATCTATCAATCCGCTCATCAAACAGGGGCATGGGATGAGCATCAGTCTTGCTGACTGCATTGAGCCCCCTGTAATCCATACAGAACCTGAGTTCTGGTGTGATGCCCAGTGGGAAAGCTTTTGGTTCCAGCATCACAGAGCTGGACCCAAGGCTACTGGAGGATTTAATCACCCCCAACTCCAGTATCTTAGGAACCCCGTCTTTGATACTGGCTCTCACCTTATCAGACAGCCTGTAAGTTTTATTCTTGACAGGGATGCTGTCGCCTGTGTCTACATTGTGTGTACACAGGTGGGTAGTACAAGGGATGAGGGAAAACATAGAGGAGTACTGTTTACAACAACTGGTGGCATTCCCTCTGCTTTTCAGAAGTCAGAGTAGCAGAACCTACCTTACTACTTCCACTGATCCATCCTTTTCCTTGGAGGCTAATAGGTCGAGAAGAGGTTGACTCTCCTCTTCCTCCCTTCCATCTGTCGCAACCAACATGGTAAGTTCGGACCTCTCTGTGGGGGTGCCTAGGGGTCTTGAGGTCTGCCAGGTAAATCTCCTCCACCTTCCTCTCAACTATCTCAAACAGCCCAGTCCAATGGTCTTAAAGGGCCCTGGGCTCCATGGATTCCATCACCCTCACTTTCGGTCTAGGTTGTAATTTCACATGAGTAGCCGTGTGGTCACACCACTGCTTCATTACTTCCTGGATGGCTTCTAAGTTGTCAGAAGCTTGCTACCACACCTTTGCCATTCGGCTGCTGGAGGGCAGCATGTACTGAACTACATCCTGAGCAGTTTTCCTGGGAGCTTGTTCCCACCCGTCCTTCACCAAACTGAGAGGTCCTTATTACAGGGTGTCCATACAGAAGCTCAAAGGGGTAAAGTAAACCTTCTTCTGTGGCTCCTCTCTATAAGCAAAGAGAAGGCATGGCAAGAGGACGTCCCACTTATTCCTCAAGGCCTCAGGCAGACCCTTGATCATGCCCTTCAGGGTCTTGTTGAACCTTTCAACCAGTACCAGCATAAACCTATTCTCAAAGGCTGTCTGGGGACCCATAGGCCCTACAATGTCGATGTACACCCTCTCAAAGGGGGTGCCAGTGACAGACAAGGAGTCGGGGGGCTTTCAGACTCGGCCCTGTCCTGCCACTGGCCTGGCAGGTCAAGCAAGTCATAAAGCACCCATATGAGGAAATCTTCATCTGAGGCCAATAAATGTTGGGAACAACCCTGGAAAATGCCTTGTCCTGCCCCAGATGTGCTACCAGGGGTATCTCGTGTGCCACCTCCAGTTGGAAGGCCCTGTAGCAGTGGGCACCGACCATCTCCCGTGTTGCCCCATGCTCCGATGCCTTAGGCTCAATATATAGGTGTTTTCCGTCCCAGTAGATGTGGTGATTCAAAGAGGCATCACATGCTGCCTGGGCTTTCGCCTGTTGCCTCATGCCCTCCAGGGTTGGGCACTCTTTATATGACTAGCAGAATTCATCCTTGGTAGGTTCCCCCTCTACTTCCCATCCAGCAAGGTAAGTAAGGTCACCAAAAGAGGCAATGTCCTCCTCAGTGGACTCTGGGGTGGTCTCCTGTGGTGCCCAATATACCTCTGCTGAGAGACTTTCAGGAGCTGGTTTCCAATGTCCTTTGTCCTTCCTTCTTTTGGCAGCTGGCTGGGCCATTCTTCCAGGCTGCAGCCCTCCTTGACTCCCTTCTTGGGCAGCCATGGACCTGGTGGTAACACATATTCACTCAGGAAACCCTAACATTTTCACTTCTGCATAAAACTCCACTTCCTTCCAGGTAGTGTGCTCAAGTACATTACCTAACAAATAGTAAACAAGCAGGGCAGGGCTCACTGAAACTTTTAAAAGACCTGAGACACCCCACTTAAATAGAACAAGGGACACTGGACAGTGACCCTCAGGGGTTGTAGGCCACCAAACCTGGTGGAATGCATTAGGTATAACTTGGTCTGGGGCCACCAGCTGACTCCATACCAAAGTCATGCTGGCTCCTGTATCCCTCAGAGCCTCAGCACTTTGTACATAGATGGTAACTGTTGGAAAATGGCCCTCTCTGCAGAGCCACCACAAACATGTTGGCTTCCTCCTCCTCTTTTTTTGATCTCCTTTTTGTTGGCCATAGGACCCTTAGCACTTTACCAGCGCTAAAGTGCATGTGCTTCTCCCTTAAATATGATGGTGTATACCTGGTGTATACCTGATTGCAATATTTGTTGTACTGGTCAGTCCCTTGTAAAGTGGTCTACCATATACCCAGTGCCTGTACTTCAAATGCTTCTAGTAGGATGCAGTACTGATTGTGCTACCCACAGAAGTTGGCTTTCAAACCTACCTCAGGCATTCAAGTATAGTGCCTGTGTGTGCAGTTTACCGCCATTTCGACGGGGCATTTAAAACTACTTGCCAGGCATTAAGCTCCCCTTTATCTACATCTAAGCCCCCCCTATAGTAGGCCCTAAGTGACACTAAGGGCTGGGTGCCATGAAAGTAAAAGGTAAGACAAGTACTTGTAATAGTAGTTGTTTAGTTTAGTCGATCAATAAATGCTCATTCACATATAAAAAACAGGTCACATCATACATTAAAACATTAAAATTGAAATAGTGACGGTTCCATCATAAAAACTTCATAATTCTAACTTCATTAAATAGTAACACATATGATGTGTGTCTAACTAAAATTCCTTAAAACCTCGTGAACCAGGGTGTGGCTATGTGGCGTAGCGCAATGGCCACGAGCTAGGGTATCTCCGTCGGCCTTTTTCCCCATCGCCTATCCTGACTTTCACATCCGTGACCTGAGCGGCGGAGGTGTCGCCGCAACGCACAGGGAACCTGCCCAGCCCAATATCGAAGACAATCAACATGGTCTGACGACAGGGGTAGATACACAGCGGTCACAGGACAGTGGGAGGGGACCACACTGACTCTGATGTCTGTTTCTGTACCACCAAGCCTTCGGAACATCACATTCAAAGACATAGGTTCAACTTTACTTTCCCTCCCAGAGGGCCACCTACTGGTAGGAGGGGACTTTAATTCAGTGGTCTCGGGTGAGAGGGATCGCTATCCACCCCATGACATAAGTCCTTCTCTCTGCTGGCTCCCAAATTTTTTGGATGCCCTGAGGCTGGCTGACGTATGGCTGGTGTACCACCCAACCGACTATCAATACACCTTTCACTCAGGAGCACACAACAGCCTGTCTCGTACAGACTGCCTTCTGGTGCCTGCGTCACAAACCTGTGGAAGAAGGGTGATATTCTCACCTTTGAGGCGCATCAACAGGAATAGAAATTAGCCAACTCCGAGTACTTTAGGTACGTACAAATCCGGCATGCATTGAAGAGACATGTGGAGACAGGCTCCTCCCACCGGAAAGCCTCCCCCTTAGAAGACAGGTCACTAGACGAACACCTTCCTAAAAAAGCGATCTCCCTGACTTATAAAAAGTTGATAAACAACTCGCCAGATCCCCTGGTACAGACGAGGGGACATTGGGTGGGTGACGGGCTGGAGCTGGATGAGGAAGAATGGCAGGAGGCAGTGGCCTCCCAGCGGGAAGTGGCCATCTCCGCAAGCCTGCATCTCGTCCAGCTCAAAATACTTCACAGAGTAAACATTACAGGGCCCGTCTGGTCCATATGGAGCAGGCGGAGGGGGAGAGTACAGAAGGAATTGTAACCAACTGGGTACTTTCATGCACGTAATATGGGAGTGTGAGCACATACAACGATACTGGTGCAGAGTGCATGAAGTAATGAGTGAGGTGCTTGAAATGACTGTCTGTCCTGAAGCACAGAGGTGCCTCCTGAATGTATGGGAACCCACAGATTTATCCAGTAAAGACAAGCTGTGGGTTACATTGGGTTTTACGATTGCTAAGCAAAATATAGCACAGTTGTGGGGGGCTACATCACCACCTAACATAGCCAAGTGGACAACAGACATGGATTGGTGCATGTTTAGGGAGAAGACTGTATACACAGCAAGCGGTTGTCCCAAAAAATGGTTAGCCGTTTGGAACAAGTGGAATGTGCACAGAGGGAATAGCTGTAGCCCTCCCATGGTTCCAAAAATGGAAGAGTCTATGGACCCGTGAATGTGTAAATTACTCACGTTAGTGCTGTAGTAAACTAATGTAAACATGTGTAAATGGACTACTTCACTTCCTCTCAAAACGATATCTGTAAAGTTGAATGGCATTGACTTAATAAAAAGAATTTATAAAAAAAAAGCCTCATGAAAGAACTTAAAATAGTAATTTAGAGTCCTCAAGAAAAGCACCAATCAAATCAATTACAATCAGATATTTGCAATATTTCTCTAGTTTTAGCGAGGGACCATTCCTCTCTGTATTAATTCAAACACATATCCAAATAGGTAACTCACATCTTAGACCTGAACCACCAAGCATGCAACAATTATCTTGATAAAGTAAACACAAGTCATCTAGTTGTGTCAGATCTAAACACATTTAGTACATCTTTGGATCGTGTAAATGACAGCAGTCGACCAGCAGGAATTATCCACTTTTTTCTAATACGGGCATAGTGAGGACAAATGAATATAAAGTGTTCTATAGTTGCAGGGCTTGAACCACACACCGGGCACATGTGGGGTTACAATAGCATTCATCCAACTACTTTTCAGAGCATTTAGGGGAAGAACCCCAGTCCTAAATTGTATATAAAGTATTCATGCCTGAGAAGGTTCAACTTCATCCATGTAGTTTTCCAACTGAAAACAATTTAAAAAAAATTAAAATCTATCTGTTAAAGTGTCTGATGCCATTACATTAGTACATATAAACTCAATATAATACCAGTATCTGTTTTTTTAGCTGGAGAAGTAATTTTTTTGTCATGGATTTTGGCTCATCCCACAGAGTCCCCAACCTCAACTTAAAAAGCAAATGTCTGAACTTTCTAAAGTCACTCAGTCTGTCTTTCAAGGATTAATAAATCTTCCACTGCTTCCTTAATCGGAATCTGGATGTTACTAGTCCAGAGTCTCCCTCAAAACACTAGGACCTTCAAGACAGCAGGTTGAGTAATAGATTTCAGTTTCACCGTAAAAGATTTATGGGAGATAAAAACTATAAACTTCATTTTGGAACAGTTAATTTCAAGTCCCCAATCCTCATATGCTGTGGCAAACCTTTGAATGCCCATTGGTGTTTTTGAAAAAAGCAGAGTGTCTTCAGCAAATAAGAGAGAGGGAATGAGTTTTCCAGCTAGTTTAGGGGGGATCACCTCCAGAGTTAATCAATCAAATAAACTTTATTCGATTTTCAGGTTAAAAAAATCATAAAAGCCACACATTATAACATTTACAATCTAATGTTTAAAAGACTAATACCCTAAATGGTTACATCTTTATATCTCACTAAAATCTTAAAATCATATCTTCAGTTAATTATTATAACAAGTGTTCTATACATTAGTCAGCCTCATGATCAGTTTCCCATGTTATACTTTTCCTTTTTTTCAGTATGGACTTCAAGAGTCCAGTCATAGCTACCTCACAATAAACATTGTCCAATTTTTGTAGATAAAGGTAAGCAGGGCGGCATTGCCTTAAGCCCCCACTCTTCAGCATTGGCAAAATCCATCTAGATATTTCTACTCTGTAAAATGTGCAAAATAAAATCACATGTATTGTCGTCTGAAGGGACATTTCATCACAGGGGCACCTACAGAGTTAGCTGGTCCAGTCATTTTGTGTAGGGAAGCGAACTAAATCGATGAAGACTATCAAAGCTGAGTCTTGTGATGACAAACCTATCATAACTTCCTGTACACCATTCCAAATAGGGTTGAATAGTGGGGTGTACAAGGGTTAGCTGAAGTGGGATAACGGTGCTTTTCTGCATTTCTGAAGCTGCCCTTAGAGATTCTAGATGATCCTGACAGAGAACTCTAAAACCATTCCTAGCGATTGTAGTCAGTGTTCCGGGTTTACTATAAAAGTCAGGTTTACCCACGTCTATTAAATATCTTCTAATATACTTTAACCAAGTAATCCTTTTTGAGTGGGTTAAACTCTTGGCATCTCTAATAATGTCTCTGTTTAGCTCTATTTTATTAGACAACCAAACTCTATGCCATAACAGCAGGGGTGTCATCTTAATCAAATCGGAGAATAAGGAATCCTCAATTCGTTATGGCAGTTATAAACGGATGTGCTCTGTGGTACTGCTAGTATAAACCGTAAAAACTTGTTTTTCTCTTTTTGTATTATGGCTACATCATGGTATCCCCAGACACCAGCCCCGTACATCGTTACACTCAAGCATTTTGCTTTATAAATTTTAAGGAGGATCCCTGGGGGTCTTGTGCCCAATTTCTTAGAAAAATTAATCAATGCCCCAATTGACCTTTTAAAAAGAAGAGTTCTACTTTTAACCGCTGGAATCCATGACCCAGAATGATCAAGTAAGACATCCAAATAGGAGAATGTATTGGTCGCATCAATCCAAACCTTCCCCAGGGGCAGGCTTTTGCAGCTATTTCTCCCCTTCCCACATGTCATCATGTATGTCTTCTTGACATTGAGTTTTAGGCCCCGGCTGTCCATGAAGTCAGTGTATGTTTTAAGAGCACTCTTTAGACCCAGCTGAGTTCTGGCCATAAGCACTGCGTCGTCCGCGTAGAGAAGTGATACTATGGGCTTGTTGTTATAGTAAGGAGGGTCTTTTGTACTGCCCATTAATTCCTCTTCTAACGCATTGGTATATAGGGAGAAGAGAAACGGATCCAGGACACACCCCTGCCTCACACCCTTCTCTACCGCAAACAACACCGTGCATTCGCCCTCTTTTCCATGTCTCACTTTTGCTGAAGCCCCAGTATACAGTTGCCTCAATAACTGGACTAAAATTGGGTCTAACTTTAAGTACCGCAAAATATCCCAAAGTCTATTATGATTAACGAAGTCGAAAGTGGACTTATGGTCCACAAATGCTACGTACATTTTCCCTTCTTTAGCTTGGGTGTATTTCCCTGATATCATTATAAAATTCAACATCTGCTCAATAGTCCCTAGCCCCTGTCTAAAACCATACTGCACTTTACGTAAAATGTTATTAGTCTCGGCCCAAGTTTGTAGTCTGTTCAGGACTATTCTACCTACCACCTTAACCAGGGAGTCCAAGAGAGAGATCGGACGATAACATGCAAGGTTGTCGTGTTCTCCCTTTTTAAAAATTGGGATAATCACAGATTAAGACCACGTCTTGATGAAACCCTTCTCACAGCAGGCCTTCAATGCCTGTGTCAGCAATTAGGACCAAAGTGCAGGAAGGTTCTTAATTAGATCCATGGGCACGCCATCTGGCCCAGGCGCCTTACCACCTTTGCTTTCATTAATAGCTGCCGTAACTTCGTCTAGTGTGGCCTTTAGCCCTATAGTCACAAATCTAACCTCCCCGCCTTGTATCTGAAGATCAGTTTCGGTAATGGATTCTTCGTCCCCCCTAACGCTATACACGCTTGAGAAAAATGTAATCCAAGACTCCTCGTCTATAGCAACTTCAATCCTAAGTCCCTCATTGCTTACAAAGAAAGGGGCCTTTACTGCCCGCCAAAACATAGTACAAACCCTTGTTTGTGATGCCTCATAAAGTGAATCCCAGGCCTGTTCTTTTAGTTCTTTTTTCCTATTTTTTCTGACCACATTATAATTCTTTCTGCATGTACTAATATCTTCCTGGTTTCTCACGGTTTTATGGAGGGCGACCTTCAGCAGGTTATACGCTTTCGTACATTTAGTATCGAACCATCCATTAGTCTTTATTGGGGATACCTTCTTTTTGGCTATTAATGAGTTTTGGATCTCAATTGTAATAGATGAATAGGCCCTCAAAATATCGTTATAATCTGCACTCTCTTGGAGACATACCGCTATGTGATCATTTGCATTAACTATGATTTGTTTCGTCACTTCTTTGGCCTTTATCCTGCCCCAAAGTAAGGAATAGCCATTCTGGCGTGCTAAGGGAATGTTTTGTGACAGTGCCAGACAGCTACTATTTGGTTGTTCCACTAATTTGGAGATAGGTAAGCTGATGCTCAAGGGGCAAATGGTTGCTAAGGGTATTAGAGTGAGTTTTAAAATTATCAAACCAAGTTGCGTATCTATTGGGGATGATTATAAAATCTATTAGTAAGGCTAAACCTTTGCCAATAAACGTAGGGGTAAAATCAACACATGGAGTACACAAAAAATGTACAAAACCCAAGTCATGCCCTGCCATTAAATCATCAAACATTTCTCCCCTTACATTATTTGTAAAATGTGGGGTATGTACATTTGCTTCATCGTGTACCCCACACTGCCCGTTTTCCATATTAACGGAAATACCAGTATAGAATTCCCAACCCCATAGGAAGATCACATCAGTGTCATTTGGTGCCCTTATTTTGTGCATTTCATCGCTAAGCGAATTTATGATTTTACCCAGTTCACCCTGTACGATGTTATTATAAAAATTCACTATACATAGTACTACAGGAGATTTCAAATGGATGCCCAACATTTTGATAATTTGCATAAAGCCATTATCTGACCCAGGGTGGTGTGGAGTGCAAAAAAACGATGGATTTGGGCCCAGATCTTTTGACTGGGGGAGTGTGTGACATTGATCCACATTCAGTCCATCACTTGTTGTTTTTTGCAATTGCCGCCCTAAGTGCGCTGGGGATGCCCAGACGTGGGTCCCAGGCACTCCACACCACTTGGAGTCAAGCTAGCCGGGCTGAAGAGAGGTGTTACCTCGAAACCGGTCCGGTCCTCGGATGCTTGATTCCGGTCTGGGAAAGATATGGCTGTTGTAGTTCGGACTGGACTGTTCCCATGGGGCAACAGGGTCAGAGCTGATTTGCATAAAGCCATTATCTGACCCAGGGTGGTGTGGAGTGCAAAAAAACGATGGATTTGGGCCCAGATCTTTTGACTGGGGGAGTGTGTGACATTGATCCACATTCAGTCCATCACTTGTTGTTTTTTGCAATTGCCGCCCTAAGTGCGCTGGGGATGCCCAGACGTGGGTCCCAGGCACTCCACACCACTTGGAGTCAAGCTAGCCGGGCTGAAGAGAGGTGTTACCTCGAAACCGGTCCGGTCCTCAGATGCTTGATTCCGGTCTGGGAAAGATATGGCTGTTGTAGTTCGGACTGGACTGTTCCCATGGGGCAACAGGGTCAGAGCTGATTTGCATAAAGCCATTATCTGACCCAGGGTGGTGTGGAGTGCAAAAAAACGATGGATTTGGGCCCAGATCCTTTGACTGGGGGAGTGTGTGACATTGATCCACATTCAGTCCATCACTTGTTGTTTTTTGCAATTGCCGCCCTAAGTGCGCTGGGGATGCCCAGACGTGGGTCCCAGGCACTCCACACCACTTGGAGTCAAGCTAGCCGGGCTGAAGAGAGGTGTTACCTCGAAACCGGTCCGGTCCTCGGATGCTTGATTCCGGTCTGGGAAAGATATGGCTGTTGTAGTTCGGACTGGACTGTTCCCATGGGGCAACAGGGTCAGAGCTGATTTGCATAAAGCCATTATCTGACCCAGGGTGGTGTGGAGTGCAAAAAAACGATGGATTTGGGCCCAGATCTTTTGACTGGGGGAGTGTGTGACATTGATCCACATTCAGTCCATCACTTGTTGTTTTTTGCAATTGCCGCCCTAAGTGCGCTGGGGATGCCCAGACGTGGGTCCCAGGCACTCCACACCACTTGGAGTCAAGCTAGCCGGGCTGAAGAGAGGTGTTACCTCGAAACCGGTCCGGTCCTCGGATGCTTGATTCCG
The DNA here is from genome assembly GCF_964261635.1 of Lissotriton helveticus. Taxonomy (NCBI): domain Eukaryota; kingdom Metazoa; phylum Chordata; class Amphibia; order Caudata; family Salamandridae; genus Lissotriton; species Lissotriton helveticus. Next base: position 226,444,858 of record NC_136072.1, on the reverse strand, counting down.
GTCTGGGAAAGATATGGCTGTTGTAGTTCGGACTGGACTGTTCCCATGGGGCAACAGGGTCAGAGCTGATTTGCATAAAGCCATTATCTGACCCAGGGTGGTGTGGAGTGCAAAAAAACGATGGATTTGGGCCCAGATCTTTTGACTGGGGGAGTGTGTGACATTGATCCACATTCAGTCCATCACTTGTTGTTTTTTGCAATTGCCGCCCTAAGTGCGCTGGGGATGCCCAGACGTGGGTCCCAGGCACTCCACACCACTTGGAGTCAAGCTAGCCGGGCTGAAGAGAGGTGTTACCTCGAAACCGGTCCGGTCCTCGGATGCTTGATTCCGGTCTGGGAAAGATATGGCTGTTGTAGTTCGGACTGGACTGTTCCCATGGGGCAACAGGGTCAGAGCTGATTTGCATAAAGCCATTATCTGACCCAGGGTGGTGTGGAGTGCAAAAAAACGATGGATTTGGGCCCAGATCTTTTGACTGGGGGAGTGTGTGACATTGATCCACATTCAGTCCATCACTTGTTGTTTTTTGCAATTGCCGCCCTAAGTGCGCTGGGGATGCCCAGACGTGGGTCCCAGGCACTCCACACCACTTGGAGTCAAGCTAGCCGGGCTGAAGAGAGGTGTTACCTCGAAACCGGTCCGGTCCTCGGATGCTTGATTCCGGTCTGGGAAAGATATGGCTGTTGTAGTTCGGACTGGACTGTTCCCATGGGGCAACAGGGTCAGAGCTGATTTGCATAAAGCCATTATCTGACCCAGGGTGGTGTGGAGTGCAAAAAAACGATGGATTTGGGCCCAGATCTTTTGACTGGGGGAGTGTGTGACATTGATCCACATTCAGTCCATCACTTGTTGTTTTTTGCAATTGCCGCCCTAAGTGCGCTGGGGATGCCCAGACGTGGGTCCCAGGCACTCCACACCACTTGGAGTCAAGCTAGCCGGGCTGAAGAGAGGTGTTACCTCGAAACCGGTCCGGTCCTCGGATGCTTGATTCCGGTCTGGGAAAGATATGGCTGTTGTAGTTCGGACTGGACTGTTCCCATGGGGCAACAGGGTCAGAGCTGATTTGCATAAAGCCATTATCTGACCCAGGGTGGTGTGGAGTGCAAAAAAACGATGGATTTGGGCCCAGATCTTTTGACTGGGGGAGTGTGTGACATTGATCCACATTCAGTCCATCACTTGTTGTTTTTTGCAACATTTTGATAATAGCTCGTAGAACTAAGCTTTTCTATTTTTCTAACACTAATCAAATTCGAGATATATACACACAAACCTCCTTTATGTCTTCCATGCATAGATCTAATGGCAGGTATGTGGAAGGTCTTATAGCCATCTAGATTGATCTGCTTCAGTAACCAGGTCTCCTGAAAACATAGGATGTCAAAACTATATATAAAATATATCCAGATGGAATTATGTACTTTTGAATGTAGACCAGCAATATTCCAAAAGAGCTTGCATGTTCCATCAGAAACATAAACAGTTGGGCTATCAGGGGTGATGGTTCCTTTGGTGTGTGCATTTGTCCCGCTACCATCAGTGACGTTTGTTGGACATCCAACACTGGTATCATCCTTCACTACAATATTCACTTCCTCACCGTTATCCTTTATCACACTGGGGGCAATGTTACACCCCCCTCAGTATCGCTCTCAAGTATCACATTCGAAAACAAAGTGTGGGTTTGCTAATTGGTCTGCACATCTCTTGACATACTGAGTCTAGATATAAGCTTTCAAATGAATTAGTACGGGGTGCTCAAATGGCATAATAATACCCACCCACCAGGGTATTTTTATCTCTAGACCTATAAGGTCTGAAACTATGATTAATCGCAGTACACCAGAGCACACCCAATCACTATATCCATAATCCAATGAATGCTATGGCAAGCAAAAGAGGAAATTCTTCCTCGTGATATGTGTCCAATAAGTCCTTAGTCCAATGCCCTTTCAAAAAATACTTCAGCCACACTCCTGAATCAGGTCTTTTGACTTTTATTTCCAAAAAGCAAAGAAGCAGCAACAGCCGACGTCCTGGTTTGTGAATCTGTTGGCAATTGGATTCACAAACTAGGATGTCCGAGACACAGATAAACGGACTGATCAAGGTCCAGAAATTGCATATAGGATCAGCTTCCAGATGTTACAAATTCTGAACACATAGCCTTTTGCGCCATAGCGGGCCAACACTGCCTGGCTATTTATTTGAATATTTGTTCTGCATAGAAGGATTCCTTTCAACAAACTGGGTTGATATTGGGTAGCAACCACAACAATATCTACAAAAACAGCTTCTTGAGCCTTGAAAAAGCCCTGCATGCGAAAAGCGCTTCGGCTGTTGCTGCTTCTTCGCTTTTTGGAAATAAAAGTTAAAAGACCTGCTTCGGGAGTGTGGTTGAAGTATTTTTTTAAAGGACATTATACTAAGGACTTATTGGACACATATCACGAGGAAGAATTTCCTCCATTGCTTGCCATATCATTCATTGGATTATAGATATAGTGATTGGGTGTGCTCTGGTGTACTGCGATTAATCGCTCTCAAGTAAATTCACACTCGATTCTGGGGGTGCTACTTTATCAACACAGTTATGCTCATTACCATTAACCGGGAGTCAATAGTTCTCGTCCAAGGATTGAAGCGGCATAAAACTATTGGAAACCTCTATACTATATGCCTGCTTGCTTCTGGGCTATCCCTAATCCACTTTACAGGGCCTGGTTGATAGAAGTAACTGAAGGGGAAAACCTTTATGCCTACTTCCAAGTTACATCTGTTATTACCCGTCCTTCGGAAAATTTCCCGGACCAAAGTTGGACTTCCTAGGGAGAGAACTACGCAGTCCCCTTACACATATTTTCTATTTAAAGGCTAAAAACATATCTGCGGTTAGACCTTTTCTAGTTCCCAAGCAATGAATTGTCCTATTCCTCAGTGTGTCTCACAATTCCTTTTCCCCTTCAAGTAGTGGGGGAACATTTGTCAGCACCACTGTATAAGGTAATACCGCGGGGGTAAATTTAAGATTTGACGATTCTCTGGCTGCTCAGGTGATTTAATCTCATCTTTCCCTATATTTGGGCCCATTTTCCTCTGATGTCTATTATCCTGTCGTTTGTTGGTCCTATCGGTGCTCTTTACTGGCACTTCACTGACATTCCCCAAACCTCTAGTATGGTTAAATTTAAATGTTTTTTGGGGCCAATAGCCATCGTAGTGTGGTCCCTTTTTCTTCCAAATTTTTCTGAAGACACAGTGTTATCTATTGTATTCAGGCGGCATGGGTTAAGAGTGTTTCCCTTTTTCTCTACTTCTTTTTTATTACCCTTGTTATCCACTGTAGGGAGCCTGTCTCGATTCTCTGCCAGGGATGCCAAGCCCAGCTGTATCTTATCTAATCTTAATTCTATGGCAGCAAACAATTGTTTAATGAATTTGCTTAAATCGGCTAGTTCATTCCCTATACTATTTGTTTCTACGTCATGATTCTCTTGCCCCCTTCTTTTAGTTTTCCTGGCCAGACATTTATTTTTAGATTGCATCAAATTACCATTCCCCTGTTTATTCTTTGCTGCAAGTATCTGAGGGGTGGGCTCAGGTGGATCATTGTGTATCAAGACCTGTGGGCTTCTAGGCCCTTCTTTTGGTTTCAGCATACAGGATCTTTTGGTGGGGGAGACAACTCCGCATCCAGATCGCTGGTGATGTTCTCTTCACCAGTAACCTGGATGCAACCATTTATGGGCTCCCCATTAAGGTTTCCCAAAAGCCCCTTCTCCCCAAACTCTTCGATCTCCGTCTGTTGTGAAATAGTAGTCTTATTCGTAGTCACTACGTCCTGGTGGTTCCTTTTTAGGGACTCCTCGACCGTAGATATTTTCCGACCACCTCTTTAATATAGTTCAAAATGGTCTTATTCACATCTGCTGATTTGCCACCAGGTTGCCCTAAGCTCACATTTTGTAGCTTTCTCTTCCCCATTATGCTGCCTCTTATGATTAAAACACAGATATACTCTTACCACTACTCGGTGCACGATAATTATCTATTATTAACAGGATTACTCTAATCTACAACCGCAGATATTACAGCCCCTTCCGTTTTTTTATTACGAACAGGAGACAAAGTCATGCAGAATCAAACAATTAAACGTTTTTTGTTCTCTCTGGTAATTTCAAGGGCTCAAAAAGCGTACATACAGTTTGAGCCACGGAACCTGGCCCAGCCCAGCCTCCTCCGGTGTCTGACGGTCTTCGCCCGTGCTGAGCCCGCGCGCGTCCTGCTTTGCGTGACCAGCTCTGTTCCTTTGTAGCGTCCTTTAGGGAGCGGGGCAAAAGTGCAGGAGTGCTTGTTATGGGCCAGGGACTGCGGTAAAGTTCCAGGTGCAGTTCGTTGAAGAGCGTTCTCCCGCGTCATGGGGCCAGCTCTGTTCCTTTGTAGCGTCCTCCAGGGAGTGGGGCAAAAGAGCAGGAGTGCTTGTTATGGGCCAGGGACTGCGGTAAAGTGCCAGGTGCAGTTCATTGCAGAGCGGTCTCCACAGTCATAAAATGAGTTAATGAGCCCATTCATGTATGGGGTATTCAGGGTTGGGGCAAGAACACAGCCTTATCACACCCCTTTTGAGACAATTATATCTTTGGTTAAGTCTCCTCCGGGGTCCCACATAACTTTAGCATAATTTCCTTGATGCAGTCGGACCAGGAGTTGAAGTAGGCCACTAGGTAACCCAAGATCCCTAAGGGCAGCCCATAATTTAGTACCATTAATAGAGTTAAATGCTGATTTAAAATCAACAAAAACAACGTACAGGTGTCCCTTCTTGATCGTAACTTCCTTCCAAATAATCATTAGGAAATGGAACATCTGATTTGGCGTGCTCGTAGAAGCCCTAAAACCAGCCTGCAAATGGGACTGTATGCTGTTTTCCTCTATCCAACATTGGAGATGTGTCAATATCATTTTACTTGCATGTTTTGCATGTACTGATAGTGACAAACCACCTATTTAATTTTTCACTACTGTGAGGTCTACCCCACTCACAGGGCAGCAATGAAAATTCCTTAATACATTCTTAAGCTGTAACTCCAGATCAGAGAGGAGTAGCTTTTTAATGTGTCATATGTTTTGAATGGTAGAGAGAAATCCTCCTTATTGGTGAAGTTGGACTTAACATTACTTTTAGCAAGTGAACATTTCTCTCTACTTACTGCTCGTTGTGCCTGACAACCTGTCTCCAATACATGCCTGGTTTAGGTGAAAGCTATAGTTTGTGCATTCCATTGAGTGAGCCACAAACACAGAAAGGTGAGGCTCATCTGCATTCTGAGAGCTCATCTGCACTCTGATGGATCTTCCTGGGCAGGGAGGAATTACCAGGGCTGGCATTAACACTTCAAAAGATAGTGTCCTGTCCACACACAAAGCAATGGTTTACTCCCCAGAAGTAGACTGGCAAACAGGACAGGGTTGAAAGGGATCTCTGTGCACTTCAGAGAGTTCTTTTGAAGACAACCCCTACATCAAAGGCACTTTTGGATATAAGTACTTGATCTCTGAACCCCTAAAATAAGACACTTCTAGATTTTGAACTAAACCTCTGTCAGAAGGACCACTGTGCTGTTAAGACTCAACTGGACTGCTTTTCTACATGTTGCTCTGGTGCAAAATAGTAATGTTAAATCCAAATTTGCCAGCCAAGAGGATTTATTATTACCATTCCAATGACATTAAACATGACAGAGCTACTTTTTCTCAATCAGAAATTATAGCTTAAAAGTTTAAAAAGGAACCTATGAGAGTAGTAGGCCTCGCAGTAGAGGAAAATGAATTTAGGTGATTTGCATTACCAGGCTATGTAAATTCTAAAAGTACATGTACTACCTTTAACTAAAAAAACAGCACCCTGCCCTATGGTCTACCTAGAGCCTACCTTTGGGTGACTTATATGTAATAAAAGGGGAGTTTAAAGCTAGGCAAGGTGTTTTAAATGCCAAGTCGGCATGGCAGTGTAAACTGCAAACAGAGGATCTGCAGTGCCAGGACTGAAACATGTTTAAAAGGCTAATTGTGTGGGTGTCACAATCAGTGCTGCAGACCCACTAGTAGCATTTAATTTTCAGGCTCAGTGCAGAGATAGTGCACTATGCTAGTGACTTACAGCTAAAAGAAATATACCAATTGCGGTTAAATCAATGAAACCATGTTAAGGGGAGAAGCATGTGCACTTTAGCACTGGTTAGCTGTGGTAAAGTGCTCAGAGTACTATGGCCAAGTAAAGAATACAGCAAAAAAGTGGAGATAAGCAGGCAAAACGTTTAGCTAAGACTACCCTAAGGCTGTCTGGTCTAACAGGCCTTATGATATATTATAATCGTTTTATACACTAGGGTAATTATCGCTTCTAATATTACTGTCAGGCAAACGTGTTGGCTGTCAGGAAAACATGTTCATTTTGTATGGCTTCTGGCAGAAATGTTTCTAACTGAAGCACTGTTGCATGTTGGACTTTGTTGTAAATATGTGTGCTTCACTGCAATGTTCGTTTACATTTTATATGATCAACAATCTATCACAGATGTATATTTTCTATTGTTTGTTCTCGTTTCCTGAAAAAAATAATGAAGAAAGGGCCAATAAAGGTCCAATTTAAAATGGTAGGGGCCGATTCACAGAACTAACTTAAGACAAAATCCTAAACTTACTACTTTTGGTATTCACAGAAGGCATTTAGTAGTAGTAAAGTTAGGATTTTGTCTTATGTTTGACTTAAGTTTGACTTAAGACAAACTTAAGATAAACTTAAAACAGACTTAAGACAGACTTAAGACAAACTTAAGACAAAATTCTAACCTAAGCCTGTATTAAGTCTGTCTTAAGTCTGTCTTAAGTTTGTCTTAAGTCTGTCTTAAATCTGTCTTAAGTCTGTCTTAAGTTTGTCTTAAGTCAAACTTAAGACACAATCTTAACTTTATTACTTCTAAATGCCTCTGTGAATATCAAAAGTAGTAGGTTTAGGATTTTGTCTTAAGTTAGTTCTGTGAATCGGGTCTCATGTGTCAATGTGAATGAATTAAGGGACTTTTTTAGCCCTTGGTGGGTGGTGCGCTGCTCCACCAGACCACAGAGTGATGTACTCCCCTAGCATAACTGACTAGTGGGCCATATGTAGAGATTTACAATTAACTGGTGCACATTTGTGAGCAGTCAGTGGAGCTGCTGCCATGATGGCTCCTCTGAAGGCATTGTAGCTTTGTTGTGCAGGCACCATGTTCAGCGCACTCATGCAGCTAAGTTTTTCTTTTTTTTAAAAAAACTCCGAAAGCAGAAGTTTGTTTTTGAAATACAAAAAAGATGTGTGCATGATATGTTGGAAGTTTTCTGCCAGCATTTGGGGTCATTTATTAGGTTTTCCTAAATCAGCACATGCACTGTATGTTGCAAGGTATTTTTGTTTTGTTTCCAGTGGGCTTAGAGCTGGCCCACTGCTTACAATTGGTTGGCATCATTGCCACCCTCATTTACTTGTTTATTATTTTCAGCTTTGGTCCTATTCTTGTGTTTGTCCCTCAACTGGAGCATGCACATGATACTTGTGTCTTTGCACTCCTCATTTTTTGGGGGCTACTTTTTCTTTTTTTTCAAGCACTCTATGGGGGTGCATGTGTTTTCCGGCTGTCTCACTTGTGTACTCTCCACGTTCCTCTTTCTTGTTCTCCCTCAGTTGCTGTTCTTGATTCCTTCCCACCCACCTTCCCTTACTGTTCTTGCTTCCCTGCCACCCCTTGTTGGGTGCTCCCTCAGACCTGCCTACTTCCACAATCCTTCCCACCTACCTTCTGCTGTCTGTATGTATACTCATCATCTCCTGCCTGTCATCGTCAACTTGCTTCTCATTTTGTTGTCAGCTTGCTGCCCGAGCCCCTCCCATCTGCCATTTTTGTCAGCTTGCTATGCCAAACCCTTCAAAGATGCCAGTTATGTAACTCCAGTTGCCACTAGTCATCATGTGGTAAAGCAATGACTCCTTTCTGGAGCATGTGCGTCATTTCCTTCTGCTTCGTGTGCATCCGCCAAAATAGGGAAACACACATAGATCTAGGCAACTGGCAGCTTTACTTTGCTAATGTTAGAGACACAATCGAGTGCAATCATAATTTTCTGCAGTACGTCTGCAGGTGGAAAACTCAACTACTCAATGTGTTAATGAGTTGTAATGGTGATCCTTTGATAGCACTTTATAACTAACCACTCAGGATCTGCAAGTAACTCACTTTTTTAGACAGGAGCAGGAAACGACGACTATGGGGAACTTGTGTTTAGAAAGTAATTGATTGCCTAGTGAGCAATGAATGATGTTACTGTTGCTTCAGTTAATGAGAAACGTATGTTTGTGGAGAAGTATGGGGCAGCTGACATGTGAAATCGACATAAATATTCCATCCATTCATGGAAGACACCAGCAGCTTTCCAACAGGTGACACTGCACATGTTCCAAAATCCTGGACTGTGATGCCAATTATGGGCGCGAAAACTGTTGTACCACAGATGGTCACGTAACAACAGTGTATTCACTGGAGCTGCAACAATTTTCAGAGTGAGGGGTGCTGTCATGAATGTTATAAAACTGAAGAATAGGGATTGTGAAAAATCCAAACACGCAAAATACAAATCTTGCAAATGTGCCACGCACTTTTAGCGGGAGGGAGAAAGTGGTAAGGGGGTGGGCTGTAGCCATGGTGCATTTTGGAGCACTGGAGAGGTAGTGCACTGTTATTTATTGGCAGCAGAGTTTCCATTAAAATTTGCATAGAAATCTAGGGCCATATTATCAAGAAAGGGCGATACATTATCGCCGCTTTTATCGGCAGGAAACTGCCGCTAAAGTGGCGATAATGGGCTTGATAATATGCCCTTGTGATTTCCCATAGAAGCCCAGGTTAACACCATAACCTGGCTTCAATGGAAATTCACAAGGGCATATTATCAAGCCCATTATCGCCGCTTTAGTGGCAGTTTCCTGCTGATAAAAGCGGCGATAATGTATTGACCTTTCTTGATAATATGGCCCTCAGTATTACTGGTAAAATAATGTAGTGCACAAACAATATTATGTGCGCATCACCAAGTAAAATGTCTTGATTTTACTTGTGTTATTCCATCACACTTGAGAATTACAAAACCTTGTGCTTCTTTTGTGTTTAGGTAATCGCTGATATAATTTTAAATTATATGTCATTTTAAATTAAAAGTATCGTTAATTTCCAGCTATTTAAATGTTGCTTGGTGACATCCTACAGCCTTTCCTTTCCCTTCTTGTACCCCTGCATCTGTTTGCCACTAAGCAGTAAGTTCTCAGAAGACATAGCCTGACATTTAGGGGCATATTTATCAAATGTTCACGCAATGCAATGCGGAAAGCCTTCATGCTGTGCTGCCCTGCGGGAAAGGGAGAGGGCAGGAATGAGCCATATTTAACATTATATAGATTTTTCCTGCTCTCTGCCTGCGCTGGTGTACAATGTGCTGCCTACCACCAACACAGGCACCCTTGCATCATGTTGTAAGGGTGCCTGCATTGTAGACAGGATTGTTATTGTGCAGAATGAGACACCTTCCTGCACAAAAACAATCCTGAGAGGCATTGTCCTCTTTCTATGTGTGCTGCCGAATTCTGCACACATAGAAAGAGGCACAAACATGGAGAAATAAACATATTTCTCCTTATTTTGCCTCCCATGGGAGGTGTAGCATTTTCATGTATTTCCAGGTCTAACACTATTGGCAAATCTGGGAATGCACGAAAATGTATGAGTGGATGAATGGGAATACCCACGCTCCACACATGTAACGTCTCCATGGGGCAGAGTAACGCAAAGCAGTGACGTGCGCTGTCTTGCGTTACTCCACATTTACAAAGCCACACAGGGTCACGCATGGTGGCCCAGGGTGGCTTAGCAAATACCATTCCCTGCTTTGCATCCCCCTTGCTCCCCCTTGCGTGGCAAGACACAAACCCATGATAAGTATGGGCACTGGATTTAATCTTTGAATGTGCAGAAAATGTGACAGGATAAACACAAAGCTAAAATACATCTTTATTGCTTATTTACCTTCTGAACTCCAGCATGAACTGTTTTTGTGTCCCCCCCCACTTCTACTTCTGTTCCTACGAGTGCATTTCCACTAATTGTACCGTTGAGGAGCCCTCCCCTTCACAAAAGAAAATATGCCATTTAGCGATGTGGATCTGATTTACACAACTATTTAAATGTGAATGATTGATCTTCACACAAAAATAGCCTATTTTGCGAGTGCAAACTCAGTTCTCAATTTATTTTGCAATGTTAAAATGTTTTAAACACAATCAAATCCTGATGTGAATAACTACTCAAACTCGGATTGAGTAAGGAGTGGTTGTCCCAGGGCTCGATTACCTTGTCATTTTGTGGGCAACCATACAATTACACATTTGTTGGAAATATGTATGTGTGTAGATTTGTGAATGCCAAAATTGAATTTTAAAATGTTTTTCAGGTATATGCTTGGAAATCAGTGACTCTCACAGGTTTTTAGGTGTGTTTCCGAAAACTTCTTTGATTTCATCAAAGTGGTAAATTTGCACCCTTGCTAGATTGTAGACCCGCTGATGCAGTTTCTTTATGATATTCTTTAAGATTAAAACATTGTGTGATTCATGTGTAATTCATGTCACACTATATTTCTACACCATTGTATATTCCACTACAACATTTTGCAAATGACAGAAAAAGATGGGTATTCAAGAAGGATCAATCGTTTTAGATACACTGATTTATGGCATTTTGGTATAGGGCAGCTCAGAAAGGCACCTTGCTTTGCTGCCCTACACCAAAGTGAAAGGGCAGGAATGCACCGTATTTAAGCAATACGGTGCATTCCTCTCTTTTCCGCCTGTGCTGGCTCCGTTTTGGCAACCTAGCAACAATGTAGGCATCCTTGCACCATGGTGCAAGGGTGCCTCTGTTGTAGGCAAAATTGTTTTTTTGTTTTTTTACATTCTTTTTTTTTTTTTTTTTTATCCTCATTCGCGTGCATGGCTCCAATCTATCAAAACCAAAAACTGCCACAGAGCAAAAAAGAAAGTAAGGCTGTGTTCTGTACTATCTCAGCGTGTAGCTGGCGGGAAATTTTATTAGGGAGGGCGGAAAACCAATTCCCAATAGCACAATTCACACAAGCCATACAAGGTCTTGCTTTGGGCTGAATTTTAGTAGATAGGCCAGAGGTACCGAAGCCCCCATAACACCATGACACTTGGTCAAGGGAAGAAGGGTAGACAATGCGCGCATTAATCATAGGACCTGGGGAAAAAAAACGACAAAAAAAAACCCAGGCTTATCATCACTACCCTAGCATAGTCCAAAAGGCTCTCCTACAGGGATTTCCTGCCCTAGCGAGGTCGAATTTAGAAATCTGGAAAAGTGATGCTCGCCATTCATATACTGTAGGTGGTTGGGCATCTTTCCAATGTCTGCATATCTCCATACGTGCCGCCAGGATAGCATAAAAAGGCAAATTGGTTGCGGCATTGCGGACTTGCTTCTTAGGCCAAAGATTACAAGAATCTGTTCTACCGCTTTAACTTACCTAAGTAATAAAATAAACAATGTCAGGAAAGGGGAAAAGAAAAAGGAAAAAAAAAAAAGGGGGAAAAAAAAACAAAAAAACTATGAGTAATGGGATAAAGAGAGGAATGGGAGGGAAAATAAAAATATATAAAAAATAAGGGGGAAAGAGAGACAAAGGGAAGGGAAGGGGAAAAAAAGAGAAAAGGGAAAAAAAAAGAAAAAAAAGGGGGAAAAAACACTCACAAAATAAGTAGCACACTTCAATGGCGAGGTATTCTATAAACTACAAGAGGCACATGAGGTGGAGATGGGGAAGAGCTAGGGGCACTTACTTCCGGAAACTTCCGGTTGGTGAATACAGGGTTTTCCCAGGGGAGGAGGGGGGGTTGGGTGGACACGGGGGGTGGCGGGGCACAAGGTAAAATACACATTAATGAATGAGCTCCAATCTTTCTATCTTAACAAATCTTTTAATATACGGTTCTTTACTCTTCGTAAGCAACTTAACATGAATCCATATAATTTGCCAGTCTCATTAAGTAACCCAAATTCTCAGCATAATGAGTAGACTCAAAGTATTATCCTGGAATGTTAATGGTCTCCGCACCAGGCCTCGTGCTAATAAAATCATGCAATATCTTAGAGATGTCGATGCTGGGATTATTATCCTCCAGGAGACACATTTAATCGAAAACAAGATGCTTGAGTTGGTTGGAAGGAATAGATGGATAGAATCCTCAATTTCAACATCACAAGGATTTAATACGTGGGGGTTTCTATTCTATTTAAGAAATCCGTTAGGTGCAAAATAATACAGCAGAAAGTAGACTCTGGAGGAAGATGGGCCATTGTAGCAATAGAGTTAGGAGGATTGAAGTTAACATTAGTAGGCTATTATGGCCCAAATATTGATGATCCCTCTGCATTGGAATCCTTATTTAACCACTTGTTGAGATTCCCAGACCCTGTGATCATAGCTGGGGATTTCAACATTACTTTGAATCCACTTCTGGACAAATCCCCTAACAGTAGACAGAAAAGTATTTCTAAATCTAGGAACTGTCTTATAGGGTTAATGAACCAGTATGGATATATAGATATCTGGAGGTTCAGAGAGGGCCAGAGGCAAGACTTCTCTTTTAGGAATTTTAAGTACAGACATAAATCTAGAATCGATTACATCCTTACTAGTAGATCTTTGGTTGATGATATCATCTTAATACACTATATCCCAATACATCTCTCTGATCATTCAGCAATGAAGCTTGAATTAAAACTGGGCACGGCACCCCCTACTAGAATGTGGTCCTTTGACAGGTCACTACTCTCATCAATAGAGGACATAGAGTTTTTACAGTCAGAAGCACGTTACTTCTTCAGCACAAATACTGGTACAGCCCCAGCAGGAACCGTATGGGACGCATTCAAATGTACACTAAGAGGCCTCGTAAAGAATAAGGCAGCCTATAGAAGAAGGCAGTATATAGAGGAAGTAACCTCTATTGAGGATAATATTAAGACAGTTCAGACAGATATCGACAGAGTTGGGTTAATGGATAACCAGGACCTTTCCTTAAAACATGCAGAGTTGGTCAGATTAAAGAATACCTTATCGGCAACTCTAGAGAAACGTATCTTGCAGAAATGGGAGGCAAGTAAGCTCTCTCATTTCCAATATGGGGAAGGGGCAGGGAAATTACTTGCCTGGAAAACAAAATCAGATCGGGTTCGAAACAACATTCCCTCCGTCACATCAGCGAGGGATACTTTTTCCAGGGACGAAGATATTAGAGAAATTTTTAGAACCTTCTTTCAATCTATATACTAAGATGATCATAATGTCACTCAGAAAGACATCATGAGTTGGTTGGAAGGAATCTCCCTACCATCTTTAACATCAGAACAGTGCTGTTCCTTGGAGGAGGAAATAAGTATAGCTGAGGTAGTGGAGGCTATAAGGGGAGCAAAGGGTGGAAAGGCTGCAGGCACTGATGGTCTACCATGCGAAATATATAAAAAATTGATCTCAGAGGTGTCTCCAGTCCTAGTAACCTTATTTAATCAAATCTTAAGAGACGGCGCATTGCCACCCGAATCCTGGGATAATGCCTCTATAACCCTTATCCTGAAGCCTGGCAAACCTTCCTCAAATTGTGGTTCATATAGGCCTATTTCTATCTTAAATGCAGATTACAAAATCTTTGCCACAATCTTGGCCAATCGGCTGGGCCGGGTAGCACCTGATATTATACATCCTAATCAAAAAGGTTTTATAAAAGGGAGACAGCTATGTGAGCTCACCTATGAACTACTAGGCTCCATAGATATAGCTATAAAAGAGGCTGCGCCCTTGTCTGTCCTCACGTTGGATGCTACCAAGGCCTTCGACAGGGTGAATTGGCTATACCTGTCGGAGGCCTTGAGGAAGTTCAACGTTGGAGATAGATTCCGTAGAGCGATAAATCTGCTATATCGTAGCCCGTCTGCCTCACTGCTGATAAACGGGGGTCTAACGGAGCCATTCAGGGTTAAGAGAGGAACCAGATAGGGCTGCCCCCTATCTCCCCTCCTTTTCGATGTATACATCGAACCCTTTGCCCAAACCTTAAGAGACAACACACTTATTAAACCCTTTATTTTCGGTGGCTGGGATAAAAAGGTGGCACTTTATGCGGACGATATTATGATTTTCACTACAAACTATGATGAAGCATATCCAGAGATAATCAATTTGGCTGACAAATTCGGTAAAGTCTCAGGGTATGAGATTAATGCCTCAAAGTTTGAGTCAATGTCCTGGAATATCAATACAACAGGTAACAACGTAACATCCAAAACTCAACTACGTTACCTGGGGATAAACATAGTCCAAGATATCAACTTAATCGCTTCATAAAATTTTACTAAAATAGCAGCAGAGTGCCGAAAGAACATGAGAGACTGGTCACATCTTCCTCTCACCTTTATTGGCAAGGTTAACCTGGTTAAGATGAGTATTTTGCCGAAGATTTCATTTCTGTTCAATTCAATTCCACTGTTTTTTGACTCAAAGTTAATTTCAAAACTACAGAGCACGATTAATAGCTTTATTTGGAATAGCAAGAGCTCTAGAATCTCTTGGAAAAAAATCAGACGTCGTAGGGAGAAGGGAGGGCTGGCTGGACCAGATCTTCAAGTCTACGCATGGGCGTTCCAGCTTTCGCATACACGTATGCTGCTCAAAACTCCTACAGCGACAGGGATGGGCTGTTTGTTCACTGCATTACTGGACTGTGAAAGAGTAGGCCAAACTGGTTTTTTGTTTAAATTTGGAGATCCCAAATTCTTTAAAAAAATAAAATTGAAAGTATTACAAGGGATTGCATATACTTGGTACAAAGTGAGGCAAGCGACCAAAGTGGGCTACTATTCAGGGAAGGCTCCTATATGGAATCTACCTGCTCCCCCTCCATGGACAATGGATGCACTTACTAATCCACTAAGAGTAGCTGGCATCAATATTTGGGAAGATTTGTTTATGGATGGGTCTTTGCTTCCATGGGACTACTTAATTAATAAAGTTGGATCAAGTCTGTCGAGATTTAAATACATTCAAATCTCTAGCTGGTCACAATCATATAAAGAGCAGCCAGCACGGATTAGTAGTCTACCTATAGGTGGTAATAGTGATTTGGTGACTTGCCTATTAGATAGCCCGGTTGCAAAGAAAGAAATATCACGCTGGTATAATAAAATTATAGATGAAATGGATACCAACTTTCATTTGCCGACATCATTATGGGCTGAATCAATGCCAGGCATCAATGTGGAAGAGCTTTGGACCGCCTCCTGTGCAGTACTCTGGGACCTAGTGAAACCTGCGTGGCTCCGCAGGAACCACCTTTTTACAATACATAGGGCATACTATTCTCCACAGAGGCTGACAAAGTTCTCCTTAATGGGCCCGGTCTTATGCCCAAGATGCGGGTCCATCGCAGCATCAGACATTCACATGTTTTATGAATGTTCAAATCTGTCCGCTTTTTGGGAAGCAATTGGTAATAAGTTATCCGAGGCAAAATTGTTTTTTGTGAAGGAAGGGGCTCCTTCCTTTGCAAAAACAATCCTAAGAGGTGTTTTCCATTTCGTATGTGTACTGCAGAATACAGCACACATGGAAAGAGGAAAAAATTAGGAAGAATTAACATATTTCTCCTCGTTACATCTCACCCCAGGAGGCGTATGGATTGGAAGATTCCCCAGGTTTACATCCCTTTGTAAATCTGGGGAAGCTTCAAATTCCATGGGTTTTGTATGGGAAAACCCACTTCAATGCCCATGTGACCCTCCTGGGTGCAGAGTAAGGCTGCGCAGAAATTTGCACTGTTTCTCTTTACTCGTGATTTATGAGGTCACTCAAACCCATGCAGGGTGGCTTCATAAATTTTTTTGGAGAGCCCTGCGTCATGCATGTACCACTTTAAGTGGTGCAAAAGTGAAGCAGGGCTCTCATAAATAAGTCCCTTACAGCCACATGCATCAAGCTTTTTTGTATTCACAGACGGTGCGAATCGCAAAATTCGGCCGTTTGCGAATGCAAAAACCTTTTTTGGGATGCATAATTTTTTTTTCATTTTTCGCAATTTAAGAAATTGCACTATTTAGCGATTTCTTAAATGCTATGCATGATTTTTTTTAAATTGCGAATTCGCCTCTAGGCCCATAGGAATCAATGTAAAGCGATTCCTTAATTGCGATTCGCAATTAAAGAATCGCAAATAAGGAAAATTAAGAAATCGCAAAAAGTTTTGCGATTTCTTGATGCATAGGAATTTGCAATTCCTAAATTGCGATTCCTTAATTTTCGCAATTTAGGAATCGCAAATTCCTACAATGATGCATGTACCTGTATGTGAGGTAAATGCTTGACTGAGTTAGTTCCATTGACATCCTCTCTTGAGTATGGTCCTATTGTTATATAAAAAATATAATCTTCATATTGTGAAAGAGTTTGGATGAGATTAAATATGTCTCCCTACCTCTAAGTGCAGCATGCTTAAAGGTTTAGTTTTCTCACAAAGGGAAGTGGGTGATTGTTCACAGGTCTTCAGAGTTTCAGCAGAAGAGTTTTAGGATGCTAAATAACAGGATTCTCAAAGTGCCAGAGGATTGATCTAAGGGTGCAGGGGAGTAAACGATGAGCTAGATAGAGGACGTTCTATAAATGGTCTTGAATACCAGATCAAACAATCTGTAAATGGGCTCTGTCATGGGCAGAGAGCCAGCCATCCGCGTTTTAGTCAGCGGAGGCATGCGTTTGTCCAGGGATGCTGATCAGCTGCATAGGGTGAATTCAATGACCTTGTCTTGGGGACATATCGAATTCTGAGGCAGGCCAACCAGAATGTGGTTGCAACATTCCATGCTCTTAATAAAAGATGTATTGATTAAGAACCAAGGTGAAATTAAATGAAATGAAAAAAGAAATTTAATAAAGCGCGCTGCGGCCAAGCGGCTTCCTGGCGCTGAGGACTCATCAGTATCAACAGAGGGACCCAGAAGGATTAACCGGGGAATGCCTGAGAGAGGTGCTTGGAACAGAATTGGCTGAACTAAAACTATATATAACATTTCCATGACTTGATGGTGTGATGCGTTTAAGCTATTGTTTTTAGAAATCTATATGGTGCAACATGTCTAATTTATTTTGGATCCACTCTGACATGTGTGAAGGACCTCATGTATTCTATTTCCGTAGTCGATCGTCTCACCTATGGCCTACAACTGCTGCTGATGATAGCAGTTGTTAGCCTGTCAATCATCCTCCCTATCCCTGTCGTCTCACAAAGAGGAGAAGTTGAGTTGCCAACTTTAGAACTGGGGTCGACGTTGGAGTACCAGTGTCAGCTCAACATCCTATGATTCTGGGCAAATCCCTAAGGGCCTGAGTAATAGATTGACACAGATGGTATTCTTTCGCAGCTGCAATAGAATACCCTCTCCACCCAACTGAAGGCACACCCGCCATCGTTTTCTATGGGGTGGTCACGTTTAACACACTGACAGGAACCACATTGATGGTGGTTCTTGTCGAAGTTAAGGGATGTTTGCAGGGCCAGCAGCCATCTCTGAATGCAGAGCATGGGTAAATTATCAGGGCAACAGAGTATTTTACTAATTTGCACTTTAAATTAGGTCCTCTGATCTTGCATAATGTAATCTGGTGCTCATTTAAAGTGCTCTCATGCCCTTGGGCGAGTTTGCACTATTTAAAACTGCAACAAAACAAAATATCTGAAGAAGCATCACAATGAGCCTGGAAATGACCTTTGTGACTTCAGAAGATGTACATGTGCCTAAGGCCTACTGTCCATCAACAGAAGAATCTGTTTCTCTGCTCACCTTAGCCTTAGGTACAAAAGTTTAGGTCAACAACATATTTTGGGAAAATGGGTAAAGAACAACTTAAAATGATTGTCTAAGAAACAAATACAAATGTATTAAGTGCTGGAGAGAGTATAATTTCAGTTTTGCTTTAACCATAGCCCTTTACCCTGCGTGCCAGCGGCTTTAGCTATCCCCAAATGAACTATTAAACGTATTAGTTTGTTACTTTTTGCAGATTCATTTTAAGAAAAAAAGAAACCGCGGAGACTATGTAAAGTTCGTCTCCTTGTGGAAGCGACCTTCACCATTCACATTACTTGCTTGTGCGTATTTTCACTGGAACCAGAAGTCATTTCACGAGAAGGAATATGATACCGTCCAGGTCCCAGCGGTGCTTCTTAGCTACAGTTTAGTTAAAATCCGCAGACTTTCTGGCGCATTGTGCGGAGGCAGCTGGCTTTTCTCATCATAACAAAACATGCTCTAATTAAAATGCATTAAATGTAATTATTGTTTGCTTTTGGAAAGCTGATTGTTTTCTCTGCCTTTTAATTTTTTGTCGAAAAGTTAATTCATCTGAACTTCGCTATGTGGGGTTTTCTTTAATTATACAATATCGAATTCATTCAATTGTTGACCGTTCCCTGGTTGTTTATGAAAAGACTTCCGGACAAGAAGATAATGTTTTGTCAGTCCTTTGGTGATCCAGGCTTTGTATATAGTTGGCACAAAATGTGTTTCCTTTCTTCAAAAACATTCTCACTACAATGACATGAAGAAAATACAACAGAATGTAATTCTGAATCCCTTTAAGCACACTTCAAATGGCAATCTTTGTCAATTGGAAAAGGGCTTTACAGCTTGAATAATTTCCAGACTAAAAGCTTTTGCATTGGAATTTAAATTCAAAGTAACACCCCACTTTGCAACAGTTAAATCTCCCAAAAATATTTGTGGTGCCAAAATATGACTGCCTGGAATAGTTTTTTGAGTTCATTTGCTTATTTGAAAACTTTAATTTGCTGCTTTCACCATCTTTTTCACACACAAAATTGGAAAGTACATGAATAATGCAAAAGGCCTAGGCACATGCTCCAAAGTTTGAGAACACTAGTTTTCAAAGCGTTTATTTTTGCCAGTCATCGTCTGTGTCATGCTGGTCGCACAATACATTTTTCTGAAGACTTTATGAAGCCAGTTTCTATGGGGCAAATGCAGTGAACAAAAATGGTCAGCATGCAAATTGCAGGGCAGTGTGAGGAAAACCGAACCTGCTTACTTTGTAAGAAAAGAAGTGGCAGGGCCTTTGGGATAGACTACAGCAGCTTGCACCACCCATTGCCCCGGCCAGCGCTGCCAATTACAATACCAACACAACTACTCAGTTGCGGCTCCTCCGCTTAGGCGTAGGAGCGTCGCCCCCCTGCTCAAAAGGAAAAATAAAATGATATTAAATTAACGTTACCATTTTATTTTCCCTATTGCAGTCAGTGGCGGGGCAGGGCTGGCCATAGCAGGGGGAGGAGTGTGTTGTACTCCTTAAGGGCTCATGACTGTTTGTCCGGCCCTCTTGGGCCGGACAAACAGTCATGTGCACTTTGCATGTTCCCCACCAGGCTGCCTTACATAGCCAGGTCAGGAACATGCACAGGCTTCCTGTCCCCATCCGAGCGCCGAACCACGACGCTTAGACCAATCACAGCGCTGCATTGCAGAGTTGTGACTGGCTCTGGTAAGCTTGTGTGCCCCCTGCTGCCGGACGAAACTTTTTAGGAAGAATTGCCCACAGCTTTCGCCCCTTATAGGGTACGTGTTCTGATGGTTTAATTTCTCTATATATGTGGACTAATGCATTTTTCAAATGATTGTTTCTTTTAAATGCAAACAATGGCTTATCCCATCTCTTCTTCTCATTAGGATTTAAAATACTCCGATTACAGTTAATTACATGTTTCACCTTGTTGCTGATGCCTGAGAATTTATTGATGAAAACAATTTTCTCACTAGTTTTTGTATTCAGTTTCTTCCTACCAGTAACAGTCAACATGCTATCGTTTAAATGCATGATTGATCAATTTTCAAGGGTGACCCTTATCTCTAAATTTAGTTTTGAAGGTTTCTGAGTGTTTGTGAAAATCTTCCAATGAAGAGCAGTTCCTTCGAAGACGAAGGAAGTGCTCAAAGGGGATGTTATCTTTGTGGGCTCTGGGGTGATAACTAGTATAGTGGCATAGTGTATTTTTATCGGTTGGTTTAGTGAAAAGCTTCACTTTTAAAATTCCCTGTATTTCTCTTATTGTTTTTGAAATAGTAGGACGTGGGACGCTGACATCATGGAGGTTTTTCAGTCAGTAACAATTTGGGTCCTGAGATATTAACATTATTAATTGACTATCTGATAGGGGCAATATCACACCACAGGGGTTTCTTAAATCAAGATTTTAAATATATTTGGAAATGAGATCCAGGGGCAGATATAAAAACGCTATGGGTAGAAATGTAAAAATGAATACAGTATCTACTAGTAACAGCTTATAAAAGTAAACTTTTACTTGGCTTACATTTCGATTCCTAGAAACTCCGTCTTTGATGAAAATACCATAGATGTGGTGGTCAACATTGTAAAAAATATAAAATCTACTTGAGGGTTGTTTAGTCCCCACTACCACATCCTAGAAGTAGGACTATGAGCTGATGATATAGGTATGTGATACCGACATCATATAGAGTATAGGGGATTATGTATTTATGTAACAATTTAATAATGGGGACATGAATTTTGTCTGATTTTTTAGTTTTTATGTTTTATCCTGAACCTAAAATATAACTTGTCCATTAGAGTTGGGATATAAGCAGGAATAAAACGCCTAAGGTGAGTTCAATTATACTTTATTTTTAAAGAAAAGGACCTGGTCATTATTTGAATGCCCCATTTGATGAATATTTACACAGGGTCTCTTTTACCTACAGTACTAAGGGGAGGGCAATTTAGCCCTGGCAATATTTATATAAATACAACGTGAACCTAAGTAGGATTAGGCTTATGACCCGAATCCCCATGGGAAGACCAGAATAATAAGGTATGATCTTCAACTAGTATTATGGACTAGTATGTGAGGTGGAAAAAGGGAGGATATACTCAGTGAGGTCTCCTCTTCATAATTCCCCAGCTTCGAATGATTGGTTTATGTTACCTTCACTTTAACAAATGAGTGGATTTAGCTTTGATTGAAAAGTTTTTTTTGAAAGTGTGTCTAAGTGGCTGAGAATGAAACATATGAGTGACGGTTCTAGTTTTGGGATTGGGCCCTCTGGACAATTATGATCTGATTGGTAAGCCTACTGGGTAACAACTATAGTGTCCCATGAGTATAAATTATAATTTATGGACCCTGATACAAGTTGAACTTATTAAGGTAAATGTTTTTAGATAAATATAACTTTATTGTAGAATCGATAAGATTATATTCTGATATATGTTCTGTTTTTCATGCAGGCGAACACTGTTTTATCATTTAGAGGATTATTAGTATTATTGTAGTCCTGAAGAAGGTGCTTCTACAATATTTCTCCACTGAAACACATCGCCGCCCCCATTGTTTTGTCTTGTTAAGTTTGAGGAACTATGGAGTATATGTGTCACAATGTTTACATGTTTATGTTTTATTGATTCATTCGAATTAACAAAACTGGAATGACAAATGTGTCTGTTTTGATTACTGTCTCTCCTATTAATGCCTTTGTGATAAATGTTAGAATGAATTAAGATTGTTTTTAGGATGTTTTCAACAATTTGTATGTTATATGATTACATATTTGTCTTTTAATTGATTGCATTATTAAACACATCTTTATATTTGACTTTTGGGTCCTATCTTAGATTGTTATTATGAAATGTGTGAATGTGTAAATAGCACAGTGTGAGATGTTTGAATGAGTCAATATAGCCAAGAGAATTTGTTTTAGGATATACTAACTGTTTAAGGTACCCTGTCTCTTCGAGTAGTGTGGCTGCCTTCCTTTGTTTGAAATTATGGCTGCCCATCCTAGAGCCATTGAGAGTGTTATCTCCAGATAAAACTACATATTATGTTGTTAGAGTATCACATTAACTAAGTAGTAACTTACTGTATGTGGTTTGAGACCCATAAAATGGGGATGCGTTTCTGACAATTGTATCTGCAAGGGAAGAGATACCACAAACAATTATGACAGACAAAGGAGCGCAGTATATGTCTAGGTATATAAAACTATTTCTAATAAATGATGGCAGTGAGACATAAGTTAACTGCTCTGCCTGCCAAAAAAGCAACAGGTTTGTGGAGATAATAGAATGATGAAAACCTTGGGCAAATGGCCGTACTTAATTGAAAACTGATGAAGAAATCTCTCAAGGAAAGGTGATGGACATTTTGTACAAATCCCAGAGTGTGTTGGCCACCTGTCAAATTGGTGTCAGGTGGAGGGTGTACAGAAGCAAAGCAATCACACACTTTGTAGTGTGAAAAGGTGGATGAGATCACTCAGGTGAGTATGATGCAAAGAGTGTAAGACAGTCAAGATGATTTCTAGAGGTCGAGTGACCAAAGGAAAAATCTGCAAAAGACAAGTGAAAGTGTGCTGAAGTTGTTGGAATCCACAATACCTATGAGAATTAGAGTAAAACCCGATGACATGAGATTGGTGAAGAAGCAAATGTGAACTACAGCCAGGTTATGCAAGGTGAGTGAAATGTCGGCAAAGAAGAAGATGGTTGGGGTGTGAAGATATAACAAGGGAAAGTGGATGGGCTGTGTACTGTGCAGTGCTTGCAAAGGGCAAGCCTGGATGAATGTATGGAAGGAGGATATTGAGGATGCACCATCAAACGTCCTTAATGAAGGTTGTGTGAATTGACATGTTGAATCCTATATTATACTGTGAAATATTTCCCATGCTCCATTTTCACTTATATCCAGCTCTTCTTTTGGTCCTTCCATACTTTCCTTACTGAGGGACATCTTCTGATTAATCCCTTTTGAATTTTACTATTGTTACTACATTGTTACTAAACTTGGTACTATATTGTGGGATATTGGAGCATTTTGTTACAAAATAAATGTCTACCCATTCAACTGGAGGCATTTTCATCACTACTTATTGTTTAAAGAAATTCAAAACCAGTAGTCAAAATTTGGGCAAACTAACCAAAGGGGATGAAAGGAGACCCCTATTCCATCTAAACATCAGCTCCAGTTGCCTTTATTTTCTTCACTAAGGATACAATGGTCTTTGCATCTGTACTGAACGTCTCTATTAAGATGAGACATGATTTTCCTTTTCACAGCTATATCTCACTTCACCCACAAGGCCAAATAAACTAAATATCTTTTCAGACCCCCACTCTACAAAAATTCAGCTG
Source organism: Lissotriton helveticus (assembly GCF_964261635.1). Taxonomy (NCBI): domain Eukaryota; kingdom Metazoa; phylum Chordata; class Amphibia; order Caudata; family Salamandridae; genus Lissotriton; species Lissotriton helveticus. The sequence continues at coordinate 226,421,476 of NC_136072.1, read as the reverse complement.
TGCACCATCTACTTTTATATAGAGTAAGGCCCAACCAAATCAATTGCACCAAAACAGCATATGCTACTCTCACAGACTTTGCACGTTCAGCAGCTCAGAAAGGTATTTAGTACATTTACCTCTTTCGTGATGGTTTACTAGGTTGTAGTGTGTACTTTTCATCCCTTATATATTTTCTATTTAAGTCAGGTCCCAGTAGGTGTATATAGGCTTCTGGCTGAGGCCCTAACTTTTCTTCACTTATAGCCAGCACAAATGTGTTTTAACTCAAAAGTCAGTTGTGTATTGTTCCAAACGTAGGTGTGACTTTCTAATGAATTTGCGAGAGCGAGACATGATTACCCACAGAAATAAAATGTTTGTAAATCTGTTCCATGTGTTGGCATCTCTAACACTTTGAATTGCATTAGTAGGCTTAGCCCTCAACCATTTGCATATATTTCTCTCCTTTTATCTCTTCTTCATCTTCACTTTGGCCAATTTGCATGTGGCAGTTCCTATAAATCTCAGTCTTTTTTCAATTTCGATATGTTATGTCATTTTTATTTGGAACTATATTAAAACACAATAAACACAAGAAAGCCACTAAATGTAAAATCGGTAAGCTAAAAGTAAAATAAGAAATAAAATGCACCACAACTACATGGTGACCTCAAAATTTAACAAGCCGCTTTTAAAAAACCTTCTGAATCCCAGCAAGTTTGATTTGTCTTGGATGGAAAGAGGGGGAACACCCTGTACCTTGCAGGGACATTGGAAAAGGGGCTCAGTTTAAGTAAGCTAACACTCTTGATCTAGGGACGTGGAGCAAAAAATATTTGGCAGAGCCTAGGGTTTTGGGAGTGTGCCACTTACATTTGGTGGACTGAAAACTTGGAGTTTGTCAGTAAAGTTCCATATTAGCACTATTCCTTGCTTTGGAGGCAACTTTAGTATGAATTATTAGCTAATGAAAAATCATAGAAGAGGGGAATATGTTCTCTTCTCCATGAAACAGCGATCAACCACATTGCAGCATCCTTCACCAAGTGAAGTCTTCACATAGCTGCCTGGTGATAAAGGAGCTGAAAAAGTAGCAAAAGTTGCTAGGAGTGTTGGATAAATGTGTCGACCCCACATGATTCCCTTACTGTTATCCACATTCTGGCTTTAAAATGTGACATTGATCCAACTCATTACTTTTTAACTATTTCCTCAACTGAAGAGGTGACGAGATCTAATGTGCATATATTTAATGTGCTAAACCAGTACCTACCGACCAAACGATTTAGAACAGCCAACATGAGCTGGTCAATTTTAAATCTACATGATATTTTCCGCACCCAAAATACCTTTTGTTTGCAAAAAAAAGCTAATTATGTAGGGCTAGTTACCACACTCCTGCTGTCTATGTGCACTGTAAATAACTTGTGTTACGTTTACCCACTTGACTTATACCCCATCTTAAACACACAACTGTTCTTGTGGTTAGGGTGACCAACTGGCATGGTGCAAATTCAGGACAGCGAGCATAAAAATTAAGGACAAAAGGTCAAAATTCAGGACAAATTCGGGACAAAAGGTACATTTTACAGACACATCAGAGGAGGTCACGCAATATTACCTAAGTAAATAGACAACCAACACAGCACAAGTCAAAATAAGTCTATATTAGTTTGAGAGCACCTTGCACTGCATCTGTTGTGTGCCAGATTGAAACTTAAATACCTGCATTTGCATATTGGATGCATATGGGTAACATGTGCCAAAATGAAACCTCCGCCTCCCCAGGGCTTGACCGCTGGTGAGGTGACTGGAGCCCATAAAAAAACAATTTGCCATGCCCCGGGATCCGGCAGAAGGAGGCCCAGCAAATGCTGTCACTGGCCCATTATCAATCTGTATGTGATAATTAGGCCGACATACAGAATGATAATGGGCTGATAGCAGCCTGTGCCAGGTCAGAGAGTGGTTGTTGCAAACCACTGATCACAGCAGGAGCACAAGATGGCCCCTGCAGTGAGAGTTACAGAACTCTCTGGCTGCTTGTAGGGGGCAGCTCACCCTAAAGTCCAAAATTACAGACAAAAGGCATCCGTGAAAGAATTCTTCATGGACAAGTGGCCCAAATTATGGGCAGTCTGTGAAATTTACAGACGATAGGTCACCCTACTTGTAGTGCCTCGAACTCTTGACCTGCAGGTAGTAACAAACTTACTTGTAGTAATGACGAGGTGCACCACAAAGGTAGGTTTGACTTAAATTTATAAGCAGGGAGCATGTTATAGACATTGCCCACAAAGGGCATTTAGGAAGGAGCAGAATACTGGTATCCCAACATGGATAAAATGGTAGAAAACAAAGTAAGAGCTTGTTACACATTTGGAAAAAATGACAAAACCAAAGTGATACGCAAAGCCCCACTTTACCCTGTGAAAGTCGCATCTAAACCCTGGGACAAGCTGGGATTAGATTTAGTAGGTCCCTTTAACATTCCAGGAACTCTTCACAAATTAATGTTCGTACTGGTTGACTACCACTCACATCAGATTAGCACCAAATTTGCGGGTGGCACAAGCACCAAGTCATTAATAGAATTCCTTACAGATGCATTTTTACAAGAAGATATCCTTCATACTGTAATAAGGGATAATGGGGAACAATTAGTGTCGGAAGAAACTAAAACATTTTAGACACTGTTTATCAATCGCATAAGAACTCCTCTGTACTATCCTAGGGACAATGGATTGGTAGAAAGAACAAATAAAATATTAAAGTAATCCATAAATAAATAAATCCAGGATTTGTAAAGTGTGACAAATCACCCGTAAGGAGCCTAAAGTGCTGAATTGTATGCACAGCGAGATTACATGATTTACCCATAATCAGAGGATGTTGACACTGCCGCCTAAACTTGGGCCTGGTTCCCACTTGCACCGAAGCCTGCAGCTCAGGCAGTTACGCCACATCCTCTATCCAGATAGCTTACACGACAGGCAAATCTTTCCCAAAAACTTTAAGACATAAGCTGTGCTCATACACAACTTCTCCGAATTCTGTTACACGGATCTTTCCCTTCACAGCCCTAAAAGGGAGAACCCAGGTTCCATGCTCACCCCAAGTTGGTTGAATGGAGAGCAACTGGTGTGGGTCAACAGGGAAGCCATGGCCAGATCAGTCCATATGCCCCAACAAAAATACAATTAGCTGTACGACAAGAAATGGGTAACTAAAGAAAAGAAATGGATATGCACTATAATTGGAACTCTCACCGCGCTTTGCGGGTCCCGGTTCCCTTTAGCTTTGGCCACCATCTTGGGTGAGTGTTCTTCCTCGCCGGGCCATTCATGTGTACCAGATCAGCTGTCACAAGGACACGCTGATCAGTATATAAGGGGGCATTTTAGGCGGGCCAATCTGTTTTCATCTATTACGGACGCCTAATCCAGACATATCAACTGTACAGCATAGCGCGCTGCAGGGCGAGTTAATTTCGAACGCGGTAGCGTTTTTCTTTTAAAAACATCCCTGTTGCCTATTTGTTTTATTCTTACTTTATTATACCTTGCTTTTAGTGTTTATCGCGCTCCCTCACATGCACTATAATTGGAACTCTCACCGCGCTTTGCGGGTCCCGGTACCCTTTAGCTTTGGCCGCCATCTTGGGTGAGTGTTCTTCCTCGCCGGGCCATTCATGTGTACCAGATCAGCTGTCACAAGGACACGCTGATCAGTATATAAGGCAGCCATTTTACGCGCAGCGTTCTCGTGCAGCGTTCTCGCCGGAGTCTCGCCAGAGTCCAGCCCGTCTGCGCCCGTCGGCGGGCGGAGCGGCGGGAGGTCTGGTTCTAGGCTGCCTGTGCTCATTTAGAACTATTATGGTCTGCTACACATCTGCGCAACTGCGGTCCCTACAAAGGATATCGTGTTGCTGCGTTAAGGTATTTCCTGGTCGCCATAGGGGCAAGTGTACATGCCCGGGTTGTGGCTGGTCGAAAGGCGCTGCTCCACGGCCACCCCCTTACCGGGAGGTGGTCCCGGTGAAGCATCTCTGTATGCTATTAAACACCAGGTCAGTGCGCTGTCACGCTCAGGAGCTCTTTGACCTCCTAGCTATGGAAAAACCAGTGTGTCTGATGCTTACAGAGACCTGGTTGGGAGCTTCTTCCAACCCGGATATCGCTTTGGCGATCCTGTCAGATTATAGCATCCACAGGCAGGATAGACCGGTTGGAAGGGGTGGTGGTGTAGCTCTCGTGGTGAATAACTCTGTTGTTTGTTCTATTATTCCCACTGAGGCCATCAACGGGTCTGAGTCCCTTGCCTTTTCTTTATCTCTGGCGCCGCATCAGTCAGTGAAAGGACTGTTAGTGTATAGACCTCCGGGTCCAGCAGGCACTTTTTTTGAAGAACTCCAGTCTGTTTTGTTATCGCTGGCCATGAGAGCCGACCACTGCATTCTGGCCGGTGACTTCAACTTTCACATGGACGATGCGCTGGACCTAGACGTGATTAAATTATCTGATATCACGACTCCCTTGGGCTTAGCCCCCTTTCTTTTCGAACCAACGCACGACAAAGGCCATACTTTGGATCAGGTCTTCTCTTCCTCCCCCATCGAGGTGACGGCACTTTTGCCGGTTCTCTGGACTGACCATCGCCTGGTTCAGTTTTATATACTGGGCAATGAGAAACCCCGGAGTAGTGCCCCTAGGCAGTTTGGATCAGCGGCAAGGGCATTGCACCGGGTGACTCCAGAATTGCTGTCACAAGCACTGTGTGAACATCCCTGCCCTCTCACGGTGGTTTTGGATAGGGACCTAGAATCCTTGCAGGCTTGGCTTGAGGATAGGTTAAATGATCTGGCCCCTTTGAGGCCTCCCCGATCATTACCTAAACGAGCCCAGTACAACCCAGCGGCCAGACTCGAATACAGAACTAGGGTCAAAGCCTACCACCGAGCTATTCTCATTGAGAAGAAAAGCTACTTTGCCAGGAGGATCGAGGACGCCTCGAACTCCTGTAAAGAGATCTTTACGATTGTCAGGGAATATATCGCCCCGCGGTCGAATGCGGCCCAGTCTGTTCCCACTCAGAAGTGGGTATCGGATCTGGCATGCTTCTTCACGGCTAAGATCAAGTTGATACAGGAGTCCTTTCCACCGCGGTCGGCGGCTGCCCTGCTTGGCTCCGAGGCTGGTCCTGTTCCATCGGTCCCTTCAGGGCCTGTCCTGTCAGACTTTCCGCCCATTCCTACTGCTTCGTCCTTGACACTTTTGGCCAATCTCAAATCCGGATCGCCGCTCGATCCATGCCCGGCCAAATTTTTGGCGAAGATGGCGGAGGTGGTTAACCCGCTGGTCAACCCTCTCCTGAATCTCTCTTTGAGCCAAGGCGAGGTCCCTTTGGCGTGGAAGCAAGCCATGGTCATCCCCCTTATTAAGAAGCCCGGTCTGGCCCCTGAGGTCTTGGCCAATTACAGGCCTATTTCTCTTCTTCCTGCTCTGGCTCAGACCCTGGAGAAGCATGTGCATAACGTGCTCTCCAATTTTTTGGAATCTAACGATCTGCTGCATTCCACTCAATCGGGCTTCCGCCCTAATCTAAGCACGGAGACGGCGCTGCTGGAGGTGTCTGAGGCCATCAAGGAGACGCTAGACTTGGGTGGGAGAGCTATGTTGATCATGCTCTATCTGTTGGCGGCCTTCGACACCGTTCCCCATGAGGGCTTGCTCATCAGACTTCATGAGATCGGTCTGAGGGGGACGGTGTTCAGCTGGTTTACATCTTTCTTAGCTGGTCGCCGACAGACGGTCTGGGCCTCCTCGGCCTCCGCTGAGATGCCGCCTTTGGGAGTCGGAGTCCCGCAGGGCTCTGTATTGAGCCCGACTCTTTTTAACATCTTTATGACCCCTCTGGCGGCTCTGGCTGAGTCTTTCGGGGCCCAGATCGTATCCTATGTGGATGACACCCAGCTGCTCTTCACCTGCCGGAAAGGAGAGGATTTTGATGGAGAGAGTATCCGCGAGTGCCTTGGGGCTGTTTTTAAATGGCTCCAACTGAACAGCCTCAAGTGCAACTCAGATAAATCGGAGGTACTCTTCTTCGGCTGTCAATCCGACCCGGACTGGCAGGTGTGGTGGCCTGCGGATATGTCCCCACCGAGGCAGTCATCTCAGTCAGCGAAGAATCTGGGGGTTAAAATTGACAATGGTCTGACCTTAAGATCTCAGATCCTCGCCCTTACTGGCACCTGCTTTGGTCTTCTCCGTATGCTTCGGAAGTTTTTTCCTTTGCTTTCCGAGGACCACAGGAGGATTACGGTGCAGGCCTTGATTGGTTCAAGATTGGACTACTCTAACATCTTATATCTTGGCCTGCCCGAATACCTCCTGCAACGGATGCAGGTGGTCCAGAATGCGGCGGCGCGCGCCATTTTTGGTCTCCACAGGCGAGTTCATGTGTCTGGCCTGTTGCAGTCGCTTCATTGGCTGCCTATCCGACAGCGGATAGCTTTCAAAGCTCTGACCCTCGCGCATAAGGCCTTCTATTCCACTGGGGCCAAATACCTGCAGAAGAGGCTTGTGCCGTACCGTCCTTCTCGATCTCTGAGATCAGAGTCAAAGTTTCTTGCCATTGTCCCTCGTGTGAGGAGGGCCCGCTTGGGAGGCTGCTCTTTTATGCTCCGGGCTCCTCAGCTCTGGAACTCTCTGCCCCTTTCGTTACGCAGCAATTCAAACCTGCTGTCTTTTAGGAAGGGGTTCGGGGTGCGGGAAGGGCCTGAAAACTTGGCTTTTTGCCTCTTAGATTTCTTTTTATTGAACCCTGCTTCTTTTATTGTGTTGTGTTTGTTTTCTAGGATGTCAATAAAGTGCCGGGACACTCTTTTGAGTAGCCGTGCGCTATAAAAGTTACATAATAACATAATAACATAACATAACATAATAGGGCAATGGGTAGTAATGAAAGTAGGAACAAATTCAACAAATTTTGCAACCGTAAAATAAAACAAAATACAGGGATTCTGGTAGATAGTAGAATGTGGAGCATGGATAGGAATGGAATGGAATGGAAGGGGATTTATAGAGCGCAAGGCTACCCGGAAGCATCCCAGCACTAGTAACTGACACAGGGGACCAGAAGGGCTAAGGAAAAAGCATGGTATTTAATTGCTTCCGGAAAACCATGTTCTCCGGGGTTGAGCGTAGGTAAAGAGGCAAGGAATTCCAGAGTTTGGAGGCATTTTAAGAGAAAAGCCTGCCACCACTCCTGGACCTCTTAATCCTGGGGATCTCTGCCAAGTGCAGATCATCTGATCGAAGATTCCGGTTGGCTTTATAAGGACGAATCATGGTGTCGATCATAGGTGGCCGAGTCCCTGCCTTGCTTTATGTACAAGTGAAACCAAAGAAGGCTTGGGTCTTGTCACTACATGGCCTAGACCACTCTTACTTACTAAACAAGAAAAATGGCCAGATAGGTTATTTTAGTAATCTACAACCACACCTAGCCAAATAATCCTAAATGGGCAAATTTTTTTCTTTTCATGACATCATTATTACTTTTTTGTATATGTTTTTTAAAAAAACCTTTCAATATATCCAAACAGAACACTGCTGTCACAAATTTACACCATTGGTACATAAACATTCAAAAACAAGACATAATACACGAAATCAATGTGATACATTCATATAGACACCATATAAAAAGTGGAATGCCTCCAATTACTTCATTATGGGGCACCAGTCCTTGTGTGATACATACAAAGAACCAAGCGGACATCCAATCAATGGCAAGGGCCTGCTTGTTTACTGTGCCCGAAACTAATATTTACACAGGGTCGGATTAAGGGGGGGAAATTGCATCCTATACTTCATTCTCTATACCACCCTTTCATTCTTGCTCCAGCACAGGGGCAACGTGTTTCGAACCACACAATTACTTAAGGGTTCTCCTCAGGACGTGGACTGCAAATGGCCTTCACTGTAGTCTTTTTCTTTATCCACACACTGCTGTGTCTACTCCACGGGCATACAGGGAAACTCTTAACTGAAGAAAAGCCTGATTAAGTTTTAGCCGACGCTCAACAAACAATCCAACTGCAACCATACACTTCTGACTTTGAACTTCCTGTCAGAAACTTGTTTCTTAAATCGTCTCTCCTCAATGACTCGTAGATGCGGGCACTCAAAAAAGCCTCTGAGAGCCTCTGATGATCCCGGATCAGTGGGGTCAGCGTGTGCATTCAGTTGCGCACTACAAGGCACAAGGCCTTGAACCTAATCCGTTCCTGAACCGGGAGCCAGTGGAGGGAGCGGTGGGCTGGTTTGGCCGATAGCCTATTGGAGGTTCCCATCAACAGTCTTGCTGCACTGTTTTGTACGGATTGAAGTTTTCTTACTGCGGAGATGGGAGCGCCCAAGTACAAGGCATTCCCGTAATGCAATCTGGAGAGTATTAGTGATTGGACCAGTACTTTCTTAGCAGCAAAGGGAAGGACCTTTTGGGCCATTTTAAGTAGGCTGTAGCAGAGAGCTGCTGTTTTCCTGGCTTGGGTCCTAATACTGAGGTCCTGATCCAGCCAGGATGACTCATTGCCCAGAGAGCATTATGATTAATTTATAACCCCCAACTCAAAACCAGCCAAAATAAAGCTGAAAGAACAAAAAGGAGGAAGGGCACCAGGAACACAGGACCTCCAATTTGGCTAACAGGCTATGACTGAAACATGTATTGTTCCTGTTTGGGATGTTGTGCTAAGTCTTAATTGTTGTTCTTAAAGTGGGGAATATGTTGTGAACTATCTTAAGTATCGTATTATGGTCCTTCTTCTCTTCCCTTCTCCTCACCCCCCCTTATCCAGTGGTTGGAACATTCCTCGGATATTTCATTTACAATATTTATTTATCTGTCAAACTGCCATACATGGTAAGACTGAAGACACTGTAGTGAGGCACTTGTATTCTTCCCTCAATCCTGGATTAGATTTCTTCACAAATGGCACAGGGTCAGACTGATTTGCATATAGCCATGTCTGAAATGGGGTGGCTGAGTGGGCTAAAGAATGGTGATTGATTAAACCCAGATCAGTTGACTGGGGGTGAGTGTTTGATTTTCTCAAACGCTCCGTCCATCATCCCCTTTTGCATTCTTCACAAATAATGCTAGGAATAAACAATGGGACAATGTAAATATTTTGTGATATTCCCAAGCGCAACTTTTTAAAATTTTCATAAATTATGCAGCATCCCCTGTAGCGATGTCATTTCATACAAATATGTACCTTAGCCTGTAATACGATTGCAAATGTCAGGTGAGATCCCACTGGCTGACCTTTACGAAATTATGCAACTTTAGCATTCCGCCTAAATCTTAAATGGCATTTTTTACACGTAAATGGCTAGTGACATCACTGGGGTGACACTGTCTGTAAATATGAGGAAAGGAAAAAACTGAGTGGGTGAAGTACTTGAATTAATCTCAGCCTCTGGTAATTAATCCAGACACATTCAAATCCATTGTTTTTTTGCCTTTCTTGCCAGCTGTGACAGGAACCAGTCATAGGCAAATCAGCTTTGATCCTGCTCCAGTCCGAACAATGAAGTGAGAACTGCCAAGCCAGGTCCCTATCGACCGGAACATAAGCATTAGAAGAATTTTTCAACCTATTTGATCCTCTCATTAGGGTACAACTTGGTTCCTGTGGCACATTGAACATGGGACCAATGTCTGGGCATACCCATTGTGCTTAGGGCAGCTCACTGAGGAAAAGAAAAAAGACATGGATGGAATTTTCAAATTAATCTCATCCACTGATAATTACTCGGGCAACATTCCTGTCATATTTTGTTTTTTGCCCACTATACCACCTCAGACAGGAAACAGCCATATACATATCAGCCTTGGTCCTGTTTCTATGGAGGCACCCTTGCCTTAATTGCCAGGCCAGGACACCTCGGATCCAGAACACACAGAACCTCAGGCCAGTTTTGTCCTATTTGAGTCTCTTCAGTGGGGTGCAGCATAGTTCCAGTGGTACGGTCAGCATAAGACCCATGGCTGGGCACACCTGGTGCACTTACGGCATTGCACTGAGAAAAAAAACTGAAGGATGGAATGCTTGTAAATCTGGCACTGGAATTGTTTTGTAGTTTGTTCCTTGCAGCACTGCACACCTTTATGCAGCGCTGCTAAAGTTTTAGAAAATCCAAGCTCCTGTTTGTACCTGGTGTTCTTTTGTTTGAATACTTTGATAGGAAGGGCAAATGTATGTGAATTCAGCAGAAAAAAGGTATGTGCTCATTTTATAATCAGTTCAACTTGAAATATGCATAAACTTGTCATATGCAGGCTTAATTCCCAGATCGTGCTTGAAAGAATATAGAAACTAAAGGCATTTACTTACACCCATAGACGGAAAATCCCCCAATATAATCTATATTCCGCAGTAGTACATTCAGGAAGGTTTGAAATCTAGTTGTACCCAATGATGTACATGCAAGTGACCATTAATAAGGTAAAGAAACCATTAAAGTTTGATTTGTAGGCATTTCAAAATGTTTCTTGTGCCTTTTTCTGCCTTACGAGTGTAGTAGAAAAAGAATGGAGAGTGGAGGTGAGGTCTACCAAACAAATATATATATGCTAATACACATTTCTGCCACACATAGGCCTGTTGAGTATCCAACCTGCGTACAATCCTAAGGACTGAGGGGCATATGTACAAAGAAATGGCGGAGTGTGGCTTTAGCCACTTCAGAAAATCAAGGCTGAAGCATATTTACAAGAATATGGTGCAGCCTTGCTTTTCCCCCTGTGCTTTGCAAAAAACACAGTTGATGGACAGAATGTAGAACAATGTCATACATTCACCCCAGTACAAGGATCTGGGCCTAAATCCATCGTTTTTTTGCACTCCACACCACCCTGGGTTAGACACTGGCTATATGCAAATCAGCTCTGACCCTGTGCCTCATGGGAAAAGTCCAGTCCGAACTACCAAGCCATGTCTTTCCCAGACCGGAATCAAGCATCCAAGGACCGGTTTCTGGCTATCAGCCTTCATCAGCCTGGATAGCTTGACTCCAGTGGTGTGGAGAGCCTGGGACTCACGTCTGAGCATACCCAGCCCTCTCGGGGTGAAAATTGCAAAAAACACAGTTGATGGACAGAATGTAGAATAATTATTATTATTATTATTAAGCAATTTGTACCGCGCAAACTAAACCCGAAGGTATCAAGGCGCCTACCAAGAGAGAATCAAAATGCAAAGCACAACTACAAGTACGCACGCACAAAGAGGTGGGTCTTCAGAGCAGTTCTAAATGATTGTAGGGTGGAGAGAGACCTTAGTTCAAGAGGGAGAGCGTTCCACCATTTGGGGGCAAGATTGGAAAAAGCTTTACCACCCCATCTGGTTTTCCGAATACGTGGAACTGAAAGAAGAAGCCTGTTTGAGGAACGAAGGTTCCTGCCAGGATTGTAAAGAGACAAGATGGATCCAATGCCAGAAAGGCTATCTTTTGCTAGTGCCTTATAGACCATGCACATAGTCTTAAAGAGTATCCGGTCCTCAACAGGAAGCCAATGGAGCTGCTTCCTGGCAGAGGTGGCAGAAGAACGTCGGGGTAGATCCAGAACAAATCTGGCTGCAGCATTCTGGACCACCTGCAAGCGCTGTAGCTGACTTTTATTCAGTCCCGCATACAGCGCATTGCAGTAGTCCAGACGAGAGCCCAGAAGGGCAACGGCGAGTTGCTTTCTTGCCTGTAAGGAGAGATAATGCCTGATTTTCCTTAGTATGCGGATGATACCCCAGCAGGTCGATACAGTCCTGTTGACCTGTTGGCACATACTGAGGGTGGGATCAATGATAACCCCGAGGTTTTTGGCTGAGGAGGTAGGAACAGGACAGGCACCCAATGAGTCCGGCCACCACTCCCCTGACCAGATCTCCTCCTTTCCTCCAAATACCATCACCTCAGTCTTCTCCCCATTCAGTTTTAATGAATTGTGAATCATCCATTGGCCGACTGCCTCCATGCAAGATCTAAAATTGGAGGCAGTCGCCAGAACTGACTGGGAGAGAGAGACGAGGATCTGGGTATCATCCGCATAGGAAACTACCTCCATCCCGAAAGATCTGATAAGTCTGGCAAGGGGGGTCACATAAATGTTGAAAAGGGTGGGGCTGAGAGCCGACCCCTGTGGGACCCCATATTGCACAGACAGGGATGGAGATAGAAATTTGCCCAGCATAACCCTTTGCTCTCTATGATCAAGAAAGGAGGAAAGGAGCCCCAGGGCCGCACCCCGAACCCCAATCTCCCTCAGTCGAGATGTTAAGACCAAGGGAGAAAGGGTATCGAAGGCAGCCGTGAGGTCTAGAAGGATCAGGAGGGAGGTCTGCCCTCCATCCACGTGCATACGGATGTTATCAAGCACTATGGTGAGGGCAGACTCGGTGCTATGTTCCCTCCTGAACCCATGCTGGGAAAGATCCAAACAGCCTGAACTCTCCACAAAGGCAGCAAGATGTTTATTTAGGTGAGCTTCTAACATCTCTGCGGGAGCCGGGAGCAGTGAGATGGGGCGAAAGTTTTTTAATACGCCCGGGTCTAGAGAAGGTTTCTTGAGCAGTGGTTTTACTACAGCCTTTTTCCACTGCTGCGGAAAAGTACCCTCCCTCATCGCCCTATTCATGATGTCGACCAAAGGGGGCAAGAGGGATTCTCTACACTGCTTGAGGATCTTTAAAGGACAAGCATCCAGCGGTGACCCAGATTTAGTTTTATTGAGAAGAATCTCTAGGTCCTGTAAGGAGAGAGGAGGAAAAACCTCCAAACCTTCGGACAGAGAGAGCTCTGTGGGAGCAGAGTCTATAACCACGGGAGCCGGAGGTTCAGCGATAGCGGATCTCTGCGACTCCAGGGCAGTATAGATGTTCGATATTTTGGACTGAAAGAAGGAGGCTATCCTATTGCAGAGCTCCTGAGATGCAATTACCGGATCGGGAGTCTGAAGAGATATAAGAGAGTCCACGATCCTAAAAAGCTCTTTAGGAGAGGAAAGTGAAACTGTGAGGGCCGTGAAGTATTGTTGTTTGGTCCTAATCACTTCCAGCTTATATTTTTTTAGCAGGATCTTGTGGGCTTCCCTATCTTTCAGGTCCCAACTGGAATGCCATAGGCGCTCCTGTCTCCTTACTTCCTGTCTAAGGAGTCTTAGATGTTCTGAGAACCAGGGGGCTGAAGGTCTTTTCCTGGCTGAATAACATGATCGAGCAGGAGCTTGTTCATCCAGGGCCTCCATAATGGTCGTTTCATATAGTGAGACCGCCGACCGAACATCCTTCTCCTGACTTGTGAACAGACTGGGCAGCTATGGATCAAAAGAGTCTTCCCTGATGTTTTTAAGGTTCCACGTACTTCCGTCGTACTCGGAACTTTCCTAATGAAATCCTGGGTTGGGTAGGTCAGATTAAAGGGGACGGCCAGGTGATCCGACCATGACAGCAGAAAGGGATCCATTACTGTCAGCCTCTGATCATTAGAAAAGATCCCATCGAGCGTATGCCCCAACAATGTCATACATTCACCCCAGTACAAGGATCTGGGCCTAAATCCATCGTTTTTTTGCACTCCACACCACCCTGGGTTAGACACTGGCTATATGCAAATCAGCTCTGACCCTGTGCCTCATGGGAACAGTCCAGTCCGAACTACCAAGCCATGTCTTTCCCAGACCGGAATCAGGCATCCAAGGACCGGTTTCTGGCTATCAGACGTTTCCCCCTGTGCTAGCATTACGCTTTGCAGCCTAGCATCAACACAGGCACCCTTGCACCATAGTGCAAAGGTGTCCCTTCCTGCACATAAACAGTCTTTAAATGCTGTTTTGGCACTTCTATGTGTGCTGCTCAACGCTGAACACATGGAAGTTACAAAATGTCTTTTTTTTTAAGATTGTTTATGTGCAGGAAGGGTCACCTTCCTGAACATAAACTATCACAAATCGATTTGCTTTTTCCATGTGTGCTGCACAAGGCAAAAACGAGGAGAAATAAAGCATTTCTCCTTGTTTCACCAAGTTAAGACCAGGGGCCATCTGTACAACGAAGTGGCGGAGCGTGTCGTCAGCCTCCTGGGCTTAATGACACCCTCAGCCACTTCGGAAACGCAAGGCTACCCCATATTTACAAGAATGTGGTGCAGCCTTGCATTTCTCCCTGCGATGGCGCAAAGTTTCACAACTTAGCGTCAACACAAACACCCGTGCTCCAGAGTGCAAGGGCGTCTGTGTGCAGGGGAGGATTGGCTATGTGTAGGAAGGTGTCCCTTCCTGCACATAAAGGAATAAATATCCTAAAATGCCATTTTGCAACTTTCAAGTTAGAAAATGGCATTTTAAAAAGGTTTGTTTATGTAGGAAGGGACAACTTCCTGTACAGAAACAAACCATGGCATTTTGCTTTTTCCATGTGTGCTGCACACGGCAGCACACATGAAAAAAGCAAAAAACGAGGAGAAATAATGCATTGGTCCTTGCTTCGCCAACCTAAGACCAGGGTTTTCCTGGTCTTAATTTTGGCGCTGCCTCCTATGTATGCCACCCTTATACATAGGGAGCAGCGTCATATACAATGGGTGTTGCGGTGGAACGCCCACCACAACACCCACTGCATGCCCTTTCACGCTAAACATAGCGTTAAAGAGTGCCTTATGAACAAGGCAGTGTTAAGCCACGTTAATTGGCTTAACGCTACCTTGTAAATAAGGCAAGGCCCTATTGCCACAGGATCGTCGGAAAAAGTGACGATCCAGTGCCGATAGGGGCTTGTACACATGCCCCTATGTGCAAAAAAAAAGAGTATAGATTTCCATGCCTATTACTGGAATTTTCTATAAATCCATTCTGTATGGGTAAAGCAAGAATGGGCTTAATTCTGACTGTTAAAGCGGTGTTCATGAAGCAATCTTCTGCAATTAAATGCTATGTCCATTTCCAATCCAATCAGGCAAAACCGGCCATTCTATGTTCACATCGCAACAGTGCAAGGAAAAATGACCATAATGTACTGACGTTAAAGATCTGACTTGAATTACATCATGATAAGAATCATTGTAAAAGAACATCTATTAAAAAAATAAAGCTAACGAATTTTGTAGATAAAAATGTATACACATTTGTGGGATGGAGCTCAATTCCTGGTACTTCCAAAAACACTGGATTTTGTCTGGAGTAACAGGGGGCTTTAGTCCAACATTTTCCAGGAGTTCAACCCTGCAACATTACCCACATATTTTGCGCTGCAAGGAAATATGTTTATGCATATATTTCACAGGTCCCGAAAACTTTCATAGTGCACGTCAACATTCACCATGAAGTATTTAAATATTGGCAGGTTTGAGATAAACGTCCTAGAATGTTGCAAGCCTTGTACCAAAATGTTGTGATAAATGTGGAGTTGTATTATTGATTTTATACACATTTCCACATGAGCAATTGAGTGCTGCATTATTTTAACCTTAGAGATTTGCTCAAGTTGCACAGAACCCGATAAAATGAAACACTTTGGTTAGCTTATGGGCATTTCCATTAGAATAATTGCTACTTAGAGAAATGTCTGTTACATAACGAGGTGCCAGGTAATTATATGTGAATCATCTCACTTGAGTGGCAAAGCTTTCCTGCTGTCCTCTGTTTACATTCCTGGTAGACAGAATAACGATTCCCTACATTCACGTATTCCCTTATCTAATTTACAACACCATGGAGAAGTGTGACTCAATGGTTAGAGCGGCAGACCCTGATGCAGAGGTCTGGCCCGGACCAGGGTTCAATTCCTGCCTCGGTGATTCGTGGGCTCAATTTCCCCCGACCTGATAATTCTCGCCTCGGTTCCTATTCCAATCATGGGTCCCACTCTGCTACTATGGGCAATAGCTTGCTTAATCTGCACGGCAGCCCCAACAGTGCTAGGATGCCTGGCTTCACCTTGGGGGTGCTCAGGAGTGGGCACTTCTCAGGGAAAGGCCAGGAAGGGTTCCACAGCGGTATGTGCACAGTACCTAAGAGACCCCTTCAGGGGTGATTCGGAACGCTATATAAATGCACTACATTTACATCGAGCAACCCTACAATTCCTCTGTCATATTTAGTGGTGGACTGAATTAGTAAACTTCCAATGGCTTTGCTAGAGACAGTGCTTACTCAGTTCTGATGAGAGAGTTGCTAAATCCTAAATACAAATAAAACAACAAACCTTCAGAGGAAAAACGAAATGCCACAAGATAACTGAAAAGTGTCATCTTACAATCCTGCTTGATCAACATTTTTCACAGGCAAAAGGCAAGCGTTGCTTCTTTATATGCAAGTTTGGTACCTATTTGTTTTCATGTTGTACAGACTTTTGTCCATTTGTCACAATTAACTGATCACAGCATTGTTGTAATAATAAACTCGGTCACGATTAAGGATCCCAGTGTTCTGATATTTATTTACTATACATTTGTGTCTGTAACATTCCATTTTTGTTAATTCTCTTTTTATGTGTATTTATCTATTTTTTGACAAAATGTTTTCATTTTCAACATTAACTTAACCAATCATACACTTGCAATAGGATCCCTCGTGGGTTTTAGTGTTATCAGAAGCCACATTTAATGCATCACTCATTTGCAATACGCTCACATGGCATTAACATTTTAGTATACGTGCACATCGAAACAGTTTAAACATATATTAAAATAACGTGTCCCTCATTTAACGCTCCTGTGAGTCACTCTACAGAGCCATTCACCTGGCAGTTATGATTGACTCTATCCAAGATGGTTGTATGATAGAGGCATGCATGGCTAAATCACGCGTTCCTCTACCAAGGAGCTTGAACCACTAATGCGTCCGAACCACGCATTTCTTTATCATGCATGCCTTCACCACGGAATTTCGTGATAAATGCATGAATGGAAAGGGTATGCTTTGCTAAGGTCACAACCCCTCTTTGCCGCCCATATCTACAAACCCCCTACCTGCCTCCCCCCACCCTGAGGTCCAAATACCCTGATCCTTCCCAGCCCCCATACTGTCCCTAACCCTTACTATACACTACCCCGACACCCTTCCACCCCACGCTGTCCTTAAAACTACCATAACCCCTTACACTACCTGTAGCCTAAAACAGTAACCCCTATTTTAAGAAACTACTCCGACCCCCACCCACAAAGCTCTAAAAAAAACACTCCACCCTCCCCTAAGCCCTAAAAAAATACCCGACTACCCATGCCCCTCCCCTGAACCCTTAACCCTAGAACCTTATTCCTCAACATACACTACCCTGACCCCCTCCCACTCTGCGCTGTCCCTAAAACTACCCGAACCCCTTCCACTTCCCTTAGGCCTAATACCTTAATCCAACATTTAAAAAAACTATCCCAACCCTGAAAAATACCATGACCCCCCAGCCCTGAAAACTACCCCCAACCCTCATCCTCATCCCTGGAAACGACCCCTGACCTCCACAGCCTTGAAATTGACAGCGAGCCCTTTCAGCCCTGAAAACGACCCGACCCCCTTCCCTGAAAACGGCCCCAACCCCCTCAGCCCTTATACGACCCGACCCTCCCAACCCATACAAACTAACCTCCCAAAACCAGGCCCTAGCCCCACTTACTTCACAGCATCCTCTCTTCCTTGTCATTTTCCTGTTTCCTCCGAGCTGCAACCAGCAGCTAGAAGTCGTACTGATTGAACCACTCATATGCGTGGTTAGGACATATGTGTGTTTAAGGAAAGCGTGGTAGCGCTTGCGTAGTCGGAACACGTGTGGCGCAGCCCGCGTTGTTTCGACTATTGCCCATCAAAGATCGCTCATATAAAGAAATAGATTCTGTATTTTTCTACATTTATAAATAGACAAAGAAATAGATGGTTTTCTGTTCATCTGTAAAAATCAGTAAAAATCAGTAAAAATGCTAAACTGGGGCCTCATTCATAATACATGCAACTAAGAGAGCGAGATAAAAAAAACAGCAAAACTAATCCTGATTCTCAAGAAGCCTGGGCAAAATCAGAGAATCAGAGAAATGTTGGTAATTCCGCTTTACTATGGTAATGCAGAAGCACTCCTAAAATAAAATTATGCTGATGTATCTGCGGAATTAAAAATCATGCAGTGGTTTCAAGAATTTAGAAACCACTGCATACCACTCGCCGCCCTTGTGTACTCTGCAGTGATTCAAACTTTTAATCACTGCAGAGTATGTAAGGGTGCTGAGTGATATACATTGATTTCTAAACTTTAGAAATGACTGCTTATGCCACAATTTGCATTAGTTTGGGATATGATGCATCACAAATTAGGATATGCGTTGGACAGTAAATCCCACCTTAATACTTTGCGCCAAGTTTGCGTCACAAGAGTAATTGGCTCCTGCTGACAGACCAGTCCAAATCCGCATGAACTTGAAATAACCTTTCTGAAATGGAATGGAGGAAAAGATTCTCAGAATAAGCTGCACGTCATCAAGTCTATTGTTGTAAAAGATTAAACTTTATAACACATATCAATGTTGTTGACGCTTCATGATGGTGCGCGTGTCTATCATTCATTTGGAAAGCAGCCAGTCATCAGATTTAACTATATAGTATAATGTGCTGTTCTAGTAGCTCACAGATCCATATGTTAGTCAGAGGACCAGAAAAGAAAATGGGAATTCATTCATTCAAATCTTTATTTCGGTTAGACTAACCATAAAATAATCGTTTACATAAGAACCAATACAATCTCTAAAAACAAATAGTACCAGTAGTAACAATTTCAGTTTCCAGTTGATAGGAGGCCATAAAGAAGGGTCATGATAAACAATACAGTATTTTTCCGAAGGGAACTTAATAACACCAGATAATTGCAATTCCTAATCCACTACTATGATCAATCAGTCCCTAGTTCGCTAAATGCATGGGAAATACACTGTTTAAAGATTTGCAACAGATATAAATATTAATATTAATAAATACCAGGTGCTAATATTGATTAATATTATTAACAACAATAAGACATGTTAAAAGACGAATAACATTTTAAAAGGTATTTCATCCATTTCATATAACAAAATTTAGATGTGCAAATAACTCAATATCTTATCCACCAGAAGACCAAAACCATGTCAACATCATTACCAATTTTTGTGTCAGATGCCTTGACCTTTCACCTAAACTATTACAGTTTCAGACCTTGTCTTCTTCATACTATTGCTACAGCAAAAAGATATCGGCTTAGGCTAAATACAATGGTCTGTGTAGTATCAGCTTTAAGCACTCCTTCTGCTTCCCTAATACGTCTGAATCCTATGAGGCGACAAATGGGTTTTAACCACTTCTTCCTACTATGTTGGTATGCTGGACAGAGAAATATAACATGGGCCTCATCCTCCCTTGCGCTCATGTCGCACAACTCACATTTTTCAAGCAAGTCATCTCCTATACGACCTTTGTTACATGCCCATTTTGATGTGTTGGCTTTGATGTGGAGAATGCCATAACGGAACTTTAAGTACAGTGTTTTTGCCAAAGTTGGCAAAATTTCGGCCATAAGTCTTTCAAATCTGCTTTCACTCTTTACTTCAAAATATTTAAGGGTCAATACTCCAGTTTTTGAGTTATATATTGTAGAACTTAGGACAGAACCCCAGAACCTTTCCCGCAGTAGCTTTTTGCTAGTTAGGGTCAGAGATCCTGGGTCTGTCCAATAATGCTAATAACTACATACCACTCGCCGCCCTTGTGTACTCTGCAGTGATTCAAACTTTTAATCACTGCAGAGTATGTACGGGTGCTGAGTGATATACACTGATTTCTAAACTTTAGAAAGGACTGCTTTTGCCACAATTTGCATTAGCTTGGGATATGATGCATCACAAATTAGGATATGCGTTGGACAGTAAATCCAACCTCAATACTTTGCGCCAAGTTTGCGTCACAAGAGTAATTGGCTGCTGATGACAGACCAGTCCAAATCCGCAAGAACTTGAAATAACCTTTCTGAAATGGAATGGAGGAAAAGATTCTCAGAATAAGCTGCACGTCATCAAGTCTATTGTTGTAAAAGATTAAACTTGATAATACATATCAATGTTGTTGACGCTTCATGATGTTGCGCTTGTTTATCATTCGTTTGGAAGCAGCCAGTCATCAGACTTAACTATATAGTATAAGGTGCTGTTCTAGTAGCTCACAGATCCATGTGTTAGTCAGAGGACCAGAAAAGAAAATGGGAATTCATTTTCACACCTGGTCTCTAAAGTATAAAAAGTTACTCCATCATTTCCTTTAGTGGTATATCAGTGAATTCTTTCAAGCTATAGAGGAAGTGGATATTAACCATCAATTAGCAGATGCTCTTTTACTTGCCTGTGTGTCATGAGACACATGGAAAAATTAAGCTTAATACACAGAGAAATGAGATGATAATACTAAATATGAACTGTTAACATTTGTAGGGACAGAATGCTGATTTTAACATGGTTATCAGAACATTTTAAGGGGCGATTCACAAAAACAGGTATGAGTGTGGGAAGCTCTCTTTTAGGTACTCTTACAGGAATATTCTTTTATGCATTCTTATAAACCCTTGTGAATTGGCACCAACACGTTCAACTTCTTGTTAGTAAAAGTGCAAACTGGGGCCTCATTCATAATACATGCAACTAAGAGAGAAAGAAAACAAACTGCTAAACAAATCCTGATTCTCAAGAAGCCTGTGCAAAATCAGAGAATCAGAGGAATGTTGGTAATTCCGCTTTACTATGGTAATGCAGAAGTACTCCTAAAATAAAATGATGCTGCTGTATCTGCGGAATTAAAAATCATGCAGTGGTTTCAAGAATTTAGAAACCACTGCATACCACTCGCCGCCCTTGTGTACTCTGCAGTGATTCAAACTTTTAATCACTGCAGAGTATGTAAGGGTGCTGAGTGATATACATTGATTTCTAAACTTTAGAAATGACTTCTTATGCCACGATTTGCATTAGTTTGGGATATGATGCATCACAAATTAGGATATGCGTTGGACAGTAAATCCCACCTTAATACTTTGCGCCAAGTTTGCATCACAAGAGTAATTGGCTGCTGATGACAGACCAGTCCAAATCCGCAAGAACTTGAAATAACCTTTCTGAAATGGAATGGAGGAAAAGATTCTCAGAATAAGCTGCACGTCATCAAGTCTATTGTTGTAAAAGATTAAACTTGATAATACATATCAATGTTGTTGACGCTTCATGATGTTGCGCTTGTTTATCATTCGTTTGGAAGCAGCCAGTCATCAGACTTAACTATATAGTATAAGGTGCTGTTCTAGTAGCTCACAGATCCATGTGTTAGTCAGAGGACCAGAAAAGAAAATGGGAATTCATTTTCACACCTGGTCTCTAAAGTATAAAAAGTTACTCCATCATTTCCTTTAGTGGTATATCAGTGAATTCTTTCAAGCTATAGAGGAAGTGGATATTAACCATCAATTAGCAGATGCTCTTTTACTTGCCTGTGTGTCATGAGACACATGGAAAAATTAAGCTTAATACACAGAGAAATGAGATGATAATACTAAATATGAACTGTTAACATTTGTAGGGACAGAATGCTGATTTTAACATGGTTATCAGAACATTTTAAGGGGCGATTCACAAAAACAGGTATGAGTGTGGGAAGCTCTCTTTTAGGTACTCTTACAGGAATATTCTTTTATGCATTCTTATAAACCCTTGTGAATTGGCACCAACACGTTCAACTTCTTGTTAGTAAAAGTGCAAACTGGGGCCTCATTCATAATACATGCAACTAAGAGAGAAAGAAAACAAACTGCTAAACAAATCCTGATTCTCAAGAAGCCTGTGCAAAATCAGAGAATCAGAGGAATGTTGGTAATTCCGCTTTACTATGGTAATGCAGAAGTACTCCTAAAATAAAATGATGCTGCTGTATCTGCGGAATTAAAAATCATGCAGTGGTTTCAAGAATTTAGAAACCACTGCATACCACTCGCCGCCCTTGTGTACTCTGCAGTGATTCAAACTTTTAATCACTGCAGAGTATGTAAGGGTGCTGAGTGATATACATTGATTTCTAAACTTTAGAAATGACTTCTTATGCCACGATTTGCATTAGTTTGGGATATGATGCATCACAAATTAGGATATGCGTTGGACAGTAAATCCCACCTTAATACTTTGCGCCAAGTTTGCCTCACAAGAGTAATTTGCTCCTTCCTGACAGACCAGTACAAATCCGCATGAACTTGAAATAACCTTTCTGAAATGGAATGGAGGATAAGATTCTTAGAATAAGCTGCACATCATCAAGTCTATTGTTGTAAAAGATTAAACTTGATAACACATATCAATGTTGTTGACGCTTCATGATGGTGCGCTTGTCTATCATTTGTTTGGAAAGCAGCCAGTCATCAGACTTAACTATATAGTATAAGTTGCTGTTCTAGTAGCTCACAGATCCATATGTTAGTCACAGGACCAGAAAAGAAAATGGGAATTAATTTTCACATCTAGGGGTCCAATAGATGGCGGGCGGACTTTGTCCGCCCACCACCCTAACAGAGATCGGGACCGCCCGCCATAAGGGTGGGGGTCCCTTTGGGGCTATTAGGATGTGCCCGCCACAGTGGCGGGCACATTCTATATGTTTTACATTGTGGCGGGCGGTGCTCTCTGCACCGCCCGCCACAATGCAAAACATAAGTTGATGCATTTACAGTTGCAAAGCGGCAGGCACCGTGCGGTGCCTGCCGCTTTGTATATGTAAATGTGGGTAGGTAACCCTCATGTGAGATTATGAGTGTGATTTTAGGATCGTGTGACATGCGTTCCTGGAAAAAATTAGGTTCAAGGGTCATATGATGTCACTTCCTGTGATGTCATTAAGGTCAACAGGTATGTGCTGGAAGATGGTTTATAAGTAGGCATAGGTAGGTACCTACAATCACAAATAAGGTCCAGACATGTCTCAATAAATTAATCCTTGCTCCACACTTGGTAGCTTGGCTGATGGGCAGTCAAGCTTAACTCTGGAGACAGGAGTGTAAAGCATTTCACAGAACCAAAAAAGTAAATAAGTAAAAGACACAACAAAATAAAAATCCAACACCAATTTATGAAAATAGAGAATATTTTTATCTTGAAAATGGCACCAAAATGACAAACATCCAATGTAGGGAACCAGAGATATGAATTTTTAAAGTTAGAATAGCAAAATGTGTTTTCTAGAACTCAAAGCACCATCCGCGGCTTTCTGGTTATGCTGGACTGGGACCAATTAAAGTTTCAAGCTGACCACGATGGAACACGAGCCGGATATGTTGAGTGGTTGGGGCCGGTCAAGATTTTACCTTCACACTTAGTCACTTTTAAGGAGCTTTTTCTCTCGCCGTACAGCGATCAGGTCATCGGATCCGGATTTTGGTTCAACAGGGATGGCCTGCTGCAGCAAAGTGCCTCGGACTGGAGGTCTTTTTCTTAGTTGTCGATGGCGAGGAACTCTGGAGCTTTTAACAGGGCAAACCTGCACGGTCAGGCCGAGTCACGGTTTAATGTCACTGCCTTGACTATCGTTGTCGATTCCGGTCTTCTCTTAAAGCTTTTTCACAAAAGCTGCCAAAAAGTAGCTCAAACTTTCAGATCTTCTTCTGAAAGGTTCCTTGGGGTCAGAATGGGTCAATCGCACCAGCCAAGGGTTTAGAAGCTCTGGTTTGCCTCATGGGGTCTAGGATGCCAACTCCCACAATGCACCTGGTCAATCCAAGTGAAATCCAGGAAAAGCTGGTCAACTGGTGTTGAATTTGTAGTAGATGTTGCAGGTGGCTTCTCACAGCACGTTCTACCTGTTGCAGATCAGGGAGTCCACTTCTTATCTTTCAAGACAGGCAACATCCTTCTGTTGTAGAGCCTTTAGAGTTCAGCAGGTGCAGTCCTTCTGAGTGCAGTCCTCTCTTGTGCAGTCCAAGGGTCCAGCTGGGCAGTCCATCTTCTCCAGATGTTTCAGGCAGGGATCTGAGGTGCTCTTGCAGCTCTCTCACATTTATTCTTTATTCTAGGCTGGCAAAAAGGGGGCAACCCCAACCAATGGGTTTCAAGTTGCCAACCTCCGTCATGAGAACTTCCTGGGACTAGTGGTTATCAATTTGCATATAAATGTGAAGAAAGTTGCAATAAGAAACAAATGTAATGATATTCCTTAAGTATTGACCTGTAGCCACAACTCCTGCACTACTACTGTGGGACTCACTACTAGTACAATGGCCATTGGTAATTCCACTATGCTGGGAATGACAGCTGATTGCAAACTATGATGGAATAACATGCAGGTGACTGCATTTCTGCTCCATTTCTCACTTCTTGTTCTCCATATTTATGTAAGTGAATGTGGAATTAAGCATAGTAAATGTATACATATATAACATTATTTTGGTTCTGACTATTTAGGCCAAAATATTTTTGTTAACAATATTATGAAATAAAATCCATTCCATGATGAAAAACTCGAGGCAGCAATGTCCACCTGCTTGGTAACTTGAGGAGCCCAATATGGATAAACTGGCCGCTCATAATATACGGTAACATTATAACTACGGCTCTGTGACCCAGGTTTAACTGGGGGGCTCTAAATGAGCATAAAAGTTGCAATTGTTTTCTTCCTCCAATAGCTGCCTCACAGTTGCTTCTGAACAAACTGACTTTGTTAAGAGAATGTACCTTCTATAACCTAATTGGCTCCTGCTGACAGACCAGTCCAAATCCGCATGAACTTGAAATAACCTTTCTGAAATGGAATGGAGTAAAAGATTCTCAGAATAAGCTGCACGTCATCAAGTCTATTGTTGTAAAATATTAAACTTGATAACACATATCAATGTTGTTGACGCTTCATGATGTTGCGCTTGTCAATCATGCGTTTGGAAAGCAGCCAGTCATCAGACTTAACTATATAGTAAAAGGTGCTGTTCTAGTAGCTCACAGATCCATATGTTAGTCAGAGGACCAGAAAAGAAAATGGGAATTAATTTTCACACCTGGCCTCTAAATTATAAAAAGTTACTCCATCATTTCCTTTAGTGGTATATCTGTGAATTCTTCCAAGCTATAGAGGCAGTGGATATTAACCATCAATTAGCAGATGCTCTTTTACTTGCCTGTGTGTCATGAGACACATGGAAAAATGATGCTTAGTACACAGACAAATGAGATGATAATACTAAATATGAACTGTTAACATTTGTAGGGACAGAATGCTGATTTTAACATGGTTATCAGAACATTTTAAGGGGCGATTCACAAAAACAGGTATGAGTGTGGGAAACTCTCTCTTAGGTACTCTTACAGGAATACTCTTTTATGCATTATTATATAACCTTGCGAATTGGCACCAACACGTTTAACTTCTTGTTAGTAAAAGCGCAAAGAGTGCACACTCCTTTCTATGTGTGGTAAATGTATATGAATATTCACTGAATATTTCCATTTTAGATGTTTAGGGTTCAATTCACAAAGGCATGTAAGAATATTCTAAAAGTACTACAAGTGTACACAGTAATATTTTAAATACTCTGAAATACTTTTCTGATCACCCACCTCCCACTCCAGTTTTCCGAGCTTCAGAACTCAATATGGGGATAACATTACCTTATTATTGCAGATTGAAGCTAAATGACGGAGAAATGAGTGGTGACATGCAGCAATATTTCAACTCCAATTTTCCCTATCTTTTCCCCGTTATTACCCCCAATGTGTTCCTGATATAAAATTGTCGCATATTTTCTAGGCAATACAGTGGTAAAAATTTGGTATTGCCACATCAATTTCAATGTACAGTACGGGAAGAACGAGCTACATATTTTCACAATTAACAGAAACGACCGGTGAACCAATAATCTCAGAACCAGGAAATGAAGAAGGGGAGGAAGCCTGAACCTTAGTATTCTTTAAAAAAATGCCTCAAGTAGACATACCGTACTGATTTTCTTTTAATCACAGGCACTCTTTTTAAGTTATTACCCTTTTATGACTTGTATTTTAACCATTTTTACCAGTGAGGAAACTTGAGGATGAACTACGAATTACCAGTTCAATTATGGAAATTTAAGAAAAATTGTGACGATAGTTATTATTCCGATTTTATCTGAAATTAATGCACTTTGACAGACTTCATTGTCAAAATAAAGTATTTTTTAAATTGAATAGACCTGGGCACTTGAGGTTTCATGACAGTCAACAGTACGCTTCTGCTCAATATAATTTAATCCTGCCACATTAATGAAGTTAGATGTTTTTTGATGAAAAGCTATTAGCATAATCCCTCATTAACTATGTTTCAGATAACTGCAGCACATGCTCATGTAGTGAACTATTATTTGTCTGAAATTCTACAAAAAGTTTCAGGCCACCACCTTGCTGAATCAAACTTGCACACGGGTAAGTAAACCACATTGATGTGACTGTAAAAACCACAATGTTCCTTGTAAACCAGGCTGACCAGATGTCCTCATATGGGCGTGGATGACTAAAGGCCTAAGGGGAAGCACCTGTAGGCCAGGTGGGTGTTACTAGAATGCTCATAATCCTTTTAATCACGATGAACTTAAAAAGATTGGCTTGGGTGTGAGCCTATGCATTAAGTAGCAACTACTCTCCAGTGTGTGAATCCGAAATCGCCGCCATTTTAGTGTAATCATGTTTGCCGAGAATAAAATACTCCAGTTTGCAGACACGTGGCGACAACTCACCTGAGAAATTCTACTATTTGTATATACATGTTTATAGAGATAACTCTAACCACTAGTATATGTAGTAGACCTGTACTCTCTACCATTCCTATGTGACTTTTAGAGTTTATCCATTTGTATCTCTTCCTTCAGTGACGTTACAACTTGTACATTTGCAATTTTTTCTGTTTGTATCTCTTCCTTGTGTGACTCTACAACTTGTACATTTGCAATTTTTTCTGCTTGTATCTCTTCCTTGTGTGACTTTACCACTTGTACATTTGCAAATTTGTTTTCTGTTTGTATCTTTTATGTAACTCATGTCATCCTAAATCCTTATGTATCGCAACTGGTTCTTATGCAAAGTGCTCTGACACCTTCGGTTAATGTTCGCACATTAGAAAATCGCATTAAATAAAATAAAATAAAAATAAAATAAAATAAATAAAAGAGAGAAATATTTCACAGCAGGGAACAATGGAGTGAGACTGACTGCACACAATGTAACATGTCTAAGAACAAGGTCACATACACTGTAGCTCAGCGTCTGGAAAAAAAGAATAATGTGTTCTTTCTCTAATCTGATGTCATCAAAGTGCCTGGCCCGCAGCAAACACTGGTGTATTGTTCAATTTTTAACATTGTAGGAATTGCGTTTCATAAACCAGCGCCACATGTGTGTGTGCTTTATTGTTATGTGCGTTTGTCGCAGAAGGGTGGGTTGTTTCTGCTGGGGATGCCAGATAAAGGACGTCAGCGAGGGATTGCCAGGGGTCACAGCTGCTACCTCTGGCTGGCCAGTCGTTCCCTCTGTGCTCGGAGGTGATGAAAGCAACAGGAACAGAACAATTACCAGGCTCTTATGTCCTCATTACGAGTTCAGCTGATTATGGTGCGTGGATACCGGAGAGCTGGAATTCCAGATTCCGATTGTATTCCTACAGGGAACCGATTTTCTCTCTGGAATGGAAAATAATTACACTGGCTCTTAGATTCTGCAGGATTTTCAATGTGGTTTCCTCCGATTTCGGGTAGAAATCGCCAGGCATGTTTTGCCTTGCAGGTGGAATATATCAGGAAAAGGACTGTGGAGGTTAGGAGGGAGGGGATGAGGTAAAGGGCAAACATGATTATAATCCAGGGGCATTGTCTGCTCCGCCTATACAGCTGCTTGGGTCAGATGGGACTGGGTGTGCTGCTGCCTGCAACCATGCAGCCTGGAAAAATACCCAGTGCCTCTGGGCTCAGAATTAAGGGGCCTGGAGTTTACAGCAGTGCTTAATTTGAGACGGTGCTTTCCGGTGCTCAGCACGGTCACTTAATTGGTTTCCAGTGCTCAGCACGGCACCTAATTGTCAACACCATACTTAACACACTGTACCACATGGTGGTGCTGCTCATCTAATTTAGAGATGAGCAGAACAACGGTTGTTTAGGAATACAATATACTTAAAAAAATTGCTAACACCTACCGCTCCAGCCATTCCTTTAGCTTTGGGGACCTGGAATATTCTTGACTGTCCTCATGTAACGTAACTGGTGCTATGTAAAGCGCTCTGATACCCGATTCGGTTTGGGTCTGGTTAGCGCTATATAAAACTCTGCAAAAAAAAAAAAAAATAAATGTCAATGCGAGAGATATGGTTAGTCGTTGTTTTGGCATCGATGACAAGGGCGATGGGTGGTGCAAGCTGCAGTGGCTTCCTGGTCACAGCCCTGGCCCTTAATATTTTACAAATTAAGCACTGGTTTACAGACCCAATAATTGCGGGTCCAAAGACACTAGGACTTAACGGTGGAATCATTTCACCTGGAGGTATTGTTCTGGGTGCAATTCCGCCACTTTCAATGACGGCCACAGAGGTTGGCTTACTTTTTTCTGCCCATACTTTTCCAGCAAAAAACAGGTTCCCGGGTGTCCCACAGTGGTAAAGGGGATCGACCAGGTAGGGTTGTTTGGGTCTCAAAGAAGTTTGCAATCTCACTTCTGTCTCCCCTGACATTTTGTTTACTAGATGTCCATGGGCCTGATTAACAAGACTAGAGAAGAAACTTTTGAAATGTGTTTGTACATGATGACTCTCATGCTCAGAGAAAAATCCCTGCTTTTGATAGGATTCACAATGGATCCAGGAGTGCTCGAGAAAATTTCCATCAAATATAGATGACTTTGAATACCACAATTTATACCTGTATAGTGTACACTAAGAGGAAATATAGAGATGTGGAAATCTGGTGCAAATATGCATTTTCTAATTTTTTTATTGTTCCAAGAGGAAAATACTTTGCTCCTTGAAGAAACCCTTTTCTCTGTACCCACATCTAATACCTGGATGTTCACTCATTATTTTCCTTTTGAGAGCAACCTTCACAGGAGTAATTTTAAATGTTTAGAGGATGGAAAAGGGGACCTGCACGAGGCAAGTAAAAACGTACAAACAAGTGTATTTGTTTCCCTGTTTTCTTTATATAGACCAATCCAGAAATCCTGCTTTTAACACTATACTTGTGATTGCGAGATTTACATCCTGTTGGTTGAATTTCCACTTTTATAAATGCACTTAATAATGACAAAAATACATTACTCCTAATTATTTGAATCATGATTAGAAAAGTACTTTCTCATACTTTTTGTGTGCACCTGAGCTGATTTAACTGTGCAAATTCTATGTTGATGGGGAACTTAGGCACTCATTGCAAGAGAAGTTACTAGCGAAATCAGGACTAGAATCCATGCATGAAAACCGTACCCCAGATTTTTGTGCCACAAACATTTCATCCCAAGAACCTGGCAAATGTGCAAGTAAGTGAGGGTAAAAGCATGTGATGTATGATGCAAATAGTGCACTGTCCCTGCGTGTGCAACACTACAGTGCTCTGACACCTTCGGGTAAAGTCAGCGCTTTATAAAAATGCATTAAATAAATAAATAAATAAATAAATAAATAAATAAATAAATAAACTAGTGCATGCAAACTGGATAAGTGTTCACTTTTATGTAAAATGCGCTGCCTCAGAGAGCGCATTACCTCCTCGTTAGTCTTCCTCGCCACATGACTTACAGAGTGAGCTTCAGCTCCACGACAGAACCCTCCAAAGTAAAAAAAGCCTCCCATCCCCTCCCAACATGGCCGACCAGTCACCCCTGACCTCTATAAGAGGCGGGCCGGCCCAACCAACAGCCTGAACCACCAAGCAAACAATGAAGCCGATAGCCAGACAGGGAGGGAACTCATGTGGCGAGGAAGACTATACTCGGAGTAATGAAGATTACCGGTAAGTAACCGGGGCATTAGGCAAAGGCGGAGTGGTCGTTTGAAGCAGCAGCTCTGTCTTTCACAATGCTAGCTGCTCATGGCCTGCTTTATAAGGGGGAACAGGCATTCCACTGCAGGAAGGTCCAGTGAGTGGCTGGACCCACCCGAGAGGCTGTGGACCTCTTCTCTCCCCTTCTCAAAGGACACCCTCAGGGGAGCATTGACCCTGGACCACCTCTTTGTGGTGCATAAAGAGTGTTTTCTGTATCATTGATGTGTGGAAAACTTTTCACAAAGGTGGTTTTGCCATTGAATTTGCAATGCATGCTAATGGTAATATGTGGAAATGTCGGGTCTCCTCAAAAATTGAGTGGCACTTTAAAAAGTGCTGATGATTGTCTTCAGATGATAAATAGCATGGCATAATAAAAATGCAGTGCACTTTCCTGTTACTTCAAAAAATACAGTCAGGTTTGGGTTTTCAATTTTTTTAATTTATACATTATAAATGTTCCCATCATATTTCAGAATAGGGGCCAACATTCTTAAACAATTAGTACATCTTCCTCGGTGGGTTTATTCACTGGACTGGGTGCATATTTACATATTTTTCAAATTCAAAATGACTTCAAAATTAATTCTGGAAACCTGTGATTGTTTCAGGTTTATAATTGTCTGTACTGGAAACTATTTAGAGATTCACAAGAAGGGGTGTACAAATACAGCTCTGTATGTGTAACTGAACAATTGTGAATGGAAAAGTGTTTGCAGTAGTGCATTCACACTTACACGTTTACAATTTTTTCCTCCAAAGTTAAAAATATTTCCCCCCATATATAAACCCCTTTCTCTATATCTCCATCAAATTTTAAAGTGTTCTTTTTCCTTTCCACTCTGGGATGGATTCGTTTTTGTGATCGACAGAAGTACATTTTAAAAAATTTCCAGGGTAGGAATGAATCTTGAAGAACTTGGCGAACCCTAACAAATGTGTGGGTTTTGTGTATAATCTCGAACGGTCGGGGCATCAGTACTTCCTATGGCCAGCCCCAACCCCTTGGACAAGATGTGCTCATGTGCAGCATTACACCATATTTAGGTTGATAATATGCAGGGAAAATCATTTTACGAGTGAAAAATAATTTTTGGGGGAAATTCAATTGTGAATGTACACTCACAAGTCAATCCAGTTTCAAATTTAAGTGCAACATAAATTGGAAATGGCATTTGTAAATCAGGCCCAAAGACTCAATATCTATTTTTGTATATTTCATATGATAAAGAGATATTTGGAAATATATTTAGGGGGCTGATTACGGTGAGGCCTGTAAAGGCTCCGACCGCGGGGCTATGTTGTAATGGGCCGCTAGGTTTACGTTCCGACCGCCTCATTATGATGGAGGCGGTTGGAAAGTACACCGGCCGGTCATCCTGTCTGGCTTCCGACGGGCTCAGAGAGCCCGTCTGCCAATCGAAAGCCATCTAGTAATCTCAAGGATGGGCCGTTCCCCCTTGTGATTACATTGCACGGTTTCCAACATGGTTTTCATGCCAGCCTGTCCTATATGAAAACCATGTTGGAAAGCGTGTTTGGGGGATCCCAGCAGGGCCCCCCTTGGTGCACGGCCTCCGGTTGGAGGCTGACGGGTCAACTATGATGTCCCCCTGTTAATCCTTGCACCTTGTGGCAGGCACCTTGTGGGGCCTGCCATGGGGTGCAGGGATGAACTGCACCTACCTTTCCTCAATGGGAGCTTGTTTCACAGCGAGTTTACATTTGTAACATGAGCTCCCATTGAGGAAAAGGAGCATGCAACCGAACATTGTTGGGTCGCATTGAAATGAGTCAGTACGGAGTTCCAGAGTCCCATGGCAGCAGTACACAGATGAAATCTTTGACGGCCCTGATATTTTAAAAACAGGGGGACAAGCCAGTAAGCTCTTGGAGAGCACTTCATGCTTCAGCACAGCAAAAAGGCAGCAGACAGCAGTCCAACACAGCAATTAAAGCAGTTAGCAATGTGGAAGTCCCTCCTGGCAGTGTGGCAGCGCCTCTTGGCAGCACAGAAGTCCTTCTGGCAATGTGCAGATGTAGAGCCAGCGATTTTGGGTTACAGGTCCCAAAAGTGTCTGACTAGATGGGGGTCAGAGACCCAGTACTTCTACCCAAAAGTACCTTTTATGTGGAAGTGACTTCAAAGGGACTTTTGGAATGCACAGGGTGGAGACAGGATACTACCATTTAAGTGAAGTGTTACCTCCTCTCCTTCCGTCTTCCCAGGATGACCCATCAGTATGTAGATGAACGTCCTGTGTTGTGGCTGTGTAGAAGGAATGCACCAATTTTGCTGTCAACCAGTCAATCCCAGAAGCGTATTAGAGAGAAGCTGTCAGCAGACAGAACATTAAGTGCAGAGGAATGGCCACTTTCTGAAAGTGGCATTTGTAAAACAGTAAAGTTAAATCCATCCTCACCAGCAGGCAGGATTTATCAATATTATTTCAAACATATAAAACATCAAAAAGCTACTCATCTCAGATCGGGAATTACAGTTTAAAAGATTATTGAGGAATTCCCAATGCTACTGTATGAGAGAGGTAGGCCTCACAATAGTGATAAATGAAATAGGCTGTTTATCACTACCAGGCTATGCAAACCATACAGGTACATGTCCTACCTTTTACTTACATAGCACCCTGCCCTTAGGGCTACCTAGGGCCTACATTAGGGGTGACTGATATGTAATTAAAGGGGAGTTTTGGTACTTGGTACATAGTTTAAAATGTCAAGCTCCAATGGCAGTAAACTGCACACACAGGTCCTGCAATTGCAGGCCTGAGACAGGTTTGAAAGGCTACATCTGTGAGTGGCACAATCAGTGCTGCAGCCCAGCCACTACTAGCATTTAACTTACCGGCCCTGGGTATATGGTATACCTCTTCACAAAGCAAATCACAAGGCAGAAAATTAAATATGTCAATCAGGTGTATAATAATCATAAATCTGTTTAGGGGAGAAGCATATGCACTTTAGCACTGGTTAGCAGTGATAAAGAGCTCAGAGCCCTAAAGCAAACAATACCAGAATTAGTAAAGCAGGAGGTAAAAGGCAAAAGGTCTGGGGAAACACCACCCTAAGTATGCCAGATCTAGCACCATCCTATTAATATGTGTTCTTGACTGTGGATATCCTACTGGTTAGCCTTTCAAATGTGTGGAGGTGGCAAAGCAATTGCAAGATGTAGGTAAGCATGTGATATATATGTAGTAAGAACCTGCCCGGAGGACGCCAAGCACTATAGAAGGCCAATAGCATAGGACAAAAACAAAGAACATTTTCCCATATAGGTGAGGAGAGGGGCTGAAGTTCTAGGACACAGAAGGAGAAAGGACTGCTATGATTTCTTAGGAAGGAATGCTGTGGGTTTGAAGGCAAAAGGTGGCTGATCCTACATTCATGGTTTGAAGAGTAAAGCACAGAATGGAACTGATAGTTTTATTGAAATAGTTCTAAGGAGAGTTTGCAGTGTATTATTACAACATTTATCCAGGGCTAGGACGGTCGAGAAATTCCAATGTCCCTACCACAATCATAGTAGATACTGACAACAAGGTACAGCTTGCAGGTTGTAAAATTGAACTGAGTAGTGGCACTGAATCTGTCCTTTCCCAAACATAGACTTTAAGAACACTATAATTGAAATCAAATCTATCAATTTGACAATGAAGTGCTACCAATTATACAACAGGTTTGCATTGCAGTTTATTATGGATTGCAGTTGAATTACTTCACACATTTTTTAACCGTTTTGTTAAGGGATTTTCTCCACCTTTCACAACACAGTAAGTTATTCAGTGATACCGTAGATGCCTCCACAACCTGATCTCTCAGCATGGGGTATGGTTGCACACAGGAAAGCGAAGTTTGAAAATGGAACAACAGGTGTTCAGGCAGTCTGGTTGTGCTGGACCAACCACATATTCACCTCACAACAGTGCATCACCAAGCACACTGATCAGTGTTTGTGTCCATCACTTGGTTACATTGGGTTCCCATGTGAGTTGCTCTCCATTTTAAACCCCAGTTGTTAGACCTGGCACCATTGACTTGGTTATTCCCCAATGTTTTGCCTTCAAACCTCCTGGTTTTCCTGACTTCGTTTTTGATGGTCTTAGGACTTTGCATACTTTGCCGCTGCTAACCAGTGTTAAATTAATTGTACTCTCCCCATAAAACATATTAAAAAAAAAATACGGAGATTTATATAGCGCAAACTTGACTTGAAGATATCAGAGTGCTTTACACGAGCACCAGTTGCATTACATAAGGACACATTCATTTTTGTTAGGTTCGGGGAGATTAACGCTCAGATTCATCAAGAACACATTTTGCTATTCCTTAATAGCGAAAAATACCGAATCGCTATTAAGGAATAGCAAAATGGTATTCATCAAGAAATCACTTACAAAATAGCGATTTCTAATAATTCCTTAATTGCGACTCGCAAATTGCGAGTCGCTATTAAGGAATATCTCCCCATTCATTCCTATGGGCCTAGAGGCCCATAGGAATGAAAGGGAAGACAATCTCAATTTGCTAATCGTAATTAGCGATTCGCAAATTGAGATTGTGATTTCAAGGGTGCAGGGGTGCAGGGGTGTCCATACCCCTGCACCCCTGAAATTGATGTGTGTACATATGTTGCGCACACACATGCCCTTAAGGCATATGTGTGCGCAACATGAAACTTTGAAAAATGCACTTTAGTGCATTTTTCAACGTTTTTGCTATTTACCACGTTGTTAGACTTCGCGGTAAATAGAGGCCCCAGATTGCGAATTCGCAATTTTAAAATGGTTCATGAATTGCATTTAAGGAACCTCAAATTTAGATTCCTTAAATGCAATTAATCGCAATTTAGCGATTTCTAGAATTGCGATTTTTGCATTTGGGATGATGAATCCAAAAATGCAGAAATAGCGCTCGCAAAGGGCCAGATTCTCAGAATCTGGCCCTTTGAGAGCCGATTTTAGGGCTCGATTAGGATCGCGGTTTTCCCGCATCCTCCGGCCCGGAGGAAGCCACCGCCGGCCCGGAGGATGCGGGAAAACCGCTGCGGAGGCACAAAAGACCCACCGCCAAATTAGGATGGCGGTGGGTCTCAAAATCCGTCCGCAGCTTTTCCGCCGCGGTCTTCTTCCGACCGCGGCGGAAAAGCTCTAACATGGCTGGTGGTGTCTATCAGACACCGCCAGCCATATTAGGATGGCGGAAATCATATGCTTTTCCACGGCGGCTTTTCCGCCATGAAAAAGCATACGGACATTGACTTTGGGGGCCCGTTGCGGGCCCCCTTGGTAAAGGGGGTGTCGGGGGGTGCACATGGGGGGTACCTAGGGTACCCCCCTGCATTTGTATGCAGAAATGGGCAGGCACCGCACGGTGCCTGCCGCTTCCTGCATACAAATGCAATGTATGCATTTTTTACCAGTCGCACCCGCTGCATTGGTAAAAATAGAGGATGTGACCGCAAGGGTGGCGGTCACATCCTAATTGGACAGGAGGGAACTCCGCAGGCCATGCGGAGGTTCCCTCCTCCTCTATGGTCGCGGACGGACTCAAGTCCGTCCGTGATCATAATGGGCCCCTAAGTTTGATGAATCTGGCTGTAAGTGATTTGCACAGATTCACAGGATGTTGCGCGCCCTTGCAGAGTCAAGGTCCCCAGATTTGAGGTTGACTACCTTAGCCGTTAGGCCACATCCTCTCCCCAAAATCTTACATTGTAAGATTGTAAGGCCCTGGATCCTATTTCTGGTGATTAGCCACTTTATAAATCCTGAATGTTTGATTGACTTATACCCATTCGGCATATCTAATTTACTTGTAAGTCCCTAGTAAAGTGGCCGTACTTGTGTCCAGAGCCTGTACATTAAATGCTACTAGTGGGCCTGAAGCACTGAATATGCCCTCCAGTTAAGTAGCATTTTTAACAAGTCTCAGGCCTGCCATTGCAGCATGTTTGTGTGCAGTTTTAAAATGTCTGACAAATCTTTATTTTGGCTCAAAAAGCACATAAAATGTATATATTCCAAAGATATCATATCAGACATGCAGTAATGAAATAGCAGGGCATTTGATATACATATATTTATTTATTTATAGTCACAATCCTAATTCTTTCAGATAAAGATTCCTCCTAAAACGAGTAAATACTTAAAAACGTCCAGGATAATTACTAGATATTAAGTCTGGATGAGGTTTAAAATCACAAGGAGATATATTGCACATCAGTTCTAAACATCTTGTTGGTAATTGCGGATAAGCAAGCTGATTTTTTATTTATCTGGCACAAAGGCTCACACATATTTTACCCAAAAACAGACTGGACAGTGCAGTGCTACCATTATAATAAGTATAAAACTGCAGTAGACAGATTATATCATGTGATCACTAGCTCAACTACTGAGCAGCTTAAAAAATACTTTTCAAGTGACTGAGCTGCTGCTTACTGTATTTATAGATTCTAAACATAGTTTTTCCCAGCCCTCCATACTCCTAGAAGGTATTACGTTAATGCAAAGACCATCACTTTATTGTTGCCATGCCTCATTAATGTGTGGGCTTCCTTGCATTCCCTGACACCCAGAGACCCGCAGAGCAGTTTTAAACAATGTCTCCTAAAA
Organism: Lissotriton helveticus; assembly: GCF_964261635.1. Classification (NCBI taxonomy): domain Eukaryota; kingdom Metazoa; phylum Chordata; class Amphibia; order Caudata; family Salamandridae; genus Lissotriton; species Lissotriton helveticus. The sequence goes on along the minus strand of NC_136072.1, from coordinate 226,384,780 downwards.
TATAGATAGGCCATGCAAAAAACATAACATGTTCCATGGCTTCATTGCAAGATCACAAGCTAAACATCGCTGATCGAGAACCCTCTGGCCCTAATCCCACTTAGTAGTGAAGGATTGAATTGTTAAAGCCCTATTACGGAATTGTAGGTACAAGCGACTAGTTAGAGGTGCTCAATCTCATCCAGAAAGTCCTCCTAGCTAATTGAAGGGCATCAGTGAGAGTACCTCTACTCATCTCTGGTATACAGAAAGCAATCTCCGTGTTGCCAAAAAACAGCTTTAATCTAATGCTTGGGACAACCCCCGGCCTCACCTGGGGCACTCCACAAACTTTCCATCACTTTCTCTGCAAGTGTGGATTTCAGCAGGGCTCGAGTGGGGGGACCACGCGGGTGGACGGCGTCCCCCCACTTATTTTACAGGGTGGACGCCATCCCCCCTGCTCAAAAGCTGGCATATCTACGATGGCGAGATACTTGCCTGCACGGATGCCCCTAACTTTCTAAGAGATTTACCGGTCCTTTGTTGTCAATCTCGTATAATGCGCAAATGCGCTTCCTATCAAAGTCCTGCTGTGCCTTCTGCAGTGTCCATGACTGGGAGGCGGGGCCGGAGCAGGTATAATTTGGTATGGCGCGCAACACCCATTGTGCTCAAAGGACTCCCCCCGCCCCCTCGTGTGTGTCAGCCCGGGCTGAGACAGCTCCCGCCGGGCACACACACAGCCGCACCCGAGTACTTAACAGGTCTTTAAAAGACCATTTGCTTGTGAATGAGGCATTGATGTTTTTCACCCGTCTGAGAGCCCCTGCAACTCCACTCTGCATGCTGGAAGAGTCAGCCCTCCCGAAATTTTTAGCAGGCATCCACCCCCCCCCCCCCCTCTCCCCCCGCCCCTTAGGTCCAAGGTTGCTGATGCTTCTCTTAACTGTTCAGGGCTTTTTCCACGCTCCGATTAGATGGTTTAATAACATTCAATTGGTTAAAGAAGCTCTTCTGAAAGTAATGACAGGCCTTGAAACAGCAGCATGACAGTTGTGGAAGTACGGCCAAAGGCTGCTACATTTTAAGGCCCTTCATTGTTTATTGTAGTAAGTCTATGCGTTTAAGCTTTACTTTCCCACTGCCTTTCTGAAGATTCATATGCCCAGATAAGCTGTTTTTCTGCTACCTTTCACTCCGATTTCATTGACTAATTCCCAAAATTCTAAAAACACGAGTGTGGTTTTTGATTCATTGACTCCTAATTCATAAATATTTTACAGGCAATTCATTCTTAAACACTTTACTTATTGGATGCAAGCAAAACTCCAGCATCTTCTGCAAATAATAGTATTGTCGCTGCCCCGGTATTTTAGGGCAGCTGTAAATATTTCTTTCACATATAGCACAAATTAAAGAATCCCTCACTATCTTTAAAAGCAATGAGGACAGTTGGCGGCCCTGCTTGGTTTCCTGTTATACTGCAATATATTACTCACTTGTGCTCCTTGGAATACTAATTCTCATACTCAGAAGTATGTTTTGCATTGCACAGTGACCTACCAGCAGGGTCGGATTGGGAAGATAGGCAATCAGGCATTGGCCGAGGGGCCGGCACCCAAGTGTCACCCGTGGGCCGGTTTTTAAGCCCTGTGTCAACTGGCTCACAGAACCTTGCTATCTTCGGCAGCCCGCCGGCCAGGCTGCGGTATTGTAAGGCAGGCTGACTGTCAGGGCAGGCACTTGCGTCACAAGGCTTGCTGTAGCGACCTCAGTTTAGCCCTTCGGGGGCTGCACAGGCAAAGTAGTGTTCCTTCTCCCCTGCTGGTCTGTCAAACAGAGACGGGACTTGAAGAATAAAGCAGCCTCACTGGGAGGTTCAGTGTCCGGTGATAACGGCCGATGGCTCATCTTCACCTCAGCCAACATTGCCCCCTCCATCCCCCACCTCAGAGGCCGGCCCAGAAGCTTTGTTCTTTGCTTCCTTCCACTTCTGCCAGGCCATATCCCTGAGGCTGTAATGGGCTGGGGAGGGGGTGAGTGGGAAGCAGCCTGCCTGGGGGCCAGTTGTTGCTCTGGCTGTAGGGTCATTCTCACATCACCACGTTGGGTTCGACCCAGCCCAAAAGCACTGTCTTTCCCCTGGCCTCTCCCCAACTGGGCCATCACATCATATTCAGGTGTTGGTGGACAGGGGTGGAGGGAGTATTAAAGGGCTTTGCTAGGGGCCAGGTGTTGTCACCTTAGGCTGTGTCTTTCTGCACTGAGTGTAAGGTGTGTGGGGGTAGGGGGGCACTGGTGTGTTTGCACAGTGCTAGCTGTGAGGCTACCTTGACCAGAGATTCCAACTTTGGAACTCAGGAACTAAGTTAGAGTCCCTGCATTAGTTCAACATCCTGTGATTCTGGGCAAATCACTTTGGGCCTCATTTACGAGAAGTGGTGCATCGCTGCACCACTTTTCAGTGCACTCTCCTTGCGACACCAATGATGCGTCATATTTACAATATGACGCATCATGTCGCAAGGAAGGACAGATACGTCAGTATAACTGACGTATCTGTCAGTGCAAAAAGTTGCGCATTGCTGGAGTTGTGTCGGAAGCCTATTTAAATGTGGTGTTCTCGGAAGCGTAATACATTTTATAGTTTGGATAATCACTATTGTGGTTTCTAGAATGTGGTTTCTTTTGGTTTTTTTCAACACACAGACTCTGCTTTTGTTCATGGTGCCATGTTTTAGTATGACTCACTTACAGCACTTAATGGCTTGCCTAATATAGTTGTATGCCAAACTTCATCCATATTTGGGCTGTTAATTCCCCCACACAGGGAACTTAAGTCACAGGCTTAAGTACTGAGCGGCTTCAATTGTTAAATCTTGCAATATGTGCAAATGATAGATCTGCCTCACATGTGATGTCACTTCCTGTTCTGATGTCACGTCCTGCCGTGATGTCACTTCCTGCCATGATGTCACTTCCTGTTGTGATGTCACTTCCTGTCGTGATGTCACTTCCTGCCATGATGTCACTTCCTGTGACACCACCTAAATTGGAGAGTCCCCCCACTTCTTTTTTTAGGACTTGAGCCCTGGATTTCAGATATTTTAACCAGTCTATTTTGCCTCAACCTGCCTGAAAAAGAATTTCCTTAAGCCCCTGCCGACAGCAGAGGAAGTCCAGGCAGCCCAGTAAATCAAGGGTCAAAGGCCTATCGTGTCAAGCAGTGATCTAAACCCAAGATCCACCTTACGTGGTAACAATAGATTGCTAGCGATGGGGAAGCATGGCGGCCGCAGGTTAGTCGCGGCTCGCATGCTCGCTGAGTCCCGAGCCCTTCACAGCGACTGGGTTATATTGCCGTTACAAACCCCGATACTCGGGGAGGAATCTAAGAGGAGCTTGTCTGTAGCAAGTAGGACCTTGATATTTGCCCGTTTCGCGAAGATAAGACTTCAGATGTGCTTTACCGCTCCACCCGCTTTCTCCGCACACCATCGTTTCCAGCTCTCCCCTCTGCTGGGGGCGGGCAGCCGTGGTGATTAGGCGCGGCCGCGCGGCGGCTGCAAGGAACACAGACACAGCGGCTGTACTTGGAGGCGGTGACGGAGGCAGGAGAGGAGGGAAAGAAGCTTTGAGAGTTGCTGCTTCAACCGATCTGGGGCAGAGGAAGCGGTGGGGACGGACACGGTTGAGGCTGAGAAGGACGCGAAGGCGAAGGCTGGTTTGTTCAATCACAGGGGCATTTCTGTTCAAGAGCCAAGTAAGCTTTTTTGTTTGTCTGCGGAGGCGCCCGGTGTAGCTATAAATAAGAAAGTGCCGGATATACACACGAGGGTCACCAGGTTTAAGACAAGGGGCAGAGATAGGGACAGGGGGACGGGGGTGGAGGGAGCACTTCAACTCCCAGAGTGCACCATAGAGGGAGTTAAAAAGGAGAGTTTGGCTACAAGAAAAAAAGTAGTGGAGCCAATTAAAGATAGGCATAACACATTAAAACAACCTAAAGCCAAGAATAAGACTAAAAGCAAGCGGTCTAAAGCTCCTGGGGACATAACCCCGTCATTGCGCTCATATTTCAGAGCTTTACCACAGGTCCTACAGATTACGCAGGACATGGCGGAAGCATTGAAAAATCAGAATGCGCAGCAGGATAAACAGTCAGAAATTTGTTTGTCTCTCACAGGATCAGAACAAACTGAGACTTCTCCGCTAGAGGGGGGAATATCAGAAGTTCCAGTGCAAGATAATCAACTCACTCTTTCTGAGGTATATACAGAATGCACTGTAGAGAGTCTGGAAACTGCACATCAAAGAATATTCTAGAAAGGGAAAGCCTAACTACTACTATATTGGGCAAGAATAACAAAGCTACCCCCCAAAATCTAGATCCAGCAATTGGAAGCGCGCTTGAGGCAATAGTCTCTTCAATATCAGAAATGAGAGAAGAGATAAGGCAGGACTTCGTAATTTCTAAAACGAATCAAGCAGAGATCAGAGCCACCTGTGAAGAGTTGGGACAAAAAGTTGAAGGCCTTTGTGAGAGAACGGAGGTACTGGAAAGTTCAGTAGGTCTACTGACAAAAAATTTGGAAGCAGCCAGATCAAAAATCCATACACTCCAAAGAGATGGGGATGACATGAAAGAAAGAATTGAAGGTTTAGAAAATTACTCTAGACGCAACAATATTCGACTCCTTAAAATACCAGAGGGGAAGGAAGGAGGGGATCTCAAGAAATTTATTGTACACTTAATGAAAGATACCCTGAACTTGGAGGAGACGGTTGAGGAGCTGGAAAAAGACATCCAGCGAATACATAGGGACCCGTTTCATTTGAATCCGGCAAGGACTAAACCAAGAAAGATTCTAATTAATGTTCTGACATATGCTCTTAAAGAGAAAATCTTAAATCTTGCCCTAAAAGCAGGTTCAATAAACGGACCTGATTTCAAGTTTGAGATACGTTCAGATCTCTCCAAGACTACACTAGAGAGGCAATGGGAGTTGGGGCAACGTATGGATGGATTCAGGTCACTAGGCGCAACGGTTCAGATGAGATTCCCTGCATTCCTCCGGATCATGTACAATAACAAGATGCACAACGTTCGTTCTATACATGACGTGGATGAATTACTTAACTCTATTAGAGATCATGTTCGTGCCCAGGGACATAAATCAAATTAAAAAGTATAATAATTAACTATAAAACACAAAGCACGATGTTATAAAAAAGGGAAGACAAGGGATTTCATAAGGGGAAGTCTAAAGGGGAATTAAGCACTTATATAAGGAGTTCAACACAAAAAAAAGAGAGAAATGAAAAAAAAAAAGGGAAAAACAGAAAAGGAAAAAAAAATGAGTTTTTTCTTAGGAGGCCACACCTATTACTTTGAGTTAGATAATCACAAATATGGAAGGGGCGACTTTCTATACATAAGGTGCAGACACAGTTACACGGCTAGTATTTCTCTTTTTTTATTTCTGAAAAATGGTTGCAGTGGAGGGGTCGGGATAGGCCATTGGCGGGCGGAATCTGGCTCAACACCGAGCCAGAATAAGCAAGGGGGGGTTTCCCAGGGGGGGGGGGCAAGAAAACAAAAAATCCTCATTTGTCATTTCAATTTAAGGTACTAGAAGTTAACCTTGTTCAGCAACTGAATAATAGTAATGCTAAAATTAGAGAAACGTCGTATATTAAAGTTAAAGATAATGGAGATGAAAGGGGGTGAAGTTGGATTACTATGACAAATCTAAACTTTATTTCCTGAAACGTAAATGGTCTGCGAGTGCAAGGAAGGAGAGACCGGATCCTACAATATTTGAGAGATTCGCAAGCGCAGATCATTGTGTTGCAGGAAACTCACCTTCTTAAATCAGAGGCCAATACTATATTAAAGAAACAAAGGTGGGTAGATAAATTCTGTTCCACTGACCATAATGCAAATATAAGAGGGGTTATATTTATTTTCAAAAAATCGGTTAAAGCACAAATCTTAGATTGTAAGGAAGATAAGACAGGAAGATGGTTGATAGTTAAAGTTTCTCTTGAGGGTCAGAAGATATTGGTTGGATATTATGGCCCCAACTCCGATGATCCATCACATTTGGACGCTGTAAGAAACCAATTAATATCAGCTCAGGAGCCAATAATTTGGATGTGAGACTTCAACATTGTCCTTGATCCAAGGCTAGACAAATCAACTAAATCTAGAGTTTTAAGTACCGTAAAATCAAGAGAAACCCTCAAATCAATTATGAAACATCTGGGTTTGGCTGATTTGTGGCGAGAAAGAATGAGCAATAAGCCAGGAGTGTCCTTTAGAAACAGTCGTTTTAAGCATAAATCTAGGATTGATTATGTTTTCTTCAGTTACTGTCTAAAGGACAATCTTATATCAATAAACTATCTACCATCACACCTATCAGACCACTCCGCGATAGAATTCACCATGAAAATAGGCATCCTAGTTAAACATCCTTCCTGGTCTTTTGATCGGACACTTTTGTTGGAAGAGGAAGAGCAAAAATGTTTGTCAGACGAGACCTTATCTTTTTTTGATATTAATAAATATTCTGCTACACCTACAGTGATTTGGGAGACTTTTAAAGCCTTCTTAAGAGGGCAGATTACAAACAGAGCCTCCTATAGACGGAGGATATATAATGAAAAAATTAAGACATTAGAAAGTGACATGAAGGTTGTAGAATCAAGATTGGACCTGACATTAGCTACATCTCCAGAACATGAAAAACTTGCCGAATTGAAAAATCATATGGAAAACATTTTACAAGAAAGAATAAATAAAAGGTGGGAAGTGAGTAAATCCTCCCACTTTGAGTTCGGAGAGGCTGCAGGGAAAATATTGGCATGGAAAACAAAAGCTGATAAAGCCCTTAACTATATTAGAGAAATTAAGGTTATAGGAGAGTCTGAGACTAGATCAACTAATCAAGAAATAGGAAATGCCTTTTTTGAATTTTTTGAGGAAATCTATAAAGAAGATCTACCTAATGACCAACAAGCAAGGGATAGATGGCTAGATGCTATTACCCTTCCAACCTTATCAATCACCGAGAATAAATCATTAGAGAAAGAGTTTTCTGTGGAAGAAGTAATAAAAGCAATTCGTCACTCCAAAAAGGGGAAAGCGGCAGGGCCAGATGGTTTGCCGGGAAAAATCTACAGGTCTCTTGAACACATCATAGCTCCAGAACTCACGGCAATTTTTAATGGCATCCTAATAAATGGAGATTTTCCACCTAAGTCTTGGGGAGAAGCTACCATAGTACTCATTCCTAAACCTGGAAAATCTCCATTAGAGTGTGGGTCATACCGACCAATATCACTTCTTAATAGTGACTGTAAAATATTCACAAATATCCTCTCCACTAGACTTGCTAGCGTCATTAAGAACATTATTCACCCCGATCAAAAGGGTTTCATCAAAGGGAGACAACTAGCGGAGTTAACCCATGAACTAATAGGGGCCATAGAATCGCAACTGCTGTCTCCGTACCTTTGGCTAATTTGACATTAGACGCAACGAAAGCGTTTGATAGAGTTAATTGGCTCTATCTAAACGATGTACTAAAAAAATTCAATTGTGGGGAAGGCTTTTGCAGTACAATTAAACTACTATATAATACACCTTCTGCTAGGTTAATGATTAATGGGGGCCTAACTGACGCCTTCAATATAACTAGAGGTACAAGGCAGGGCTGCCCGCTTTCCCCGCTCCTCTTCAACTTATACATCGAACCGTTCGCTCAACTTTTAAGGAACAAGGCTAATATTCCATCTTTTAGCTATGGAGAGTGGGAAAAGCGGGTAGCATTATATGCAGATGTTATTTTGGTCTGTACATCTGATCCAGTGAAGGCACTTCCAACAATTATTACATGTGCTGAGAAATTCGGCCAGATATCTGGATATGACATAAATTCCAGTAAAACGGAGATTATGGTATGGAATCTTCCAATTATCCAGTTAGGGGTAAACATTTCAACATCTATGCGGTATTTAGGAATAAGAATAACCCAGGAAGTGGAAAAAATTGGATCAAACAACTGAGAAAGAATACATACTGAAAGTAAAAAACTTTTAAAGTCCTGATCACACTTACCATTATCTATAACGGGCAGAGTAAATTTAGTTAAAATGTGTATCCTCCCTAAGTTTATTTTTATTTTTAATACAATTCCAATTGTATTTGAACAGAAACAAATTGAAAAATCCCAAAGAGAAATTATTTCCTTCATTTGGAACTATAAAACAACAAGGATAGCATGAAAAAAATTAAGAAGAAGAAGGGAAAAGGGGGGCCTGGCGCTCCCAGACCTGCTATACTATTCATGGGCCTTCCAGATGTCACACTCAAGGATGTTATTAAAAACACCATCTAATCTTACTCCTAACTCCATGTATAAAGCAATGTTATTGGGGGCAAATTTAACACCAGAGGATTTCATGTTTAAATTTGGAAGTCACAAATTTTTCAAAAAAATCAAACTTAAAATGGTACAATCATGGGCTAAAAATTGGAATAATATAAGGAAAACAATAGGTCTGTCATACTACTCCACATATTCCCCAATATGGGACTCACCCGGCTTACCACTATCAAATAACATAAAACAATCTGGAGTTATTAGGTGGGGCCAACTGGTTGTAGATGGGAAATTAATATCCTGGAACGATTTACAGGAGCTTGTGGGAACAGGATTATCGAGATTCAAATATATTCAATTGGATAGTTGGGTGAGATCACAGAGCCGCATAGATACCAACATGGGGAAAACTAGCATATTAGAACAAATGCTGGTTGAGCGACCCACTGGAGGGAAAGAAGTAGCCACATGGTACTGGCAAATACTAGAAGAAATCGATGGGGAGTTTAAACTACCAGATAAGTTATGGGGAACAACGATTAACATCCCATGTGATGAGAAATGGCAACAATCCTGTGGCTTGCTGTACAAAACGGTAAAACCCGCATGGTTAAGACGTAACCATTTATTCTCAATTCATCGGGTACACATAACTCCATTAAAACTGTCTAAATTCCTACCAGATAAAAAATGCAATAAATGTAACATGGTAGGTGTAAATGACATACACATGTTTTTAGATTGCCCAGATCTTTCGAAATTTTGGGAAGACGTGAAGAACACCTTGAACTCTATTCTACATATATCTCTCTCAATAACTCTTCCACTAGTAATTTTTGGGATAGATGACAATATAAAGGGCAAGGCGAAATCTTTCCTTTTCTACGCAATATTATTGGCCAGAAGACAGATTTGTATACAGTGGATGGAAAAAGCTCCCCCATTGCATTCTAGGTGGCTTTCATCTTTATATGAAACTTCTAAAATGGACCTTAAAAGAACAGCTAGCAAACGGAATTTGGCTTTTTGGGATCTTTTAATTAACTGGAGGTGAACCCGGGTTTTTTTTTTCCCCCCCGGGTCCGATGATTATACCATCAACGCTCCGGGACCAGGGCCAGCTTAGAATCGATTTGGTCCTACAGGTTGAAAAATACCTAGATGGAGTTAAAGATACCCTCTTTCTTGTTTTGGGACATCTCTGCCACCGGTAAACCAAATCACATCTTTAAGTCGTGCAAGGTGGTTGGTATTCCTTCTATTGAAAGGGAAGGCAAATGAGGACAAAAGAAAAAAAAACAATGGATTGCTAGCTGGAAAAACCAACCAACTGACAAAAAAAATATTTCTACCATGGACAGTATTGCTTGAATATGAATTTACCTTGAAAAAACCAAGACAAGGCACGTTTGGCAAAAAAGGAACAGTTGGTTTAATTAAAAACTGCCACCGATAGTTACAATCATTTTGATAATAATAATAATAATAATAATAATAATACTGAGCTTATATAGTGCATGGTTACACTAGCCAGTGTGTCCCCGCGCTTCCAGTGGCCAAAGTACTCCCCAACCAGACTACTGACCCTAGACCAAAGACCTAGACCTAGATCCATTTGTTTTATACATTTCTCAAAGCATCATAAAACAATTCATGGATCAGGTTTTGGGAGTGGAATGTGAGATTAGTCATGAAGCCATAAATTCCTCCCTCCTGATGATAAATGCAGGTGGCTTTTGACCTCGCAGGGACCCAATGAGGGCCTGTGGGTAACTTGTCCAGAAGTCTGGCATTGGGAACACATGATTACTGCATATGTTGTGTGTGCTGTGTCCTGATTAGCTGAGTGTTCCTAACTTCATGTGGCATCTAACTTTAAGGTGTATTGGGAATGAGTGCCCCTCCAGACATGTGTGTTTTATTGGGGGCAGTCTTCCAGAACCATTGGGGGTTGCTGCCTATCTGTGGGACTAATCTGGGTTTTTCCTGTTCACAGATTTGTCCTGCCAGTAACATGCTACCCCGCCTGTGATATGTGAATCAGTAGCCTCAGTACAAGGTTGCAGGGTCTGCCTGACCAGGTATTTCTGATTCCAGGTTGATGAAGAGGCCACATCGACAACAGTGATTCGATTTTGTTTTGCCACGTACACGTATCATTGCGTACATCAATATTAATGTTCCCCCTCTAATTGAATTTTCAACTACATAATTTACCCCATATTTCATAATAGTCACATTGTTAGGGGCTTGTCGTATTTCAGTTTCAACTATTACTACTTTCCAGGTTACTTGCATTCTAACCAATTTGAGGACTGCATTTTTACAGCAGGAAACCCCCATTTGTAGGAAACTATGCAATGACAGTACAAAATAAGAATAGGCAGCAATGACATGCATAGACCAGTCATCTACTGGGGGAGCCAGGAAAACCAGCCGATGTACTACTCCTGATAAGGGACTCCTCCCTCCTTATGCATGTCAGTTTGGCATTAGTCAGACTCCCATTGTACATGTCATTGCATTGGATGAACGTGCAACAGGGTACACTGATCTTGGCAAACACCCCTCACTTCAGTGCAGTCATCAAGTCCAACACATACTGATGTTGCATCACCATGAGACAGATGGCTTTTAGCTCTTCCATGATTGCATTAAGGCCAAGGTAAATACTGTTAATCATTTGCATCATCTCCCATCATGTTATTTGCAAGCAGCGGTTTTTTACTTTCATCTGCACTGTGAAGTAGGGTATGGACCCTCCTGCATTGACATGTGTGTCAGAAAACATTCAGATTTTTTTTGGAATGTCCTTGAACTGAGCCCAGCCAAAATATTAAACAGTTCTTTTTTCTAGAACCTGGTGCAACAGAGTTGTTTTCTTCTATACTGGATATTGGTACAACTCTTCTCCAGGAATGATATGGGTAGGGGTGTGTATGGTGACCAGTGAGCGCAGGCCTCACCATTCGAGGACAAACTGGGTGTATACAAATTCACAGCATTGCCAGTAGGTATGTAATAGCTTGGAGGAACCCCATTGAATGTCTGATGCATGCAGCATCGCGCCACAGTTTTTATTAGTGCCGAGGGGAATTGTTTCTTTACCTCTGAAGCACAAGGAATAAACTGTAAGATTCCATCCAATTAGGGGTTAACCCTTCCCTTCCAACCACATAGACCTATCTATCTCATTGCCCCATATTTCCTTACTGGGGTTATCTATGCTGGTATTTAACCCTCCCCTACGAGACTCATTTCCCTTCGTATCGTCGAGGTGGATGGCCCTACACTGGAACTCCATGTCTGGTGTCCATTTGTTGTTAAAGAAGACTGCACCAGACATGCTAAGGGCCACCCTGGGACCACAGATGGAAGTGGGAGCGGATGTGTTTGTGCTCTAGTGTGGTGGCTTTGCTACCTCCAAGATTCTTTTTTATTTTGGAAAGTCTCAGAGCCCAAACAGTATCCTACCCTATGGTGCTCCGCCTGCTCATCCTATCTAGCTCTGTTTGAATCTCGCTAGGATCGGTGAAGAGATATAGTGCTGAGGGATTGGTTTTGTAACAGGTTACATTCACTACTACTCTATGGGGTCTAGTCTGCTGGGTTATATCTTGATCCTAATCTAAAACAGGTACAGTTGACAGTTGGAGAAGGCCTTTCGCTTTTTCGGGGGCTTTCTCTTGGAACAAGTAAAGCCTGTCTGCGCCTACTGCCTGTGGAATCAGAGAACAGACGTAGCATGACCTGGCTGATGTCTGGGCACCTACAGCTGTCATGTGCAGATACCATGTGTTGTGTAAGAGTGCGCAGTGTAGTGTTTGTGGAATACTAGAGTTGTGCTCAGAGTAATTATAGGTGACATGGGAAAGGTCCCTATGTAAGCACTGGACATGTAGATGCAGCTACACCCACAGTAACCAGAGGGTATAAAACTGTACAACAATACAAAACTTGTGGAACATTGCGGATCTTGGGGATGGATTTAGGAAAGATGTCTATGGTCCTCAAGTGATTGGGAGATTTATTTACTTTGGAGAAATTTGAAAGAGTTTGGTGGAAAAGTTTGAAGTCTTGGACTTGCACGCTTAGGTCTTTGTTAGGATTATGGGAGTGGTTGCTGGGGAGATGGTGGGCCGCTATAAGGGCAATTAACTTTTGTGGCTCCATTGCAGATCTGTTGGAAAAGAGCTGTTGCTTGTTGGTTACATTTTATAAAACGTTTGCATCATTATGTATCGTCATCAATCCTTCTTGGGGATTAATGTGTCTTACTTTTTTAGGGGTATGTTTTTACATTCATACTGTTTTTGGGTGGGGCACTAGAAGCTGTTCAGGGTGTTTACTCTTTTGGAGACAATGGGTTCATGGGTCACCTTAATTCTTGCTCACGGGTCATCAGCTCCCCCCCACTCACCATGATAGGAAAGGAAATATTTTTCATGGGGGGGGTTTGTGAGGTTGTTGATGGTCTGTGTTCTTTATCTAAAAACTATTGGCTATTGCTGGATGTCTATTATCCTGCCTTCCCTAGTGAGGGAGTGTGGGCATGCCTTTGCCCAACAAGTGCGCAGGGGATGTGTAAAGAGGGGGCAAGTCATAATTAGGTGTTGTGGGCAATGGCAGTGTGCTCGGGGGTTATGTGTATACCCCTCTAGTTCCAGGACGCTGCATGCAGTAGGGCCCTCGCTAACAGTGCCAGATGTCTTTTCTAGAGGGTTCTCTTTGGGCTAGTTTTAGGCATCCTTTTGCTGGGATCTTGGGTGTTTCTCTAGTTTCTCATGTGATTGGGTAATTGCCATTTTCGTTCACTAGAGGGCATTGGAGAGCTATTCCGTGGTCCCCACATGTTTCTGATGTGACGGTGTCCAAGATTATTCAAACCTGCTCCCCTAGACTGTGTGTGTACAGCCTTGTGTGTTGTCAGCTTAGTCACTAGGCAGGATACTGTGGTGGGCTTCTTTCTACGTACCTTGCTTGGAGCTGTGATGGATATTTGTGGACTCTCCTCTTCCGGCACCCCCTTTCCCCTTGACTACGTCCTACCCAAGACCTTTTGGGTCTGCTGTCCCCAGCTGTGGCCAGGGACCTCCAACCAGTGACATGCTACTGTAGTGTAGTTCATATATTCCCAATAGGCTCTGCGCATTGGAATAATATCTTCAGTAGTGTAGACGTAGGACTGAGGTTAACTAGGTCTGTACTGACGATATTAGACTTAAGTTTTCTGTGCCAGCTAGCTCAGAGTTCACTAGAAACTTTCTCGAATAGGCGAGGAGGAGTTTAACCTCCCTGGATAGACAAGAAGGGATTTAGTTTCTGACAACCATAAAACATGACAACTTTGCTCTCCCTGATTAAGAGTGTATCTCTAGAGTCGTGTGAAAACAAAAGACAGCTATTTCACTCAGTCAATACGTGCGTACTTAGTTTCACCAGTATGTAGAGAAAAGAGAGACGGGCGTTTGCAATAAAAGGTGTTATTTATTGAACAGTCTCTTTTCTCATACAAGAGAAATGAATCGCTACAATTGCAATACTTAGAGTTAAGTAAAATGCATATAGTAAAATCAAGATTATGAAATAATACTGTAAAAGCATGGATATGGTTTCTTAGCCATATGATACTTTAAAATGGATAAAAGATATACATACATATATACATTGACTAATCGTACTCAACTGGTGCTTCTAACTACGCCTACCCCGGTGTACCTGACCTAAGCCTAATACATGGGAGGGAGTAAGTAAGTAGCAGTTTAAGTTAAGTTTGTTTTGCCAAGAATCTGACTCAAGAATTCTCTGTAAGGATTGAGTCAGTTCAGTACCTGGGTTTTTAGAAGGCTGGAGGGCTGGTATCTCTCTCTCAGGACTCGGTATCCCAGTCACCCGCAAGGGTGGGCTGGAAACGCCGGAAGCTGGATTTCTCTGCAAGAGAAAAGACAGCGTCTCTCTCAGCGCGTCAAAAGGGAGGGGCAGCGTCCGTGGGCTCTCGCATCAGCTGGGCTCTCGGGCAAGTAGTCGCTGCTCCAGATTCACCACCACCGTGTGTTTGCTTAAGGCAGCGTTGGTATATTTATACCTGAAAGGTGCCGGGTTTGACGTAAGGATGGACACAGGACGTCAATAAAGATGTCACTAAGAACTGGTCGTTCTTACAGTGCTTTACAGGAGTTCTCGGACGAAATCAAAACAATAGCAGGCGGGGATTTCCCAGGTTGCTGGAGGCTTGGATTTGTTTAAGAACTCGGTGTGCTTTCTAGGGGGCTGGAGGAATAGTGCTTGCTTAATGTGACAGCATGCGCTATGACTAATTTATGAAAAGGGTTTCTATGTCGTTGTAGGGATATTATTGATTTATAACCGGACAAGGGCAAAGAATAGGAATATCGATACAGGTACCTAGATAAACACACTACACCCACTCCACGAATTCATGTCCATAATTACCAATCTAAGCAATAGTAAACATATCTAATAGAGCTTGTGTATCTACCGATCCACCCCAAAACACATTTTTTTTGCATTTGAATTGGTATATGCGAAATACACGAAAATGAATATAGGTACAGTATTTCAAGCAGAGTAATCATTCGTTAAATGGGATGCATATATCAGCGGAATGATTTTGCGAAATTACACATGAAATGGCTCTTAATACAGAAAAAAAATGCGAGACCACTTCATCACATATAAATACAGTTATTTGTTAAATATGCTAGAGGCTGAGGTAATGTATTGTCTCTAGAGTCCCTAAAAATAAAAGCTCTGTTCTCTAAGAATAGTTCTACTTTAAGCAGCGGATGAGTGCCAAAAAAAAAAAATATTTTGGAATTGGGGAAGAAGAAAAAAACACTTCCAAATAGTTCCAGTAGCTTTTGTTTTTCAAAGCTGAAGGCCAAATTCAGAGTTCAGGGAACGCTATGTGCTTGTTTGCTTAAAGTTATTCTTTTTGTTCGGGGGAAAACATCATTTCAGACAGACTTTCAAAAAAATTGTCTACTTCCTCAGGTGAAAGTTCGACCAAGTTGGAGAATGTCACTACCATGCAGTCGTGAGCATGATCGCTTTCATCGATGTTTTGATCAACATTGCTCACAGAAGGTCGTACCTGGTTGATGCTGCTCTCATCTTGTACTTCACTACCCTTCAATCGCAGTGGTGAAGTTTCCACGAATGCCGTCATCAGGATAGGTAACCGCTGGGGACAACACGATGCATGAGCCTTTACGGGACTTAGCAAAGTATCTGTATCCAATGGTACTTCTGATTGTAGTGAAAGACAGGTGTCCAACATGCATTCTTCTCCGCACAGCATACATCTTAACACAGGTAAGATACAATTCTGCCAGGTGGGTCTGAATGAAAGAAACCAGGTCATATTCAGATCTCGTAGCCGGGCTAATCCAAGGACTTTAGTTATGCGGACCTGATAGCGTATAGCTAGGATCGTTTCTTCCATTGTTGCTGGAGTCTTGTCTGTGACATGGCTTGCCATAACGAAGCAGGAGTAGCAAAAATAAAATGCCTGCTACGAGTCCCAACAGGAGTGGAAGTCCGCCAAAGACAGAATGGACAAAATTAGGAAAAATTCCTAGGACTGCTTTGAATGGTGTCAACAGTCTCAAAAAAACTGTCTTAAATACACTAGGGATACCATTCGTATCTGAAATGTTTACGATTTGGTTTAGCATTTCTGCGAAATGTAGGGGGCAATTTGTTGATAATAATGTATGTATCTTTGTCATTGTCTTTGCAACTTGGAGATCATACGTTTCTTTTGATGACGTCAAGGGCACAGGCGTCTGTAGAAGAACAGACTTCATTCTGCTTAAAGTATCAATTCGAATAGAAGAGATTTTCAAACTGGGCCAAATATTTCCCTCCCTGTCTGGAGTGTCGTTTGGATATAATACTTGCATACAGCAAGTGACCATGGAACTCACGCTTACCAGATAAGCTTTTCCTGGCACCAAGCCACAACATCTGTGGTCCACAATTAGAATGTAGCTCCCGTTAGAAAGCCGTCTAAAGAATGGCTCTATTCGAGTTGCAGGTGTGCCAAGCTGGGAACATGAAAGGTTATTTGAAGTCCCCTCACAGGCCCCATGTAAATTTATACCCTGACACAGAAGTATACCACTTAGTGATTTTTCACAATTATTACCACTAAGAAATACACTCTGTCCTTTTTCACTATAACATGTGTGTGTGTAAGGTAATTTCCATGTTGACTTAATGTATTCTTTACCCAACCTTTCATACTGGCCTGCCTGTATATACTTTTGGCAGTATCGAAATTGGAAAGTTGTTATCGGAATAGTTATGATTCTGTGTATTATCCATTCAATGACAGGTCGTTCTGACATTGTCAATGGTAATCTCTCAAGTTTTTCAATGCTCAGAATTGCATATTCTGCTCCCTTTTGTGCCAAGCTGATTTGTGTATCAGTAAGGTTATAGATAGAGAATAATGACGTTGTGTTGATTAAACGCCAAGGCACGTAGCCTGAACGCAGATTTTGTAACGTCCAGCCAAGCTGTACAATAGAACGCAATTGAGACTGACCATGTTGCAACATCAGTAAGTCCTGCTCTATTATATCGATTGCAGATGATACAATACTGTCCAGTGAATATATTCTGGAAGACAGAGTCATTAACCCATTGTCCACAACAGAAAGTGATTTTTCCAAATTAATACGGTCAATTTCCCGTATTCTCTCTGCTGTCTCAATTTGAGTTTCTTTCCAAGCTTCGTTGTAAGCTGCATATATAGAGGCCGCTATGAAACGTTTTTGACGCTGTTTGCGTGGTCCCATAATGAAATCACGCATGTCAGCACCTTCTTTAAGTAAAGTCAAGTGTTGCTTAATTTCTGCCAGTGTGGATGTCTGTAGCCATTCGAGGCAGAGTTTTCCTACACTGTATGTTGTTACAATCCCTGGATGTTGTCTCTGGGAGTATCTAGGGTCTGGCCTGGTCAATTTGAACCCCTGTATTTTGTTCAGGAATCTATCTTGACAGTTATTTGTGTCTGTGGGCCAGATCAACCATTTCTTCCAATCAGGATGTGTTCTGTTTTGGTTTAACATATGGGATACGTCGATCTCAACATCTGTAGTGCCATTACTGTCAGGTGTTGGCTTTGGAATAGACGGTTTGTTTAAGTCTTTAATTTTGGCTAGGCCAAGACAGGTTGTCTGTTGAATTGTGTCATTCAAAAATATAATTTGTTCTGGCATCATGCAGGCTCTAAATAATGATTCTATACCTTGGACCTGCCAATCTTTGGTACCCCAGATGGTTTTCGTTTCAATATTATTGTTCCAAAAATCAAAACCGAATGTATTCATTTTTTCAAAAAATGTTTCTGAATAGATTAATTTTGTGTTTGTCAGCATGGTTTTCATTCCTGTCTTATTTAACAGTTTGAAATAAAATGTTTCTGCATCACTTGTGTTAAACCCTGAGAAGTATGGGAATTTATCATAAAATGTTTTTGAACTGCCTTTTGGTGGAGTTGCACAATGTTCCCATTGATTATAATTAAAAACATTTCTAGGTTGAGCAGATTTATGCAAATAATGGTTAGCATAGTGATTGTAACAGTACATCTGGTCATAATTAGACGAACCCTGTAAATAATCATGTTCTGTAAATTTTGCTGACATAACTAAGTCTGACATCATATCATTAATACTTTCAAAGTCCCAATTATCAGAGAATGTGCTCGGTTTTACAAAGTCACTTAATGAAACCTTAAATTGATGAGGATACTTCAAGAGCTCGACCGGGCCATATATGTCATAGTCTGTTTTGTCCCATGCTACCCCACCGGGTATAGGATTGGCTGTGAAGTTTACTGAAGAAAGTTCTCTTTTCTCGATGTGTGAAGACTTGTGTGGCTTTAGGACCAAGTTGATATTCTGACTTGCTGTGTCCATTGTAACATATTTTCCCTCAATGAAATGTCCCAAGCATAGTACCATGATGAGCCAAAGTATGAGGACAAAAACACCTTGCGCCACCCAAAATTCAATCCATGGAGAAATCAGATAGGTTGCTTTGAGTTGATGAAAGAGTACCTTTGCTTTATCTTTAAAAGTCTTTGATGTTGTCGGCTGTTCCTCAGGTTCGCTCGGATCCTCTGAAAGGTCATCGAAGTTGATGAAGTAGCCTGATGCAGTTCTGTCAATTGTTTCAATTGCTTCTGGATTTCTTTTTGCTTTTGGAATTTTCTTTGTTTCATTAGCATAGTCTGTGGCTACATCATTGCAGACTGGTGTTTCTTGATGCATTATTGCGATTTGGGTTTCAAGAGGCTTAAGTTCCATTGCTTTGTTGCATAGTCCTTGTTGATTCACTGTAGGTTTATCAAATGTGATTAGTCTCTCAGTTTGAACCTCTTGGTTTGTAGCAAACTTTGGTGTTCTGCTACTTCTTGGGAGTCCACTGGGCCTACTACTTATTATTGGCCACATGATTGTGGTTTAACCAGGTCGATGGATACAACTCGGTTCTCCTTTTTACCAGCAAGGGGCGGTAGTACAACTGATCTTGTTCCGTTGATAGCTAAGACAGGTACTGCTTTTCTGTACGAAGGCCCAAATTCCTTCTTCACCGCGATTTTCTCTCTGACCAGATCACCAATCTTTGGAATCCAGACAGGCCTTGCTGGGACAGGTGGTTTCTCTTCAGTGGTTGTTGGCTGTTGTTTCAACTTTATGTTGCTCAGGTTTTTTCTTTTTTCATTTAAGTCCTGTAAAATAGCCAAACGATCTTTGATATCAAAGCATTTTCCTTCCACCACTGAAGTTTGACTATCGAGGTCCTGGATTCGCATTCTAGTCCCGAACAATAGTTCGTACGGACTGAAACCTTTTAGAGAATTTCTTGGCAGATTATTAAGACTACGCTGGACACTTATTAAATGTTTGACCCACCCAGCCCCCGAACCTAATACCTTTGCCGTTATAGATTGCTTTATGCCTCGGTTTTTTCTTTCCACCATCCCATTTCCCTCAGGAAGGAAGTGATAAGAGTCCTGCAATGCAATGCCCATGCTGGTCATGGCCTCCTTATAAGCTCGAGAGCTAAAGGCAGGACCCTGGTCAGAGTGTAGCATGCCAATTGCGTATATGCCGCTATAGACTCGCGAATCTTTAATAACAGTTCTGGCGTCAGCCGAGAGCTGGGGTCTACATTTTAAGTGAATCTAGTCTCTATATGTTAATATGACGCATTATTCTTATTGGGTTTTGCATGTAGATAGCCTTATCCTAGCTTAATCGAAATGCCATGGCAATACACCGTCTCGTTCGCCACTGCGATCTCTGTTGCAGTCTGGGCAGTTTATTGCGAATTTGGTATGTTGCAGGCTCATTCCTGGCCACCAGTATATTGATTGTAATTCTTCCAGAGATTCCTTAATCTTAAGGTGTCTAAGACCCTCACCCATGTGTGCGTCTGCTATTAACAAGACTCTCCTGTTCGTGTTTGGAATTACTCTATCCCCACTCCAGGGATTTGAGCAAAAGGAACGGAGTTTGCATCTATTATGTATGTATAATTGATTGGATAGTTGACGGGTAGCGCTGCACAGTCGCCTTTTGATGACGTTTTTACTGCCAGCATTGTTTCCCCGTCTATGTATTTTCCTGAACGCTTTTTTGTAGCTACGGAAGCCGGTTTAGTTGCTTCCGCTGTGGCTGTCTCAGCCAATGATTTCCCTGAAACGTGACCGCCATCACGTTCATGACTCAGTGAATGTATCACGTGAGTCCTTGGTAGTTCTTTCTGTAAAAGAACTACTTGTTCCCAAAGCGATTTCTGCTTGATTGTGGCACCTTTGTCATCTTTGTAACCGTTTTGAACCCATTTCTGCAAGTCCTTATTGTATGATTTGACGCAGTAATGCGAATCGCACACTATTAGTGTCGGGAACTCGCGATCGGCATTATCTAGCGCCATTTTCAAAGCTATTACTTCAGTTTGTTGATCTGAATTGTTTTTTTACAGAATGTGATTTTGTTACCAGAGGTCTCAATTTACCTCCGCGCCACACGTTTTTAACAATCTCGCATGTGGCGTTATAGGCTTGCTTTCCCCAAACTGAGGGTTGTGCATATCCGTCTGTATATATTACACAGGCGTACTGTTGTATCGGCAGAATGTCGATTGGCAGAGGATATTCTCTTTCATATTCTAGATTTTTCAATCTTTTCATGTTCAGGCCAAAATAGTATTTTACTTTGTCTGTAGCAAGAGAATTTTCCCATTGTATCCATTTTGGATTTAATGCCACGGTAGTTAAATTACATGGGCTTGTTAATGCCTCAAAGGCTGATTCTGCTGTTAAAACAGTAATCTGTCTGCCTTGTGCTCGGTCTCTTTCTTTTGCTACAGGTGTTTGAACCGCATGTACAAGGTTTTCCTTAATACTGAATGTTTTTTCAGCTTCTGTGTAAAATTTGATTTGTAAGCTATTGGTACTGTTTCTCCCTCATTAGAGGTTAGGTATGTGAATCCGCATCTTCCTGGGATGACTCGAATCACAAGGTTGCGTGTGTTGTCACGTGTTTGCAATTTTGTTTTAGCTAACATGTCTGTTTGCAATGATCTAAAAATTTCTGTGTGTTTTGAGTCCAATTGATTGTTTTAAAATCTGGTTTGATTAGTTCATAGAGAGGTTTAACCCTCTCTGCATAATTTAGAATGTAAGTTCTTCCGAAATTCAGGAAACCTAGAATCGATTGTACGTTTTTCAGCGTTCTTGGTGCTTGGATTACAGCGCATTTCTCTAAGAAATTGTCTGCCAGGCTTTTGCCTTCACTTGATAATTCATATCCTACAAACAGGACAGTTAGATGGGCAATTCGTGACTTTTTAAAGTTGAATTTGTAACCCTCTGCTGCGAACCTAAGTATTATGGTGTTCACTCTTTTCAAGTGAGTATCCAGGTCATCATCTGTTAGATAGATGTCATCGACATAAGATAATGCCTCATCATCATACATTTGTAGTAACTCTGTTACTCTTGCTGAGAATAATCCTGGGCTGTTCTTGAACCCCATTGGGAGTCGACAGAATTTTTGCTGCGTGCCCATTATTGAGAAAGCGGTCAAGTATCTGCTTTCAGGTGCTATGTTTTGACAAAAGAATCCATTAGAGATGTCTAATGTTGTTTTGTATTTTTTGCGCACTATGTTATTCATTAGTGCTGCACTGTGTGAATTTTGTACTGCAACATTTTTGCAACATCAGTTTAGATGTCTGTAGTCCAAAACTAGACGGTATGAATCGTCTGGCTTGGAGACAGGAAACAAAGGATTGTTCATTTGTGAGGTGCATGTTTCAATCACCCCCTGGTATTCAAGTTGATCTAAGATCTCCCTGACCTGTTTTTTAGCTTCTTGCTTAATTGTGTACTGCCTCTGTGCAGTTGGTTGTGATTTTAACTGGATTTTGTGAGGAGGAGATTCCTCATCCCATCCAACATGGTTTTTATATAATGCAGGAGCCTGGGCTACTGCCCACTTTCTTGCAAGTGTATATTTTTTACGAATTGAAATTTGATTTGAGAAGGCAGGCATAATCATTTCTTCACCATGAGGGCACTCCCTGACAAACTCCAGTGGCCAGTCTTTTTCAGCTAAAAGGATGTCATAGCCTTTGGAGAGGTTATCCCAAAATAGACCCTTTATTTTCCTATTCTTATCTCCCTCTATACGTAATGTTATTTTGTATATTTGATGAGGTTTGCTAACTCTGGTATCTGCAGTTTCCACCTGAATGTATTCATTCGTGTCCACTGTCTCCAGATGATTCATCAGGATCTTGCGAGCTATGCTCACTTCTGCTGCGCTGTCTAGCATTGTCTGTGCCCACTTCCCGTTTTCAGCTGTGTCCTCAGTATCCTCGGCATGTTTGATTACTTTAATACTGGCTACCTTCTTTTTTGGAAATTGTAATTTTTTACTTTGATGAGCAGGATCCTTGTTTTTGGACTTGACGTTCTCTTCCCTGTGTTCTGATCGTCCTCTTCTTTCTGATTTCTGCGAGGAAGTCTGAAAAGATCGAGAGGGACGTGTATCAATATCTTGATATCTATCAGCTTTCTTCAAATTATCCCTATTTCTAAGGTTGTATCTTTTCTCAGAGGGCTCCCTCTGGGGAGACTTGTGTCCTTGGTCCGGAGATCTTTCTGGACTGGAATCTTTTTTCTTTGGGAGTAGACTGTTTATTTCCATCCCAGCTCTTTTTTGGAGTGTTTAGATTATTCTTAATAAATATCTTTTCAGGATTTTCAGATTTTCAGTTAGTTGGGGTTTTACTGGTTTCCCACCCAAACTATCTCTTCCTAGTTCTTCATAGGATTTTTCTATGATTCTGGCAAGTTCAAATGGTTGTTCTGCTATATCTGTCTCTTTCAACTTCTGGCGGATTGTTATATCCTCAGTTGCCATTTGAACTAAGTCTCTATATGCCTGTGTTAATTCTTTTATTTTAACTAAGAGTTCTTCGTTTGACATTTTATTAATGTCAGGATGTGGTGTGTAGCTGGCTAGAACCGGCCACGTTGCTCCTGGTCCACCTAGTGGACCAAGCCTGGTGATGTGATCATTATGTTTTAGGGCGCCTTTAAACCAGAGCAGGTGCTCTTGGAATTTTAATGGGATTTCCACTTCCTCGAAAGGAGTGTATTCATCCGGAGGTTCCTCTATTTTGTAATAGTTGAATTTTTTGTGACAGCGTTTGCTGCTGGAAAGTTTATCCATGAATAGAATACCTCTGTCTGCCGATATTCGTGTGCCTCAATTACGAATATGGCTGTACCACCTCTTGGTGTTAGTCCATTTTCTATAAGTTTAAGTGTTATAGTTTTCCTTGTGTTGACCGGGATAAGTATTGCGTCCGGGTCAGTCTGCTGGAGACTTGTGTCATCCGCTAGGAGTTGAGCTGCTATTCTAGCTGCCTCCTTTCTCCTTCGTTGTCTGACATTTTACTGACAGGAAGGTTTTTTGTTGCAGATCAAGTTTCAAGGAAACAAAGATTAGGCGCACAATATTTGGGAACACTGTATCCTTCAACGTTGAATAAACCAAAAACTATACATAGGAATCTCTTCCTACTAAGTTCCGGCGGATTTTAACCTTTTACCCACTCCAGACGTCTTTGGAGTATTTACGGGAGAAAGGGTCTGTGTGAAAAAGCACGACTGAGTTACTCTAATGCCTTGCGTTAGATTTAAAGTCATTTAATAATTGGGCGCCATGTAGTGTAGTTCCTATATTCCCAATAGGCTCTGCGCATTGGAATAATATCTTCAGTAGTGTAGACGTAGGACTGAGGTTAACTAGGTCTGTACTGACGATATTAGACTTAAGTTTTCTGTGCCAGCTAGCTCAGAGTTCACTATAAACTTTCTCGAATAGGCGAGGAGGAGTTTAACCTCCCTGGATAGACAAGAAGGGATTTAGTTTCTGACAATCATAAAACATGACAACTTTGCTCTCCCTGATTAAGAGTGTATCTCTAGAGTCGTGTGAAAACAAAAGACAGCTATTTCACTCAGTCAATACGTGCGTACTTAGTTTCACCAATATGTAGAGAAAAGAGAGACGGGCGTTTGCAATAAAAGGTGTTATTTATTGAACAGTCTCTTTTCTCATACAAGAGAAGTGAATCACTACAATTGCAATACTTAGAGTTAAGTAAAATGCATATAGTAAAAGCAGGATTATGAAATAATACTGTAAAAGCATGGATATGGTTTCTTAGCCATATGATACTCTAAAATGGATAAAAGATATACATACATATATACATTGACTAATCGTACTCAACTGGTGCTTCTAACTACGCCTACCCCGGTGTACCTGACCTAAGCCTAATACATGGGAGGGAATAAGTAAGTAGCAGTTTAAGTTAAGTTTGTTTTGCCAAGAATCTGACTCAAGAATTCTCTGTAAGGATTTAGTCAGTTCAGTACCTGGGTTTTTAGAAGGCAGGAGGGCTGGTATCTCTCTCTCAGGACTCGGTATCCCAGTCACCCGCAAGGGTGGGCTGGAAACGCCGGAAGCTGGATTTCTCGGCAAGAGAAAAGACAGCGTCTCCCTCAGCGCGTCAAAAGGGAGGGGCAGCGTCCGTGGGCTCTCGCATCAGCTGGGCTCTCGGGCAAGTAGTCGCTGCTCCAGATTCACCACCACCGTGTGTTTGCTTAAGGCAGCGTTGGTATATTTATACCTGAAAGGTGCCGGGTTTGACGTAAGGATGGACATAAGACGTTAATAAAGATGTCACTAAGAACTGGTCGTTCTTACAGTGCTTAACAGGAGTTCTCGGACGAAATCAAAACAATAGCAGGCGGGGATTGCCCAGGTTGCTGGAGGCTTGGATTTGTTTAAGAACTCAGTGTGCTTTCCAGGGGGCTGGAGGAATAGTGCTTGCTTAATGTGACAGCATGCGCTATGACTAATTTATGAAAAGTGTTTCTATGTCGTTGTAGGGATATTATTGATTTATAACCGGACAAGGGCAAAGAATAGGAATATCGATACAGGTACCTAGATAAACACAGTACACTACCTTTGATGTTTTGGAGGGAAATGACATGACAAGCAGCTTTTGGGTTTTTGGAGAACTTTACGGAGGAGGCAGAATGTTGCTCAGTGGAGAGTCCGATGTGAGGCTCGAACTTCATTGAATTTCGCCCAATGTAGGTAATGGACTGGAATGATCGATTGTTCTGGTGAGCTTCATACTGATACAGCGCCATACGGTGGCTTGTGAACAGCTGGAATTCTATGTGGGCTATGGACAGTATGGCGTCTTAATTGTCCCAAGTGTGCAGGAGACTTGGCTCCCAAGACTGGAACATTGCCTTGTTTTGCAACTAAAAAGGGGCCTCCATTGGCCTGGAGGCTGTGGGCTGCGACCAAAAGGCTTGAAAGAATTTGGGTCCCAGGCATGAGGCCCTAGAGTGGGGTCCATTTGATCCGGTTATTGGAACCTGTCCCAGTTGGGACTTGGGACCTGGATGCCTGCTTTTATGCACTGGATGGGGAGAGACAAATGTCATAGTTGTCCAGAAATTCTTGCCACTCGGGGTTAGTTAATTTAGATGCCAGACCCGCCACATTCCAAGAAATGAGGTTAGTTATAGGAATCTTTGCCTGGGAAACTGCCCTGTCAAGTAATACAAGAGCAGCTGATGACAAAGTATGGCTATAGGGATTAAGAAGATCCACCGATTTGGAGGACGTAGACTGATCATTATGCCAGTGATGGACCATCCAGTAACACCTAAGCTCCCCATTATGTGTGGCTTTCTAGGAGGAATACACAATGCCCAACTGTCACCCACACGCTGTCATGCGACCCAGAGACATGCTGCAGGCACCAAAAGGCTTAGACACAAAAATGCCAAATTTAGAAAAATATATGATTCCCTCCTTCCCTTGGTTTGAATTCATAATTCATGAATGCTATCATTGATGGTGCATGCGATCGGATGCTGTGAACCGCCCCGATCACAGCTCATACATAAATATACCTCAGGGCACTTAACTCGCGCTGCCATCTGTCGCACTGCGGTATGGGAAAACTTCCCTCTCTTTAATCCATGTAATCTTAAATTATCCATCACTTGATCCTAGTAATTATCCAGCTCCTGATTCCATCAATCTTCCGTGCTTAAAAAATCACTGCGGAGATAGCGTAATTCCACCTTATGTCTTTATTTAACTTTTTCATATTTCTACTGAGTGCCCATCCAGGGTGAGAGTTTGATTTAAA
Organism: Lissotriton helveticus; assembly: GCF_964261635.1. Taxonomy (NCBI): domain Eukaryota; kingdom Metazoa; phylum Chordata; class Amphibia; order Caudata; family Salamandridae; genus Lissotriton; species Lissotriton helveticus. The sequence goes on along the minus strand of NC_136072.1, from coordinate 226,358,606 downwards.
CAACAGACTGACTAGTGGGGAGAACAAACAGCATTCAAGCAAATGGAGAGAGGTGCACGAGGAGAGACACCTAATGAAGAGCCATTCAATGGAAAAATGTCAATGTAGCTTCTTCCTGTCTTTGCTATGACATTTTGACCCATCTATGTAAAAGTCACGGAAACATATAATACATTGGCAGCTAGTTTATAAATATGTGTATAGTATCCAGCAATAGTATTTAAGTCAAGTCAAGTCAAGGAAAGCTTTATTCAACTGCTTTTTTAACAATCATAAAAGAACCACCATTATATTACACAGAATAAATACAATGATCAGATAACGACAATAAAACAAGCTAAAACCCCAAAAAATAAATAAAAATTAACACAGCAGTGATATAAGCTATCTAAAAAGAGGATGAGTGCCCTTGTAATTATAATACATCATGAGCAATACTTTCCCTTACATGAAGCACCTTCTTCAAAAACATAGCTAGCCTCCAGGCTATGTGTTCTTCTTGCCCCAAAAACTGAAGTTTAATAAAAGCTGGGCAACATTGCCTCAACCCCTTTTGTTTTAATTGGAATTATCCACACTTTCCTTAACTCTATGCAAAATTTGTAAAATAAAACTAGATGAATGGTGGATTGATTTGAGCATTTGTCACACGGACATAGTTCTAATGTTTGTGACCAATCATTTATTTTTGGAAAGGTCATGAGTCTATGAACCGTACCCAACCTTAATCTAGTTAAAAACAACCTGTCAAAACCACCAGGTACAAAAGTTAAATATGGCTCCATCCTCGTAATAGTTAATATTAACTGATGTTGTTTAACACTGGGCTTTATAATTTCCTCTGACACTCCTATTGGGTCTAATAGCTGAAGATCCTCTTTTTTTAAAAGCTTTCCTGGAGATCCCTGGGTAGGTGAAATAGTTTAGATGCCCTAGAACATTTATAAAAAATTATGTACCAACCTTACCCATGGAATTTTTAGAGCCCCTTCCAGTTTGAGGCTGTCCTGCAGGATCTTCCTATTTAGCTTAGTCTGTTCTTTCAACCAAATCCTATGGCACAAAGGTATGGGTTTAATTTTTATGAGATCGGAGATAAAAGGAAGGCCCAGCTCATCATGGCAGACATGGGAAGGACTGCTTGGTGGGACATGTAAATATACCTTAAGAAGGAGTTTTCCACAAGTTGTAATGGGTGGGAATTGGCATAACCCCACACCCCCGCTCCATACATTGCGGTGGTGATGCACTTTGCTCTATAAATTTGAATGAGCTCAGCTGGCAGTTGGCAGTTTAATTTCTTTGAAAAGGATGCAAGGGCAGATGTCGTCCTTATACACGCCAGCCTTTTAGTAGATATAGTTTGGGCCCATAGATCGTTATGGCTAAATGAAATTCCAAGATATGAAAAACTCTTTGTCGAGGCTAGCTTCTGGCTGTCTACAAACATGTCTTGTGACCTCTGGCTTCCAGGGCCGCATCTCATAACAAAGGTCTTTGATATATTAATACTAAGGCCAAGGTTCTTCATATAGTTAGTAAAGCTATTTAGGACCATCTGAAGGCCAATTTGTGTTCGAGTCATTAAAACCCCGTCATCCGCATAAAGGAGAGCAGGTATAGGTCGGCCACTAGCTTGAGGGAAGTCTTGTCCCCTCCTAAGTGAAGCATCTTCCATTCCGTTAATGTTAAGGTTAAAAAGAAAGGGGGCCAGGACACAACCTTGCCTGACCACCCTCCTGATGGGAAATGCAGCTGTACGCTCCCCATCCAAACCAACTCATAAGCTGGCTCATGCACAAGTATAGAGACGCCTGAGATAAAGGATGATATGCACATCAACCCCGACAGCCTCGAGGCCCTCCCACAGTTTACCATGCCTTACAGAATCAAAGGCCGCGATGAGGTCTACGAATGCCAAGAACAGTCTTCCCTTTTTCGCTCTTCTGTATTTCCCATCAAGATACATACATTTAAACTTTGTTCAATTGTCCCCAGCCCTTCCCGGAAACTGTACTGTATGTCAGATATAACCAGACTTTCCTCTGCCCAATCTTGCAGACGTTCCAGAATAACATGCCCTGCCACTTTTCCATGGAGTCAAGTATTGGCCTATACCAGCCGGAGTCATGACGGTCCCTTTTTTAAAAAATTGGGACAATAATAGACTCTACCCAAGTCTTTGGTGGCGAGGCTTGTCAACTAGCATTAATGACCTGAGTTATAATAGGCCCCCACAGAATAGTATTAGACTTGAACAGGTCCTCTCGGACGCCGTCTGGACTGGAGGCCTTTCCACGAAAGCTAAGTGCAAGGATTCTATTCACTTCCTCCAGAGTGAACTTCAGATCTACGTTGTCATTATTTGCTGTTACTATAAGACTAGATTGCATAGCTGAGTTTACTTGTGCATTATATGCCCTTGAAACATGCTTAACCCAAGAGTCCTCAGATGTAGCAATCTCTATAGAAGCACCATCTCCAGGGAGTAGAAACAGGGCCTTCACTGCTCTCCAGAACGTGGCGCTATCTTTCTGTTGTGCCTCTCTGTGGAGAGCGTCCCACGCATCATTCCTCATGGCACACTTTCTTTCTTTAATGGCCTGCCTAAAGACTAGTCTCGCCTGCCTAACATTATTAGGACTTCGGGGCTGCCTGTGAAGCTCCTGCTTTAGATTGGAATATGCCTGAGTGCATTTCGTGTTAAACCACCCCGGTTCTTTGACATTATTACGATGCTGGACAGTTAATAAATTCCTAACCTCATTTGATATTTCAAGAAAGTACACTAGGATACTATCATGAGAGGCTATTTAGCTTAGAGACAAGTATCAAAAGAGGATTTTCAAATCATTACCAGTTGTTTTTTTCCCCGCAACAGGATCCACTTTCGACCACCGTAAAGTATAACCGTTCGTTTTTTCGAGTTTTATCTTTCCTATGATATGGGTGGCATTGGCAACGCTTATGGGCCCATATAGTTGCACTCAAAAACATTTTAACTATCTTGTAATAACTATCTCCCAAATGTGATTCAGTTTTATCTACTTCTAACTTGTTAGAAATATATATGCAGAGCCAACCCTTTAGCCTCCTCCTAGCCCTTCACTGCCTGCGTGTGAAATGTTTTTAAACCGTTTATATGGTTTGCCTCTATAGACCAAGTTTCCTGCAGACTAAGTATATCATAGTTCACAATGTATTCGGACCACACTTGGTTTTGTAATTTTGTGCGCAGCCCTGCGATATTCCAAGAGATGACATTCCAAGGGAAAAACTCAGGGTTAATCAGGGAAGTGGGGAGAATAAGCTTGGGAATATTAAAATTATCAGTGCAAGGTGGCACGAGTAGTTGAGTCCAGAAGAGGGAGTCACACTTACCATGCTAACTCAAAAAATTGGAATTGTCCCACCCACTGTTTCAGAAGAATCTATTCTGATTTCCTGCACTAATAATACAACAGCTCAGCACCCAGCTAACCCCTACCCTGATTTAAATACTGCTTTCGGGATGCCAGTCAGTCAATATCTTCTAAAGTATTGAGGGCATCAAAATAATTACTAACTGGAACTGCATACCTGGGCTGTCTTGGTCTACAACATGTCTCTTCCTCTGGAAAATACTGTGGGAGTCTATGTGGTTATGGACGAAACCCAGAGATAAGATGCTTATCCCTTTAGCTCTGATGGTCCAATTGCCTACCCTATCTAGTATAGTTTGAACCAAACCTCGTGACCTAAATGTTAATACAATGCAATCACCGGATAATGACTTGATAGAACTTCCCACCCAACCAATCCGCTGTGCCATCTTAAACTCTGTAAATAGCTCATTAGATATGCCTGTCTTTGCGCTTAGTAAATGCAGAGAATTGTCTCTCAATGTTGACCAGTGTTCCACTTTGCTAAACGGCAAAGGAGCAACATTGGCCAGAACAACTGTGTATGGTGTTGCTTCAGGGGGAAGATGAGGCTTCCTTGGTCCAGTCAGATTTCCCCTATCCAAGTCTTGACGTTTGGGGCTGCTTATATTCTGGCCTCCGACTCCGGATATGTAACCACCCCTGCCAGAGAGGGCTCCCTTTAGACCGTTCTGCCCTGTGCGCCTACCATGTTTCGGGTGAAGAGGTTCCACTTGGTTTATTGAAGGGGACGCTGCTCTTCTCCCCGGTAACCTTGGGCAGGCCAAGTTATTAGAATTATTACTTGTTGAGGACACTCCCGTTCACAGGGTTAACTTCCGGTTGAATGGGAAATAGGTCCCCATTACTACTAGAAGGTGCAGTTTTTATTCTGCATTGGCAGGGATCGGGCTGGACTGAGGGAGCACTGTTTACTAGTTGTTCCAAGTTAACTAGCTTCTCCCCCACCTGAGTTAGCTTTTACATCAACGGGTTCAGAAGACCTGACACAGACAATTCTGATTTATTCCAGAAGTCCTCCTGCTCCTGAATTAAGACTGAAATTGATACCGCAGTATCCTTTAGGGTTGCAGTATGTTACATTTGGCTTGGGTAGATTGTTAGTTGCCTCAGAAACCTCTGGGGCCTTGATAATTTCCATTTCAATTATCAAAGGATGAAACATATTAATTTCATAGGAATTAACTACTGGATCATTATTAATTGCAGGGGCAATTGTGGGCATTCAATTTGGAGTAAAGTAAGACTCTAATGGCAATCTATGCTCAGTGAGTGTGATTTCATGGATCAATGCTGACTCCGCCCTTAGTAAAAACGCATCTAAAGTTCCTACCACACCCTGCCCCGATAACGATTTACATTTACTCATGATTTGATACAGGTCTAATACAGCCCCAAGGTAACAATAGATTACTGTTCCCTCGTACCCTGTTCGCACAGATCAGCATAAATGTCCTGGATCATAAAATATCAATTATGTGGCCCAGCCCGGCCTCCTTCGGGCTCTGACGGGCTTGAACAAGCCTGCCCTTGGCCCGGGTTTCGCCCAGATGTGGCCTGCGTGCGTCCCGCGCTGCCGGAGCCCTGACCTTCTTATGAACGCCTCCCGGCACGTTGGCTGCATGGGCGGCGAGCGCACCGCAAAGGTAGCTGGGGGCTGAAGTCCTCGCGATGGCAGCAGTCCATCTCAGGTTGGTGGCAAACTGGTGACCGTTAACAGACAGCAGGTTCCGGTATAGTCCCGGTATAGTTTTTAAAAAAAGTGAGCTTCACAAACCCAATGATTAGAGGCAATTTTGTAGCCTTCAGTTAGCAGATTTTCAAATCTCACTGCACGAAAATCAGAACAACTCTATATCAGGTGTCTCCTACCAGTCCATCCCTAGCAACAAGTAGACGCTCACAGACATCTTCAGAGTATTCCCAGCCTTGAGTTCCTTTTTAAATTAGCACAGGGTCACATTTTCCTTTTAAAGTTAAAGGAAAACTCTGTTTATTTTACATTATCATCATCAGGCTATAGATAGCAGGGTCTGATAATGAGCAGTGACCAGTCAGACTTATTACACAGGCTGGTGCAAAGAGGTGAAGAACTGAATTGAAGCACTGAGGTATTTAACTCTTAATTAGAACATTGGAATATGGAGCACTCCATTGAATACAATAGATTGCTCCGAGCATCTACGGGCTAGTAAAAGCCCACAAAGCAACATTCCAATGTTTTTTTACCAAGGCCTCTCGGAGTCCGAGGGGTTTAAATCCCCTCGGGCTCCGAGAGGCCTTTGTTTTATTTGTTAGAACATTTTGCCCTCTAGTGGCAGAAGGTTCTAATAGCCTTATAGCCCTTCATAGCTGGGCTACACCGGCTATTGAAGTTCCGCACCCTTGTTAAAAAACCTCGAACGCTGGAGGGGGCCTTTAATAGCCGGTATAGCCAGCTACGGCGGGCTATAAGGCTATAATAAAGGTCCTTACTGACTCACTATTTAAGCATGAGAACGAAATTATATTTCTGAATGCATTTCAGTGGGAGAAAAATAAAATGAAAAGTTAACTTAGTGGCTAAGTTACCTCTTCATTTTAATTTGCTCCCATTTCAAAATGTTGCATTTACAAACAGCAGGCATCTTGCTCCCATTGGCCAGTAAAGACTATCCATATTTATAACTGAAACATACTGTAGTTTTTTTTAAACAGAAGAAATTTAAAGTGAAGAAAAATATTTCTATGAAATATTAGGCCCTGATTATGAGTTTGGTACACCACCTCCCTGCTCCAACACCGCCAAACCCGAACGCTGCCCACCCACCACATTATGAGTCCGACCGCCAAAGTTGCAATACGGCAGTTGGACCTCTGGTGTTGCGGTGGCCAGACCGCCACCGTGAGTGTGACGGTCCACGGAATGCCAAACTCATAATCAGCCCCTTAATATTTTTCTCCAGTATCAATTACACCAATTAAGTCTTAATATTTTATGAAGCAAATTTCTTCACTTAAAATGTTCATATTTAAATAAATGCTGTATTTTCAAGTTTTTAGTATGGCACCCTGACTAGAGTTCACTGGTGGCAAAATGCCTGCTGTGTGTAAATGTGACACTTTTAATTGGTATAACATTTAAATAATGAGTTTTATTAAATCAATATATAAATATAAAGTTAACTCTTCAGTTTAAGTTTCTCCCATTTCAAAGTGTCTTTAGAAACAGCAGGCATCTTGGTCACAGTGGCTGGCAGACATAGTGCCAGATTTGTAACTGAAAAATATAGGCATTATTTGAAGTAGGGGACATATAAAGTGAAGAAAAATATTCAATATTCTGAAACTTTTTGCAGAAAAATGTTCTGCACTTTTAGTTTCTCCATTTAATGAAATGCTTGTATGTTTGTGTTATTCATGTAAGTGTGCCACATATGGTGAACGTTGTGTCCTGTGCAACAAGTACATACGACACAAGTTTCCAGTCACCCACACACATAGATGCCAATATTGCGCAAACGTGTTCAGGCATTCCCAAAGATCATGCGCTCACTGATACACATAGAAGCCCTGTCATACTGGCCCTAGTCAAAGTATGTTGTGCAAACTATAGTGTCTGGCTCTAGGGAAATTAGGCTTAAATTCAATGAAGCTGGGTGTGAGGGTGGATGCTAACAATGCACAAGTAGCTTGACCTTCCGTAGCTCACGATTTTTACTGATCAGAAGTGGCTCTCGCTAAAGAAAAGGTTGGAGTCCCCAGCTTTGTATTATTATCCTAGGCTACTAATATTATGGAACTGGTTCAGTCAGACTCACAATTGCATAACAACATTATTTCTAGAATGTGCCAAATGTAGTGTTGTGAGAGACAGGGCCCAAAATCCACCACAGTCTTACCTCCATAATCTTAGTCCAGCCACAGAGCCTAAAGGCAGAAAACAGAAGCATTTACATCCAAATACCACTGGTTATTCTCCTAGTAATTTTGTATGGAAATCAGAAGGTTTTTTAATGCTTTGTCTCTATGTTACTATGTACTTGGATGATGGAGAGTGGAGTACGTTTTTTTACTTGTTATGGGGTTATCACTGTATGTGCTTCTGTTGAATACTGCGTTATAGGAGTTTGCCCAGTGTATATATATCAGTCTCTTTAAACTGTAGATGTTAGACTTTATAGTTGTATTTCAGCAATAAAGACGTGTAATGAAAGTTCAACCTTCCAAGCCTTAGCGCTCTCCCATGGACCTTCCGTACATTTTTATCAGAATTTCCAAAGTATGAAATATAATAGCTTTCAGGCAGGTTCAGGTGTCAATCAGAAACCTTTCATATTCCTGGAAACTGAAAGTAGGACTCACCTACATGATTTTACTGGTGGTTTTGGAGCTAACTATGCATACAGGTGGCTAGTAAGATGGACATAACTTCAAATTGCCAGCACATGACAATCATTGACCTTTTTCTTTCCACACCTAGAATACTCAGCTGTCAGCAACTTTAAAGTATTTCCCAGTTTCCAGAACAGAGAAATATAGGGCCTGATTTATAATTTGGCGGACAGGTTACTCTGTCACAAATGCAATAGATATCCAGTCCACCTTATGACACATGCTTTAAATCCTGTGCAATTTATAATAAGGCAGACGTGATATCAAGTCACATTTATATGTCACAGTTGAGGTACATACCAGAGAATCCAGCAGGCACTGCCCCTGCCACATATAACCTTCACAAACCTTACATTGACAGAAGTTTATTCTGTGTTGGCTCTGGGATGGCCTAGAAGGTCCTCTTCCTCATCGGCCTTGGCAGAGCTGCACTGGCTTCCGTTGAGACAGGGAGTTCAGTTTAAGTCTCTTTGTTTAGTGTTTAAAGCCCTGCATGGGTTGGGGCCTGTGTCTATGCAAAGAAAGTTTGAGTGGTATGCTCCTGTGAGAAGTCCTCATTCTTCTTTGGCAAGATTGGCGAAGATACCCATATTCTAGAAAGTTAGGGCGGGTGGGAGATCCTATGGGGTAGCAGCTGCCAAACTTTGGAATCAGCTTCCATTGGAGCTTAGACAAGTTAGTGACCTCCTTCTTTTTAGAAGGAGACGAAAAACCTGGTTGTTTCCTAAAACTTAGTTGGATGTCGGCAATGGGGCACATTTTCCTTTCTGCACTCTGAGTTTGCTAGCGCCAGGATGCCTATTAGGTGACAGTGCGCTTTATAAATTAAACAAATAAATAAGTGTTTGGACCTGTAAATGTCTACGTTTGCTGCTTACTATGTCCAGAACCATCCTATGTGTGAGCTCTGACAAGGGAAATGAGATAATTGTCCTCTGGAAGATCCCTTTTTTGGCAGAACCTAAGCAACAAAGTGAGACAGTTGGAGGGAATAGCAGCAAAAGGAGACAGTGGTAGGAAATGGAAACAAAATCCACAGAAAGTGGGAGGTGAAGAGCACTTTACAAGGGGCACCTAAAAACTAAAGCCCCCTCTATGTTATGCCACATCTTGGTGCAGCCTTGATCCCTTCCTATTACTCCTATATTATTATGAAGCATAGGAGTCCGTGGCTTCCACAAAGAAACCTCTACTACCAGAAAAGGTAATTTGAAAAAGAATAAAATCCGAAACTCCTGACCACGTTCTCAGTCCTGTACCTTTGGCCCCAATTTTTCCCTGGAAATTAGTTTTTTTGACTATATGACATCTTGTTCGGAAATTGTATTATCTCATTCGCAGTCACACCCGTATTGTGGCCTCTCTCCTCTACATTCTTGCTCTCAGATTACCCAGAGTGAAATATTGGCTTATCTATTTTATCTTGTTCTTTTTTTGGTTTCCATGCCCCTTAACATAGAATGTGAACTGAACATTGTGTGTTATGATACTGCTTAGGCGGTCATTAATGTTGTTTTAAAGGAAACATTTGTTAATGTTTCTTCCTAAGATAAACATTAAAGAATTACCTATCGGGGAAATAGTCACTTCTTGTCTCAGAACAGACATGCCCTTTTAAAAAAGCAGATGTGTGGAGTTGAAGAATGCGCGGTAACGTGTCTGCTCTGATCATACTGACGAAATACAAAGTATACAAATGCAACCAATTCTAGCAAGCTGATATGGGAATGGAAAAATGGCAGAGGTTTCATCTGGCAGGACCCACTCGCCAAAACCCAGTTATTAGCAAAGGCGTATCTGCTGACCTTTGGCAAAGGGGTTGCCTATACATGTCCACTAGCGTGCATTAAACACATGTTCACTTGCACTCACTACTCTAAGTCTGCATGAACTTCAATGGATATAACCGCATGCGCGCTAGCGGTTTTCCCGCTGCGCGCTGTGTTTTTCAAAAAGCCACGTTACATGACGAGCTCAGCTCGTCATCAGCGTGCGAGCGGCGTAACTCATGACGAGCTCAGCTCGTCATGAGCGCCGAAGTGGTTAAGACGTTTTACAGCCATGCCATCGCACCATCATACTATACCTGCCCACAATATCACATGAATTATTGCCATTATTTCAGGAAGAGCAGTATGGCAGTATGACAGGGTTAGGACTATCATGCCATACATACAAACAATATGTTATGAAATAACACCCTGATGCAAATGGCAGCATTACTCAATGTGTGGGCATGAATTACCATCATTGTGCAAAGGATGCTCACATAGTGGCAATAATTACTACCATTGTACCAGGGTTTACATTATGCCTTACTTGTTACACCATGCCACGAATTGTTACCATGCTGCCAAGATCTCTATCGTGCTATCAATGGGCACATTGTGCAGTGAATGTGCACAATATGTCAAGAATGCTCACCATTCCATCAGGTAAGGATTATACCAGTATACCATTGATCCCCAAAATATGTCAGAATTTACATTACTTTGTAAGGGTCAGCATTATGCCTAAGGCACCTTTATGGCATGGGTGGGCCAATATGCTAAGATTTACTGCCAGTCTACGAGGACCAGAATTGATGGCCACAAGTTGTCAAAATATGCAATCATTATGCACTGGTCAGACTTCTACCCTGGAATTACATTGTGCCATGGATGCCCGTAAATTGTCACAAAATCCCACCATTTTGTCAGGGTCTCACTTTTACTAGTTCTGTGCATCATTCTATGAATAGCCATAAGTTGTTATGAAATACCCCTGTTATGCAACAGACACTCAACAAGCAATAAGCATTACCAATAGCATTTAACAAGGATAGGTTAATTGGCATAATGCATGGATGCCCATAACTTACCAAGAAATAAAATCACTATGCAAGGGCTAGAATATTACAATTAGGGACAGCATGGACGTCCACAATTTGCAAATATATACTACTACCATGTGAGGGAGCAGCATTTTACCAGAATATTCATCATGGCTTGCATATGGCACATATGGTGTGATGAATTACCACTCTTATGCAGGATCCAGCATTTTTCCAGTTGTGTGTAAGAGCATTGTAGGAAATTGCGTAACTGGTTGCGGGGGGGGGGGGGCGACACCCTACTCAATCAGCAAGCACAATTTTTGTCAGGGTGACGCACAAGCAAATCCCAAATTAACCTGTGTTTGACTCTGTGGTAGCTTGGGACAAAAACAGTCAGGCTTAACTTAGAGGCAATGTGTGAAGCATGCATGCATGACACAAACAGTAATAAAGTGAAAACACAACATAAGGAAAGTCCCATACCAATTTAGAAACACATAGAATAAAATGTAATATATTATTTGACACCAAAACGACAGAAATGCAACTAGTAAAACCAGAAATATGGAATCTTAAAGATTTAAGAAAAAAACAGTTCTTAGAAGCACAAAGCACCAACTGTGGTTATCTGGTCATGCTGGACCGTGACAAAGTCATAAATTCATGATGGAGCATGAGCCAAATACAGGGACTCAGGTGGGTTTGCTGCACAAATTACCTTGAATGGTGGTTGCGGAAAGTTGCAAGAGCCTGCTTTGAGAATGTGTCAAGCAGCGGCAGTTCCGATGAGCTGCAGGCTGGTGTATGATCCTGCTTTAAGGATGCATCCAACAGCGGCAACTCTGGTGAGCTGCAGGCTGTGATATGAGGTGTTGCATCAAGGAAATGTCATGCAGTGGTGGTTCGGGAGAGCTGTGGGGATCTGCGTCGATGATACATTGCACAGCTACAGTTCTGAGGCACAGCTGCAAGGAGATGCATTGTGCTGCTTATGTTCTGCAGAAAAGACCACAGCTGGGCTGGCAGAAAACCTTCAAGCCCACTTCCAAGGGTCTGAAACTGGGATGCCACCACTTTGGGGGATAAGACTCATATCAGGGAGTGTCCAGGTGCAGGGTTCAGGATGTTTGGAGCCTTTTCTCTCCCAGAGATTCTGATCAAGAGGCCAGTCAATAAGTCCTTGGAGTCACTTTGGTGGTCCGGGATTCAAGATTCAGGTCCAGTCCTTCTCACTCAAGCAGCAGGGCAGCAGAGTGGCAGGCCTTTTTTCAGCAGAGCAGCACAGCAATCCTTCTTCTGAGTCTTCAACATGTCCAGATGTGTACTAAAGAGTTAGGTTTGAGGGTCCACTATTTATACCTGGTGAGAGAAGGGTCTAGAGTCCTCCCCATACAGAGGTGTCTGGAATTTGCTCCCTCTCTACCCTTCACCAGCTTGTCTGGGGGTAAAAAAAACCTAGTGTGAAGCCCTTTGTGATCATGCAAAAGTACAAGTGGGTAGGTGATAGCTCCAACCACCATCAAGTCAGAGATGGACCATCCTGCCCACGCTTCACAATATGGGAGCAACACACAAGAACCAACTGCCAGCTACACCTAAGTCATGGAACCCAGGATACAGGTTGCTGGCACCAAATGTTTGGTACAAGAAAATGACAACACACTGTAGAGAGGGCGAAGGGGAGCTATTAGAAAGAAAGGAGGTCCAGTACCATTGCTCCCAAAGACTAACGTAGTATTTACTAAGGCATAACTGTTCCAGAAGGCAGAGAGAAAAGCAACCTATTCTGGTTGAAGTAGAGGTGTAAAAGTAGTCTATCTCAATAGAGTTGTCTTGTCTAGAATAATGGGGGAATTCCTCCCTTTGCATATAGTGCCCTCACACACCATTGTGAGTGCCATGCTTCATCATCAAAAAACACAGTTGATGGACAGAATGTAGAACAATGTCATACATTCACCCCAGTACAAGGATCTGGGCCTATATCCATCGTTTTTTTGCACTCCACACCACCCTGGGTTAGATACTGGCTATATGCAAATCAGCTCTGACCCTGTGCCTCATGGGAACAGTCCAGTCCGAACTACCAAGCCATGTCTTTCCCAGACCAGAATCAAGCATCCAAGGACCGGTTTCTGGCTATCAGCCTTCATCAGCCTGGATAGCTTGACTCCAGTGGTGTGGAGAGCCTGAGACTCACGTCTGAGCATCCCCAGCTCACTCGGGGTGAAATTGCAAAAAACACAGTTGATGGACAGAATGTAGAACAATGTCATACATTCACCCCAGTACAAGGATCTGGGCCTAAATCCATCGTTTTTTTGCACACCACCCTGGGGCACAGGGTCAGACTGATTTGCATATAGCCATGTCTGAACTGGGGTGGCAGAGTGGGCTAAAGAACGGTGATGGATTCAACCCAGATCTTTTGACTGGGTGTGAGTGTTTGATTGATTCAAATGCCCCGTCCTTCACCACCCCCTTTTGTACCGCTTTTGGCCGCCATAAGTGTGGCAGGGTATGCTCAGACGTGAGTCCCTTGCTCACTTTGCCACTGGATTCAAGCAAGCCGGGCTGAAGACGGCTGGAATGCCAGAAACCGGTCCTCGGAAGTTTGTTTCAGGTCCAGGGAAGACATGGCTTGGCAGTTCGGGCAGGACTGTTCCCATGAGGCACAGGGTCAGACTGATTTGCATATAGCCATGTCTGAACTGGGGTGGCAGAGTGGGCTAAAGAACGGTGATGGATTCAACCCAGATCTTTTGACTGGGTGTAAGTGTTTGATTGATTTAAATGCCCCGTCCATCACCACCCCCTTTTGTGCTTCATCATCAGGCATTGGTCCTCGTGGAGGTGGCGCTGCTGTCCCCCACGGGCCCTGCGCGAGGGCTCTTTATCGGAGATCTATTAAGAAGACACGGCAGTTGTGCATGTGGGTGGGTGGGCGTTGGACAGTGAGTGAGTGTGTGAGTTAAAATTACCAGACGGTACTCAGAACCTACTTTAATTCGGGGGTCTGGATGGTAAGGCTAAAAACAAGCCGGATGTGGAGCACCTCTTGGAAACAAATGTGGAGGGGGAGTAAATGTTTTCCCGCTGCTCTCAGAATCCGTGTGAGTGTGTGACAAAGAAAAATAGGGTCAACATTTTTCACGCTTCATGTTGGTCCATAAGGGGCGCTTTGTCAGGACCGTGAAGTGAAAAAATATAAGAGAAAGTGCTCAGGAATCAGGGGAGGAACGCCCTGTATACCTGCTGTACCTATATTCAGGTGTTGATGCATCTCTGCGCTAGTAGGAATGTGTAGTTCAAGTTCCTTTAATAAACCCCTAGATTCAGAATGATGGGCCACGGCGGCGCTATGAGGGAGAGTATAGCCGCTCGCCCCGATTGATTCCCGGTACCTGCCCGTCCGTCTGTAAGTCGCTGGTATAATAAACTTGCAAGCCCGGGGTTCTCTCCTGATTCCTGATCACTTTTAAGCATGGGCGTAAAATCCGCTCCGATCGCGGATTTTTCGGATTTTCGGCAAATTCGCAATCCGCGAACTCTCGCGAATTTGTCGAAAATCCGTGAATCCGCTCGCGGCGGATTTTTTGCTTGGTTGCGGCGCGCGGCGTGGTGCACGGCGTTCACTTTCCGTCATTTTAGCGTTTGCCGAGTTGTTTTTCTTTGCGAGTGACGCGCCATTTTAGATCTTGCTGCGTGTTCCCGCGGGAGTTTGTCGCCCGCGAATACGTACTCGCGGCTTGCCACCTTGCACAGCACACCTCGCGAGAGTTCGCAATTGCGAACACGTAGTTGCGGCGGAAAGGAACAATCTCGCACTTGCGAAATAGAGATTTTGCAATTTCGCACAAGAAAATCACCAGCAAACAGGATAAACCTTCAGAAAATTATGATTTTTATCAGAATCACTCCTCAGGTTGACATTTGCATGGCCTTTTTTTTTGCAAGGAGTCCATTTTGGGGGGGGGGGAGGAAGGAAGTGCCCCACAGTCTCCAACTTCCTGTTCCTGTCCAGCAGGCTCCTCCCAGTGCTTTGTCCATCTCCTGGTCACTTTCATTTGGATCTGGAGCTGGAAGGATTACTTTTTGTGGGTGCTGCTGGATATTTGGATTTGAGGCCTTTTTGACTGTCTTTGGATCACTTTTGGATTAGAAATCAACTTTCACAAGTAAGTTTGTTTGGGGCATTACAGTTGCTGCAAGTACAATTTTGGAACTTTTTCAGAAAATTAAATAAATTATATTGTGGGTAGCCACAGTATCCAGTAGGACCAGGGTTGGTTATGGGTGCATGATACAACTGTTTTGTTGAATTTAAACACCATTGAGGCCATGGATGGGCTGGGATTGTGCAGATTTTATTGTTTTTTGTCGTTTTTTTGGGCCTGCTGGTGTGGCCCTTTGCCCAGGGGTGGTGAGTGTTGCATGGGCCTAGTCTTTCTGTGGGGTGTCTTCTTGAATTTAAACATAATTGAGGCCATGGATGGGCTGGGATTGTGCTTATTTTATTGTTTTTTGTCGTTTTTGGGGGGCTGCTGGTGTGGCCTTTTGCTTGCCCAGGGGTGGTGGTGGTGCATGGACTGAGTGTGCCTGTGGTGTTGTCTCACTCTCTTTGATGTAAACATCATGGATGGCATTGGATTGTGGTGATTTCTGGCTGTTTTTCTGTTTTTTGGGGGTGTACTGTTGATGTGGTCTGGCCATGTGGGTGGTGGTGGTGGCCATCTTGAGTGCTGGCTGGTACAGGCAACATGTGCTTGGGGTGTAAGGGGGCCATTTTGAGGAGAGGCAGTGTCTGAGGCCTGCACTTATTTTGCCTACTTTTCATCCCTTATGCCCAGGGGTAGTGAGTGTTGCATGGGCCTAGTGTTTCTGAGGGGTGTCTTCTTGAATTTAAACACCATTGAGGCCATGGATGGGCTGGGATTGTGCAGATTTTATTGTTTTTTGTCGTTTTTTTGGGCCTGCTGGTGTGGCCCTTTGCCCAGGGGTGGTGAGTGTTGCATGGGCCTAGTCTTTCTGTGGGGTGTCTTCTTGAATTTAAACACCATTGAGGCCATGGATGGGCTGGGATTGTGCAGATTTTATTGGTTTTTGTTGTTTTTTTGGGCCTGCTGGTGTGGCCCTTTGCCCAGGGGTGGTGAGTGTTGCATGGGCCTAGTCTTTCTGTGGGGTGTCTTCTTGAATTTAAACATAATTGAGGCCATGGATGGGCTGGGATTGTGCTTATTTTATTGTTTTTTGTCGTTTTTGGGGGGCTGCTGGTGTGGCCTTTTGCTTGCCCAGGGGTGGTGGTGGTGCATGGACTGAGTGTGCCTGTGGTGTGGTCTCACTCTCTTTGATGTAAACATCATGGATGGCATTGGATTGTGGTGATTTCTGGCTGTTTTTCTGTTTTTTGGGGGTGTACTGTTGATGTGGACTGGCCATGTGGGTGGTGGTGGTGGCCATCTTGAGTGCTGGCTGGTACAGGCAACATGTGCTTGGGGTGTAAGGGGGCCATTTTGAGGAGAGGCAGTGTCTGAGGCCTGCACTTATTTTGCCTACTTTTCATCCCTTATGCCCAGGGGTAGTGAGTGTTGCATGGGCCTAGTGTTTCTGAGGGGTGTCTTCTTCAATTTAAACACCATTGAGGCCATGGATGGGCTAGGATTGTGCAGATTTTATTGTTTTTAGTCGTTTTTCTGGGCCTGCTGGTGTGGCCCTTTGCCCAGGGGTGGTGAGTGTTGCATGGGCCTAGTCTTTCTGTGGGGTGTCTTCTTGAATTTAAACATAATTGAGGCCATGGATGGGTTGGGATTGTGCTTATTTTATTGTTTTTTGTCGTTTTTGGGGGGCTGCTGGTGTGGCCTTTTGCTTGCCCAGGGGTGGTGGTGGTGCATGGACTGAGTGTGCCTGTGGTGTGGTCTCACTCTCTTTGATGTAAACATCATGGATGGCATTGGATTGTGGTGATTTCTGGCTGTTTTTCTGTTTTTTGGGGGTGTACTGTTGATGTGGACTGGCCATGTGGGTGGTGGTGGTGGCCATCTTGAGTGCTGGCTGGTACAGGCAACATGTGCTTGGGGTGTAAGGGGGCCATTTTGAGGAGAGGCAGTGTCTGAGGCCTGCACTTATTTTGCCTACTTTTCATCCCTTATGCCCAGGGGTAGTGAGTGTTGCATGGGCCTAGTGTTTCTGAGGGGTGTCTTCTTGAATTTAAACACCATTGAGGCCATGGATGGGCTGGGATTGTGCAGATTTTATTGTTTTTAGTCGTTTTTCTGGGCCTGCTGGTGTGGCCCTTTGCCCAGGGGTGGTGAGTGTTGCATGGGCCTAGTCTTTCTGTGGGGTGTCTTCTTGAATTTAAACATAATTGAGGCCATGGATGGGTTGGGATTGTGCTTATTTTATTGTTTTTTGTCGTTTTTGGGGGGCTGCTGGTGTGGCCTTTTGCTTGCCCAGGGGTGGGGTGCATGGACTGAGTGTGCCTGTGGTGTGGTCTCACTCTCTTTGATGTAAACATCATGGATGGCATTGGATTGTGGTGATTTCTGGCTGTTTTTCTGTTTTTTGGGGGTGTACTGTTGATGTGGACTGGCCATGTGGGTGGTGGTGGTGGCCATCTTGAGTGCTGGCTGGTACAGGCAACATGTGCTTGGGGTGTAAGGGGGCCATTTTGAGGAGAGGCAGTGTCTGAGGCCTGCACTTATTTTGCCTACTTTTCATCCCTTATGCCCAGGGGTAGTGAGTGTTGCATGGGCCTAGTGTTTCTGAGGGGTGTCTTCTTGAATTTAAACACCATTGAGGCCATGGATGGGCTGGGATTGTGCAGATTTTATTGTTTTTTGTCGTTTTTCTGGGCCTGCTGGTGTGGCCCTTTGCCCAGGGGTGGTGAGTGTTGCATGGGCCTAGTCTTTCTGTGGGGTGTCTTCTTGAATTTAAACATAATTGAGGCCATGGATGGGTTGGGATTGTGCTTATTTTATTGTTTTTTGTCGTTTTTGGGGGGCTGCTGGTGTGGCCTTTTGCTTGCCCAGGGGTGGGGTGCATGGACTGAGTGTGCCTGTGGTGTGGTCTCACTCTCTTTGATGTAAACATCATGGATGGCATTGGATTGTGGTGATTTCTGGCTGTTTTTCTGTTTTTTGGGGGTGTACTGTTGATGTGGACTGGCCATGTGGGTGGTGGTGGTGGCCATCTTGAGTGCTGGCTGGTACAGGCAACATGTGCTTGGGGTGTAAGGGGGCCATTTTGAGGAGAGGCAGTGTCTGAGGCCTGCACTTATTTTGCCTACTTTTCATCCCTTATGCCCAGGGGTAGTGAGTGTTGCATGGGCCTAGTATTTCTGAGGGGTGTCTTCTTGAATTTAAACACCATTGAGGCCATGGATGGGCTGGGATTGTGCAGATTTTATTGTTTTTTGTCGTTTTTTTGGGCCTGCTGGTGTGGCCCTTTGCCCAGGGGTGGTGAGTGTTGCATGGGCCTAGTCTTTCTGTGGGGTGTCTTCTTGAATTTAAACACCATTGAGGCCATGGATGGGCTGGGATTGTGCAGATTTTATTGGTTTTTGTCGTTTTTTTGGGCCTGCTGGTGTGGCCCTTTGCCCAGGGGTGGTGAGTGTTGCATGGGCCTAGTCTTTCTGTGGGATGTCTTCTTGAATTTAAACATAATTGAGGCCATGGATGGGCTGGGATTGTGCTTATTTTATTGTTTTTTGTCGTTTTTGGGGGGCTGCTGGTGTGGCCTTTTGCTTGCCCAGGGGTGGGGTGCATGGACTGAGTGTGCCTGTGGTGTGGTCTCACTCTCTTTGATGTAAACATCATGGATGGCATTGGATTGTGGTGATTTCTGGCTGTTTTTCTGTTTTTTGGGGGTGTACTGTTGATGTGGACTGGCCATGTGGGTGGTGGTGGTGGCCATCTTGAGTGCTGGCTGGTACAGGCAACATGTGCTTGGGGTGTAAGGGGGCCATTTTGAGGAGAGGCAGTGTCTGAGGCCTGCACTTATTTTGCCTACTTTTCATCCCTTATGCCCAGGGGTAGTGAGTGTTGCATGGGCCTAGTGTTTCTGAGGGGTGTCTTCTTGAATTTAAACACCATTGAGGCCATGGATGGGCTGGGATTGTGCAGATTTTATTGTTTTTTGTCGTTTTTTTGGGCCTGCTGGTGTGGCCCTTTGCCCAGGGGTGGTGAGTGTTGCATGGGCCTAGTCTTTCTGTGGGGTGTCTTCTTGAATTTAAACACCATTGAGGCCATGGATGGGCTGGGATTGTGCAGATTTTATTGGTTTTTGTCGTTTTTTTGGGCCTGCTGGTGTGGCCCTTTGCCCAGGGGTGGTGAGTGTTGCATGGGCCTAGTCTTTCTGTGGGATGTCTTCTTGAATTTAAACATAATTGAGGCCATGGATGGGCTGGGATTGTGCTTATTTTATTGTTTTTTGTCGTTTTTGGGGGGCTGCTGGTGTGGCCTTTTGCTTGCCCAGGGGTGGTGGTGGTGCATGGACTGAGTGTGCCTGTGGTGTTGTCTCACTCTCTTTGATGTAAACATCATGGATGGCATTGGATTGTGGTGATTTCTGGCTGTTTTTCTGTTTTTTGGGGGTGTACTGTTGATGTGGACTGGCCATGTGGGTGGTGGTGGTGGCCATCTTGAGTGCTGGCTGGTACAGGCAACATGTGCTTGGGGTGTAAGGGGGCCATTTTGAGGAGAGGCAGTGTCTGAGGCCTGCACTTATTTTGCCTACTTTTCATCCCTTATGCCCAGGGGTAGTGAGTGTTGCATACTTGCATGTCCCTAGTCTTTCTGTGGGGTGTCTTCAATGTAAACATCATGGATGGCATGGGATTGTGCTCATTTTTCTGTGTTTTGTCGATTTTTTGGGGTGTATAACTGAACTGATGTTCCTCTGTCTTCCATTGCTTTTAGGTGCACAAGAAGACTCAATAGAACCACCAGTGCCAGGAAGAAGTCCTGCAGCGGTGTGTGCAGCATAACGTCACGCGACGTCACGTCTGGACACAGAACCCTCTGCAACTCGTGCAACTGCTGCCTGCTGACCTGCTCTGAAGAAGATGGCCCCAAAAAAAGTAACCCGTAGCTCCTCTAGCAAGAAAGGTGCCAGTAAGGACCAGAAGAAGCAAGTTACCAAGGACACTGGTGTGCCGCCCGCCCCTTTTTTTGTGAGTAAAAAAAAAAGTATGCCTGCAGCAGCTGCAGCGGGATCTGCTGGGGACCAAGCTGGCAGCAGCACCCCCGCTCCATTGGGCTCAGTGCCACCACCACCACCACGCCAACTTAAGTCCAAGCCCTTGAGTGCTGCAGAGGCAGCCAGTATACTTCTTCAATCACCATCGACCAGTGATGTTGGCTCATCGCAAGAAAGCAGCAGCAATGTCCCTCAATCAACACAGGTTGTTGTAGCTCATCTGACGAGTGTTGAACAACCACAGCGGCAACAACAATCACATGTGCAAGTACAAGCCCAAGTACATGTGGAAGGAGAGGCAGCGCAAGGAGATGCGCAAGCAGAGGTGCATGGAGGGTCACAACAAGTGCCCACAATAGTTGTTCCTCCCGAAGTAGGGGCACATCAGGAAATCGACAATCAAGGCGAGGTATCATTTGAGGAAGCCACTCCTCCTGATGATCCTTCATTGTCTTCCACACCCCTAGCAAGGAAGAGATCAAGGGTGGTGTCTACATCCTCTTCAAGCACACCTCCTTCTGATGATACGGATCAAACTTGGGAACAAACAAAGGTAGTTAAGCGTAAAAGGAAGCTCGTCCAAAGTCTCAGAGTTATGGAGTGTGATGAGTCTCAACAAGAAGTGGCGGATACTGCTGCTGATGAAGACTCTGCCAACGACGACCCAGTCATCATAAAGGTCACTGCAGCCCCAGCGGGCATGCAGCAAACAGACATTTTGACCCTAGCCCGAAGAGCTGCTGAGCGTGATGATGATGTTGTCGATGAGGAGGCAGTGGAAACACCACAATCATTGGAGTTAAGTAGTACACCAACTCGTCCCGCTTCCATATTTCTTTCTGGCAAGAAGAGACCTCCGTCAATCTCGACCTTAATTAGTGGCGGTGAAAGTGCAAAACGTACAAAAGTTGGGCAATCCACATCCTCCACTTCATCTGGCATTAGCTTCATGACCACCACCACCAGTATCGCCGCCTCCTCCATGTCCCACAGACACTTCAAGTCCCCAGTTTGGGACTTTACTGTTTGTCCAAAAAATCCAAAGTTTGCCATTTGTACCATTTGTAAGCAAGCAGTTAGTCGTGGTAAGCGAGGTACCAACTATGGTACCGGAGGCCAGAGAGGTCATCTTAGGAGACAGCACACTGTCAAATGGTTTGCGCACCTAGATGCGATCAAGAAAGGCCAAATTCAAGGAAACGTTGATGTTTCATCTGATGATGACGAGCAGGAAGAAGACGTGTCAAACACTTCCCTTACACCCAGTACCCCTGTCAGCAGCACACCCAATGTGAGGCACACTAAGAGTGTTGGAGCGAGTGAGACACCAACGCACAAAAGTTCACCAGCGAGCAAAATTGGGTCAACGAAGTCATTATCAGCCCGTAAATGCTTGGTCCAGGGCAACATTAGAACAATGCTTACTTCAGACGTGCCATATGAACGCAACCACCCACTGACGCGTCTGTATAACACTAAGCTGGCTAAAATGCTAGCTGTGGACCTTCTACCTTTTTCTTTTGTAGAAGCGGTAGGTTTTCTTGAATTAGTGGCAACGCTCTGCCCTAAATGGAAGGTTCCGAGCTGGTTCTATTTTGCCAGAGTTGCGGTTCCAGCACTACATGAAGATGTGCTGCAGGCGATTGGGGCAGCTTTGCAGAAGAGTGCTGTTCACACAATACATCTGACAACAGACATGTGGACCAGTGGCCCAGGCGATGATTACATGTGCATCACTGCACACTGGGTCTCTTTTTCAGGTGTTATAGCAAAGCTAAACGCAGGTGTTGACCCGGACCAAGTTTTCAAAGCTGCTCGGAAACATGCAACACTAGCCATGTTTGGCTTGGAGAAAAGTCACACAGCAGAAAACCTTTTGGAAGAGTTTGACAAAAAGGTCTTGACAATGCTATCCCCCCTAAAACGCAAGATTGGTTATGTTTCCACGGATAATGGCGCCAATGTAGTTAAGGCCATGTCGAAGGGTGACCATGTTAGAGTGCCGTGTTTGGCGCACTGTATCAACCTGGTAGTTCAAAAATTCTTGAGTGATAAAGAGAGTCCAGCGTTCGAGGTAATGGCCACCTGCCGCAAAATGTGCAACCATTTCAGCCATTCTTTTAAGGCCCGGAAGCATCTGCGGAGACTGCTACTTGAACGTGGAATGCCAGTGAAAGCACTCATCCAGGAGGTGGCAACACGTTGGAACTCAACCTTCTACATGCTTGAGCGTCTGTATGAGCAGTATACGGTACTCGATCACTATTTCTTGACAGAGGCTACATCTCAGAAGGAGGACCTGCGGATGAGTAAGGCGCAATGGGCCATAGTTAAAAGCCTGACAGACATGCTTCGTCCTTTTGAGTTCTTCACGCGTGCAGTCAGCCAGGAGGACTGTAATTTGGGAAAAGCTATCCCATTGTTGTGCATACTGGAGCACCAACTGATGGCGGTTTCTTCTGAGTTTCAAAAAGATGAAAAAAAAAAAACCCATTTCATTTTGTCTGAGAAATTATTACATCGCCTACGTGGTGATGAACGTCTTAAAAACATCAACTCAGATCAGCATTACATTTGTGCTACTATTCTGGATCCACGCTACAAAAAGGCGCTGGCAGACAACGCATTCTTTCCTTTCGCTGATGCAGATGTTCAAAAGTACAAACATTGGTTAGCCTGGTCAGCCAAGAGGTTTGAAAAAGAACGGCAGGTTATTGAAGGAGAAGCCAGTACATCAGCATCAGCATCAGCAGGCCATCCGCAGTCACAAGAATCCACTTCTGCACCTGTGGCTGGGGCACAAGTGACCTCTCAGCCGTTAAAGACACCGGCAACTGGATCATCTGCACCACACACAATGACAACACTAACAGTGGCTGGGGAGGAGGATTGGCTAAGTTTGATGGGGTATGGTTCTCGAAAAAATGTCACAGTCAGCACAGCAAAAAGTAAGCAAAGTGGAGGAACAGTTGATGACCTTGAGTCGATGGTGCAGGACTATCTGAATGACTCAACAGTGGTCTTTCTTAATGAGGAGCCATTGCAGTATTGGCATGGCAAAAAACAATTGTGGCCACAGCTCTACAACCTGGCTATAAACTATTTGTCTTGCCCACTCGCAAGTGTGTCTTCTGAACGTGTTTTCAGTGCTGCTGGTGGCATTGTAACTCCCAAACGGACCCGCCTCTCGCCCAAAAATGTGGAGCGGCTGACAATGATCAAGATGAATCAGCACCTCATACCACCAGATTACAAAGTACGAGAAAGCACGCGGAGGACCTGAAGACGAGGAGGACAGCAACGTAGATGAGGGGATTTTTTCTCTGTTCGGTGCCACTGACCTCATCCAGCCTGAATTCGCAGAGTATGATGACGAAATCTTGTTCTTATTCCCTGACACCGAGCCCTGAAAATGAGACAATCAATCAAGAACTTTCTTTTTCGTCCTTATTCACTTTTATTCCTGTGTGCTTTGTGTCTCTCTTTCTTTGTTTTGCACAGTTAATTAAATTCAAACTTTAATCACCTAATCCCAAAAACAAGACCATCATCAGAACTGTCTTCACTTGTTTGCTTATTGCTTTGAAGGTGCCGCAGTCTACATATTGCTTTGAAGGTGCCGCAGTCTACATTCCTCAGGTTCACAAGTTCCGAAGAACATGCTCCTCTATCCTCCTCCTCCAGACTGCGATTTCCCTCCAAGCAGAGTGCTGGATTACGCACAATGAAGAAAGACTCAGCACTTGTGGGGGTGTTGTACTTCTTTGCGGGTGAGTTGACGGTTTTGGGCCCATTGCTGTGAAGCTCTAATAATGGACAAAAGTGTTTTGGACCAAATATGAGGTGGAAATTTCTTGCCGTTTTTGCTGACTTGCTTGCCTTTGAGGTGCTCTTTGGCGGGGTTCCGGGGGTTTGTGTGTAATTTTTGGTGTCTGTCGAAGCACTGCTGCGACAGTCTAATCTTGATTGCATTTGCTTTTCAGGAAATCCGTGGTGGAAAACAGGAGTTATGATGATTGATGATGATGACGACCTAGCTGCACAGCGCCGCGTTTGGACCGAAGGCCGAGAGACATTGTAAGTATGAGATTTAGCTTTTCCGCTGTTTGGGGGTGTTGTGTCGGGTGTTTTTTTGCGGGTGGGTTGGCGGGTCTTGCCTGGGGCATTCCTGGGAAGGTCTAATACCGGATACAAGTGTTTTGGACAAAATCCATAAGGAACAGCCTTTTTTTTGCCATTTCTTCAGACATCTTTCTCAATGTAGCGTTTTGGGGGGCTTCCTGCTGTTCGTGGGTGGGTTGCGGCCGGGGTCTCTGTCGAAGCACTGCTGCGACAGTCTAATCTTGATTGCATTTGCTTTTCAGGAAATCCGTGGTGGAAAACAGGAGTTATGATGATTGATGATGACCTAGCTGCACAGCGCGTTACTTTGGACCGAAGGCCGAGAGATATTGTAAGTATGAGATTTAGCTTTTTCGCTGTTTGGGGGTGTTGTCGCGTGTTTTTTTGCGGGTGGGTTGGCGGGTCTTGGCTGGGGCATTCCTGGGAAGGTCTAATGCCGGATAGAAGTGTTTTGGACAAAATCCTTAAGGAAAAGCCTTTTTTTTGCCATTTCTTCAGACATCTTGCTCAATGTAGCGTTTTGGGGGGCTTCCTGCTGTTCGTGGGTGGGTTGCGGCCGGGGTCTCTGTCGAAGCACTGCTGCGACAGTCTAATCTTGATTGCATTTGCTTTTCAGGAAATCCGTGGTGGAAAACAGGAGTTATGATGATTGATGATGATGACGACCTAGCTGCACAGCGCCGCGTTTGGACCGAAGGCCGAGAGACATTGTAAGTATGAGATTTAGCTTTTTCGCTGTTTGGTGGTGTTGTGTCGGGTGTTTTTTTGCGGGTGGGTTGGCGGGTCTTGCCTGGGGCATTCCTGGGAAGGTCTAATACCGGATACAAGTGTTTTGGACAAAATCCATAAGGAACAGCCTTTTTTTTGCCATTTCTTCAGACATCTTGCTCAATGTAGCGTTTTGGGGGGCTTCCTGCTGTTCGTGGGTGGGTTGCGGCCGGGGTCTCTGTCGAAGCACTGCTGCGACAGTCTAATCTTGATTGCATTTGCTTTTCAGGAAATCCGTGGTGGAAAACAGGAGTTATGATGATTGATGATGACCTAGCTGCACAGCGCGTTACTTTGGACCGAAGGCCGAGAGATATTGTAAGTATGAGATTTAGCTTTTTCGCTGTTTGGGGGTGTTGTCGCGTGTTTTTTTGCGGGTGGGTTGGCGGGTCTTGGCTGGGGCATTCCTGGGAAGGTCTAATGCCGGATAGAAGTGTTTTGGACAAAATCCTTAAGGAAAAGCCTTTTTTTTGCCATTTCTTCAGACATCTTGCTCAATGTAGCGTTTTGGGGGGCTTCCTGCTGTTCGTGGGTGGGTTGCGGCCGGGGTCTCTGTCGAAGCACTGCTGCGACAGTCTAATCTTGATTGCATTTGCTTTTCAGGAAATCCGTGGTGGAAAACAGGAGTTATGATGATTGATGATGACCTAGCTGCACAGCGCGTTACTTTGGACCGAAGGCCGAGAGATATTGTAAGTATGAGATTTAGCTTTTTCGCTGTTTGGGGGTGTTGTCGCGTGTTTTTTTGCGGGTGGGTTGGCGGGTCTTGCCTGGGGCATTCCTGGGAAGGTCTAATACCGGCTAGAAGTTTGTTGGACAAAATCCATAAGGAAACACCAGTTTTGGCACTTTTTGTAAGTTAGGGTTCGTTAGGGTTAGCCCTAGCAGCAGGATTGCATGTGTTTAGGGGGGTTCTATTGCAACGCGGTTCTGTTGTTGTAGAGCACTGTTGGAGCGATGCTGGCTATGGATACTTTTGCTTGCAGGCAAGTGGTTTGAATACAATCCACGGTCTGTATTTGGGTCTACTGTTACTTTCAAAGTACGTTTTGTAACCATTTTTCTGCTAGGCATCGTTTTTGGAGATATGATTGGGTTCTTCTACATTTTTGCGACTGGCTTTAGTAAGGGTCTTGGTGGGAGCATTGCTGGGAAGGTCAAATTTTGTTCTAAAACACAGTAGTACACCCACCTTGAGGGGAAAGATCCGCTATAATATTTTGGCCATACTTATTGATCCTTAAAAAGGTGACTCAGACAGAGCACGCAATTTCAAAAATATTGTACTGTCTATTAGGGAAATCAAAGTGTCACTTTTTGAACCACACAGCGTACATACCTTTTATTTATTTATCAGTGGTATTGTAATAGCACTTCCTGTTTTCCGTTCAATAATTACAGGCCGGGTTTCAGTCAACATCCGCCAGGCAGGCAGTGGACAGGGTGTCTCTTCTGTCAGTGGTCACCACCACATTGATGGACGAAGCGTCAGCTGGAATGGAGGAGTGCCGCCAATAAGAGGAATTGTTTGCTGCATGCAACTTACTTACCAATTTCAACAGGACAACTCCAACAACATACGCAATACAGATACAGTATCCATTGTTGTCTTTTATTCTATGAGTGTGACTGCATGTGCTTACCTTTAGTTTGTAACCAAAGATTGTCTGTAAACTCTGTATCTTCAATTATTGTTTGTCCATGCTCTGCTTTTTTTTTCTTCTCTCAACAAAACCTACCCAAAAAGAAACCCCCATTCCCATCCATTTTACAAACCCTAACCCTCTTCCCCCGGGCTGTGTTGTTTTGCTTGATGTCTGACTAAAATGACATCAATAATTCCACACACTTGCTGGGGAGGATAAGGTGATAGCAGCAACAGGCTGGTGAAGGAATACGAGGATATCTTCTAGACTTACTCAGCTTCAGTACTATATCTTCTAGTAGTAGTAGCCAATGTCAAATAAATTCAACGCAAGTACTAGTTATACTTGCAATACTTTACCATTTGTTAGGCTACATTATGGCACTGTTCTAGTGTACTGTCACCTGCTATTTTCTCGATCGTACCGTAACCGTTGTAATGCTACAGTAAGGAGTACAAACAAGGTTTCGTTTTCTTTTTTTCCATAGGCATGCAACTGCCAATGTGTCACACCACTAGTACCACCGCAATGAGGAAATGTCACCCGCCCAGGAATGACAACGTTAATCCCCATTTCACCTGGAGCCAGCCCTGGGCCTAGCCCTAATTTCTAACACAAATTACAGGTAAGATAAGCGTTTGGTGGGAGGTAGTATAATGGAGTAATATTTCGGAGTAGACAAGAGATTGACGGTTGTACTACTAAAGTCCTACGACTGTTCAGGAAAACAAAGTTACTGTTACACCCCCGCCCCCCACCCACCAGACTGAAAAGCAGTAAAAAACAGGTATGGTCAGATAAAGTTGAAAAATATATTTATTTATCCCTAACAAAATAATCTCCCTCACCCACCCTAACCCCAACGATTGTCTCTGAAACGTCCCAAAACGATCCCAACTCCCAAATCCCACCCCCCAAAAGTCTATAAAAAAAGGGCAAGGGACACTCCACTACTGGAGGGTGCTGGTGCTGGTGCATGATGCGGCATGGGCATCATACTCCTTGCGGAGGGTGGCAAGCTCGGAGCGGAGGCCCTTAACCAAGGTCTTATACCTCAGGACCTCCTGCTCCAGGTTGGACATGCGGACTCGTAGGCGGCGTTGGCGTTCCTTGCAGCTCCTGTGGGGGGCAGCTGGTATTTCGGTTGCTTGGCGGTGGCGGTCGGCTTTCTTAGCCCGGCTCGGTCCCGCTGGCTTAGTCACGGAGGAGGATGCAGTGGTCACAGTCGAAGATGTTGCCCCGCTCGACTGCGTGTCCTCCTCCTCCTCCAGGGCCACCAGCCGCCGATACTCGGCGACTGTGGCCTCCAGCCTCCGTTGCCGGGCCAATCTAGCCTGCTCCCTCCTTGTTGTTGATTTGGAAGGAGCAACTATATGAAGAAAGAAAGACATAGTCTGTAACCAATGCTCCTTATTAATAACACAAAGTGATTGAGCCGAAAGTTGGGTCACAGAGTACAAGTAGCAAATTGAAAGCACAGTACATAACTATTGAGGACAGTATCTATGTAACCTCCCACTTCTGCATCCTTGCTCTAACAGTAGTGGTAGTTTAATGAACTAATTCTACGACCACTATGGACTTCCATTACAGTCGACTATGACAGTACACCAGTCTTATTCTTCTTCTTCTCTCTTGTTTAGGGAAATGGGTACGTTATCTTATGCAAGCCGGCAGAATGACATGGACACAGCACAGTGAAGTTGCACCCGAGAAAAAAAGTTGCACACCATGATGATGGAGACAGACTTGCGTTACTGTACCGGTCCAGTACATGCAGGTGGTGAAGCTATTACTTTTCTATTACGGGTGGCACTGAGAATACTCTGTTACAAGGGCTACTGCTTAATTAATTTACCTTTCACCCTACAGTGCAAATGAGTACTAGAAAAGGAAACTGAAGAAGCTAACTAATTTGATTATCTATCACTTCACATGGGACGTATTTAATGACAGATGAGATGACTTTAGGTGCTTTGCTTAATATTGAGTGAACAGTGATACACCCACACATGAATGACGTACTACAAGTAAACTAAAGTTATTAAGAGAGGTACGGAGTGTCCACCGTAATAACCAGATATATGCTGTGAATGCAAACGCAATACAAAGTACTGCTACTATTCATGGTAGTATTGGACACATTTACAATTTCTTTTCCTTGCCTTCCCTGCACTGGGACGGACGTGCGGGTGCGGTGGTACATGCTCTTCAAGGTAACACTTACTTCACCTGGCGACCATCTACTCTCTCTAGATACACATGTGCTATGTAAGAGTCAGAGAATACCATGCTCCAGGCATCCATTCAGTCAAAGTATACGCACACATACAGTTTCTGTTTCACCCACCCAGGCTGCTGTCCTTCCACCCATCCTTGCTTCATCATTGACCCAGCCATGCACCATACCATATTCTTTCCTTCCCAGCCACCTCTGGGTCCAAGCAAACACATATCGTTCTTCTTTGCCAGCCATCATACAAGTTCGCGTCCCACTTACTTACACCCTTCTTTCGCTTTTCGTTCATCCCATCCATCACGTTCGTCTAAGAACTTATTGGGATTCTTCTCACCAAAAACTTCACAGCTAAGTCGAAGTACATTTCGAGGAGGCTACTACCTGGTTGATTTGTAATTGTAATACACCCGTGCAGAAAGCACACTATGCAGTCTTCAATCTCAATAAGTAAGGAATATATAGCTTACCTGTTTCCGCCACCACCGTTTGATCCCCCACAGGAACGGCCACCAGCTCTTCTAACGCCGCCTCTTCCCCAGAGGCCTCCGAGTCCAAGTCCAACACAGCCACCTCCGCGCTGGCCCCGTCACCAGATGTTACACCTACAAAGTACATTTAAGAATGTTAGAATACACCACTCACTACTATATAATATTTGGTCTAGGAGAAATGTTAAAAAAACAGAATACAATGTAATAATTTGTGACTGTCTACTCCATAGTAAAAATGTCCCATTTTCCAGGGAAGGCTGTTGTCTTGCTGCACTTTTATGCACAACTGATGAATGCTTGCTTTTGATTTTTAACACGCACCACTTTTTCTCCTAACAGACAGAAGCTTGACTCCTGAGTCCTAAGAACACGACCAGGATCAAGTTCAAACTAGGTGAGAGTTCGGCTCGACCACAAGAAATGTGTCCAATTAATCGTCAGCACTAACCACTTTTCCGTTTACAGTTAAATAGTTTTATGACAAAGTAGATTTTAATAAATGTGTTTACTTTTAATAAAGCTTTTACACTTAAATAGACTCTGTGGTTTTTGTTCCTCTAGACTAGAGTGGATGAGCTAAAGGTTTTGGAATTTTTGCAAGCATGAGTGCCTCTGACACTTCTTGACTGTGCTGTGACTCCGTACTACTCTCTTGTCCTGCGTACGATAATCTAGAGATCATTGGGGATCTATAATCGGTGACTTCGGGAGCTGAATGACTCTGCCACACTATCTAGTCAGTAAGGAGACAGTGCATAGAGGTATTGCTGAATATAATGGGAGTCCAATGGAATTGCCAAATGTCCAATCTTAGTTAGCTACACAGACAGACTAATAAGAATAGTCTAGTAATACCACAGGGAGTCATATTCGAGGCAGGATAAGAATTTATATCCAGTCTACAAGAAGATCAAAGACGATTTAGAAAAAATCGAATGAGGAACGCTAGGAAAAAATAGGTACTGTTTATTAAAATGTAAACTTACTGGGGCCAGCAAAGGAGCCCTCGCCTGCCCGATCCTGGCCTGCATCCTCAGCACCCTCCTCCTGTGTCCTCTTGCCCTTGGGGGGAGCTGATGTACAACATGAAAGAAAGAAAAACCAGAAAACATGGATGAGATTTTTCAACCAAATCAAACATTTCAAAAGAACAATAACAACATATTTTGGAAAAATAGCAAATAGATAGACAACTATTCCACGGGATCTATCTCATGTGGTATACTACGTTATTCGTATTGCCTGATTTGCGGAACGTTGACTTAGAAAGTTCCTATGTAACTCAATAAACAGACTACTAAAGAGGTTTGCCTAGGCCTGGCACTGCAGGCAGCAGTGCGCAACACGTGACAGACAAAGTCCATCCTGCTTGCAGATCAGTGAATACTCAAACTATCAATCCACCCGCCACCACCGCCACTATTTCTTCTGATAGCCATGTGACTGTCTAAAGGAAGGACTGGACTTCAGTCTGTTGGGGCTGATTTATAAGTCCCTTGCGGAAGTTGCGGCTGATTTTCCTCCATTGTTGCGTGCCTTTTCTGACGCAGCGGCAGAACAAAAGACTCGCCATGGTGTTGGTGCGGCGTATATATTAAAAAAAAAAACACATATGGGCATATGGGCGATGCATCACGTTGTAAAGCCCTGCGCCATCAGGGGGCGTTCCGGCGCAAGGGAGGGCGTACCTGCGCAGGAACGAATCCTAAAAGTGGCTGAGGGAAATCTACAAGATGTCAATCAGTCATTTTTAGGACAATGATGCATGACTCAAACCCTGCGCGCTTGAAGCCGACGTACGGCTTGATGCAGCATTGGGGAGATAGGGTACCCCAGAGCATTGCTGGAGCTGCGCCATCGTTGGCACGCAACTCCAGCAATGCGCTGCCTTTACGGCACAGATGCGTAAGGCTTCTGTGACGTTTTGGGCCAATGGGTGGTGGTGGCATGGCACACAATTACTGCCGCATCCCTGCTACTTTGCAGGGATGCGCCGGTAATTGAAAATATGACCCTTACTGTCTAGCATTACGCAGTTCTTTTCTTTACAGTACACTCATACATAATTTCTCAGGCCAATGAAATGCTTCTGAACACAACATACAAAACAAAGAAGCATAGTAGCAAGCAAGGCTACTGAGAAGGAGAGCAGTGCACCTGAAAATGAAATGCATAGAAGATTTTGAAATATAATTTACCTCAATGTAATCGGCAGCATTATTGCTCTTGGTAAAGAACAAAGATTTGCAAATAACAGAGCAGGATAAAACAGAGTAGTAAATGTACTACTACTACTACTCACCAAGCCCGGGGACCTCTACGCCGAGCGCGTCCAGCAAGTCCCGCTCCCGGTCCATGACATCGGTCCAGCGGTGGGTGGCCTGGTTATATGTGCGCCGGACCCCAGAGATCTTGTACATGGCCCGGCACACCTTCTCCCACCGCTGGCGGCGCTCCCGGATGCCATAGCCGGTCGCGATCTTGCCGCCTCCCAGGATCGTCTTGGGGAGGCGGCGCTGGACGTGGAAGATCAGTGCCGCCACTTCCTCCGCGCTGAAGATCTCCCTCGGGACCACTTGCTCCCCCCTTAAACGCCCGCACGGGAGCCGGGCACGGGGTGCGGGACCCTTCCCCTTCTCAGGGTGCTTCCCGGCTCCCTTTACCATGGTCTGGGCAGAAATAAACTTAAATGATAAAGAAGAAATAGAATAGTGAAGAAGAAAAGAAAAGAGTTTAAAAAAGTAGTTTAAAAGTAAATAAAAGCTGCAGAAAACACAAAAATATAGAGCTAGAAAAATAGAGGGTTAGATAATAAGTAAAATTAGATCAAAAAAACTTCAAACAAGCAAAGGATGGCAGAGATTGAGAGAGGATACAGAAAGCATGCCCAGAACCATAGCAATGAATGAGAAACAAGATGGCCGCGCCCGTTCACGACCGCGTGGGTAAGTTCGCGCGAGATTTTCCTTGCGAGTACGCGCGAAATTGTACTAGCGAGCAGCACACTTTGCGAGATTACACATAGCGGGCGGAAACGGAATTACGTCACGCCAACAAGATGGCCGCGCCCGTGTACGACCGATAGGGTAACTTGGCAAACGAATAGCTAGAAGCGCCTCGCGAACACGCGCAAGATCACGCGAACATACACGTCGCAACAAAAACAATTTTGTATTCGCACGTATTCGCGGCTTCCGAAATCGATCTCGCACGGATTCGCGCCCCAAATAACGCGCGAAATTGCAAAAAAAACGATTTTAGCTAAAATGAAAGCAATGAGCAGGTGCAAAAGTTCAAACTTAACATTAGTAACATTCAAGGTAGTGCTTCCTGATGGGCCCCTCCAGAGTTTGCAACAATTCTATGACCCTGCTATGACCCAAACAGCAGGCTCATAGAATAGCACCATAAAGGTCCTGTAAAAAAAAAAATTCACTGCAACAAAAAGCAAATTACAGATAAGGAAGGAAGCAGGTGCCAGCCAGACTGGAACTTTCAAAATTACTGACACATTAATGAAACACAAATTAATTGATGGCAGTTGAAGAAGGGCAGGTGTGCTTGCTTTTTTCAACCACCATAATCTACAGTGATAAATAAACCTAATAGGTGCCAGTGAGGATGTACTAGAGGGTGGCATGGGTGTCCCAGAGGGTGGCAGTGGTGAAACAGAGGGTGCTGTGAACCTGTGATGATAAACCAGACGTAGAAACAACATAGTCGCGGCCGTTGCAAGCCGAAAAGTAAGTTCGCAATTGCGAACTTGTCCCAAAATCGGCGCGAACACGCGCCAACACAAAAAACGGAAAAATCCGCAAATCCGCTAGAGTTCGCGGATCTTCGCGGATTGCGAATCCGTAAATCCGCAATTTCGCGTACGCGAGATCCGCTAGATCCGCCCATGCTTAATCACTTTCTCCTGTATTTTTTCTCTTCACGGTTCTGACGAAGCGACCCTGGATCCCTTATGGATCAACATGAAGCGCGAAACATGTTGACCCTATTTTTCTTTGTCACACACTCACACGGATTCTGAGAGCAGCGGGAAGACATTTATCCCCCTCTCCACATTTGTTTCCAAGAGGTGCTCAAGATCCGGCTTGTTTTTTGCCTTACCATCCGGATCCCCGAATAAAAGTAGGTTCTGTGTACCGTCTGATAATTTTAACTCAGGCACTCACTCACTATCCACGGCCCACACACTCACATGCACAACTGCTGCTTCTCCTTAAAAGATCTCCGATAAAGAGCTCTCTCATGGGGCCCGTGGAGGACAGCAGCGCTACCCCTATGAGGAGCAACGCCCGATGATGAAGCATGACACTCGCAAGGGTGTGTGAGGGCACTATATCCAAAAGGAGGAATTCCCCCATCATTCTGACAACCCAACTCTATCAAGATAGACTACTCTTACACCTCCTCTTCAGGCAGAAAAGGTTGCTACTCGCTCTGCCTTCAGGAACAGTTACCCCTTAGTGAATACTCGGACGAGAAAATGCCAACTTTCTAAAAGTGGCATTTTCAGAATTGTGACCTAAATCCAACTTTATCATTAAAAAGGCTTTTAAATTACAATTCTTTAGACATCAAACTCGAAATTCTGACCTGCTCCCAATTGAAAGTTATCACTTATCAAATTATTATTTTTTACTAGTAACATTTTTGCGACAATGGAGTCTCCACACTTAAAAATATAGGACTGTCCTGTATTTTTAATGTGTTGAGACTCCACAGTCGTAAAGATAATAATAGTAAAATACACTGTAAACCTACACAAAGTGTAAGTTTACCTTTGTGAATCAGGCCCTATGTGTGGAAATGTGTATATCTGCAGTGGTGATTTTTAGCTATAATTAGATTTTTAACTTTAAATTTTATTTTACATGCTTTCATGAATCCAGCAATCTCCTACTTAACACTACTGCCCTTCAGGATGGTAGATTTCTATAAACCTTTCTGTATCTCACACTGGCTTTTCTGCAAAGTACGATTTCATGTTGTACACAAGATTGTACTTAACTGGACTACATCTGACAGTATCTATTTGAAATGCCTAAATCAATGCCAAACTATAAGTATTTAGAGTCCCTTTGAAAATGCACCTTTATGATTGGATGGGCACTTTTTTCATACCACAGTGTTATTTCAGCATTTCAGAACAGGTTTTAACTGGTTTCTCGGTGCCTCAGCTTATTCTCTGAAATATTCATCGGATACTGCAAGCGACAATCAAACCCATAAATTAATAATTTAAAAATGTACTAATCCAGGCATGAAGCCACTGCCAGGAGTCACACTGACATTTTAGCGAAATTCACGATAGTGGAATGGCGGAACAATACAGAGACCCCTTACTGGGCACTGTGAATAGGTGTCTGAGTAAGGCAAAACAGACAAAGCGAACATGAATGCCAAAAAGTCAACTTAATGTACAGTGCGATAAAACCAAGCAATGGACTAACAGAAAGGGTAAAAAATGGCATTCCACAGAGCACTGGTGCTCGATGGGATGATGACACAGAAAATGTATCAACTGGTGAATTTTGACGCTGAATAACAAATATTAATTGTTACAAAATGTATGTATAGTCATTTTTTTGAGGTCGAAAAATGATATTCTGAGTTGTCACACTTTCATTAGAACTGCTGACCTTGAGGCGAGTTCTATCCCCAGTTCCGAGAGGCTTATGGCGCTTTCTCTAAATCATTCCTCCTTGGGGGTCAAGCACAGAACCATCATTAACCCACTGACCCTTTAAACCTGAGGTATGAATGCGGTTGTGGCTGGTCAAGTCATAACTCGTTAACAATTGCTGAACTACCGTAGAACGCATCAATTTAAATATTTATGCTTTGATCATTATTTTACATGGAACACTTACAAACAACTACAAATGGTACATTTAGAGCAATAGTGTGGATTTGTCGTGGCTGTGAAGGTTTTCGTTTCCTAATTTGTGGGGATAAGAATGCTTGCTCTTGCAAGTGGTGAATTCTAAATATGTAAATCTATATGCTGACACGAAAGCAATATGTTCATATGAAAGTATGCCACCGTGACCAGCCGCTACCATAAAGTCATTGCTAAAAATAATCATAAAACTATATATCCACAGTGCTTAATTTGTGAGTTTGCGATGTGTCTGCCACCTGGGCACCCGAGAACCGCGATACCTTTAGTAGTCCTGTGGTGTCCGGTGTACAGAAAATGCCACTGGAACCCCTCCACTGCAAGCTGTGATTTAGCCTCACCTGGGGATGCCTCTTTTTGAGCATTTGGGTTCCTAGCCAATGTTCCCTGCTCCTCCAACAACATAATGGCAACTACCTGCCTGAGGGTTTGCAGCTGCCTTTTAAAGCTGCTCTGCCATTAGTTTGGGTGTTTATTGTTCTCTTATGTCTTCCTTTTCCATCGTAGCTGTTTGTTTTTTGGTTCCTACCTGATTTTCCAAATGTAATATGTTTCCTGCCATGTGGTGCGTGTTATTGTTTCCTTTTTCTGTTCTTTTCCTACATGAAATCTTCAGTTTGATTGGAGGGTGTATAGCAACAAAGCAAATTTATTTTGCTGCTTTTCTCGCTCCACCCACTTGCTGAGATCCTGAGTCTTTGCTTCCGAAGACTTCCTCTATCTGATTCTGGGTTTCTGATTACCTTCAATCCTTTGAAGTATTTGTCCAGCAAGGAGGTTCTTTACACCTTCAGCTTTTTCCTCCTGAGAAGGTGGCAGCCACTGAAGGACTTTTGCCTTCCACATATTCCAGTGTGTGGTGACATCATGGCTTCCAGAAGCAGTTGCCCCTACTTTGTACAGTGGAAGACCTGGACCAGATCACGGGTAAGCATCCAGATGTGACCATTAAATTGTAAAAGTAACATAATTAAATAATGTATCTTCACTGGACCACATTTTTCTTAGAAGATTGCAGCAGCACTTCGAAATGCCAGAGTTGCCAAACACAGACTGTCTAGTCTTCATTCCATCTCATGACCATTTATTCCACAACCCTACACTCCCTTTTTCCTTATCTGACTGTTGCAAGTCCACTTGCATTCCTGCTTTATTCTTGGCTCACTGTTTTTCTATCTTTCTCTTCTTCCCATTCCTTCCTTTCTCTCTCTTGTTCAGTATCAAAGTTGATGATGACAAATAAGTCTCTGTCTCCAAAAATGAATGTAGCACCCATCCCATGCAACCCTTACCACAAAGTAAGCACTGTAATGTCTTCCAATGTATAATGCTGGTGTTGCACACATTACACTGAAAATGCATTTTTTTATTTTGATACCCAAACACCTGAATATGCTACCTCTGTCCATTTGCTGGAGTCTAACAAACTAACATTATAAACCATTGAAGGAAAGCGATCATGAATTTCATTGTAATCTTAATCTGATAGCTATTTTGGCCCTTTCATTTCTCTGCCTGGGTGGCCTGCAGCACCCTCACTGGCATCCTTTCTAAGAATATGGAGTACTTAGCAATTAATAAATGTTTTTATTTTTCATACCTATTTCCATCTTCTTGACAAGTTCAACCCATTTTTGCTTCTTGGTTTCTGGATGTGGAAATGGGCATCTGTGCACCTAGGACATGGAACAACATCCCCGTATCCATCAGGAATTCCCCAGCACTGCTCCAATTTAGGAACGATTTAAAGACTCACCTCTTTATAGAACAGAACACCAGAATGCAGTAACTGTTTCTAAATGAGCTTCCTCTCATATTACTCACTGATTTAAACTTGCCTTTGACCATGTACTGTGCTCTGCTGTCTTTTGGCTAGGTTCAATCTATAGAAATACCATATACATACATACATACATACTCTTGCTTTGCAAATAATTATGTGTTTTTTTCTGCCCTTAGCATATCATCCACTAGCTAACATGATGATTACAGTATCAGCTAACCTTAGTCCACGTGATGCAGAACAGTTGTGTGTGATATTTGGTTGAGGAGAGAGCTGTCCCCACTACTTATAAAAAAGTTTCATGTGTTGTGTTCACAAACAACTGAATTTCGGGTATAAGCTGGTTTGTCGTTTTTGATTTAGGATATCTTGGCATAAAGCAAAGCAAATGTCAATATGACTGCACAACAATACAACACTTTTTGCACAAAGACAAAATTAGCCTATTGTGACACATTGAACAGTTGGAACACCTGCTCACGCAACAGCCACAATCCCTGCCAGGGTGAACCTCTAAAGTCACTGGATTAACCTGGGCCTAAGTCTCTGATAGCTTGACACAGAAGCAGTCAGGCTCAACTTGGAAGCAAGGTGTAAAGTATTTATCCAGCACATAAACAGTAAAAAAAAGTAAAAAACACAAAACAAGAAAACTCCCACACCAATTTAGATAGAGTAAATTTCAATGAAGTAATTTGACACCAAAATGACAAAAATTCAATCAGTAAACCGAAAGCTATGAATTTTTTAGGTTTAAGGTAAAAACTAAAGCCTAAAAGATTAAAGTGGCCATCTTGGACATCTAGTCACTCAAGACCGGGGAAAAGTTGAAATTTATGGCCAACCGTAATGGAGTAGGGTCGGATATAAAAAGTGGATAGGGCCCGGTATACGCTTACGTTCGGACTTAGAATTTTTCAGGAAAAATGTCTCAGAAGGCTAGGTTCACAGAGGCAAGGCGGAAGACAGTGTCCGGAGAAGACAGTGTCAGGATGCCTCTGGACAAAGTCGTGCTGAAGATATCCATTTTTGGACTTGGGGCCTGGTCACAACTTTGGCAGTCTTCTCGCTGGACTGCCACCATTTCCACTCGCCCGACTACAACAGTATTCCAGGGCTAATAGGTGTGGTGGTGGTGGTGTTATTGCAGCAGCATGTTGCAGCCCTGCGAGACACAGTAAAGCGCCATGTGCGCGTCGGGTGGACTGAGTGGCATGCACCATGTTGTGCATGCCACAGAGTGCTCCCACAACAGTGCAGGAATTGGGGGGCACATCAAGTGCCCCCGCACAGGCACTCCTATGAGCAGATTTACCCAGTGGTCTTGTTGGGAGACCCTTTCCATGCCTATCTGCCAAGCTTTTCATAGTGGGGTCCCCGTCATGAATTGCTTGGTGGAAAGGCACGTTGTAAAATGCTCGGCTGCGACGATTACCACCAGCTTTCAAATGCTCGGATGCGACGATTACCACCAGCTTTCCCCACAGCCGCCATATCCTGGATCCTGACGGTGGTGGCAGTCTTGTGGCGATGCCCGACTCGATGCCAGCAGTTGGACCACTCGATGCCAGCAGTTGGACCGCCATCTACAGTTATGGCAGTCCCAGGACTGCGGCTGAACCTGTAATTGAGCCCTTAGTCTTTGTGGAAGTCGAAAATCTCCAGCAAGATAAAGCTTCAGGCTGCAGCCTACGAGGGCTCCATGAGGTAAGATACCCCTTCTCGGAGGAGCCATGGAACACCATTTGCTGCTGCAGATTGGAATATAGCAAGAGCTGCTGTGTAGTCAGGCTGACCATTGATGCACCATAGGGGGATCAACGAGCAGGTAGGTCCTGATCCTCTCTTTGTTCTCACGGAAAAATATAGTTAAAAGTTTTCTGAGTCCCAAGTTTTAGATTTTGGATATTGTGGCACCTTTAGCATCACTTCTAAGGGTCCAGGACTGGACAGGCCCCACTGGGAAGGTTAGGACTCACTCAGTATGTGTCCAGGTGCAGCTTCAAGTTGGTGGGAGTCTTTTCAGTCCCTGAGGCTCTCAGGAGGCCAGCTGATTAGCCCTTAGAGTCACAGCAGCTGGGAGAAGGTGCAGTCTTCTAAGTGTGCAGACACGATGGCCTCTTGATGAATGTGTGACTACAAAGGACATTGCCTCCTCCCAGACCAAGGAGCTAAAATATTACACCCTAAAATTAGAGTGCAATATACTTATGTTCGGGTAGGAACCACCTGGGTTTCTTGGTTTCACCATGTATTGATTTTTGGTGAATTGGCCAATCAATTAGTGATCCTGGGCCCTTAAGAATGCCCATGACCTGTATAGGATAGCAATAGGGGCACAAACGTGTTGGCTTAGGGAGATGGATTGAACCATTGTCTTCATTTTCCAGAACGGCACCTGAGAACCACAATGTATTTTTAACTTGTCTGATCCTGCTAACTGTCCAGTTTCACTTAATCTCAGAACTCCCTCCTTCCTCTTAGTCCATCAGTAGGTAGAGTCCGTACTGGTGGCACTGTCCTACCAGAGTATGGAGATTGACTATGATGAAGCACGCCACAAACTGTGGGTGATGCTTCCTCTTCCAAAAGATTGGTCTTCCCACGTGGTCTGACAGTATTCCTGTGACTTCCAAATAGGACATTGACTGTACTTTCTAAAAAAGAGAAGTAGTCCCTTTCTTGTTTTAGCTACCATAGCCTTCTGTGTTACAGCGTATAGTCCAGGGATGATGTATGGTGGCATTACCTTCCCCTCTCCATTTGTGTGATTAGAGCAGAGTAGTCACTCCAGGTGCAACAAAGCAGACTTCTAAAGTAAACAGCATGCACAGCAGCAGGCAGTCCTCCAAGAGTCCTTCCACAGGTCCTAAAAGTGAACTGAAGAATGTGTCTAAGAGTCCTATTTTTTTACATGGTGCCTTTTTTGAAGAAGGAGAAGTTTCTAGAGATTTTCTTTTTAAGTGCATGGAGTTTCCTGCCTACTCTGCCCGGGCTCCAGCTGGCTATAGGCACTATGGGCTAGTGTGCAATCCTTTGTGTGAAGGCAGGGCATATCTTTTTTTCTTTATAGCTGTGACCAGCTCCGCTCCCCATTCTGCCACAGATGGCTCATTCAGGCATTCCTGATCCCTCTACTTTGTGACTGTCTAGGAGGAATAAACGAAGTCCAACAGCCAACTACACCCAGTCATGTGACACTGTGCTACAATGACTGGTAAGTGAAAATTAATACAGCAATTGTGCATCCTAAAACTAGAAGAAGTGCAATTAGCACATGCTGATGAACAAGAGTGCTCATCTGCTGAGCTACTATGCTATAAAGGGCTTATAAAATAAAGCGAAGGAAGGAGGAGCTAGGAAAACAAATTTCTGAGCTGGTCTTAAACTCATTTGTTGGTGCAATAATCAGAAATGATCTTTGGGAATTGGGTGAATAGAAACTCCAAACTTTCAGTCAACAGATACCACAGTGGGTCAGTAGTCAAGAGTTAAAGAAATTCACTATTTCTCTATCTGAACAATTGTTTTAATTTCTATAAACACCACTGTACACATTTGTTCTGGGGTCTAACTTCCTCTCCGGTGTTCGCATCAAGGTGAGCATAGTTTACCTTTATTGATTCTTGCTCATTGTTAGATTTGGGGTTCTCTAGTTGGCATAGGTGGGTACTTATTACAAATAGGGACCCTTGCCTCTAGTCAGGGTAAGGGGGTACACTCCTAAAATAACCCCTGCTCACCCCCTTGGTAGCTTGGCACGAGCAGACAGGCTTATCTCAGAGGTAGTGTGTAAAGCATTTGTGACAACATACAGTAATCAAGTGACAACACTACAGATGGACACCACACAGTTGTATATTAAAAATAAGTATTCTTTATATAGACTTAACACAAGACCACAAACAACAGAAATCCACAATACTGTACTTAAAATGGTAGTTTTAGCTTAGTTCTTTTCAGCTCTTAAAAATGCAACACCTTAAGTCAATGTACCTTTCGATGCGTGACGCTTCCACAACAAAAGTGTTGCAGCGATGGAAAAGCGGCAACATTCCGGTGCAAAGAAATAAAGACGTGAAGATCTTCCAGATGCGGCATGCTTCTCTGATGATGCAAGAAGTCTCGATTCGATGCGTCAGCTGCAGCGGCGACACCCTTGTTCAGCGATGCGACGGCAACAGCCTCGGCTGCGGCACTCTTCTCTGACATTGCGAGACGCTTCCGCACAATGTGACAACTACAGCGGTGACATCCAAGATGCGACGGCTGCAGCGCTGATGGCGGCACACTT
This sequence comes from Lissotriton helveticus, assembly GCF_964261635.1. Taxonomy (NCBI): domain Eukaryota; kingdom Metazoa; phylum Chordata; class Amphibia; order Caudata; family Salamandridae; genus Lissotriton; species Lissotriton helveticus. The sequence continues at coordinate 226,317,546 of NC_136072.1, read as the reverse complement.
CTCCGTGGATGCAAGGTGCTTTTCTTGATGCGGTGTAATACGACAGCTACAGCGGCAACATCCACAATGCGACTGCAGCAGCAGCGAAGGAGACACGCTTCCTTCTAGTTGCGAGATGCTTCTCTCGATGCAGTGCAATACAACAGCTACAGCAGCGACATCCACGATGCGATGGCAGCAGCAGCGACGGCGACACACTTCTTCCTCTTGAGTCGCGCTTCCAGCTCCTTGCGACACGCAGTCCCTCAGAAGGCCCAAAACAGCAGCAGGCACTTCCCAAGGAACTCTGGGGAGCTGGGGGTTGAAGTCTGTTGTCCCTGACATTTCAGGAGGAGGCAAGTTCTGTTCCAAGCCCTTGGAGATCCTTACAAGTTGATGAAAATACACAAAGTCCCTTTCTCCTCTCTTTGGCAGTCAGGCAACCACTGCAATCCAATGCCCCAAGCAGCACTTCAGCTAAGGGATAGTCTCTCCTCCAGGTTTTTCTGGTTCCACTCCTCAGCAAAGGTTTCTTCTTGTTGTCCAAAAGTGAACTTAATTCTTGGGATCAGGGTCACAATACTCATACCCCAAAATCCTTTGTCCTCTGAGGGCAGAGGGGCCTTTCCTAGTCTAAACCAGTTCTGGAGCACTCTGTTTACATGACTCGTTCTTTCCTTTCACAGTGCAGAGCAGGAACATCAGACGCCCCACAGGAGGTGGAGCCAGCATTGTGGAGGAAAGGCACAGCCCTGGAGCACTCTGTTGACATGATTCCTTCTCTCCTTTCACGTTGCAGAGCAGAGACATCAGACGCACCATATGCGGTGGAGCCAGCATTGTGGAGGGAAGGCACAGCCCTATTCAGGTCCCAGGTGCAACTCCTCCCTCCCATCTAGATGCATATCTCTCCATTCACCACAGGGCTGACTCATCCTGTCTCCTGGAATCCCGCGCCCTGTCACTCAAACTCCAGATAAGGAATACACAACCTAGCAGAGGCAGGCTTGGATAGTTAAACAAGAAAATACCTATTTTCTAAAAGTGGTATTTTCAAACACAGAATGTTAAAACCAACTTCACTAAAATATGTATTTTATCATTCTGAGTTCAGGCATACTAAACTAGAATTTCTACCATGTTCCCTGAATCAGTTAGGCTTATAAAATGGAATAATCTAACTGCCCATTCTGGCCTATGGAGAACAGATAGCCTTGCAATAGTGACAAACGAAAATGGCTTTAATTCACTATTAGGACATGCCACACACACCATGGTATGTACTCCCTTATACTTACAATGCACCCTGCCATTGGGCCTACCATAGGGGTGTCTGATGTGAAGAAAAGGGAAGGTTTAGGTACTGGCAAGTGGGTGCACTTGCCCAGTCAGCATGGCAGTACCAGACTGCACACAGGCTCTGCAATGGCAGGCCTTAGACACACTTTTAAAGGCTGCTTCTGTGGGTGGCACAACCAGTGCTGCAAGCACACTAGCAGCATTTGGTTTACAAGCCCTGGGCACTCTCAGTGCACTGTACTAGGGTCTGACCAGTAAACCAAATCAGCCTATCATGGAATCACTAATCCATGCAAAAATGTACAATAGGGAGAGCATATGCACTTTAGCACTGATAGCAGCAGTGGTAAAGTGCACAGAGTCATAAACCTAACAAAAACAGGTCAGACAAAATACAGGAGGGAGGCAAAAAGTTCAGGGATGACCCTGCAAAAAGGGCCAAGTCCAACACTCATCTTTAAAGGTATTTTTCTTTGGACAGTATGGCAGCATAACTCAAGGCCAGAATGCCACCTAATCACCCATAACACTCCAGAACAGCCAGTGCCTCACACCAGACAGAGCTAGGGCATTCTTTTTGTTACTGAAATGTGGCCAAACACTTCTATTTATTTCTATTCTGCCAGCAGATGTTTGCTAGGGATGTCTGCAACTGTTAGCACTTGGGTTTCTGATTGGCAGAAGTATGCACCCTGTCCAAGCAGTAACTACATTCCTACTCAAGATCAGTCACATACACACCATAAATTAACCTGTGCTCACCCCCTGTTTGACACAGAGCAGGCAGGCTTAATGTAAGAGGCAATTTGTGAAGTATTTGAACAACACAAATAGTTAAAACACCACACCTGGTTAGAACAACATAGCTTAATTTAATGAACAAAACAAGACCAAAACGCCAGAAATCCAGTAAGTATAACTAGAGTTGTTCAAGTTTAACTGAAAAGTAGCTTTTACTACAGAGTACCATTCTCGAAACCATAGACACACCAATACCAGTTAGTACATACCCACTCAATGATTCATAGGTCTACACACACATCCACTCACCCATACAGTCACGCATACACGCAGTCACTCATCAATACAGCCACTGATATATGCACTCATATACCTATACAGATACTCACACACCACCACTCACCCATAAAGTTACTCACACACCTAGTCAGTCACCCAAAGAATCAATCACACTGCAATTTACTCATTATACAGTTATACACACACCACTACACTTATTCATACAGATACTAACACATACTTATTCTCTTATACAATCACTGACACAACCACACACTGATCCATACAGCCACTGTCACAGTCACTCACGTATAGTCAATTATATACTTCAACACTCACATAGACTGCCTTTCACATATGTATTTACTCACACATGTACCACTGAGACTTCCATTCCCTCACCAACACAGCCATACATACACTCACCCACCCACCCATACAGCCCCTGACTGACTGAATCCAGAGCCCGCCACATCTCTGGATTCAGTCCCGCTTCGCCATGAAGTTCCGCAAGGACTCATGCTGATACCGGCGTACTTCTGACAGCCGCCCGGTCTCTTCTAAAGTTAAGCTTCCTAACGCTGAAGCCAGTCCGCCTGCCATCCACAAGCCTGATTTGTTCAGACTACAGGACTCCATCCCAAGCCAGCACGCTGATCCATAAGGACTCGTGCTGGCCAATGGCATATACCACACGGCTATCTAATCTTCCCTTGCCGTGCCCCCTTGCATATTCATTTCCTAATTGACGATCTTGACCGATCGCCTGCCATCAAGTTTCCTTCCAGCACGCCCTAAGCTAGACAACCCAGTCCTGATGATGATCCTTACTTACGTGGATCGAAACGCCGTCGACCTCACAGCCCATTAACAGGCGTACCTCTCTATTGTGGTCTAAATAATAAAAACAATTCCGAATCTGTGATATCACTCTGTCACATGATTGAGCCACCCACTGTAGATAGTTTGCACCTTGTTCACTGTGCGCCGTCCATGCTGTTCACCCCTGCACTTGCGTCGCCACTCTCACTACAATCACTTTTGTAGAGCACCAAGTTTTATATGGGTGTCACCAATTGAATTTATGCAGTGCTGCTTATAACTGTATACCACTGACCATTAATGAATATCATGAAATAAGATGAATGAATATCTTACTTTAAATCAAAGAGTGTTCTCCTTTTTCTTTGCTAGCAATGTGATACGCATGCATGTTTAATTGACTGTCAGTTTACCCTATTAGGACATTGTTTTTTGAATATAAGGAAACACATCGAGACATCTATTAGATATTACGAGAGCATAATTACATCGATAGCAGGGAGACTAGCTAGCTTCGAGATGCTAATATCTCCCCCCAGATTATGGCACAAACCAGCGTAAAGGAATTTTTAATCTTGTGCCCCATTAATCCATTTGCCCAGGGATTCCCAGACTACCAGCCCAGTTTTTTTTACCACGTTTTCCCTTTTTAGAGTAGATCGCCATTTCTAATTTACATGTTGCCAGTAATCTTGCCTGCCACTGTGAGAATGACAGGGGGTTCGGATTCTTCCAATGTGCTGCAATACATATCCTGTAGATGGTCATAGCAACAAAAATCAGGGGTACCCCGACCCGGGTAATGTCATCCAGCCCCAATAAAAGTAGTGAAGGAGTTAGTTGTATATTCTGTCCCAGTACCACTCCCATAAAAATCTGTATTTGTTGTAACAATGGTGCTAGATTTGGGCATGTGGCGAACATATGGGCCTGGTCTGCAGCAAATTCACGACATCTGGGGCAAAGGGTTCCGCTTCTGGTTCCCAACTTCGTTATTTTGTCTGGAGTAATATAGAGGAAAAACCCTCTTTTATAGAATTGGACATGTAACTTCGTGGACAGTAGATATTTATGGGCTAGTTTCAGAGCGCTACTAAAGAGATTCTGGCCGATATTTAACTTTGTTTGCCATTTTGTATCTATTTTCACCAGGTCATCCAGCATTTTATCATACATGATGGTATAGATCGCCCTGATTCGTAACGGTTTATCCCCCTGAATTCTATTGATCATTTCTATTTTATCGAAACCCGCCAGGCCACCAGTCTTATGGTCCAAAAATGTTTTGACTGCCATATAATAGAAGACCTGATTTTCCTCAAGCGAAAATTGGGTTCTGAGATCCGAAAAAGACCGAACCCCCTTCAGAGTAACCAGGTCCCCCAATTTCATCTCACCTGCATTATACCACTTCTGAAAGTTTGAGTTGTCAAATAATGAAGGGAGCATTGGGTTATTCTTAGTAGGGGTGTAGCAATTCAATCTACCGAGGCCAAAAGGTTTCCGAAAGTTCGAGAATACTCGATATGCGTTCATTAGGGACTTAAACCGAACGCGCTTGTAATAGCCAAATTCAAGTTGCCTCCAAAGGAACCCCTTGCTGTTTTCCCCCAGCACAACTTTGTAGGGGGATGGTAAGCCTGTATGTTCCTGGTCCATGTCCTCATGGAGTAAAAATGAGCTATACTGCAACATCGTAGCCCAGCAATATAGCTTAAGATTTGGCAACGCCCATCCTCCTCTCTCCTTGGGTAGCGAGAGCAATTTGTATGATCTTCTTGTGTTTGAATAGGCCCACATAAATTGGCAGAAGAGTTGGTCAAATAAGTGGAGGATTTTACTATTGAATTCCAGGGGGATCGTTCTAAAGAAGTATAGGAGCTTCGGGAAGTAGGTCATCTTTACTACATTGCACCGTCCGATAATGGTCAGATGAAGATTATTAATTTTTTTAAGTGCTTTCTTAGTATCTAATGAAAGTGGGATCAGATTTTCTTCCACTATTGCGTCGATGTTGGCCCCGATGGTCATACCCAAGTATTTTGCTTTAGGGATAACTCGTCTATCAGTCCAGGCTATTTTATCATTCAGAATTATCTACGTCTTAGTTTTGTTTAGAGCGTACCCTGAAAGTTTCCCAAATTCCTGAGCTTCCCACTCCAATTTAATGGCATTTTTGGGATCAGGAGTAATGATAGCCAAATCGGCGGCGTATGCCATGATTTTTTTACTTGCCTGACGTCTGCTGGGATTTCAGGGTTTAGTTCTTTTCTTTTAATGAGTGGGTTTATAAAAAGGGCGAACAACAGTGGGGAACATGGGCAGCCCTGCCTGGTCCCACGCGAGATTTCTATTGGCCCGCTTAAGTTCCCATTCACCATGATTTTGGCCCTTGGTGTTTTGTATAAAGCCTGGATCGCCTGCAGCATAGTGGGACCAAAACCTGCCCGACTTAACACCTCCCATAGAAAGTACCAGGAGACCGGATCAAAAGCATTTTCGGCATCCAACAATATTAAGGCGATCGTATCCTCTGCTACTTTTGCTGCATCAAGCAGCATAATAGTTCTTCGTACATGCTCCGTTGTTCCTTTTTTGGGGATAAACCCATGCTGCCACTCTGAGACTAAGCTCTGTATATTTTGGGAAATTCTACTGGCCAATATTTTGGAAAATATCTTGGAATCCGTATTTATAAGAGTAATGTGCCTGTAGGAAGACATTTCGAGTGGGGATTTATCTATTTTTGCAAAAATTACAATCTTTGCCAGGGACCATGACGGAGGATGATGAATGCCGCCAAAAATTGAGACACTCACTAATGTAAAAACTTCTTTAATCTGTAATTCAAAAACCTTATAAAATTCGGCTGGTATGCCGTCTAGGCCTGTTGCCTTACCATCCAGCAGGGCCTTAATTGCGCCCGATATTTCCTCCCAGCTAGGAGAATGCTCAATCAGTTCTTGTTCTTGTGGAGAGAGTTTGGTCATGGGTATAGGGTCTAGATATGCCGCTATGTCTACCTTCTTATCCTCTGCTGGTCTGACATCCTCCTCAGTGTATAGGTCCCTATAAAACCCTTCAAAAGCTTTATATATCTCCCCCGTGTCTTTTGTGGGCTTTTCCAAATTAGTATTAATTGTAGTTATTGTGTTCATTGTGGACTGTTGTCTAATTGCTAGTGCCAACTGATGCCCTATCTGTTCCCCACATTCATAGATTCTTCCTCGTGTTGCGGCCCATTTAGAGGCTATCCTTTCTGAGAAGATTGAACCTATCTCTGCCTTAACTGCTGCTATCGTGTGTTGAATTGCCTCTATCTCTCCCCCTGTTTTAATTGCCTGAGTTAGTCTTGTTTCTTCTACTGTCAGTTTGTCTTGTAGTTTCTGCACTTGTTTCTTTTCCTTTTTACTTCTACTGATTGAAAAGCTAAGAGCCTCACCCCGAACACCGGCCTTGAACGTGTCCCATACTATCATAAGTGGGGCAGAGTCTAGATTTATTTTGAAAAATTCCACTATCCACTTCTGCATATACTTTATATATTCAACATCGTATAACAACGCTTTTTCAAAGGTCCAGTTTGTGCTTGTGCTTTTGTTTTTTTGACCTTGGAGGATTAGTGAGAATGGGTTGTAGTCTGATAAAAACCGGGGTGAAATCTCAATATGGGAGAGATTGATCAGTGAGGAAGAGATAAAAAAATAATCAATTCTTGTTAGTGATGTACGTGGTGCTGAGAAGAACGTAAAACCCTCTTGCTTAGGCCTCAATTCGGCCCAAACATCTACCAGCCCGTGTGTTTCAATCAGATTTAGCATAGCATGGAACACCTTTGGTTTTCTCCCTGTATATCTCCAGTTCTTGTCTATTCGCCAATCACTAGGAAGATTCAAGTTCAGATCCCCACATAATATGATGGGAGTTTTCCAATGCGCTAGCTCCCCCGTAACCCAGTCTATTACTCCTGGGTCGTCCTGATTGCTCCGATATATAGAGCATAGCGTAAAGGTACTGTTTGCTGTCACTGAGCACCCCACTATCACCCATCTCCAGAGGCTGTCAGATCTAACCCTATCTATTTGTAAGGCCAACCTGTGATTAGCTAACACCACATCACTTCTCTCCCTTCTATTTCCCTCTCCCCATTGTGCTTCTTTATCGAATAGGATATTTTGTGACCTGTGCCTATATTCAAACTGCCCCTTTGTGCCTATTCCAGTACCTCCTTTTGGTGCCCTCTCCCCTCCCCTCCCCCCACCCTTATTGAGCAGTCAAGATGACCTTGCATGATGGGAGTCAAGTGTGAGTTCCAGCCACCGAGCCACCCTTACAAAAACAGCGAAGAAACACCAGAGTCCCGGGAATCTTTAAGCTATACATTTAGTCCATAAGTTACTCAGAATCATCGTCTTTGTACCGTGATCTCTTTAAGATATTCTCCAGCCTTAACCTCTGATAAGAAAACTCGTGTTTTCCCTTCATGCAGCACCTTTAGTCTAGCCGGGTTCATCAGAAAGACCTGTGCCCCTCTCTGCTGGAATGGTGAAATTAATTGGCGCAAACGCCATCTGCGCTCCACGGTTGCGTGGCAGAAGTCAGGTTTTGCGTAGAATTCGACTCCGTTTGCCTCCCTCTGTGCATTGGGCCTTGCTTTGTCATAAATCAGCTGTCTCAGTAGGAAATTACCAAAGAAAATGAGAAAGACCCTAGGTTTATCATTAGGATGGTTTCCCCCCGTCTAGCCTTGATGTTGAAGGTTAATCAATGGGCCCTTTGGATTTCCAAGTCCCAGTTCCAATTTGTTTCGGTGGGGAAGGCCGCTCGTAACAATTTGATTATAAACCCTCTGGGGTCTTCCCCTTCAACTCCCTCTGGAATCCCCAATATTCAGAGGTTGTTACGGCGTTGCCTGTTCTCCTGCTCCTCCATTTTGACCATTAGATCCACTAGGCAGGCCTCATGCGAACTCACTTGTTCTTTCGTTTTTGCTGCCTCTGTTTCTAGTGTTTCAGTCCTAGCTTCTACCATGACCACACGATCCCCGATGTCTGTACAAACTTTACTAAGCTTCCTCATACAATTTTGCTGTTTTTTAGCCGCTGTTTTTGCAGAGAGACTGTCTGAGCGCACCTCCTCCTGAAATTGGTTAATGGAATTAAAAATTGAAGCTAGAGAGGGTATTTCTGGTGCAGCCTTGCTCCTTTCCGTGGCTGGCGAGCCTATTTCATGCTGGAGTGCACTGGGTGTATTCCTGAGTGGGAGTAAGTCGGGGGAGTCTGAATATTCCCATTTCAGTTGGTCCCTTTTCTGCCTAGAATGCCTCATCCTCATGACTGTGTCGGCAACTTTCTTTGGTGCTAGCTCGTCCTCGCTGTAGTCCTCTTCTGAGAATGAGCCATCCGATGTGGAGGTGTCTTCTTTCCCCGAGCATGTCAGTGAGCCATCCGAAACCGAATAGAAGTTCTCGGCGTTAGGGTCAGGGGACTGTGGTTGCGGGGGCCTATGGTCGTCGATCCCCTGTAGAGTTGCGCCTTGTTCCTCTGTTCTCCCCATCGTCATGATTGCGGGGGTTACTTGAGGTTGAGGATGAGGGTGGGACTGAGGGTTGGGCTGAGGCGCCTTGTTGCCTTCCATTGTGCACTCATTTAAGTCTTGCCCGCCCTGACCTCTCTGCTCGGCCTGCCCGTTTCGCCCGTTCAACCCGATCTCTACGCTTGTCTCTTGGGGGTCTGGTCCGCTGACTCTGCTGCTACCGCTGCCTCTGTTGCTATGATTGTTGGGGTCACTTGGGGGCTAGAGTTGGAATGTGGACAAGGGCTCACGTTACCACCACTTGCGGCTGCTGGGCCCGTCTTTACCACTGTCTTCAACACTGGGAAGTGCCTACTAATAGAAGAGGAGCCACCAGGATTAACTGAGGCTGCCTCCCGGATAGTGTTTGGTTTACCATTGTTTTTTTTAACAGCCCCCAAGTCCCTTTTACCTTTTGCTGGCGGTTCTGGCTTCTCTCCTCCTTTCTCACCGTCTGTCTGTACCATCTGGCCCCTCGTAGCCATCCTCTTGATATATAGCCGGCTCCCCTTGATCTGTGATGCTTGCCGGTTTTCGGCTCCTGATTGCGTGTCAGAATTGATTGATACCACGGCAGTTCGTAGGGCTCACTCAATAAGCCCTGAATGTAAAGCCAAGCGAAGCACAGCAAAAACCACCGAATGACTCTTCCTCCGCGTATGTTTGAGCAGACAGGCTCCTCTAGCCCCCGCTCTCGCCCCCAGAGACAATGATATTGTCACGATCACGGCATCACTCGCGGCTCCTGCACCAGCTCGTGCGTCCGCGGCCGTCTCTCCCGCTGTGAGGCTGACAGTGCGATGATTGCCGATCACCGAGAATTTCCCATCATGCAGTAGTGGCGCGATGACTGGATCGCGGCTCTCCTCACACAAGACCCATCACTGCTCCCAAAAAAAAAAAAGGCATTTAAATGTGCGCGTGAGAAAAACAATTATGATCTGGGCCCGATTTTTACTTTTGCGCGCAAATCTGATAATCTATGCAGACAAAATGGTGCCAAAATGACAGGTAGTCAGTCTTCTGAAAAGAATGCCACTGGTAGTGTAGTCAATATCTCTACGTCAAATGTTAGCACTATTCCCAGTGAATCAGAATCAGAGGATGAGAAAACAGGAACGTCAGCACAAGGAGAAGACCCAGGCCACCTTACCCTTGCTGAGGAGTTGGATTTTTTTAGAATGGAAAGGAAACAATCCTTAAGACTGATGAATCCTAATGTGCCGTAAAACAAAGGAGGAACATCAAAAGGCATGAGAGAAGAAAAAAAATGCTCCAAACATAAGAGGGAGAAAGCAACAGAACCGGAATTGGAAGAGACACTAGAGTGTGATGCCAAAACTGTCATCAATCTCACAGCCATTGAATTAAACCAATCTGAGAAACAACTGTTGGCTCTGGGGTTGTATTTTTGCCCTGAAAGCAACATTAATTATTGTCGGACACGAATGGGCATCTATAAGTTTATAAAAAAACTAAAATTACAAAATACCATACCATCAAACAATCTACTGGTGAGAATAATAAGCAAAAGCAAAAACCGAGCCAAATTAGATCTAGTGTGCTAAACTCTGATGATATTCCCCTATTAAAACCTTTGGTAGAATTAACAGAAGAAACTAACAACTCTGCAGATGGCACCATAAGTACACAAGACATGTCCAGAACTGAAGGAATAAACCTCACGAAACCAGGGGGCATCCCCTTCAAATCCCCATCTACATTTGTACCAGTCATACCAAGAGATGCAGTGGATATATTTCATGATTGTGTTACTGATGAACAGAAAAAGCTTAATCGCCATATTCAATCACACCCAAGTACCCCCAAACATCATACTATGAATTAGTTTAAACTTATGGCTAAACTAAAGAATTATTCAACAGTAGTCATCAACAAGTCTGATAAAGGGGTAAATGCAGTGCTATGGCATAAAGATGACAAAAAAAGAAGCCAATACACACTTGAATAATATCAACTGCTATAGAATACCCAACATGGCCAACTAAAAATTTCAGAGATGACCTCAATAGTTGGAAAAGAGAAGAATTGATCACTAAAATTGAATTTGACTTTTAAACAACGAATTTCTGATCTTGCCTACAATGCATTTTATTCCCAAAGTACACAAGAACACGATATCAGTACCAGGAAGGCCTATTATAGCAGCCAAGAAAAGTTTATTTGAAAACACATCCAGATACATGGATTTTCTTCTGCAGGATTTTGTTACTAGTCCACCATCTTACATCCGTGACACTGCTGACTTTTTACACAAATTGAACAATCAATCATGGTCCAATGACTTTCTGTTTTTAACTATAGAAATTACAGCTTTGTACACCAGTATTTTGCATAACGATGGACTCAATGCCTTTGCATATTACTTAGACAAAAGACCTATGGAAATATACAATCACAACAGTATGATCCCTACTATGATACATTGGTGTCTCCACAATAATTTTTTTCTATTTGACAGTAAAGTATTTCAACAACTCAAAGGTGTGGCTATAGGAGCCTGCTTTTCCCCCAGCTACGCATGTCTTCATGTTGGCTAGTGGGAGGAGAAGGTCCTCAAGGTTGTACATAATACAGGATGGTCTTCACATGTGGTACAGTGGTGGAGATTTATAGATGATGTTTTTGTTATATGGAGAGGAACAACAGCACAGGCAGAATCATTTGTAAAAGAAATCAATGTGAATGATTTTATTCTTGATATATACCACATACATAGGCAAAGCCACCACAAACTTTTTAGATGTAAAAGTGTACATTGAGAATGGCAAGATAGAAACAATTCAGTATTGCATGCACATAGTTTTCATCTGCAACATACCAACACAAGCATTCCTTATGGAGAATTTCTATGTATTCGTAGGGCTTGCTCTACTTAGAAAGATCTTACCCAACACCAGCAAGAAGCTAAACTCGGATTCATGGCCAGGGGCTACTAGCCTAATAAACTCAATAGTGCAATGAAGAAAGCAAATAGTAAGGATAGGAATGTCTTACAAACAGCAATACTAAGGAAGCCAACAAACCAGCAGCAGAAAACAAAAAAGAAAATCATATTGAGACCAATACAGTAGTAAGTGATAAGCCCCCTGTAAGACTTATCACTACATTCAGTAAGCAGGCGGCAAATATTACGTCAATTATTAACCAACAATGGCCTATTTTGCTCAAGGATTCCACCCTCAGATAAGTCGTACCATGTAGACCCAATTTCACGTTTCGCAAAGCATACTCAGTGCGTAGTGAATTGGTAAAAACTAGTCCTGAAATTGACAACAAAACAAGCTGGTTATCTCCCAAGTGAGGGTTTTACAAATGCAGCACTTGCCGTGCATGCTAATTTGGAATTAACACCACCCCCTACTGCACAGCCTTTTCTTTTGAAATTTGTGAGCTCAAGGGGCAGTATATGTGTAGAACTGATCACCCTATATACGTATTGGGGTGTAATTGTGGTTTATGCTACATTGGCAGCACTAAGCGACAAGTCCATGTGGGGATCCTGTAGCATTTGCGTGCAATAGTAAATCCGGAACCTGTAGGAAGTCACTTAAAATCAGCCCACAACAATGAGCTGAGCTGCATAAAGTATTTTGTTTTTGATGCTGTGCAGGAAAACAACAGAGGAGGCAACCATGAAAAAGCTCTTCGCCAACTTGAATCTAAATACATTATGGAATTGGACACTAAGTAAATCCGGAACCTGTAGGAAGTCACTTAAAATCAGCCCACAACAATGAGCTGAGCTGCATAAAGTATTTTGTTTTTGATGCTGTGCAGGAAAACAACAGAGGAGGCAACCATGAAAAAGCTCTTCGCCAACTTGAATCTAAATACATTATGGAATTGGACACTAAGGGGCTCATTACGATGGCGGAGAGACTGCCACCGCCGGGCCGGTGGTGGCAGTCCCTCCACCATCTGGCTCCCATTTCCCCCGCCACATTAGAATGGCGGGGGGAATCCTGCCACAAGCGTGGCAGGCGCAAAGAGTGCCAGCCAGGCTTCCGCCACAGGCAATCCTAACGATTGCCTGGCAGAGCAGATAAAGCAGGAGATGTGTGGGCGGTGCCTCGAAGGCACCGCCCACCCGATCACAATGCAGGCGCCATGGAAAGGCTGGTGGAGGCTGGCTTCGGGGGGCCCTGTGATAAGGCTGTCTTCGGGGGGCTCTGTGGTAAGGGGGGAAGTTGTGCACTGGGGTACCCATGGTGCCCCCCTACATTTTCATGCACAAGGTGGCATGCACCCCACGGTGCCTGCCACGTTGTGCAGGGAAATGCACAACATAGCCATTTACCATTGCGGAGGGTGCTGGATACTTGCCGCAATTTTAAATGTTAAATTGCCAGATGCGACCACCGCAGTTGCATACAGCAGTACCTGCCGCAATGTTAAATGTTAAATTGCCAGATGCGACCACCGCGGTGACGGTCGCATCATAATTAGGGGTGCGGGACTGCCGCATTACAGGCGGGGGGTCCCGCTACGATGGACAGCCCGCCATCGTAATTGGCCCCAAGGTCCCTATTGGGTTTAAATATTGGCGAAGATTTACATAATTATTTATAATTTACCTCACTTGTTTCCAATATATAAAGCTTTTTTTTTACTTTTAAGATGGACAATTGATTAAGATAACATCAGATATGTGGTGTAGAACCAAACTGCGGTTGATAGGGGTTCCCATATCAATATATAGGCCTTCAGCTGCTATACTCATTGATTTAAAAAAAAAAAATTTTTATCCTCATTAGCCTTCTCGCCACCCATACCTATACCGAAACTGCCCATGGGCTTTTTATCTCATATACCAGCTTTAGAAGAAAAGGCCTGTGCAACGCTACTTCGAGTGAAGAGACCCGTTTTATGACATATTCCTTCCCTGTACCAGACAGGCACTAAAGAGTCTCCCTCTAGAACGCAGCCACCTTATCTGGTTACCTCCTGGATAGGAGAAAACCGCCAGAGAGATAGGCGAAGGCATTAATCATTGGACTTTATCTTTTTTCTTTTTGTTTATTTTTTAAACTAACCAAACCCAACCTGAATCTGCTCCCTCACCCAAAGCGTGACAAAAAAGGTAACCAAAATCTACGTATTCTCTTTGTCTGATCCAAGTTGTCCAATTTAGCAATGTGTCTCATGGCTTGCAACCAGTCCAAAACTGTGGGAGAAACTGGCAAAACCCATAACTTACAGATCTCCCTCCGGGCCAACAAAATAGCATAGAAAATACATTTAGCTTTATCGTCATTGCCTTTACTTTGCAAATCATTTCTTCCAGTTATAATTAGTTCAGGGCTTACCTCAATCTTCTGGTCTAAGACTTGTGCCACACAGTCACTTACGGCCACCCAAAATTCTCTGATATTCGGACAAAGCACGAACATATGCAGATCATCCTCTTTGGGGCTTTTGCATTTGGGGCAATCCACAACACCGCCGGCCTTAAATTTCGAAAGTCTGCGAGGTGACCAATACGCCCTGTGAATCGTAAACAGATGATTCCGCGTTAAATTTGCAGATTTAACTATTTTATATAACATAGGCATAGTTACTTGCCATTGATACTCCGTAGCGATGTCCGGCAAGCAATCACCCCACAGGACCTCCGGAAGTAGAAATGGGCCGTCTTCCATCTCAAATATCAGCCAGGACCAAAGGGCTACTTCCTTTTTAAAAGAACCATCTGAAAAAAGTTTTCTATACTCATTGATGATTCATTTTAGATTGTAAGCTCTCACATTTGTGAGAACTTAAAAGCACATCATGTAAAGCACTTAACATACATAGCACTTTCACTGGTTGAACTTTAGCACGACAGCACTTTAATATTGATAAATTGTCTGACTATAATAGGGATTTTGTGCAATATGACTTCCATCATGAAACTTAACAATGTGTTTTCATCACCAGCATGTGAGCTGTAATTGAATATATATATGTATTATTATACACATTTTGTAATATATCGTCATGCAATTGCTTTTTATCCACTCTGTTTTTAATAGAGGCGGATTTTAATCATGTAAATATATATCCATACATTATATGAAGCATTGCAGAATTGGAGCAATACAATGGTTTTTCCATTAGTTATGCAATGATGTGTATAATACATTTTAGGCAATAAATCTTAATATTTACTGTCATTTATAACAGTAAGTTGGCACAATTTTCAAATTAACATGATTGTATGTGTATCAGCAACTGTAAATCTACGCACTTCGTTATTTATAAAACTTAACAATAGTTAGCTAAGGTACACATCATTACCATCATAGTCTGTTTTTCATTATCATTAGTGTGATTATCAGTCACATGTGCGATGTTTTTCAATGTTTTTCACTATTCATTGCATTTACAAACGTAGTGTGGTCATTTGATCAAGGCCACAGGACGTGGCCAAAATGCATAATGGGCAGCACTATTAAAATAATAAACGGTTCAATGTAAGCACAAGACAATCGTTTGGTGCCCGTACCGTTTTCTGTGGTCAACCGCACTGGGATTGCTCTTTTCGATATATATTTATATGTATATATAAATATATATATATATATTCCGCTCCACTGTAAAAAAAGACCGGACTAGCACTCAGGTTAGATCAAACATTCCTTAGGTTTATTGCGCAAGTAACAAAAAGACGCGTTTCAGCCTTAGCCTTCGTCAGTGTCAGCTGGCGTCGGTGAGGCGGAAGTAAATATCGACATTTGATACATAAAGATAAACAAAGGACTCATCGTCCCATTTTGGTCGCCATCTTGAAATGACTAAACAAAAGAAGTATATACAAACATTCTTATTAGCAGAAAACTGCTTTCAAACTTCATTTTCTACACCTCATGATCGCGTAGAGATACTTTAAAAAGACCACATTACGTTTTTACATAGTTATTAAACCCTGTATGGGTGAAAAAACGATACGTAACCGCTATGAATTACATCAACATTGTATCTCCGTTGTCAAGTTCATAAATGTGCAGTTAAAAATTCAATTAGCCACTAATTTTAGCCTTATTCAAAATACTCATTGCATGATCCATATTAAACATAATTGCATTGATTCATAATTAAGCCCTGGATGGGCAAACAGTGACAAATTCCCACATGTATTGTTTCCTTCCCTGTCGCTGTCGAGACAACTATCAATGTATGTAAAGTATGGATTGTATGCTTCCAATTAGATAAAGGCCTTCTAGTCACTGATAGCCCCTACGGGACCTACTCTGACACTGGTGCTGCTCTTTCTTAGGTGAATGGGCTACAGGTGAGTGATGAGTTCCTCACCCGCATTAAGCCCCTTCGGCATTTTCGTTTGGAGTTCGATGATGTACCTGGACTCCAAACGCCTTAGTCTTTTCTTGTAGTCCCCTCCCCTGATGTCCAATGTGATGCAGTCAAGGCAAAAGAAGGTTAGGCGATTTCTGTCACTGTTGTGGTGTGTGGAGAAGTGCCTAGCCACCAGGTAGATTTCCTCTCGGTTGGAGATCGCCCTTTGGTGCTCTAGTATGCGCAGTTTTACCGTGTTCACTGTGCTCCCTATGTAGCGTTAGCTACAGGGGCATTCTAGGCAGTATACCACATGGGTCGTGGAACAGGTCATGAATTTTGTGATCTTAGTGTGTGAGTATTTTTCTGGCACTTGGTAGGAAAGGACTCTCTTACTTGAACTGCATGCCTTGCATTTCCCACAAGGATACGAGCCATGCATTGCGTGCAGTCCACTTTTGGATTTTTCCTTGTCTAGATGACTCTGAACTAGCTTATCTTTCAGAGATTTCGTCTTTCTGAAAGAGATTTGAGGATGATTGGAAAGTTCCTTCCCAATCACTGCGTCTGACTTCAAGATGTTCCAATTCCTGCACATAATCGCTCTCACCTTACTCGCTGCCACTGAGTAATTAGTGATGAGCCTTACAGTGCCTGTTCCCTCTTTAAGATTACGGCCCTGTCTGTCTCCCAGTAATGTTGTTCTGTTGGTCGTGTCAACCTTACTTTTGGCATGTTGGAGTACCCTCTGTGGGTAACCACGAGATTAAAAGCGTTTAATGCTTCTGTCTGCTGCATCTTCATAGTCCTTCTCCATAGAACTATTTATTTTTATTCTTAGTAATTCCCCATAAGGGATACTGTTAACAAGGGTCTGGGGATGGCTACTTCGTCCATAGAGGACCGAATTCCCAGCTGTACTCTTCCTATATAGGGCAGTTTGAATTGCCCCTGATTCGACAAAAACCCTCAGGTCCAGGAAACTGACTTCTTCCCTGCTTATTTCATGAGTGAAGGTTAAATTTAAGTCATTCTGGTTCAGGGCTGAGATGTATTCTTCCGCTGAGGATTCTGATCCCTTCCAAATGATGAAGAGATCATCAATGTATCTCCTCCAGCAGACCACCCTGTCCACCCACTCACCCTTGTCATCGGCCCAGGCCACCTGCTTCTCCCACCAGCCCACGAATAAATGTGCGTAGCTGGGGGCGAAGCAGGTGCCCATCGCCGACCCTCTGATTTGCCTGTACCGTTGCCCTTGGAAAATAAAGATGTTATTATTAAGACAGAATGAAATGAATTCCATTATCATTTGGCTATGCTCCAGGTATCTGGCTGATCGGAGGCCAAGGAAAGTTCCCACCGCCTTCACTCCGTCCTGATGTCTTATACTGGTATACAGGCTGGAAATATCAAGAGTTATCATAATGAAATCACTCTCCCAGCTCACATCCTGTATTTGGCTCAGGAATTCTTTCGTGTCTCTTGTGTAGGAACTCAATTGTGTTACCCACGGGGCTAAAAAAGAGTCGATCAATTTGGACATATTTTCAGTCAGCCCTCCAATCGATGACACGATTGGTCTTCCCGGTGGTCTAGCGGCATCCTTATGGACCTTCGGTAGATGGTAGAAGGTGGGTATCTTTGGTTGTTTATTCTGTAGGAACAAATATTCTTCCCTTGAAAGAATTCCTTTCCCATACTATTGTTCAATCAGGGTGTGATATTCTTGTATGCTGGATTGGTAATCTACCTCCGTTGTTGGTAGGTAATTGTTCTTATCCTGTACTTGGCGAAGTGCCTCTACAATAGTATTCTCGGCTGAGTATCACAACATTCCCGCCCTTGTCGGACGGTTTAATGACGATGGAATCATCACGTTCAAGAGTCTGGATAGCTTTTCTTTGATTAGATGATATGTTCCATTTTATTGTTTGTTTGGGACTCTTTTCTTGTAAAGACAGTTTTTGAAGTTCTTGGATCACTGTTTTGGAAAAAATGTCAATGGCATCGATCGGGGACTCTGGCAGAAACGAGATGGAGGTTTAAAATTGCTTTGTTCCCCAATTTGGGTAATACCCATTGCCAGAGCTCTGCTAGTATTATTCACTGGAAGGGGCTGTTGGGTACTGCTCTCACCTTGGAGTTCCTCCAATATGGCCAGTGTTTCCAGATTGCGAATGCTAATGTCTAGCGGCTCCAATGGGTCGGTACCTCCCCCGGTAGCATTCTGAGGTCTTTGTTCTCTTTGGGCTTTTAGTTTAAAGAATTTCCACAGCTTCAGTTTTCGGATAAACAGGAAAAGATCGATACGTGTTTGTGTATATTCGTAACAACTTGTGGGGCAGAATGTTAGCCCTAATTTTAAGACATTCAGTTCATCAAAAGTTAGAGCTCTTTTCGAGAGGTTGATGATGGTTAAGTCTTCTATTACTTCCTGCTGGTTCGCACCCTTCGATTCCTCAGCTGTCTGGTTCCATTTCCTCTGTTTTCTTCCCCCCCTCCTTGTAATACGTTTGTGCTTGTTGATGGCTCTGGTGGGCGGCCTTACCCTCCCCTCAACCATGATTGACGGATGAGGTTGAATTCCTCGCGAAAAGAAGGTTGAGCTCTTGCCAGCTGTCTAGTGCCTGTATTTTCGTCTTCTGACTGCTCCGCACTAGTAGGATCCGATTCTGAGGTGTCTCGAGTTTCTATAATCCTCTGAGTTTTCGATCTCAGATTACGTCGGGGTGTGTCATATTTCCTCGCGAACGTTAGTATCCTCCCTTGCTCGTAATCTCGAGCGTCACGTTCGAATTTTTGTTGATTCCTTTGTTGTATCTTCTTCTTGTAGGTAGTGAGTTGTTTTTTCATCAGCTCTTTTTCGGCGTCCAACTGCACTTGATCGGCCAGCTCCACGATTTCTTTCTCCAATGATTCAATGTCCTTCAGTGCCTTTTCGCGATCTCTCCAGGCAAACTTGATTAGGACCAGCACTCAGTTTAGATCACACCTTCCTTAGGTTTATTGCGCAAGTAACAAAAAGACGCGTTTCAGCCTTAGCCTTCGTCAGTGTCAGCTGGCGTCGGTGAGGCGGAAGTAAATATTGACATTTGATACATAAACATAAACAAGGGACTCATCGTCCCATTTTGGTCGCCATCTTGGAGTGGCTAAACAAAAGAAGTATATACAAACATTCTTATTAGCAGAAAACTGCTTTCAAAGTTAATTTTCTACACCTCATGATCGCGTGGAGATACTTTATATATATATATATATATATTTTATTTTATTTTTTGATACATGCATTTCTCAGAGTTAGTACCGTGCACACTCAGGCAAAAACAATGATACTACAGCAAACATTGGGATATATTACTTCATAAATCGTGACTCGTTTCGACTGGAATACGGTCTTGATCACACAGCAAAGTGTAGCACAAAATCGTTTTTACATACATTCAAGTAAAAACTAACATAGGACTCTCAGCTGTGTACAGACAGTGAAAACAGCGGCCATTTTGAAACATGTTCCAACTTATAACATTCAATTGAATTTTGTATTGTCTAAACCATTGACAATGCATGATGCTCACAGATTTATACAGATGTACACACCCAGATATCAATTGTGCCTAAGATGTCAACAGGTAGAAGCAAATCTCACATATAAAGTCAACACTATGAATACTTCATTCGGGAACATGCCTTCCACCCATGGTAATAGTAGTGTAAAATCAGGAGGAGTGGCAACCAGCAAACATTAAAAACGTCATTCCGAATAGTAAAGAAAGGGGCGAAAAAAACTAGAATCAGCATAGTGCCCTGTAAGTACCCCCAATCACAAGGTGATACTCTGGAAAGGAAGTGAAACCAGTGCAGTAAATTCCATTGACCAACTCAATGTGAATAATTTCATCTTGAAACTGACACACAGAATGAGTTAACAATCAATAGAGTTTTGGATGTGGTGGATGTGGTTGTGGAGGTAAAGGGAACAAATTGAACACCAAACTTCACCGCAAGAATACAGCAGGGTACAGCTTGCTTCATGCTCTCAGCAGCCATCCGGATACTCTAAAATGCAGCATCTCATTTGGAGAACTGCTGAGAGAAAAAAGAAACTGCAGTACAGAAGAATCATATCAGGCTGATTGTAGGACCATGAAACACAGATTCTAGGAACATGGGAACCCTAACTGGGTTATAAAAAAGAGTAGTAGACAAAGTCAAACAGGTAACAAGGGGACATACACTACAATATAAACAGGAGACTAAGGAGCCAGATGCTAGCACCACTAGAGTAATTCTTACCTACAATATGAAGTCTAATAGGATCTTCAGAATCCTCAATAACAACTGGAATATCCTGAAATGTGACCCAATCATACGACATGATCTGCCCAGCGCCCCATGGTCACATTTAGGAAACGGAGAAGCCTCAGAGATATCCTGGTAAAAAGTGACATCACTAGGAGACAGAAAGGACCACAGCATAGTCTGCAGGGAAGTCCCCTTCTTCCCTGGCCTTTCGTTTGAGGCACAGTGAGGTGTCCGCCACATGGTGCAGGGATGTGTGTAAACTTCCTGTTAGACTTGGCATCTTTTGGCGTGTTTTCACTGAGTTTTTGCTACCTGACCTCCCGCTTTTGACTCTGTTTTTGCTGGTGTAGTGTTTCTGCGCACTTTTCGCACTGCTGATCAGTGGTAAAGTGCAAGTGCTCCTGTGGTAAAGTATGTAATGGATTGGTGTTTCCCTGATTGGTTGTTTGGTTTTCTTGTCAGCCCCTAGTAAAGTGCAGAGTGTGCCAGGGACTGGGAATCAAATGCTACGTGTGGGCCTCCAGCACGGATTGTGCCACCCACTTGAGTAGCCTGGAAAAGGTACCTTAGACCTGCCATTGCAGAGTCTATGCACAGTTTGTAACGGTCATGACAACTTGGCCCGTGCACACACTGGCCAGTCCCTAACCTTCCTTTTTCTTACATGTCAGGCACCCCTAAGGTAGGCCCAAAGTAGCCCTGTGGGCAGGGTGCAGTGTATGTGAAAGGTAGGACATGCCCTGGTGTGTGTGGCATGTCCTGATAGTGAATTACAGCCCATGTAATTTTTCACTATGGCAAGGCTACCTGCTCCCCATAGGACAGAATGGGAAGTTTTTTTATAAAATCTTATAAACATAACTGGCCCTGGGAACTAGGTGGGAAAATAGAATTTAGTATGACTGAACTCAGGATCTAACGATGCATCTTTTAGTAAAGGTGTTTTTTAAATTCTGTGTTTGAAAATACCACTTTTAGGAAGTAGGTATTTTCTTGCTCAGTCATCCCGTGCGCCTCTGCTGGAATGTGGATTGCCTGTCTGGGGTTTGGACGACAGATGGCTAGGAAGCATGGGTGGCTCCTGATAGTCTAGGTAGGTCAGGAAAGGGCTGAACAGATGTAGACTGTTATGGGGGAAGAGGAAGGAGATTTCCTTGCACCTCAAAGGCCCTGGGCTGCCTCTGACAATGCCCTCTCCACCCCCTGTCGGGAAATCACACCAGAGAAGGCAGAACTGGTTCTGGCCGGGTACAGGCACCCTCTGCCTAGAGCATGAAAGGATTGTTGGATACCTATACTAGGGCCCGGACCCTTGAACTTTAGAACTCTTTTGGATCAAGAAGACTGCCAAGAAGAAGAGCAGGAGAAGATGTGACTACCACTTTGCTGTGTGCTTTGCTGTGTTGGCTTACAGTGGCTGCTTCTGTCTTGGGCAGTGAAAGGACTGGACTGAACTTTCTGCAATCTACTTTTATGAGTTTCTCCAAGGGCTTGAGGTAGAGCTTGCCCCCTGTTCAAGTAGTCTCAGGAACAGCAAAGACTTCCAGCTCTTTGGCCCTCAGCACTAGGGACTGCGTGTTTTGTGCTGCAACAGAAGAAAAGCAACTTGATGACGTCTACAACGTCGCTGCCGTCTCCCTATCCTGAAGGCACCGCCGCAATGCTGCATTGTGACCCTGGTCTCTCCGACAACTCCTGCTGACACCGCCACCGAGCCACTGCTCGCTCCGCGACCTGTGGGCACCGCTCTCCACACTGCCTCGCTTCATGCCAATGCCTGGGCACCGCAGAGAGCACCACTACATTGCCACACCCCGACCCTGGTCTCACTGAATACACCTGCTGACGCAGCCACCACCGAGCCCGCACCGCGACCTGTGGGCACCGCACTCCATACCACCTCGCTTCAAGAAGACGCCTTGGCCTCCCAGATGCCGCTGCTCCAAGCCAAAATCAACCCCGCAGCCTTGGCCTACCGACGCCGGCACCATCAACTCCTGTTCGTCAGCCGACAACAGTGCTTCAGCAATGACAATGCCACTGCTTGCACCATGACCTGCCAGCACCGTGACGAGCACCGCCTTCACCTTGCACCGTGACCCTGGTCTCACCGACCACACCATCTGAAGCCACCACCAAGCCGCTGCTCGCACTGCAACCTGAGGGCACCGCATGCTGCACCACTGCACTTTGCACCGCAGCACCAGACACCAGCCGACTCCAGCGTTCCTCATCCCAACAGAAAGGAGCTCGACCTGCAATGCAAGTGACTTCAAGGGCCTCAGCGCCCTGCATCTCTAACAGGTCCTGTTTGCGGGTCTTCCCGACACCGTAGCTGGTCCGCGACGCCGCGACCAGCCTGAACTGTTTGGACTTGTATGCTCACGACACCGTGATAGCCCCGGACGGAGCTATCGTCATCAAGGCACTGTTTTTAAACCGTATTTTGATAACTGTAGATTTTTAAGAACTGTATTGTGGATTCTTATCATTTTTGGTCGTGTATATAAAAATAATGGCTATTTTTCTAGACTGGTATGGTGTCCTTTTGTAGTGCTTACACTGTATTGCTGTCGGGTATGTGCACATGCTTTACACACTGCGTCTAAGATAAGCCTGACTGCTCATGCCAAGCTACCAAGGGGGAGAGCAGGGGTTATTTTAGGCGTGTAACTCCCTTATCCTGACAAGGAAGAAGGGTCCCTACTTGGACAAAGGTGTAAGCCCTTGCCAACTAGAGAACCCATTTCTAACACTTCCATTTTACAATGGGAGCTTTTGCTGTAGGCGGTTTTGGACCGGCGCACAGACACTCATTGTAAAATGGACGTTCGCGACGGCACCATGTGCATCTTAATTCGGAATCGTCGACCAATGGTGAGGTGGCTCCCTCACTGAAGCAGTGTTATCCACCTGACTCCGTAATGAGGGCCTAATATATTCGTAAGTACAAGTTAGAAGATGGTATTAGGTTCAGAAACAAAGAGTCAGATAATTTAAAAAATAGAACTGTATTCCTGCATGTTGGCATCTCTATTTGCAGTTCCATTTACACTTTTTTTGAATTCACAGAGAATTCAAATAGTACTCTTGGGAAACTGTGGCAGCCACAGATTTCCAGGTGTAGTTTTAGACTGTTGTTCTTATGCAATAGTATTTTCACACTGTTAAATGAGGTAAGTGTACCTTTCCACCTGCATGACTATGTATCAATAAGCCATTCAAGTGATATGCATCAATATGCCATTCAAATGCATTTCACACGGCTGCACTGGTCAGGAATAAATATCCCACAGTATACAGACTACAAATGTGTCTGCCAAAAGATTGTGAAAATCATGAATTTGCAAGATGGTGTAACATTAAGGTCCTGATTACGAGATTGGCAGTCCTACAGCAGCGGTTGTCCTCCACCATCTGCTGTTGGACCACCAAACCCGTTGTGTGAAGGCCCACCAGAACAGGACTTAAATTCTGGTCTGGTGGGTGTTGATGTGGCTGTCTTCAAGGCTCATAGAAGAACCTATAATGCAGACCGCCACAGTCAGACCACTGACTGCACCTTCTTGCATGGGGTGGCATACATGCCACACTGTGCAGGAAGCAGGGGCCCAAATACAGTTGCCTCCCCGCATGCACCCCCGGCCCAAATCCAGTAGGGGGTCCCCTTTGTGGCCTTTCTGCCATCCTTTTCGTGGCAGTTTCACCGCCATGAAAAGGGAGACAAAAATGCAACTCATAATATGCTAGGCGGTGCCGGCTTAGCACCGCCAGCATATCACAGCTGGCTGCAGACTGCTGGCCCAGCAGGATCCCTCATCCTGGTGGTGCCGGTGTTCTTGTGGTGGTATGACCGCCACAGTCCTAATACTGTGGGTGGTCCCGCAGTATGGCAGTGGTCGAACTTCCACCACAGGTTTGGTGGTCCTATGGCCCGCCGAACTCATAATAAGGCCCTAAGTGTGCACACATCAATTTATGCATTTTATTAATAGCAAGCATACATTTCTACTCACAAATGAAGATATGTGTGAACTAAGTTCATTTTAGATGCACAGATACATTTGTGAATCACGTGCAAGGTGTTTTACGTATTGGGCATTGCACCTTCTCTATGTGCGTGTGGACTTCTACATTTAGTGCAAGTTAATATGGGGAAAGACCAGCACAGGTGCTCTATACAACTACTATTGTCTATTTGGCTAGAGAACTTTGCAAATGACAACCTTTGTCTTCTGGAACGGAGTATTGCTCCACCATCACCGCATCCATTGGCAAATACACTAATATTTTTGTCATGTACCCTTCACTGCTGCATGAAGATTTCACAAAGAAAGTGTTGTCAACACATTGTTGTATTATATTGTAACTTCATTTATATGCACCTTCGATCAGGCACTGAACAGCTTTACAGCGAGGGGTTAGTTGTAATGCAGTGGTAGTAGGTTAGTGTTGGTTATTGAGATTAGTCATGTGCTCATCTGAAAATTATGTCATGCATTTACTTCAATTTCTTTGTGGTAGATTATAGTATTAGGTGTGATCATCAGTGGGGGAAGTGTCAGTTCATGCATTTGATGGAATAAATATTAATATGTTAGAGGAGATTAGCTTTTGTCAGGGTGCAAGGATATGGTTTCAAAGAAGGAGAGATGATGATCTATGAAAGAGGTGTGAGCAATTTGCAGAGTACAATAGTAAAGCTCAAGGCAGTCAGAGGATGGGTGATTTTAGGAACGTATCATTCGAAGGAAGAAAAGGACAGGGAATAATTGAAAAAGTGTTCATTGGCTAATGATGCTCAATCACAGCCTTTGTGCAGGTACCCACGTGGCCAGACCTTTCCATCTTTCAACATCCCTCTTACGTTGATGTCTTCCTCATCTTCCTCATTATGGTTGTCCCCTCTATGATGCTCTGCTCTGCTGCTCACCCGTTTGTACTCATTCGCTCAGCCAATGTTTCAGGCTTGTGCTCATTCCGCAACATCTGTTCCACACCAGCGCCCTTCTTTTCTGCCCTGTATTTGCATTCACAAATGAGATGATGTCCTTTTCCTCAGACCCCATGGTGGCTTCCAAAAAAAAATCCTATGCCCCCCATGATCATACCATGGTTTGGTGAACTCTCCTCTTCTTTGTACAAATGCCCCCATGATGCTCACCTTTGCCTAACATCCTAGCACCTGCCTTGCTTTCTCCACCTCCATTCTATATTGTGTACTAGTGACTCCTTTCCCACCATTGCTCTCCTTTTTATTGACATGTGCCACTAACTTCACTTCTTCATGATTGTAGCTTTCCACCTTTCATCTCAACTTTCTAAATCCTCCTCTTTCTTTAAAGCTGCCCCCACGCTATACAATTTCTGTGATTGATTGATTGATTGATTGATTTTAACTGGTTTGTTTTAGATACTTGTTTCTATGGTCCAACCACCAACATTTTGCCTTCCAGAACTCAGGCACACCCAAAGCTGCAGATATGTAGGGAACATGTTCTTAGTAGCTATCACAACAGAGGATCCAGAGCCCTACTGTCAGTTTTGAAAACAGTAGGCAGGCACTTTCCAACCGTGCCATGCCCACCGCCCTGTTGTCTGCTGGACATGTAATTAATCATGTCAGAGTGTGGTATATGCAATGTCGCCTGTGTGTGTCACTTGAGCAATTAAAAAATTATCATTTGTGTTGAGTTACTTACAATTCTAATATTCTAGTGTTCCTACATCCTACTGTGCACTTTTCTTCCGACAAGGATGTGATTTGTCAGTTGCTATCGGGTTTGCCTGTTAGCCTATGAGTATAGTTTATTGAAAGCAAAGGATTACGTTACTCTTAGCTATGCTGACATTTGCTTTTTATAGCACTTAACATGGAACAAATGTTGTGATAGTGCAGAGAACTTTGCACTGTTAGACTGCCTGGCACCTTGTTGCAGTTTCCCATAAAAGAGCTCCCTTCTGTTAAGAGAAGTTAGGGTTTCAGAATAACCAGTATGATTTCTTCTAAGGTGCATAGAAAACTATAAGAATAATTTCACCTACTTCCATGAACAGATTTTCATGTTTTCCATGAGAAATCTATCTTTATATATCCCGAGTGTGTCTTGATCCTATAACTTAGAATGCACGTGAGTATACAATTTATAGTGGAGTGTAATATTAGGTTTGGAGCTTACAGGCTCCTAATTACTTGTATTCTGTTTCTAATGGCCAGGCATAAGTCAGGGCCTCCCTGTTTTCTGGGTAATTATATAGTTAACAGTTATGATTGCCTAATTCACCATTCACTTTTGTTTTCTTACTTGACTATTAACACAATCATGTGCATGTGGAGAGCACATAACAATGTTATTGGTAGTTGGAAACACCTTTTCCACATTTACAATGTAACTGTAAGGGTAGCAATGAGGGTCTTAAAAGCATTGCATCCTTTGCCATATTGATATTATAGACTATCAACTATATGTTTATTCCATCCTTAGGTTAATGAGTAGCTTTATTTCAATCATATTCTTTCATGAGCAGGATCTTTTCTGTTTGAAATATTCCCACAAATATGCCAGCCTTTCTTTTTCGGTTTGTGCTTCCTACTCATTCTTAGTTGATAGGTGTGATTTACCTGCCTTATGTCCTTTAAGTTTGATGAGAATTAAGTGGTTTCTGGGCTACTTAAGCTGACCCACTTAATAGAGTGTCCTCCAGCATGGATGCATCTGAATTCCATTACATACATATAAATTACAAAAGAGGGAGGGAGAGAAACAGTGGATTCAGTCTCCCTGAGCGTTATAAGTAAACAAAATGGAATCCACTTGGGGGGTGGTGGTGGTCCCTACTGTGGTGGGGAGCACACAGTGTTGTTTAAATACCCCTCACACACCAACAGGCCCCTTGGTGTCATGCTTCATCATTGGGGTCTTCGCACCCCTCTACGGGATGCGGCGTGCTACAACCGATGACTATGTGGGAGCACTTCTTGTGGACTATGTGTGGATGTGTGTGGGGTTCTAAATGTGAGTGGTGGAGTGGTGAAAGTGATATCATAAAAAATACCGGGCTCGTGGGGAAAAAAAGACTTTAATTAAGCCCCGGGCTGGTATTGTTAAAAACAGGGGTGCAGTGTGAGGTTACTGGTGTATAATAATGTACATTAACCTCTTTTTAGTGCGTCGACATGAACATATTTCGGAGTGCGAAACTCCTTCTTCAGGACGGGAAATGCACAAAATCCCCTACCTTACTCACATGAATGTATATATAAAAGTGTATTATACAAAAATAGTGAACTATAGGTGTTTATGTACCTAAATTGTAGTTCAACACGTAGTCTCTGCGCCCAGTTGGTGTTTTTATCACGACCTGGAGGGAGAGAAGTACATAATCAATACCTTTCTCATTATGCATTAGTAAATGTGATGTAGAATTCAGTGATCTTAAGGACAAAGAACATGCATATATATAGGGTTGTAGATTTCCTCCAAAGATCATACACCCTGTGAATAAAAGTGACAAAAAGGACATTGACACACATGTAAACACAGACATAACACACATGCTTGGATTGCTGTTGGTTCCAAAAATTCCTTCAAGTATGGGGATAAAAACGTATTATGGCAGTAATTGTCTTACTTAGTGTTTTTGGTTACAATGCCTCATGAGACTTTAGCACATTTTTGGGGGTTCCATCATGCTTGGTTCAGCGATCAGTAGGCATTAGAAAACCTGATTTAGGATCCATTACTTACATCCACTGGTAAACCTGCTTTCTGGCTTGTTTGTAACTCACGGTTTTACAGGAGACGATCCGCCCTCTTCCCCTCAGCGCTGCTCCGACGATAGTGCTGGTGTGGGGAGGGCTTGTACTATTTATACCTTGGTGTCCAGAGTTAATTGCCAAATTGCCGGCTAATTAAAGTCGGATGTAGGCCCAAACATGGGCTGTTTTTACCGTTTCCCTTCTGTTTCCCGGTTCCGCACTAGTGAGCAGTGTTGTTACCTTCGCGCATGCTCCGATACGGGGGATGTTAGTGCGCATGCGCCGTAGTCGGAGACTAGGTGCGTGCACATGCGCGGATCGTGTGGGCCGGCTGCTTGATTATACCGATGTCAGTGCAGCTGCTTGATTATACCGATATCGGTGCAGAGAGGCCTTTTAGAAATGGGGCAAAATGAAGTATACTGGCAGCATGGTCTATCGGTAACTTCGATATCGGTGCATAAAGTCTAAAACGGCTCCGTTTAGCAATAAAGATGTTGTGGGGCAAAATGAGGTTTTTCTTGGCAGCACCAATGTTATGAAAACTTACATGTCTCAAGAAATGTTATTGAGCACTTGGCTGCTCAGAAAGAGGAGATGCCGAGGTTCCGTATGAAACCGGACCTGGGCCAAATGCCGGTGATCATGGTATAAGGGAGAAACACAGGTTGATCGGGTACCAGATAGAGTGATTTTTGATGTATGCCACATAAGAGGTAATGTTTCAACGTAGTTGGCCCCAGGGTATGGCATCGTTGAGGCCTTCTGTGTTGGTGCCCAAACGGAACACCCATCTTTGTTCCATTTCAAAAAGGCCAGTTTCAGAGGGTAGCTGTTCAATGATGGTCCACATTAGCTCGTTGACACAGTGCTGCCTCTCTAGGTAATGTGCTGCCATCTTCGTTGTGGATTTTCTGCATCTCACATTACTCTTGTGTTCACTTATCCTCACTTTCACGGGTCTAGTGGTCATGCCCCCATATTCTAACCTGCAGGGACAAGTGATTAGGTACACCAAGTTCTTACTATTGCAATTAGTAAAATTGCGTTGTTCCCACTTGCTTCCATTCCTGAAGGTGAGAGACAGACTTTTCTTCGTTAGGTTGCAACTGCCGCAGTTGCCACAGGGATGATGTCCTTGTACTCCCTGTAGCCTGGGTTGTTGGCTGGGTATGTTCGGTGGTCTGGTGTGTACTAGGATATCCTAGAGATTTTTATCTCTTCTGTGGGCAAATAATGGTTTCTCAAGGTTTAGGGTTCCGCTGGTTAGTATTCTCCAATGCCTGTTAACCATTTTTGATACTTGGTTCGAGTGTGTGCTGTATGTGGTGACACATACTGGTCTTGCTTCAGTATTGTTTCTGGGAACTTTGTCCTCCAGCAGGGCCTCACGATTGTTATTAAGTGGCCTTTTCATTGTGGAGTCTATTACTTTATGAGGGTATTGTCTGTGTTGTAGTTTCTTTTTAAGATCTTGGGCCTGCGCTTTGTATTTACTTATGTCACTGCAATTGCGGCGTAGGCGGAGAAACTGCCCATATGGCAGGTACTCTCTCAAATGACGAGGGTGGAAACTGTCGAAGCCTAGTAACCAGTTCCTTGCGGTGGGTTTGAAATGGGTTTCTGTTTTCAGGAAACCCGAGTCATGGTAAATGTTGAGGTCTAAGAAGATCATGGAGTCGTTGGACATGGAATGGGTGAATTTTAGGTATGCGTTTTGGTCGTTTAGCCAAATCAGAAAGTCAATGACTGACTCGCTGTTTCCTTACCAGATAACCAAGACGTCGTCTATGTATCTCTTCCACGTCTGGATGTTGTTCCTGAAGGGGTTGTCTGGGTTGAGGATCTTAGTGGTCTCTAGATGGTGCACATACAGGCCCGCCAGGCTCGGCGCGAAAGTACTGCCCATTCTGGTACCGTGGCATTGTAGGTACAGAGTGCCCTCGTACTCAAAGAAGTTCTTTGTTATAGCAGTTGCGATGCACTCCATTACGACCCCTTGTGGGGTTTGGTATTTCCACGTGGTTGAGTGTAGTACCTCCTCTATGATGGGGAGAGTCTCGTCATGAGGCAGACTGGTGTAGAGACTCTCCACATGTAGACTCAGCAATATCTGTGAGTCTGGGTTGAACGGAAGGTCTTGTAGTAGTTATAGGACAGCTTTTGTGTCCTTCAAGTAGGTATCCGTGGCCTGGACTAATGGTCTCAGAAAGGCGTTGGCAAACTTCGATAAATGCTCCAGGATAGACGTTATGCCTGATTCTATGGGTCTACCAGGTGGTTGTGTCAGGCTCTTGTGTATCTTGGGTATGCTGTAAAAATAGGGGGTACGTGGGTTTTTCTGCGTGAGGAATTCCCCTTCTTTTTTGGTGAGCCAATCATGGGCTAGGGCCTCCTCAACCATAGCTCTTATTTTGATCCTTAATTGTTCAGTGGGTTCATCAGGTAAAATTCTGTAGTTTCTCCTGTCTGACAAGAGTCTCCTACACTCCTGATCATTTGCTGTTGTAGTTTGTAAGACCACCGCTCCCCCTTTGTCTGCTGGTTTTATCGTCAAATCCCTATTGTGGGAAAGTTCTCTTATTGCTTCACTTTCCTGCTTGCTCATGTTGTGAAAGGTATGGTGATCTTTGGTGTCTATTTTGCTGAGTTCCACCATCAGGGCTTTTTCGAACACCAAAACCTCAACTGGGAGGGCATGGTCAGGAGGTGTTATTGTGGACTTAGGTCTTAGGCCAGAGTCTGAATTGTCAGGGGTGGCCTCTCGATTGTGAAGGAAGGCTTTTCATTTTATACTTCTGATGAAGTGCTGTACGTCTGTATGTAAACGGAAAGTATCTAGTTTATTCGTGGGTACGTATCCCAACCCTCTATTGAGTACTTTGTTCTGTAGTTCGGTCAGGGGCCATGGTGTAATGTTTATCACTAGGTTCCCCTCTTGCTCGTAGAGGCCTGGTTGGCCAGTGCCCCTGTCATGCTCCTGGTGTATACCCTGGGGTCTGTTTCGTCCTCGGGTTGCCAAGACACGTTGTTCCCCTTCTTGTTCCTGTCCCGGCGGGGTCCTTGAACCCACCCTAAAAAAGGCTGTTGATTTTGGGCTGCTGCTGATGGATCAGGTGCCCATTGTGGGTACATCGGTCCCATTGGCGGGGGGCCGTATTGGAAGTGTGGGTATTGTGGGTGGCCTTTAAAAGGGTTATATTGCGGGGGGCCTTGGTAACCTCTCCATCCTCTCTGGCGTGGGTATTGGTGTCTCTGTTGTCTGTACCCTCCCCTTTGATATCTTTTTTGCTGATAGTTACTTGAGTTTAAGCTGGAAGAGCTGCCATCAGAGCCTACACTGTCTGTGTCGCTTGTGTTGTTATTTGTAACATAGTCAGCTTTGGTGTATGGGTAGGCCCTTTCTGCTGTGAACCTGTCCTTGTCTTTCTTGAGCTTATTAAACTTGCTTTGTTTCAATGTTATCTCAAAATCCGACATCTGCTGGTTCAATTCCTCAAGCCTTTTCTTTAAGGCCGCTGGTGCGATGAACGCTTTTAACTGCACCTCAAGCTTTTGTATGTCTATTTTTAGCTCCTGGGCTTTCCTAGTGGCAGTTTGTACAATTAACACAAGCCAATCTCTTGTGCAATGCCAGGAAATCAAGGACCAGGCTTTCTTGAATATTAGGTCATCTTGAAAAATGAAGGGCTCGTTCTTTACATAGGGACCTTGGGGCGCTATTTTGTTCCTCAGATACTCCATCATCAGGAGGCCGTGCAATGCCGTCCTGATCTGTGTTTTACGTAAGTTGGTAAGTTCATCCCAATCAGCCACTGCGGGGCCCGGGTCATTACTGCTCAATCCTTCAAACGGATTGATGGCTGTTAATATCCTGTTAATATCTTGGGCACCAACACAGAAGGCCTCAACGATGCCATACCCTGGGGCCAACTACGTTGAAACATTACCTCTTATGTGGCATACATCAAAAACCACTCTATCTGGTACCCGATCAACCTGTGTTTCTCCCTTATACCATGATCACCGGCATTTGGCCCAGGTCCGGTTTCATACGGAACCTCGGCATCTCCTCTTTCTGAGCAGCCAAGTGCTCAATAACATGTAAGTTTTCATAACATTGGTGCTGCCAAGAAAAAACTCATTTTGCCCCACAACATCTTTATTGCTAAACTGAGCCGTTTTAGACTTTATGCACCGATATCGAAATTACCGATAGGCCATGCTGTCAGTATACTTCATTTTGCCCCATAGACGCCTTTTTTAAAAGGCCTCTCTGCCCTGATATCAGTATAATCAAGCAGCTGCACTGACATCGGTATAATCAAGCAGCCGGCCCACACGATCGGCGCATGTGCACACATCTACTCTCCGACTACGGCGCATGCCCACTAACATCCCCCGTATCGGAGCATGGGTGAAGGTAACAACACTGCTCACTAGCGCGGAAACGGGAAACAGAAGGGAAACGGTAAAAACAGCCCATGTTTGGGCCTACATCCGACTTTAATTAGCCGGCAATTTGGCAATTAACTCTGGACACCAAGGTATAAATAGTACAAACCCTCCCCACACCGGCACTATCGTCGGAGCAGCGCTGAGGGGAAGAGAGCGGATCGTCTCCTGTAAAACCGTGAGTTACAAAGAAGCCAGAAAGCAGGTTTACCAGTGGATGTAAGTAATGGATCCTAAATCAGGTTTTCTAATGCCTACAGATCGCTGAACCAAGCATGATGGAACCCCCAAAAATGCGCTAAAGGCTCATGAGGCATTGTAACCAAAAACACTAAGTAAGACAATTACTGCCATAATACGTTTTTATCCCCATATTTGAAGGAATTTTTGGAACCAACAGCAATCCAAACATGTGTGTTATGTCTGTGTTTACATGTGTGTCCATGTCCTTTTTGTCACTTTTCTTCACAGGGTGTATGATCTTTGGAGGAAATCTATAACCCTATATATATGCATGTTCTTTGTCCTTAAGGTCACTGAAACCTACATCACATTTACGAATGTATAATGAGAAAGGTATTGATTATGTACTTCTCTCCCTCCAGGTCATGATAAAAACGCCAACTGGGCGCAGAGACTACGTGTTGAACTACAATTTAGGTACATAAACACCTATAGTTCACTATTTTTGTATAATACACTTTTATATATACATTCATGTGAGTAAGGTGGGGAATTTTGTGCATTTCCCATCCTGAAGAAGGAGTTTCGCACTCCGAAACATAATGCAGCAAATGGGGCTTTTAGTATTTCAGACAAGGATGGGCGCACTACCTGGTGTGACCGTTGGAGTATAAACAAAGCTACGTTAAGGCGGGGTGCGGAAGGGCGAGCGGATAAGAGCCCTTAACCGTTCAAAAAGTAGGTCAGTCGCCAAACCTACAAGACAATGTAAAACAGCAATGCCCTCGCACACAACAATCAAGGTGTAGTGACAGTGGTTACGAAATGGACAACATTCTAAGCATAGAGCCAATCATTAAGACAATTGCAATCTTGTTCCGTTTCTTGGGAAATGGATATAAGTTTATTGGTTCCACAACCAGCTGACACGTGTTTCGTCGCGTGGGAACAACTCACAGCGACTCCTCAGGGCTTAAGACACGATCTATAATCCTATAGGTCAGGAGTGATGTGTCTGCACAGTCTGATTGCTAGTCAAATTGGTAGCCATACCCGTCTCTACCGGGTGCACGTGTTGTACAAAAGGAAAAGAAGAAACGCTGTATGCGTCTGGGGAGGTTCCAGGTGTGATGTCACCTTCCGTGAATCAAAGTGGTAACCGACGTGGGGTCGTTTAGATCTTCACGTGGTGGAATTCCCACGAATCTGAATTAGTGAGCACACGGATTGCGAGTGCTTCGTCGGCCGTACTTATTGCGTGTGTACATCAAGCCGTCAAGCCGTATTTGGAAGACGGCGACCGGGAAACATAAGGAGGAGGGATACCACGTCTCGGATAATTCGGGATTCCAGTTGCACCCACGGAAACCGGAACCAGCTTATGTATCCCCTCCCGGTATGGGCTTGAGGTACACACGCATTAAGTACGGCCAACGAAGCACTCCCAATCTGTGTGCTCACTAATTCAGATTCCGTGGGAATTCCACCACGTCAAGATCTAAACGACCCCACGTCGGTTACCACTTTGATTCACGGAAGGTGACATCACACCTGGAACCTCCCCAGACGCATACAGCGTTTCTTCTTTTCCTTTCGTACAACACGTGCACCCGGTAGAGACGGGTATGGATACCAATTTGACTAGCAATCAGACTGTGCAGACACATCACTCCTAACCTATAGGATTATAGATCGTGTCTTAAGCCCTGAGGAGTCGCGGTGAGTTGTTCCCACGCGACGAAACACGTGTCGGCTGGTTGTGGAACCAATAAACGTATATCCATTTCCCAAGAAACGGAACAAGATTGCAATTGTCTTAATGATTGGCTCTATGCTTAGAATGTTGTCCATTTCGTAACCACTGTCACTACACCTTGATTGTTGTGTGCGAGGGCATTGCTGTTTTGCACTCCGAAACATGTCCATGTCGACGCACTAAAAAGAGGTGAATGTACATTATTATACACCAGTAACCTCACACTGCACCCCTGTTTTTAACAATACCAGCCCGGGGCTTAATTAAAGTCTTTTTTTTCCCACGAGCCAGGTATTTTTTAAGATATCACTTTCACCACTCCACCACTCACATTTAGAACCCCACACACATCCACACATAGTCCACAGGAAGTGCTCCCACGTAGTCATCGGTTGTAGCACGCCGCATCCCGTAGAGGGGTGCGAAGACCCCAATGATGAAGCATGACACCAAGGGGCCTGTTGGTGTGTGAGGGGTATTTAAACAACACGGTGTGCTCCCCACCACAGTAGGGATCCCCACCACCCCCCAAGTGGATTCCATTTTGTTCCATTACATACATACATATATATCTAATGTGATTTTTTGCAATACCTTTCTATTCTAAGCTGTTCTCGTTTGTATGAGACGTTTACTAGCCAAACTGTTTGAAAGACTGGCCTGCGTGGAATTGTCACATTTCATCAAAAATGTTAATCTCATTGAAGAGAGCTTCTCTCCTCAATGAGAACAGGAACGCTGATTGCCTTATGGGATGACCTCAGACATCAGCTGAAGGAAATGGATCAAGTGACCTCATAAGCCTACATCTTTCAACAGTCTTTCACTGTGCATATTAACCCTAGTTTCTACGAAGACAGGACTTAATGGGCTCTAAATCAAAGGCCCTGGAATGGATTGCTTCCTTCCTAGGTGGCAAGTTCAGATGTAATAATTGCACATTCAGCTAGGTGTTTTGTAAGGTTCCATGTCCAATGTCTCCCATAGTCCTTTCCCAAAGGTAACACATTTTTAGGGTTCAGTAGCTACATGTATGCCGATGAACTTAAATCAGCCAAAGGCAGGTTGAAATCACTGACGCTGATCACTGTGCTATTGAATGATGCCTGCCAAATGAAATCTGGATAAGCCTGAACTACCTCATTCTAAATACCACATAAACCTAAATCTGATCGTGGGATGGCCCTCCTTACAATGCCAACTGCATCCATTAAATCCAATTGCAGATCCTCCTATATAATACTGAAGGAGAGACTTGATTTTATCTAAGACAAAGAAAGGAAACATTATGCAGTTTTGCTGTGTTTTGTGCAGCACTTAAATAAACACTACAACTCTCATAATTCTGCTCTACTGGACAGGAAGTTATTAACACAAAGAACAAGAATACCTATAAATACCAACATACCATACCTCACTTGTTTTTTTTATGAGTCTCAATCTATAGAACATGACCAAATGAAATATCACAAACAGCAACAGAAAACCAAGAAGCAGGCAGAGAACATCTCCTTTCCTTTGCCATCCTCCTCCTAGGACAGACGTTTTAACTTGCATTGCATGCCATTGTCCAGCCAGATTATGGTAAGATGTTTGAACCCATTACCTGGCTAGGAGAAATTGGCATGAGAAGTAAGCAAACAAACACATTGCTACCAGTGGTAGAGTGGAATAACAAATATCAGAGGTGGGATACTATTCACAAAAGGTGATGGAAGGAATGCTGATGATATGCCTGAATCCAAACTGAAGTGGTATGGTGGGCAAAGGAACAATGGGTTGGAATGCTACCATGAGCAAATGCCACTTTTTAAACATATTGCAAGCATTTCTCCCATCACCCTGTGTGGATTTGATATAACACCATAAGTGGCAAGGGTATAGGCTGCTCACTGGCGCACAAACTGATTAACACCAATCAGGGCAAAACTGTTCTTGGTCTGCATGTATTCTGATTCAGGGAGGCCCTGGCCAGTCAGTTCAGGTTGGACTGTTCCTATTGGAGGAGGGTCAAGACTGATTTGCATATGGCTGGGTCGAAATTGAAGTGGCATGATGGGCAAAAGAGTGAATGGTTGAAATGCTATCCAAAGCTATTGTTTGTGGTTAGACTTATTGCAAGCATTCATCCCATCACCTTTTATGTGTTTCTTTATATGCTTATTCCACCACAGACTGGGTGTAGTAGAATACATATGCCTAAATAGCTCAGAAATAGCTTGCTCAAAACTATCAAAAGTTGTAGATCAGATGTCCTCAAACTCTTGTTACATGTATGTACTGCTTGACACATTTGACCCCATACATGTTTCTAGAGGAAAAGGCATGAACCCGATGAAAGTAGAGGCATTTTAGCACGTCTTGTTATAGTAGAATTAACCCTAACAGGAGAAGAATGCATGGCAGAAATATCGAGTGCTGTTATACCTAATAACCTTCAAAAAGAAAATAAACCATAACACCATTACCAATTTTGCTGACAACATTTTCAAGGATAACCTTCATTGTCCTCCCATGATAGAAAAAGCTGAAGAACTACCTCCGAATCCCATAAAGTAGAATAGCCAGGCTTAAGCAGATGCATATACCCTATACCCTTCAATAATTTACAAATCAGTGGGTGCTCCCCAACCAGTTTGCCTTCAATTTTCTGATGTCCTGCTGATATAGCTGATCAGCATCCATTAACAGTTCCATAAACTTTCTGTCCTGCTGCCAAGGAATGCCAGAAAATTCAGAACACTTTGACTCCCATCAGCTACTCCAGATATGCCATACTGACTTAAAGACCCAGGATGGCGTATAGGCCCTTGTAGTACCTTTCTTCCAGGATGCACTGATATAAGTAAAAGCAGACTCTCAAATGCCCGATATGCCTGTGATTACCCGAAAAGGTCCCATGTGACAAGAGGGAGCCTGCCCTGCAAATGCAGATTGTGAAACTGCTGAGGAAAGGTTGAATTAAGAATTAGTCAATTGACTGATAATTCTAGGAGTGAAAGGTACAAAGACTGTGTCCTCTATAATGGACTTACCAATGTGAACCTTGCCAGCTGTCTGCGTCCCTGGGAAACATCTCGGAATCATTATAAATGGTGGAAAATCTTAAAGCTTACATTTGGAAACATCCGAAAGTAAAGCAGCTGAGATGCAAAGAGGTTTACACTGAAAGGAACTAAGTCTAGTTCAGAGTCTGAAATACTTGGAGATCTAGACACCACTCGCTGCTCTCGTATGGGGTTTTTGAATATTAATCCACTACTGCATTGTCTGGAAGGCATTCTGCCACCAGACCATAGCTCTGACCTTCTTCCTCCCAATCTGAATATGTACCTGACTGCCTTAATGAGGATAGCAAATTTCACAGTATTTTTACAAAGCTCTGTATTAAAATTGAGCCTACAAGTAGCCCTAAACAATATATGATTATAATGATTCCTTCCTGAACCATCCTCCTCCAAACAAGTAGCTGCACCTCCTTGCACTCTATCCTCCATAATTACATCTGATTCTTTTAAAATAAGAAGAGACATAGGAAATATGTTTTCCCGTGCCATGTGTCTACATTACTTAGCCACCAACCTGCGTCCTCTTTTTACTCCTGATCTATAGGGGCAGCCTGTGAGTATTCTATACCTCTATGAGGGTGTCTTAAATTCATTTGCTGGAGAACCTTTTAATAAAGGGGTACTGGAAAAATCACCTGAAAAGAGGACGAGAGCACCCCGACCACCTTCACCAATGGATGGAGAGAAAAGTGATGCTTTGACATTACCATCAACTTCTTCATTATTACCTTTAACTTTTCTTATGGCAACAGAAGAATCTCTTTTTTAGAATCCATCAGAAACCCCAAGAATTCCATCTTTCTTGAGGGCATAAACTCCAGCTTTCAACATTAACACCTTAGTCGCGGGGGTAATTCCCCCGTGGTGCGGGGGGGGGCACCATTAGCAGGCAGGGGGTTAAAAACGAAACCCAATTAACAAATCAAGTTTACAGCCCCTGAATTGGCTTCCTCAACCTCCTTCTCTCCTGTACTGGGAATATGATATCTGCCAGGCACACCACCTTCCTCAGTCCTTGTGCTCTGAGGACTGCCAACAGAGCACTTATCAACTTGGTAATGGGCCAAGGATGGGAAGATAAACTGAGTGGAAGGGACTTGAATCTAAACACACGTCCTTTCCACAGTAACTGAAGGTACTTTCTGTGCTGTTGACATATTGGCACTGCAAGACTGGTGTCTGTTAAAGACAGATGCATCATCAAATACCCTGAAGAAGGATGTTGATAAGGCATATGATAGTCTCCATTTTGAATGGTGGTACAGAATAAATTACTTAAGCTCTCTCAAATGTATTACTAGTTGATATTTCTGTTCTTCTTATACACAA
This sequence comes from Lissotriton helveticus, assembly GCF_964261635.1. Taxonomy (NCBI): domain Eukaryota; kingdom Metazoa; phylum Chordata; class Amphibia; order Caudata; family Salamandridae; genus Lissotriton; species Lissotriton helveticus. The sequence continues at coordinate 226,278,698 of NC_136072.1, read as the reverse complement.
TGAAGATGTTGCATACACAACCCTTGATGTGTGAGTGGCATGGTTCCATAGCCCCCTTCTGCAACATCTCCTCTAATACTGCTGTGATCAGATCCCAACCTTCCTGAGAGAAAGGTATTGGCAAAGACCTCCTGGTCTGTATTAGGTTTGCATACAATCCTATGTGAAGCCCTCTCACAATTTGTAATACCAATAGCCTTTTGATATTAAATCCCACCATTGAACAAAAAAAGCCAACCTGCATCCCACTCTCACAAGGGGAGAGGGCACTGCACTTACCTGGTTTTTGTCTTCCCCTTTCTTGGCCTCTTCCGATGACAAAGGGTCCTCTCCCTCTTCTTTATGGAAAGAATGTTGGCCTTGAGTAGCCATGTTTCTGATGGTAGAAGGACTATAGAAGGTTCAATCAGGTAATGAAACAACCCCCCATACTCACTGGCTTTGATGTCCACGCAATTTCTTTAATAAGTTTAATTCCAAACAAAGTCCTTGAAAATCTGTACCTATTTCTGATTTGGCATCAATAAGCAACAACAGTCCCTTGTGTCTCTTAAACGAAAATGTCCCATATTTGCATCCAAAAAAGCAACTTTCTCTTTGGCCCCAACCAGGAATATTTTTTTGTGGGCATGGGTATAGCTTAGTCAGTAAGATTGGGGGTATGAGAGCTTCAAATTTCTCATCAATCTTGCTGGCATATCATGGTAAAATATATTATTTGAGAAGCAGACAGGAGGGGCTCAGGGGGCAGTGGGTAGGTACAGCAGTGCAGAATGCTAGGTTTGCGTAAAAGACAATAATTTGTAAAATAACCATCAGTTTAAGAACTTCAAATCTGAGAGGAGAGAGAGTGTGTGTTTTTGTTTGTGTGTGCATGTAAAAATAATCCTAGGTGAAATCCTACAGCCACCTCACCATCCATACAGGACTTTAAGCACCTGCACCCAACTATTTGCTAGATAATACATTTATTAAGTGGGGTGTAACACCCCAAACACCCCCCACCTGAAGCTATGTCCTTCTTTGTGGGTCCAGATAACCCCTGACATATTGTCCTCTTTAAAAGCATACAAAATACAGAAAACAGGATCCAGGGTATCCAATAATTTATCTTAGCATGAAGACCATACTCTATCCACACCATTTCTAGGGTCCTTCCAACATTTGCTTAGAAATGTTACAATGTTAGCATCCAATCCTGTAGTGATGGCAGCTCTCTCAGATATCATTAGCCTTGGGCACTCAGCCCTCCTTTTAAATTCTATCCGTCTGTCCACTGAATATTTTATTTTGGACCTAATGTATTCATCAATAAACACAACAGGAGCCAGCCCTGCCAAATTTGGGTACTGAATGAGCCCAGGGACAATCATTAGAGTATAACTACAAAAAAGAGGAGGGTCCTAGGGGATGTTTATCGACCGAACATTGCTACTACCCCTATACATATATAACTATAACTACCAACATAAAGTAGCACTGTGTCAAGAGAACTGCTTTGTATGTATCTGTAAGAACGTGACCTAAACTGTTGATGTTGAACAGCGAAATCATGCCTAGGGTACTTTCTCTGTGTGAAACATTTCCCATCAGATTACCGACCTGTACCACCCTACATCATCTGGGAGCCTTCACCATGAAGGTAGATTGTCATACCCTCGGTAGATTTGGCCAGGCTCAGGTTAATCTCACCTGGATGTCCCAGTGTAAGTGTAATATTTCTAGGTGTCAAGTGGCAACTGACTAGCAGTGCTGAATAGTGAAAATCATAAGTGATTAAAGTGAAAGTAGGTAAAATTGGGTAGAGAGGGGGTAAAATATTTTTTAATGGGCACCTCCTCGCTCCCAAGTCATAAAAACAGTGCAAGTAGTAGTGTAAACAAATAACTACTAAGATAGATGTTAGGTCGACATGTTTCTGCAGTTAGACGGGGCCCACAGGTCTCCTACTGCTTCATCAGGACCATGAGTGCTACTGCTAAATATTAGTGAAACTGGTGAAATTTTTTTTAATATCACCTGGGGTTCTCCTGATTTCATGGTCCAATGTGCACAGGTTTGAGCAGGACCACATCTTTGCAGACACCAATCCCTTCATAGGTTGCCTGCGCCTGTGGAAGCGTTATATCGATGATGTTCTGGTTGTGTGGTGGGGTTCTGTGGACGAACTAAAGAACTTCCATAAGTGGCTTAATGAGAGAAACCAATTTCTCAAGTTCACGATAGAATATAGCAAAAAACAACTGGCATTCTTGGACCTATCGAGCACATCTACTCCAACAGGCCTAGAATCAGAACAGTACCGAAAACCCATGGCGAGAAATTCTTTACTTAGCTATGAGAGTTGCCACCCCAAAGCACTACGGGATAATTTTCCCTATGGGCAATTTCTGCGTATACAAAGGAATTGTTCCACTAAATCCGCTTTTGAGGTCCACGCTAGGAGCCTGGAAACAGATCTGACAGTCAAAAAATATCCTAAACGCCTTATTCAGAAATCAAAGAAAAGAGCTTCTGATAACAACAGGGAGAGTTTGTTAGAAATCTTGCCCCCCAAGCCTAAAAAGGAACGAATAACTTGTGTAAACACGTTCTGCACCCGGTCTAATGAAATCCCAAAAATCGTTAGAAAGCACTGGAGTATTTTAAATACAGGCACGGATACCATACCTGCTCCCCTTTTTGCATTTAAGAGAGGACAAAATCTAAGGGACCAATTAGTCCACACAAGACCAAAGTGCGAGATTCCTTGAGCAATAGGGACACTATGGGACATGCCAGCAGTTACAGGTCATCATCCCTGTGGTAACTGCGCGGCCTGCCCACAAACATCAAAAACATTGAGTATTGACATTGGAACGGACCGACCTTGGCAGCTACGGAGGTTCTCCAATTGTAGTAGTACGAACCTCGTGTATTTGATTATATGTCCCTGCAATAAGAAATATGTAGGGATGACCACCCGCAGAGTCAAAGTGCGCATCTCGGAACATAAAAGCTCAATTAGATGCTCAAAACAGTCGACAAGAATGACTAATCACTTTATTGAAGCACGACACAGACCTACAGACTTGCGCTGGACAGTACTCGAACAGCCACTGATTCCATCCCATATAACAGATGTGAGTGCCTTCTTATTTAGACGGGAACAGAAATGGGTGTGCAGGCTACAGACTGACAAAACAGGACTTAATGAAGATATTCCTCGGATGTCATTATAATGCATGACTTAGATAAAACTTATATGGCGCTCAATGTTCACTTCGTGGTAACTTCGGAACGCTCTTGTACTCTTGATGAGCATACCGAATATACACACTGCTGTTTGGACAGAATTTTGCCCCAAGTGAACATTGACTAATAGCACTCTCTGAGCAGTTATATATGCTTTAGAATAGAGTTGGCGTCAAAAGCACTCGATCTCTCAATAGATCAGCACAGTTATACTTATTAGCTATATAGCAGTTTAACACGAGGTATTGAAAATATACTTCGTTTTGTTAAAACAAATCACTATACGTTAGAATAAGAATTTCCCCTTGACCTAATAGAATGCTTTAACCTCTAGGAAATAAAGTACGCTTTGTGAAGAAGCAAACGGAATATACTGTAATCATGACTGGCAGATACAAAAACTACATATCCCAGTTTTTCAGCGTATAGGGGATGACGCTATGGGATGTGACAAGTTGCCTAAATAATATAATGTCCGCCGCGGTTTTCCGTAGAAAACCGCTATATGGGATAACACGGATTCCCCACGATATATAAAGAGTGCTTTAATCTCATGTACCACAAAATAAACTTTACGGAGAAGTGAGGGACGAACACTGAAACTTTGACTGAAAGGTGAAAACTACATCTCCCAGCCTCTCTTGGGGCACTAGTGGATGACGTCACAGGATGCGTCAAATTGCCGACCAAACTAAGCAATATAATGGCCGCCGCTGCTCTGTATCGGTACCTCCCCACAGACAGCCCAGAAGGACGTCTGGGGTACCGACGGACAGGTAAGCGCAGACATATATGCAATCCCTTGATCCGATAGCTTAGGACGACTTAGATACCCAGCGTGTATACGCTGGATACACAATGTGTCATTGCTAATTCCAAGTGGCGTTCACAACGCGCAAAATGCTAGGCGTATGACCACCTTGTTTGATCACCGGTTTGTTATGCTAATGACGGACCGAGACCGGCTTATACTAATGTTAATACACTAATACGATAGTACAGCACAAATGATATAATCAGTGCCGGACTAACCTAATAGCCATAGCGCCGTTGACGCATTACTTTCCAAAACCTCAGGTTAACAACCAGCTTATGACCGAGGTGGTTTGGTTACATATGGCGCGCAGCGGTACTAAACAGAGATATGTACCTTCGAGTAGTATTGAAAATGCATCCATGGAATTATAATGAAACATAGATTGATTTACGATAATCTTTCAAAGCGATTCTTGCATTTGTGGTCTATGAGGTTCTTCCTTTCACACTTCTTCTTCTTATCTAACTAGAGCGGTGCTCGGTTTTACCTGCGCTGTGGCCAGGTGAGGTGGGGCTACATTCTCCTACCACATAGGTGAGTGACAATGTACTAAAGTTGATACATTATCACGGTATGTCACTTGAGACAAATATGACATTTCGAAATGTCTGTCCTTGATTTGATTAATGAATCTTGAAGGAATAATGTGACATTGATACACTATTAATTATGATATGTATGTTCTTCTTGTATGTTTCTGTTTGTCTGTTCTTTTCGATACTTTGGTGCACATTGGACCACGAAATCAGGAGAACCCCAGGTGATATTAAAAAAAAATGTCACCAGTTTCACTAATATTTTGCAGTAGCACTCATGGTCCTGATGAAGCAGTAGGAGACCTGTGGGCCCCGTCTAACTGCAGAAACATGTCGACCTAACATCTATCTTAGTAGTTATTTGTTTACACTACTACTTGCACTGTTTTTATGACTTGAGAGCGAGGAGGTGCCCATTAAAAAATATTTTACCCCCTCTCTACCCAATTTTACCTAGTTTCACTTTAATCACTTATGATTTTCACTATTCAGCACTGCTAGTCAGTTGCCACTTGACACCTAGAAATATTACACTTACACTTGGACATCCAGGTGAGATTAGGCTGAGCCTGGCCAAATCTACCGAGGGTATGACAATCTACCTTCATGGCGAAGGCTCCCAGATGATGTATGGTGGTACAGGTCGGTAATCTGATGGGAAATTTTTCGCACAGAGAAAGTACCCTAGGCATGATTTCGCTGTTCAACATCAACAGTTGAGGTCACGTTCTTACAGATACATACAAAGCAGTTCTCTTGACCCATTGCTACTTTATGTTGGTAGTTACAATCATCAGAGTACCTCCCTTATCCAAAATAACAATGTGATACTGATCCCTATCTTTTTATGATTTAATCAAAAGGAGACTAGCTCAGGTATTACGAAATTTAAAGGACTCTAGTATGTTTCGTCATGGGGTAGGAACACCTGGTGAGTGTGTTCACAAAGCCCTGACCCACCAACCTAGTTGGTGGCATGCTTCATCATCGGGCCCTCCCAGTGACACCTAGCGTGTCCCGGGTGTGCTTCAGCGCCTGATTACAGTGGAGCAGGTATGTTGCTGAGTGTGCAGTGAAGAGTGTTATGAAAGTGATGTTAAAACGGCTTGGCGGGGGTCCCAGTACCCAAGGGTAAATTAGACTTTAATACCTGGGCCTCCGTCAGCGGTTAAAAATAAGGCTGTTGGATGTTAGAGGCGAGTTACGACCTCCCACATCCGGTGGTGGGTCAACATGTACATACCGGTATGCGAAGGAGGCACCACAGGTCCAGAGCAGGCTCTGCCCAGAAAAGCTGGTCAACCCCCTGCCACCTCTCAACCTTGAGGTCAAAAACTGCTAAAACTAGCGTGTTTTGAGAAGGGAATCCCCCTCTCACACATAGATAAACACTTTAGGGCGTGTATACACATAGTCTGAATTACACACCCACTAGTTTAACTGCACTCACTTTTTAATATAGGTCCTGAAGAAAGCCAGCATATACATAAGGCACTGGCTGAAACATGTTGACCCACCACCGGATGTGGGAGGTCGTAACTCGCCTCTAACATCCAACAGCCTTATTTTGAACCGCTGACGGAGGCCCAGGTATTAAAGTCTAATTTACCCTTGGGTACTGGGACCCCCGCCAAGCCGTTTTAACATCACTTTCATAACACTGTTCACTGCACACTCAGCAACATACCTGCTCCGCTGTAATCAGGCGTTGAAGCACACCCGGGACACGCTTGGTGTCACTGGGTGGGCCGGATGATGAAGCATGCCACCAACTAGGTTGGTGGGTGAGGGCTTCGTGAACACACTCACCAGGTGTTCCTACCCCATGACGAAACATACTAGAGTCCTTTAAATTTCGTAATACTTGAGCTAGTCTCCTTTTGATTAAATCATATATAACCCCGGGGATAAGGACTAGCTTTCTGGTCCTCTCTCTCTCTCTTGATAACGCATTCCCTATCTTTTTATGACATTATTAACATCATATACTTCATTGTAATAATTGTCACTGTCATAATATTCATCAGAATTCTGTGGACATAAAACATCACCGTGGCATTTACTTAATACTTCTATATTACCCACAATGGGGTCTTGCCACATGGGCATCTAGTCATTATCTTAGTACAGAATTGAACCTCCACCAAATTAATTCCCTCAAACCCACGAGAAGAAGCATTTTTTTCTTCATCATTCTTGTCAGTATGGCTACATAATTCCCTTTGCTGGAAATGTGACATGCCATCTTCAGGAACTAATAAGGAGCTTGTAGTAGCATACTCCACAGAGCTTCCTATATCATTAGCTACACTTATCAGTTATAAAGGTACTGCTTTGTGAATGGAATTACAAGCTGAATTGTCCAAAATTTCACAACGTTTTTTCTTAAAAACCTCATCCTCCTCATTGTTACAATGCATTCAACCATTTTAAACCACAAAAGACAGAGAATTGAAGCTCAGTAATATTTCCTTCAAAGAGGTTATATCATATGTATTTAAACAAGCACACAGAAAAAAGGTTGCGCCTTAAAATGGCATTCATATAAACCCAGCCAGCTGCTTACCTTAACATTTCCCTAGGCAAGCAACTTTCTTGCAACTGCAGCCTTGCTCCTATACATTGTAATTATTCACATGTGAGCACTGAACAAAAGCAAATTCAACCTTAAAAAAATACACCAGTCACGGTGTGCTGAAACAAAGTAACAATTTCACACAAAAGTCTTAAAAGTGGGTGCCAATGCGAAATTGACCTAAAACAAAGTAACAATTTCAAAACGAGCCCTGAAAGCAGACAGCTGTGTGAATTGACATAAACAAAGAAATTAAAAATTCAGTTTGAAAACCAAACAAAGCACAAATACATTTATAGCGTATCACAATTTAATACTAGCAAACAACATTTTGCATGACTCTTATCTCTAACAGCAAGAAAAGAGAGAGTGGTGTTTGGACTACTGGCATTTATAGGTTGGGGATATACTTTGTTTGTATTAATAACTTCATGCCAGGGGAAGCAGGATTATGGAAGTTGTGGTGTTCGTTTAAGTGTTCACAAAGAATGGGTGTCCATAGATATTTGGGGCGCTCATGTAAAATTCACACAATAAATTTACAGCGAACCAACAATATAAAGCAATTTCCTGTGTCCCGCTGTGCATCCAGAAAAGGAGAGTGTACACCCAATCTCTCCAAAATACTCAATCATAGACTGAACACAAATTTTAACGATTTTCTGAAGCACAAGCCAAATGATATCTGAATTGATAGTACAACAATATAAAAATGGATCTTCCAGTTGTTGAGCTGTCCTGTTCCTTTATTTTTGCCACTTGATCACAATCTTCCACTCCCTTATGCCAACGCATTTCGTCATATATGAGTGTGAACCCACGACTTCCTCAGGGCTGGAAGTAATACACATAATCACCACAATATATTCATAGTTACAATTTCATCAATCACCCAAAACAGACTAAGCACCATCTAAGTGCCTGAGGGGACAATTCAAACTAGTGCAGCATCATATTAATACATTTATGATGAATATTTTTCAATGAGTTCATAACAACTTCTAGTATATTTGGTTTTATCACATCCTGGCTAAAATGAATACAGCCATGTACCTTATAATCCCCATAGTGAGAAAGTGATTCAAACTATAAAACTGACCAGTGTGTGGTTACAACTTATCAACCTCCTGTGAACACATTAACTCATTGACTCATAGAAAAAACAAAACTGATACCTTATGTATCCTTTGAACGCCAAATTACTGTAGATAACAAATTAAATGACAACACTCAATTAGGATTCAAAACAACGGAGGCATGAGACCACAACTATTAATTCCTTCACTTATTTCACAAGTGCCCAAATATAAGAGGCAGGGTCTTACCTGTCGCTCGCAACTATGTATGGTTGGTTGCCTTCATCAGGGTATGCAATCCCATTCCAAAATATAATTCTCGTAATCTCCAAATCACCCCAGCTTGAAAATAATCAAATGCAAATCAGTCTCCACATGGGGAGCAGCATGTTAGCTGCTCCCTTTGTGGAAAAGCAATGCTGGCTCCCTCAGGATATAGAGAACCAGCTGGGACCATTGGGGGATTGGGGACCCCCCACGGAGTGTGCCAGTCCCAGGGGATGGAGTCTCCAGGGCTCTTAGCGGCCCGGGAGGGGAGTCATGCAGCCCCCCTCCCCAAAAGGAATAAAAAATAATAATAATTAAAAAGAAAAGGGCCAGCCCCAAAAGTGGCCACCCCTCCAAATAAAAAAATAATACAAACAAAGGCCCATGCCCCGGGGGATGGGGTACCCGGGCAGATTATGGCCTTAGGAGGGGGGCTACATGGCCCCTTCGCAATTTTTAAATGGTTAAAAAAAAATTGGGGGCAGGCCCTGGGAGATGGAGTCCCGAGGGCCAAAAAATTTGAAAAAGAGGGGGGGGGGCTACACAGCCCTCCTTCAAAAAATTTAATACATTTTAAAAAACAGGATCGGGTCGGAGGCCACGCTCCCTCATTGCAGCACTCTGCAAACAAGCCCCCTGGTGCGTTTGCAGAGGGGGAACATATTCCCCTTGTATACTGGGAGTCCCTGGGGGCCAACTAGCCCACCAGGTACCTCCAGTATGCACCAGGGAGCTGCGGTGCAGAGAGGTGTTCTGAGGCCATGCCCCTTTTTACACCTCTCTGCAACGCAGCTCTGTGGCGCTTACTGGAGGTAGACGGTGGGCTAGTTGCACCCCAGGGACCCTCAGTATTCAAGGAGAGTTAATCCCCCAACTTATAATGTGCCACAGGGCTCGTTTGCACAGTGGTGAAGGGAGGGGGCGGGCCTTAGTTCACATGTGTGCAATCACGCCCTGTGGCGCGGTTTAGGTTGGGGAATTTATTCCTTGTCAATCCTGAGGGTCCCTGGGGGCCAACTAGCCCACCAAGTACCTCCAAGAAGCGCCACGGAGCTGCGTTGCAGAGTGTTGTAAAAAGGGGCGTGGTCTCCGAACACCTCTCTCCAATGCAGAATCCTGGCGCATACTGGAGGTACCTGGTGGGCTAGTTGGCCCCCCAGGGACCCACAGGATTGAGGAGGAATTATTTGTCCAACTTGAAACGTGCCACAGGGTGTGTTTCCAGACATATCACCTCAGGCCACGCCCCCTTCCTTCACCACTGTGCAAATGCGCCCTTTGGCATGTTTTAAGTTGGGGAATTAATTCTCTTTCAATACTGAGGGTCCCTGAGGGCAAAATAGCCCAACAGGTATCTCTAGTATGCGCCAGGGAGCTGCATTGCAGACAGGTGTTCAGAGGCCACGTCCCTTTTTACAACACTTTGCAACGCAGCTCCGTGGCACTTCTTGGAGGTACTTGGTGGGCTAGTTGGCCCCCAGGGACCCTCACTATTGAAAAGGAATTTATTCCCCAACTTCTTTTAGCCCAGCACTGACCCTGAAAAGTAATTCTAACCGTACTTACCAGTAACTTGTATTTCCTTCCATAGGAATCCATTGTCTGGTTTTCACCAGAAAAGTTTCTAAGTGTCTATTTTCACAAACTACAAATATTCCTAAAAAATCGCCTGTATGACTTAAACACATTCTTTCAACTGTATACAGGCGATGCACCAGTGCTGGATCCAGGATCCACCAGTGAGTAAGAAAAGGTAACGATAACACTACTTACCTGCTAAGTGAATTTCCTTCCACAGGCTAACATTGACTGTTTTCACTTGGAAATTCTTCTAAGTGAGGACTTTTGGAACTTTAAAATATTCAACTAAAATCATCCCAACAACGAATTCTGATTATCTCACCTGTTATCAGGAGAGAACCCAGTGCTGCATCTTTGAGCCCAGTACTGATCCTGAAAAGTAATTCTAACCATACTTACCAGTAACTTGAATTTCCTTCCATAGGCTAACATTGACTGGTTTCACTTGGAAATGTTTCTAAGTGTGGAGATTTGGAACTTTAAAATATTCACCTAAAATCATCTGAACAACAAATTCCGATTTACTCACCTGTTATCAGGAGAGAACGCAGGGCTGCACTTTTTCACCCAGCACTGACCCTGAAAACTCATTCTAACCATACTTACAAGTAACTTGTATTTCCTTCCCCAGGAATCCATTGTCTGGTTTTCACAAGAAAAGTTTCTAAATGTCTATTTTCACAAACTACAAATATTCCTTAAAAATCGCCCATATGACTTAAATGCATTCTTTCAAGTGTTTACAGGAGATGCACCACTGCTGGATGCAGGATCCACCACTGATTAAGAAAAAGTAACGATAATACTAGTTACTTGGTAAGTGAATTTCCTCTTATAGGATAACATTGGTAATTCTACGTGAAAAAGTTTCTAAGTGTAAACTTTTGAAATACAATAATATTAATTAAAAATCACTACTGGAACCAAAACGCTTTTACTCAACTGTTTACAGGATATGTCCCAGGACTGAATCTAGGATCCAGTCCTGTGCTTAGAAAAGTAATCCATAAAGTAACTAATTGCATTTAACTAGAAATTCCCATTCAGCTCAATGTTGCATTGTGTTTGAAATTGGGTTGCCCGTTGCAAAAACTGTAACTACTGTACTCAAAAGAATATTGCCTATTTGCAAAGTATTTAAAATAAAGTAATTCATTCTGAGAAAGTATATTTTGTAATGTAATGTATAATGTAATTATAATGTCATTTAAAAAATCTAAAAATAAATAGTTTAAAAAAAATGTAGTAAATCAGTATCAAAAAATAAAAATAAATTAATACATATAAAAATTGTCATTTACAAAACCTTTCAAATTCACTGCAAAAACCATAGTTTTCAGACAAGTTATAGTTGGGAATTAGCATTTAAAAAACCTTCCAAATTCACTGAAAAAAACATAGGTTTAAGACATGTTATAGTTAGGTATTAGCATTTAAAAAACCTTAGAAATTCACTATAAAAAGCCATAGGTTTTTGGGATGTTATAGTTAGCTGGACATTTCACTTATACAACACCATTGAAAGTCCTCCGTTATAGTTAGTTGTACTAACTATAACTCGCCCGCCCGCAATCCACTGCTGATGATGTCACATATTACATCATTCATGACATGGTCAGTGACATCACTGATGACATCTCAAATGACATCACTGATGACATCACTGATGACACCACTCACGTGACAATCTGATACACCTCATCATACATTAGTATAACCTTTCAACGCTCATATATTGGAAACCATTGTCACTAATACAAGTTTCTAAAAACCCACTCAGTGATTCCTACATCTACACACACATCTAAACACTTATCTATAGATTCACTCATTCATGCTAACAAAGATCAATAGAACACTATTAAATATACTGATACTCCTACATCGACATTACATACCAGCACACATCCGATTCACTTATGTAGTCCTCCTACTCACTTATGCAAACAATTGATCATACTTACATTTACTAAGGTACACACTTATAAAAACAACACTTTTTTTATTTTTATGGATAGTAACTAATACTAAGGGGCCGATTAGGATGGCGGACGGACTTGCGTCCGTACGCCATCCCAGAGGTGGAGGGACCGTCCGCATGGGCTGCGGCGGTCCCTCCGTGCAAATTAGGATGTGACCGCCACCCTGGCGGTCACCTCCTGGATATTTAACATTGCGGCGGGTGCTGCTTCAAGCAGCACCCGCCGCAATGTTAAAAATGCACGTTTTACATTTACATGCACAAAGCGGCAGGCACCGTGCGGTGCCTGCCGCTTTGTGCATGTAAATGCTGGGGGGTACCATAGGTACCCCCATGTGCACCCCCCACCCGTCCACACCCTGGGGGCCCGCAACGGGCCCCCAAAATCAAAAGTACACATGCTTTTCCACGGCGGAAAAACCGCCGCGGAAAAGCATGTTTACAAATGTTTCCTAATTTGGCTGGCGGTGTCTGATAGACACTGCCAGCCAAATGAGAGCTTTTCCACCGCGGTTGTAATCCGGCCGCGGCGGAAAAACAGCGGACAGAAACCAAGACCCACCAGCCATCGTAATGCGGTGGTGGGTCTTTGGTGACTCCGCAGAGGATTTTCCGCCTCCTCCGGGCCGGAGGTGGCTTCCGCCGGCCCGGAGGAGGCGGAAAATCCTCCATCCTAATCGGCCCCTTAGTGTGTTATAAAATCACTATTAAAAGTATACAGTTTTCGATACAGTCACGCATACAATCACTGAGTCTTACGTATACATATTTATATAGAACAACTGTCACATGCACTGCCTTTTATGTTTCTACTTTGTTGGACTTGTATCATTGAGAAATATATTTACTCATCACCACACCCAAAAAGAGATTCACTCACCCAAACAACTGTTTCCACATACAGTCTTAACCTCATGTACCTACTAAATCAACTATTTACACATCTTTGGACAGTCACACACCTCCCACCCAACCACACACACATTCACCATCCCATACAAATACTAACTTAACTAATTAATACTAATATAGACTTTCACATATCTAGTAACCAACCTATGTAGTAGTTTACACAACAAGAGATAGAGTGATACAGATATTCACACAGTTTAATCACAGTTTAATCACTATCCCATATATTTAGTGAGACACTTTAAATTAGTCACTTAGACAGTCAATCACAGTGCTACTAAATCCTCCATCCAGACACTTATACATCCACTCAGGCTTCAATGCAGATTCTTATATATATAATACTTATTTATATATCGAACCAAACCACATTCACTGGATGATGCCATCAGTGATGTCATCAGTGATGTCATATGAGATGTCATCAGTGATGTCATTAGAGATGTCACTGGCCATGTCATGAATTATGTAATATGTGACATCATCAGCAGTGGATTGCGGGCATGCGAGTTATAGTTTGTACAACTAACTATAACGGAGGAATTTCAATGGTTTTGTACGAGTGAAATGTCCAGCTAACTATAACATCCCAAAAACCAATGTTTTTTTTCAGTGAATTTCTAAGGTTTTTTTAAATGCTAATTCCTAACTATAACATGTTTGAAACCTATGGTTTTTTCAGTGAATTTCTAAGGTTTTTTAAATGCTAATTCCTAACTATAACATGTCTGAAACCTATTATTTTTTCAGGGAATTTCCAAGGTTTTTTAAATGCTAATTCCTAACTATAACATGTCTGAAACCTATAGTTTTTTCAGGGAATATATATATATATATATATATATATTCACTGAAAAAACCATAGGTTTAACATTTGTAATAGTTAGGAATTAGCATTTAAAAAACCTTTGAAATTCACTGAAAAAACCATAGGTTTCACACCAGTTATAGTTAGCTGAACATTTTACTCCTACAAAACCATTGAAATTCCTACGCTATAGTTAGTTGGACTCACTATAACTTGCGCGCCCGGAAACCACTGCTGATGATGTCACATATTACATCATTCATGACATGGTCAGTGACATCACTGATGACATCACTGATGACATCTCACATGACATCACTGATGACATCTCAAATGACATCACTGATGACATCACTGATGACCTCATCCAGTGATTGTGTGTTTCTGTAAAGTTTAAATATGTTTTACATATTCAAGAATGAGTGGGTGTTTAAGTGTCTGGATGAAGGATTTAGTTAGCGTGTGATTGACTGTATAAGTGAGTGATTACATGTGTCTTAGTGAATGCATGGGTTAGTGACTAAACTGTCTGAATGTGTGCATCAGTATGTCTGTTGTTGTGTAAGCTGCTGCATGTGTTGATCAATAGCTATATAAGTGGCTATATGGGTTATTGATTGGTTGCCAAAGTATTTGTATGTGAGACTGAGTGTGTGTGTGGGTGGCTGGGAGGTGTGTGACTCTGTGCATAGATGTGTGAGCAGTTGATTCACTAGGTGTATGGGTTCAAGAGTGCATGAGGAAACAGCTGTATGGGCGGTTGACTGTGTGCATTGCTGTGTTGGTGAGTGAATGGATATCTCAGTGCTACATGTCCAAGTAAGTACATATGTAAAACACAGTGCATGTGAGATTTGGCATATATAAATGACTATACATGTGAGCCAGTGATTGTGTGAGTGGCTGTATGGATCAATGTGTACTTGTATCAGTGATTGTAAAAGAGAGTAAGTATGTGTTAGTCTATGTTTGAATTAGTAATGTTTTGTGTGTATAACTGTATAGATGAGGAAATGGGAGTGTGATTGATTCTTTGCATGACTGACTAGGTGTGTGAGTAACTCCATGGATGAGTGGCAGTGTGCGAGTGTTTGTATAGGTGTGTGAGTGCATATGATAGTGTTGTTTTGATGAGTGACTGTATGTATGAGTGATTGTATGGGTGAATGAGTGGATGTGTGTGTAGATCTAGGAATCAGTGAGTGCGTATGTGGTAACTGGTATTGGTGTGTCAATGGTTTCAGGAATGGTAGTTTGTATTTAACACTGGGTGTATCCAAAGTTAGATTAGAGTGTGAGAAGGTGTATTGTATTATCACATGGATGATGTCATCAGTGATGTCATCAGTGATGTCACTGACCATGTCATGAATGATGTAATATGTGACATCATCAGCAGTGGTTTGCGGGCGCGCGAGTTATAGTGAGTCCAACTAACTATAACGTGGGAATTTCAATGGTTTTATATGAGTAAAATGTTCAGCTAACTATAAGTGGTGTGAAACCTATGGTTTTTTCAGTGAGTTTCAAAGGTTTTTAAAATGATAATTCCTAACTATAACAAATGTTAAACCTATGTTTTTTTCAGTGAATTTCAAAGGTTTTTTAAAAGCTAATTCCTTTGTATATCGAGTTTGTAACCTACGATTTTTAAACTGATTTTTTTTATTAGCTGTTTTTTATAATATTAATTATTATTATTATTTTTTTTCAAAAATATTTTTTCAATGTATTTTTCATGTAGGTTTTTTTAAATAATTTTGTCTTGGAGCGCTCAGGGTGCGCGCACGGGTAAGCTCACCCAAGAGTGCAGCGAGAGCGCTATTGCCGCGTGCGGGAAAAAAAAGTATGTATTTAAACTAAATAATAATGCAAGACATTCAGTGGCATACTTATAAAAGTAGTATTTTTGATTTTAAATAACCGTATTTTAACTTTAAATGCAATTCCGAAAAGCTAGCAAAACGTCATTTAGGCGCGCCGCGTAAGCGCCCCCGGAAGCGCCTACGTTCGTGCTGCGTAAGCGCCCCCGGAAGGGCTCCGGTGCGCGCAGCGTAAGCGCGTCAAGTCATGTGACCTTAAAATAACTTTTTTCATTGGTTGTTAACAGTTTTTTATACAACTAATGAAAACCCCACCCATTTCCTTCACTTCTTCTTTCACTTTGGAGACAGCAAGACCTGTTCCTTTCTGTTCTTCCTTTTTGTGAAAAGAATGGCTGCTAGACCACCCAGCAGCAGTGAGGACTCGGATGAGTTCATCCTGGAAGAGGCTCCTCAGCCCAAGGTAAAGGAGCATTTTACATGTAATTTTTTTTCCATACCACCAGGAGAAAAAAAAGTTAATGCTCCAAAGGTGGAGTGTAAAATTTGCAAAACTGTGCTTTCACGGGGTGACCCTAGAAGAAAGTACAGTTTCGGAAACTCCACCATGATTCTCCATGTTCAACGGAGGCATCCCCAGAACTATGCCCGGGAGAGTGTCAGGGACCTGGCACGTAATCCCCCAAGGGATGGCGCCTCAACATCGACCGGAGGAGCAACAGCATCGGGAACAGGAAGAGGAGAGGAGCTGATCCGTAACATTCAGCCTGTCTTCTCTGATATCACTATCAAGTGTAAGCAGTGTGATGAACTGCTTTGCTATGGAGAGCAAAGTATCATGCTCATTGTACGTAGAAGGGAAGAACACCGGTGCACTCCCCAGCCCTAATTTTTCCCCTTTTTTTGCTCCTGTTGAGCAGTTTCGCATTCCCTGTTTTTGTTTTTGTTCAGAAAAAAAACCTAAAAAAAACAGTTCTTTTTAGAACTACCTCCAATTCTCCAAAAGAGCTGTATTCTTTACAAATTCAAAAGGAGTGAGTGAAGTGGAGTGCAGTGAGAGAGGAAAGGAAATGAGTGATGGAGCAAAGAAAGGGACGAGAGGGGAAGGGAAGTGAAGTAGGGGGAGTGAAAGAAGGTGAGTGTGGGAGGTGAGTGAGGAGAAGGGGAGTGAACAGGAGAATGAGGATAAGTGAAGAAAACGGAATAAGGGAACGGGGGTGTGGAAGGGTAAGAGAAGAGCAGTGATGTTGAGGAAAGAGTGGTGATAGAGAGTGGATAAAGGCAAGTGAGCGTGAGACAAGGGGAGTAAGGGAATGAGGAGACAGAGGAAGTGAAGGAAAAAGTGAGAGTAGAGGACTGAGTGAGGGAGGAAAGAAAGATAAGAGAGGGAGTGTGGCTGAGTTATAGGGAGTAAGCGTAACAGAAGAGGAGAGAGAGACTAAGACGACAGAGAGAAAAGGGGATAACAGAGAGAGAGGGAGGGAAGGGGAGTGAGTGAGTAAGTTAGAGGACAGAGGTATTGAGAGAAGGAGATACTGAAGTGGAGTAAGGAGAGTAAGGGAAGGGAGAAGAGTGAAGGAGCGAAGGAAGGGAAGAGAGAGGAAGGAAAGTAAAGGAGAAGGTCTGAAAGAAGGTGAGTGTGGGAATATGGCTGAATTATAGGGAGTGAGCGTGACAGAAGAGGAGTGAGAGACTAAGGGGACGGAGAAAATGAGGCTAACAGAGAGACAATGAGGGAAGAGGAGTATAGAAGTAAGAGGACAGAGGGAGTAAGAGAATGAGTTAGTGAAGTGGAGTAAAGAGAGTAAGGGAAGGGAAAAGACTGAAGGAGCGAAAGAAGGGAAGAGTGAGGAAGGAAAGTAAAGGAGAAGGTCTGAAAGAAGATGAGTGTGGGAGTATGGCTGAATTATAGGGAGTGAGCGTGACAGAAGAGGAGTGAGAGAGTAAGGGGACAGATAGAATAAGGCTAACAGAGAGAGAATGAGGGAAGGGGAGTGTAGAAGTAAGAGGACAGAGGGAGTAAGAGAAGGAGTTAGTGAAGTGGAGTAAGGAAAGTAAGGGAAAGGAAAAGACTGAAGGAGCGAAAGAAGGGAAGAGAGAGGAAGGAAAGTAAAGTAGAAGGTCTGAAAGAAGGTGAGTGTGGGAGTATGGTTAATTTATAGGGAGTGAGTGTGACAGAAGAGCAGTGAGAGACTAAGGAGATGGAGAGAATGAGGCTAACAGAGAGACAATGAGGGAAGGGGAGTGTAGGATTAGAGGACAGAGGGAGTAAGAGAGAGAGTTAGTGTAGTGGAGTAAGGATAGTAAGGGAAAGGAAAAGAGTGAAGGAACGAAACAAGGGAAAACAGAGGAAGGAAAGTAAAGAAAAAGGTCTAAAAGAAGGTGAGTGTGGGAGCATGGCTGAGTTATACGGAGTGAGTGTGACAGAAGAGGAGTGAGAGACTAAGGGGATGGAGAGAATGAGGCTAACACAGAAAGAATGAGGGAAGGGGAGTGTAGAAGTAAGAGGACAGAGGGAGTAAGAGAAGGAGTTAGTGTAGCGGAGTAAGGAGAGTAAGGGAAAGGAAAAGAGTGAAGGAGTTAAGGAAGGGAAGAGAGAGGAAGGAAAGTAAAGGAGAAGGTGTGAAAGAAGGTGAATGTGGGATATTGGCTCACTTATAAAGAGTTAGTGTGACAGAAGAGGAGTGAGAGACTAAGGGGACGGAGAGAATGAGGCTAACAGAGAGAGAATGAGGGAAGGGGAGTGTAGAATTAAGAGGACAGAGGGAGTAAGAGAAGGAGTTAGTGAAGTGGAGTAAGGAGAGTAAGGGAAGGGAAAAGAGTGAAGGAGCGAAGGAAGGGAGGAGAGAGGAAGGAAAGTAAAGGAGAAGGTCTGAAAGAAGGGGAGTGTGAGAGAGGAGTGAGGAAAAGGGGAGTAAACGTAGGGATTCAGAATAAGTGAGGCAAGCGCAATAAGGGAACAGGGGTGTGACAGTATGAGAGAAGAGTAGTGAGTTTAAGGAAAAGAGTATAGAGAAGGTAAATTTTGTACGTCAAACTTACCTTATAAGTAATGTAAACTTAATTACATATTTTCAGTAAATTTAATATCTGTGAAAGAGAAAAAAAATAAGTTAGAATATTTATAATATATATTTTAGAATACAAGAGACAAAGTAGGAGATTAAAAGTCATAAAAGGTTAGTAAGAGATAAAGAAGAAGTGAAGGACTCAGAAAGAAAACAAAGGAATGGTGAAGGTCAGAGAGAGTTAAAAAGAAATAGAGAGAGAGCGAATTACTAAAAGGATAATGACATGGATACATTCACTGACAGTGAACAAGAGCAGGAGAGAGAAATGAAGTGAAGGTGAGTAAGATACTAAAGAAATGTGCATCATGAAAACTAAAGGAAGAAAGGGGAGTAAAGAAAGGGGAGTGAGTGACAGAGAAGCAGGAGTGAATAACGATGGATTAATGACAATGAGGCATGGAAGGTGAGTGAGGGTGAATGTACGGTCGTAAGACAGTGAGGAGATAATGGGAATGAAGGTAACAGAGAAGGAGTGAGGGAAGACAAGTGAGAATATGAGAGAATGGAGGGAGTGAGAGAAAGAGTGAGTAAAGGGCAGTAAGGTGAGTAAGGGAATGAGAATGACTGAGACAGCAAAGGAACGGAAGAAAGGGAAGAAAAGTGAAGCAAAGAGACTGGGAAAAGGTGAGTGTGTGAGGAGAGAAAGAGGAAGGGGAGTTAAGGAAGATGAATGAGGATAACTGAGGGAACTGGAGTAATGTAACAAGGGTGAGGGAGGGTGAGTGAAGGGCAGTGAGGTTGAGGAAAAAGGAAAGATAGAGAGAGGATAAAAGCATGAGACAAAGGAAGTGAAGGAGTGAGAACATAGAGGTAGTGAAGGAAAGAGTGGCAGAAAGGAACTGAGTGAGAGAGCAAAGAAAGGTAAGTAAGGAAGAGTGGGTGAGTTTTAGGGAGTAAGCGTGATGGAAGAAGAGTGAGAGAGTGAGAGGATCGAGAACGTGAGGCTAAGAGAGATGGAGTGAGGGAAGGGGAGTGAGGAAGTGAGAGGACAGAGGAAGTGAGAGAAGGAGTGAGTGAAGTGGAGTAAGGTGAGTAATAGAAGGGGAATTATTGAGGGAACAAAGAAAGGAAAGAAGGGTAAGGTGAGTGAATTAGAGTGACTGACAGCTGGAAAGTGGTGGATGGGAGAGAGGGAAAGGGTCGTGAAGGAGTGGAGAATGAGGATAAGTGAGGAAAGTGGAATAAGGGAGGGGAGGTGAGGGAGAGTGAGAAAAGGCCATTGAGGGTGAGTTAAGAGGAGTGATAGAGGGTGGAAATAGGTGAGTGAGCATAAGAGAAGGGGAAAATAATATATATTAGATAATACAAAATACAAAATAATTTTACAACATGTTACATGGTTTATTTTTGCTGTTCTCAGAATATATTGAATTTCACTTAAAATAGTGACTTCAATACTACTCATCATATAACAGCGGGTAAAAAAAACACAATCAAAATGATTGTGTTTAAAAAACCCATAGAACGTTTTAATAAATAATATAAATTTTGAAAAAACATATCTTAATTCACTTTTGATCCATGTACTTTTCCACGAGGCCAAATAGTATATGGAAAGTCCTTTTCTTTGGAAATTAGTCAAGAGTATTCTTAATCTCTCATTTACCCGAGTTTCTGAAAGAAAAGCTCCAACATCTTTTACATTATGAAACAATAGTTTATTTCCACCTCTAGCTTCCTTTTTACTAATATTTTCTATAAGACTCACAGCACACACTATGTGATATATATATACTACCTCTATCAGAACTACATGTTTTTGATTATCGTCATCACTCTCACTCGGAAAGTAATTTTGTACAGCAAACTAAATTTGATTAACTGCTGCAATCTTCATAGGCCAATTACCTTCCCTAAAATTTCGGTTGTAAGAACACTAGGTAAGAATTTTGTAAGTCAGAAGGCAAACGTTGTTTGAAAGTCAATTGAGTATCATTACAGTGTTTACATCCTTTATGACATTTTAAATAAGCTGTGTAATGTCCTGATGTTGTTGAAGGACCATCATGGTAAATAATTGCTGCAGTTGTAAAGGTTCTTCCTGAAATTGATAAATGAGAAGCCACAACATTTTTAATAAATGTTGTCATATTTTACTGTATGCCGATGATGCGGTCATTATGGTTAGAACTCAAATAGGTCTTCAGATGGCTTTAACTCGCTTCTCGGCATACATGGGAGATAGGGGCCTTAAGATTAACATAGGGAAGACCTTCACCATGTGCTCCTCGAACAAGGTAAAAATTTCTTGTAACACACACACTTAGAAAAATCAAATATAGGCTTAATTAACACTTTTTCATATCTAGGGATTGTTTTTAATAAAAGGGGTACCTGGAAATCAGCCATTATGACCAGGAATTTAGCTTTTTCACGGGCAATTGGTGTTTTGAAACACTTCGCAAATAAGCTAGGGGACAGGCCAGACGCATCCTGCTCGATATATACAGGGCTAAATGTGTATCGATGGCTGTGTATGGAGCTGGTATATGGGGGGTGGCAGATTGCCATGAAATCCAAACAAAGGAAAACGGTTTCCTGTGTTACCTGCTTGCTGTTCCCCGGTCCACCTCCACTTATGTCTGTCATAAAGAACTAGCTTTGCCCTTTATTTCAGATCTAATTAAAACTAGCCCTGTGTTGCTGTGGCACAAGATCTGGACTTCAACAGAAACTGCTTTTAACAGGGCGATTATTGCGGACTGTATTAAACTTAAAGGGTCTAAATAGATTCAGTGGCTCTCCTATGTTCAGGAATTTTTCACAAATATAGGGCGCCCTGAATTTTATAATTCACCTTTGTCACTGTCTCTAATCTCCAGAAAGGCATTAAAGGAATCTTGCCTTGCCTTTCTGGAAGATCGCGCTGGTGTTTAGAGGGAAAAAAGGCTTCTGTAATTCATCACCAATTTTTGCTGCAGAGCTCTGGACTACAGCTTTATTTATCACCTGATCAGACAAGCTATAGCAGAATGCTTTTAGCTCGTCTGAGAACTGGAAGCGTTTTCAGGATGTTAACTTCTCCTAACTCAAATGATTGGTCGTCACAATTAACCAACTGTCCGTGTGATGATTCCTCCACCCAATCTACCATACATTGGGGCCGATTAGGATGGCGGTTAATCCGCATCCCCCGGGCTGGCGGAAGCCACCGCCGGCCTGGAGGATGCGGATTAACCGCCGCAGCCACATACAACACCCACCGCCAGATTAGGATGGCGGTGGGATTGAGGTTGGACCAGCGGCGGACGGCAAGTCCGTCCGCCGCTGATCCGTGGGGTGGGGAGGGCCATTTGGTGACGGTGTCTGCAAGACACCGTCAGCCAAATTAGAATGTTCACGGAGACATGCTTTTCCGCGGCGGCTGTTCCGCCGTGGAAAAGCATGTGGACTTTGGCTTTTGGGGGCCCGTTGCGGGCCCCCAGGGTGTCGGGGGGTGGGGGTTGCACATGGGGGGTACCTATGGTACCCCCCAACATTTACATGCACAAAACGGCAGGCACCGCGCGGTGCCTGCCGCTTTGTGCATGTAAATGTAAATCATGCATTTTTAACATTGCGGCTTTTCCGCCGTGGAAAAGCATGTGGACTTTGGCTTTTGGGGGCCCGTTGCGGGCCCTCAGGGTGTCGGGGGGTGGGGGTTGCACATGGGGGGTACCTATGGTACCCCCCAACATTTACATGCACAAAACGGCAGGCACCGCGCGGTGCCTGCCGCTTTGTGCATGTAAATGTAAATCATGCATTTTTAACATTGCGGCGGGTGCTGCTTGAAGCAGCACCCGCCGCAATGTTAAAAATACAGGATGTGACCGCCAAGGTGGCGGTCACATCCTAATTTGCACGGAGGGACCGCCGCTGCCCCTGCGGACGGTCCCTCCACCTCTGGGGTGGCGGACGGACGAAGGTCCGTCCGCCTTCCTAATCTGCCCCTTTGTGTTTTGTTCTGTAGATTCTATGAGTGGGGGCGAAAGAGATATCTATTACCTCTTCTTAAGCTCTGGAACTTGAGACAATGTAGACTAGCATTATTTAAATTACTCTCTTTGTCTGATGAAATTACTATCATTGCTGTGTCTAGGTACCTGAAATTAGCGATTAGATGTAGATCCACCATGGTTTAATTGCAACCCTATATGAAAATTAATGACCGTGTTTTTACTTTACTGTAGCATCCTTTGGGAATGTGGTGTGTTGAAATCATGAATTATGTTCATTTGTACAAACTTTTTAAAATATTTATTGTAACAGTTTTTCTGGATGTATTCATTTTTATCTGCTTTTATGATTTTACTGTAAAATCGAATAAAGCTATCTTTGACTTTGACTTTGACAATTAATGTTGTCAATTTAGTTCCATCAGGTCTACATCGTTGGAACATTAAAATTAAATACTGTCCATATCTTTGTATACATAATGTTGATAGCATTGCAGATTTACATTGAGTACACACCATGCTTCGATTTGCTTGTCTAACTAGAGTATTAAATGACACTGATTTGCAGTCTGGTAAAGTCAAATATATAAATCTTTCAGTGTCTATTGTAGTACTACTTGAAAAGGAGCAATTGTTGCAGTCATGCTGCCATTTATAAGAAAGGCCAAAAAGATTTTCTACATCTACACCTTGATCTTGCAAAACAACAAGTATATACATTAGAAATTCCTGACAATCTTGCTGAATATTCTGTGAAAATTGATTTAGACCACCATATGTCTAAAACATTTCGAATTTCAGAATCACTTTGTATTTTTGTTCTATCACTGCTACATTTGTCAAACACAGAATTTAATAAACAACAAAATGTTTGATCACGATTTTCAGCAATCTGTTCTTGTACAGTTTGGAGAAAAAAACCAATGTTAACCACTACATTAGCATAGCAGTTGACACCAGAACTGTTTTCAAACTGAAATCCAACAACATCTTTACCTGAATCCTTTTCCTTTCTGCTTACAATTACTGGTTCCTCTACTTTTTTTCTTTTTGCTACAACTTCACTACAATTTTTCTCATTTCTTCTTTTTCGGCCTACCACACGCTTTTCAAATAGAGGATATTGAGGTAAATTTGGAGCATACTCTCTTCTTAACCTATTATATTCTTTTACACACTTTAGATCTGCATTTATCTTTGTCTCATCAAAATCAATCAAGTACAATCCAGATAAAGTTCTGACTCGAGATAAAGCAACATATGCCATACCCTCCTTGAACACAGAACTTTCAATATTCACCAAAGCAGCATCTACACTTAAACCTTGAGATTTATGAATAGTCACTGCATATGCCAAAGAAACAAGAAACTGTTTTCGGTGGACATATAAATCTTACACAAGCAAAAATCGTGCAGAACAACGACTGATTTGTTGTACTTCTTCAATACCATCAAATTTAATATTTATAAATTCAATTCCATCTCTATTTCGGTAATTCACAAAATCAACAACATGACCCATTGCTCCATTTACTAAACTTCTTTCCACATGTAAATTACGTCGTAAAATTATACGACAATTTAAAGATGCATACAGAGTCTTCGCCAAACCAGCAGTTTTAGATATTGATTTCAACTTTTCAGACACAATAATAGTTGCTCCTTCATGTTCTATTTTATCAATAGCTTCCAGTTTCACAATCTCTTGATTTTCCAACTTTAACATTTTGTTGTTGAAGATTGAACATTCTTTTAGAGGTGGAATCAAGCATATAACAGATTTGTTTTCAGGCATTTTCATAAAAATATTCTCTGGGAGAATGTTTTCTTTTGGAAACAAATTTGAAATTAATCGTCCATGTAAAGCTTCTTTGCCATGCTCAGTTAGTTTTCCAATTCTTACATCTTGTAGAATATTTTTTATAATCTTCATCCTTTGCCTGTAGCATATTTTGAAGCAGTTCTACATATTTGAAATTTACCCATATGTTAACATTTCCAATGCTTCCTAGGCACTTCCTGGTATCTTCATTTGTAAGCA
Organism: Lissotriton helveticus; assembly: GCF_964261635.1. NCBI lineage: Eukaryota > Metazoa > Chordata > Amphibia > Caudata > Salamandridae > Lissotriton > Lissotriton helveticus. Next base: position 226,254,038 of record NC_136072.1, on the reverse strand, counting down.
TTTTAAACACTGGCTATCCTTTCATTGGAGTTAGTTGCAGTAGATCTATGTGTTTGCCTCCAAATAACACATCATACTCTGTTTTAAGAATTTCTTGCATTCTTAAATGCACAAAAGCAAGCATTACATTTGATACCATGCTTACTTCATCAATGATAAGAAGTTTCATTTTCTTTAGGACTCTTGAAACTTCCCAACAAAATTCTCCAGATAGCTTGTGGTATTGTAATTTATTATCATACTCTACTGGCAGCATCAATAAGCGATGTAAAGTAATCCCTTTAATGTTGTGTGCTGCCAACCCAGTTGGAGTGGTAACAACACAAGACAGCGATGACTCCGTTCTTTTCTGCAGATACGTTGCAATTGTTTTAATCAGAAAACTTTTTCCAGTTCCTGCTTCTCCACTCACATACAGTCGAACAGGTATAAATGATGTACATGAGCACTCTTTTTTTCATGAGATAAACCATGCTCAATGTGTTCTGTGACTTCATCATATATTTGCCTCTGCTCAACGTTTAGTTCTTTTTCCAAATCTTCTAAGTTAACTACATCCTCCTGAACTAGTTCCATGGCTCTTTCCCCTTCATCCATGGCAGTGGCAGCTTCATTTTGTATAATTGGTCCTCCTAGTGGATCCTGACTCAATGAAGCAGAACTCTGACTGTCTTGAGAACTGTCTCTAGCAATCTCTGCTGCAATTGTAGCTTCTTGCTGTATTTCCTCGTTCAACATTTGCAGATAATTTGAAAAAAACAGGACATTCTATGGTATCCTTGGTTGCATTGAACGAATCTCCATAAGTAAGAAAATCTCCAAGTAGTTCCTCTTCTCTACGCCAAGGCTTAAAGAGCTGCAAAAGGCCGAAGTAATAAAATTCCTTTTTGTCTGGTGATTCACAACTCAATTTTCGATGATTAATCAAATGGCCTTTTCTTTGTTTCACTAGACAGCCTTCACATCCAATTACAGCATATACACCTTTATTGATGTCTTCTGTGACGTTCCTCTTAAAAGTATAGGTTTGCAGAACTTCACGTTCTCAAGATGACTACTTCTATTTGGATAGTATGTATCCAACATGTTTGTCTACAAAATATCTGTACTGTCTGGTTCTTTCTCCGCCAAATACTCAATTTCTTGTACAGATTTCAAAACTCGGTTTCATGTTGCAGCAAGACCTAGACTCACCCAAATGATGGTTCTAAATTTGGCATATAGACTTGCTAAAGATAACCTATTAGAACATTCGTATGCTCCAATTTCTCGATGTGACAACATCTTCAGACTGTAACTGTATAAATTCTTGCTTAGACTCTTTTCATGTGAAATTTCCACCCACATTTCCTTCAGTTCCGTCTTTTCTGATTTTGTGATGTAAGACGTCACATATCGAGCCACAGCAATAGAGTTATCAGCAACATATTGAATATCCACGTTAGCATTCCACATGGACAAAATGACTGGGTTGTAGTCATTTATGTATTTGGACTCCTCATTTCTTCTTAGGTTGTATTTATTTTTGGGTAATTTTCTTGTAACAGTATGTCGTAGAGAAGACATAAAATTGTTCACTCTTCCTTTCGATGTTACTGGACGTGGAAATCCAAAACGACATTTCGTGTAGAACTTGTCCTTGGATTTGTATTTTCGACGACAGTATTTCCCACAACGATGGGTTTGAAAGCGTAAAACTTTTTTTTTTTTTTTCCGCAAGTCCTTTATTAACATATAGCAGTTGACACAGCATGAGCCTACAACCCTGAGGCCGGCTCGCTACGTAAATATCAGCAACCAACATAGGATAAGTACGTCGTGCATAATCAGCGTTACAGTGTGAGGCAGAGTTCTTCCGCATGCCCCACATATGGTTACTAGCTGGTAAATGAAATGAGTCTCACTTTTTCACATTTGTTTTCAACAGTGAACAAAAGAACAACTTTCCCCAACTTAGACCGTAAAGTGCTATCAGTACATACTACACTTCAGTTGTTATGGTAGGCACAGTTCCCCCTAGGTTCCCGCCGGTACATGACTCACGTATGTGTTGTTTACCTACACAGTACCCCAATCAATTCAATCCAATGGACGGTTCTCTTCATCATCCTGTATGGAAGCGAGGTACTCCTCTAAATAACCCCAAATACTCTTGGGCCTGGATTTCGCCGGCAGTAGCTCCTCGTATGTTTGTAGCTTGTCCCGGCAAGTGGACATGTCATGCAACCATGTTTTTACCTTCGGCACCTTGCGACTGTGCCAGCATTGTGCCACCTGTCTCTTCGCCAACAACAAGGCTATGACACAGAACTTGCGTTTCAACGCCCTGAACTGCGGCACTATCCCTAGCAGACAGACTTTGGGTGTGCATTGCACCTCTTCCTCCAAAATGATAGACAACGTTGCGGTGACCTCCACCCAGTAACTCGTTATTTTGGCGCAGTCCCATGCCAGATGAGCGAAGCCCGCTCCCTCTCTGTTACACCTTTTGCACCTATCTTCCTCCTGCAACCCGTATCTAAGCAGTTTTGTCGGCGTGTAATAGAGTTGGTGAAGGAATTTGAAATGAATGATTCTCAAATTGCCGTTGGGTGTCAGAAGTTGAGTCAGTGCACAGGTGCCAGCCCATTCGTCGTCTGTCAGTGGGGTGTCTAACAGTGTATCCCACCGCCCCTTGGCCTTCAATGCGTGTCCCGCTAACTCGGACTGTGCAACTGAATAGAGTCTAGAAACCAGGTGCGACAAATCGGTAGTTGTGATCAATAGTTGTAGTGGTGCAAGGCATTCGGGTTCCAATGGGAACGTCGGGTAGTGTTCCCTCAAAGCTCTTGTGAGCCTGTAATATGTAAAGTGAAACATGGGAGTCTGGTTCTGGATGTAACCTAACTGGTCTAGGCCCACAAATGTGCCCCCTTGAAACACATCCCCCATCCTGTCAATGCCAGCTCTACTCAGCAGGGACATTCCGACACTCTCCCTAGTGACTGACAGCTCCTGATGATGGTGTAATGACATGGCCGGCGCGTACAGTGGGGTTTTATGAGCCAGCTGTCCTAGCCTGTGCCATGCTTTGACCGTGGTGTCCACTGTGTTAATATCCCTAGTATGCAGCGGTGGACGTGTGTGTGAAATAATCGCTGAAAGGGGAATAGGATGCGCATCACTCTCCTCAATAGCCGCATGTGTGATGTATGGGACCGCATGGTACCAATACGCCGCGTATTGCGCCTGCGCACAAAGGTAGTATAGGAGAAAATCGGGCACGCTGAAACCACCCTGCGCAAAGGGGAGTGTAAGAGTTTGCAGATCCACACGTGCCTGTTTGCCAGCCCATATCAGGGTCCTAACCAAGGAGTTAATGCGGCGGAATATAGCCTGTGGTGGTGTAATCGGGACGTTATTAAATAGGTATAATAATTTGGGCAGCACGTTCATCTTTACAATAGCTATCCTGTCAGCCAGCGAGAGGGGCAAATGTATCCATCGCTGGACACTATCCTCCAGCTTGGAGAGTACCACACCGTAGTTCGCCCTTAGTACCTCTTCTGGGTCTCTATGGTACATTATTCCCAGGTATCTGATCGGGTCTTGTTGCCATTCTAGCGGGAAGTCCACCGCAAACTGGGATGTAGTGTCAGTGAGGGGTATTATAGAGGATTTGGCCCAATTTATAGCCAGCCCTGAGTGACCTCCGAATCTGATGTATTCCCTGAGTAGTGAGTTCAGGTGAATCTCAGGGTCACGGACATAGAGTAACATATCGTCCGCATACAATGATATGTGAAGCGGCCTGGCTATGAAGTTTAACGCCGAATCTTTATAATTCTGCCTTATCAGACAAGCCAGAGGCTCCAGCGCTAGGGCGAATAATAGGGGCGAGAGCGGGCAGCCTTGCCTCGTCCCTCGCTCAATAGCAAATTGATCCGAGACATAGCCATTGATTCTAATCCTTGCACAAGGCTTCGTGTAAAGTAAGGAGACCCATTGCACAAATCGCCTAGGAAACCCCATTCTATTCAGGACGGTGAGCATATATCGCCACTCGATGGAGTCAAACGCTTTTGCAGCGTCGAGCATGACCGCCACCGCTTTGACCGAGGGCTGCAGGTAGTGTGAGAGTGCAAACAGGGATCTAGTGTTGTGCGTGGTCGATCTGGAGGGTACGAAGCCAGACTGGTCCGGTAGGACCAGACTGGTCATCAGAGGAGATAGCCGTTTCGCTATAAGCTTCGCAAGGATTTTTGAGTCCACATTGATCAGTGACAGTGGTCGGTATGAGTCGCACTCCTCCGGATCCTTAGATGGTTTAAGGAGAGCGATGATCATTGCTTCGCGCAGTGTGGGGGGAAGCAGCTCCTTTTCAAAGGAGGTGCCGTACATGTCCACCAGGTGCAGTGCGACAATATCTGCATATTGTTTATAAAATTCCGAGGTATACCCATCCGGGCCTGGCGCTTTACCATTTGGCAGCGAGCCTATTACCTCGGTCACCTCCTCCGCCGTGATAGGCCTGGCTAAGTACTCCCTATGCGCATCCGACAGCCAGCCAATAGCTACATCGTGCAAGTAGTCATACGTATCATCCGCTGAGGCTGTAGGTTGGGATTGGTATAATGACCCAAATGAGTCCACAAAACATTTCAATATATCCGCAGCATGCGTTTGTGGCTCCCCCTCTCTGGACTTCACCCTGAGTACAGTAGCCGGACCACGGCCCTCACATATCTTCCGAGCCAACACAGCCCCAGGCCTACCTCCCTCCCCAAAGGCTCTAGCCACATGCGTGCGATTCAGGTACTTCATTTCAGATTCAAGAAATTCTGCGTGCTCAGTGTGGATGACACGCAGTTCAGCCAGATGCGAGACATCGTTAGTGGTCTCATATAGGGACTCCAGGTCTCTCATCCGCTGCTCGCATCTGCGGATTTGGCCCCTAATATCCTTGAGAACCCCTATAGTGGTGCTAATACAGACCCCTCTTACCGTGGCTTTGAACGCCTCCCAAAGGAGGCATGGGTCATCAGTCGATTGATCATTAATTTCAAAATAATCCCTTATCGCTTTTCGTATGGTATCAGCATATACCGTGTCAGTGAGGGCTCGTGAATTGAAACGCCATTGGAAGGGGGGGGGTGCATACCGTGGAATATCCAACTGCAGCAGAACGGGATTGTGGTCAGACAGTGTGCGGGGCAGCACCTGCAGGTGACGAACCCACAGCGCTAGGTCCTTGGTGCCCAGCCAGTAATCCAGTCTGGACCAGCTGTTATGTGAAGCTGTTATGTGCGTGGCCCCAGATGCATCCGCATGTTTCAGCCTCCAGAGATCTGCTAAACCCATGTCTTTCATCATGTGACCCACCATTAGGCGTGACTGTTTGTGTTGTTACAATGAGTTAGATGAACGGTCCAACCCATCACGGAGGGTCATGTTCCAATCACCCCCGCATAATATGTGTTCGCTATTGTGTTTCTGCAAGTGGTCCCATACTTCCCTAAAGAAATCCGGGGCGTCCGTGTTTGGACCGTATACATTCAACAACGTCACTCGCTGGCCTCTTAGTGTACCTGATACCAACACATACCTCCCAGCTGGATCTTGTGTCACTGTCTGAGTCTCAAAACCTACCCCACGCTTTATCAATATGACCACCCCCCTGGAGTAGGAAGAGTATGAAGCTCTGTGGACTGCCTCCGCCCACCTCGACCCCAACTGAGTGTGTGAATGTGGTGCTAGGTGTGACTCTTGTAGAAACGCTATGTCCACATTCCATCTAGTCAGGCTTGCAAAGATCTGTCTGATTTTACGAGGCTGTGAGAACCCTCTAATATTCCAAGTAATAATGTTCAAGCTGCTCCTACCCGCCTCCCTCGAACCCATCAAGTTTGATCAATACAATACATGACAGCGCCACATTTGTCAACTGTGTAGGAATTACCAGCGTCCCCTCCTTAGGAGTTCCGAATTGTACAACAGCAGTCTGAACCATTGGGGAACCACAAAAAAGGAGAGGTATATCGCACTTTGACGGTCCATTCATACAGGTAGGCAACCCCCCACCCCTTATCCCACCCACTCCAGCAACCCCAACCTGCCGAAGCCTTACCCTTGCAGTGCACCATGCCCTTAAACTCAGAACCATAACTACAGTGCTCAGCTCCGAACTCTGATTGGGGTATACCCTCACGGAGGTCCGCTGGAGGCACAACTCTCCACCCGATGGACGGGTGTGGGCGACACTAGACAAACTATAATGAATGCAATTCAAGTGATCAACCGCCGTGACCCCCCCACCGCCCCCCAGCGACACATCAACAGCGCTGTAGAACAGCCACATTCCTAGGAAAAGCCCTTCACACCGTGATGTCATAAGGCCAACAGTAAACAATATATTCCTCCGCCCCCCGACCGCTGACCCCCATTCACCGCATATTGGAAACAGCAAAGACAGCGTCAGTATGATGCGCCCAAGAGCGGGAGCCTAGTAGGCAGCTTACATATCACGAGGTCCTGCGGTCCACAATGTGCGAACCAGGCTTCACAGTACAGACCGCCCCAATGCGCCAATATTCCTCGCCAACGTTAGTTAGTGCAGCACAACGGGGGGGGGCTGGCAGCGCAGAGTGTCCACAATCCATAGTCCGTATCACCCCCACACAGCCGAGCAGCAGTCTCATTGCCCCAACGGGTCCTTGCCATCCAGCCATGCAGTTCTTGCTGCACCAGTACCTTGGCTCTTCACTCAGGAGATTTGCGCCATGCTGGGCCTGCCAATGCAGACAACAGTCGCCATGCTAGAACGCATATAAGCTGACAGGAAAGGAACTCACCGCCGGTCGACTAGGGGTCAACCCGATGTCTTCAGTCCGATTCATGATGCCGTTCATTTTGCGTGTCGTCTCTCATTTCGCGCTGCACCTTCTTAACAAATTCTTGTGCTGCCTTCGGAGTCGCCAGGATAATCGCTTTCTCCTTCCACACCACCCTGAGGCGTGCCGGATACATTATTGAGTACACAATGTTCAGGTCTCGTAGTTTGGCCTTGACGTTGGTGTATTCTTTCCGGGCCGGCTGGACCGCGACCGTGTGATCTGGATAAAACTCTAACGAGTTTCCTTGATGCTGTATCTTCCCTTTTTCTCTTGCCAGTCGAAGGATCGTGTCCCTGTCGCGGTAGTTGAGGATGCGCGCCACAATTGGCCTCGGCCGGGCGCCAGGAGGTGGCTTTGGGGCCAGTGACCTATGTGCCCGCTCCACGATGAAAAGTGGTGATAAGGCCTCAGCTCCGAACAGGTCTTTACAGAGCGTTTCCACGTAGGACTCCATCCGCCCTGTGTTGGTAGACTCCGGCAGGCCCGTGATTCGTACGTTGTTGCGCCTCGAGCGCGCTTCCAAATCCTCCTCCTTCGCCTTGATTACTTCCAGGAGTCGTTCTATACCAGCGCACTTGGAGGTGGAGGCACGCGCCTCATCTTCGACCGCGGAGATTCTCGTTTCGGCCTCGTCCAGTCGCTCGCCATGCTTCTCCTGCCGCGCCGCGATGCTATCCATTCTGCATGTTAGATTATCCAGCTTTCCATTTATGTCCTGCAAATTGGACTGGATTGCCAATAAAATCTTTTCAATGTTGTTGCTGGGCCCTGCATTATCGCCATCTTCCACCCCATCCTCTGTGGGTTTCTGCGCTTTTCTGGCCTCAAACGACAGTTTCTGTTGTTGCTTGTCCGGTTTACCCATGGCGGCGGTCGGGCACACTGTCTTCTTACTTGCGGGCCCCGATGCCCTCGTGACTCTTGCCGCCGTCGCCGTGGTGATCCCCACAAGGTGTATGGCAACCTTGCGCTAAGCTACCCCACAGAGCCGTGAAGGGGATAGAATCGGTTTGCGCCCGGGCGCGTGGCTATGTGGTGAATCGCAAGAGGCCCAGCCACTCACAAGCGCTTCTTAACACGTCCAGCAACTGGCCACGCGGTCGTAGTGAATTTGCGATGACCTGTGGCAGCGCACTATGGCAGTTGGCTCCCTGTTCTCGCCGCACACTGGGGTGGCACGTGGTTGCAGTGGGCCACACGTCTGCTTGCTGTGCACAACCTGCACTGCTCCTCCAGCGCAGTATGCACACCGTTCACTCCAGCACAGTCGCCTTTCAGGCCTCAGCGAAGTTTGGCATGTAGACCGGCAGTCCCGCAGGGCTTGGGCCCAAGTGCGCTGTTTGACGAGGCGGCTAATATTCGCGCCGATTCGTGCTGACCGCCGCCATCTTGTCAGGCAAGGTCATTTGCGCTATTGCGAAGGTTCTAGGCGCCCCGCAGCCTGGGGGCGCAAGATAATGGCACCGGATTGTCTTATAGTGCTCGGTCTTACCCCAGCAGCGTCGTAGTCGGTGTGGAAGGTCGATCGCATCTCGCCGGTTTCACGTTAGATGCGCGTTTGTCCCATAGCGTCGGCCATTTTGTCAGGCACTCCAACGCGTCTCCGCTTTTCACGGCGATTAAGCCGGCAATCCTCGCTCTGTGGGGCGCCCGCTGCCTCACATATAACGCAGCAGGTCTTCCCCCATCTGGTGATGTGCTCAGGGAGCGGCAGGCCGGGGCGATACCGGCGAAATCACGCCAAGTGGATGATCGCCCGGCGGAGCTGCTGCTCAGGCAGCCATCTCGCTGTGCGCCCCCTAGTGCCTCCGAAAGCGTAAAACTTGATGTCTTAAATTGTTTTCTTCTATATCTTACGGAACAGCACATGTAGAATACTGCTCAATGAAACTTATCACTTTCTCATCTAAATCTGTTCCAAATTTTGGTGCATCTTTAATCCATAGCAGCATATGTATGTGAGGAGCACCTCTTGCTTGATACTCCTTTCGCCAAAAGAAATCCAACACCTCTCCAAGCGGAGGATTTTGTTTGTTTGTAATAAAAGACATCATAGCTTCAAACCTATGATTGAAATACCTGCATCCATTAACTGGATCCAAAGAGCACAGTTCTCCAGGTGTCTTGTATTTAATATTTTCAATGTTTTTATTTGCCTCTCGTAGAAATTCAAGTAAGTCTTCCCAAGCATACTCAGCACAGCTGAGAGTGAGGAACCATGTAGGATTCCTAAGTTTCTTAGCATACATTTCAATTCCCCATGACGACGGTACAAATACTCGTTAGTACCACGCTGACATGCCATGAGATTAATTAGCTGAGATTCCAAAACACTGTCTTGCAGTTTCACTTTTTCCATAAAGTCCCTTGCCGAAACATTTTGTAGATGTGCTCCACTTTTCAATATATGGTTTACTGCATAAGAAAGTCCAGACAAGTCACTCTCAAACAGTAGATGGAACAAATATGGAATGCATTGATGAAACCTTGGATCTTCTGCATATAATATTGAAGTCCGGTATTCAGATGCAGGAATTTGAACAGGTCGGTCGTCATATCGTCCACCTTCACCTGTTGGGAATAACTGTGGAAAACAACGAGCTTCCAAACTTTCTTCCCATACACTAATGGGACTTCCTTTGGCTTCTTTCATTTGAAACAAGTCAATAGCATTCTCCATTACTTCTTTGGAATGCAATGGATGAACACTATAATGTTCATAAATTTCTTTAGTTCTAGAGACATCAACTTTTTCAATTTGCCCAGCTGAGAAATCAGTGTCGTCTTCTACAGTTGTTTCCTCTTCTTCCACATACACATTTTTATAGTACTGATTATTTTATACAAATACAACGTTGCCTTTTTGACTTTCCTAACATCCACTAATTCTTGCCAGATTTTCTTACTCTTTGTCGGAACACCATTAACTAGAATAACCAGAGGTTCCTCTTCTACTTTTTTGACACCAATTGTATCAATATTTTTCTTAAAATCTAGAGGCAAATAAACAACTCTTCCCTTTAATCCTCTCTGTAAATCTGAAGGAGGCAATTTCCCTATCTTAGGCTCCATGCGAACAATAGCCTGAAAAGGATGCACACATTGAATCAGAATAGACTCATACGTATTTAAATCCATCACTTCAGAAGGAATGTCTACCAACTCCAGATTATTATGAACAGCTCTAGCAGGCATTCTGTTTTCATTTAAATTATCATACCAATATTTACAAATACGTTGATCAGAACCCAAATCAAAACTATTTTCTACCAACAAATAAGTTGCAAAATCCTTCCACTCATTATTATTTATCTTTTCGCTTTTTACATATAAATCAACTAATCTAGTTTGATGCTTATAATGAGTTTGTTGACAAATCACACAAATAACATTAGACTTTTCACTTGAATTGACTTTAAACTTTGTACTTTCATGTTCAAATTTTTCTGTACTTGAAACCTCTACATTCTCTTCTACATTACCTTCTATTACTGGATCAATTTCTGCACTGTCCTCTTTTTCACCAAAGTAACAAAACTCAATTTTTCCCCAAATATTTTTCATATCTAATTCAGTTCCATGCAAAAGAGCACTGTTTAACTGTTTTAGTTTAAGTGCTGGACTTTTTGCATAATACAACCTTCTCACTAATTGCCTCACTTTATTATGATGCACTACTGTTGCAGGGTTTCTGTACTCACACAGAACTGTGCACAGAGGAGTGGAACCTCGGCAAATTAGGGTGTCCCAAAACTTACCTTAGCAACCAACTCACCCCTTACCGAGCTAGCTACAGTGTCTCATTGGACATATCAAACACCCAATGTTTAGACAAACCAGAACATGAACTTACAGTACCTCAGGGTACGTGGGACTCATGAACACTCTTTCGTTATATTATCATTACAAACCAGAACATGGAGTAAAGAAGACACATGTGCATTTGAAATGTTTATTTACTAATGCCGTCTTCTCAGGCGCAGTATCTTTGATAATACAAGTATACTTATTATCAGTAGCAAAATTATCAGCATAGTTACTACGACATAAAAAGCGAATGGTGACAGCATGTTAACATGCTGTAATGAATAAGAGTTAACAACACTTATATCTCACCCTCCCTAACACATATATTATATTATTATCTAAGAAGGTCTCTTTGGGTTGTTTTAGGGCGGGCCCATACCTTAGTGTCCTAGCATGAAGGAATCACATCAGCATACACCAGCTCTCTCTGCATGTGCACCGCATCAAGTGTGTTAACAATTCTCGTGCAAAGCAATATCAATCCCGCCTCAAGCCCAAGTTGGCAAAGGCTGCACTTGTGTTATGACTATGAAGGCGTGGAGATCAGACCTCATAACAATTCCATATCGTGTTGCTCCTGAAACTTCAGCACTCTCCGTGCAGACATGTTTTATTTAAACAAAGCAGATATCAGAGCAATAACATATTATTCTCACATTCACCACGGCAAACTACTAGGTTGAAAGCTAAGTCAACAAATGAGGGTCGTGTGCAGAAGTTGCAAGAAAGGAAAAATGGCGTTTAAATCTCAAACGTACCTATGCTAACTTAACACGATATAGGGATATATAGGAGTTATACAACACCCCCCCATGATCCGAGAACGGACTAAATAAGGTAACAGAAGTGCCATCACATGAGAGCAGAATCCATTTGTAAACGAGCATGAATAAAAATTCAATAATAAAAACTAATGCTAAAAAATAGCCCACAAATATAATGTGGCTCAAGCCAATAGGCAAGCAAAAATAAAATGTCTTGACCAAAAGTCAATAAAATCAAGGAAATGCTATCAATCAGCATGCCAATTTGAGGCAGTGTCTATGATAAGACTGTATATGAAAAGTAAGCTGCAACAGCCTCCAGGAGGAAGTCACTGTCCTCATCCGAAAACAGTTCAGCCATCCAATTTAAAAGATGAAAGGAACATACGTGATCTTCCAGCACCGGATCCTCTATAACCATCAGAGGACAGCTCGGTGGGTTTTCAAGAAAACTTCGTTCCAAGAAACTTTGCGCTGCCGACAACACATCCCAGGGACCCATTAGTCCATGTGCCACCGCCAAGGCCATAATCCTTTCGTCAGAACAAACCAACTCGTGAGCAATGATAGGACTCATCAGTTGATCAAAATCGACGTCAGCAGATATTGGTCCGCAGAGACACAAATCAATGGCCCAAAGGAAATCACAGGTCAGGCAGCGAAATACAGGCTGGACACAGGTGAAATAGGAGAACCGAAAAGATAATCCAAAAGCCGTGCTTAGAGTCGCCAACGGCAGTGTGCCATAATAATCAAGCATGCGGTTGCGAAACCGCGTCAGTAGTAGCTGTGCGTGGACTTGCACAGGAAGGGCATCCATATTTAAAAACGCAGAAAACCACCAATGCGCCAGCCGCTAAAGCAAGTAAAAACGGGAACCCTCCAAATAAGGATGAAAAAATAGAATGGAAGAAAGCAGGGATGACTCCAAAAATTTTCTCAAAGGAAGTCACGAGACCACCGCTAACAACTTTAAAAAAATGTGCTAGGCCCGTTGTGGAGGATGCGTTAAAGATAGAACGGACCATGGCTCCGAAATGCAAGGGCAAATCAGTGTTTAAAAGAGCCTGAACCTCCGTGCGGGTGTTAGCAATGTGAAGCACGAAAGTTTCACGGGCCGAGCTCAAGGCCACCTCTTTCTGGGACAATAGAGCTCTTATTCTAGCCATGCCGCTGAATTCTGCTCCCAAGGTCGGTATCTGTGGCCAAATGGAAGACTCCCTATGTTCACGTGTGGGAGGATAAAGAACATTTCTGCAGCAAATAACTCGCTCACTAACTGTTACTATGAAAGCTATACCTTTAATTAAACCACAACAGTTTTCATTATTGAGCATCAAATAACTACCATTCTCTAACAATTTAAACGTGGGGATGATAGCAGGAACTGGCGTGCCCTGTAAAACGCAAGCCATATTCGGGCGGTCCTTGTTACATGAACCGTGTAACTGTATGTGTCTGCACATTAAAGAATGGTCTGGCGTCTCAGTACACTCATCCCCTGTTAGATAAACCTCTTGGTCATCCTTGAAACATCTGTATGTGTATGGGAGTGACCAGACCTCATGAAGAAAACCGCTACCTAAGGGTTCAAAACGACCTATTGGCACATATTTCATACAATTTGAAAACTTATATAAAGCAAAAGGCAGTGTTATTAAACCGTGGATAAGCCACGTAGCAGCAGTGGATTCTGCCACAGAAAAAGGTAAAGATTCCAACCTTTCAATATGTAGCATAGAAAAGGAAGCATCACGCATTGAAAGCAAGCGTTGTTTGTCTGTCAAATTAAACGGTGCAAATAAAGAAGAAACGTTCATGTATCCCCAGGGAACTTTACCCATTTTCAGAGTCTGAAGTGTCCATGCAAACTGCATGATCGAACGTAATTGATTTTGACCATGGTATAATACAGATACTTCATCATGTACAATATCAACAACAGACGACACAATATTATCTAATGTGTAAATTCTAGAGGAAAGCACGTTAATGCTATTGTCAACAACCGCAAGAACTTTCTCAAGATTTGCCTGATCAATAGCCCTAAGGCGTGAAGCAGCCTCAATCTGTGAGAGTTTCCAAATTTCATTGTAAACCCCATATAACCATCTTTTCGACCTGCCACTAGCCGGGCCCTTAATGAAATCATTCAAATCCACGTCTGCATTCAGTTTGGAAAGGTGATACTTAACCGCAGGTAAAGTTGAATGTTTCAGCCAAGCTTGACACAATTTGCCAACAGAATAAGAGGTGACAGTATGACTCAAATCAAAACGGGGATCAGATCTAACAGTCTTAAAACCGTCAGTTATATTTAAAAATCTCTTTTGGCAAGAATCAGCACTACGGTGCCAAAGCAGCCAACCCTTGGGATTCATACTGGAAATGTTAAAGGAGGAATTCAGAAGCAGAGTCTGTATATCTCTAATGGACAATTTAGTAAAATTACTCCAATTCTCATATTCCTCCAACTCCGGGAAAGACGGGGTGTTTAACCTTTTAGATGTAGCCAATCCAAAGCACGTGGTCTGGGAAATGGTTTCATTTAAAAACCACATATGATTTGGGATGAGACATGCACGGTGCAAAGCCTCAGTGCCTTGTACCTGCCAGGCCCTTGAGCCCCAAACTGATTTAAGGTCTATGGTATCCTTCCATAACTCATACCCTCCAGTAACTAATTGATCCAGGAAGGCTTTTGAATATAACAATTTTGTATTTGTAAGTCGAACCTTGGACAGTGGCTGTTTGTGAAATTTAAAATAAAAGGACTCGGGATTTGACTGATTAAAGTCAGTGAAATAAGTATACTTTTTAAGAAACGTTTCTGAACTCCCTTGTGTTGGTGCTGGGCAATGTTCCCACTGAGTAAAATTAACCGCATCCCTTCGGGAAGATGTCTTGTGTAAGAAGTGATTGCCATAATGTTGGTAACAGAACAATTCACCATAATTAGCAGATTCTAAATATAAATCCTCAGCATCAAAAGCAGCATAATATTTCAAATCAGAAAACAAACTTTCCACAGCATTAACATCCCAATCATCAGAACGAATGTTTTGTTTCACTACATCCCCCATATTAACTCTTAGTACATTAGGGACATTAACGACTTCCGTTGGGCCATGAATCTGAAAACGAACTGCATCCCACGCGATACCATCCAGAACAGGCCACGCTGTGATGTTAACCAAAGTCAAGTCTCTTTTTAATCTGTGTGTAGAATGTGAAGAGGAAAGTGGGGCCAAAGTTCCATTCAAATGAGTAATGCAAGTTCTCTCCTCGACATAGTGTCCATTCATAATGCGAAAAAAATAAAACACAAAACCAATTGACATAAAAAGGTAAACCGAAAAAAGGACCAGCCAAATGTATATCCAAGGAGGTATCAAAAAATGTTTTTTAAACAGGCTAGCATATACTGCAATTTTAGAGGGTTTTTTCGAGGCAAGGGAAGCAGAGTCAAATGAAAATCTGGATTCCGTGGCTAAACGAGCTTGCAGGTCAGGCATGGACAAATCAGTGGGGTATGTATAGTCTGTCTCATCAAGGTTAGTTCCTGGTAAATTATTCAATAATGGAGTGGAAACAGCAGGTAATTCGATGGCCACCTCAGGTTCATTATTAGAAGCAGTGGGCATAATTGAATTTCTCACAATGGAAGGACAGGAAACAGCCGGTGTCATGCTAAGAAGAATCGGCCACTCTGTGTATCTTGACATTGTCAATAGAAATAAACCTGTTTTCCTTACGACCTGGAAGTGGTGGTAAAATGACTGTTCTTGTGCCCTTCACTCCAAGCACTGGGACCGGAGCTCGATAGGAGGGACCAAACTCTTTCTTGTTGTCGATCTTCTCTCGAACCAGTTCTCCAACTTGGGGTAGCCAGCCAACTACCGGGATCTGCAACGCATCATCCGACGTGGAGGGCAAATGTTCCTTTGCAAGAGTGTCTCTCGTCTTTTGTAGATTCTGTAAAACATTGCAATGTTCATCTGCGTCAAAGGAAGTGGCGCGAACCACCGAGTCTAGACCGTCAAGGTCAGGGACGAACATCTTGATGCCAAAGAGCATTTCGTATGGGGTCCGCCCACCCAGAGACCTTCTAGGGAGATTATTAAGAGCACGCTGCACGCCATAGAGGTGAGCCAGCCAGTTTCTGCCAGTGCCTATAACTCGGGCTGTCAAAGATTGCTTTAAATCACGGTTCATTCGTTCAACTACACTATTACCCTCGGGTCTGTAGGGTGACGAAAACTTGACTTGGACCCCCAACGAAGTCATGGCATCCTTATACGCCTTAGAGGCGAAAGCCGGACCCTGATCCGAATGGAAGGTACCACAGGCAAAAATCCCTATAAAGATACGCAAATCTCTGATGACAGTCCGGGAATCAGCGCTGCGATGTGGCCATACCCAAACAAAGCGTGTGCATGAGTCAACTGCTACTAAGATGTATTTATACGCAGTATCAGATGAAAATGGACCGCAGTGATCTAAATAAACACAGCCTAGTGGTTTATTAGAAATGTACAACTGAGTCTGAGGCGGACGCGTAGCAGTTGAAGGTTTAATCTGCTGGCATATGTCACAAAGAAGGACATAATCACGCGTCTGTTTGTACAGTCCCCGCCACCAGAAACGTTGTTGTAGTTGCGTTACAGTGGCTGAGACGCCCGCATGCGCAGACGCCACACCTTCATGAGCCGCTGTAATCAAGTCTGTTCTGCGATCCGAGTTGGGAATTAGCCGATCCCCAACATCAGGAATTGTCACAAAAGGAACCTTTTCGGGACTTAAGTGGTATTTATACTTCGAAGGGAATCCCGAAGGATGTTTACTTCCCTTCTCAGAGGCAGCAATCGCTGCCAAGATGTCGCTATCAATCTTGGTTTTAGACCTAGTAACTGCTGCAACTAAGTATGTAGATACTGCTGATTTCGCTGCTTCATCAGCAAGCGAGTTGCCAAAAGCGTGAACTCCCACGCGCTGATGACCGAGAGTATGAATCACATAAACGAGTGGCAACATAGCCTTAAGCTCTGCCACTCGAACCCAGATCATTTTATGTTTTATTGTGCTACCCTTGGAATCATGAAAATCATTTTGAATCCAAAAGAACAAGTTTTCATTGTAAGACTGGACACAGTAGTAAGAATCACTTACAATTAGAGTAGTAACACTTGGATCTGCGTACTCCAAAGCTAGTAAGAGAGCACGAAGCTCTGCCAATTGTGCGGTGCAATCGCCCAGGGGCAACGTGTGTACCTCCCTGGAAATGAACTCATCATTCAACATAGCACCGACCACAATGGCGCATGCGGAAACGTAGGCATGTTTAGAGCCATGCGCAACCTGCGCCGACCCATCAGTGTAAATGATGCAATGGAAGTCCTCCAAAGGTCGCATCGCCAGAGGAGCAGGGTGAACGAATTCATACTGCAAGAACTCCTGCGACCGTAAGGAAGCGTCAAAAATAAACATGACATCCGAGGATGACAATGACGCAGCCCACTGAATCCACCGAGGGTGCAAAGCTTTCGAATTTGGTACACTGGCTTTCGTGACTGCCTCCAAATGAGGACAGGGTGTTACCACTAGCATGCGTTTCCCCTGTGACAGAGCTCGTTCCTTTAGAATAGCCATCTGAACAGCAGTTAAAACCTTTTCTATGGTGGGAAACCGCATCTCAGCCGAGGTGTACAAGTGTGACTTGTAAGCAATAGGTACTGTGTCACCTTCATTAAAAGTGAGGTAAGTGAAACCCACCGTCCCAGGAATTATTCTTATGACCAGGTTGGTGTGGTTATCACGAGTCAGTAAATATTTAGAAGCGAGCAGATCAGCCTGCAAGGATTGCAAAATGGCTGAATGCTCAGGCAGCCAGCATGATTTTGAGAAAGTTGGTTGTATCAAAGCATACAAAGGCTTGATACGCTGGGCATATTCCGGAATGTAAGTTCTGCCGAAATTCAAAAAACCCAGTAAGGATTGTAATTTTTTCAGAGTTGTTGGTGCGCGCAATTGTGCGCACTTCTCCAAGAAGTGAGGCGCCAAACCTCTACCTTCATTGTTGAGCTCATAGCCCAAAAACAACACTGTGTGTTCAGCAATGTGCGATTTTGCAAAGTTGAATTTGTAACCCATGTCTGCGAAGTTGCAAACAAGAGAATTCACACGACACAGATGCTCCCAAATATCGTCGTCTGTGAGATATATGTCATCCACATACGAAAAAGCATCAGGGTCGAGTGCCTCCAGAATAGAGACAATTCGAGCGGTAAATACACCAGGACTATTCTTGTAGCCCATTGGAAGACGCCGGAATTGCTTTTGGACTCCAGCGCTTGTAAAACTGGTCCATTGGGAGCTAAAGCTGTCCAATCTGTGGGCATAAAAACCATTGGATATGTCAAGCGTTGTCTTGAAACGCTTACGCACGAGACTATCCACTAGGGCAGAGCCGTGGGTATTCTGTACTGCACAGTTACGGCAATGCGAGTTCAAATGCCGGTAATCCAAAACCAAACGATATGATCCGTCAGGTTTATTCACAGTAAAAAGGGGATTATTCATCGGTGACACACACGTTTCAATAACTCCCTGATATTCCAATTGTTCAAGGATTTCCGCGACGGAAGATTTTGCTTCACGCCGAATGGGATATTGAGGTTGAGGCTGCGGCTGAGACCGCAACGGAATTTCGTGGCAAGGCGACAATTTATCCCAACCACATTGGTTACGGTACAGAGCCGGCGCGAGAGCCCGAGCCCACTCTTCTGCAAAATGCTGCGCATGCTCTTTCGAGACAGTGTTCGCGAAACTGGGTAGGATTACCTCCTCCCCTCGCGGCGCCGCGAGCACAAAAGGTGGGGGCCAGTCAGCCTCCGAAAGTAAAATATCATATGTAGAAGACAGATTCTCCCAAAATACACCTTTAACGGTACGCTGTATGTCACCTTCAATTAACAGGACAATTTCATATAGTCTTTCAGGGGGAGCGAGTCTAGTATCCGCTGTTTCTATCACAACGTAGACATCAGTCGCTGTCACCCTCAGTAGTGGACGCAGCGCCTCTCTGACTATGGTTATCTCCGCCGCGCTGTCCAGCAAGGTCAGAGCCCACGTCAGATTCCGAAGCCGCGTTCTCACTATCTGTGGCATATCGATGCGCTGTTAAGGCTGCGACTTTCTTTTTCGCAAACTGCGGACGCCGAGGCGTAGAATCCTCCTGCTTCACTGCGCCGTCCGTCTGGCGGGACTGACCACGTCCTTGTTGGCCACCACGTCCACGTCCACCCCCTCCTCCTCCACCGGTCTTCGGGGCCGATGTGTCCTGAAAGGAACGAGGAGAGCGTTGATCAGAACCCTGAAAACGATCAGGCGATTTAATCATCGCGCGGTCGCGCAAATCATAAACTTTTTCGGGTGGCGCAGGAGCTAGTATTGCAGGAAAAGTACCCTGAGTCTGCGTTGTCTGCTTCCCCTGTGTCTGTTTTTTAGGCCAATTCTGTTTTTTGGACTTGGGCTGGACATCTGTCACTGCAGATTGTCCCTGTGGTTGTTTTTTCTCCTTCACTGGAAAATATTTCAGACCTCTACTTGTGCGGCCAATCGTTTTATAAGCGGCCACCACAATCTTTGCTAACTGGCGGGGTTTGTCGGCATCGGGCAGAGCAGCCAAAGCATTCGACACCTGAAAGTTAACTGCATCTCCTTTAACATTGGAGAGAATGAGATCACTTACAATCTCAAAAGAACCACACAGGCGCATACCCAATTCAACCGCTGCCTCTGGACCGTGATCATTCTGAACACGTCGAACGATTTCAGGCAGGGCAGTCATAGACGGGGTGCCGAAGCACCTTGTATAAACTGCCGCAAATGTTTTTCCCCAGCTGTCACAGTCAGCAAGTTCAGGAGTAATATCCTTCGGTAGAGTAATCGTCAACATTCTATGTTTATCAGCAGGAGTAGAATTCGGAAAAACCGCCTCCAGTTGATCAAACTTCTCTGCTAGCCAGAATGGGAAGTCATCGTTGTCAACCGGACGCGCACCAAAAACCGAATTTACCATCACTGGATTGAGACGCATTCCGCCTCGTTCCAGGGGAGCGGCCGCACCCCCCTGGGGACCACCAGGAAGATGTCGACCGATGTATTGCACTAAAGCACGAATCACGGAAATGGAAACTACATGCAGCCTGCGAATTTCTGCCAGGGTGCAAGCCCCGTGATTCGGGTGCGGGGTAAAGCCACCCAACGCAGGCCAATTAGTACCTGGAATTGAGAGTGGGCCTAACCTCGCAGGGGACATAGAGTGGGGGAGGGCGCCATCAAACCAAACTCGATGCTGCCAATGATCAATAGGTATTTCCAATGCCCTGTACGGCGTATATTCAGCCGGGACATCCGAGGCGGTGTAGGAGTGGAACAAACCAGAATTAGCGTCCACAGCCGGAAACGTAACCCAAGAGTAAAACAACTCGTAAGGAAACGCCGGATCTGCACATACCACGAAAATCACAGCCATCCCATCTACTGGGACCTGGTACGTCTGAAGATGGTTGCGTACCGCTACGCGACTATGCTGCGCAATAGCCACCGCTGCCGCCATTACAGAATTGGAAATGAGAAAACACAAAGAATACTTTGTAGCACAACTGGGTAGTAATTCAAAGAAACCGTTTGAGAAAGAATCAAGCTTGAATAAAGACCTATTTCAAAAAATAGGTAGGTTTCACCGACACCCCGTTTTCCGGAAACGGACGTGAAGGGGTTAAGGCATGAACGATAAACTACTCGAGTGTCATGATATAAGACCACCGAAACCGTTGGGCGCCATGTTGCAGGGTTTCTGTACTCACACAGAACTGTGCACAGAGGAGTGGAACCTCGGCAAATTAGGGTGTCCCAAAACTTACCTTAGCAACCAACTCACCCCTTACCGAGCTAGCTACAGTGTCTCATTGGACATATCAAACACCCAATGTTTAGACAAACCAGAACATGAACTTACAGTACCTCAGGGTACGTGGGACTCATGAACACTCTTTCGTTATATTATCATTACAAACCAGAACATGGAGTAAAGAAGACACATGTGCATTTGAAATGTTTATTTACTAATGCCGTCTTCTCAGGCGCAGTATCTTTGATAATACAAGTATACTTATTATCAGTAGCAAAATTATCAGCATAGTTACTACGACATAAAAAGCGAATGGTGACAGCATGTTAACATGCTGTAATGAATAAGAGTTAACAACACTTATATCTCACCCTCCCTAACACATATATTATATTATTATCTAAGAAGGTCTCTTTGGGTTGTTTTAGGGCGGGCCCATACCTTAGTGTCCTAGCATGAAGGAATCACATCAGCATACACCAGCTCTCTCTGCATGTGCACCGCATCAAGTGTGTTAACAATTCTCGTGCAAAGCAATATCAATCCCGCCTCAAGCCCAAGTTGGCAAAGGCTGCACTTGTGTTATGACTATGAAGGCGTGGAGATCAGACCTCATAACAATTCCATATCGTGTTGCTCCTGAAACTTCAGCACTCTCCGTGCAGACATGTTTTATTTAAACAAAGCAGATATCAGAGCAATAACATATTATTCTCACATTCACCACGGCAAACTACTAGGTTGAAAGCTAAGTCAACAAATGAGGGTCGTGTGCAGAAGTTGCAAGAAAGGAAAAATGGCGTTTAAATCTCAAACGTACCTATGCTAACTTAACACGATATAGGGATATATAGGAGTTATACAACACTACTAACATCCTAAAATGGTGAAAAACACTGTGACATGCTTTTCTTGAAAGACAAGCCAGTGAATGCCCCTGCAAACCTGTTTTTTCTCTCACTCTACAAGGATCTAACTCTTGTAAAATTTTAATTTTTGCTTTACACTTTACTTAGTATATGTCCATAAGAAACTACGAAACAAATCAATTGAATCCTGTCGCACACTACAAATACCACTACAATTCCAAGTATACACTGGAGCCTTAGGACATCTCCCTAAAACTTCATCAGCTAATACCTCTTCTGTATTTCTAGGCACAATCTTTTCTTTTTCAACCGGACAACCGTCCTTCACCTCATATGCTCGACCACTGGTGTCAACTGCATGCACCAAATCATTATCCTGAAAGTAACTTTCTTCATTAAAAAATGGCTCACAAATTGAACTATGCTTCCATTCTCCATAAAAAACATCACAAAAATTAGTCCGATTAATTACTCTCCTTCACTTACATTTTGATTTGAACACATTGATTACTTTATCTAGTGTACGAATTCTATTCATCACTAAACTAAACAATTTATTTTTCACTTTAAATGCTTCATCCACAATCTTAACTATGTTTTTTTTTCTTGTAAAAAGCGGTCTTTTTTGATACCTCTTTATATTTTTTAATAAATTGCATATAAGTCTGTTATAAAACATTCGTCTATGAATTTCAATAAATTGATTTCTCCTTCTATTGCTATAGACAATATCATCTCCTTCTAGAGATCTAAAGTTTTTTGAGGGACACACTTTCTTCTTTGTAATTAAAGGTGTCTTACTCCTCTTTGAAGTCACATGTTTTATTTTTTGACATTTCAATAAGTTCCTGAGAAAATTTTTAGTTTGCTTACCAGGAGCATTATTTTTTTCACTGAAGATTTTGTTTTGGGTGAGTCTTGTATTTTTCTTTCCTTAGACCTTAAATCCTTTTTATATTGCTTTTCACGTCTTTGTTTGGATGGCATATTGTTTTTCCTTTCTATAGATGATTATAATCCGTGGTAAAGAAAAAATAACATATTATAGACCGCTACAAACATATTACATAGCAATTACAATAAGTAAACTATATAAACACTAGTATACAACAAAAGGCTGATTTACATTACATGTGCTTTGCTTTGTGTCAAAAACGATTTACTATGTAAAAAGTTTTCTGGTAAAATGTCTGGCGTAAAACATTTTTTGTCAAAGATCACACTGAGTTTCTGTGTGAACTAAGGAATTACATTTTCATATTTTTCAATAATGTCACCTGTGCCTTCGAACAGTTTGTCTCTTTTAGCTTAAAAGGTACTCTGTGTCTGTATCTCATGTCACTATGCATGTGCATAATCTCTCTTTTTGTGTGTCATTTCTCTCTTTGTATGTCTGTCATGACATGTGTGTCATGTGCCTAAGATCACACTGTGAGTCAAGATTGATTTTAAATGGATCTGGATGAATAATTTGCTTAGTACATGTACTAGTAGGAAATCTTAGGCAGCATGTCTGTTATGTCTCTTTCTTCTGAAATAGGCTCAAAGCTGTGCAATCAAGATCCAGGCCGTGTTATATATGTTGATTTTACATGGATCTGGGTGGATAATATGCTTAGTTGATTAGTGAAATATTATGAGCAGAGACACACATTCTGTTTGAAGAGACAGATATGGTAGATTATATGTAACATCCTGGTCATGTGCCTAAGATCACACTGTGAGTCAAGCTTGATTTTAAATGTATGTGGATGAATAATATTCTTAGTTGATGTCTTTAAAAATATAGAATTACATGTATTTTAAAGACATGGTAGATTACATGTAACATCCTGGTCATCTGCCTAATATCACACTGATGGATGAATCAAGCTTCAGTCACTGTGTGATCTTAGGCACATGACCAGGATGTTACATGTAATGAGAAATCAATGTTATGTCTTGCTAATTTATAGGTAGCCTTTTTTTTGCCAGTAGAGACAGTGAAATAATATGAGCAGAGACACACATACTGCTTGCAGAGACAGACATGGTAGATTATATGTAACATCCTGGTCATGTGCCTAAGATCACACTGTGAGTCAAGGTTGATTTTAAATGGATGTGGGTGAATAATATGCTTGGTTGATGTCTTTATAAATATTGAAGTACATGTTTTTTAAAGACATGGTAGATTACATGTAACATCTTGATCATTCATGTGCCTAAGATCACACTAATGGGTGAATCAGCTTCACTCACAGTGTGATCTTAGGCACATCATCAGAATGTTACATATAATCTACCATGTCGGTCTCTGCAAGCAGTATGTGTGTCTCTGCTCATATTATTTCACTGTCTCTACGGACAAAAAAAGATGCCATCTATATATAAGCAAGACATAACATTAATTTCTTATTATAAGTAACATTCTTATCATGTGCCTAAGATCACACTGTGAGTGAAGCTTGATTCACCCATCAGTGTGATCTTAGGCAGAGACACACATACTGTTTGCAGAGACAGACATGGTAGATTATATGTAACATTCTGATCATGTGCCTAAGATCACACTGTGAGTGAAGCTTGATTCACCCATCAGTGTGATCGTAGGCAGAGACACACATACTGTTTGCAGGGACAGACATGGTACATTATATGTAACATTCTGATCATGTGCCTAAGATCACACTGTGAGTGAAGCTTGATTCACCCATCAGTGTGATCTTAGGCAGAGACACACATACTGTTGGCAGAGACAGACATGGTAGATTATATGTAACATTCTGATCATGTGCCTAAGATCACTCTGTGAGTGAAGCTTGATTTATCCATCAGTGTGATCATAGGCAGAGACACACATACTGTTGGCAGAGACAGACATGATAGATTATATGTAGCATTCTGATCATGTGCCTAAGATCACACTGTGAGTGAAGCTTGATTCACCCATCAGTGTGATCTTAGGCAGAGACATACATACTGTTTGCAGAGACAGACATGGTAGATTATATGTAACATTCTGATCATGTGCCTAAGATCACACTGTGAGTCAAGGTTGATTTTAAATGGATGTGGGTGAATAATATGCTTAGTTGATGTCTTTTTTTTTATTAGAAGTTTTATTTTTGTTGCAAACAAGTCAGATTACATTATAAAGCATAGCATTCAAAACATAACATGAAAAAGAAGAGAGGTTCTCCATTAGAGATAATAAAATAAAAGTTTGACAATATTACATATCATGTATTATCTATTCGTTTCCCCTTGAATCCATTGTTGAATCGGCGCCCAGATTTTCACCCCCAATTGTTTTCTTTTCAGTCCCTTTGTTGCATAAATAGCAAGTTCAAAATTAAATTTGGCTAGTAAACAAGCCCTCCACATGCGAAAAGAAGGTGGTTCAGGGTTAATCCATTCCTGAGTGATACATCCACGAAATTCAGACATCATAATAAAAATCAGAGACCGTTGTTCTTTTTCTAGAGAGTCTGATGACAGTCCAAATAAAATCAGCTCCGGGGTGAAATTTATTCTACTCCCTAATATAATCTGGATACATTTCTGAACGTCTGAAAGTATAGCGGTTAACTTAGTACAGGAAAAAAACATATGTATTGCATCTGCTCCTATCAGAGTACAGCGATTACAGCATATACCAACAGTAACCCCCCATTTCATAACCTTAGCTGGTGTATAATAAAGATCAAACATAACCATATAATGCTGTGTGCGTGATCGCCCAGAAAATGAAATAGAATTAGCTAGCTCAATTGATTCTTCAAGCAGAATATCATTTACTCCCAATTTCAAAGACAATTTCTGTTGAATCACAGATAAATCATCTGGGAGGAAGGTCATGAGTAAGTTATAAAAGTAGCCTATTTTGCTTTTAGAGTAAAGGCTGTCAATCAATAAGATCGTTTGGAGGCCTTGTCGGTCATTAGAAGATAATGAGTTAAAAAAACTATAAAGCTGTAAATATTTAAAGTAGTCACGGCTTGTAAGTTTAAATTTAAGTTGAAGTTTGGAAAATGTGATCATGCGATTATCTATCCATAAATCACCCAAATAAGTGATACCCTTATTCTTCCATCTATTCATCATAGGGTCTCTAAATATAGGGGGAAACAATGTGGTGAAGTTAAAGGAGTATATCTCAGCAATTTTGGAATCCCAACAAGTCTCCTGATAATTTTCCATGTTCTATATGCAGCAGTTATAATCTTAAATTTTGTTTTTTTAAAGTAGCTCGGTTCTATTATTTCTAAGAAATAGCCTCGAGCTTCTGTGCCTAATGCAAATTCATAAATCGCTGGGGTATGTGCAGGTGAAGTCGGGGCTTTATTGCCTATAATTAAGTGGGATATGAATTGTAATACAGCTGCCAGATAATAAAACAAAAAGTGTGGGATAGCCCATCCTCCTCTAAACTTTGGTAGGATCATTTTTTTATATGCTATCCGATTACCTTTGTAGCCCCATAAGAATATCCCTGTCATCCTTTCTATTTGTTTAAAAAAGTCTAACGGGAATTCGAGTAGCACTGTTCTAAATAGATATAAAAATTTTGGCAGGATTACCATTTTTAAGACATTGGTTCCTCCCGTGTAATGATAAATGTAAATGATCTATTCATTCAAGAGTGGAGTTAGCCTTTTTCAAGATTGGAATATAATTAAGTTTGGGGATATTAGAAATTGGGGTAGTTAACTTAATTCCCAAATATGTTGCTTCAGGAACTATGTTAATTCGGGGCGGAGGAATTTGACCGACAAAAAGTATTTGTGTTTTGGATAAATTCAATTTGTATCCTGAAAAGGAACCAAAGGTTGCTGCCAGTTCCTCGATTTTATAAAAAGCTTTCTCAATGTCTTTAGTTACAACCACCACGTCATCTGCATATGCCAAGGCCCTATAACTAACGCCTGCAACCTCTACTGGAGTTATATCCACTTCCTGATTTAATTTGTTAAGAAAAATATCAATATATATGGCAAAGAGAAGTGGAGAGGATGGGCATCCTTGACGCGTTCCTCGTTGGATAGGAAATGAAGCAGATTTATTAGCCCCCAGTCTAACACAAGATGTCGGATTTTGATAAAGGGCCTTCACAGCTGTTATCATACCTGGGCCAAATCCCTTCATATAAAGTAAATCCCAAAGATAAGGCCAGACCACCCTATCGAATGCCTTTTCGGCATCCAATAGGGTGATCCCGATTGGTGTACTGGTGCCTTCTGCCCAATTCATCAGAGCAATCAATGATTCTCCGAATATGATCTGATGTGTCTCTATTAGAAATAAATCCATGCTGCCATCGGGATACAATTGTGGATATAATTTTTGATAGTCGAGAAGCTAGAATTTTTGAGTATACCTTGCTATTGGCGTTTATTAATGAGATTGGCCTGTATGATGTAGGATTTAGAGGATCCTTATCCTTTTTAAGGAATGTCATAATTACAGATTGGCCCCAAGAGGATGGTGGTACTCCTCTCTGTGCCTCAAGAAAGGTAATCAAAATATCTTGTTTTATAACATTCCTAAATATCTTGTAGAATTCCAGTGGAATTCCATCGGGTCCCATAGCTTTCCCTATAGCTAATGACAATAAAGCTTTTTCAATTTCCTCCCATGTAATTTCTGATTCCAAAACCAGCTTTTGAGCATTAGAGAGACAAGACGAGAGGTTTAGCCTCCCAAAATTCATAAAAAGGTCTGAGCAGTAAGGTGCGGTGTCATATTGATATAGATTAAGATAGAACTGACGAAAAACTTCCAAAATTGATTCAGGTTTGTTGTGTATCTGACCTGTTCCATCCTGTAATGAGTTTATGGTGTTAAAAATCTCTTTCTGTCTAATTTTTTTGGCCAGTATCTTTCCTGAGTTTTCACCCATTTCATATATCTGAGAACGGAAAGTTGCCATCTGTTCCGCTAATTTAGACGCAAATGTTTCATATAGCCGGGCTTTATAGATAGCTAGATTAGTTTCAATATCC
Source organism: Lissotriton helveticus (assembly GCF_964261635.1). Lineage (NCBI taxonomy): Eukaryota > Metazoa > Chordata > Amphibia > Caudata > Salamandridae > Lissotriton > Lissotriton helveticus. The sequence continues at coordinate 226,226,828 of NC_136072.1, read as the reverse complement.
CTTGTCGGCTGTGATAAAGCAATTGCTGTTGCTAATTTCTTCTCCCAGTCCAAAACATTTTTAAAATTTAGATCTGTTTTTTGCCGAATGATTTTTTGTTTCTTAATAACATAAGTAGTGATTCTCCACATATCTCTGCTTTAAACGGGTCCCAGACATTCTTAACGGATGCCGTTCCCCTAATAATTTCAAAACATTATTTTATCCATTTTGCCATATATTCTAAATATTCAGAGTCTACCAACAATTTCTGATCGAATGTCCAGGTTCTGAGTTGGTATGTAGAGAGAATATCAGTTTTAACTTCGATCATTATTGGATTATGATCCGAAATTATACGTGGATATATCTCAAATGTGGTAACATTGAGTAGTAAAGTTTTAATATAAAAAGAATCCAGGCACACACATATTTTATATGGGGAAGAGAAGAATGTAAACCCTGGTGCCAAAGGATCTTTTTCATAAGCTACATCAGATAAGCCATAATCCATTATCATAGAGCGAATTGCTTTATATGATTTTTTTTTAACACCTTGATAAGGTGCATTATCACGTATATTCACGTTGGGTTCTATGTGAAGATTTAAATCTCTGCATAGTATTAAAGAGGGTGACCAATCGGCTAATTCTAAGTTTAGAAAGTTCAGGATATCTGGATCATCTACGTTTGGAGCATATACTGAGCAAATAGTCCATAGTTTATTATTAATACTAATCTCGGTAATTACCCATCTGCCATATTGGTCCACCTTACTGCGTTTGGAATTTCCTAAACCTCTCCTTATTAGAATTGCCACCCCTTTTGTGGTTGTCCCTTGACGTGTGCATGCCAATAAATTCATTCCCAAATCCTTATACATCTGTCTATCATTCCACGTAATATGTGACTCTTGGATACAAAGGATATCAATCTTCATAGTCTGAATAATTTGCGCGGCAATCCCCCTTTTTTTTAATTATTTAAACCACAAATATTCCAGGAGCATATTCGTAATTTCTCCATCTTAATCAGTTATTATCTGCATAACAAGCACATCTTTCAATACATTTATCAACGTACAAGTAATCCATCCCAAAATTATATAAATCTCTAAACTTAGACAATTGGTTGCTATGCATCGGAATATTCTGTTTAATAAGAAGTCGGAATGAAAGAAAAATAAGCAGAATAGTCAAAATAGTAAGTTTTCTGATTTTGTTTGCACCCTCCCTTCCACACCCAAACCACCCCAGGCTCAGCCGGAGCCGACCCCCCCCCCCCCTCAACCCCACCCAAACGGGACAAAGGGACCTTCCAGTCCCTAAAGTTGATGACATGAGAAGCGCTGAGTGGCTCGCGTCACACGGCTCTCTTCTACAGTTCTTGTTCAATATATACAGTCCAGTACATTATTAAAGAAGATGATAATACCTCATCAAAACAAGTGGAAATACTGGTTAGTCTAATAATAAGAGAGCAAAAGAAAAAGAAAATTCTAATAATAATGAGATATCCATACTCAAGAAATAAGAACAATAGAACGCTTAGAGCCCCTTGAACCGCTACAATAAACAGCTAGAGAATAATCATGTTAAAGAGAAGCTAATAACTCTTTGGCTGCCCCCTCAGAAGTTAGAAAATAGGAGCGCTCTTTATGGACTATTTTGAGTTTAGCAGGATTCAAAAGAAAGGCTTGGGCGCCCTTAGCTTGGAATAGAGGTATAAACTGGCGAAACTGCCAGCGCAGTTGAACAGTGGCATGGCAGTAATCTGGGCGTACAAAAAATTCCAAGCCATTTCCCTTGCGCTTCCTTTTAGGCCTAGCTAAGTCATAAAGGGCCTCCCTAGCCAAAAAAGTATTTAGAGAAATCAAGATTGCTCGTGGTTTAAGTATTGAGTCCTGTCTAACGTTTTTTTGGAATGGGAATCTATGGGCCCTCTGTAATTCAGTTTCCCATCTCCACTGACTTAATTCTGGAAAGGCTTCTGTAAATAATTCCGTCACAAATTGTCGAACATTTGACCCCTCATTCCCTTCTGGTATGCCTAAAATTCGGAGATTGTTCTGTCGTGACCTATTTTCCAAATCCACGAGCTTCCAATTAATCTCTTCCTTTAGTCCTTCCAGTGCCAATATTTGAGTCTTTTGCTGGGCCATAGAATCTTCAATTACTGAAATCCTACTTTCTGTCTCTGTTACTCTAGCAATGGTTTCGTTAGATGCCTTAACCACTTTTCTTAAATTATTTTGTACTTTTTGCACTTCTCCCTGTGTACGAAGATTCTCTGCTCTTGTTTCTTCTCTGTGCTGGAGCATAACCTGATATAGAACATCTAGGGTAATTTCAGGTGTCTCTGACCCCTCTAAGACAGTTTTTGATGTTCCAGGTAATGTAAATGTTAATGTAGAAGGAGAGTGGTGCGCATTACCATCTTGCATAGTGATAATTGAGTTTTCCTCATCCTCCCATTCTGGTCTAATTGGAGATTCTTCGACCTCCGAATCCTCTTCATTAACAACAAAGTCTTGCCCTAGATCGGATAGAGATTTTTCAGAATCGCTCAAGTCTCTGTCTCCATCTACACCATCAGAGTCTAAGGCTTGGGACAGGTCTGTCATTGAATAGAAATTTCCAGCGGAGTCAATAGACTCTGTATCTTCCACAGAAATCAGTGGAACTGAAGATTCTGGCACCCCATGTATTTTATTAGAGACTGGATTTATTTCAGCTATTAAATCTGCTGGCACAGTAGTTAATCCATTACTAGAACTTGTGGCTATCTGCAACTGTTTATCCTGCAAACTCCTTTGGTTATTCGCGTTTTTTTATGCTGATTGAAGTATTTTATCAAGTACAGGAGTCTTTTTAGTAAACATCCCAGGGATCTTAGGGATAGCACCAAGCCTACATCCCCCAGAGTTCAACATGATTGTATTTTGGTATAGCAGGAGCTGTAGGGGGGTCTGAAGGAGTAGTTTCAACCTCAACTATATGGGTATTCACAATATTTGCATTCTCAGTCAAAGCCCCCTTTGTCTGACCTGAGTCTTGTGCTGCAGCGGTGACTGCCCTCGTCTTCAGTTTTTGCGGTTTAGATACCGCTCCAGTAGTCGGGTTTTTTGGAGCCATTACAGCTGAAAACTCTCCCCTTCGTCTCCGGCGTAAATGGTAGGGAAGGCGTTGATTCAGAGTCGTGCGGTCGGATTATACTGACTCCTGCTGTTCTATCCGCATTCGCCGCTCTGACTGCTCCCGTTGTCCTCGACGATCCGTCTGTGAAACCGGTTGACTCACGTCAGGTGTTTGCAGTGAGAGCGAAGGCAGACTCGGCTGCAGCCACGCCAAACGAAGCGACCTTCGGTAGCACCTCCAGAGATCAAGCCTCATACCAGTCTCACTCCAGTCTCATTCCGTAAGTTAAATAGAACAAATCTTATCTTCAGTTCTTATCTCATGAAATAAAACGGTTCAGATGCAATTGGATAGTGATTTCGTAAGGTAGAGTTGAGCCGGACGAGAGCCCCGTTCTCAGTGCTGCTCACTCGGACGCCGATGCGTCCGCCATCTTGCCCCTGATCTGTCGGTCTCTGCAAGCAGTATGTGTGTCTCTGCTCATAATATTTCACTGTCTCTACAGACAAAAAAAGGCCATCTATATATATAAGCAAGACATAACATTAATTTCCTATTGTATGTAACATTATGATCATGTGCCTAAGATCACACTGTGAGTAAAGCTTGATTCACCCATCAGTGTGATCTTAGGTAGAGACACACATACTGTTTGCAGAGACAGACATGGTACATTATATGTAACATTCTGATCATGTGCCTAAGATCACACTGTGAGTGAAGCTTGATTCATCCATAAATGTGATCTTAGGCAGAGACACACATATTGTTTGCAGAGACAGACATGGTAGATTATATGTAACATTCTGATCATGTGCCTAAGATCACACTGTGAGTGAATCTTGATTCACCCATCAGTGTGACCTTAGGCACATGATCAGTATGATCTTACGCAAAGACACACATACTGTTTGCAGGGACAGACATGGTAGATTATATGTAACATTCTGATCATGTGCCGAAGATCACACTGTGAGTGAAGCTTGATTCACCCATCAGTGTGATCTTAGGCAGAGACACACATACTGTTTGCAGACACAGACATGGTACATTATATGTAACATTCTAATCATATGCCTAAGATCACACTGTGAGTGAAGCTTCATTCACCCATCAGTGTGATCTTAGGCAGAGACACACATACTGTTTGCAGACACAGACATGGTAGATTATATGTAACATTCTGATCATGTGCCTAAGATCACACTGTGAGTTGAGCTTGATTCACCCATCAGTGTGATCTTAGGCACATTATCAGTATGATCTGAAGCAGAGACACACATACTGTTTGCAGAGACAGACATGGTAGATTATATGTAACATTCTGATCTTGTGCCTAAGATCACACTGTGAGTAAAGCTTGATTCACCCATCAGTGTGATCTTAGGCAGAGACGCAAACACTGTTTGCAGAGACAGACATGGTATATTATATGTAATATTCTGACCATGTGCCTAAGATCACACTGTGAGTGAAGCTTAATTCACCCATCAGTGTGATCTTAGGCAGAGACACACATACTGTTTGCAGAGACAGACATGGTAGATTATATGTAACATTCTGATCATGTGCCTAAGATCACACTGTGAGTGAAGCTTGATTCACCCATCAGTGTGATCTTAGGCAGAGACACACATACTGTTTGCAGAGACAGACATGGTAGATTATATGTAACATTCTGATCATGTGCCTAAAATCAGACTGTGAGTTAAGCTTGATTCACCCATCAGTGTGATCTTAGGCAGAGCCACACATACTGTTGGCAGAGACAGGCATGGTAGATTATATGTAACATTCTGATCATGTGCCTAAGATCACACTTTATAAGACAGAAATGACACACAGAAAAAGACAGATTATGCACATGCAAAGTGACATGAGACACAGGCACAGAGTACCTTTTAACCTAAAAGAGACAAACTGTTAGAAGGCACAGGTGACATTATTGAACATTTTTAAAATGTAATTCTTTATTTCACACAGAAACTCATTGTGATCTTTGACAAAAATTTAAAAGCATACCTTTTTACCAGAAAACATTTTCTATAGTAAATTGTTTTTCACACAAAGCACAGCCCATTTCAATGACCACTACAAAGCAAAGCAGAAACCTAACTCTTTTCCAAAATACATTTCCAATATGCACCATACAATTTTTAAACAGCATTACAAAAAAAATGACACACAATGCAAGAATAAATAAGCACAATATGCTTCTTAATCTTCCCTACACTGCATACAGCAGTGTATGTTCAGTAAATGAATCATACATCAGATAACACACAGGCACAGAGTAAAGTGAGACACAAGCAAAGAATACTCTTTAAGCTAATTGAGGCAAACTGTTACAAGGCACAGGTGACATTATTGAAAAATGTGAAAATATTTTCTCTTATTTCAAACAGAAACTCAGTGTGATCCTTCACCGAAATTTAAAAAGCATACTTTTTTCCAGAAAATATTTTCCATATTAAATCGTTTTTGCCACAAAGCACAGCTCATTTAAATGACCACTACAGAAACAAAGCAGAAACCTAACTCATTTTCAAAATACATTTCCAATATGCACCATTCTATTTTTAAACAACATTATAAAAAAACATGACACAAAATGCAAGAATAAGGAAGGACAATATGTTTCTTAATCTTCTCCATAGTGCATACAGCACTCTATCTTTATTAAAAGAATCATTACTCACCGTTAAAAATGCTTTCAAAGATGTAGAACAGTGTCAGTCACACACAACAGATTTTCTTAAGCAGAATCTCTGAATAATTCTTCTTTCACTGGAGCCTCAGAATAATGGCACAGATTCTTTCTCATTTCAGACCCATATTCTTGTACATAACCAATCAAAATTCTTCCCACACAAATTCAAAACTAAACTGCACATTTTAATTGGTTGTACATTTGAACACTTTGAAACTCACATAATATTAACCCATCCCCCAAGTGCCTATTCACCCTGTTACCATGGTAACTCCCTCCTAACTCAGCACACAGTTGAGAAGTTCATCATACTATGTTGCAAAAGAATCCAGCAAGGGTGTTTGACCTCTCAATGAACTACCTAATCAAGCGCAATGTTTCCTTAAATGACTTTTTCTCAACCATTGAAATGACTTCTTTAAAAATAAAAAGCATGCACCCTAATTTTCAGTGGTGAATTTTAAGAAAGCCCCAATCATTTCTTGTTTTTCAAGTGCACTGAATATCAACCACTTTTTTTCATAATGAAACTGCCATTTCATTTCCACAACTCATCTGAATACAAGCACATCTACCTTCAAGATGCCAAAAGTCTGGTTTGTGGGTCATAGCTATGTCTTCTGGAGTGAAAAATTTGCAAGCAACAGAGGTATTTCCAACCTTACCTTACCAAATGTGGACATTGTGTGGATTGGACAGAGAGGATTAAGAAGTCACCAATTGATACCATTGATAAAATCCTTTATGCATCTTCCACACCCTGACCTCATAATTGTGCACTGTGGTGGAAATGACCTAGGCACTTTGACTGGGGTAGGTCTGGAAATACTTTTAAAGGACATCTTTGGGCAATTGATGTCACTTTTTCCAAAAACTGCCTTGTTATTTTCTAATATATGCCAAAGGCAAACATGGAACTGGTCCAACCAATTTTGTCCACAGATTTAGAAAGCAAGGACACTTGTAAATAAAACTGTTTCTGCTTTCCTCAGATACTATGGTATAGGTTCCATTTACCACAACAACTTGTGTTACAACATGCAAGGCATCTATAGGAGAGATGGTGTACACTTTACAGATGAGGGGAATAGAGTCTGCCTCTTGAATTTGAGACTCTGCATTGGTACCTAGTTGTAGGTACAAAAAACACCCACATAACACAACAGCTCTTTTCAGAGCTACGCTACCTCTAAGCACTCTAAATTATTTTTTTACTCTATTTTTTTACACTGTTTTTCCCCGTGGTGCGCTCAGGGTGCGCGTACTGGAGAGCGTACCTGGAAACGCATCCAGCGCTTACCCCATGAAAATATTTTTAAAAATAGTTTTTTCCCCTTCAGGGTCCTTCTAGGCCCTCCTCAAAAACCCTAGGGGGTCAGGGAGTGTCTACCCTGCCCCCTTTTAATCATTTGCCCCTTTTTTTTTCACCTCAGGTGTCTCAATTTTCCCAAGACACAAAATGGAGGACTCTCCGGACTGTTAAGAATATTGACAGACACCCGACAGCCAATCAGCTTTCTGCTCGCGCACTCTCGTAGCGCGCCGGGTGCGCTCCCCAGTACGCGTACCGGTGAGCGCTCGGAGCGCGCCTATAGATATATATGTGTTTTTGAAATTGCTTTTTATAAAAACCACTGGAGCAATTTTAAACAAATATGGAAAAGGCCCTACTACTTACCAGTGCCTATCATTTTGCCAACTTTGGTGAAATTCCTTTCAGCCGTTCAGGCTGTAGCCGTGTCTAAATGTCCTATGGAAAATTGCATGGGAAAAACACATTTGAAAGTATTGAAATTTAGAACCAATCAAAATATTACTTTCGTATTGAATTTGTGTGTGATGAAGTATGATTGGTTATGTATATATCTTAAATGAGAGGAAAACACGTGCATTTTGTGGTACTCCTGTCTGAGGTACTTTTGAGAAGTATTTTGCCTGCTCAATTTCTGGACTTTGAATTACACAGTACTTACTCTTCTACTTTTATAAAGGTGAGTAGTTAATTTGTAAGGGGAACTATGTTGTACACTTTAAGATAATTTGGAAAATGTATTCTGTTAGTTATTTACAGTCCTTCTGTTATAATTATGGATTAAGATAGGCTTCATCACATGCAGTGCTTTATATTTCTAGTTCCTGCCTGATACTATACACTGCCCAATTAATTTTAAAGAACTAAATACTTGATTAAGCTACTTTTATGTTCTGTATTACTAAAAACGATAAATGAAAGTGATTACTTTTTTCTGCAATTTACAGCAAGAAATTTGAAATTAAAATGAATCAGAATGAGGAGACCAAGGAAATTTCATTTGAAATTTCAACGACATTTATAGAAATTCAAAATGTCACAGATATCAACAGCACCATTTTATCACAAGGAGGAGATGACATAAATAATTTTTGGGATGAATCTCTTGACGAAGACTTAATCGAATGTTTGGATACAATAGAATCATCATGGCACACTTATAATGAAGACATTCCTGATCATATGATTGAAGAAGAAATTCCAGATGAGGACATGCTACAAGTTCTATTAAAATATGAAAATTCTGAACAATAAAATAATATTTACAAATTAAAAATTAGTTGACATATTCATTTTTATTTCTAATTTATGAGGTAGTAGCGAAGTAATTGTATTGAAGTGAATTTTAGACTATGCACTGGTACCTACTTGCAGGTACTTAAATCACCCACATAAGACAACAGCTCTTTTTAGAGCTACCCTACCTCTAAGCAATCCAAATTCGTATTTTACACTATTTTCTTTCAATGTTTTTCTCTGTGGTACGCTCTGGGTGCGCATACCGGTGAGCGTGCATATGAACGCACACAGCGCTTACCCCGCGAAAATTGCAAAAAAAAAAAAGTTTTTTTGCCCTTCAGGGTCCTTCTAGGCCCCCCTCAGAAAACCTAGGGCGGTCAGGGGGTGTGTACCCTGCCCCCTCTTAATCATTTCCCCCTTTTTTTTGTCACCTCACAAGATGGCGGACTCTCCGGACTGTTTAGAATGTCGACAGCCAATCAGCTTTCCGCTCGCGCACTCCCGTAGCGTGCCGGGTGCGCTCCCCAGTACGCGTACCGATGAGCGCTGGGAGCGCGCCTATAGATATATATGTGTTTTTTTTAAGTTAATTTAAAAAAAAAAAACACTGGAGCAATTTTCACTAAATATAGCAAAGGCACATCTGCGTACCAGTCCCTACAATTTTGCAAAGTTTGGCGTAATTCTGTTCAGCGGTTCGGGCTGTAGACGTGTCAGAACGTCCTATGGAAATTAACATTGGGAAAAACACGTTTTGGGACCACCCTTTTTTTTCAGCCCTCACTTCACGAATCCCCCCAAAACTTTCAGGGAAGGAGCGGAGCGGAGCTGGCCTAAATTTTGGAAAATTACACGCAAATTCCTCAACCGGCGCCAGAGTTATTCCCAATAGAATGTTGCGGATTTCCTATGGTAGCTAGGTCCTAACTATAACTACCTACTGGCGACCGCCAGTAGGTAATATATATATATATATATATATATATATATATAAATTAAAACATTAAACTATTAAAACATCTTTAAACTTAAATTTTCCACCACAGTCAGTGCAACAGTAGGGAAAGTGTTGGATAGTGAAGGGGTAACAATTACTATTCCCACTCCTGTGAGTTCAACAGAAGAGAAAGTGTTAGATAGCACAGGAGTAAAACTTACTATTCCCAAACCAGTGAGTGCAACAGTAGGGAAAGTGTTGGATAGAGAAGGGATAAAATGTACTATTCCCACTACAGTAAGTGCAACATTAGGGAAAGTGTTGGATAGTGGAGGGGTAAAAAAAACTATTACCACTCCAGTGAGTGCATAGCAAAGGGGAACAATTAATATTCCCAATCCAGTCAGTTCAAAATTTAAAAGAAACAAAATATTAACAACAGCAAAGAAATATTTAGAAAACAAAAGAAATTAAAAAATTCTAAAATTAAAATACTAATATATTTAATATTCAAAATAAAAAATAAAACATAATATAATGTTAAATACATATGACAAATAGCTACAATTATTACATTACATAAACAAAAAAATATTTTCCAAACAACGAAAATATTTATAATTAGAAAATATTTATTAGCAAAAAAATTAATTATTACATATATTTAGCTTTTTTTTATTTCCTACCCAATCACACCACACAATTCCCAGCCCACATCTAATATTTTTAAGTACTTCCATAATTAACATAATTAATTACAAATTTTTAAACATAAATATTAATTATCTTCCCACACTTTACCCCTATAATCCCCACAACCCACAGCTAAAATTAAACTGTAAACACATTAATTACACAATTAAAACTCATTTTCAATAAAAAAACTAATAGTATTAAGCAACTAATTATGAAGTAAGTAAAATTAATTTACTCTCCTCCCCTTACCCCTATAAATGTAAAACCCACAAACACAAAAAATAAACAATTACAGTAATTAAATATCAATTAGTTAATTAATATAATGATCAACCAATTATTAATCAATTAAACATAAATTACTTCCCACCCTTTACCCTTATAAACCCCACAACCACACAATTAAAATTAATTAGGAATTAGGAACGTAGAAGCTATAAAAAGCACATCATAAATGAAAAATCCACCTTCTTCTATGGTGCACTCAACAATGCTAAAATTCGACTAAAACAACTCTTCAACATCATCAGAACACAAACATCCAAACCATCACCTTCCACAATTCCAGCCTCAGAAGACCTATGTAACAAATTTGCCAATTTCTTCAATGAAAAAATATCAAAGATTGAGCTCTAACTTAAGGATCACCTCAGTCCTCCCAACGGAAACCCACTACTCGACAAAGATGTCATGTTCCCACTCAGGCATTCCACAAATAACTGGGGAACATTCAAACCCGTCACTGAAACTGAAATTATTGAACTGACTACCTGGTCCAAGCCTTTATCACACATTGAGGACCCTCTCCCCAATCAATTGGCTAAAAATCTCAAACTCTCTCTAGCGGCACGCTGGTCAGTGATCGTAAATAGTTGCCTGGAAACAGGAACCATACCTGACTTCCTCAAAAATGGTCAGGTAACACCATTACTGAAAAAAGCAGGCGCTGACCCGAACAAACTCAACAATTTCAGACCGGTCTCCAATCTCCCATTCCTAGCATAACTACTAGAAAAATGTGTTCTCTGCCAACTTTCCCATCACCTGGACAACAACGATCTCCCGGACCCTCACCAATCGGGCTTTAGAAAAGGATGCAGCACTGAGACTGCCATCGTGAATGTCATTGACGACATCCACAAAGCACTGGGCTCGGACCAATGTTGTCTACTTATACTCCTAGACCTTTCGGCGGCCTTTGATACGGTCGACCACAACTTACTCACCAACGTACTCCGAGAAAGGGTGGGAGCAGAAGGGGTGGTCTTACAATGTTTCACCTCCTTCCTGCAAAACCACTCTCAAAGAATAAAAATCTGAAACTTCGCGTCCGACCTACACCGCATAACCGGAGACATTCCCCACTCGCTCCGGTGCCTACTCGATTCACGGGTTCACACTCTGCGACTCTGGGCAATAGCTTGCTTAATCTCCACAACGGCCCCTCGCGGTGGGATGCCTGGCTTTCAACTTGCGGATACCCTGCCAGGGTTATCTCACAGGGGAATACCAGGACGGGTTCCCTAAGCAAGCGATTAGAAACCGCTCGGTGATTTGCGCTATATAAATTCCTGTACATTTACATTTACATTTACATTTACATTTACAAGGCTCACTTCTCTCACCAGCACTGTTCAACATTTACATGGAGCCACTCACTATCATCCTCAAAAAAGCCAACATTCCATTCCATCTCTAAGCCGACGACACCCAGATCTACCTCGAAACCTCTTCCATAGCAGACATACAAAGACTCAATGTCACCCTAATAGAAGTCCAAAAATGGCTATCCCATAACCATCTGAAACTCAACCAAGTTAAAACGGAAATCCTCCTCATAGCCAACAAAGAGCAGACACCCCGAATCATGGAATGATTAAAGTCTATTGATGCTCTCAACAGCACTCTCATCTGGGAATACTCCGTGAAGTCACTGGGAATAACTTTAGACCCCAACCTTGACATGGTCAAACACATCAAGAACACTGCAAGATGTGCCTTCTTCAACTTAAAACTACTAAACAAAATTGAACCCTTCATCCCTCCAAAAGACTTCAAGCAAGTCACGCAATCCCTTGTGCTATCCAGATTAGACCATGGGAACGCCGCCCTCACAGGCACGGCTAAGCTGCACCTTGCTCCTCTTAGAGCTACCCTAAATGCAGCAGCCAGAATGGTGACGGGAGTGAAGAAATATGAACACATCTCCCCCGCTCTCAAAGAGGTCAACTGGCTCCCAATTGAATTGCGTGCTAACTTCAGAACGGCCTGTCTCACCCACAAAGCTCTGCACACTGGCAAACCCACCTATCTAGCCGCCAAACTCAACAAAGCAGGTCAGACTAGAAATCTTAGGAGCACCAACACTATGCTACTCATCCCCCCTAAAACCCGTAAACAAAAGACCTTATCTCGGTCTTTCTCTGGAAATGTTCCCAGAATTTGGAATGCCATCCCCATTCGTGTCAGGACAAACCCCTCCTTCAAAGAATTCAAAAGCCAGTTCAAAGTGCTCCTCCTCAATTGAGCTCTCACAAGATGACAATGGTCATACAAAGGCAGATCCGCCACTAACTGAGGATCTAGTCACTACGATAAGACCAACTTCTTACAGCATCTCAGTCTTGCCCGCAATATTACCTCCTCCATGATTACTCTGCATTCGTTTGCAACAGGACTTTTACTGATATACGACCCATCATTGAACAATGTGTTTACTGTCCCACTCTTTGCTTACTCAACTGTTATTCGATAAATGCTGTAAAGCGCTCCGATGCATCCGGGTCTGGCCATCGCTATATAAAACTTCAAAATAAATAAAATGAAATAAATTACATAATTTCCATATTTAATTTTCAATTAAATAATCAATTAATATTAATTACCAACTATTTATTAATTAAACATAAATTACTTCCCACCCTTTACCCCTATAAACCTCACAACCCGGACCTAAAACTAATTACACAATTCTCATAATTATTTTTCAATTAAATAGTTGATATTAAGTAAGAAATAATTTTAATTAATCAAAAATAAACTACTTCCCACAATTTACCCCTATAAACCCCGCTGCCCACACCTAAAATAATCACAATCACAGAATTTCCATATTTATTTCCAATTAATTAGTTATTATTAATTAACAACTTATTATTAATAAATTAAGAATAAATCACTTCCCACCCTTTACTCCTATAAACCCCACATCCCCCATCTAATAAAATCACACAATTAACATAATTAATTACCAATTAATTAATCTTAATGAACAACCAATCAATAGTTAATTAATAATACATTTCTTCCCATGATTAACACTATAAAATCCCAATTAAATAAATAATAATACATAAAAAATAATCTTTAATTTATTATACCTCAATTACTTGCCGCCCTATTCCCCTATAAGCCCATCACCCTGCTACGGAACTAAAAAATGCAACATTTAATTAAAATAAAATAGATAATTACTAAAAATGAAAGACATATTTTAAAAAACATTAACAATTCTTTGTACAAAAACATACATCACATACATTTAAAATATATACTAAAAAACAACACTAATTAAAAAATCGATATTTTAAACAACTAAATTTTTACAAACGATATTAATGACTTCTATATTTTTTTATTCGATACTACAAACCTTGAAATCGATAATCTTGACAAAGATATTCTTGCACTCAATATTTAAACTCCACGATATTTCCAACTAGATATTCATGTAGTTCGAATTATTTGACCTTGTAAAAAACATGAGAAAAGAACAGCACTAGAAACTGACTCACACAAGAAAAAGCTGCAACAAGGAACCGGTGAAAAGCAGAAAGCCAACAGGATAGAGAAACTTAGAGAAAGCAGTGAGTTATTTTGAGGGACTTCCTCAGAATTATTATCACTGTGCAGGGCATTCCCGGCTCCTTGAAGATTCATTTGCACTGTTTGGAACAGCAATACGCCAGGAATAATTGGTATCTCACTTTCTCATCTAGGTCACACACTGTGCACGTGTTCACTAGTTCATGTAGCCTTGCATGGAACCTGACTGTGGATTAATTTAGTTTGTGCTGCGAGCGGCATAAAATAAAGCTCACAGAATTGCTCATGACTTGCAGAGCCAAGTATGAATTTCGAGGGACTATGTGGAAAAAGTCACGTGGATCCTTTTTCTAGTTTGAGGAATATTTAGTGAAGTTCATTCATTTCATTGCACCATCAAATTCCTTCATCACCAATAGGAAGTCATTCAATTGCACCATAGAGAGCCTCCATTTAAGAGGGTATGAGGTCAAAAGATATGAGGGAATAAGGCAGTGCTTAACATGTGAAAGAAACAAGTACACAGCCCTTGTCAGGATGCCTCTCCAACTTGCATCACCCAGTTCCCTTGCTGGCACCGCCAATGTCACAACTACTTACCATCACACCCTACAAGTGTGACAATTCAGTCTATTCCAGCCCTCCAAGATTATAAAAATGGCTTGGGCAGTAGTTGTTAAGTCATTTTGAATGCATATTGAATCAATATACATCTGTTTTGTGCTCATGTCTAAATTAGACAGAGAGCACCACCATGTGGCAGGCTGCCATAAGAGCCGGTGTTGACAACTAAGGGGCTCATTAGTATGGCGGGCGGACATACCCCGGGAAATGGGACTGCCCGCAATGCTTGCGGCGGTCCCGCACATCCCATTAGAATGCGCCCGCCACACTGGCGGGTTCATCCCGCATTTCTGACATTGCGGCCTTGATGCCAGAAATGCAAGTTGTGCATTTGACAGTACAACATGACAGGCACCGCGCTGTGTCTGCCACGTTGTACAGTCAAATGTAGGGGTTACCATATGTACCCCCCCATGTGCACCCAGCACCCCCCAGAATACCTGGGGGCCCGCTATGAGCCCCCAATGCTGGGAACGGCATGCCTTTCTGTAGCGGCGTTGCAGCCACCGAAAGGCATGTCTCTGCATGTATGCTAATATGAATAACAGTGTCTCCCAGACACCGCCACCATGTTAACAGCTGTTGACCGGGCGGAAAACCAGTGGACGGTCTTTCCGTCTGCCAGGGTCCCGCCGCCATGGTAATGTAGTGGGGGAAATTTACATGCAGGTGGTGGATTTTGGCGGGCGGATCGCCACCCCCATACGGGCGTGGCGCTCCGCCTGCTATCTTAATGACTCCCTCCGTGCCGGTGCCGAGCACAGGAAACCACAGGCTCAAATTAAGCACTGGGTGATAGAGCACTGGAAGAATGCACCAATGGAGAACTGTGGTTAGCTTTGGCCAGATGATCGGAAATATTTTTATATCATTACCACCACAACATTCATCTCTATTTAAAGGTCTATGGATTCTGGTAGGGGGCACTGGGGCACTTGAAATTTGAAATGCATGCAAGGCAATCCCAAATTAAGTTGAAACTCAGGATTTCAGCCCCAGACTCCCGCTAATGTGCTGGACCACCCCTTTTATTGTTATAATGCCATCACATCTGATATACTGGGTGTGTGCACTGTGACTTGTGAGCGATGACTAGGCGCTAACTATAGCACTCTTGCCACCATGATGGGTACGGATACAGCAGTACACAAGTCCCCTGGAAAACCATTGGAAAATGACTGCACTGTCTGCGGAGACTATGATTACCCACTGACCGCCCAAGCACCAGAAGAGAAGGCCTCCAAAGGTATACCAGCTAAGCTCGAAGCTAAGCATATTTGGTGCATCTCTAATGGTAGGCAAAGATGTTCAAAGTATCTATAAAATATTAATATATGTGAATGTGGGAAGAGCTTCTAGTGTTTCTTTTTAATTTCCCTACCTGACATGTGCTGTGATTAAAGGGCGTACGATGCAGCCTTATTTATGAAATATTAGCCCATTCACAAAGCATCAGAGTCAAATGAATTACCGGTGCCTGACATGTGACATCATATCTAAGCATCTAATGATTACCTATAAAAGGAAGTTTGATTGAAATATGTTATTTGTTGCATCTATTAAAAAGAAATAGTACCACCGCTCGTAATTTACTGGCAAGATATATTTAAACAAACAGGCCAGGGCGAGCACGTTTTCTTTTTATTTTTTTTAATCACATCTCAGCCTAGCTATTTTTAATGAACCATCTACAAAAGCCCTCAGTTTCAAATTACACTCTTAGCATACACTGTATATGAAATGGTTGTGTTTTTGCTTTCAAAATTTTAATGAATATTGTTAAGAAATTTTTGTGAACTGACTTAAGCCTTAATTACTAAATATGTATAGACCTTAAACGAGACAAAAGCAGTTGTGTGACATATATTCTGTTTGAAAAGTTTAAAACTGAATGGCGAAGCATTTACAAGTAAATATCAATTTAAAAGCAGCGTATAAAACCAGGATAGTCAAGAAAGAAAGTGATCCCTGTCATGCAAAAGATAAACAGCGACAGAGCACAGGGCAATACTATTTATAACATCGAAGAGGGTGTATGAGTAATTAGATGAGAACTAATTCACAAACTACTTTCAACCAATGATTTGTTACACAAGCTAAGCAGCCTATCGGTGCAAGCGTTTTCATATTTACATGTTGCGTCTTGTCTCTCTTGTCAAATCCAAGGTTTCCTCCGCACATTGCCAGCACCGTTGCTCTTTACGTCAACCTTACAGATGGCGATTGCCTTACAAATGGACTGGCCCATTGATGCTGGTTACACTGATTCTTACGTCACCCATGTTCGCAGACGCAGATGAGGATTTCATTATAAATAAGGCTCCCTGTTTTCCGTTTTTACGGATTTTTACAGATAAATACAGACAGAATACAATGTGTTTTCTGTCTGCATTTATTTTTAAAAGTTGATAAATACAGAAAATGTTTGCTTCTTTTAAGTAATTCTCTGTGTAGTCTTTCACGAATTATAGGCCAGCAGCTGAGCAGATGGACAGTAAGGGAAATTAAAAAACGTGATGACATTTTTTTAAATAACAGAATATGTCACATAGATATATGGTTTTCTAATATTTACCATTGGATGCACTGTTATGCAATATTTGGCAGCTTAAATAGCTAAAAAACGACAGACATCATAGTATGAGTGCGTTTCTATCAGTTAAATAGATAAGGAAATGTACAGTTTTACAACTTCTTATATACGAAAAACCAAAATAAATATGGATAAATACAGATAAAATGGGCAAAAAATAAATATGGATAAATACAGACGGAAATGGCCCAAAAATAAATACCATGAAACCGGTTCATAAATAATACAAGTGATTGGCCGTAATAGCACTCAGGAATGATTCCCCTAGCTAATGATATAACACCATATGGCAAGTCTTTGTTGGGTTAAATGTCCTTCACCTGCAAGCCACTTGTGTCTACCCTGGCTCACAGGTGGATGTAGGGTGAAGTCAGTACAGGGGTCTCCTATGGGAAGCCTTCGCTGTCATGGCACTTCAATGGTGCTGTTTCACTGTTGGTCACAGTGGACTGGGATGACAAAGAACAAGAGGGTTCACTCCTACCCCCTGAAGGATCACACACTGAATTTCCTGCTCCTGTAGTCCTACGAGTCCAACACTGCACAGATCTTCTACAGTCCCTCAGTGTTCTTCCCCTTGCTTTGCGCGGGGCCGATTGTGCATTATGGCTGTATCAGAGATGCTTCTGTGCACAGGACACGTTGCTAATGACTGCATGCAGCTTTGCCATCTCTCCCACGTCCTCCTGAAGCTGCACTCAGCTGTGTACTGCTCGCCTTTTCTTGATTCTGTTTGGGATCTTTAGCAGCTCATGTTTCTGCATCAGTTCATCCTGCGACAGGCAAGGCAAGTGGTGGCAAAGGCCTACGCAGTGCAGCATGCAGTACAGACACACAGAACAATCAGTGTCTGCCGGCCAGTGGTCACGTGAAAGCCTGGCCCATTTCTTCATACCCTCGGGCTGAGCCCTGCCACGAGGGGTGTCTGTCGTTACATAGCATCGAAGATGTCCGGTGGCTATCTACATCCCTCCCTTCTTTTAGTTAAGAACAGAAGAGCAGAAAAGGGAAAGCAGAAGAGGAAAACAGAAAAGGAAAAACAAACAAATGGTGCATTGGCTGATCGGCACATAAAGTCTCTCACTCTCTAGCTTGGCACTGGGATGGCTGCAGCAGATAGCGTTGACTTCTTGGCTCCCCCACTGGATTGGCATTGGACATGCTCCCCGAGGATCTCCCGGGTGTCTCTGGGCGTAATCCCTCTCTCCTGCTGTCTGCTGGCATCACCACTTCCATCGGCTGTACAGTGGGTGCTTTACTCTGGCTGCCCGCAGTGGCTGGCACATCATCGTAATGCTCTGGTCCACGTTCTTCTCCTCGGTAGGGGCATGCCTGGGTGGTGTTGGCATGCAAGGCCTTGAATCAGGACATGTTCCTCACCACCATATGCCGGCTGAGCTGGGCTGTAATCATGGTGCCATCCACTTGAGTCACTGTCCACACCTCAGGCTCATGTGGAATGCAAAACTTCCATCCTGGGTGGTGATCCTTCAGCATCACTCGGGCCCCTACACGCAGTGTCAGAGTCCTTGCTCTCCGATCCTTGGTGGCCTTCTCGTTGGTTGCTTGCCACTTCTATTGGACCCTTTCTACATCCATGCTGGGCTGTACCCACTAAGAGTCTTCTGGGATAATGTCCTGCGTGGTTCCTTGAGCAGCAGCAAGGCGGTAGCACACACTGCCGTGGATTGGGGTGTTTGTCAGTACGCCAGTAGGAATTGGTGCAGGCATACTTCGGCATCCTAGTGTTGATCCACACCGATCCGGAGGGCTCTGTTTAGTGTCCTCATTAGGTTGGGGCCATTGGGGAGTGATCAGACGGTGTTTGATGGCCCTTTGCGCCAGAAAGTCGTGGAAGTCCTGCACTGGAACGGTGGCCCATTGTCGAACTTGACCTCTTCTGGGAGCCCAAACAGTACAAAGGTCTTTTCCAATATGAGCTTGACATGGACAAACACAGTGGACGGCATGAGCCTCCCACTCTAGTTGAGCATAGCAGGTCTCCATCTAAGATAGAGCTCAACTGGAAAACACAACCAGGACACAGAGAAATAGACTTCTTGAGTACTCTAACAAAACGCTCAACCATTCCGTTACTTTCTGGATGGTACAAGGCACAGCGCTTATGCTTAATAGAGCATTTACTTAGGTAATCTTCCATTTCTCTGGATACAAATTGAACACCATTGTCCATGAGTAAAAAACCAGGAAGACCCTCTCTTGCAAAGACTTCCTTTAAAAACTTTATAGCATTTCTGGTATCAATAGTTTTGATTATTTTTTTTCTGGCCACCTAGAGAATATAAGCACGAAGATATATCGATCTCCCTCATTGCTTTTTACTGGTCCTAAAATGTCAAGTGCTAGCTCCTCCCAAGTCCCTTTAGGTTTTTCTCTCATAACCATAGGTTGTACTCTCAGTTTTAAAGATTTTTCTCTCAACGTACAAGGAATGCATTCTCTCACCAGACGCTCAATTTCCATGTCCATCCCAGCCCACCAGTAATTTTGCCTGATTCTTTCCCTCGTTTTTGAGATGCCCTGATGTCCCTGATGTGCCAGATCAATAAGTTCTTTACGAAAACAGGTTGGTGGAATCAACCTAGTACCTCTAAAAATCATGCCATCAGATCTGGAAATCTCATGCCTAACATTCCAATATTTTTCAGAGACACCTTGTTTCTTTTTCTACCACCATTCTCAACAAAAGAACCTATCTCTCGGAGTTCTTGATCACATTCACACTCATCACGCCAATTTTTCTCTTTAATCCCATTGCTCTCAATTACACAAACCCATTCTAGCTCATCCACATCTTGGGTTTCATTTCCTCAAACATGAGGTGTAACCAACCTGGACAGCGCACCAGCTGTGCAATTGCGTATTCCAGGCAAATACTCCACTTTGAAATCATACCCTTGGAGATCAGTCCCCCACCTAGAAATCCTACTGGAGATTGCGTCAATACCTTTTCTATTAAATACTTCAACTAACGGTTTATGGTCTGTGCGAACAATAAATCTAGTCCTCCATAACAGGTTTTTTAATTTTTTTGTGGTCCTAGAGAGGAAAATAGTCACTTTGGTTTCTCTATTGCTCTCAGCCCTTTCAAACTTGCGTCAGTTACAAGACAGGTCTTACCTTCAGGATCAAAACTTCTAAGCTTGGGAGCATCCTTAAGTAAGCTTTTAATTTTTGATAAACTCTCTTTCGCACTCTTGACTCCAAACAAAATTTACACCTTTACAAAGAAGAGTATGCATGTTGATTCATCTTTCCGCAAACCCCTTAACGAACTTGCTGTAACACTCAGCCATTCCTAAGAATTTCATCAAATCATCTTTATTATCAGGCGAAGCTAAGCTATCAATAGAATCAACCAATTCACGCTTAGGTTCCACACCTTTCCCTGAGATGGAGTGTCCAGGATAATCAATGGACGATCTCCAAAACTTGCACTTCTCCAATCTAACAGTAAAATTATGTAGATTAAACATTTCCAAACCTTCTTTAAGCCTTTGATCATGCTCATCATTATCCTTTTCAAATATCAGGACGTTGTCTTGGTAAATTTTCACTGCTTTCTGATCTTTCAAGACTCTCTCTAATGCTCTCTGAAAAACAGAGGCCGCAGAGACCAGTCCGAAAGGCAACCGTTTAAATCTAAAAGTACCAAACGGCGTTATGAAGGATGTATAATCCCTTGATTCTTCATCAAGCATGGTTTGATGATACGCCGATTTTAAATCGACCGTCGAGAATACATTGGCCCCTTCCAATAACATGAGCATCTCTAAAATCTTGGGAAGCTGGTAATTATCTACAATAACTTGCTTGTTCAACTCTCTGAGATCAATGCAGAGATGAAGGGACCCATCAGATTTGCATGCAGCCACGTCCGGAGCCAACCACTGAGTTCCCTCAATTTCTTCAATGATGCCATTTGATTTTAATTTTTCTAATTGTTCTTGTATTTCTTCTCTCACGGAGGGTTTAACCCCTCTCACCTTACTCGCAGAGGGAATAGCTCCAGAAATCAACTTAATCTTATGGGAGTAGTCTTTTAAACATCCTAGTTCATGACAAAAAACTTTTGGGAATGATTTTTTAAGACTCGAGATGAACTCATCACTACACTCTCGTGAGTCAATCTCATTGATGGCAAAATTCTCCTTTAGAATAATCGGTGGATCACTGTTGGGATCCAACATTACTCCCAACTCTCCTTGATGCACCCAACTCAAAATACTATCACCTTTGAGAGACACATATATCTTTCCAGAGACATATCTCCCTTTATACTCAATAAGTCCAATGAAGTACCCCATGAGTTTTATCGGTTCCCCACCATTGGCATAATGATTTATTTCAGCCCTGTAAAGTTTAACTTTGTCTTTCAAAAAGTTAATGAAAAACTTTTTTGAAATAATAGTAATCTTCGCACCTGAATCGAAAAATACTCTTGTGCTACAATGTTCCACAAGTATTTCATCAAAGGGTCCTTTTTTCACTCGAAATTTGTGAAACTATTTGTCCACAGTCACAATCAGAATCTGAAGATTTTTCATTTTCCTCGGTTTTAGATACCATGTTAACCTTTTTCTTAAAACCAATATTTTTTACAGATACCACACTTTGCCTTTAGAGCAGGACACCTTTTGTCATTTGTACAGTGATTGGGTTTACAGCATCTAAAACACTTAAAATGTAACTCTGATTTTTTTGAAGACCCTTTTCCCACATCAGATGTTCTATCTTTAGTTTCACTTTTCCCCTTTACAATTGCTCTTGCTTTAGGATGAACCTTAACCTCATGAACAGACTCACTTTTATTTTCTTGTTTAGAAATGACTACAACACACTTAAGGGAATGTTCGATTTGCTTAGCGATGTTTACCACCTCATCAAGTGAAGGTTCATCCCTTTGCCAAATATCATCTCTCACCTTCTGTATGTTGCAGCCCAACATAAACTGATCTCTTATTCTCTCTTCTAAGAGTGAACCAAATTTGCAAGAGGACCCTAATTTCCTGAGGGCAGTAAAATAATTTTCAATTGATTCACCCTCATTCTGGCTGTGCCTCCCAAAGTGATAACGTTCCAGTATTGTACTGACCTTTGGGAGATAGTGTCTATATAATTTTAATATACAGCTCTCATACACATTTAATGATGCATCATCAATTTCAGGCAAATGGTCGAAAACCTCTTGACCTTCGGATCCTAGGCAGTGCAGTAAAAGTACAGTCCTCCTTTCAGCACTTAAGTTTGTCCCACATACTTTAGCATAGAGCTCGAACACCTTCTTCCATTTCTGCCACCTAATGGGTGGATCACCAGAATCAGAAAGGAAGAAAGGCGGCGTAGCTACATTCTGCATGATGAAGATATGTGACAACATTTATAATAAAGTAAAAATAGGTTATGGTAAACACCCTAGAATGATGTACAAAATATGTCTCAGGAAGATTCAAAAAGATTAGAGAGAGTAAAAGATAATAACGTTAAAATAAATGACATAAATGTGGTAAGCAAATGTCATCAATGTGGAAATAATTAAGAAAACATCATGTGGGCTGTTGAAAACACCTTCGATAACTTGTAGGAGTAACTATGTGATTGTATGTTACAGCATGAATGAAAACATAAAACCTCACCTCAAAGTTAATTCAAACGATAAAAACACACTCACCCGAAGGTTGCTCCAAACAAATAGAAGTAGGCTGAAAGAACGGAAACGTAATATAAATGGTTAAACAAACCTACACACTTAAATGTATATATTGAAATACAACAATAGTTATCGTTTCCGAACTTAAATGGGTGATGCACAGTACTTTCTCCCGATTTTGAAATAAAATCAAGATGGCCGCCACGCTGCATGAGAGGTCGCGTAGCATGGTGACATCACAAATCTATGGTGCCTCAGAGGAACAGGTTGGCGTTGGCCTTGCTGTACAGAGAAGAGCTTCGGTAAAGACGATGGCGAAAGCAGACAGTCTGCTATGTGAAGATTCTCGGGTGGCCTCACGAATCAAGGAGATGGCGGTGAGTTGATTTTCATAAGCATAAGCAAACTCGTAACCGCCATCAAGGAGAAACTGTCAATGAAGATGTCAATCACCCTAATGTTCTTTCAAACCTCACAGCCCAGAATCAAGAACAGAGCATCCAAGCGAAGCAAAGTTTATAAAAGTTTAAATGAAATTATCGTATTTCCTTAGAAACTTATTTCCAACAAAAAAAACTATTAATGTGGTAGGTTGAGAAAGTTTTTATGAAATTTCAACGTGAGAAGTTGCCATACAGAAATGGGTTTCAGCAAATTCCTCATACAGTAGCCCTGTAGAGTTTCCGTAACGAGTCAGAGCTGAAGCCACACACATTTCAAGAAATCAGTTACCCCTCATTATGTGAGCATATATTTAAGAATTCGCTCCCAACATGGGGGTTGATTCCGATTCGGGGAAAAACGCTCCGAATAGCCGTTCGGAGCGTTTTTCCAGTACGAATCGTACCCTGCAACGTCCCGCGTACGTACGTCAAAGTACGATTCGTACCAGGAGCTGGACTCGTCTCCGTCCCCCCATGTACGCTGGGTGTACGGGGCATACCCCTGCGATCATGGGGGGTACGCACCGTACCCCATGTACGCTGGGTGTACGGGGCGTACCCCTGCGATCATGGGGGGTACGCACCGTACGGTGTGTATGTGATTGTGCGCTTTTCCATACGAATCGCCCTTACCTGATGTGGACCGTACGGATCGCGTCCTGATGCCCCGGTCCGGATCGTACTCGTCGGGTCATACGGCATGTGTACGAGTCGTACGGAGAGGGCTCTGGATACGATTCATACGGACGTTTTTTTTACCGGATCGAAATCGACCCCAAAATGCCCAGAGTACATAGCCCACATCGTAATCTCCCAACCCAATGAATAACCAAATGAGTGAGGGCGAGATATGTGGCGAATATTATTGATTTCTTAAGATTTAGTAACATTGACAATGTCAATATAATAATTAGCAACACTCACAAGAAAGTGGAGATTCAAGATTGTATCTTCTGAGCCCTTTGAAGATAAATTAAATTTTTTCCAGCAAATCTTGAGCTTGATGTTGAGATTTTCTTCTTAGAAAGCGTCCTTCTCTCGTAAAATAAATTGTTCTTTAAAGTGAATATTGCCAACATGTAGTCCATCCCATCCACGTTGCCAGTGAAGAATCCAGTAAAATCAAGAAAAGAGGTAAAAAGTTTAAATAAGCTTTAATTATTGAGATGAAAGAAAATCTCATCCATCAAGACTGAACAGTCAGGTGCAACTGACTTTTCAGCATTCACAGAATTCTATCACCAAGGTGAAGCTCAATGGAGCTACTCATAAGAAAACAACAACACTTCGAAATGGCCCTACATCTATGTACATTCTAACATCTATGTACATACTATGAAGTGAAAAAGACATTATTACAGTTGTCGTCTGCATCTGTGGTGCTTCTGATGTCTTCTTGTGTGATTGCGACTGGGCAAGCGTTGGCTTCCACCATATTTATGAAGCATTCGGTGTGCTCTTCATCTGCAGTGGGTCCCTCTACGTTGCCTGGGGATGGGTGCCTTAATAGGAATTCAACCGGGTTGTCGGCCCCTAGTCTGTAGACCAATTGAAACGAGTATGCCTGGTGCTGGATGGTCCATCTCTCTATTCTTTGTAGTGCGAGGCAAGACAACCCATTGAACAGGTGTAGCAGTGGCTTATGGTCTGTCACCACATGAAACTGATGGCTGCAGCGGTATAAGTGGCAGTGTGGGCACACCCACCTGATGGCCAGGGCCACCCACTCTATTTGAGCATAGCAGGTCTCCATCTGAGATACGCTCAACTGGAAAACACGACCGGGACACAGGTCCCCTTGGTGTTCTCTTGTAGGAGGACTGCCCGAACCCTATGGAGCTGGCGTCCACGACTACTTCTGTTTTCTTCTTGGGATGGAAGTATACCATGGTTGCTTGGCTCAGTAGTACCTTCTTGATGCTGTTGAATGAAGTTTCCTCTCTGGGGCCCCATGCTCAGGGCACACTGGTCTTCGTGAGCTGACCAGGGGTTCTGACAGCATGGACATGCCAGGGATAAACCTCCCAGAGTATGTTACCATGCCAAAGAAACTCTGTATCTCTGTCAGGTTCTGGGGAACCAGGGCATTTTGTATTGCACCCAACTTACGTGGATCGACACAGAGCGCCTCTCATGAAAAGACGTAGCCGAAGAACTCGATCGATCCCTGGTAAAATGAGCATTTCTTCCGGGGTAACATATGTCCGCAGTCTGCCTGGTGTTGTAGGGTGGCTCGCAGCCGAACGTGATGCTCCTCCAAGCTCTGGGAATATATCAGGATGTCGTCGCTCAAGTTGATTATGCCTATCAGGCCCGAGAATGTTTCCTTGATTGCGTTTTAGAACACCTCAGCCACTAAGGAGACACCAAGTGTATCTCCGGAGGCCCACGTGCATGGAGAAGGTTGTAATGTAGCGACTTTCCGAAGCCAGTTCCACCTGATAGTATCCAGAGTTAAGGTCTAGTTTGGAGAACCACTGGACGCCATTTAAGTCTGCTATGATGTCTTCCATCGTCGGGGTCACATGCCTTTCTCTCTGGATAGCCCGGTTGGGGGGCTTCATGTCTACGCATGGCTGGATAGCCCCCGGCTGTTTGGGCTTCGGTGCTATCACCAGTGGGGAAACCCAGAGAGTGGGCGAGACACCGTCTCAATGACACCCTGATTTTCTAGGTCCTGTAGCTCCTTCTCTATGAGGGAGCAAAGGTGAAATGGAACACACCTGTATCTGAGCGCTGTTGACTTGACAGTGTTGTCCATGGGACGTTTCACTTGGTGGCCCTTGAGTCTTCCCAAGCCCTGGAAGAGTTGCAGTAATTCTTTTAGGATGTCCTCTTAATGTGTGTCGTGGACTTTCTTGGCGAAGAACACCAACTCCAGATCTTCGGCTGTCTTGCATCAGATCAGCATCCCCTTCTGGCCTTCTGTTATGTAGAACTTTGTTTTGATGGAGTGTTCCATGCTTCAGACGTCGACTTCGATCACTCCCATGAGCGGTAGCGGTATTGTACCACCATATGTGTATATCTTGGCAGAGCTAGGAGAAAGGGCTGGGTGAGGGGACAGGTTTTCATACTGGCTTGAGTCTATCATGTACACAAATGCTCCTGTATCTATTAGCGCGTGAACTGTGGTTCCATTGACCTGCATATGGCACATTGGTGGGGGACATTTCTTGCGGCCTGACCGGCCTGCGAATGAGATGACGAAGACATTGTCATTGTCTTTGTAGTGGGAAGCAGCTCCTTGTCCCCAGGATGCTTCAGAGGGAGAGGGGTCCTCTAGCATAAGGTGGCGTAGAGTAGTGGTGCGGCCTCTTGACATGCCTCATACGGATCTCCCACCACCTCCGTTGCAGACACTGGCATAATGGTTGACTCTTTTTGGTAATGGAGTAGCAGGTCTACTGCAAATCCTGGTGGCCTTCATGTCCTCTGTCCAGCTATCAGACACTCGTGAGAGCATGCCAGGATGAGGATGTTGTCTAGGGACATGCCTGGTTGACAGAGTATCTGGCGCCCCAGTGTGATAGACCTGTATACCTGAGTGATCCCTGCGCGGATCTCCTCCGGTTGATAGATGTTTGTGCACGTGCACACAAGCATCCTCGGACTGGCGTAAAACATGTCTACCGTCTCTACCTCAGTTTGCCTGGCTTGTCACAGTTTAAATCCCTCATAGTCCGGATTCATTTGGGGTCCAAATACCTATTCAGGGTAGTGACCACGGCAGCATAGTTGTGATCCTCCTTTGTGTCTGATAGCATTTCAAAGAGTTTGTAGAGCTCTGGGAAGGGGTTCAATAACCCAATCGGGGTCCGACTGTTAGCTGCAGAGAGGGTTGCGACGCTCACCCCTGAAGTGCATCAGTAGAGAGCGCTTCACTGTCCCATTTGTCTCTCTGGTGCCCCTGAAATAGTGGTTGAGGTTTCCCAACCAGAGCTTTCGTCTGGACGCAGGTGTGGTGGGGTCGGCGAGCTGGCTGAAGAGGGGTATCGGCATCACTGATGCGTGTGAAAACAGTGCTGGTGGCGCCTGCGTGGACAGTTGTTGCAGTGATGTCTATGGATCTCCCATGTCTAGCAGACATTGGTCCCTGTGGGCAGTGGGTGTAGCACATTGGAAGGTAGGCAAGGTGTTGTTGTTGCACTGCTGTCTTCGTGGCAAATGACTGACCTTGTGTTGCACCTGGGACTAATCCTTCCTTGCCCCTCTGAGTCGTCCATAGCGTGAGTGGCTCCACGTGGCTAAGCAGGCCATATCGAGGCAGGATAGGGCTGCTGCAGGACCTTGGAAGCCGGTCCCAGGCCTGCTGGAGGTTTTGCAGGGCACAGTGGGCCGGTTACAGGTGTCCCTCTCTGAGCAGTGCCGCTCCCATTTGCTCTCCGCTTCCAGCCAGTGACGGGGCACTTGCTCACTAGGCTGCGGATAAGGCCTGGTGGTGCGGCACTGTGAATGCCCGTCACCACATTGCTTGTGCAGGCCCAGGAGGCAGGAGCAGGCTGTGGGCAGATGCCGGGTTGTGGCGGGCTTCAGACCAGAAGCATGTTACCGTTGAGGACAAGAGCTGGGCCAGCACGCAAGCTGCACTGCTACAGCGGGACACAGTCAGCTTCGTGCGGAGCTGAGGCAGACCTCATGCGGTCAACGTAACCTGCCGGGGGCTTCCTCGAGCGTAGCTGACAATGCAGGTGGCAAGCTGGCAGCCCTGCAGACTGGCTCTGGGTGAGTGCCGATCCAGGAGGGAGGGCGAGGGACCGTGTCTCACTCGTTGCCAGTGTGACGGGCAAGGCTAGTGGTGGCAAAGTCCTACGCAGTGCAACATGCAGCACATACACACAGGACAATCCGTTTCTGCTCGGCCAGTGGTCATGTGTGACCCTTGGCCATTAATTTATACCCTCGGGCCGAGCACGGCCACCAGGGGTGTCTGCCGTTACATTGTATCAAAGAGGCCGGATGGCTCTCTGCACATCCATCATCCACTGGGTATTTTCCGTGGCGTGCTGCAACCTCTAATAAGATTTCCTGTCCCAGTGTCTAGGTCGAGAAAAGACACTGCATGCTGGAAGAATCCATATATATGTTGTTCTTTTGACATGGATGGTCATCCATCAAATCCACAGAGTTACGTACATCATTCGGGATGCCAGTATTACAAATCTTTGTTCTTCTGAAAGCTTTAGTACCTTTAGTGTGAGATAAGTACTACTGAGGTTCAACTGCGTGAACTGATGTGGTTCACCACCCATACCTAGGCTACAGATTGCCCATTATAGACTTGGAATGATTATTGCCACCACTGTACTTAACCTCTTGGTGGCGGAAGTGGATTTTGTTCTGTAGTGCTGCTTTTACTTATTTTTGTTCATCTTCAAGGCATTGATTATTATTCTCAGGTGTAACTGCATCACAGCCACAGTTTGTGGAAGTTTACAAGCATCTCTCACAGGTATGATGGAAGTGATTGTGATATTGTTACAGTCTACTGGAGTGACTTGTTGGACATGTGCTCAGTGACCCATCATGTCGCACGGAATAAGTATGCTTCCCCCACATGTGTGTGCCTGTCATGGCGGGTGGGATTGTCATTGTGCATTTTCCCACCATCATGTGTCAATTGATACGTGAGTTCCTCTTCTGTCCCAATTAGATTTTGTCATTGGTTGTTCATGCTGCATTGCCATTGCTGTTTTTATATTATTATTTCACTTCCATGAAGACATGCGGTTAATTTGGTGAATGTCTTTGTTAAGTCAGTTTAATGGGAAAGCATGTTCCTTGGCCCTCTGCTGTTCATCATGTTGTAAGGTCTTTCAAATAAAATCCTCTAATAATTACTATTAATATGTGTGCCTTTGTGTGTCAGAGTTATGTGACAGTGCCATGATGCACAATTGTTTACTTGTTTGTCATAGTCCTCATGTCAGCCAGGAGTACTTGTGTTTTGCTGTACATTCTTTTACTTGTAGCCATATATTTATTTATATGGGAGGAAACAAAGTTTCATGTGCCAGCATAGCATGAGTTTGTTTTAGCACCCCTAATGGTTAACATCTTTATCATGAACACTGGTGGGTAAAATTAGGAAAACCAAAATGCATGGTCTTTGGCAGGGCTGAAACTTTAAAGTTGGAATAATGGTAAAAATACATGGCAGTGAATGAATACAGTCACCTTTGTTAACTGATGATTAACAAATTATATTGGTGCTCATTAAGCATTGCTACAAAAAAATGGAAAAACGGAGCTTGAATGTTTTAAGAGAAAATATAGGGGCTGCACACGTCTTCCCTTAAAATGTGTGTATAGCGCAAAGATTGTATCTTAGTTGACTGCCTTTATTCCATATGGTGGGTGGGGTAAAGGGGGATCTACATGATGATCAGATAGTAGCATTTGTCTGGAAGGAAATATTTAATTTGCGAGAAGGTTTACAAATTCAAGCTGTTAGACACACATGTCTCGATTGTCAAATGGACATATGAACAGTGGAGGTGAGTAATATGTTGGCATATTTTAATGGATATTTGAATTCCATACTCTCTCATTTGTGTGGTTGTTGTGCAAGAGGGCACTGTGTATAGCATGTGGAATGCAGTTCAATATAATTGTAAGTGATGGGGGAGAGATACCTACGCAAGTGCTGTAATAGCTTTGCCGTAGACTCCATCAGACAAGGCAGAGCATTAATGACAAATGGATGTGGAAACACGTATAGCAAACAAAGGGTACATGCAACAATGCATAACTTATGGAGCATTATAGATCTTGGGGTTGGATCCAGGGGAGGTGTTGGTGATCCTCCAGCAATTGGAAATGTCTTTAGTTCAAGAAAGTTTGAGGCAAAAAGAATGCCCACTTTACAGTTTGTAGGTCTTAATTTGCACACTCTAGATTCTGCAGGGCAGCTGAAAATGTGGTGCTCATAGACGTTTGATCGCCAACCTGTTAAATAAATTCTACGTTTGTGTGGTTAGTTAAAAACAGTACAACATTGCATGAGCCTTCATTTTCCTTTTTGGTTCCTGTGCTTTTTTTTTTAGGGGTATGCTCTTCCTCATTCATTCGTATCATTTTAGTGAGGCACCGGACAGTAGCTCCATCGCCATATCTTTTGAAAAGTGCATTATGGTACATGGTACACATTAATGTCTAGTGGTTGATGGGCTTTTAATTTTCATGGAATGCTGCACCACTCTCTTTGTACGCAGCCGGCAGTTAAAATTATGTAATTTGATTTTTTACTGGGTAACCTCATAAATATGGAGTGCTATTAACCTACTAAGAGTTACAGGGGCATCAGCAGCCCATCTCTCCAATGTGTACCTTTGAGGTGCTATCGGTGCAGGTGGTGTTTTGACATACATGGGGTGAAGTATAATGGAGGGAGCGTTTGCAATCCTGCCCTGATATCAAATGTATACCACTCTAATTGCAAAATGTGGCAAGCAACGTGAACCCTTCCAGTGGCGACAGGCGTCTTGACTATGCCCCTCATCTCAAAACCTCCTTTTGGGCTAGCACTGGGCTTCTTTTTATTGGTCTTTTGGGCTCTTCACTAGATCTCTCGTGATTGGTTATCCCACATTACCAGGAACATGGAGTTGCTCGGAAAACTGTTGTGTGGCCTCCGCGGGTTTCTGATATTGCAGTGTCTGAGCCTGAGCTTACTGTTTCCCTCAGATGATGTAGCCTGGTGTGTTGGCTGACTTAATTTGGGGAAAGCTGGCATTGAGAAGAGCACCTTCGTACCTACATATGGCAGGGGAGGTGCTGGCACTTTGCTTATCAATGTGGGATAAGATTATCGGTCTCTGCCTCCTCGAAAATGGCCCAGAGCTCTAATAGTGCCTCTCTCCTGTTCTTCTGTCCTGCGTAGATAATCCCAAAATGTGTCCAAATGTGTTATATTATGTTAGTTTAAAAGGCTCCCTTTTCTGGCCAAGGAAATGCATTTGCCTTAGTGTGTATGTGCAATTCATAGCAATAATTGTAAAATGTCTTTGCCTCCGTGTGTAATCTAGTTTGAATAGGCTTTAGTGGTGACTCCATGATAAATTCGGTACCTTCTAAGGGACAAATACACCCTAATTCATCTGACCATTTGGGGAAATTATAGGCTATATTTTGGTCATAGGAAAACTGTTACACCTGGGGTTCGTTAGTCCTAACTACTACTATTATGAGCTTGAATACTACCTAAGGATATATCAATATGTACAGTTAAAAATACAAACAGAAACTCATATGTAGGGTCACAACCTGGAAAAAAGTGCAATTGTTAAAATATCATCAAATTAAAAAAATTCCACGCTTTACTGTCTAAAAAACACAATACTCAGATGAAATACAGTTGCATTAAAGTACTAGCATAAAAAATACCTTGCATCAATTTCAAAACTACAACAATAGTAAAAAACTGACAGGGAAAAAAAGATATTTGTCAAAAATACCTTAGCCCATTCCTAGCGCATGCTATCCCGTATCCAGGGGAAGCCCTGCATGGTATATGGGACGAAGTGTGCCCTATAGTCTGTCAATATCGGCCCCGTGACAAAAAAAAGAAAAGGTTTTTGCCGAGAAAAGGAATAACTCGAAGAACCTTAGGCCCCTGTTGGCCAACCGAAAGCTATACCTGATATCTCAGATCCAAATCCTACCTTAACATTCGAATTCAACGCTGTTCTACCGGGTTATTGTTCCTCAGGAGCAGCAGCCCTAAGATCCATTTGGGGGGAGAGATCTGGAACAGATGAGGAAAGTTGTTACACACCTTAGATTTAGATTTCCTCTCTACACAGTTATATGATAAGTGTAAGAAGACAAATGATAATTACCTGAAAATGAATGGTTGTTGCTTAATCACAGCCTTATCCTGAATAGAATGATCCCAGGGTTCTAGCACGTTCTCAGGTTTCTTTCAAATCAAATTCTGTGTTAGGAAAACAATATAATTGTTCCTCTAAATTAGAGGTTTCTTGCAAATTAAATTCTGTGTCATTCAAACAGTATAAATGTTCCTCTAAATTAGAGTGCAAGTGCTAGGGTGCTTTCATAGGAAATCTTCTTGTACCTCACAATGGAAATTGGCAATAATCCATACATCGGTTATTAAGAGTCACAATGGTTCCTTGCTAATCATCTAATTAGTCTTTGCGCATACTGATAAATAAGTCTTCACAATTAGCAATGCACCAGTCTTTGAAATCACAAATGTGCAAGCCTCATTGCCTATTCAGACACAGAAATGGAAGTTAACTAATGGAGTAGACTAGGCGCACAAGAATGACTGTTCAAGGCTAAAAATAAATGCACACTGTTCTTAACACATAAGCAAACATGCGTTTTTCCTTGTTGCACATCTGTAGAGATATCTTGGAGATACAAATATCTGCAGTGATCAATAACGCTAGAGCGTGTTTTACCAAAAGGCTGACACTTACCTGCCTTTGGTGATCACAGAACAGACCCGCCTGCCCAGAAGAAGCCCACAGAAGTCTTGAATGATTTAGCTAGGAAGAAAGACTGACTACAGTTTTTTCTGCTTTAGGCCCCGG
This sequence comes from Lissotriton helveticus, assembly GCF_964261635.1. NCBI lineage: Eukaryota > Metazoa > Chordata > Amphibia > Caudata > Salamandridae > Lissotriton > Lissotriton helveticus. The sequence continues at coordinate 226,194,102 of NC_136072.1, read as the reverse complement.
ACCACAGGACACCAAACCGGAATTGTTCAACGTGCTGATGAAGATGTAATAATCCGCATGGGCTGAGGGCATTGCTATATTGGCAGAGTATAATCAGACGTGAGTCCCTTGCTCACTTTGCCACTGGATTCAAGCAAGCCGGGCTGAAGACGGCTGGAATGCCAGAAACCGGTCCTCGGAAGCTTGTTTCCCGTCCAGGGAAGACATGGCTTGGCAGTTCGGGCTGGACTGTTCCCATGAGGCACAGGGTCAGACTGATTTGCATATAGCCATGTCTGAACTGGGGTGGCAGAGTGGGCTAAAGAACGGTGATGGATTAAACCCAGATCTTTTGACTGGGTGTGAGTGTTTGATTGATTCAGATGCTCCGTCCATCACCACCCCCTTTTGTACCACTTTTGGCCGCCATAAGTGTGGCAGGGTATGCTCAGACGTGAGTCCCTTGCTCACTTTGCCACTGGATTCAAGCAAGCCGGGCTGAAGACGGCTGGAATGCCAGAAACCGGTCCTCAGAAGCTTGTTTCCGGTCCAGGGAAGACATGGCTTGGCAGTTCGGGCTGGACTGTTCCCATGAGGCACAGGGTCAGACTGATTTGCATATAGCCATGTCTGAACTGGGGTGGCAGAGTGGGCTAAAGAACGGTGATGGATTAAACCCAGATCTTTTGACTGGGTGTGACTGTTTGATTGATTCAGATGCTCCGTCCATCACCACCCCCTTTTGTACCGCATATTTAAAGGGACGGCATGTTCTACTGCAAGAAGGACATGCATTTACCACATGCTCTGGAACATGCTAAAACTTAAAAAGGGACAATTAATACTGCACTTCCATCTGAAAACAGTGCACTATAAGCACTGTAAGCAAAGAGCAAACACTCTGTAATCAAATGGGACAATGTATTCGAAGATACTTTGACATACTTCAACATATAGTAAACTAGAGATGTGGCAACATGCACAGTTAACATGACTTGGTGGAAGAATCATTACAGCCTTCCCTTTCAAAAGGTGCACCACATAATATCAGACGGGTGCGTCAGGATGTAGTCTATAAAATTGTCGGAGTAATGGTGAGGCATTGATAGCTTCCCGAGTTCCCAAGAATCCTCCCCAGGACCATAGCCCTTCCAGGTAGCCAGATACCACAATTTGCCTCGTACCTTTTTACAATCAAGAATTGTGAGTACCTCATATTCTTCATGGTCTCCAATAATCACAGGAGGAGGGCTGGAATGAATGCTAGGCTTGGCAGGTTTTAGCAAGGATGTGTTAAAAACTTGGTGTACTGCTATAGTCTTTGGTAGTCTCAACTTAAAGGCTTCTGGGTTGATTTCTTTGAGTATTTCAAAGGGTCCAATGAAACGAGGATGGAACTTGTTTTTGTGTGTTGAACATGAGATTTTTGGTTGATAACCAGATTGTATCTCCAGACTGGTATTTAGGACTTGCTCATCTCTTTCGGTCTGCAAATTTCCTGTAAATACTTTTTGCTTTAATGACATTAATTCTTAATTGTGACCTTGAATCCTGCATACAATGCATTTCTGTATTGACTTGTGGTACCTGAGTGTCAAGGTTTGGAGTCAACAATGCTAAAAATGAGGGTGACAACCATAAATAGCAAAAAATTGAGACATGTTTTTAGAAGTATGTTTTAGATTGTTGTACGTAAGCTCAGCCCCCCATTACATGTCCAGCCATAAATCTTGAATCTTACTGAGGTACCATCATAGATTTTGTTTTAACACTTGGTTTACTAATTCTGTCTGTCCATCTAATTCTGGATGAAAACTGGTTGATAAATTCTTTTGTATGAGAAGAGCTTGGCACCATGCTTTCCACAACCGAAAGGTAAACTGAGAGACTCGAATGGAGGAGATGGACCTGGGAAAACCGTGTCAACTTAATACATTTGAACAAGTAGGTCTACTAACTCAGAGGCTGTGGGCAGTCCCTTGCACACTATAAAATGGCCAATTTTGGATAATCTGTCAATGATAACCAATATTGTGTCTTTTTGTTGATTTTAGGGTAGGTTTGTGATGAAGTCCATGGAGATATCTTCCCATATGCACTCTGGTGTTGATAGTGACATCAGATACCCCCTTTTTGATGAATGATTTGGATTTTGCCCTGATGCAGGTTTATCACTCACTTACATAAGAAAGATTATCTCATCTCTAGCTGGGCCACCAGACATTTTGACGTATCATATCTAATGTTTTGGTATGGCCAGGATGACCCGCTAAGGGATAGTGATGACACCAGTTTATTATGTGCTTTTGTAACTTCTTTGCTGGTACATACAATAGTTTGTTCTGAAATGGTAATTCTGCTTGAATGGATCTCTTTTTATCATTTTGTTGCCATGTTACTAGTTTCTGTATAGGTATATGTCATCAGATCTCATCCAAAAAATGATTGGACACAGTAACACCTATGATTTTGTTTTGAGGAATCATAAAAGGAGGATTTGAGTTTTTTTAACCATTTTTGTGTTTCTTCATATTGAGGCAACATGTCAGCTTTGTGATTGGCACTCCCAGGTCAGAACATGGTTATAAAATTAAATTCTGCAAAGAACAATGTCAATCACAATTGAGGATTAGTCCGAGCTCCTGCACATCTCAAGAATTATAAGTTCCAATGATCAGTATGAAACATAACTGGGAACTTGGCACCCAATAAGTAGTATTGCCATTCTAGGCATATAGCAAGCAACTCCTTTTCTGCTATTGTTCAATTACATTATGCTGGTAAAAATGTTAGTGAAAAATGTGCAACTGGATGTATTTGATGTGTCTTTGGATTCTTTTGAGACAGGGTGGCTCCACTAGCTGTATCGAAGGCTTCGGCCTCTACTATAAACAGTTAGTCTATACCTGGATGTTGCAAGACTGGGGCAGTAACAAAAGCTCTTTTCAGAGTCTGAAAAGCTTGATTAGCTTCTGGGGTCCATTGAAACACTACTCCTTTTGTAATAGACGAGTTAAAGGGGTTGCTTTGGTAGAGAACTGATTAATGAATCACAGATAAAAATTGGCGAACCCAAGAACCATTGGATATCTTTCACTGAAGACGGTTCAGGTCAATCTTGGATTGCTTCAATTTTGTGATTTGTCATGGTTATTCCGTGTGGAGAAAGGATGAACTCCAAAAATGCTACGTTAGTGGTTTGGCACTCATATTTAGTGAGCTTGCAGTATAGCCCATGTTGTTGTAAGGTCTTCATTATGGTTTTCACATGTTATTCATGTTCAGGGAGAAACTTGGAGTATATTAGTATATCGTCTACATAGGCAATAAAGAATCTGTCGAAATATCTGTGGAGAATGGGATTGACAAAATACTGGAAAACTCCTGGGGCATTCCATAGACCAGACGGTATGACACAAAATTCAAAAAGACCATAACGGGTTCTGAATACCGTTTTCCATTAATCTCCAGCATGAATGCATACAAGATGGTTTAAATGGTGGCTGATCGCACCTGATCAAGAAGCATAGGGATCAGTGGTAGTGGGTAAAGATTTTTACAGTGATGTTATTAAGTGCTCTATAATCAGGAACAAAATAGAGGGGTGAGGAAGCTGGTGATTTGGAGGGGCGAAGAAAGCCATTCTTAAAGTACTTATCTAAGTTCTCCAGGAGATGGTTGTTCTCTTTTTCGGTTAGTGTATATATCCTGCTACATGATATTTTGGCTCCAGGTAGCAGATCGATTTCACAGTCATATGGGCGATGAGGTGGTAAGGTATCAGCACTACCCTCACTGAACACATCACAATAAGACTCATAAATCTTTGGTAATTCAATATCTTGTCCTGCTGCTGTAGCTATACAGTGTGACCACAGTGGTTGTTTGATGTCTAGAACTCTCCTAACGGATGCTATGAGACAGGATGGACGTTTCTGTTGTAAGTGAATCCCAGTGAGACATTCTTGTTCACACCAATCTGAAGTAAATGTAATGCTTTTGTTAGCCCAATGTGTGATGGAGCTGTGGTCAGGTAACAAAGGGATTCCCAACATGACTCCGAACTGAGGGTCATATATGATATCAAATTGCAGGGGTTCAATATGTTTGTTTACTTGGTCTTGACAAGTCATAGTCACTGATACTGTGGTGGGTGTTATCAGTCCTGAAGTTAATAAGGAACCATCTACTGCTCGAATGTTTTCAGGTCTTTCCTTCAGAAGTATTGGAATCTTGAGTTTGGAACAAAAGGCAGCAACAATAAAATTCTCTGTGACCTCAGAACCTATCATAACAACCACCTGCTCAATGATGTTTCCACAGTAAAGTGTACATGAAGAGAGAGTTGGGGGAGAGAGAATGGAAGGCTAATAGTGATGTATTGTCCAAAGGGGGCTACATTTACTACTCAAAGAATTGCCATGCATATTCCTCGATCAACTCAGTTTCCTTGTTTCATAGGGTTGTCTGATGGTGTTAGACCCATTGACTTTTTTGGACGAGTCAAACACTCCTTTAAAAAAATGGCCTTTCTTTCCACAGCATAGGCACAAACCATTTTTATGCTGCTTTTCCCTTTCTTCTGGGGTCAGGGCCTTTCCTAATCCAGCTATTTTCATAGGTTCAACTGTCTCATAATTAACTGGATTGATTTTATCTTTGATTTGACAAAGAAACAGTAAACTGGTTTCTTTGTTTCACCCTTGCGGTCTGCCAAACAATGGTCGAATCTCAAGGTCAACACAATTAACTCTTCACAGGTGTCTGGTTGAGGGTCTAGGCCTTCATAATACAGAGCAGCTCTTTTGTCTTCCGGCCAATGAGTCTCAGCAATAAGATGATTGAATTGGGTTAACAAATGGAGTAAATCTTTGTTGCATTGTCTGAATCATAAGAGTTTACGGTTAGCTGAACCAGTGATCATTCTGCTGTCAAAAACGTTTTCAAATTTCGTCTTGAAATTCTGCCAGCTGTATGACAATGGACCAATGGTGTTAACAAATGGTACCACCCATATAGCGGCATCTCTGCTTAAATTAGAGATGATGAATGGAATTCTTGACTGGGCATCAGGAAAGGAATTTGGTTTTACTATAAAATGCAATTCAATTTGTGTCATAAAGATCTGGAATCTTGCAGGGTCCCTGGAAAAGCCCTCTGGTGAGATTAGAAGGACTGCCTGCGGAACAGTCATGGAGACAGTGGGGGCAGGTTGCGTTAACACGCTTGTGGCTGGAGTCTTTTGATGTGCGGTACGTTGCTGAGTTTGCATCTAAGCTACTTGACTAGCTAAAGCAGAGGTTTCTTGCCTGGCAGCTGACAATTCTTTCGGCTTGTTTCCTATGAGTTTACATAAATCGTCTAAGGTAGCCATCTTTCAAATACTGCTTGGGAGGAACGTAAATTTGTGGTTGGATTATTCTGTCAGGCTATTGTTCCTCAGGAGCAGTACACTCAAGAGGCCCACCTTCTGGCAGCTCTGACTCTGTGGTCAATTCAACTGAGGATCAGAGTGGCCAGACGAGAGGAAGGAACTTAGGAAGGGTACTGCAGGGAGGGAGATCTGGAACAGATGAGCAAATCCATTACACACCTTAGATTTAGATTTCCTCTCTACACAGTCATATGATAAGTGATAACAAGACAAATAATAATTACCTGAAAAGGAATGGTTGTTGTGTAATCAAAGCCTTATCCTGAATAGAATTTTCCCACGTTTCTAGAATGTTCCTGGGTTTTTTGTACATCAAATTCTGTGTCATCCAAACAATATAATTATTCCTCTATATTAGAGGCTTTTTGCAAATCAAAATCTGTGTTATCCAAACAATATAAAAGTTCCTCTAAATTGGAGCTCAAGCGCCAGGGTGCTTTCATAGGAAATCTTCTTGTTACTTCACAATGGAAAACCGGCAATAATCCATACATTGGTTAATAATTGTCATAATTGTTCTTTGCGCATCATCCAACTAGCCTTTGCACTTACTGATAAATGAGTCTTTACAATTACTATTGCACCAGTCTTTGAAATCACAAATGTGCAAGCCTAATTTTCTATTCAGACTCAGAAATGGAAGTTAACTATTAGAGTAGACTAACTGCACAAGGATGACTGTTCAAGGCTAAAAATAAATGTACATTGTTATTAACACATAAGCAAATATACGTTTGTCCTTGTCACACAGCTGTAGAAACATCTTAGAGGTAAAAACATATATAGTGATAAATACCACAAGAGCGCGTTTTACCAAAAGGCTGTTGCATACCTGCCTTTGGTGATCACAGAACATCTACGCCTGCTCAGGGAAAGCCAGCGGGAAGGCTTGGTGATTTAACTAGAAAGAATGACCTACTGTGGTCTTTTTCTGATTTTGGCTGTGGACCATGGTGCACCAAACCGGAAAGCCTCAACCTGTAGATGAAGCTGCAAAGAGATGGCACGTACGATGGCAAGAAGGACGTGCACTTACCACATGATCTAGAATGCGTTAAAACTTAAAAAGGGACAATGAATACTTCATTTCTATCTGAGCACCAAAAATACTGCACTATAAGCCCTATAAGCAAATATCAAATGCTCTGTAATCAGAAGGGAGAATGCTTACCAAGATACTTTGACATACTTCAGCACATAGTAAACTAGGCATGTGGCAACATGCACAGTTCACATGACGTGTTGGAAGGATCATGAAAGTTTCACACCGAGGGGCTTAGCGTACTATCTGTGTAATGCCCAGTGGTCCAAGTGAAAAACACCTCCCGCCTCTTTCAGACACCACCAGTGCTTAAGAGACCGGTAGCACTGAGAAAACCCCTTTAGACTAAAAAATAAGATTGAGGTGCTATCCCTATATCACACTCAGAACCCATGCACACCATCTGTGTCAGGCGCAGTGGTCCAAGTGGTAATCATGTATCACACCCAGGGACAGGGGTACCATCTGTGTCACACCCAGTGGTCCAAGTGGTAACCCTGTATCACACCCAGGGACAGGCGTGCCATCTGTATTACTACCAACTTCACCCTTCATAGCCTGGTGACTATCAAAGAAAGGTGACCTCCACAGAATCGCCTCTGAGGCTGCCTTGAAACTACTCAGTTCAGGCACATAAAGTGTATGTGTATAATATGCCAGATTTCTGTCAGCTTTTTTCTTGTTTGCCACATGGCAAATGCTGGGTACTAAGGATCAGATGTGTTCTCTTACCCTTCTGACGGCAGCTTCAGGATGGACTTCCGCCCAGCAGACTTCCAATCAATTGCAGTGTCTGCTCATCTTCCTTAAAGCTCAGATGTGAATCCGTCCAGGCAGGGTACTTCTTTTTCAGCTGCAGCCAGGCTCAAGTTACCACTTTCTCTTATCTGGCTCGCCAAAATGTTGCTCAATGTGAATTTACCTTGAAAAATCAAAGACAAGAGGCGATTGGCAAAACAGGAACAGTTGGTTTAACTAAATTCTTCGGCCAGGACTACAACTCACAGAAACGGGTGTAAGGACGGTCTCAAAGTGCAAGCAATTTGTTTAGGCTTATGTACAGTTTTTGGGTACAATGAAACTACATTTGGTGATCCTATGTTTGGTGAAGGAATGTGGGCCTTGTCTGTGGAGTCATAAACAAAGGGTCTTTGATAACAAATGCAGGTGGCTCGAACTTGCGTTGACACAATGTGGGCCAGTGAATAGTGTGTCCAGATGTCCAGCATGAGGGGTGTGTGATCGCTGCATGTACAGTGTGTGCTGTGTCCTGATTAACTTTGTGTTCCTAACTCCATGTGGCATCTAACTTTATGATGTGTGGGGAATGCGTGCACCCCTCTGGCCATGTGTGCTTTATTGGGGCCAATTTTCATGGACCATTGTAGTGTCTGTGCTTATCTTTGGAACCAACCTGAGTTTCCTGTTCATGCGTTAGTCTGCCAGCTATGTGCCACCCCACCAGTCAGTTAACGTTGGCCCGGGTTGGAGAGCCTGCCTGATCACTTATTTTCATGTTGGGATTGATGGAGAGTTCAAGCCAGGTGAATTTGACAATAGTGATGCGACTTCACTCGTATATGTGAGTGTTTCCTCACAAGTATTAGCATTGTATTTATAGATATCAACATGGCTAATCATATTTGAAAAAGCTAATTTTGGACAGACTTGATACTAGGAATTATAAGGCCCTCACCCACATGTGACTGTAGCATGCCTCATCATAGGGCATTTCCACACTTAAATGAGTATGAGTAAAGTTTGCTCCAAACACTAATGGTAAGAGAAAGGTTTTTAAAAAAAGAAAATATTATGAAGGTTGGAAAATCTCCTGTTGCCAGAGTGAACAAAAAACTAAAATAGTATTAGGTAATCCAAACCTAATGATTTATTTACTAGTTCTTTTAACTGGATTCAAAATGGGGGGATAACATACAAGATTGTTGTCCGCGATGGACGGGGCTTTTAGCACCCCTCCATTTCAATTGGTCTACATATTTCAGCCATCTCAAAAGCCCCACTCGTCTATGGGTTTCTTCAGGACCTATATAAGTCTCTGGCGTATGTGAATAGGTAATACCTATGTGTAAAGACTATTGGACATCAGTGTATGCAAAATACATACCTGGTATCCAGAAATTGAGGACAAGTTTAAAAAAAAAAAGCAATTAAGCAACTCCCTGGTCAGCTAGTTTCAATATCTTATGCAATTCACTCTTAACATGGGGAGTAGAAGGGGTGTTGCCCTGTAGTCACACTGTGCTTAAGTGTAGGGTACACTTGCTGCCTTCGTCCTCCCTCTGCTGGTGTTTAATTTTTAACTACATACCCACATTATTTACTATGGGAGGGTGTTGTAGTACCAGTGACTGGCCATGCACGGTGCTGGACTTATTTCTGTTTTTTATGTAGTAATTTACAATTAGATTTTGTTAATAGCAAAAAGTAGAAAGCTTATTTCAAAATGTTAGTTACTCAAAAGTGTAAGTTACTTTTGTGAATCAGGCTCTATATCTTTTAACTAGATTTAGAGTGGGTCTTGCACACCATTCAATACTGTGAAAAAATGGCACATCTGCTCCATTTCTTTGCTGAATTTTATTGCTGTTGTTAAGACTCTGCACACTGGGGCGCTGCTGCCAATGTCCAGTGTAAGTGCTATGACCCCTAAGCAATGCAGAAATTGCCAATTTTCTTGATTGTACTATTTAATTTTCCTATAATATCATGGTATATGATGTGGAAACTACTCTCAAGACCTGGGAAGATAAAAGTCATCTGTGGTTTGTAGCACTTATTGTACCATCTTCAAGTGTGGCATAGGAAAACATGGCTTCAGGCTTACCAGTGTAATCTGATTGCTGGAGTTTATCCCTGTTTCCGAACTGTCAATCAGTTTGTGACAGAGAAAACCTCTAATTTAAATATTAATGTGTCACCCTTAGTTAGAACTTGTAGCTTACAAGGTAGAATGGGTGGGTGGTAATTAAATGCAGAAATGTTGAAATATATTATTACCTTGTCACGACAAGGCCCCAAAAGCAATTATCACTGTAGAAGAATCTGCCCGTCCGATAAGATTTATTTTAGTGCTGATTAAATGATTAATTCTTCTATCTTTTTTTTTTTTAAATGTACGTCCGTCGTCCTCATTTAGGCGAAAGTTGAGATATGGGTAGGCAATAATCCCTCTTTTTGAGTTGTTTCTGACTAGGGATTTGTCTCACGCATTCGGTAGAAAGGACTGCCTTCTCGTCTTAAGGTGAGATTTTTTTAGGATCTCCAAATTCCCCAGGATAGTCGCTCAGGGGGCCACCATAGTCACCATCCATGAATTTGCTTTATTGCATTATAAGTAATCATCGGACGGCCCTTCCTACCCTACCACTACTTTTCATCATGAAATATATTCTTGTCCCATACGTCCCAGAATTTAGTCTTGTTGCTTTTCCCACTTAATTGATCCAGCTTTCTGAATTTATCTACGTAAGATCGCCATTCAGTTAGTGTTGGAGGGCAGACAAGTATCCATTTTATACACTTCTCTCGCCTAGCCAGTAAAATTAGCATACACAGCAATTGTTTTGTGGTTATTGTTTGAGCGGGAGGAGCACCATTATTTTACACTGTACTAAAAATAGCAATAGTTGTGCTTACCTCAATATTCTGTCCTAAGGCTTTGTTAATAGTCTTACCCAATTTTTCACCCAGAATATACCAAGTTGAGAGTATTGATGAAACATTTGGATGTCGTCCGCCTTTGCTTCACCACATTTTGGGCAAGTTCTCACCACTTGCTTGTTCATCATGGTTATTTTTTCTGGCGTTCAGTATGCCCTGTGTAAAGTAGAAAGATAGTTCTTCTTGCTTGAGAGGTGCAGATACTATTATACGCCATAATAAAGAACAGGATACTTGCCATAGATGTTGCAGATCTTGTGTTGGTAAATTCTTATTCCATAAGTCCAGTGGTAGAGCAAATTCTTCTTCTCCCGCTTGGATTATGAGCCAGTACCATTTTGATGTTTCTTTTCTTGCTGGGGCTCTTTGTAACTCTTTTTCCATCTCCAGGTTATCTTCTTGAGACTCCTCCAGGCCCTTTGTCCAGCTTGCAAGTTGGTAGTATTTGAACCTGGACAATTTCCCATCCGTATTGCTGATGGGGAGTCCCAGCTTATCAAGGTTCCTACTTAAATCAATTGTCCCCACATTGTAATGCACACTCTCAAGGGGTAGAGGGGGAAGGGGATAGGCGAGGCAGCCCCCCACTCATACAGTGTTCAAACAGTTAATGCCTCACCTATATATAGCAACATCCATATGGAAGACCAACAGGGTAGAGACATTAATTATCAGTACTACCTGGAGTGGTGCACAGACATAATATCGACTCCAAAATATCGTTTGGACAGAATATCGAGTCAAAAATATCGTTTGGACAAAATATCGACAGGACAGAATATAGACAGCCAAAATATCGTTTTTAAGGTAAGTGAAGTAATATCGACTGTAAATAATATAGAAAGTGAAAATATGTAAGTATATAATATAGATAGTAAAAAAAATCGTTTTTATTTTTAGGGTTCAGGGTCAGTTTTGGGTTTTGGGGTAAAGGGGTATTTTTAGGGTTCAGGGTCAGTTTTGGGTTTTTGGGTAAAGGGGTATTTTTAGGGTTCAGGGTCAGTTTTCAGTTTTTGGGTAAAGGGGTATTTTTAGGGTTCAGGGTCAGTTTTCAGTTTTTGGGTAGAGGGGTATTTTTAGGGTTTAGGGTCAGTTTTCAGTTTTTGGGTAAAGGGGTATTTTTAGGGTTCAGGGTCAGTTTTGGGTTTTTGGGTAAAGGGGTATTTTTAGGGTTCAGGGTCAGTTTTCAGTTTTTGGGTATTATTTTATTATATGTTGTTACTATATATATATATGTTTTAATAAATATGAAATAAAAAAATATGTATTTAACTTTCATTAATTATTTAATTATTATAAGTTAATTTAAGTAATTTTAAGTATATTTTAGTAATTAATTATTAATATTAATTTAATTTAACACTGTTTTTAGTAAATACGATATTTTTTACAACTATATTTTTGTAAACGATATTTTTAACTCTATATTTTTGTACTTACCTGTTTGTAGATAGAAACTCGATATTTTGACTGTCGATATTTTGTCAACGATATTTTTGATGGTCGATATTCTGTCCCTCGATATTATTTCAGTGATCCACCTGGAGTATGTCCAATAACATGAATCCACGGGTCTGGATGTATTCTTTGCCAATATAAAATCACACAGGACCACAACAATACACCCAAAAAAAGTGTGAGAGATAGAGAGAGTACCTCACGGTAGAACAACCCGAGGGGGTTCCCGGTTAGCAATTGCCGGTATACCCGCTTCTCATCATTGGCAACTCTCTCTATATGAAAAGACAGACGTGCACTCAACAAAGAAGTAGTGCGGACGTGAGAATAGTGAAGGAAAACACAAATAGTGACCAACGTATCAAACACTGACACCTACTTATAGTGTACAGAGACACATAACAAGACCCCTAACAAACCACAACAAAAACAAATAAATTGTGTAGTGGTGCTTTGCTTGCTATTGCCGTTTTATTCTGATGCAGCAAAACACTACTGGTTAAAAATGGATACTTGTATACCATCAAAATTTATGTCCTCAAGCCGACATGTTTCATCGCTCCTTCTTTTGGCGATTTCATCAGGGCATATGAGGGGTTTTCTATTCTCAATCTTTTCAAAACATTCTGGACCTTGAGTGCGCTATGTCAGCACATACCAGCATCACTCATTAGGACCCCGTGCCAAATGTTCACGTGTCCACAAACGTGACCCGATATAATCACATTCACTGTTGCCGCGTCCCTCGGGCGCTTCCGACGGTCCTCCTCATTGTAATACCTGCCCTCGGCCCTAAGGGGACTGCCTTAATTCTGCAATCTTGTGTTTTGGATGAGGTAGAAAATAATTCAGTTACTCTTTTTAGATTAGAGTCTAATTTGCATTAGCTCTCCAGCTGCTGCCCAGTCAGTGCTTGACCTTAATGTGGTGTAAAAACTGCCCCCAGAGCAGAAACAATGGCCTGGGCAATGTTATTCTCCACCTTGGAGGATGACAAGTTAGTGTGGACCCAGGAACCTCATTACTTGTAAGGGGTCTGCCCTTTCACAAGTAGATGGAAGGTGAGCTCTAGAGAATGCAAATCTTTATTCCCCCTGCCAGGCAAGCACCAAACATAGTGGGATGGGAGCAGCCCCTGGCGCCTGATTTGAATGACCACAGAGGAGGATCCAACCATAAATGTGTCACCCCCAAAGCACCCTCCATATCACGCTCTTTGAACCTGATACAACCTATAACTGTACCCACTGGCAGATTTTGGCTTCCATTTTATAGATTAAGGGCCAGAGTTAGATGTTGGGAGCTGGCTCATGGTTCCGCCAGAGCAGCAGAGTAAATTACTCCATTGTTCTGACGGAGGTCGCAACAGCCAGATTTATACATTACTGCCAACCTGGCAGAAATTTCTAAACCATTGGTAGGCACTGCCATCATGTTTTTTCCTGTCAATAAATTTCACCATTTTGTGCAGGGCTCTGTCAATATGATGGAGTCTTGTAAAGGATTTTCTATCCCAAAATGAGTTTTTCATATTGAACATAAAAAAAAGAATGCCCCCTCGCAAGGGGTGCCATCTTTCATGGTGAGGGGGCATTTTTGTTTTTTCCTCCATTTCTTTCATGTCAGTGACAGGCAGTAGGAAACAGCTATATGTCTACCCATCCTAATTGGGCAAGCAGACACATAGAGGAGTGTTGGACATGACCCTTCTTAAGGCATTTCCTTAAACATTTTACTTTTTCTCCTTCTGGACTTTGCTGATTCTCTTTTCATGTTCTTAGGTGAAAGCGAGCATGGCTTTCCTACCCATGATAAGAAGCGGTGTTACTTGATTGGTTTAGGTGTCATACCTGTAATTGCCATGTAAAAAGGTACAACACATACCCAGTGCCAGTACTGCCCTGGCTAATGGTGGGACACAGCACTGATTGTGCCAGTCACCAGATTTGTTTTTCTAACATGTATCAAGTATGCTATTGCAGGCCTGTGGATGTGCTCAGGTTGGCATTTGTAACTCATTAGCCAACCCTGAGTGGGTCTTTCACTATCATTAGATGCACCCCTAGAGTAATCCCTGAGGGGCGGAGCAAGTGGTAGGCACAAGGTGGGGCAGATACACATGGGTGTTCTCTGACAAGGTAGTCAAGAAACCAACCCCATGTGGGTTTTCCCTACCTAGGAGGTTTGCTCTTCCAATGGGACAACACCATGGTTTTGCTGATTCTCTTTTATTATCCATAGGGCTCTGGGCACTTTCCTACTGTAAATTCAGTGTGAAAGTGCATGCACTCTTCCTACACACACTAGGAAGTGGTGCTTACCTGATGGTTCTAAACATGCCTCAAGCCTGCCATTCATGAGTTGCGGGACTTCGAGTGACCTGCTTGGTTGATCGTGAAACATCTCTCCCATGTGACATGCCGACTGCATGCTCATTGTGTGCGGTGTCCGATTCACAAGTTAAGGCTCTCTGAGGAGAGGGCCTACCCCAAGTAGTGCCTCATTCTACCTTGTGAGGCACTGTTGAACTTGCTCCTGTATGTGTGACTGGAATTGTCTGGTGTGACAGTGTCAAAGCGCACCAGACATTGTACCTCATTTCCAAGGAGATACAGAATTTCCAACTCTTCCTGTGTGTGATCAGAATTGTCTGGTGCGACCTGTATCAATGCTCACCTGGCTTTGCGCCTCATTTCCAGGTAGGTACAGAAATTGCAACTATTCGTTGTGTGTGAACGTAATTGTCTGGTGCAACTCAGATCAACGCACACAGGTGTTTGCATCATTTCCAGGGACTTACTGAGTTTGTGACTCTTTATTGTGTGTGACTGGAACTGTGTGGTGCAACTCATATCAGCTGACACCATATGTTGTGCCTCATTTCCAGGGGAGGTGCGGGGAAGCGTATTCATATTCCGAGGTGCCTGGATTGCCTGGGTGCTACTTTGATTGACGTATGTTTGATGGGGTGTATCCTTCTTTCGAGAGGCTCCCCTGCTTCATCAGTTGTTCCTTTTGTGCCCTCAGTACAGCTGACCAACTTCCCTCTCCTCACCTAGCCCGACATCTTTGTTTTGCCAGATAAGATTGCGCAAACTGGGACAGGGTGGTGTGAGTGAATGACTGTGCATAGGAAAGCTTGGCAGAGCCTTCGGAAGTGGGTCAAGAGTAGGCCTGGGTGGAGTACGCAGAGTTCTGCTATGCGGAACTCTGCAAACTGACCAAAAAACTCTGCTGTTCTATGTGGAGTTCCGCAAACAGGGGAGTGTGTTAGGTCGCGCAGTTCAAGCTGATTTTTAGCGCCTGGTGTTTGTCCGGGACTGGAAAATCAGGGCTAATGGCACCATGGGCAGTCCAAGAAGGTGCTGCTTCTTTCTGCCGCTCAAGTAGATTGTATACTCGAGTGGCAGCTTCTCAGCGTGAACAGATGGCTTCTCAACGCAGGCAGAGGCAACCATCCACGCCCTCACCTGTTGAGAAATCTTGCTGTGAGGTTGTCTAGCACTTGATTTGAAAATTCTGCTTGGCGAACTACATGTGCTCTGCGGAGTGCGTAAAACTCACCGCCCAGGCCTATTCCAGAGACTGCATGATCCCCCCAGCTTTTCAGAACTGGGCTAGTGCCAGAAGCCACAGTGTGAAATCCTTTGATTGACCCACTATCGCATTCAGCCTGCTTCTGCTCCGCATACCGTGGGTAAACATCCTGAGTAGTGGCCAAACCTCCATTTGTTGACTGCCTCCTAATTATCCCTGTTACCTGCCCCCACCTTCTTCCCAGAAACTCTGACTAAGTGTGACTCTGGCTGCAATCGGCCTAGAATTAGGGCAAAAGGTTTCATTTATCTCCAGCCCATGGTTGTAGGGTGGTCAGGGTTAGCTGAATGCTGGAGAAGAGATTGGGCCATGTGGTCTGCATGTGCATAATTAACTGACCTGCTGGATATCAATTGCACCACATTACAGTGTTGTGTGCGTTCGAAGCGCTCTGTACAGACCTGCCTGATATCCGTGGCACTACGTATCGGTGCTGAGCGAGTCTGTAGAATTGACTGCCTGTTGTAATTATACAGAATAGCAGTATTGCTTTACACTTTGATTCCTTGCTAATAGAATACCATGTTTGACATTGGTTTTTACCCCTTCTGCCTTGACCCACAGTGCTGTTTAAAAGTGCTGTAATTATCTGTATGTACACATTTCTTATACTGTTATGATCTGGGGTGCACCCTATAACTGTGTGGCATTTACCGATGATTGACAAGGCAAGCACTCTGTGCTGCTGCGAGCGTCTTACTTAGAAACTGCTTTTCAATTGTTTTAAAATAGCTTTTAATACTGTTTTTACCTTAACTGTACTGTGTAGAATGGCGGAGCTGTGTTCAATGCTCCAGGGGGAAGCATGTTCCTACTCAGGTTAGCACTCTAGCACTTTAGCCCCAGGCATGCTAGAGCTCCTTGATGCCATCACGCACAGTTGGCCTCATTAGAAGCCGATGACGCGACCTCACAGGAGTCCATTTGCCGATATTTGACAGGGCAAGCACCCTGTGCTGCTGTTAGCGTCTTACTTAGAAACTGCTTTTCAATTGTTTTAAAATTGCCTTTATTGCCATTGTTACCTTAACTGTACTGTGTAGAATCAAGGAGCTGTGTTCACTGCTCCGGGGGAGGCAACTTCCTACTCAGGTTAGCACTCTAGCACTTTAACCCCAGGCACGCTAGAGCTCCTTGATGTAATCACGCACAGTCTGCCTCATTAGGAGCCGATAACGCGACCGCGCAGTGGACGTGCGCAGTGGGCGCGCTGCTGGTGCACCGAAGGCCCGCCTAAGGCAAGCCCGTCTGCGCCCGTCCGTGACCAAACGGGAGCAAGGGCCATGAACCCTGCCAGTTCCAACAACGAAAGGCTCTGTTATACGTCTGAGCAGCTCAAACTTCATAGAGAGAAGCCCAAAAGTAGGTGTAGCGACTCTATGCTTCCAGAACATAATGTTTTACAATGTCTTAGCTGTGGCTACAAATTATGCCCCTCTGCTCGAAGATCTGATATCCCACCGGATAAAAAGGAGCTCAAAATGTTCCTACTAAACTGTCGGTCCCTCCGCAAGCATACTCTAGAAATCCATATCCTGTTAGAAGATGAAAAACCAGATATTCTATTCTTTGCAGAAACCTGGTTGAACAAAGAGTTGGACTATTCAATTGAACAAGCCCTTCCATCCAACTACGTAAAACAGAGGTTAGACCGAGACGCTAGTCGGGAAGGGGGTATTGCCATTATCTATAAGGATGAATTTAAATGCAGCATCACCACCAATCCCAAACCCGACTGTCAAAGTATCTCGTTTTCGATCCCGGTATCCCATGTTTCTACCCTCTCAGGTATTTTAAAATATCGTCCCCCTGGCCCTGCTGGCCAATTCTGTCAGACTATGCCAGAGATCGTAGCCAACCTTGCCAGCTCCCTTTCCAACGTCACCTTATTGGGAGACTTTAATATGCACTTTGACAACACACATCTCTCCCAAACATCAGAACTCATTGAGGGGTTAGCGGCCTTTCAGCTCAATCAAAGAGTCTTAGGTCCAAACCACAACAAAATAAACTTACTGGACCACATTTTTTCAAATATTCAAACTCTGGTTGCTTCCCAACCCATCCCACTGCCATGGCCTGACCATTTCCTGCTCCCATTTACCTGGGTCATGCGGGAAATAAGGCCACCAGCAGTGGAAATTAAAAAGCTTATCCGTACCTGGTCAAAACCTCCGTTGGAAGTATGGGTGACAAATTTGGAGAACACAAGACCAATACCCCACCCAAATCCGATTATCGCAAATGATATATTTAGTAGTTGGTTGGAGTCCTCGCTTAACGCGGTCCTTCCCAAAAAAGAGATACATATAAAAACAGGAATCAATAGAAATCCTTAGTACTCCCCCAGACTCCGGAATCTTAAACAAACGTGCAGAATACTGGAAAGAAAGTGAAGAAAGGACTTTTCACTTGATAACAAAGTCAAATATAGAGAAGCCATAAAACACTATAAGGCAGAAATAAAATCTGCACAAAGCTGCTACTATCAAGATAGAATCACATATGCTGTAAGCTCCCCACACAAAATTTTCTATATTGCAAAATCACTCTTGACCTCCCCACCCCCGGTCTCCCACAGACTGCACATAATCCTCAATTCCGATGTAACCAGATAGCAGAATTTTTTTTCTGCTAAAATACAAACCATCTATACGTCCTTCCCCTTGGAAAGAGACCAACAGATGGTACCCTCAATCAACTCAATAAAGGAACAGGACCTGCTGGAGGAATTACCCCCATTGGACCGCACCTCCTTAAAAAAGATCTTGAATCATCTTGAATCTGGCTCACCAATAGACCCAGCTCCTCCTACCATTTTAAATAAGATTAGTACGACTATTTATCCAGTCATACTAGACCTAATCAATGCCTCTCTTCTCACTGGAAATGTGCCTCCGCTGTGGAAACAGGCGATGGTCAAGGCTCTGTTAAAAAAACTAATCTGGACCCGGAAGAGTGGGCAAATTACTGACCCATATCTTTGTTGCCAGGTATAAGTGAAATTGCTGAGAAGCATGTGAACTCATCTCTCTCTGGATTCCTGGGAAAAAAAACAGTTTCACCCCTCACGTTCATGTTTCAGATCACAGCAGGGTACAGAGACTGCACTCCTGTCGGTAGTGGTTGAAACCAGAAAAATCCTTGACGGCGAGGCTGCGCAGTAATCATTTTATTAGACCTAAGTGCAGCCATCGACATGGTTAATCACCCGTTTTTGATTAGTAGACTCAAAGATGTAGGAGTGACAGGAATGGCACTTAAATGTTTACAGTCTTTTTTAGAAAATATAGTTTTTTCAGTCTTTGAGGATGAAATCTCGTCTAAACAAGTGCTCCTCACATGTGGAGTTCCTCAGGGATCAGCACCTTATTTAATATCTACATGAGCTCCCCGGAACAAACAGTCATTCCTTTTGGGGTGCAGATTTTCACCTATGCAGACAACACTCAGTTGATTGTTTCCCTGAACAAAAATGACAATTCTGGAATAGGCATAACCTCTTGTTTAGAAAAAGTGACAAGATGGATGGACATTTCATATCTGAAGCTCATTGGGCACAAACTGAGATTATACTCCTTGGCAACTCCGCCCCCCTCAATAAAGACTCCTTTTGGCCTAACTGTCTGGGCCTGCCCTGATAAAGCACATAAAAAGCTTGGGGGGTCTTGCTTGATTCTAACCTGGATTTCAAGGAACAAGCTCGGAAAATCCTTCCCTTATTACCTTTCATGGCTAGAAGGCTGCTAGTTAAAGCACTGATTTTGTCACGGCTAGACTATGCTAATGCTTTATATTTAGAAGCCCCACTCTCTACAACCAAAATATTACAGACAGTTCAAAACTGTGCAGCCCGGTTGTTCCTAAATAACCCGAAACGTCTCTCAGCCAAACCTGCTCTTGCCTCTCTGGATTGGCTTCCAATTCAGGAGAGGATTCAGTTTAAGGCTATGTGCATTGCACATAAAGCACTTTCTGGAAAAAGGATCCCAAATGATTTGTGCGATGATTCATCCCTACCAGCCCAAAAGAGCTTTAAGATTAGAAAGCAAACATCTGATGACAGTTCGAAAAATTAAATGAATGAGAAGTGGAGGTCGCCTTTTTCATACAATGTTGCCAAGACTTGGAACCACCTCCCCTCCACACTCATTCACAATTAAACTACATAAACTTTCGTAAGCAGCTAAAAACTCTCCTTTTCCCCTCATATGTCTTGAATCGGATATCTGCGTAACTATTAGCTCTGGGATGCCTTCCGGTAACCAGGCGCTCTACAAGTGTAACCTCATTCATTCAATTATTCATAATAATTGCCAGGGTGGGCCTTTATCTGACAACATTTCAAATTCATATGGGTGATTGGGCAGTAAAATTAGATCTTCCCAAGTGTGCATATTACTGATGTCATTTTAACACGGATGGGCTTAGTACTGCCAGTGATGATTCCAAATGTGATATATGCCCAAACATTCATGATGTTCATATTGTGTTAGTATGTGTCTTGAATACAAACATTATTTACATACACCACGTGTGAAGTCTCTTTTGTGACTCTCAGTGATTTATTGTGTGAGAGTGCTGTGCCAATGCTTTACACATTACCGCTATGATAAGCCTGACTGTTCAGTGACAAGCTACCCAATGGTGAGACCAGGTTATACAGTGTGTGTAATCACCCACCCCTGACGGGAGTGGTGGATTCTGTCTAGCTAGGGATTCAACTCACCCAACCAGAGCATGTTGGTTCCAACACGGAGTAATCACCACTGTAGCCAAGCTTAATGTTCACCTGCATCTAAATTGAGGGGGCGGACCACTATGTTGGCAGGGAGGTACCTCTGTTGGCATTGCAATGGAATTCCCACTCCGCCACCTTGTAAATCAGGCCCTAAATTCCAAGGTAAATCTCTGACAAGGATGGGCCCGGTTGGTGTATATGACCTGTGTGCCATCGCTGTCGGCACGAAAGTGTGCCTTAGTCCCGGTCTACCACACCATAGACTCTCATGGGTGCTTAGTGCTTTTTGGCACTATTTTTCTTTAAATCTTCTAAAATTAATTTGTCTGGTTTCCTTTTTGGATTTTTGTCACTTTGGTGTAATTTTTTTAATTTAATTTTACTCTATTTGTCTAGAGCGGAGTGAGATTTTTATTCTGTGGTGTTCTTGACTTTTTAATCCTTTGGTACTTCTAAATACTTTACCAATTTATTTTGCCTTCTGTTCTGCATTGCTCCGCTAAATGCCAGAATACCAGTGTAATAGACGATCATTCTAAAGCACGTCCTCTCTCATAGTCTTTAACTCCTAATGAGATAAACAAGGGCCCCTCACTACTTAATCCTTCGCTATTTGGGATATTTTTAAACCACAAGAAGCAGCATACTTTAAGAGAAATGTGCAGTGGTCCTTGGATGGTTTAGGAATGACCTGTTTCCACTTCTTTTATCTCATATCCTGCTTGTTGCAATTGGTGGAATCCACTATATAGATTTCTGCCTCCACTATGGAGTTTTCCACCTTTTCAGTGGAGTCAGTGCAATCTTCAATTTAGGGAAAACCCAAAGGTATTTCGTGAAAATGAAGGGAAGAACATGTCTGGGCTTCTCATAATATCCCCAGTAGTAACTAAAAAAAAATTAGGAAGTCAATACTTTAATCATTTGGAAGGTGATGAATGTGGCTGTTAAGTTGTGCAAGTATACTCCTTATATGGAATGTGTTAGTCTAAGCATGCTTTATATGGGTTGTAAACATGTGAAAGATGTAAGTAGGGATGAGGAAATGGGGAGAGAGGGTATACCTGTCATCACCCGAATAAATGCTATGTGATTTTGGTTGTGATTGATATTAGCTTGAGTAAATACATACATTTTATACATGTATGCATTCAATGACAGTATTACATGTGTATATTGTGATGGAGTTACTATGGGCCCGATGTAGGTAGCCCTTTACCGATCGGAATCGGCCGAAAATACCGATTTTCGGCCGTTTCCGATCGGTAAAGGGCCATGGAGATGTAGGGGCACATTTTCGGTAATTTTACCGATTCGTTATCATTACCGAATAGGTAAATTTACCGAGTCGGTAATATTTACCGAATCGGTAATGATAACGATTCGGTAAAATTACCGAAAATGTGATGTAGGTAGCCTATGTTCCGGCAGCACATGGCTTACAGAATCGGTATTTTACCATGGAATACAAATCCATGGTAAAAAACCGATTCCTGTGTACATGCACATCTGTGCATGTACACATGTGCCATGTGACAGACAGACGTGCCCTTAGGGCATGTCTGTGTGCCACATAGCACACATGGCCGTTTTGGGGGTGCTAGAGGGTGTCAAAGTGACACCCCCTGCACCCTTGTGAATTCCTTAAATACCGATTGGGTAAATACCGAATCGGTAATGCCTAATCATTCCTATGGGCTTCAAAGCCCATAGGAAAGAATGGCCATTACCGATTCGGTATTTACCCAATCGGTAATTAATGAATTGTTAAGGATTCGGTAACAAATCCAGATGTTGGGACCTACATCCCATTTACCGATTTTAAAATACCGAATCGGTAAGATTCGGTATTTCAAAATCGGTAAATGGGATTTACCTACATCGGGCCCTATGTTTCTTATGCAATTTCTAGATATACATCCTTTACCCTTATGAGTTACCTACTAACAATATGTCACTGAAATCCCCAGCAACATTTAATCAAATTAATTATAAACCTTTATTTGATTTTAAGAAAAATCATACAAGAGCATTTACAAAGTACATCATACATAAAACAATAAAATAATGTTCCAAGGAGCATGATAAAGTGCATACACAATGCACAGTTTTCAAGTGCAGAATACATGTAATAGATAACAGTAACAACAAAAGACAACAAAAACCCACCAAACCCACCAATTACCAGCAACTCTAATATCAAAAGCCTCTAAGGGTCCATCTGACTAAAGAGGCATAGAACAATAAAACACAAAACTGAAAGCCAGCTGTCCTTCCATAGATTTACGTGCTCTAACCACAGCTTCCAAAAAAGGAACTAGCTTCCAAAAAAGGAACTAGCTCTAAAGCAATCCTCGGCGTTATCTAGACGTTGCAAATAAAGCAACTAAATTCTTCACTGCCTAAATGCTAAATGCCTTAAAAAAAATGTTAAAAATAAATCAAAATACATCCTAAAAAACTTGCAACCGGTAGACAACTGGGGGCCCGATGTAGATTGGCAAATACCGGTCGGAAATGGCCAAAATACCGATTTTCGGCCGTTTCCGACCGGTATTTGTATATTGAGATGTAGGGGCATGTCAAATTACAGAATCGGTAATTTTACCGATTCTGTAAAACACCGAATCGGTAAAATTACCGATTCTGTAATTTAACATGTAGGTAGCACTGTAATCAGTGCTACAAGGGTTTAAGAATTCGTTATTTACCACCAACTAGTGGTAAATAATGAAAACCCTTCAAAAAGCATTTTTTTTTTGCTTTAAAAATTTGCCATGTTGCAGACATACATGCCCTAAGGGCATGTATGTCAGCAACATGTGCACCCATGCACAATTGAGGGGTGCAACAGGGTGTCAAAGTGACACCCTGTCCCCCTTGCACATTCGGTAATTTTACCGAATCGTTATTTACGATTCGGTAATTGGCATTGATTCCTAAGGTCCTCAAGGTCAATAGGAATCAATGGCAATTACCGAATCGGTAAATACAGATTCGGTAACTACCGAATTTTACTGATTCGGTGATTTACAAATAGAAATTACCTACATCCCATTTACCTACTCTTAAATACCGAATCGGTATGATTCGGTATTTAAGAGTAGGTAAATCGAGATTACCTACATCGGGCCCACAGTCTTCTCTTCTCTGACCCATCAGCATTCCCTACGATGTATTACACATTATGTAAAGAACATTTACACTTAATGGGGCCAGATACAACAACATGTAAAAACAAACTAATGTGCAAGAGTAGACTGTCGAACAAATTGCTGCTATATTTGCACCCAGGAAATGCAACATACATGTCACTGAAGCAGCTCATAGCATCGCAGACAGCTTGCATGTTGATACAGGGCCTACTGTACCTGTTGCTGAAATAGTGTTCTCTGTGGTGAGATTGTTGAAGTGCCGCATGGGTGAAACCAATTTTCCCTTAAACAAAAGGGGAAACTACTGCGACTCTTTGCACAATTTATGAATTTGCATGAACTGAAACTGCAATTGACAATGCTGGCATTGATTATGTTTTAATGTATTGTAAAAATTACTTTTGTGCTTTTTTGGCTGAAATAGCCGCAATAAAGCTTAATGAATGAATGAATGAATAAACAAAAGGAAAGTGAGCAGTAGACTAAAATTCTCTTGAAGATTGTATTTTTTGCAGTATATATCTATTGAATGTTTTGTTTATTACATGTTATAAAATATACATTTGCCAACAGAAAATAAAAATCTCCATTACAAAGGGTTGGCACATTATATCACCCCTAATAAACAAACCACAGGAATGTAGAGCTTCTGCACATCACCCTCAAATCTGGGTGCAGTACATGCAGTAGCATGCTGTGGTACTTCTGGGGTAAATCAACCTAAATGTTTCCTAAATCTGCATAACAGTGCTTATTCACCCCATTCGCTTAACAACCTTTGTATTAGGCTGTTTAAATTAACCATGTATTGATCCCACAAACCATGTAGCCTCACACCTCAAACAACTCTTCGATTAATCTCATGACCCCCATCAGCCTCACCTATAAATAACATGTCATCCAGTTGATAGGGAAGGTGTTGACCACTGAATATGTTCCCCTCTAAACCTCTCCATCACATGTCTAGTATGAGCCCTCTAACTCCTCCTCTCCCTAATTGAAGAATCCAGTAGCCGGTATTCAAGGAATTCGCTAGCCCACTAAAATGGGAATACTGCCCCCTTATTCTGCCTTGCCACTTGTTGACTTTCCCCACTGATTGTGCAATGGTGTTAATCTGAACTATGAAAAGTTCCAGTGTCCAGGACATTGATTGCAGTCAGTATTTTGACAAAGGTGGGATAGCCTTGGATTGGGCCTTAGAAAAAGATTCTGCTCCCTGCTCCCAGTTTGCAAACATATCAAGAGTCACATCAGTTGAGAAGCAGTATCAAGCTGCTTACCAGGACATCCCAAAGATGTCGATCCTCAGCTTGTATATCCTCTCTCAAGGAGCTAGTAGCTGTTCATCAAAATGAGAAGCAAGGCAAAAAAGATATTCATCAATATGGTGAAAAAGAGGCTTTGATTTAGGCTTGACTTGTTATGTGGATAGTCTGTGTGTGAGTGGTTGATCTTAAAGTGAGTTTCACCTGTTTATGGGAGTGTTAGAGTCATGGCTGTTCACTCACCCACCGCCTTACAGTAGCAGTGAGTTGAAGGTGCAAGAACACTTGTTGCAATATGTGTTGTCTACTAATTCTAGTTATGCTTTCTCTTATCTGCCAGTATTTAGAGTTTTTAGAGAGATACAAAATAAATACAATTATAAAATATCTTTTTTTTTATAAATAAGTGCACATTTTCCCTTTATTTTCATAGCTCTCCCTATGTTGCTCTGTTAGAGTTATTCCCTGCCTCCACTGATTTCTAAGACAGCACAACTGACTGGCTATGTCTACAGTGTGATTTCTTCCAAAGCTATCTAGAATATTTTTCCATATTTTCACAACCCATTAAGCTGGGACACGTTTTGGTAAAATACATGCAGTCGGTATCAGGGCATGAATAAAATACATATATAAACCGACATTTATTCTGACAAAAATTGTTCACTGTTCGGCACACACTCCAAGAGGTCACAATTAGAAATGTGCCATGATTGGATAATGGCAACCCCCTAATCTCTTACATCAGCCTTTAAGCCAGAGTGGTAGAATAGTCAGTCCCGTCTTGACCAGTGTCAATGGACTAAATATGTGTTTACAGTATTTACAGTATTCTCTGATGACTCTAATATGTGTCGGTGCAAAGATCAAAAGCTGAAAAGGTTTCCTAAAATAGTTAAGTGGAAAGAGGAAGGGAGGACCAAAGTACAAGAAATGTGTGTCATGATGTTACAAAACATTGTCTTATTCGCTGCTCATGTGGAGCTGAAAGTATAGCTATTGCAGCCTGAGGGTACAATTGAGGAAGTGCAAATTTATATTTAGATCACTACAAAAGTATTTTAAGTTGGATTCTGAAAAGCAACAGTAGAAGTCTTCATTCGCTTCCGTTTTTTTCAGATGAGTTCATGTTTCAGTTTTTGAAAGCTAAACAGTAAAAGTGAACATTTTGAAATCGTACAATACTACCACAGAAGCACAGCACTGGCATTGAGCTAGAAGGTTAACACCCAAATGCTCAATATAATTTGATTTTTTTTTAGCAGAATTTAACCAAAATGCAAATCATGCAAGAACCAGCTCTTATATATTTTTTAAAATTTCAATTAACAAATAAAATGTTATTTTTGGCCAGAAAACAAAACAAGAAAGACACAATGCCGTGTATTTTATATAGTGCACACATACTGTGGTTGGATCCTTATAAGGAGTGTAGTGACTGGACCACCATATACAAGCAACAACAACAATTGCCACACACGCTCTCCTTTGTACACTGTTTGAGACAGTCACCTTCTGTGAGTTAGGGAACAGAATGGGAATACGTCACAACAATAACATTAGCATTCTTTTTAGATGCCAGTGATCAAGAAGGAATTCAATATAAATTACCCATTATATTGATTTATTTACATTTACCGAAAGAAAAAGAAGCAGCCATCATTCATGATCAATTTGAGACAGAACATCTTCTCATTAGCTAATTACAATGACTTTTCAACTATGTAGTCAGTGGGAAGAATAAAAAAAAGTTGTAAACCCAAGATTTTAAGTACACATGACACTGAAGATTAATTAGTTTGAATCACATTATTGTTAATGCCACCTAGTTAATTATGTGTAGCCAGAGTACAGAAACAGAGGGCCTCAATTATGAAAAGTTACGCATCGCTGCGTGAAAACAGCGATGCGTCACTTTTCACTGCGCCCTCCTTGCGACACCAATGATGCGTCATATTTACAGTATGACGCTTCATGGCGCAAGGAGTTACAGATACGTCAGTATTTCTGACGTATCTGTATGGTGCAAAAGTGACGCAACTCTAGCAATGTGTCCTTTCACGTGGGGCAAGCCCCATGTGAAAGGGCCTGCGTCAGTCTTACGCCTGCTGTGAGCCAGGCGTAAGGAATTAACACATTTGTGTCCTAGAAGTGGCACAGTGAAATCTTATAGATATCACTGCGCCACTTCTATGACCCTTTGTTTGGTCAATACGCCCCCCTTGCATACATTATACCTGGCGCAGGTATAATGTGGCGCAGGGGTTTACAAAGTGACGCATCTACCTAGATGCGTCACTTTGTAAATATGGCGCAACAAGGCGCAATTTTTACGTCTCTGGTGCGTCACAAAAAGTGACGCACCGGCGGCGTAAAAGTGACGCACAGCCTCATAAATGAGGCCCAAAGAATCTATTGCGTGAATGAAGTCTAGAGATCAATCAAAATGCTTTGACCCTGGCTTGGACGATCACACTTTTGTTCCTCAGGATGCAGACTTGGAAATCATGTTTTCATGTGTGAAGTGATGCTTTCGTTCATGGAAAAGATTATTGATATATAGAAAGCACTTTGTCAACTCTGTGCTATAGAATGATCCTTGTCCATGTAGAGAAAATCTCCCTCACATCCAAAACCATGATTCCCAAAATCCCATCCTGAGGACACCCCAGTTTGACAGTGGAGTTGAAATGCATTGATGCTTCCATGCCTGTGTCTAATTTCATTGCTTGCTAGCCTTTATTCGTATAACAGATCCTTTCTTCATGGACTCTGGCCTTACACATTTAATGAGATATGATTAACACTAAAGTGATGCAAGCTGTCTCATTTCCTCCACCATGTACACTTGAAATCTCAGACTTCGGTATTACAGCTTTTATTTATGCTTCCTACTGACTACGAAATTGAATTAGATTATGTGAAGATGTTCTGCCACAGGTTGATCAGGGGTGGCACCTGCTTCTTCTTCCTACTTTTTCAATTGGAGAGAGCAAATGAATCAGTATGATGTGTAATTCATAATGTATTTGTACTTGGTTACTGACATTGCTAAAGAATATTGTTAACTTTGTTGTGATTTATTCACATTCATTTTCCTAATTCATAGTAGGTGACTGTCTCATAGAGTTTACAAAGAAGACTATGTGTTGCAACTGGTGTTGTTTTATGTGTATTTTATATCCTACAGGGATTGTGGAGATGGGAAGCAAACTAACCTGACTCCCTTGTACTCCCCATTGCAGAAACACCTCTTAGAGGCCTTGGTGCACTTGACCTACAGTTAAGTCCAACAGATCTTGCCCGTCTTTTAAATGGATCACTAAATGCCTAAATTTTAATGTAGCGGATGCATCAATGGTGGTGTGCACTTACTTGAACAACAAGCACACTTTTTATAAAGTGCTGCAATGTGTTTGTACAAGAAGGTCATAATAGGCCTATCATTAATCTACAAGGATTTTTATTATATAATGAAAAGGTGACTTATTTGTCACATATTCCCTCTCTTAGGTATCCGGCCCAAGCTGGAGGGCTTACCCTCTTTCTTATATTTGTAACCCTGTCAGTCAAATGTATTTATTTTATTTATTTATTTATTTGCGGGTTTGTATCGCGCTAGGATCACGTCCCGGGGGAGTATCTCCGCGCCTTTGGCAGTCTTATTGCAAATAAACAGTGCTGGCAGTGTGACATATTAGTTTTGAAATAAAAAGGTTTTTAACTGTCTCCTGAAGGGGAGGTGCTCCTTACAGAGTCTCAAGGAGAGTGGGAGGGTATTCCACAACGTTGGACCCGCAATGGAAAGTGCTCTATCGCCTTGTCTGGCCTTTTTTGCTCTGGGTACCTGCAGCAGAGCCTGTTCACTAGATCTCAGAGATCGCGGGGTACATAGAAAGATAATTTATTGGACAAGTATATGGGCCCTTTCCTCTGAAGACACTTGTGTATAATACAACAGGCCTTGAACTTCACCCTCTGTTTGATGGAAAGCCAATGCAGAGTGGTCAAGAGGGGTTTAGAGGGGGTTCGGGAGGGCTGATTGAGAACAAGGCGAGCCGCTGTGTTTTGGACTACCTGCAATCTAGAGATTACTCCTTCATTAGCTGAAAGAAGCAACCCATTGCAGTAGTCTAAGCGACTCAACACTAAGGCCTGTACTAGGGTTTTTCTGGTTGAATCAGGAAGCAGAGGGAATACTTTCCGCAACATCCCAATAATGTGGAAGCAAGACCCCACCACTTGATTGGCATGTTGCTTGAAAGAAAGTTCCTGGTCCAGGCGAACACTGAGGTTCTTAACCACCAGCTTGGGCTCAGGGACTGGGCCAAGATCCTGTTGCCACCAGTCGGGGGACCACAGGAGTTTGGCTTTACCGAACAGCATCACCTCCGTCTTTGCAACATTACATTGTAGGAGGTTCGATGCCATCCAGTGGGCCACTGCCTTCATCCCCTGGGAAAAGGAATTCCTGACCTCAACCGTGAGGGATTTAAAAGGAAAGAGGAGTTGGGTGTCATCCGCATATGACACAGGGATAAACCCATGGGATCTCATGATGTTCGCTAGGGGGGCCACATAGATGTTAAAAAGAGTAGGGCTCAAACAAGAGCCCTGTGGCACCCCTTTCGAGATTCCCAGCTCCTCTGACCGGTAGGCACCCAAGGTGACTGTTTGAGTGCGATCTGTCAAGAAACTCCTCAACCAAGCCAGAGCCTTGTCTTCCAGGCCGATGTTAATAAGCCTGGTGGTCAAGATCTCATATGACACGGTGTCAAATGCCGCAGACAGATCCAACAGAACCAGGATAACAGAGTAGCCTTTATCCTGGAACATGTGTAGATCATCTGCGACTGACAGCAAAGTGGTCTCGGTGCTGTGGCTTGGTTAAAACCCGATTGGTAAGGGTCCAGTCCATTTGTCTCTTCGATGTATTTTGACAAATGTCTATTGACAAATTTCTCTATGATTTGGCCCATGAAGGGGAGAAGAGAGATAGGTCTTAAGTTGGTAAAATCAGTCCAGAGAATAGCGGTGTTCTTCCTCAATGGTCTCACTAGCGCCCTTTTCCAGTCTCTCGGGACTTCTCCAGTATTGAGAGATAGATTGATTAACTGTTGAATTCCTGGGCCAAGAACTTCTGCCAACATAGGCACAATGCGGGCTGGGATGGTATCCTGAGGGCTACCACTCTTAATCTGAATGATTAATGCAGTGACCTCTTCTAAAGAAATAGGGGGAAAGCTTTTAAGGCAGTCGGGGTTTAGTTTCTGTTGTTATAGGAGAGGTTTGTTTCAGCTACCTCGCTTGTCTTTGAGGCTACTATCTTTTCATAGATTGTATCAATCTTCTTCGTGAATAATAGTGCGATCTCCTCACATAGATCTTGGGATGCAATCTGTATGGTCTCACATGCTGCAGGTCTGGTAAATGTTTGTAGGATTTTATACAGCACTTTGGCGTCTTTCCCAGCCTCTGTTAGTTGTGTTGCAATGTGGTTTTTCTGAGCTGCCCTAATGGCTTTATGGTATGCCCTAAGTGAGGTTTTATGATGTTCCTTATCATCCAGCCTACGGGACTGTCTCCATACTTTTTCCAGCTTCCTGGATTTTTGTTTCAACAGTCTCAGGTCTTCGGAGAACCATATTTCTTGTCTATCTGCCTGACGGGGTTTGTATGTTTTTAGCGGGATAGTGGAATTTATTGCTTCACTGACTGTCTTCTCAAACCGCTGGAGCTCAGTGGTCATATTTCCTGAGTAGTCATTAATCAGGGGGGCTTTATACACCTCTCTGAAAGTATCCACTGTTAATTTATGCCAGGGTCTTCTTTTAGCAGCCAGGATGGTCTGTATACGTGGCTTATCCATGGCATCGGTGTAGAATTTTAGTATAAAATGGTCAGTCCATTCTACCTGAGTAGCTGCAGAACATGTAGTTAGGGGTGAGTTAGAAAACACTAGATCCAGAGTATGGCCTGCCTCATGTGTAGGTCCATGGTTAATCTTTTTGAGACCAAGGGAGTCAAGATCCATTAAGAGGGTTCTAACCTCCGTGCATTTCTCTAATTCCCCGTGCATATTAAAATCCCCTACTAGTAGGAAATTCTGATTTTCCTCTACAAATGGTGCTAGGGCCTCTATAATATTTAGTACCATGCACACCTACTACCCTGCTGGAGGAAGAGGCTTTCTGCCAAAGGTCCAGGGGCCATATTATCAAGAAAGGGCGCTACATTATCGACGCTTTTATCGGCAGGAAACTGCCACTACAGCGGCGATAATGGGCTTGATAATATGCCCTTGTAAATTTCCATAGAAGCCCAGGTTCTGGTGTTAACCTGGGCTTCTATGGGAATTCACAAGGGCATATTATCAAGCCAATTATCGCCGCTGTAGCGGCAGTTTCCTGCCGATAAATGCGGCGATAATGTAGCGCCCTTTCTTGATAATATGGCCCAAAGTTTCTCTGACAAGGGCCTTACCACCTTCTATTATGAAAGCTACAGAACAGGGACCCTCAGCACTTGTCTTGTTTGTACCAAGCACTCTCCTACAGGAGCCTTTCAGCCCAGGCAGGAAAAGCAGATATAACTTGAAAGGGTAGGATTTTGGTTTCGACCTGAGGTTTTTGGTGTGGGTTGAATTTGAAATGAACTAGGACAGAAGATGGACTTTCAAGGCAAAGCTCAGTTGTGGCATTTTGGAAAACTGGAGAACAAACTATTGTGAACTTACCTTATTAGTCAGGCAGCTGTAGGGAAGATGCACCAGTTTAAGGTACTGCAAAAGAAAGGAGGAGAATGTGTGGAAATTCTAAGATTATTCGCTTAGGGAATATTTCCAATGACAGTCAGGTTATACTTATAAAAACTGGTGCAAACATCTTTTAAGAATAGACTCACTTTGGACTAAGACTAGACAAGGTGGTGTTCTTGGAAAAATTCGCATTTATCTTGTGAATCACTGTTGAACTTTGACTGATACTTTGCCTTTGATCTTTGGACATGGAGGCTTCTCTGAGAGCCAGGAAAGCTGACCTATTGGAGATGTATATGTAGAAGAGGGTCTATATCTCTCCAGAAGAGCGCATCCATTTTGTAGCTTTTTCCTTGTAACTGGAAAGCTGTGGAAGTTCCAAGAGACAGATGGAACTGCATATGCCAGGAAATAGCAAGTTTAGAGATAACTGGACTTTAGGTTGTGAGTCACATCATGTTCCGCTTTGTACACCACGACTCAGCAGCAGATGGTGTTGTTCCTCAGTGTGTCTGTTTCCCAGCTGCTGTCTTGCCTTCTTGATAGATGTTGTTGAATTGTGGCTGTGAAGAGCCTGAGCCATGTCTCCCTTTGGCGCACCCTAGGGTTTTTATATGTGGGTGCCTGCTTTTTTATTGGGCACAACAGGCAAGTGTTGGCATGGGCAGTAGAAAGATGTGTGTGTCAGAAGGCTGCAACAACCTCTTGTGGTGACAGGCAATATTGTACTGAATGTGACATGACAGCACTTCATGATTAATGCTAGAGATCAACCAGATATAACATGGTGGATTGTGCTTTCTGGTTAGCAAATGTGAAGCTGAAGTTCCAAGTAAAAGGAAAGTAACATGTAATGGCTATGTGGCAGTGCTTCGAGTTCTCCATCTTCAATGCTCTCCATGCCCCTACTTAACTCATTTCCCTTGACTTTCCAGCTATGTTTGCTTTGCTTTTTGTTGCCATTTTCACTTGTTTGATATTGTGTCTTGCTTTGATCTGTACATTTTTTTCCTTTATTTTATCTTTAAAAGTTGTCTATCTTCCTCCTTCTCAGTCATTATTGTTCTCGATGACAACTTGGGGGACACTATTTTTGCACCTTTTTCTGATATCACTTTCGTCAATCACTTGTCTTAACGTAGTGGTCCAGATGCATCTTGAGAAGGCAGTCCATATCAACCTTCCACTCCTCATCTAAGTAAGGAAAGGGTCAAAATAGGGCATCACTTGACCCTATGAT
The DNA here is from genome assembly GCF_964261635.1 of Lissotriton helveticus. Classification (NCBI taxonomy): domain Eukaryota; kingdom Metazoa; phylum Chordata; class Amphibia; order Caudata; family Salamandridae; genus Lissotriton; species Lissotriton helveticus. The sequence goes on along the minus strand of NC_136072.1, from coordinate 226,161,750 downwards.
CTGATCAAAAGAGTGGAGAAATATTTTACTACTTGAACCCTTGCATAGTGGGCAAGAGGAATTCTTCTTTGAGAAACTACCAATGTTAGAAAACATTTGATGAAATTGGAAGTTGTGAACATCTTAATCTTTGAAACTGGTTCAAAGTTATGTCTTTCCAACAATGAGATTATCTTAGTGGCAAGGGATTCCCAGGGTTTCTCCTTGCTGTAAAACTTTGTAGCAAAGTTCAAGGCACCTGAGGGACCTCAATCTAAAGCTATCAAACTCTGTAGAGCCTTGCTTAGCAACAGCTCTCTATCCCCATTGACTAATTTTCTGTTTCTTAAAAGTGATGAAGTCACAAGTTAAAACTCCCGACTAGGATGAGCTGATACCCTGATCTGACCTCATTCTATTCATAGTTAGCCACAGAGGGTACCTATGATCCCATCAACCAATCACAGTGCATATCCCTGGATTATTAGCATGATATGTTTTTTTGAGTGTGCTTTTGATATTTTAATAAACCTTGATACCTAAGTCCTATTTTATCATTTGGTGTCATCTTAATTATTAAGTTCTGTCCTTTTTAACTAAACAACTATCATAATTAACTTGTTCATTTCTTAAATACAATGATAGTTTGGTATTGTTTTCCATCGATAACTCACAGGCAGCTGCATTGTTTCACTTTATGGTATCTCAGAGCTCATAGTCTGAGTGTTGTCCCTCTTCCTTACAGTTTAACAATCGGACTTGCAACTGTTATGCACCATGTATACCAGTTATAGTTTACTATGATAGTTACATTCAGAATGAAATGTTTTCTAGTAACCTGTGGTACAGAGGGAATTATTTTATAACACTGGTGTTTACCACAAATCATAGATGGTAATGAAGCATTTTCTGATGCAAAAATCTTTTATTAGTCAATGTTTTTTCTACAGTGACATCAGAAGCCATCTGGTTAGCCTTCTTGTCTTCTTTGCACATCACCTGGGGAGACATCTTGCAAAGTAATGTAGACTTCTGTGGAATAGACCTTAGGTGAGTAATGATAATAAAATGTGTGTCAAATGTGTGCTTATCTAGGCCCCTCCATGTGGAACTCTCTTCCCTTGCCACTCCGTAACGAAACAGTCTATAGAAATGTTCACAAATGTCTGAAAACTTGGCTGTTTAACCGATAATTCTCTCTTCTTTCTTTTTACCACTCAGGCTGGTGCCAAGAAACCCTCTGGGGTAGCTGTGCGCCTTATAAACTCAATTAACATAACATAACACATGGAAGAATGATATTGATTGTTAATTTTGGCACAGTTTCTGTTGAGAGAGAGAAGAATTATTTTGGTCCAGATTGGCATTGTTAGTTTAAAGGAGACTGTGGAAGATGCCAAATCCACAGAGAAAGTGTTGACAAATAATGTATTGATTTATTTCTGTCATTAACTTTGATGGAGTCATTTTGTCATTTGGTGAATTGTCAAATATTAAAGGTCGCAATGATAACGATTCGGTTTCCGAACTAATTGGGTCCTGCGATTCTGAACGACCGATTATGATGCTTCCCAACATCGTTCGGTCGGACTCGCATTGACTTCAATAGGAGCCTGTGTTCCAAACGAGAATACAGGCTCCCATTGAAAAAAGGGGGTGGATGGGGAAAACTTGCACCCAGTGGCAGGCACCCCAAGGTGCGTGCCAAATTGTGCATGGTTGGTAAGAGGGGTCCCTTGGGTACCCCCACAGGCCCCATTTGGTCGCCTCCGGGTGAAAGGGGTCCCACCTCAGGCCCCAAAGACAGATCCTGAAAGCCGTTTCTTAGCTGGCAGATCGAATCGTAATCGCTTGTTCGGAAACCGTGTCCATAGAGCTGTACGATTCAGCTCTGAAAGGCTGTCCAAATGCATTTTGGATCCGATTCGGACTGCCTGAACGGTTTATACTGAATCCGAATCCGGATACCAAATCCCATTCGGATCCTTTCCGAACGACATCATAATCGGCCCCTTAGACTAGCTAATAGTGACAGCACATGTTTCAGGTTTGAGTGTGATCAGTCATCAAGTGCCATAAACAGTGCTGTGCAAATTGTACCACAAGCAACTGTTTAGTTTTGTTTCTCTCAGTCTCTCTCTCTATCTCTCTCTCTCTCTCTCTCTCCCTCCCACTCTGTAGTGCTGTTTCTCCCTCTACTACAGTTAAAAGAGCTCCAGCAGGCATTTTCAAGTGTTCTTCTGACAGAAGAATAGACAATGAGAATCACTTTGTGAAACTCTTAAAAGCTGTTTGAACCAACAATGTTTATTCATTGCCGGAAGACGATGAATCTCTTACATTAGTTAACATGCAGGACCCTTGGTGAGCACATCAGTGATATTTGGCCTACATCATCTGAAGCATGGACATTCCATCTCTGCTAAGGAGATACATACACTTTTACTGTAAGGGACCTTCACAAATGTATTTTGGAGTACGTAAAGTAGTTCTCCAGTAGTATGCTTTGACTCACTCCTCCGTGCATTTGTGATTTGACTCATACCAACATCTAAAGGCAAAGAGATTGGCTCTTAACCCAAAATCCTCTAGGGAAGAGGAGGAGAGGAACTGGGAAATGATGGTGCCACTAAATGCACCATTAAGAATTCTCCTTCAAATTGTATGACGGAACTTGAGGGTTAGTTAGGTGACCAGACTTAAGGAATGGCCCACCTGATCTAATTCTGTTCAAACATTCTAACATTGTTTGAGTATGGAGTCATAGTACCAAACAGTAAAGCCTGCCTGGAATTTACCTCCCTTACTTTAGGGACAGGATCAATCGGGGGGAAGAGCTGGCTCTCCGTAAAGAACAAAAGGAGCTCGCGGAGCAAAGATGAGAATGATAATTAAACGACACAGGGTTATTACTACCTTCACCCATTTCAAATTCAAAGGATAATAAAAAGGGGGGTCAGGAGGCAGAGTTTGACTTGTGCCTACATGACTAAAGCTGGATCTCCATGTGTCCGAACCAAACATGTTTTCATTACAAATCAAGGTCCAAATTTGATAATGTTCAATTGTGCAGGTGCTTGTGTGACCAAAATCGGCGCAAATGACACAAGGATCTAATATTAAGAAAAACAGATGATAAAGGAATCAATGAATTAATCTCAGTCTAAGGTACTTATTTAGGATCACATTCATATTTCAAATTTCTTTGTCCACAATGCCACTTCAGACATGAACCAGCCAAACACAAACCAGCCTTGGTCCTCCTCAAAATGGAAGAGTCCATCCAGAACTGCTATGTGTGATGCCCTCTAAACAGCAACTGGATCAACCCCAAACAGGTTTTTGCAGTGATCTAATAAATATTAAAGAAGCCAATAGGTGCAGCTCAAAAGTGCATTGTATCACAAGAGTTCCCTTGCAAACTTTAGGTTAGGGCAGAATCACATATCAGAAACTAAGAATCGTCATTTGTCACATATTCTGCTCACTCTCTCAGACAGCTAAACCGGTTCTTAGTCATAGACATCAAAGAAAGACAAAGTCCAATCTTAAACTGCGAAATGTAAAGTAAAACAACTGCTACCATCTTCGCAAGCTGAAAGCACAGTGCTAAAGAATGAATCAGTGTCCCCTGCACACTTTGCTATATCGCTTCTGGTCTTCTGCTAGTATAAAGATGAAACAAAATCTACAGTCAGACCTCCCCCACCCAAAAAAGTGATACATTCATTATTAGACATGACAACCTTCAGTGTCCAATGTTTTGCTTTTCTCCTCCATTTTTCTGACCTTGTTTTTGCTGGCTTTAAGACTCTCACCTAACCAGTGCTAAAGTGCTTGTGCTCTCTCCCCTAAGCATGGTGATATTGGCTCATCCCCAATTAGCATATTTAATTAACTTAAAAGTGTAGTAAAGTGTACTACATGTGCCCACCGCCTATACATTAAATGCTACTAGCCGGCCAGCTGTTAACAACAATGGGGTAACCTAGGAAGCTGGGTAATAGTCATAAGAAGCTACGAGTGGTTCAGTTGGGTGAAGTCAAAGGAAATTAAATTTTGACTCAGGAAACATTTATAGACACTGCAAGGTATAGCTGGAACCTAGGGAAGGACGGAGAAATCTATGTTATTGTCCCCTTTTTTGTTTGAATTCAGCATGTTACTTTTCGTCATTGTAATCACTTAATAATTTCATTGTTGTGATGTCATTGTTTTTTTTGGATTTGTTTGACAGCCTGTTCTAAGTTGTTTCTGTGAAAAAACAAACTTGATATTAATTAAATTGAATATTTACTCATTGTACATTTTCTGGGGCTGTGTTACTTATGTTTTACAGCAAATATCAAGAATAATTGATTCTAAAAATCATTGTGTCTATAAATGTTTCTTGAGTCAAAAATTAATTTCCCTTGACTTCACCCAACGGAACCACTTGTAGCTTCTTATGACTAGTGGGCTTGCAGCACCAATTGTGCCACCCACTTAAGTAGCCCTCTAACCATAGCTCAGGCCTTCCATTGCAGAGCCTGTGTGTGCAGTTTACACTGCCATTTTAACTTGACAAGATATACCTCTTGCAAGGCTCAAACCTTCCCTTTTTCTACATATGATTCACCCCTAAAGTATGCCCTGGACAACCCGAAGGGCAGGGCACAATGTATTTAAAAGGCAGAGCATGTCATTTAAGCTTTACGTTTTACATGCACTGATAGTGAAAAATAAGTTTTACATTACTGCAAGGGCTATCTTTCTTGGTTGATAAATTTGGCATTACCTTATTCTACCTTATAAGTGTAATTCCCAATTATAAGGAGATGGACTTTTCAAGTTTTGTGTCTCTGGGATCAGAATTTAAAATCCAAACTTATGATGAAATCGGATTTTAAATGTAATTCTGAAAATGCCACTTTTCGAAAGTCAGCATTTTCTTACTTCAGTCATTTGTTGTCTGTCTCTGATCACATGTCTGGGGTGGGTGGCAGCTGTGCTTTGTGTGTTCCACATAGACAGCCACAAAGAATGGGAGCTTAGGTGTGACTTGATGGGCCATCCTAACAAGATAGGAGGGAGAAGCTTAATCCAGCCTTACTTAATACAAATAGGCTGTATCCTGTCCCCTCACAAAGGGCTGCATACCCCCTGTACTGAGTCTGAAGCCAGGGCAAGAAGGGAGGACCTCTGCGTACTTCAAAGGCCTGTCTTTGAAGTCTCCCTCACTTCAAAGGCCCAACTGTGTATAAGTCGGACACCACCACTTCAGTATATTTCTGGACCTGTGAAGACTCTTGACAGGAAGAAGGACTGCTTTGCTACTGAAGGACTGCTACTCTGCTGGACTGCTGCTTTGCTGCACTTCCCTGCTTTCTGCTGTTCCCTTGCCTGGGTGAGAAGAACTGGACCTTCATCACTTGAACACAGAGAAACTCGAAGGGCTAGCTGGCTGGCATCCTGTACTGAAACCTCAGGGACATAAAAGACTTTCCACCACCTGGACTCTTCCATCTGTGAGTCTGCCCTGGGAAGTTTTGCCACTCCAGTTCTGGACCCTTGGAAGTGGGCATAAAGTGTTTGCCCCAGCAAAACTCATGCATCTGTCGAACCAGTGCATCATTACTGTTTCATGGATCAGAACCGGTGCAATCAGGAACCAGTGTGTGTGGATCAGTCCAATGCATCATCTTCAGAACCATCATTGTGCGATGCTCTCCTCAGCACAAGGTCTTAAGCATCTCCGTCAACAGCATCCTTGATGAGGACAACAAATCTATGTATTGTAGATCTTCGATCATCGGAACTGATGTATCTCCGCTGCTAGGCTGATCAGGACTGGCACATTGCTACCAGTGCATGGATAGACACCAACCCATTGCTTCGGCTGCATCCCGAATCTTTAATGTCGAAACAGCCAGGATCAAGGTACTTTTGCTCAACAGACTTCACTGGGTTCCTGTATCTGGCCCGCTTTCCATCACGGTCGGACTGAACTTTTGACTTTGTCTCAGTCCATCGTGACTTGACATCCCAATTAAACGCTTATTGCTTCTAAGAGATATTTTACAGTTTCTTCTTTCAAAAACTCATAACAAGTTCTACCTATTAGATTTTTGTTGTTTTGGTCCTCTTTTATTTATTGAATTAAGTTCTATTTTTCTAACCTGGTGTTGAATCCATTTTGTGTGGGGTTTTTACTGTTGCACAAAATCTTTACACATTGCCTCTAAAGTTAAGCCTGACTGCTCTGTGACAAACTACCAGAGAGCTAGCCCAGGTCAATTTTGGGTTGGCCTGCTTCTTACAGGTTCACTGACACAACATTGATGTAAAAAATATTGATGCTAAAAGAATCAACTAAAAAATATAGACAACATAAATATCGACTCCTATACTTAAACAGGTAAGTACAAAAATATTGACAAAAAAACTACTGATGTAAAAAATATAGATATATAAAATATTGACTTGTTTATAAATATAAAATAAAACAATATATTTTAAATAAATTACATATTAAATATAATATTAACAAAATAAAATACATGTAATATACATTTTAATAAAATATAAAAAACAAACTTAATAAAAAATAAACACAAATACAAATAATGTATAAATATCTATTTACTTTCAAACAATTAATAAACTATTATTTTTAATTTATGTTAAAGGTTTAAAATACCATACAAAATAAAAATATATATTAATGATTTAAAATCTCAAAACACAAAAATATATAATGAATTAAAACATTAAACTATTAGAAAAAATTTTAAACTTACATTTCAGAATACAATCAGTGCAAAAGTAAGTACGTATTGGATAGAGTAGGAACTAAACGTACTATTCCAATGCCAGTAAATGCAACAGTAGAGAAAGTGTTGGATAGCTGAGTGGTAAAAACTATTATTCCAACTACAGTGAGTGTACAGTAGGGAAAGTGCTGGATAGCGGAGAGGTAAAAATTACTATTCCCACTCCAGTGAGTGCAACATTAGGGAAAGTGTTGGATAGCGGAGAAACAACAATTGCTATTCACAATCAAACAGTTCAAAAAATATATATATTTTTAAAATGTTTAAATTCATGAAAATAAATAAACAATATCTAAAAAATAAAAATGATTAAACCTATCATAAGAAGACATATTATCATAATAATTACATTACAAACTACAAATACTATATACAATAAAATAATAAATACATCGAAAAATAAATTATTTAAACTATCAAATTAATGAAAATATAAATGTAAAAAAAATTCTACCCTATAACACCACACCAATAACAAAACAATTTTCATTACATTTATTTGCATAATTAACATAAGTAATAATACATTCAAAAAATATGTTAAAAAAACTAATAAACATTAATTGACTACACACAATTTAACACTATAATATCCATAACACACTCCTAAATTAAACTATAATTGAACTTTAAAATAATAAACACAATTAAATTGTATTTTTAAATAAAAATCTATAAATATTAACAACTAATCATATATAACATTTAATAACCACCCTTTACCCTTTTGAAAGTAAAAACAACACACACAAAAATAAACAATTACCCAAAATAAATATCAGCAATTAACTTTAATTAACAACTATGTATTAATTAGCTAAACACAAATGACTTATCACCCTTTACTCCTATAAACACCACAACACACACCTAAAATGTATTACACAATTACCATCAATAATGACCAATTAATTGATTAAAATTAAATAACAACCAATTATTAATTTATCAATTCAAAATAAATTAATTCCCACACTTTACACCTATAAACACCACAACACCCATCTAAAATGAATTACACAACTACCATAATTAATTGGCAAGTAATTCATTAGAATTAATTAACAACTAATTATCAATTAATAAATTACCTCCCTCATTTTACACCTATAAACACCACAATGCACACCTAGAATTAATTACACAACCACCATAATTAATTAACAATTATTTAATTAAAACTAATTAACAACTGATTATTAATTCCTAAATTAAAAATAAATGACTTCCCACCCTTTACACCTACAGACACCACAACACACACCTAAAATAATTACACAACTACCATGATTAATTACCAATTAATTAATTAAAATTATTTAACAACCAATTATTAATTAATTAATGATAAATTACTTTACACATTTACACTATAACATCTCAATGAAAAAAATATTAATAAATAAAAAATAATCAATACATTTAATATTACTAAAGTACTTCCCACCCTATTCCCCTATAAACCCATACCCCAATACGGAACTAAAACACAATATTCAAATACAAAAAAATAATAACTACTAAAAATTTAACACATATATTAAAAATACAATTTAAAAAAAACCATACATTTCATACATATAAAATATATACTAAAATACATAACATTAAAAAAAAAAATATTTTTAACAACTATATTTTTGTAAACAATATTAAACACTTCGATATTTTTAAGTCAATATTACTTACCTTAAGTTGATATTCTTGACCACGATATTCTTGCTGTCGATATTTCAGACCCACAATATTAAGACTCGATAGTTGTGCTACTCAATATTCTTTCCCAGCACCTTCTTACACTGACTAGGATTGTGGATGTTGCTTGAATGGGGCTCATACCCAGTCAACCTACAACCCAATTTCTAACACACATTACTGAAATCACTAGATAGACGTGAACACATGGGCACCCAGGAATAGCAGAGCAATCATATGAGCATTCCCTAAGTAATTATGATATGTGATTGAAACCTGGGCATTATGTAGCAAAGAGGAGATCAGAAAATAAAGAACTATCTTGATCCAAGAAAGTTTCATTCAAGGAATGACTATGCAGCACAGCAGAGCCAATTCTTGAAAAAATATAGTAGATGCTTTATCGTCAGGATCTATTTTCAAACATAGTGCACAGTCTATGGACAATACTCAGGTCAACCTCCCTTCTATGTCTGTGTGCAAAGGCTCATATCATTGTACGGTCTGTAATATTGTTGAGGTCAGAAATTTGGGCATAGCTTGGTCAATAAGGTTGTGGGGGCGTGAGCTTCATATTTCTGATCAGTTGGGATATCTTGTCAAACCATATTATATGATAAGCAGGATATGAAGAGGGTTTAACCCCTTGCATGCTGATGACGGCCCCCATCCATCATGCACTACGGCGCTCGTGTGCTGATGACAGCTGGGGGCCGTCATAAACCCGCCCAGTCACGAGTTTGCCGCACAGGCGCAGAATCGCGGCAGCATGCAAGGGGTTAAGGAGCGGTGGGAAGAGAAAGAAGTGCGGACTGTTAGTGGCACTTAAAAAACAAAATTTTTCAAACTAACCAACATTTTTAGAGGCCTTCACACCAGAGACTAGAGTATTGTGTGTGTGTATGTGTCTGTCAGTCTGTGTGTGTATGTGCTTTTGTCAATGTGTGAATGCAAAAATACAGGTAAAATCCAACATAAACTTCATAACACCTGACTGAAATCCCTTGTACCCACCTACTCACTATAGAATATATTTTTAGGGGGGGTGAAACACCCCCAAACACCATCCCCCCCACTGAACCTACGCTCCTGGTCAGAAAAGGCCTTCAAATTACAAGACACCATACAAGAACATACAATTGGATGTTCACATTTCAATATTTACATATTTAACATTAATGCAAACTTCAATCAAGACTGTGGGTACCAGAATGTATCACTCACAAAAACAGGATGCAAATAACATTTGGCATTTTAATTTTATTTATTATCAAAATCTTTTCATTGAAATATCATAAATATCATATATTTTAAAATATTGCCTGGAATAACATCTTAGGCTTTCCAAAGTAGAAGTCATCTCACATGAACGTGTTTTGCTAACACAGTTGTTTGCACCATATTTGCATTGGTAGAGATAAGCATGTGTTTTTTCAAATTAGCTGAATGTTTTGAAGAGGTGGTGTCTGTACATTCATGTCAGAATTTTTCTGCTTACTGCAGTCATGTTTAAGCTTAAATGAAGAAAATCCCAAAACAAAGACACGGGTTGAAATTATTTACATGAAAATATGTAATGACTTCAGAAGAAAACAATGAGAATAAATCAGGTGAAGCACGTCTCCGAGAGAAAATACAAGATCATTATGTAGTTTGTTGTGAAGTGAGTTGCTTCCAAGAGGCTCATTTAGAGGTTAGTGAGAAGTGAAAAAAGGACAGCCAATCTTTTATTAGTCCATTTTCAAATTTGAGTGACAGTTCCGCACAGTAGAATGGTTTTTCATCCATAAAGTATTAGCAGCTTTGAGCTGGTGTGGAAACTGAGCATAAAAATAGGTGAATGCACATGACAAAAATTATTTGCTCATTGCTAGTGCAAAACACTGTGGGGGATATTTATTAAGAAGTTACACAGCGCAGCAAGTCACCTTGCTGTGATGCATGACAATGAAAGGGCAAGAATGCGCTGTATTTAAAATTATATGGTGTATTCCTGCCTTTTCTCAGTACTGCCACAAAATGTGCTACCTAGCGTGAAACGCAGGCACCCTTGCACCAAAACTTGAACCATGGTGCAAGGGCGCCTGCATTGTAAGCAGGATTGTTTTTGTGCAGGGAGGGACCCCTTCCTCCACAAAAACAATCCAGAGGCAGTTTCCTCTTTATATGCGTGCTGCAGAATGCAGTACAAATAGAATGAGGAAAAAACAAGGAGAAATAAACATTTGGGTTACCAGTAGTGGTAAATCTGGGGATGCATCAAAATCCACCTATGTTGCATGGGAACATCCATACACCAGCCATGGAACGCCTTCCTGTGGCAGAGTAACGCAACACAGCGATTTGCACTGCGTTGCATCACTCCATTATTGCGTGCCTTGATAAATCACACTCAAGGGTTGTGTTGCACATTCACCTGGTTGCTTGGTGCAAAAGTGACGCAACTCTTTAAAAAATATAAATATGGCCCTAAAACTCTAATTAGACAGGACTAGTAGATATGGCAAAATGTCCAGCACCTGCAGTCATTTCTGCATCGTTTCGCAGGTGGCCTGGGCAAAGTGGGAATAACCGGCAGAAACACACTGTTACCTCTGGTCATTTTCACATTTCTACACTAATAACTATAGGCGGAAGACAATTTGATATTACCATCAGAGCTCAAAGTAAATGTCTGCAAATGTTGCAAACTGGAAAACGAAAAAAATTCCCAAAAGTATGTTACCAGACATTTGATCTGTTCCTCTGGTTATGAGCAGATTCCAGCATTCCGGCATGTTGAAATTATACCATTTGATTACTATGTTGCAGTATAGCTTTGTAGGTGAATTTAGCATTCTATATCTTTCAGCGTTGTTTGTCTCTAGGATTTGTTGTATTGTGGCTGTATGTTACTAGAAGTGTATGTACCTTGACACTGCATACTCCTAAAAAAAAAATCTATATATATATATATATATATATATATTTTTTTTTTAAGTCACAAAGGTTCACCGCCGCCGCACCACTCGTCCTGGCTGCAATCCTACACGGAGTTGAGCCGCGATAAATGTGAACACAGCGGCAAGTTTGTGCCGAACAAAACAGGCGCACTCGAGAATTCCTTCGGCCCGATTTGCACATTATAAGATGGCCACCGTTTATTTTATGTACAGTCACCTTTTTTATTTTGACTGCATTCTTGCAGTCACGAAAAGTCACATGCACCAATCACCTGTAAGTCCGTCCGCGATCCTAATCGACCCCTATGTCATATACAAAACATCTGACTACAAAATTAACATATGAATGTCTAGCTACATTAGCATGCTTCCAACAGAATGTAATCTTGAAGGAAGTTACTGATCGGAAGGTTTCATGGTTTGAGGATAAAATTAAGCAGATTGTACAATGTCTTCAGAGTTGACCTGAAAAGGAAGGAAACGGAAGTTAAAAACAAAAGATCACCTCTTAGAAAAGCAAGTTAGTTGGTTCGATCCTGTGTGCAGGGAAAAAAAGGATAATAAGGAGAGTAGAAAGGTCCCTACGGTTAAGGTATGATCAGGAGAGTCTAACTAAACTAAATGAATTAAGGAAAGAATATAAAATGTTGATAAGGACTAAAAAGAGAATTTTTAAAGCAAAATGCTGGAAGAATTTACTGGAAACAATAGAAACAAGAAATGTGAAAGGGTTCTGGAAGTTGATACAGGATGCCTCAGGTCGGACTCCAGTAACCCTGTGCTGTGTAGTTGACGAGGATGCATTGGAGGAGCATTTAGGTCAATGATATATGGCTAGTAAAGTGCCAGTAATAAGCAAGGATAGGGTCCTTAAAGGAACGGAGGTAAAACGGTTAATTCCATCCTTCTCTGTGGAAAAAGTGAAGGAAATAATTAGGAAGCTAAAACTAACTCGAGCGGCTGGGTTAGATAATTTGCCGCCTGTGATCATTAAAACTCAGCTAGACTGGTGGGCACAATTTCTTTCCAAGTTGTTCTTAGTTGTTTTGGAGTCAGGGATTATCCCAAAATCCTGGAGGGGGGCCGTTATTAGGCCTCTCCACAAGAAAGGTGATAGGAACGATCCTAAGAATTATAGATTAATTAATCTGCTAGATATTGGAGTGAAAGTATTTTCGAAAATAAATATGGGCAGATTTAAAGACTGGGTGGATGCACATTCGATCGTACCGGTCGAACAAGGAGGCCTCAAAGAGGGGCACTCAACTATAGATCATTGCTTTGCCCTATGGGCATTAGCACGTAAATCTATGGAACAGCAGGGCAATTTATACTGCTGCTTTGTTGATTAACGTGCAGCATTTGACCTTGTGGATAGGGAGTGCCTTTGGGAAACATTAAGAAGGTATAATATTCCGAAGGAGCTCCTAGCAATAGTTCAAGTGTTGCATGAACAGAACTGGGCACAGGTCATTAAAGATTTTTGAGGGGTTTGACCCTGGAAGTAGCTATAAACAATGGCCTTAGATAGGGTTGCATTCTAGCACCACTTTTATTTTCGATATTTCTCGCAGACCTACCATCTTCCTTGATGACCGATAGAAGTGCAAGCCCAAAAGTTAGTGGGAAAAAGTAAAGTAAAGTCCACATTTGTAAAGCGCACAATCACCCGTAAGGGTCTCTAGGCGCTGGGGGGCCGTCGGGAAGATTAAGCGAGCTATTGCCCAGAGTCACATGGTGCTGGGCTAACCTGCTGCCGGAGCCGGGGATCGAACCGTGGTCCCCAGACTCCAGCGTCAGTCGCCCTGGCCGCGGCGCCACACCTCTCCCAGCATATATCCTGTTTGCTGTATGCAGACAACTTAGTAATTTTAGACCAAACGGAGCTGGGTCTGCAAAGAAAGTTAAATGCGTTCAATATATATTGTGCATCTAAATGCCTTACAGTGAATATGGATAAAACAAAAATCCTGTGCATCGGTAAGAGAAATCAAAAATTTAATTGGACTTTGGGGCAAACGAAATTAGAAATTATTAACCATTATAAATATCTTGGGATATGGTTCGACAAGTCTCTAAAATGGACTACACACCTGGAGGCCCAGAAAGTTAAAGCCCTAGCTTCAGTTTGCAGGCTGAACATTTTCAACAGTAGCTATGGTGATATGTCCCACAGACCACTGTTGAAGGCATTCAATGCAATGATCCCCCCACAAATGCAATATGGTGAAGAAATATTATGCTTAGGAGGGCAAAGTACCTGGAACAGAGAAGAAGGGAAATGTTTAAAAGCACTATTGTCATTACCTATCTCATCAATGTTACAGTCAATTAGATTAGAGCTAGATGTGACTTTGTGGGATGTCCAGAAACAAGTAGGTTTGTTAAGGTTCTGGAAACGGCTGGGAACAGGAGAAGAGATGAAAGTGTCACGATGGTGTATGGAGGAGATCCAGAAGAGGTGGGCGAATGAAACAAGAAAGAAACTGTACACCTTCTGTGAATATTTAAAAGTGGAAATGGATTCGCTGTCCCTGTATATTGCAAAGTCAAAGAATTAGCTTAAACTCCTAGGGAAGGAACTGTCCAAATCAAACGATATAGAGTATCTGTTAAAAAAATAGTCTGTGCAACCCCTGATAAATAGCTGGAGGAAGGAAAATTATTATCCCGCTTTAGACACTCTGCCAAATCTGGGGTTTAGGATGGAACTTTTAAGGGTGAGAATTGGGATTAACCCAGCTGAGTCAAATGACAAAATAAAAAAGGAATTGTAGGGCTCAGATGGTAGATGCACATGCAGGATTTGTACAAAATGTAATTGCTTGCATATATAAATAGATTGTCAAAAAATAGTAGTCCAGCGAAAACAGTTTTTACGACCGATATTTGTAAAATAGAGCATTGGGTCTTGTCTGCAAGCAATTGAGCTCCTCACAGATATGTTTTACCTTGATATTGCCATTGTGGTGCCGAATTTTATCCAGGCTGTTAAAAAGTTGTTCATGGAATAGGAAATGGAGGATTGGATCAAGTAATGAGGAATAGAGAATTAAGTTTTATTCTTTTAATATTTTAAAACAGGTTTTAGTGAAGTCGATCTACCCTTAGGATGTTGGAATGTATTTTATTGCTGTATGAAATTGGTTTTAAGTATGATGGAGGATATGGAACATCATAAGTACTTATGGAAATGATATGTGGTTGTAGTAATTATTTTAAGAATTTTAAAATAAATGTGTATTCCTTGTGGTTTAGAGATCAATGATCTAAATAAACTTACATTTTGTCTTGACTTGATTTGAAACATATTATATGAGAAGCAGGACATGAGGAGAGTTTATGGGGCAATGGGAAGAGAAAGAAGGGTGGACTGTTAGTGGCAATTAAAACACAACATTTTTCAAACTAACCAACATTTTTAAGGCCTTCATACCAGCAGAGACGAGAGTATTGTGTGTGTATGTGCCTGTCAGTCTGTGTGTGTATGTGCTTTTGTCAATGTGGGAATGCAAAAATACCAGATGAAATCCGACCTAAACTTCATAATAACTGACTGAAATCCCTTGTACCCAATTACTCACTATAGAATATATTTTTAAGGGGGGGGGGTGAAACACACCCAAATACCCCCCCCCCCCCCCCCCCCCCGAAAGTACGCTCCTGGTCAGAAAAGGCATACAAATTACAGGACATCATACAAGAACATACAATTGAATGTTCACATTTCAATATTTTTATATTTAACAATAATAAAAACTTCAGTCAAGACTGTGGATACCTGGATGTACCACTCACAAAAAGAGGATGCAAATAACATTTGGCATTTTAATTTTATTTATCATCAAAATCTTTTCATTGAGATACCATGTATATCATATATTTAAAAATATTGCCTGGAATAACATCTTAGGCTTTCCAAAGTAGAAGTCATCTCACATGAACACATTTTGCTAACACAGTTATGTGCACCATATTTGCATTGGTAGAGATAAGCATCTGTTTTTTTCAATTTAGCCGAATGTTTTGAAGAGGTGGTGTCTGTACATTCATGTCTGAATTTTTCTGCTTACTGCAGTCATGTTTGAGCTTAAATGAAGAAAATCCCAAAACAAAGACACGGGTTGAAATTATTTACATGAAAATATGTAATGACTGCAGAAGAAAACAATGAGAATAAATCAGGTGAAGCACGTCTCCAAGAGAAAATACAAGATCATTATGTAGTTTGTTGTGAAGTGAGTTGCTTCCAAGAGGCTCATTTAGAGGTTAGTGAGAAGTGAAAAAAGGACAGCCAATCTTTTATTAGCCCATTTTCAAATTTGAGTGACAGTTCCGCACACTAGAATGGTTTTTCATCCATAAAGTATTAGCAGATTTGAGCTGGTGTGGAAACTGAGCATAAAAATAGGTGAATGCACATGACAAAAATTATTTGCTCATTGCTAGTGCAAAACACTGTGGGGGATATTTATTAAGAAGTTACACAGCGCAGCAAGTCACCTTGCTGTGATGCATGACAATGAAAGGGCAAGAATGCGCTGTATTTAAAATTATATGGTGTATTCCTGCCTTTTCTCAGTACTGCCACAAAATGCGCTACCTAGCGTGAAACGCAGGCACCCTTGCACCAAAACTTGAACCATGGTGCAAGGGCGCCTGCATTGTAAGCAGGATTGTTTTTGTGCAGGGAGGGACCCCTTCCTCCACAAAAACAATCCAGAGGCAGTTTCCTCTTTATATGCGTGCTGAAGAATGCAGTACAAATAGAATGAGGAAAAAACAAGGAGAAATAAACATTTGGGTTACCAGTAGTGGTAAATCTGGGGATGCATCAAAATCCACCTATGTTGCATGGGAACATCCATACACCAGCCATGGAACGCCTCCCTGTGGCAGAGTAACGCAACACAGCGATTTGCACTGCGTTGCATCACTCCATTATTGCGTGCCTTGATAAATCACACTCAAGGGTTGTGTTGCACATTCACCTGGTTGCTTGGTGCAAAAGTGACGCAACTCTTTAAAAAATATAAATATGGCCCTAAAACTCTAATTAGACAGGACTAGTAGATATGGCAAAATGTCCAGCACCTGCAGTCATTTCTGCATCGTTTCGAAGGTGGCCTGGGCAAAGTGGGAATAACCGGCAGAAACACACTGTTACCTCTGGTCATTTTCACATTTCTACACTAATAACTATAGGCGGAAGACAATTTGATATTACCATCAG
Source organism: Lissotriton helveticus (assembly GCF_964261635.1). Taxonomy (NCBI): domain Eukaryota; kingdom Metazoa; phylum Chordata; class Amphibia; order Caudata; family Salamandridae; genus Lissotriton; species Lissotriton helveticus. Next base: position 226,145,089 of record NC_136072.1, on the reverse strand, counting down.
AGCTCAAAGTAAATATCTGCAAATGTTGCAAACTGGAAAACGAAAAAAATTCCCAAAAGTATGTTACTAGACATTTGATCTGTTCCTCTGGTTATGAGCAGATTCCAGCATTCCGGCATGTTGAAATTATACCATTTGATTACTATGTTGCAGTATAGCTTTGTAGGTGAATTTAGCATTCTATTTCTTTCAGCGTTGTTTGTCTCTAGGATTTGTTGTATTGTGGCTGTATGTTACTAGAAGTGTATGTACCTTGACACTGCATACTCCTAAAAAAAAAAATATATATATATATATATATATTTTTTTTTAAGTCACGAAGGTTCACCGCCGCCGCACCACTCGTCCTGGCTGCAATCCTACACGGAGTTGAGCCGCGATAAATGTGAACAGAGCGGCAAGTTTGTGCCGAACAAAACAGGCGCATTCGAGAATTCCTTCGGCCCGATTTGCACATTATAAGATGGCCACCGTTTATTTTATGTACAGTCACCTTTTTTATTTTGACTGCATTCTTGCAGTCACGAAAAGTCACATGCACCAATCACCTGTATTTAAGTTTATTTGTAACTTTATCAAACTGACATTGAGAAAGGAGTTTTACGCCGAAACGCGTCTGTCAGCATGAGAGGGGGGTAAACTTTGAAAAATAAAATCGGGCCGAAGGAATTCTCGAGTGCGCCTGTTTTGTTCGGCACAAACTTGCCACTGTGTTCACACATATATATATATATATATATATATATATATATATATATGTACTGAGAAATGGGCGAGTAAGTTGGCTAGTAAAGCCCAGCACAGGCACAAATAAATTAATCCTGTGACAAAACGGTTTTATCGCTCAATTTAGCACAAAATGCTAAGTGGGGCAGAATTAGGAAATTGACTGATTGTTTAGTAACTGTGAAATGTGTAGGACTGAGGGCGATGGAATGAACTACTCAGCACTGCATGCATCCCACACTTGCCTCGAAGTGCACTTTACACCGCTCTGGAGTGTCTGTGTGTGTATGTACAGTGCACAGTCACTCCTACGGGCATCTTGGTGTTAAGTAGCAGGTGGATATTTTTACACTACTCAAATTGTATTTGTATCAACCTCAGAAGGATGAAAAGCTGAGTGGATACTCTAGAAATTGAGCCTGCAGCCGTGGTGTCAAACATACATGTCTGAAGTGGATGCAACAGACCAGACTGCACGTGTACATGCGAATATATAATGCCATGAACAATCAATGCTGTTCTTCACCATTGAGAAGGTAGGCCATTTTGCAATTTAGATTTCTTTCTGATCTAGAAGCAAAGTCAAATATTTGGGGGATGCAAGGGACTCAGGAGTCACAGAAACTGAAAGATCTGGAATTAAAGTTCAAGAAAAATTCAATGAATTAGCCTGTATTATTTAAAGGGCAGAAATAAAGGACATATTTGCCAGATTTAGAAGACATTGCAAACTTACAATGATGATGCACCATGAACTACATCACTGTGATTTACAGTTTATCTGAGTCCTATTTCTACCATCACAGTTTCTATTGAGGACCCCTTAAGAAGCTCCAGAAACGTGATTTTCTGCTTTCTGACATATATCTAGGGAAACAACCTCATCTAGAGGCATTGATTGGAATGGTGTAATCAAGGCCCTAAATTATTATTAAATGCCAATTGACAACACTGTGATGCCTGGTTTAAATATCAACATATTCCCTCCATGGTGGTTTTATAACACAATATTGCATTGGGTGTGCTTACTAAGAGACACCGTAGTAAATCAAGACTGAAAAAAATACCGCCATTACTCTTTTTTTATGGAAGGTCTTTTTTATTTGAACCTGTGTTTCTTCTCATGCCTGTTTCTAACTGTGCCTATGAATATATTTCATGAAAGGATATTGCTACAAACAATAAAGACTATGATGGATAGTGGAAAAGAGGAATCTCTGCGCCTTACTCTTTAACTTGATCAATCAACCTTAAACCTTCATCATTGATAGTAATTCAAATAGTAATGATATTAGTTTGACAGAAGAATCTTAGCACTTTTGACACCTTTTCGAGCCAGTAGAAATCAATATATTTCTCTAAAAGGTTGTAGTACAGTACTTCACAGATATGTTGGAAGAGGCTTCTTAATGATTAACAAAGTGAAACATAATATGTTGGAAGAACCATCTTATTGACTAACAAGTGAAATTTAGTAGATTGAAAATTAATTTCCTTAATTCTATACAGTCACTGATAAAATATATCACATTTATTTGCTGTTAATATAGATAAAATAAACAATATGATTTTTACTTTGGAAAGCCCATAAAATACGTGTATATTTCATAAATCCTGAGAGCAATTTGTTACATGAATATATAGGGCTATTTATTAGTTATTTAAACGTTTTGGTATTTTTGGCAAATGTCTGAAACATAGATTGTTTTTTATAAAATTATTTGTTTGAGAATATTAGTTAACAAAACGTATACCAGAATATACAATTTCTGTCAATTGTAACGCGCAGATTTAATTATTCAACTAAATGAAATGCATTTGCATTATATTCAGAAGGATTATGCAGGTAACCATTGGAGAGTAGCATTCATGATTTACTGTTGATGAGTGTGAGCTGGCTGTAGTATTGATTATGAGTGTCCTCCAAAAGCCAGCTGATTACCAAAACAGACGAGCGAACATAGGCTGTGGATCCAACTAGGTTGGTAAATACCTATAAATGCGCAGACCTCAAATTTACCAAAGGAAAACACAGAATAGAGACATTTACTGCACCCAATTAACACCACACCTGACAGCATCATACATACAAGGTGCAGTAAATACCGTACGCCTTCAGTCCCACTCAAAATCAGTGCCTTACAGTATTGCGGTTGTGTTAGAAAATATGCAATATTTGGTTATCATAACACCACTAAATTACGAAGCACAACTTAAGACTGAAGTGAAAGAAGTGAAACAAAATGTGTCAAACCTAGCAGGTGAGGTATTTGCATATGCTGTACTCATCTATTACAGCATCTTTTTCGTGGAACTCTATATCCAGGGATCATACTACACACCCTGCATACAGTGAAGTTATTACTTCAGAGAGCTATGACCTCTGAATTTGGCACCCCACTATGAGCAAGAGCCACAGCAGTATTTTATTACACCCATGGTCCAAACATAATGGCACGTTTTAAGGAATTCATTGATGAGCTTTTCTTCTCCATTCCGGCAACTCATCTTATATCCTTTCTGCGATTACATCTTCTCTTCCTACTTTTAAGAACAAACTTATTTCTTCTCATTGTATCATAAATTACTGGTCTAAAAATATAAATCTTGAAGTGACTAAAAGCACTCTACTAATACTTTGGATAACTATTGGATTTGCAGCAAATTTTTGTTCCAGGTGACTGAATCTGCAAGTCTTTCAAATTCCCAGAAACTATTTTCTTCAATGAGGTATCAGTTTCCACAAACACTTCTTCTTATCCCTCTCCTTCAAGAAAACAAGAAGCATAAAAATTCCTTGCGGAAAGTCTTTGGTGTGTCAGGCCTTCCATTTGTCCAATGAAAAAACAACTGAGGCCAACTCTAAGATTATCTTTTCTGCTTGCTGAGGAATGTTTTAAATTCTGGCAACAAATTGGGAGTCAACCTTGTAGCTGGTATTGCCACATTATGATTATTTTAGTTAGAGTGACATTCTTGGCTTCAGGCGTAAGTCTTTTCTTCACTGCTTACCAGACACGACACTTTTTGGAAGGGTTCATGTATGCATTGCTTGGACATGAGAAGGCATTTGAAAATTCTGGTAAATTCTGTAATGATCCCAGAACCCTATAGAGAAAAATCAGATTAAATTGTAATATCAGAAGATTAATTGTTTTGAAAATAACATATTTAATAAATGGAACAATATGACCAACACAAATAACAAAACACCTATTGACTAAGTAACAATCTTTAAACATATTTGTATTTCTAGGTATGTAATGTATACAGTGGGGGAATAAACCACATTTTAGGGCACCTTAATTTAAAGAATTATGAGAACTGGACTACGTGTAAGCCTCTGTTATGTATTGGTGGCACTGGCTCAGCCTTTGATAAGGCTTACAATGACAGTAAAGTAGCTGTTACTTTGCCCCATATTTTAAGCTCAGTGACGACATGGAGCAGAGTAACAAATCGCATAGGTGTTGTGGTCCTGTGTGTCTCTGTGAGATTGTGAGGGACTGGTGCTAATTGGTTAGTTTCCCACATGCAACCACTATTAATGGCTGTATACGTTCCCCTCCTCTTGGTTGGCAAACTCCGATTTTTGTATTACTGATATTTTGTGGCAGAGTGAACACAATAAAATGGGCATAAGGGAGTTTGTGGTGCAAACTGATGCTTTGGAGCATGTTAGAGGGTTGGTGCTTTGCAGGACAGGATAAATGCTAACCTGTAGTATTCATTAATAGATGGCTACAACCTAGGGGAAATTAGTGGTGTGCTATTAAGAAGGTCTTTGTGGTAATGGGATGCATGGTAGTGTGCCGCCTGAGGACACCTTGCCTTCCTAGAAGAGTTTGCAAGTAGTCTGAGAGATGAATAACTGACAAATGAGATGCAAATTCTGCAGTAGGGAACTGGTTGTAGCGCAAGATAAAACTGTCTGCTCACCACCACTTCCTCAGAATATTTTTACACATTGGAAGAAATATCGTCAAGAAAGATTATGCTGTGTGGCACATAGAGACTGGAACCGCTTGCCAAGGGGCTAGTGGTTGGCATTCAGCGACACTGTCAAAAAGCTAAAGGACTCCTCACTCCAAGAAAAACAAGCGGACCACTGTTGACCGGACCCCCCTACAAAGAAAAAAAGCTTGAATTGGGCCTGGCAGTGAATGTATCTGTTCTTGTCGAACCTGTTGAGCTACAGCTTCATGTCTTGCCCTGATGCAGGATTTTTAGAGCCAATAAAAATTCTAAATCTGAAAGTAAAACCTTGAACCGTGCTAGGCAGCCAATCTACGCTGATGGCAAAGCAAATTTGACAGTTATGAAATCCTGCTTTGCCCCCTCTAGGTTTGGTGCCAAAACTAAGGCTTTTTTTGTAAGAGCTTGAACAAATCTGACTTCAATGGACTTCAATGGACTTCTCTTTCTTCATCTTCTTGCCTTGCCCCAGTGGAGGTTTTGGAGCATAATAAAACAGACTAAATAAGAAGGTAAAAGCTTTGACTATGTACCCTGTTTGGCTTAAATGACCTCCACTATGGTCAGCCTGAAATCGTGCCTACATCCTGGTCAATCACAAAGAGGAGACTTTGAATTGGTGCTTTGTGTTTTTTTATGCTTTTTGCCTAAAAACCTAACATATCATGTATTCAATCTGTTCCCAGATCCTTCTACCCAATTCTAATCTATTTGAGATGTTATTGCATTTTTATATTTTAGTTCGGTGATTTTACCTACGTTGTGTTCGGTGTTTGGTACTGCTTAAAAGTAAACTAAAGGTTTCTGTTGAACTGTATGTTGTTTCTTCCATTTCCACCAGGGGTTATTCAGAGTTTCTCTTAGAATTCTTTTGTGACCTAACCTGATTCTGCTTCCCAATGTTGGTAAGGGTATCACCTCTCACATTAATAGCCCAATTTCCTACACAAAGCAACTAATTAGAGAAGAGAGACAATATTTATGATAACAAAAATGTACTCAATATGTACATGTTGGTAAATCTACGGAGTGACAAACATTGAAAACAATTCACCCACACTAATGGAGTACAAAGGCTACACTCAAAGCAACATCTGAAAATAGGGAATCATGTAACACAGGTTGTAACTTACACAAACAATTTGATTACATTGCAAAACACTAGATTAACGGTAAGTCGTCGAAACCAAAGTGATTTACAGACTGCTGACCTGGCATTCTTGCTTTACTGTTATAAATGCATTAACCAGCATGATCTCTGTTAAATTCTGAGTATAATTGTCTGGATGAATCAGATAAAACAGAAAACATGCAGGCCCTGTACTAATCTTTTGGCAAATTGAAAAAGATTATAAATGCCTAACGTAAATTGAGGATTTTCAGCTCTGTCAAGCCAGCCGTATGCCGCCACTTTTGAGGTGAGCAATCACCAGGTTTCCAATAGTAAGGCCTCAGGTGACTACTGTCAGAAACATCCGACATGCAACCCATCTACCACAAGATGTCTGGCAACAATTGATTCTATCTATGGTGGTCTGGTGACATATGTTTTACCTACCAGGATGTGCCAAAGCAGGCATTGCAGACCTGAACACTACAAATCATTAACTGCCCCTAGGCACAGGGAGAAAAACCCCTATGAGTCACACGAGTCATTATTTTTGCTTTTTGAAATCATATTCCCTGCTTTGGGGGGTTGTTTACGAATACAAAATACAATCGTGACAGGATATTATGACTGGCATTACATTTGAGCCAAAAGCGATCCTCCTGCCTTGGTGAGACTACCCTCTGTAAAATGATTCTCAATAAGCTGTTGGGATCACAAGGTGCAGCAATCAGAACCTCTTCTACAAAGTTGGAATGGAGGGACACCGGGTAAACAGTAAATGATACCCAGAGTGCTTAGTATGCTTGGTACTCTAAATGGCAATTGCTAAATTGTTCACTCCTGTTATCAGTGGTGTGCTTTAGTGTGATTCTCACAGGCCTTCTGCAGTAACATCACCCTTCTTGCCAATGTTCCCTGGGCATAACTCCTTTATATTCAGTAATTTGAGTATCAGCACTTGTTTTCAGTGTTCATTTTGTAAATTACACTGGCTATTTTCCAAAGTCTTCCTGAGTTATAAACCTCAACGCTTATCAGTGTTTTTACATTTTTCTGCCTCAGAAATGTGCTGAAGACTGCATGTACTCATTATTTCCTATATACCTTCACAGCTAACATTTTTATCATGGTAGGACTGTTTGCAACATGGTGTGATGTACAAAGGAGTTTTCGCTTCCTTGTCTCTCAGTCATCTTGGGGAAATAGCAAAGTGAACTTGGGTCTCTAAATTTGATCAGCCTCAGTACTCTACAGTTAACACAATCATGTGCTGAAGGCTACTAGTGGTCCAGATAAAAAAAATCTCAAAAGATAAAAAAGTCAAGGTAGGAAACGGATGAGCTGGACTTGCAGATTTTTGTTAGAAATTTGGTTTCAAATTGGCCAAGGTATGCACCCTGTCCAAGCAGAATCCACCACTCTAGTCAGGGTAAGCTAGATCACACTAAAAGATAACCTGAGATGACCCTCTGGTAACTTGGCACAGAGCAATTAGACTTATCTAAAGAGGCAATGTGTAAAGTATTTGTGAAACACACACATACACACAGTATCACAATAAAAACACCACCAAAATACTCCACATAGGATTAGTAAAATAGATTGCATTTTTAGGAGTAAAACAAGACCAAAACTGCAAACATCCATTAAAGAGAACCATAATTTCGGATTTTTAAAGAATAAATCGAAAAATAGTGCTCAGAAGCAAATCGCACTTAGGAGTTCCTTGAGGTTGCACTGAACCAGGGTAAATCCAAAGTTCAGGCCGACCATAATAGAAGGAAGGCCAACTACTGGAGTCACGTAGGTCCTGCTGAAAAAGTATCTTGGATGGAGCAACCAACATTGAAGACTCGATGCGTTGGTTCCGATCCGCGCAGGCGATGAATTCTTATTCGAGGAAACCCTTTATGATGCAGGCACTGCGTCATTGTTGAGCGGCACTCTCTGTTGTCGTTGAACTGCACAGTCTGTCGAAGCAATGTCGTTGATCAGTTCCTGCACTGGCATTGAAGGGCAATTTGTCTGTTCCAATTGGCGCAAAGTCATCACTGTATCGATTTTGATGGTTCTGGACAGCAGAAATAACCTTTCAACGGCCCAGGACTGGATTGGCACCACTCGTAGGGCTGTACTTACAGATGTTATGTTATAAAGGAATTTATACATCGCGCACTGCTACTCGAGAGTGTCCTGCCGCGTAGGGGAAAGAGTAAACATGGGAGGCAGGAGAGACTAAGTGGACTGTTTAAACAGATGAGTTTTTAGCCTTTTTTAAATGTAGACAGTTCCTCGATATGCCGGAGATCCTCAGGGAGCGCATTCCAGAGAGTGGAGGCCTTGACTGAAAAGGACATCCCCCCCAGATGAGCTCTCCGGAATCTCGGGATCACCAGCCGTCTTTGCATAGCAGACCGCAAAGGACGATTGGGAGTGTAGAGGGAGAGCCTGGTCCCAATATAGGCAGGTCCCTGACCGTGAAGTGCCTTGTGGGTCATAGTAAGTGCTTTATAATGCACTCGCTGGGCAACAGGTAACCAGTGCAGATTACTCAGCTGCTTGCGCACACGTAGGCATCTAGGGATGTTAAATACAAGCCTAACTGCTGCATTCTGGATGACCTGTAATTTTCCCAGACGGTATCCTGGAATGCCAAGGTAGAGGGCATTGGCATAATCCAGGCGTGCCAGTATTAGTGCCCTGACCACCGTCTCCCTGGCAGCGCAGGGAAGCAAGGGAAATAATCTTCTCAGGGATTTTAGTGTGCCAAAGCACACCCCTGACAGCCGCATGATTTGTTCATGGAAGCCTAAGTCGCCCCCAAACCAAATTCCCAGGTTTTTTGCAACTCCGCAATCTCCTGAGGGGCAAGGAAACCCAGGAGGCCAGAGAGATTCTCTAAAGGCAGGTGGAAAATGACTATAGAGGAGCACCTCAGACTTCTCTTCATTGCATTTCAGGCTGGCCTGGGCCATCCATGAAAAAACCGCTGATAAGCAGCGATGGGCCACCTCCGTTAGCAAATCGTTCCCCTTCCAGGTAAAGAGAAGCTGGGTGTCGTCAGCGTAAGCCATAATTTTGGCACCCAGCCTCTCCGCGAGACCGATCAGGGGGGTGAGGTAAACATTGAACAAAAGGGGGCTCAAGGTAGACCCTTGAGGAACACCTGTTGCTACCATGGTGTCTGGTGAAGAGAAAGGGGGCATCCACACCTGTTGGGAGCGGTTATCCAAAAAGGATTTAACCCATTCCCAGGCCGTGCCATTAATACCGATGTCAGACAGGCGGGAGAGGAGCTGGAGGTGGGGTACGGTGTCGAAGGTGGCAGAGAGGTCGAGTAAGATCAGAGCCGCCCTGCCGCCTGCATCCAGACACTCCCTAATAGCCTCCGAAATTTCCACAAGGGCAGTTTCAGTGCTAAATGCTGTTCTGAATCCGGATTGAGCTGGATGTAAGGCTCCTGTGGACTCCACAAATCTCTCCAGTTGTTTAAAGGCCACCTTCTCGCACACCTTAGCCAGGGCTGGAAGGAGGGAAATGGGGCGATAATTGGAGAGAAGTGAGGGGTCAGCAGAAGGTATCTTAAGGAGGGGGAGGAGTTTTGCATGTTTCCATTGTGCAGGCACCCTACCAGATTGAAGTGAGTCATTCACCAGCTTCACAACCTCCGGAGCTACTGTCTCTGCCACCCCACTCAAGACCCTAGCATGGCAGGGTTCTGCCGGCGAGCCAGATTTTAATGATTTAAGTATGGCTAGAACGTCTTTCTCCTCGGCAGTAGAAAAATGAGAAAAAAATTGGCTGGGGACAATCGGACATAGGGCAGGCTGGATGGATAGAGGGGACTGTCCTAATGGGATTGTCCTTAGGCTGTCTTGTATCTTTTGTATCTTAGCGGTGAAAAAGTTAGATAAGTCCTCACACCTTTGGAGTTCAAGTTCAAGTTCAAGTTCGAGCATTTGTATAGCGCGCTACTCACCCAGAGGGTCTCAAGGCGCTTGGGGAAGGGGTTCATTATTTGTCGAATAGCCAGGTTTTCAGTTCTTTTCTGAAGGAGATGTGGTTCTGAGTAAGGCGGAGGTGGGATGGTAGTGAGTTCCAGGTCTTGGCAGCCAGGAAGGAGAAGGATCTGCCACCCATGGTGGATTTCCGGATGCGTGGGACTGCGGCGAGGGCTTGATTAGACGATCTTAGTTGGCGGTTGGGTTTGTAGAAGGACAGTTGGGTGTTGAGGCATTCGGGTCCTATATTGTAGAGGGCTTTGTGTGCGTGGGTGAGAAGGCGGAAAGTAATTCTTTTGTTGACGGGGAGCCAATGAAGGTCTTTTAGATGTCCGGAAATATGATCTTGTCGCGGGATGTCTAATATGAGTCTCGCTGACGCGTTTTGAATACGCTGGAGTTTTTTCTGTAATTTTGTTGTTATTCCGGCGTAAAGTGTGTTACCATAGTCCAGTCGGCTCGTGACCAGAGCATGGGTGACAGTCTTTCTTGTCTCGAGTGGGATCCAGCGGAAGATCTTTTTGAGAATGCGAAGGACGTTGAAGCAGGAGGACGAGACGGCGTTGACTTGTCTGGACATCGAGAGAGAGGAGTCCAAGATGAAGCCCAGGTTGCGTGCGTGGTCTGTGGGTGTGGGTGCTGTGCCCAGAGCGGAAGGCCACCAAGAGTCGTCCCAAGCTGAGGGGGAGGATCCTAGGATGAGCACCTCTGTTTTGTCTGAGTTGAGTTTTAGGCGGCTCTGTTTCATCCATTCGGCAACTTCCTTCATGCCTTCGTGAAGGTTGGATTTGGCTGTGTTGGGGTCATTGGTGAGGGAAAGTATTAGCTGGGTGTCGTCGGCGTAGGAGATGATGTTGAGGTTGTGTTGACGCGCGATGGAGGCGAGAGGACTCATGTAGACGTTGAAGAGGGTGGGACTGAGTGAGGATCCTTGGGGTACGCCGCAGATGACTTCGGTGGCCTCTGAGTAGAATGGGGGAAGTCGGACTCTTTGGGTTCTTCCAGCGAGGAATGAGGTGATCCACTCCAAGGCTTTTCCTTGTATGCCGATGTTGCTGAGTCGTTGTATAAGGGTGTTGTGGCAGACTGTGTCGAAAGCGGCGGAAAGGTCGAGTAGGATGAGGGCTACTGTTTCACCGTTGTCCAGGAGTGATCGGATGTCGTCGGTCGCTGCAATGAGGGCGGTTTCGGTGCTGTGTTTGGCTCGAAACCCGGATTGAGATGGATCAAGGGAGTTGTTGTATTCAAGGAAGGCAGCGAGTTGGCTGTTGACGGCTTTCTCGATGACTTTGGCCGGGAATGGGAGGAGGGATATGGGTCGGTAGTTTTTCAGTTCTGAGGGGTCTGCTGTGGGTTTTTTGAGAAGGGCGTTGAGTTCGGCGTGTTTCCAGCTTTCCGGAAAGGTGGCAGAGTTGAAAGAGCAGTTGATGACATCGCGGAGTTGGGGTGCGATGATGGAGTCAGCTTTGTTGAAGATGTGGTGGGGACAGGGGTCAGAAGGTGAGCCAGAGTGGATTGAGTTCATGAGGCGAATGGTGTCTTCAGTGGTGATTGTGTTCCAGGCACTGAGGTTGTTAGTAGGGGGAGTAGGGTCTGGAGGGGGTGGGGCGGGTTGATCGCTGGGCGAATTGTTCTTGAAACTGTTGTGGATGTCGGCAATTTTGTTGTAGAAGAAGGAGGATAGCGCGTCGCAGAGGTCTTGGGAGGGAGTGATGTCGTTAGAGGCTGCGGTGGGGTTGGTGAATTCTTTGACGATATTGAAGAGTTCCTTACTGTTATGGGTGTTGTTGTCGAGACGATCCTTGAAAGCTGATTTCTTGGCGGATCTAATCAGTTGGTGGTGTTTGCGGGTGGCTGCCTTGAGGGTGGACATGTTGTCGGTGGTTTGGTTATTTCTCCAAGTTTTCTCTAGGGTGCGGCATAGTTTTTTGGAATTTTTAAGGTCATCATTGAACCAGGGAGCCTTTTTGCTGGTTGATTTGATCTGGTGTTTTTTCAGGGGTGCTAATTCGTCAGCGCTGTGGGTGATCCATTGCTTGAGATTGGTGGCCGCTTGGTTTGGGTCCGATGAGAAGGTGGGGGGGTTTTGGTTGAGTGATGTGAGGAGTTGTTCGGAGGTGATTTTGTTCCAGTTTCTTCGGGGAATAGGTTGTGGGTTGATGTGGGTCAGGGTGGTTTTGTAGCTGAAGTGAACGCAGCTGTGGTCCGTCCAGTGGAGAGCTGTGGTGCGATCGAAGGAGATGTGTTTGCTGGAGGTGAAGATAGGGTCGAGCGTGTGTCCGGCTACATGGGTAGGGGTGTCAACAAGTTGTTTGAGTCCGAGGTTGGCCAAGTTGTCCAGAAGGGTGGTGGAGTTACTGTCTAGTAAGTTTTCAAGGTGGTAGTTGAGGTCTCCTAGAAGAATGTAGTTTTCGGAGGCGAGGGCGTGCGGGCTGATGAAGTCCGAGATGTCATCGCTGAATTGGGTGCGGGAGCCTGGAGGCCTGTAAATGAGGGTGCCTCTAAGAGTGGTTCTGGAGTCGGTGTGGATCTGAAAGTGGAGATGTTCGGCGGTTGTAAGATTGTCGTCGGAATTGGTTGTAATTTTGATGGTGTTTCTGTGGACGATGGCAAGGCCTCCTCCTGTTTGATCGGTGCGGTCTTTTCGAATAATCTTGTAAGCGTTCGGTATGGCTATGGCGATGTCGGGAGCAGAAGATGTGTTCATCCATGTTTCAGTAAGGAAGGCGATGTCAGGTGACTCGGTGTCGATTAGGTCCCAGAATTCTGTTGCATGTCTGTGGACCGAGCGGGTGTTCAGTAGGATGCACTTCAGGCCGTTGTGTTCGGAGCTGTGTGCGGCGGACGTGGGTTTGATGAGGGTCCTGGAACAGTTGAACTTGCAGGAGAGGCAGGCGAATGGGCCGTGGGTGCGTCCTGGGGCGGCTTCGTAGCAGTGTGGTGCGCGTCCGGGGTTGAGGGCGAGGAGAGTGGCGGCATCATATGTGAATCTAGGGGGTTGGGAGCGGCGAGGACCAGGGGGTCTGGCTCTGGGCGCGGTCCAGGCGCGGACGGGCGCAGACGGGCTTACCTTTGGCGCACCTTCGGCGCGCAAGGGGCGCATGGGTCGCGACCGCTGCGCGTGAACGCTGCGCGCATATGCATCTGTCATATGTGGATAGTGGAAGGGGAGGGGCGAGGGAGGGTCAGCTGGGAGGCGTGGGCGGGGTGTAGAGACGGGCCAGGAGGCAAAACAACAACAGCAAAATGGCCGCAAAATAAATTAAACCAACACAGGACGAGATTGGGGTGTGGAGTGAAGCTATGGGCAGTAGTGTCACCGGCGCGATCAGTCAAAATGTAATTTGCTGAGCAGTGCGAGCAAAGCGGTGATGGAAATGTGCAAGAGAACACTACGATTGAATACAGGCGCAGAGAAATATGAGATGCACAGTGAAGCTTACGATTTTAAACAAGCACAATGAATGCAGTTTCAGCAGTGAGCACTGAGATCACTGAAGCGCTACGATTAGATGAAAGCACAGAGGGATTTGAGAAGCTGAGCGACGCTTACGATATTACACAAGCACAATGATTGCAGTTTCAGCAGTGAGCACTGAGATCACTGAAGCGCTACCATTAGATTAATGCACAGAGGAAATAGAGATGCAGAGCGACGCTTACGATATTACACAAGCACAATAAATTAAATATCAGCAGTGAGCAATGAGCAATAGAAGTGCAGTGATACTTAAGTGGCCAGGGAGCGTGGGGGAGCGACCGCTTCTGAACGAGTCAGGACGGTCACAGCGCTTCACCAGGTGGGACGGTTCGAGGCTACCAGTGGGAGGGAGGGTCAGCTGGGAGGCGTGGGCGGGGTGTAGAGACGGGCCAGGAGGCAAAACAACAACAGCAAAATGGCCGCAAAATAAATGAAACCAACACAGGACGAGATTGGGGTGTGGAGTGAAGCTATGGGCAGTAGTGTCACCGGCGCGATCAGTCAAAATGTAATTTGCAGAGCAGTGCGAGCAAAGCGGTGATGGAAATGTGCAAGAGAACACTACGATTGAATACAGGCGCAGAGAAATATGAGATGCACAGTGAAGCTTACGATTTTAAACAAGCACAATGAATGCAGTTTCAGCAGTGAGCACTGAGATCACTGAAGCGCTACGATTAGATGAAAGCACAGAGGGATTTGAGAAGCTGAGCGACGCTTACGATATTACACAAGCACAATGATTGCAGTTTCAGCAGTGAGCACTGAGATCACTGAAGCGCTACCATTAGATTAATGCACAGAGGAAATAGAGATGCAGAGTGACGCTTACGATATTACACAAGCACAATAAATTAAATATCAGCAGTGAGCAATGAGCAATAGAAGTGCAGTGATACTTAAGTGGCCAGGGAGCGTGGGGGAGCGACCGCTTCTGAACGAGTCAGGACGGTCACGGAGTGAGTTCAGAGAGGGAGGAAGTTCCGCATTAGGGGATAGAAAGCTGCGGACGATAGCAAAAATCTCCTTGCTGTTGTTGTTAGCTTTAGAAATTCTATCTGCAAAGAAGTTGCCTTTAGCTTCTTTGATAGCAACGTAGTACTCCCTCTGAGCGGCACGGAGTGCCGCCTTCGCACGTGGACAATACTCACGGCGCCAGCCCCGCTCCAGTTTTTTACATTCTATTTTCAAAGCTTTGAGGGAGTTGTTAAACCAAGGCTGAGAGGGGGAGCACCGGGGGGAGCCCTTCGTAGTGGACTAAGGAAGTGAGTTAACTGCCTGGCAGATCCAGTTAGAAAACATTTCCACTGCACCATCCAGGTCGGCGACTTTGACCGGAGATGTAAGGGCCAGAGCTCTAGCTAGAGCTCTAGCTAGAGCTGGGATGGTAATCTTCTTAGGATACTGACTGACAGCCTTACCAGGTGACAAAGTAGAACAGCCTATGTTCCAATTGAAGCAGACCAGAAAATGATCCGACCAGGTAACAGGCCTGGGATCTAATACCCTAAGCTCAAAGTTGGAGCAAATTGGATCTAATAAATGCCCACAAATATGAGTGGCCGCCGGGACCTGTTGGGTCATTTGGGTCACATTACATAGATCCAACAGGACCCAGGGGCCTGCCGGTTCTCCAAATGTATGTTCAGGTCACCTAAAAGTAGAAACCTGGAGAACTGGAGAGCCCGGGAGGCGATGATTTCATCGAGGGATTTAAGGAAAGTACCTGGTGTACCCGGCGACCGATAGACCAGTACCCCACCTAGAGTAAATTGTGGAGACAGGGGCAGTGAGAATTCTAATACCTCGGCCTCCGAGATCACCCTTGTGCATTCCTTCTTAAGCGTCCATATATCTCTGAACACTATGGCAACACCACCCCCTCTGCCAGATTGACGGTCCACCCTCACTATCTTATATCCCCTAGGAATAGCTAGTTCCACCACTGGCGAGCAGGAGTCATTCAGCCAGGTCTCGGTGACAAATAGGAGATCTAGTTGTTCGTCAACAATCAATTCGTGGACGTCAGCGGCATGTCTTACCATAGACCTTGCATTGATGAGTGCCGCTCGGATATTAGTTTTGTGGCCTGAGAGAAGGGAGGGAACAGGTTGACTTAAGTTGAAGTGGAACTGACAGAAAGGGCAGATCCTCGTCCTATCTTTCAGGATGTCCCAGTCTCTAGGGCCACAGGAGACATTACCTAGTTTAAGCAATGTATCCCGGTTATAAGAAATCCTTACTGCCGCATCCTTGACCGTGAGGGGATCAGAGATCCTGGCCCTGTGCGCTGCCGAGGCGCGGACGAGCGCAGACGGGCTTACCTTAGGCGCACCTTCGGCGCGCCATCGTCGCGCCCGCTGCGCTCGTCCGCTGCGCGCACGAGGACACATCGCGTTTTAATGGCGTGCACCCCCGAACAGCTGGACCGCTAACTGCGGTCTAACCAGCCTTCAGGCTACACCCAAAATGGCACCCGCCCTCCACACAATCGGCACGAGCAGCCGTGGTGGACCGGGGCTGGGGAGGCCACACAAGAGACACAGATGGCAGAGTCCAGGTGCTTTTGCAGAGTTGAAAGAAGTCTTTGACGGCCCTTAGACCTCAGAACAGGGGGCAAACCGGAAAGCCCTTGGAGTCACTCTGGGTTCAAGTGAGATGTGTCCAGTCCTTGTCCTCAGTAGGGTGGAGTTCAACAGGCAGCAGTGCAGCACAGCAAAGCAGCAATCCTTCTGGAACAGTAGTCAAGCGGAGTCACATCCTTGTAGCACAGCAGTCTTTACTCCCGGCAGAGTTCTTCACAGGTCAGTAGTGTACTGTCTTGGTAGAGTCAGAGGCCCAGTATCAATACCAAGTTGGCCTTTGAAGTGCGGGCAATGTTAAAGCAAAACCTTGATGTGCACAGGTCCCCCTTTCTTCCCAGCCCTGGCTCCGGATTATCAGTAGGGGGTAATCAGCCCTTTCTGTGAGAAACAGGACCTTGCCTATTCAGATGTAAGGGTCAGCTCCTTCTCTCTTTTCCTGCCCAGGAAGGGCTATCAGAATGCAGATGTGTTCTCTGTCACACCCACCCTTTCTGTGTTTCTTGCTGTCTACAGGAAATACACAAAGTGAAGCTGTCATCTACCCTACAGGTGTACTGGAGACAGGCTGCAAGGCACATATAGAAGTAAGAGCAGAAACATGGCTACTTTCTAAATGTGTCATTTCTAAAATAGTCATTTTAAACTCAACTTTACCATTAAGGAGGATTTATCATTACCATTCCAAAGAGATACAACATGATGCAGCTACTCCTTTCTGATCAGGAATTACAGCTTAAAATTGTGTTGCGTAATTCCCAATGCTAGTCTATGAGAGCAGTAGGTCTCACAGTAGTGACAAATGAATATGGCTATTTGTCACTCCTAGGACATGCAAAACCCACCAGTACATATCCTACCTTTTACTTACACAGCATCCTGCCCTTAGGGCTACCTAAGGCCTACCTAAAGAAGATGCATCTGTAAAAAAAAAAGAGTGCAAGGCTTGGCAAGTCGTTTCAAAGTACAAGTCGAGGTGTCAGCAAACTACACACACAGGCCTTGCAATGGCAGGTCTGAGATGGGTTTAAAAGGTTTCTTTTGTGGGTGGCACAACCAGAACTGCAGGCCCACTTTTAGCATTTAGATTACATGCCCTGGGTATATGGTATACCACTTTACAAGAGACGTATTAGTAAACTTAATATGTCAATTGGGAATACATCAATGTCACCATGTTTAGGGGAGAAGCACATGTACTTTAGCACTGGTCAGCAGTGGTAAAGTGCTCAGAGTCCTAAGGCCAACAAAAAGATACAGCGAAAACAAGATGTAAGCAGGCAAAACGTTTGGGGGAAGACTGCCCTAAGGATGACAGGACTAACAAGCATGATAAATCATTTATTCAGGAATGCAGATACCCCAATCCGTTATAATTCAATAACTTTTTTTTTTTTTAAACAGCATTTCATAATATTTATAAAGGTCTTTCAGCATTTATGAAGCTGTGCTCAACATAGTGTGATTTGCTTTACAAATGCCACGTGTGAAAATCAACCAATCAAATGATGAAATATGAAAAACAAGGCATTGTTTGGACCACCAGTTTCTAGAACATGGCGCAATAGGAAAACAAAATAATTTTGTTGTTGTCGTTGTTTGTTTCACCCCACTTTCAATCTATTATCCAAAAATGAGGGCTGGTATTTTGTTTTGGCTCCCTGTTCGAATTTGAGGGCAATTTATAGCACAGAGGGTCATTTTGAACAAAGACATTTCTCCCTGGAAAAAGATGTTGATGCGTTTTAACTCGTAATTGTTAAGGGTCTCCTCAGAAGAGGGGGCTGATGTTGTGTAATTTGGATAGAGAGAATCTTCCTAGTGGCTGTTTCTTTTAAATGATTGAAAGAAGGCATGTCCCTGTGTCCTCTATTTAAATTAAATCAATCAAGACCCAGGAATAAAAAAAAATTGATGGAATATTTGAATAGACCTCAGCCACTGCTAATTTCTTGGGGCCGCATACCAGTTCATCATTTTTTACCCACAATGCCACATGAAATTAGTGCCAGCCACATGAAAATCAGCCTTGGTTCAATAGGAACAAGACAGCCCAAACTGCCAAGCCAGGAACACAAGTAACCAAGGCAGGTTTCAGCCTAGTTGGACGTCTGCAGCCTGAGGCAGCTTGGTTCCAGTGACACAGTGAACACAAGACACATGTCTGGGCCTACTCTTTGTACTTAGGGTGTCATGCTGTGCCATAGAAATCAATCTATATCTCACTGATGACACCTAAGTAGGCAAAACTCAGTCTGGGATAACTTCCATCTGGAAGGGGCTTGACCTGGCAGTTTGGGCTGGATTGTTCCTACTGGTGCAGGTTCAAGGCACCCTGCATAAGACAAGTCTCTGTCTAGAATAAACCATTGGCTGAAAAATGCTTGTTTCAAATGTGGCCCAAGATTAATTTTACATTACCTTGGTTTTTCTAAAGAGATGCACTATGGGTATACTCAAACACGGGTCCCATGCTAACTGTGACATAGGACTCGGGCTATACCTCACTGATGAGACCTAACTAGGTTGAAATTGGTCTGGGGATGCCTGCTTTCCCATCTGAGTCTCCTGGTGTTACAGTTTGGTCTGTACTGTTCCTATTGGAGCAGGCCCAAGACTGATTTAATAAGGATATCTTTGTTTAGAACCACACAGTGGGTGGAAAATGATGGTCTGGAATGTGGCCCTGATTGACTGCCAGTGGCTGAGATCAATTCATGCATTCCTTCCCCATCACCTTGTTGTTTGTGCATCAATCAGCACTCAGCACATGATTTACAATGTACAAATGCGTATGCCCACTACGAAATGCACAATTTGAAAATCTTTTGCTTACAACTGGTTTCTAGTTATTCCTCACTATGCACAAGGGATGTATGTCAGTACAACGCGATCTTTTAGATGGCGGTACTTTACAACGCAGTTTATTACTACGCAAGTCGTTACAATGACTTGCGTTGGAGGGTGCGGATTGAGGAATCTTATAATTTTATATTCCAACACCAGTCCACGTAACAGTAGGGAAGGTTTTGGAATATAAAATTACAATAGTCCTTAACCAACAGCGCCATCCAGCGCAAGTCGTAGTAACGACTTGCAGTGTAATGGCAGCATGGTAAAGGTCGTGCGGTGTAAACACCGCGTTGTAAACGATTTTTACCTGCACGAGTAATGTAAGCATGACACAGTGAACATGCACAACTGTATAGTATTCGTACATATTGGCAACCAAGATATATTTGACTAACCCCACACATGTATACTTAAAACAAATATAGGATTAGGAAAATGCAGGAAATGTCATGATCATTTCTGGTTTCAGGGGTCAATGAAAGTCAGTGAAGGTCATCATGTTGCCTTGGTCTTCTTAAACACTGTAATTGCAGTGCCAACCGAATGGCACTGTGCCTAAAGGCACTCCTCATGAAACGTGTCTTCTTTGATTGTTAACAATGTATTCAAATGTTCAAAAAACTGTACCTAAACTGAAGTTGTTCGTAGTTTATCAAAATAATACGTTGTTTATTTCAAATGTTCTTCACATTGGTGTATATCATTTCATTCATGATAATCCCGTTATCAATAAAATTAAATTTCATTCTGGTTATGTGATCCTCGCTCAATTTGCGATGCATATAACCCTATGCAAATTTCGGGACCCAAGCCCTTCGTCAGGGGAGTAGTATGCTATCTGAAAACGAAGAAGTTTAATGTCAGTGTGTTGTACAGGAATGAGGACTCTTACAAAAAGACCTATTTTAAAAAAAAGGAAGCATGCTGATAGAATAACTAAAAGATATGTTGTGGCTATTGATAGATGCTTCTAGCATGTTGAATGACAGTGATTGTTACAGGGGTGAGGAGGATGAAATTGGAACTAAAAACGGGTCGTGAAAACGTGAACTACCCTTAGAGCAACACGTGTCTATTTTTTGATGCAGTTAGTGTTCACCAACCAGGTGGTAACTCCGGTAAAAGAACGGACAGTATATACATGGTGCCTGGTGTTACAACAAAATTACACCCAGGTGGTCTTTTTATCTAACGACTGTGAGTGCCGCTATACCATGCGATATCTCAAAGGTCAAACACATGAACCTTACCGCGTTCGTGAGCATAACGGCTTTTCTTGGTGTCCTTGTCCTCACGCGTGTGAAGCCCATCACTGCGGAGTGTTAGAAACTAATCGATCTTGTAACGCGGGTGCGAGTGTTTGTATGCATGTCGCGCTAAAACTGAAAGGTGGACTACTTTGTGTCACTCGTACACAAGCGGTAACCTGTGGACGCTATAATGTGGCGGCCATCTTAGAAAGGTAAATGCCATCGGGTTTATCGAGGGAAGAATGTCGAAAATGAGTTCAAAGAGTGTGCCAATACCCGAGATAATAGTAACGATAAGGTTCGGGAGTCGGGGATGCTGAATAAAAATAAATATAAATAAAATTGGGTATGGGAAGGATATGTCTAAATGAAAGATAATAGCTTGCCAACCCTTATTGGCGGCCATCTTAGGAAGGTAATCGACTCTGTCGCTTGGGACACATTCAGTGGTAGTTCACCGGGGTGTGCAGGTCAATGAAGGTATATGTTAGCCAAAGGTATAATCCTGGGGATAATGTGTGTTCCAAGTGTATTAATCATAACACAAAATTATGGACAGCATTTGTATCAATGTAAACCAAAAGCCAACCCAATTAGTAAGATCGTGTGTGTTATCTGGTGTGTTGGTCACATGACAAAAATACTAAATGATAAAACGTTAAACACTATTAAGCAAACTCAATGGTGCATAAGTCCATGTCATTCGAGTGGTGAGCCACAAAAATCACTAATGTCTTATTTAAAGAAAACAGCTGTATTCAATACGATCATTCAGACCTTTTGGATGACAAGCATCCAATTTTTTTATCCAAACGAGTTCTCTCTGGAGTAGTCTTTTTCTGTTGTCAGTGCCTTGTCTCAGTGGGACAACCTCCAGTACCAAAAATCGAATTTGACTGATGTTGTGGTTGTTGTTTACAAAGTGTGCAGCAAAAGGTGCCTTCATGGCCTTATTCCTGATTGTGCTTTTATGTTCGGTCAGACGAACTTTTATTTTCCTTTCAGTTTTTCCTACATAGGGTAGGCCACATGGACATTTCAGAAGATATACCAAGTTTTTTGAATCACATGTTGCATTGGTGTATAATTTCATAGGTTTGCCAGAACTTGGGTGGTTGATTGTGTTGCCCAGGATGATATTATGACAATGGCTGCAGTTGTGGCAGGGTTTGGTCCCCGTGTATTTCATACCGATGGTTCTTGGTACTTGCTCGAATAGGTCTTTAAGATTTTTGGATCTTTGAAAAGCGAATAGTGGACTATGATTGAAAATGCCATTAAAGTCCGGTTCTGTTTGTATCATTTGCCAATTTTTCGTGATTATTTTCTTGATTTGTGTGCTTTTAGTCGAAAATTTTGAGACAAAAACTGGTCTATCCGTTGACTTGTACACTGGATTGGTAGACAGTAACTTATGGCGTGTGAGGTTGCCTACTCGTTGTTTTGCTGAGTCCAGAATCTGACTCGAGTATTTCCTGTCTTTGAATCTTGATAGCATGGCCTGTTCATTGTTCATGTAAGTTTGTGGTTGGGAACAAATCCTTTTGACTCTGAGTAATTGTGAATATGGTAAATGTTTTTTCAACGGAAGAGGATGACAGCTGTCAAAGTGTAGTGTGTTATTCCTGTCCGTGTTTTTGATATACAGGTCGGTGTGTAGTTGATTGTCTTGATACTTCACAAGAACATCCAAGTATGGAATACTCTGAGTACTCACTGCATGTGTAAATTTGATGTGATCATCGATGTTGTTGATGTATGAAATGAAGTCAGTGATTTCTTCTGTTGTTCCTTCCCATATCAGGAAGATATCGTCTACATACCTCCAAAATTTCTTGATTTTGCTCGTCCATCTTGGGTTGTTCAGGATGTGGTCTAGTTCCAGTCTGTGCATGAAAAGATTTGCAGAGCTGGGGGCTGCACAATTTCCCATTGATGTACCAACAAGTTGTTGGTAATATTCTCCGTCCCATACAAAATAACTATGGTATAGGGTATATTGAATCAATTCCAATAGTAGAATCTTCAGTTCCTCACTCAATGAACATTGTAGGAGAAATGATTCTATGGCTTCCAAACCTCTGTTGTGTGGAATCGAGGTATATAATGCACATACGTCGATTGTGCATAGTAAGATGTTTGTGTCAGGGTCAAGTGTGATTTGGTCGAGCTTGTTCAGAAAGTCAGTCGTGTCGCGCACATACGTGGACATTTCCTTTACTAATGGCTGCAGGTACATGTCAATGTATTTCCCCGTGGGTTCGTGTATAGAGCCCCTGGTGGATACAATAGGACAAAAAGGTGGTTTTTCGAGATCTTTGTGGATCTTCGGGAGCATGTGGAGGCTCGGACTCCTTGGGTTTGGTTGAATCAAGTATTTCTTGTCTTTGGCTGTTATTGTACCTTCTGCACAGACCTTCTCTAGAATTTCTTTGAGTACTTTTAGAAATGCTTCCGTTGGATCTTGAGATAATTTCATATACAAGTCTTTATTGGATACATGTTCAATTACACTCTCATGGTAGAATATAGAGTCCATAATAACCAGTGCTTCACCCTTGTCAGCCTTACAGCATTGGATCTCTCTATTGTTGTTGACGATTTGTGAAACAGCTTGTTTTTGTTTGAGATTGAAATTGCTGAATTTAGGGTTGGGTTCTTTATGTAATTCTCTAATTTCGTTTACGGTAACGGTTTCATACGAATCCAGAATTTTGTGGCTGATGGGTGCGTTGAATGTACTCTTGGTTCTAAGACCCTTGAATGTATCTTCTGTGCTAGGATATGATTGTGTTACAATGTTCGAGAAGTAATGCCTTAATCTCAAGGTCCTCATGAACTTGTACAAGCTTAATTCTGATTCCAATTCGTTGGAGTGGGAGGTTGGTACAAAAGAGGTTCCACGTTGTAGTATGGTCATCTGGGCATTGGTTATGGGAGTTTTAGAGATGTTGATCACTAGGTTCTTTTGCTCCTCGTCGATTGAGCTATTGAGCTTGTAGGTTCTCTTGTTTCTGTTGCTCCTCCTGGTTCGACGACGATAGATGGGCCCTTCTCTAAAAAAGAACCGCCTGTTGTTTCTTTATCTGATGGTCTCATGGCTTCTGTCCTTGAGGTTTGACCGGGTCTCTGAGCTCTTCCACTTTGTGGACCACCACGTTGAGATGAGCTGTCTGATGTAGAACTACCTTCATCTGATGACTGATTGTATGGTGTTCGTTGTCTACGCTGGGCGTACACTTCCGCCCAGCTGTAGACTTCGCCCAGTTTATAATCCATTGTATCCCGTTTGTACTTGCGTATCTTCCTGTCACTGATCTCCTACGTGTATTTGTCCAATTGTATGTTTATGTCATTGAGAGCTTTATCTAATTCATCCTTGGATAAATGACTGTCTAGATTTTGGTGCAGTTGTTTAATTTCCTTTTCCAAGTCTTCTATGACTTTCGCCAGTTCTTCCACTATTAGGAGAATTAGGTCAAGGGAACAGCGGTTCAATATTGCATACCATCGTTCGGTGAACTTGGGGTTGTTCCTACAGAGAGTAGGCCTCAATGCTATCCGTAAACCCCTTGGGATCCGTTATAATTTTATATTCCAACACCAGTCCACGTAACAGTAGGGAAGGTTTTGGAATATAAAATTACAATAGTCCTTAACCAACAGCGCCATCCAGCGCAAGTCGTAGTATCGACTTGCAGTGTAATGGCAGCATGGTAAAGGTCGTGCGGTGTAAACACCGCGTTGTAAACGATGTTTACCTGCACGAGTAATGTAAGCATGACACAGTGAACATGCAAAACTGTATAGTATTCGTACATATTGGCAACCAAGATATATTTGACTAACCCCACACATGTATACTTAAAACAAATATAGGATTAGGAAACTGCAGGAAATGTCATGATCATTTCTGGTTTCAGGGGTCAATGAAAGTCAGTGAAGGTCATCATGTTGCCTTGGTCTTCTTCACATGTGCTCATTCACAATGTAGGAACATCCACAAATCGATATTACTTGTTATGTGGTAATTAAACCTCGCCTGTAAATGTTTCCCCAACGTGTATTGCCAAGAGAAACTTGGTGAATCTGTATGGGACTAACGGCTCTGAAAAAAGTGCTTTAATCAGTGGGCAGAACAAAAACATCCTTGCTGGCTCTAATGCTCGATTCTGAACTGCAGAACATAAGAAACGTTTTTTGTTTTTTTTAAACCATTTTTTTGCAGCTTTATGTATCATGAATTGGTTCAAGCGAATTAGAATGGTTTACATGAATAGCAGTCATACATTATGCTTTGTTTTTCGACACTGGGAGATTACATTTTTGCCCAGAATTACAGAATGTTGAGCAGAGACCACAAATCAAATCTGGTTCCAGTGGCAGCTGCCAGCTATAGGGACTGAGGGGGCGGGCAAACGGCAGAGTGGGGAGGGGTAGGGATAGAAGTAGATGGCTGGAAGAAAATAAAAAATCACTTACCTGGCTTGCAAGTCCTCAGCTCTTCCCGATCTTCTTCTCCACTCCATCATGGGTCCAGCCAACTCCCTTAACCAATCCTGGTGCTGCTATGATGCTGTGAGAGCTGAGCAAGGATTGGATGGGGTGGGCTGGCTGGATGCGCGTCAGGCCCTGTAGGCCTGTGCTTGGTCTCCACACAGCTGTATCTGACATCTAGGTGGGTATGTCACTTTGGCAGGGGCAAGAAAGACGGCCAAAGTGACAAGCACACTTTGGAGCATCCAGCCAGCCACTCCTCCTGTCCTCTTCTGCCTTATTGGCAGCAGAGGACACAACCCTATGTCTCTGGGCTGATTTAGTGCGGTGAGCGCACACGTCGGAAATATATAATGTCAATGATTGCCATTTTATTTTTCCCGTGTGGCTCACAGCGGGCAGGGGAGACGACGCTCCCCCGCTGTCGAAATCACCGCGGTCTGGTTCCCCAGTTTTAGGGTAACAGCAGTTCTGGTGCTTTTACTGATTTTTACAGATAAATGCA
This sequence comes from Lissotriton helveticus, assembly GCF_964261635.1. Taxonomy (NCBI): domain Eukaryota; kingdom Metazoa; phylum Chordata; class Amphibia; order Caudata; family Salamandridae; genus Lissotriton; species Lissotriton helveticus. Next base: position 226,120,108 of record NC_136072.1, on the reverse strand, counting down.
GGCAGAAAATACTGTGTTTCCTGTCTATTTATTTTTAAACTGAAAATTACAAAAAATTGGTCTTCTTTGGAGTGACTTTCCATATTGCCTTTCATCAAGTCGAGGCAGACAGACAGCATGGGAAGCTAATAAACAGGATGATCATCCTTAAAAAACACAATGTGTCAAAATACATTTGTAGATGAATGCTAATATTTACCTTCAGGTTATTGTTGTGTTAAATTTGTCTCTTTCATTTGCTAAAACACTACAAGCAATAACGTGTGAATGGACCTTTATAAGTTAAATAAAAGTGTATAAATACAATTTCACAAAAAAATAAATAAACATAGATAAATACTGATATGAAATCTGATTAAAAAAAAATACTAATAAAAATAAATATTGTTAAATACAGACGGAAATGTTAAAAAAATAAATACTATAGAAACGGGGAGCCCTAAAATAGAATCGGAATCGTTGCAATAAGTACAAACCTGTTCCTGCGTTTCTCTGAATGAGTGTCACAGTGGGTGTTTATCACCACTGTGGATATTTACATCTAGCACCACCTTCTTGAGAAGTCAGGTGCGAAGCCTGTTATCTTCCTTTGCATCAGCATGTGCATGTGAACAACAGTTGGATGCTTCAGTGACGCACGCGACCTCGTACATTCTTACCTGCCTGTTCAATAACCAAAACTCAACAAAAGGAAACTCATGATCAAATATGAATCCTCGACAGGTATCCCAGCATAAAGATAAAGTTATCGACCAAATAAGAAAATGTCAGTAAATAAGAAACGTTTGCATTGAAAGGAATTGCAAGGAAAACCACTCTTAGACAACCTACTTTGAAAGTGCTCCTATATGAGAACAACACAGGGCCATATGTACGACAAAATTGCGAAGTGTGTCGTTAGCCTCCGGTGCTTAATGACACGCTACGCCACTTTGGAAACGCAAGGCGGCACTATATTTACAAAAATGTGGTGCAGCCTTGCGTTGGTGCTAAGTTTCACAATTTAGCGTCAACGCAGGCACCATTGAACCAGAGTGCAAGGGTGTCTGTGTGCAGGGGAGGATTGATTATGTGTAGGAAGGTGTCCCTTCCTGCACATAAACAATCTTATAATGCTATGTTGTAACTTTCATGTGTGCTGCTTCATGCAGCACAAATGTAAGTTACAAAATGGCATTTTTAAAAAGGTTTGTTTACGTACAGGAAGGGACACCTTCCTGTACATAGACAAACCATGGAATTGTGCTTGGCCCCAAACTCCATGGTTTTGTGTGTTGAAACCATGGCATTTTGCTTTTCCATGTGTGCTGCACAAGGCAGCACACATGGAAAAAGCAAAACCAAGGAGAAATAATGCATTTCTTCTAATTTTGCTACCTTAAGTCCAAGGTTTTCCTGGTCTTACTTGTGGCGCTGCCTCCTATGTACGCCACCCTCGTACATAGGGGGCAACGTCAAATACAATGGTTGTTGCGGTGCAACGCCCACCACAACACCCACTGCATGCCTCTTTCATGCCAAACATAGCGTGAAAGGGTGCTTTATGTACAAGGCAGCGTTAAGCCACGTTAAGTGGCTTAACGCTGTCTTGTGCATAAGGCAAGGCCCCTATCGCCACGGGAACGTCACAAAAAGTGACGTTCCTGTGGCGATAGGGGCTTGTACATATGCCCCACAGTCTTTTAGGCTGAAATACTAGATGAAATACTAGACAAGATATTGAACAATATTGCAGGGAAGTCACACTAATGTTGATCCTTTGGTTTCAAAAACAGCCCTCTAAATGTAATATCTCACATAGCTGCAAATCCCAAGTGTTTTGATGACACTCAGGTTAAAATAGGGCGGAGAGCACATGAGCTTTTGGTGGGAACAAACAAGTGAGTCATCCGCTTCCTAATACCTAGCAGGTGCTCACAGAGAGGGTGAATTATCTCTGCTTGTGCTGCGCAAGGCACCCATACTTTAGTTTGGCGTGCTACTCCTTTCTGTATGAATTTTAAGCACTTGCTTTCCAATAAGGAGCATGCTAGGCCTGCCCAGTGAGTTATGAGTTGTTGAGGCAGCAACTACATGATACATCGGCTCCTCTCGTCTTCATCTCATTTATTATTCTGATAATGGACTAATTGAGTTAATACAAAAGGGGATGATGGACGGAGCGTTTGTATAAATCAAACACTCACCCCCAGTCAACTGATCTGGGTTTAATCCATCACTGTTCTTTAGCTCACTCCGCCACCCCAGTTCAGACATGGCTATATGCAAATCAGTCTGACCCTGTGCCTTATGGGAACAGTCCAGCCCGAACTGCCAAGCCATGTCTTCCCTGGACCGGAAACAAGCATCCTGGGACCGGTTTCGGATTCATAATCCTCATCAGCCAGGCTATCTTGAATCCAGTGGCCAAGTGAACAAGGGACTCACATCTGAGCATACCCTGCCACACTTAGGGCGAACAAAGCGATACAAAAGGGGATTATGGACAGAGCGTTTGTATAAATCAAACACTCATCCCCAGTCAACTGATCTGGGTTTAATCGGAGTGAGCTAAAGAACGGTGATGGATTAAACCCAGATCAGTTGACTGGGGGTGAGTGTTTGTATTGTCAATGCTCCGTCCATCACCACCTTTGGTTTTTCTTTGTTCGCCCTAAGTTGGCAGGGTATGCTCAGACGTGAGTCCCTTGCTCACTTTGCCACTGGAGTCAAGCAAGCCCGGCTGAAGACGGCTGTAATACCAGAAACCGGTCCTGGGAAGCTTGATTCCGGTCCAGGGAAGACATGGCTTGGCAGTTCGGGCTGGACTGTTCCCATGAGGCACAGGGTCAGACTGATTTGCATATGGCCGTGTCTGAACTGGGGTGGCGGAGTGAGCTAAAGAACGGTGATGGATTAAACCCAGATCAGTTGACTGGGGGTGAGTGTTTGTATTGTCAATGCTCCGTCCATCACCACCTTTGGTTTTTCCTAATTGAGTTAATGCCAAAATGCCAGAGATGAGTTCATTTCTGCAATTAATTTAATCTGGCAGCTATGTTCTACCTAAGCACAGCAGCTGCTGTAGACATGATAATCGAATTAACATTACCTGTTGAACTTGTCAGACACGTTTCATGCTGTCAGCCATCATCCGTCCCTCTCCCATCTTGAAAGACAAATTTAAATCTAGAATCTGATAGGGGTAGGTCACTGAAAAGTCCACCTTTGGTTCCCCCAGCCAGCATCCAGCCAGCCAAGGCAATACCTTATGGTGATTTGCTGGGCTGCATACTATATTCAGTAGGTATTAACCTTTACCACCACCCTATTTCATCTGCTGTCTGCAGGGACATCTTAAGGGGTTTTGGGGGGCCTGGGCCAAACGTATTTTAGGGCCCCTGTTAGAAAGAGCTTTGAATTCATTATCGAGTTTCAATTCTTTCATGCCCTCTTTGGACAGGTCATTGACAGTGCACAGCCACATTCATCCAAATTCTGAGGGGCAGATTTACAAGAAAGTGACACGTCTGTGGATAGCCTTACTTTCCCAGCCCCACCCTGAGAAACACTTGCGCCACCATGTATGCGCCGTATTTATAATACGGTGCACCATGGAGTAAGGATTGACAGATGTGTGAGAAATTCTGACGCATCTGTTGGGGCAAAAGTCACGCATTTCTGGAGCAGTGTCGCAAGCAGGACGCAACTCCAGCAATGCATTTTGAGGCCTATTCCCACTACATTTCATCACTCCTTACACCTGCTTCAAGCAGGTGTAAGGTTTTGATGCAAAGGCGTCCTAGAAGTGACGCAGTGAAATCTTTTAGATTTCACTGCGCCAATTTTACGAAGCTTTCCTGCGTGTGAACGCCCACCCTGCAAACATTATACCTGGCACAGGTCCTGTTTCGATCTAAAATAAACTTTTTTAATGGATGTTGAATGAAACACAAACACAACATTTATCAGCAAAATCCCTGTAATAGACTCTCACATTACCCAAATCATCAATAAATTAAAGGAAAACGATATTTAAAAAAAGCAGTTTAAAAGTTATTGAATGTCATCAAGGCAAGAATCTCTGCAGAACAGAGGTGGTTCTATGAGGGCGGCCCCCTGAAAGGCTGAGGCCCCTGGCCACCTGCAAACATTGCTCCTGTTTTACTAATCTGTTAATTGCAGTAAAATTCTGATGAGACAAGACACAACCTAGGCAACCTCTTAACCTTTTTGATGCTCATGACGGCTCCCGGACGTCATGAGTCACGATAGGCGTGTGCTCATGACGGCCGGGACCTGTCAGAACGTTGCCGCTCCGCCTATGCGATGTTAATTCCCCGCCTGTGAGGGAGAATTATTCAGTGGGCGGAGTTCTGACGGCTCCCAACAATCATGAGCACACGCCCACCATGATTTTTGATGACCAGGAGCTGTCATGCGTACCGCAGCGCCATGCCCAACCCCACCCCTCTCGCACCACAGCGGAATTTGCACCACGTCAAAGGGGTTAACTGGCATTCTGCCTATATACAGAGAGTCAAAGGACCTGACATCCTTGGTGTGGTACCACCCCAGACTTTTTGCCTTTACTTCTCCTATTTTGCTGAATTTATTTTTGTTGGCTATAGGATTCTGTGCACTTTACCATGGCTAACCAGTGCTGAAGTGCTCGTGCCCTCCTCTTCAAACATAGTAAAGATAGACTACATCTAAGCTCCTAGTAAACAGTATACCTGCACACTGAGCCTGTAAATTAGAAGTCACTAGTGGGCCTGCAGCCCTCATTCTGCCACCCACTAGAGTAGTCTTTTAAAACATGCTTCAGGCCTGCTGCTACAGACTGTAGTGTAGTTTTAAACTGTCATTTCAACCTGGCATTTAAAACAAACCTTTACCGGTCTCTCTAAAAAATAATACAGAGGCTTTTATATTGATATTGTTTTAAGGTCGTTTTAATGTATTATAAAATCTTGTTGTGAATTGCAGTCAGTCACTAATGCTATTTGGTGTCTATTTTTTCACTGGTGACATAGAACACAGTTGATATGTCTTTTTAAATACAAAGTTATCGTGTGCAAACAGTATTTGGTTTCTAGTGTATGCTTTTCTTTTGACAATTCTATCTTCAGTAGCTAAATGCTATTATGCTTCTTTATTATTGATTGTCCACACATTGTCCTCAAGAAACATTGTTTTCCTATATATAATGTATGCCCTGGTTAATTGTGAGTAGGGTGGCCCTTGTTTCTTTGATACAAAAACTAGTGTGCCTGCAGCTCTCGTTCTGCCACCCACTAAAGTAGCCTTTTTAAACCGTGTCTGAGGCCTGCCACTGCAGTCAGGAGTGTAGTTTTAAACAGCCATTTATAAACCTTTTTTCAGACCCAATCCTTCCTTTGAATGCTCTAGGTTGACAGCATGGCTGTTGCCAGACAATTATTTGGGAATCACCAGGAGAGAGGAGTTGTTACTCCGCTCACAATTTGGTGGCCAGGAGTATGTTTTGATGGGGCAGATGGTGTGTGATTCCCCCAAAAAAGTGTTTTCCCCTCCATCAGCTATCATCATTTTGTTTATTTATCCAGCTGCCTGAGCTTTACCTTTCAGGGGTACACACATGACATTGTAATGCTGTTTAAGTGTCTTAGATATGTAGATCATTTATAGTGTTTTTATGTGGTAGCAGCACAGATGGGAGAAGGGCAATTATTAACCTAAGTGGATTTTTAGGTCTGGCTTGACATTTCAACTGCCATCTGATCTTTTAACTTACACCAGTGCTATTCTACAGTTCTTTGCTTCCAAAAAATGCATATCCATTTCTATGTAATCTACTTGTAATGCTTCACATTACAATACAACATTCCTTTAAATCCAGACCTTGTATTTGAAAAGTAGTTTTATATGTGCTAGCAGTGAAGTGGTCATACAGTCATTTTTCACAGTTGTAAGACCTGTCTCTCCCGTTGACTAACGCTAGGTTACCTTATTACAAATATTACTTGATATCTTTAGATTGGGAAGAGATATGGTGTGCACACTCAAATTAATTTTAATTTTAAATCCTCCTTAATGGTAAAGTTAGATTTTAAGTCTCCATTCTGAAAATGCCACTTTTATAAAGTTGGAACCCAAAGGAGATAGGTCTATAAAAACGTGGTTAAGGCTAGACCCTTTATTAAGCATACAACATGAAAATTGCCTCAACCACTCTTACTTGAATGAAAAAACGTTTTCAGGTTAGAAAAATATTTATTACATCCCAACCAGGCATGCTTATTCAATGCCAATTATTTTAAAATTTTAGAAATATATTTTAACATCAATAGACAGAAATAAGGACTGTACATCCAATTTATATACAAATGGTTTGATACACATAGAAACAAAACAGTGTCAAAATGATATTTGAACATCCAACATCCTACAAAAAAATTAATACATAACAGAAAACAAATATCACATACATATAGAATCAATGAATGAAAAAATTAAAAGAATGGGGAATAGAGAACAACTGATTGACTCAAAATGGATAATATCTGAACTGGCCAAGCCTATTATTGTTTATTGATAATGCTCTATTCCACCCTAGCTGCCGACGCGTTTCGAGGCCAGGACAAGTGTCCCTGGGCTCTCATCAGGGCTTTTATTCTTTGTGTCAGGCTCAAAGTTGGCATTTTCGTGTCCCAAACATTTGTGTCTTGTACCAGTGCCCTGCATCACATGACTTTGAATGGCTCTGTTGTTGGTGACACAAAAGAGGCTTAGGTGTGAACAGGATGGATCATCCTGGCAGGATGGCTAGGGAGGAGTTGCATCGAGCCTAACTTACACTTTCAATGGCTTTTCCTCCTGCACACACACATAGGAATTTGACACCCAACATGCTTGCCTAGGCTGCTTGGAGCCTTGACAGAAGCCGGGGAAGAACTTTGGGTAGGATAGGAAATCTTCTACATAATGGCAAGCACCAGGTATAAATATTGGACCTTCAGAGCCACTTTTCAGAACACTCCTAGACCTATGGACATCACGGAAAAAGGACTGCCATGTTGCTTGAGGACTACTGTGCTGTCTAAGAAGCACTTGCTTACCTTCATCCCAGGCTATACCAAAATGACTCCAAAGGTCAGTACATTGGCTTCCTGTGTGAGCTACAGGAACACAACAAGCTTCAGTGACCTCCCTGCAGTTGTCCAGCTGGCCTGCGGCAGCTGGACCTGCAGTTAGCCCTGCCAGAGCCCTGTTAGCCTCTGCTGGAGAGAGTCCCGGATCCCCAGGTCCTGGATTCTTGGTTGGCATTAGAGTGTACTCTTCTGCAAGACAAGGTCACAATCTTGATGTAGGGCTCCTCTCAACTGCAAATTGGACCTTTCACACCAAGAGCTTTCTATCCGTGAGGACCACCAACAAAAAGTTCTGGTGAGACCTGCTCTTAGTGCTACTGGGACCGCCAGGGATATCCAGAAACTTGAGACTTGCACTTTGTGCTGCAGCAGCAACAACCTGTGGTGACCGCCAACGGGAAGTTCTAGTAATTACCATCCATGATGCCTCATAGGGTCTTCACACTACAGCGAGGACAGTGTGTCACACCAAGCCTGCTCTTCATGCTACAGTGACGACCATCCTCGACCCTTCACCTGCTTCTCGTGGCCCCCTCCACTCTTAATAGAACTCTGTGTGCCATACTTGAGTAGGTATATTTCAAATTGGACTAACCTGATCCATTTATCTGACCAGTACTTTATTAAGGTCTGCCTGAACTTGTGACTTTCTCCCAGTCTAGAGCTATTAGATGAAAACAAGAGGAGCTATTTTCCCTAAAAACCTTAAAATTAAATATCTCCGGTTCTAATGATTAGATGCTTGTTGTTCTGGTATCAATTTATTTATTAGAAATTGATTTGTTTTTATAAATGGGTTTGAGAGTTTTCTTGTGTTGTGTTTTCAAATTGTTACTGTGTATGTGCTGCATAACTATTTTACACATTACCTGTAAGTTAAGCCTGATTGCTTTTGTGCCAATCTACCAAAGGGTTGACTGCAGGTTAATTTAGTGGCTTTTGTGAGTCACCCTGTTAAGGATTGTGGTTGTTACCTGAGTGGGTATTCCACCACTTCAACCAATTAACCAATTTCTTTCATCTCCTCATTCTGATTTTAGGTCTGAGTTGACAGCAGAGCAATGAAACTGCACTTTCACTTAGAGCATACCTAGAGTGTTCTAGAGGTCCACATCTTCAATCTTTAGCTTTTTGTGACCCCCTTCTTTCAGCCATAGGTTTGAGACTCTGTAAACCACATCTTGACTGTCAGAGCAGTACTTCTCTCCTATCTGATGCTAATGGTTTTTAATGTGTATCTTTCAGCTCCCAATCCAGCGCTTCAACTGAATTCCATGAAGGATGAATTCACAACTACAATCTCCCAGCCTTGTGCCTTGCTCTGTGCTTTTTCCACTGGCCATCCCTTCTCATTCTACCTTCCCACTCCCTCTTCTCCAGTGGTCTCCTCATACGACCACCTACCAACATCTCTCATTCATTCAACCCACTTGCCCCTATGTGGTCCCTGCCTACCACTTCTCATGTTTCTCCTCACTGCCCTCACCTGCCACATCCTCTTGTTCCCCCACTAGCCCTTTTCACCTGGTGGCTTCCCATAAGCGCCACCAGGGCAGAGTAGTTTTATTCTTTTCATTGTTTCCCAGAAAGACAAGGCAGTCTATATTGAAAGCACCGTTGAATTCAATAAAGCCCTAATTTGCTCTCTGCGTCAAAATAAGATTCAATAGAAATGGAGCCTTCATTATAGTCCTTCCATTTCTTCCATCTTATTGAAGGTAAAAAGGACAATAATGAAGATTCCCTGATCATCGAGACTTTATTTGACTTATAAACATAAACAGGATTTTATCAAAGATAAACAAGCATTCAATACTGACTGTCTTTCATTTTGATGTGCTTATGCTACATGTGTTAGCACATTAAAGCCAGATCTATTGGCATTGCTAAAGAATGTTTCCGTTTCTCTCAGTGGTGAAAGGTTGGCAGTCACAAACAGGAAAATAAAACAATGTCACTCATACACAGAGAGAAAATTGCCTACGTATGAGGGACTTAGGGATATTGCTTTTAATTTTGTAGAACTATCCCACCCAAAAACACTGTATGTGTTCCTTTCCTTAAAGCTAAAGCTAGGACAAGTTGTCAGCACATGAGAAACTGCTTGGTGTTTCACCAAACGTGATTTCACCATATTGCCAAGAGCACAACAGCAAAAATCACCTCCATAGCAGCAGGCATCTCTAGATCTGAGTGGTCTCTGCCCAATAGGGCTTGGCCGATTAGCAAACCTTAAATGAACATAGTGTTTGGTGGATGGGAAACATAATGGCACTACAGTCCACTTTATTACAAAGTGATATATGCTTTAATGTTGTAATATGGTGGATAAGGAGGCTTCCACCATATTGTGATTGAATTTCCCATCCACCAAACTCAAAATCAAGTTCTAAGCGCATTTGTAAAATGGGTAAATCTGTCACAAATCTGATGTATATCCCGTCAGCCTTTTTACAAGTACATGATATCATATGGCACTTGTAATAAGGTGGATGGGATATCCACCATGTTAGAAATGGGGGTCTCTATTTGGCAAGGGTTTACACCTTTGCGCAAGTAGGAACCCTTCTTCCTTGTCAAGGTAAGGGAGGTACACTCCTAAACAACCCCTGCTCACCCCTTTGGTAGCTTGGCACGAGCAGACTGGCTTATCTCAGAGGAAGTGTGTAAAGCATGTGTGTATGCATACAGTAATATAGTGAAAACACTACAAATGGACACCACACCAGTTTAGAAAAATATGTAATCTTTATCAAAATCAAACAAGCCCAAATGACAAAAATCCACAATACAGTAATAAAAATATGACTTTTAAAAGGTAGAAACAGTTCTGTCCATAGCACACAATAGATACAACACTTTCAACACAAAGTACCTTGGATGCATCAGAATCATAAACAAAAACAGCTGCAGGGAAGGTGATGTGACAATTCCTTACTCCAGTGGAAGTGATGCGTCGGTTTCTTAATGCCACGCAGGGGAGGTGCTGCTTAGGTTCCTTACTGAAGGGGAGGTGATGCGTCAGTGTCTTACTGTGTGGGGAGGTGATGCATTGGTTTCTTACTGCGGCCCCAGCGTTGATGTCGACTTGGCACCCTGGTTCAATGCTAAAGGATCGGGGAACCATTGGTTCTCAATGCGTCGGTGGCAATTGCACTTCATGGATTTCTTCAGCCTTGGTCCCAAGATGCATTGGTTCTTGGAACCATACAGCAGGGCCTGCATCAGAGTCGGTGCGGTGATCTCGACGTTAGTAGATCGGTGGCCTCAATGCATAGTGAGGTGATTCCTCCAGCCCGGGCAGGCCCTGCATCGGCTTCTTTGGCGATGGATCAGAAACAGCAGCAGATGCGTCGCACTTCTCCTCGTTGCCTTATTTTTCCAGCTCCCAACAGCAGGAACAGTCTCCGTAAACCCAGGTCAGAACTTTAAGCAAGGGAGTTCAGCGGAGCTGGAGGTGAAGTCTTTGTATCCCTAAGACTTCAAAAACAGGAGGCAAGCTCTACTTCAAGCACTTGGAGATCTTCTTCAAGCAGGGGACACAGCACACAGCAAAGTCCTTGCCCTTTCCTTGGCAGAAACAGTCACTGCAGGCCAACCCCAGATAGCACACAGCAAAGGGGTAGTCCTTCTCCTCCGTTTCTTCAGCTCTTCTCCTTGGTAAAGGTTCCTCTTGAATCCCAGAAGTAATCTAAAAGTCTGGGGTCTCTCCCCACTTTTTATAGCACAACATCCTTTGTTCTTTGGTGGCAGGGAAGTTCTTTGCCTAGCCAAAACCAGTTCTGTCCTCACTGTAGCATCTTCCTGGCAGGGGGTAGAGACTGCATTGTCCAAAGCAGACCAGGCCCATTCATGTGTGAAAGAAATCTCTTCCCCCTACTCTGAATGCAACCCAGGTCTATTCGGCCCAGCCCTGAACCCCGGAAATGAAGGACACACCTCACACCCAAGTGGCTGTCTGAACAGAATACACATCCCCAGCCCCTGTCACTCCAAAGCCAGACAGTCAATACACAAACCTAGCAGAGGCACCCAGGATGGCTGAGCAGGAAAATAGCTATTTTCTAAAAGTGGTATTTTCAAACACAGAATGTAAAAATCATCCTCACTAAAAGATGCAGCTTTATATTCTGAGTTAAGGATTACTAAACTTTAGCTTCTTATTTTGTCCCAATGGGAAGTTATATTTATAAGATGTTATAAGTGAACCCCCTTTCCATCCTAAGGGACAGATAGCCTTTCAACAGTGAAAAACAAAATTGGCAGTATTTCACTATCAAGACAAGCCACACACAAGGACATATTCTATCTTTCACATACACTGCACCCTGCCCACAGGGGTACCTTGGGGCTACCTTTGGGGTGCCTTACATGTAAGAAAAGGAAAGGTAGGGCCTGGCAAGTGGGTGCACTTGCCAGGTCAACATGGCCGTACCGAACTGCATGCAGACACTGCAGTGGCAGGTCTGAGAGTACATTTACAGGCTGCTGATGTGGGTGGCAAATCAGTGCAGCAGGCCCACTAGCACCATTTAACTTTTAGGCTCTGGGCACACTCAATGCACTGTACTTGTGATTTACCAGTAAATCAAATAAGCCAATCATGGAATCACCAATTTACTGGGAGTACTCACGCTTTGGTACTGAACAGCAGTGGCAGAGTGCCTAAATCCTCTAGACCAGCAAAAACGAAGTTTAACACACAGCAAAATAACAGGAGGCAAAGTCAAATCTACAGGGGAAACCCACTCCAATGACACCAGGTCTTACATGCCACGTTTGATTTAGGAATTGGGTGAAAAGTGAAAACTGGGGATTGGATGATATAGTCATCTAATTCCTAACACATTGTGTCATGCTGGGAAATACTTTCTCATATTTCTTACTAATAAGAAGCAAACCTGAGGAAACACAAATATGTGCTTCATTCTGACCTTGTCAGAAACAGAAGGAGGTAAACCCATCTAAAGGAAACAAAGATACTGCTCTTTGCAGTTCATGCCCAGGCAAAGTCAATGCTAGTTCTGAGATTTGAAGGTTAGAAAGTAGAATGATATGGAATTAAGCTTTTATTTACTCGTGGAATTTCCTCCAGCAATACCTGGGGGGATTTAGTGGGGAAATACAATGGGTCAATGTGATATTTGTGCTTAACTTGGAGTCTGAAAAAGGACGCTAACAATATTTGATGAATAGGTTTGCAGGAGTCCATCTTAAGATGGCCACTCCAATATTTACCACTATATGCATATCTTCTTTAATATTTTCTGTCTTCTGCACAGATTTCTTTAGTTGACAAGTCATTAATACATCTCAGTTCGGATAAATCCTCACACCCAGGCATCAACCAATGATCCGTTCAGCCACTTGATAGCTTACTTACCGATAACAGCACCAAAATTCACCAACATGCCAACAACGCAGAAATCTACTTGAGATTTTCCTCGGCTCTAGCCATCCAATTCTTCAAACACTAACTACATCTGGATCTACATCAGGTGGAGTGGTGTGGCTCACTGGTTAGAGGCAGCAGACCCGGAAGCAGAGAACGGCCCGCGACCAGGGTTCAATTCCCGACGCGGCAGGGTCGTGGACCAGGGTCAGCGGACTCAATAATTCTCACCTCGGTGCCTACTCTAACCAGGGATCACACTCGGCAACTCTGGGCATTAGCTTGCCTCATCTCTACAACGGCCCCCCACATTCACTGGGGATGCCTGGTTTCACCTTGGCGATACCCAGTAGGGACCATCTCACAGGGATAGCCAGGACGGGTTCCCCAGCGGTCTACAGCGCCACGACGCCTCAGGGCAGCAGTGCGCTTTACAAGACACATACATTTACATTTACATTTACATCTCTGTCAGTCCTGAATGCTAAGCATTTCCTGAAGCTGAACCAATCAACCAGAAATATTTCCATTCACCACTAACAGCTAGCAACAAATAGTTCAAATCTGGATGAAGAAAAAACACAACTTTAATGCAACACCAAGTCAGTCAGATTTGCCATTATCTTGACCTCACCCTCAAGGAACACCTGCTCTCCCAGAGAAAACCCAGACAGCCTAAGGTCAGCTCTCTCACCAAAGAAAATTAAACCATTCTTCTGAGACTACAGTCTCAGAACTCATTGAAGTCATCAAACTCTTGCATCCTCCCTGCTCCATGGCTTCTCATTCTCCACACTTGTGCCCTTTAAGAGCATTGCACATGCTGTAGCTTGTCAAGGGTGGGAGGAAATATGACCACATCATTCCCTCCCTGATGTATCTAAATGTGGCACCCAGCACCATATTCACAACAAGCTGCATCCTCTACAAAGCCATTGCATTCAGCACCCCCTTATTTCTGGCTGACAAGGTAACCATTTCCAGTGGCTCGTACCACACCAGCAGTCAGGACACTATCAATCTAAAGATGAAAGAGTGCAAAAAACCCAGGGCAAAAAAAACGTTATCTATCAGGGCACCCAATATTTGAAAAAATATCCCTGTATCCAGCAGTACCGTTACAGCCCTGCTCTAATTTAGTAGGTTTCTAAGCCACTACTTTAAAACAGAGCACATCACAATGCAGTAGTAGCCCATTCCTGCTTTCAGAACATTAGACCACCAATAACTTCTTGACTGTATCTTTGTCTATGGCCATCAGAAGTTCTCTCCAGTTTTTTAGCAGGATTCACATTATATAAATGGCACAACGAAAGGAAAACCAAGGATCAAATGAGGAATTACCAGAGGAATCAGGATTGGAATTAGATTTGGGTGATCCTAGAATATTTTATGACTTGTTGAGGAAAGGATATATCAGTAGGAGAATGAGTTGGCGAACCTTCTTCTGAAATGTGAATATATAATTGTCAAGAACATTCCCCCAATGGATTCGCCATCAGATTCACAATTCAAAGAATTTTCTATCACCACCCAACTATAAATTAGGTTATAAGAAGACGACATATGACTTGACCGCAGCTGTGACAGCTAGTATGATTAGCACATGTAAATCAAATTACTCACACAATACTAAACCTATGTGGTACAAAGGTTTGAGGGAGTAAAACTGCTTGCAGGCGTTTGGAGTGGACACTCAGAGGAGGGAATACCTTACAAAATATGTATACAATGGTATTCACAAAGTTTCTTAGTGGTGGAAATTAGGTTGGGACATATTTTCTGTGCGGGAGAAAAAAGGCGAGGTTGTGAAAATGCAATTTTGCTAAGCATTTATACATGATTAAAAGCCCACTGCGCACCTTTGCTCATTTGTAAATGTTTAGACTTTTGTTGACATATGGAAAGCTGTTACTGAATTCCAGAGGTACTCACAGCCGCGGCCTGTGCAGGTAGGAGCGGTGAGGCCGGGTGGGGGGATTTCGACATATGACGATGAGGGAAAATTCAATAAATAATTAATTTTCCCTCACCGTCATCTGTCGAAATCTCACCGCACCCGGCCCCACTTCCCCATCACTCTTTTCTGCACGGGCCTTGGCTGGGTACTCTCAAAATGTTTTGAGATTTCCAAAACTTGTATTAACTCATACCAAATTTAGGAATGAATCTGCATCTGGAAATGAACCCTTTAATTTCGTTTGAACCATATATAATAATTTCTCCCACCTTCACTTACATTTGAGAATGTCCTCACATCATGATTTATTTATAGATCATGTGCTTTAACTTTTACCTATATGAATTCGATGAAAGTTTTAAGTAATCACTTATTTAATTTTCAAAATAGAACTGGAAATGTGTGTAATATTTTTGTCTTGTATTGTACTATGTTTCTTATTTATATATCTTTGTAACTGCTTTGCTTTTATGGATGTTCTTTTATGATTCCGAATAAATATAAATATATATATATATATATATATATATATATATATATATATATATATATATATATATATATATATATATATATATATATCACTGCTCGTTTTCCACTACTCATCCGGTGCACTCATAGGTGGGTGCGGTCAGCGGCCGTGGACAGCTGCAACATCTCATGCTCAATTTCTTTACTTTTAGAAAGAAAAAAAGAAAAACCGCACTCACGGGGGAGCTCTTTACATTAGGCTTCTTTATTTTGAAGCGAACAAACTCATTTCGGCATCAAGCCTTCGTCTGTGTTCATGACACCGCTATCGTGACAGACTGATAAAGTTTCTTAATCTCATGGCAATAGAGAAAGACCCATTACCCTTAAGCAAACATTGGGCGCCATCTTGGAGTGTATGCAAGGCGCAAAACCATTATCTCCACATATTACGGTAATTAAACCACAACATAATTGAGCCATAAATCGGCATACCACTGGCCCCACAAATTATCGCAGGGTAAAACCACTTATACATGTTATTACATGAAATAGCGCCGTGGATCGGCCTGGGTCCCTTCTATATAAACCATTATTATATCACACATGAAACTTTACACTTCTTCTGTAAAAATTACAATTTCCTTAAATTCATTGGATGAACAATTCAAATTAATAATCATTCAATCATGATCTCATATTCCATCCAACGTTCATAAATAAGCGAATAAACATAAACATAAACTATGGTTACCCATAGATCCCTGTGACCCAATGTGACCGTTCTGGACAGAATCAATATCTTCTTAGTATATAATTAGCACGATATAACAGGACAAAACAAAACAAAATGAACGTGAACCATAGCAGTAAACCAAAGCTTAGATCATAGCTATAAGGCAGATCACATTATTTCCCCAGATGTATTGCAAGTTCTTCCCCACTGTTTAGACCTTTGGGGAATTTAGACGATAGGTCGATAATATATCTCGACTCCAATCGTCGTAACTTCCGCAAACGGTCTCCACCTCTGATGTTACAAGGGACACAATCTAATTCAAAATACTGTAGCTTTTTTCTATCCTTATTGTCGAATTCTGCAAATTGGCGGGCAACCGGATAGATGGGATCCGCCTTATTGATGGCCCGCAGATGTTCCAATATTCTGATTTTCAGCTCATGAATTGTACTGCCAATGTACCATAAGCCACATGGGCAGACAAGACAATAAACTGCAAACGGAGTGCTACAAGTCAAGAACTTTTTGATTTCTATCGTTCTTCCTGTGTCTAAGAGAGTGTACGTGAGGACCCGTTTACTGGCTGCACAGGCTTTACACCTACCACTGTGATAAAATCCCTTCATCTCTTTCAAGGTGTTAGTTTTAGGTATAGCTCTCTCAAGATGGCTTCTAACCAGCATGTCCTTTAAGGACCTGGCCTTTCCGAAAGTTACCTGAGGATACTGGGGTATATCATCCTTGATTGTATTATCAGTCAGGAGAATATGCCAGTTTTTTCTAAGCATTTTTTTCAGATAGTTAGCCTCAGAGGAGTAAGGCGTAATCATCCGAAATTTCCCTTCCTTATTGATGTCCTCCTTCTTACTAGGTTAGTCTACCAGAAGGGTCTCCCTCTGGATCTTTCTGACCTTATTTAGTGTCTTGTTTCAAAAGAGACGCGCTCATAGCCTCACAGACTGAATCTCTATACACACTCTGAGGCAGCCGCCTCAAAGTCTTGCTCCCTTGAACTGTTTCTACGAAGCCTCGACAGCTCCCCATAAGGTATGCTGTTGATAACCTTCGGTGGGTGATTGCTGTTGGCGGACAGAATAGAATTACCAGCCGTTGATTTACAGAAAAGTGCAGTGTGGAGTCACCCATCCTCAACGAACACCCTCAGGTCCAAATAGTCTGCTGCCACCGGACTAATGGTACCCAAGAAGTGCAGGTTGTAGTTGTTGTTATTCAGATCATCAATGTATTTAAGAGCTGTCTCAGTTGACCCCTGCCAAACAATGAATAAATCATCAATATAACGATGCCACTGGATGACCTTACCACTGTCTTGACCTACTCTACAGCTTCTGGGCACCTGCTCCTCCCACCAGCCAACGAACAAGTTTGCGTAGCTGGGGGCAAAGCAGGTGCCCATCCCCGACCCAATATTTGTCTGAAAAATAGACTCTCGAACAAAAATATATTGTACGATAGACAAAATTCCACAAACTCCAACAGCATCATACTGTGTTGTGCAAATCTCAATTGGCGTTTTTCCAAGTAGTGTCGGACTGCTGTTAAGCCATGTGTATGTTCTATACTGGTGTAAAGGCTAGTGATGTCCAATACCATTAGCAAATATTCGCTCTTCCAATTGATGTCAATGATTTTCTTTAGAAAGTCCTTAGTGTCTCTTGTGTATGATTCAAGTTGCACAACAAAAGGGAACAGAACGTTGTCAACGAATTTGGACATATGTTCGGTCAGGCTGTTCACAGAGGAGACTATCAGTCTACCGGGTGGATGTTGGTAATTTTTATGAAGTTTTGGGAGATGGTAGAAAGTTGGAATTGTCGGATTGCCACTTCTTAAGAATAGATGTTCCTCACTACCACTCACGAAATTATCGTACAGTTTCACACTCTGCCTGTATGCCTCATTAGTGCTTGGTTCATAGTACTTATTGTCCGAAAGTAGTCGGATCGCTTCATTCTTATAATACTCCCTAGTGAGTAGCACTACGTGGCCGCCTTTATCAGAAGGCTTCACAATAACAGTAAGAACCATCATTCATAAGATCTTGTAAAGCTGACCTTTGGACCGGTGTGATGTTTCCTCCAGTCTTTCTTCGATGGTGACCATTTTTCCTAAATTTCAATAGGTAATTCTGTAAAAACATCAATCGCGTCCCAAGGCATTTGAGGGACAAAGACAGACGATGGTTTGAAGGGACTTTCTTCCTTGTCTTGATCGATGCTCTGACTTACAGCTCTGTGTGCCACACTCATACCTGTAGTTGAACTAGATTCCTGTTGCATCCTCAGATCTTCCAAGGCTTCCAGGCCCGATAAATCCTTACCGGTCAGAGCATCAGTGGCTGTTAGTCTCTTCGGTTGTCTTTTCAGGTCTTTAATGTGAGGCCTCAATTTAAAATATTCGTGCAATTTCAACTTCCTAGTAAAGCAAAAGAGATCTATCCGTGTTTGGGTGTACTCTAAATCATTGCTTGGACAGAATGTTAAACCAAGACTTAACAATTCCTTCTCCGTGTCCGTCAATACTCTGTCCGTTAAATTGACCACAGTCAGGTTGGCCACTTCTCCTAGCGCCTGTTTGTTGTCTTGTTGCGGCTTGTCCAGTTTTGAACACCGATGAAGGCTTGACGCCGAAACGCTTTTGTTCGCTTCAAAATAAAGAAGCCTGATGTGAAGAGCTCCCCCGTGAGTGCGTTTTTTCTTTCTAAAAGTAAAGAAATTGAGCATGATATATATATATATATATATATATATATATATATATATATATATATATATATATATATATATATATATATATATATATATATATATATATATATATATATATATATATATATATATATATATTACCTACTGGCGATAGCCAGTAGGTATATATAGTTAGGATTGTTTTCCATAGGGAAATCGCAACATTCTATTGGGAATAACTTTGGCGCCGGTTGAGGAATCTTCCTGAAATTTTCCTTAACTTTGCCTCGCGGCACTCCGCTCCTTCCCTGAAAGTTGGGGGGGGATTCATCATGCGAGGGCCGATATAAAAGGGGGGTACCAAAACGTGTTTTCCCCATGTTAATTTCCATAGGGCGGTTGGACTCACTTTTAGCCCGAACGGCTGAATGGTTTTCCACCAAACTTGGCAAAATTGTAGGGACTGGTAGCCCGATGTGCCTTTGCTATGTCTCAAGATATGTGCTCCAGTGGTTTTTATGAAAATTAACTTTGAAAAAATATATATTGGGCTACATTGGGCTATATATATGTTAGAGCCCAAATGTAGCCCAATGTAGCCCAATGTAGCCCAAAGATGGCCATCAGAGACAAAAAAAAACAAATGTAGCCCAAATATCAGCCAGATGTAGCCCAACTATAGCCCAATGACAGAATGTCCCAGAGTGTTCTAAAGAACAACTAGAGCGCTAACAGTCTTACTTATGACAAAAGTATGGCATACCTGAAGTCATCTTGATTGGAATAAAGTGTTAACACTTAAAACATTTAATTTGCAAAGGAACAAAATGAGGGGGTTCATTTTGCCATAGAAATTATGATTAGTGCTGAAGAAAGAAAAATTAGGGCACATTTTGAGTGACTTCTCAAATCCTCTTATATTTCATTAAAAAATTCTGATATGCAGTCTCCCAAGATGGCCACCAGAGACAAAAGAGCCCAAATGTAGCCCAAATATCAGCCAGATGTAGCCCAACTATATCCCAATGACAGAATGTCCCAGAGTGTTCTAAAGAACAACTAGAACGCTAACAGTCTTACTTATGACAAAAGTATGGCACACCTGAAGTCATCTTGATTGGAATAAAGTGGTAACACTTAATACATTTAATTTGAAAAGGAACAAAATGAGGGGTTTCATTTTGCCATAGAAATGTTATATATATATATATATATATATATATATATATATATATATATATTCACTGAAAAAACCATAGGTTACACACCAGTTATAGTTAGGAATTAGCATTTAAAAAACCTTTGAAATTCACTGAAAAAACCATAGGTTTCACACCAGTTATAGTTAGCTGGAAATTTTACTCGCATAAAACCATTGAAATTCCCACGTTATGTAAATGTAAATGTAAATGTAAATGTAAATGTAGTATACTTGTAAAGCGCACAGCTGCCCCAGCAACGGGGTGTCCCGGCGCTGTATAACTCTGGGGAACCCGTCCTGGCTTTCCCTGTGGGATGGTCCCTTGCTGGGAGTCCCCAAGGTGGAGCCAGGTATCCCCGGAATTGGTGGGGCCGTTGTGGAGATTAGGCAAGCTAATGCCCAGAGTTGCCGAGTGGAACCCCTGATTAGAGTAAGCACCGAAGCGAGAATTATCAAGTCCGCTGACCAAGGTCCACGACCCTGCCGCGTCGGGAATTGAACCCTGGTATGGGCTGACTTCTGCTCTCAGGCCTGCTGCCTCTAACCAGTGAGCCACACTACTTATAGTTAGTTGGACTCACTATAACTTGCACGTCTGCAATGCACTGCTGATGACGTCACATATTACATCACTCATGCATATATTTAAATATTTAAACATTACTCGCTAATATATGTATTCACTAAGATACACTTAATAAGCCAGTTAACCAATCATTTTTTTTTTTTTTAAAACACTGAAAAAACCATAGGTTTCAGGCCTTATATAGTTAGGAATTAGCATTTAAAAAACCTTTGAAATTCACTGAAAAAACCATAGGTTTCAGGCCTTATATAGTTAGGAATTAGCATTTAAAAAACCTTTGAAATTCACTGAAAAAAACCATAGGTTTCAGGCCTTATATAGTTAGGAATCAGCATTTAAAAAACCTTTGAAATTCACTGAAAAAAACATAGGTTTCAGGCCTTATATAGTTAGGAATTAGCATTTAAAAAAACATTTGAAATTCACTGAAAAAAACATAGGTTTCAGGAGTTATATAGTTAGGAATTAGTTTTTAAAAAACCTTTGAAATTCACTCAAAAAACTATAAGTTTTAGTGGTGTTATAGTTAGCTGGACATTTTACTCATACAAAACCAATGAAATTGTTCCTAAATAGTTAGTTGTACTAACTATATTTCGCGCACCCGCAATCCACTGCTGATGATGTCACACATTAGATCATTCATGACATGGTCAGTGGCATCACTGATGACATCTCAAATGACATCACTGATGACATCATCCATGTGACAATCACATACACCTTTTCATACACTATTACAATTTTTCATCACTGTTTGTAAAATACAGAGTATCATATTTAAATCCATTGTCACAGCAATACAAGTATCTAAAAATCCACTCAGTGATTCATAGATGTATACACACATCTAATCACTTACCTATGGATTCACTCATACATGCTGTCAATGAACAATAGAACACTATCAAAAATACTTATACATCTATATCGACATTAAACAACAGCATGCATCCTATTCACATATGAAGTCATCCTACTCACTTATGCAAACAATGGATTATACTTACATATTTACTTAGCAAAACACTTATACAAACACCACTTCTTCTATTCATTTAGATAGTAAGTCATACTTAGTGAATTATAAAATCATTATTACAAGTATACAGTTATCCATACAGTCACTTACACAATCATTGTGTCTTATGTATACTTATTTATATACAACAACTGACACATACACTGCCTTTTATTTTTCTAGTTTGTTGGACCTGTACCTTTGAGAAATATATTTGCTCATCACCACACCCATAAAGTGATTCCCTCACCCAAACTGTTAGAACATGTAGTTTTAACTTCATATATCTACTGAATCAACTATTCACACATCTTTGGACAGTCACACACACCCCACCGAACCACACACACTTTCACACTCCCATACAAATACTCAGTTAACTAATCAATAACTAATATAGACTTTCACATAGCTAGTGACCAACTGTAGAATCAGTTTACACAACAACTGACAAAGTGATACAGATATTCACACAGTTTAGTCACTATCCACTATATTTAGTGAGACATTATAAATTGGTCAAGTAAACAGTCAATTACACTGCTACTAAATCCTCCATCCAAATATTTATTTATATATATCCACTCATTCTTCAATGTAAATTTCTATATATATAATGCATATTTAAATAACGAAGCAAACCACATTCACTGGATGATGTCATCAGTGATGTCATCAGTGATGTCATTTGAGATGTCATCAGTGATGTCACTGACCATGTCATGAATGATCTAATATGTGACATCATCAGCAGTGGATTGCGGGTGCGCGAAATATAGTTAGTACAACTAACTATATAGGAGCAATTTCATTGGTTTTGTATGAGTAAAATGTCCAGCTAACTATAACACCACTAAAACTTATAGTTTTTTGAGTGAATTTCAAAGGCTTTTTAAAAACTAATTCCTAACAATATAACTCCTGAAACCTATGGTTTTTTCAGTGATATATATATATATATATACATCCAAGGACCCTCAAGGAAGAACCGGGCACACACGCAGGATTGCTTCAGGCAGCAGACTTTATTGGCAGTGGCATAATGTATTTCGGATAGTGTTCCTTCGTCAGATGCCCTTCCAGTGATACAATGCTGCTGGAATCCAATTTAAAAGATGCCTGCCCCGCTCTGAAAGGCAGAAGACTTCCGGTGTTCATGGCCGGGATTCGAGAAACGGTAAGTACCCTCACCCATGTGGGTGGTTCTCTCTGTCTCACCAGTCGCACCTTCGTCCCAGGCATGTCTGTTGCTCCCATAATCCATCATCTTGTCTCCTCCTAGCTCTTTGGAAATCCTGATATGGAGCACTCAATTGAAGGAAAGCGGCGGCGCTGCAGTGTTTCAAGTCCATTCAAATAAAGTCATGTTTGTTGCCACTTTCACTCCAGCACTGCTTGTAAGATGGTGCGCCCAGGTGCATAGTGGCCACGCACCGAAATATAGACATCCAAGGCCCCTCAAGGAAGAACCGGGCACAAGCGCAAGGTTGCTTCAGGCAGCAGACTTTATTGGCAGTGGCATAATGCATTTCGGATAGTGTTCCTTCGTCAGATGCCCTTCCAGTGATACAATGCTGCTGGAATCCAATTTAAAAGATGCCTGCTCTGATAGGCAGAAGACTTCCGGTGCTCAAGGCCGGGATTCGAGAAACGGTAAGTACCCTCCCCCATGTGGCTGGTCCTCTCTGTCCCACCAGTCGCACCTTCGTCCCAAGCATGTCTGTTGCTCCGATAATCCATCATTTTGCCGCCTCCTAGCTCCTTGGAAATCCCGATATGGAGCACTCAATTGAAGGAAAGCGGCGGTGCTGCAGTGTTTCAAGTCCATTAAAATAAAGCCATGTTTGTTGCCACTTTCACTGCAGCACTGCTTGTAAGATGGGGCGCCCAGGTGCATAGTGGCCACGCACCGAAATATAGACATCCAAGGCCCCTCAAGGAAGAACCGGGCACACACGCAGGATTGCTTCAGGCAGCAGACTTTATTGGTAGTGGCATAATGCATTTCCATTGATATAATGCTGCTGGAATCCAAGATGCCTGCTACACTCTGATAGGCAGAAGACTTCTAGTGTTCAAGTCCGGGATTCGAGAAACGGTAAGTACCCTCCCCCATGTGGGTGGTCCGCTCTGTCCAACCAGTCGCACCTTCGTCCCAGGCATGTCTGTTGCTCCGATAATCCATCATCTTGCCGCCTCCTAGCTCCTTGCAAATCCCTATATGGAGCACTCAATTAAAGAAAAGCGGCGTGTTATATATATATTTGCACAACAATCTTTCCAGGGAAAGAAAAACGGGCCGCACTCCACACTTTCATAGATTACTTCCTGAGACCATATGTAGCCCAATTGAGCTCCTACATACAAGATACAAGTGACCTACTAAGAGTATTGTAAAATACACCATTTCAAGCATCATACCATCTGATCAAGATGGACGTCATTTCCCTCCACACCAATATTGGGAATGATATGGGAAAAAAGTCTGCAATTAGTTCCCACAAGAGAGAAACATGAAATACAGCAATCACAACAAATTGCTGTTAGATATGATATCAATCTGTCTGGATCAAAACGTATTAGTTTTTGGAGAAGAAATATTTCGTCAGAATAGTGGACAATTTAATTATTAAAACGAATTTCGTAGCGCGCACTGCATCGCACAATGCGATGCTGTGCGCGCTACGAATTTCGTTTTATTAATTCAATTGTGTACTTACCTGCAATTATCCATATGCCAGTTTTTAGGTCCCTCTACCCTTCCCCTCCCCCTCCCCGCCTCCCTACCCCACCGTAACTCCCTCCACGGCCCGCGGCTGTGCAATGAACAAGGATGAATAGTAGTAGAAACAACTAGCCCCACTGGTGGGGAGCAAATGTGAGAAAACGCTGAGTGCGAATGAAAAACAATAAAGTTTGTTGAACACAAAAAGGAAACTGTAACTGGTCATTACTTTTTTTCAGTGTATGCCGAGGTTCCAGTCCGGGATTTGCGAGCAGCCGCCAGACGCTGCAAGCAAGCGCCGAGCAGCGCAAGGAGGCGAAGGGCGCCGCGCCGTTCCCCGCTGCCTTAACTTACTTGCCAGTGCCGCCAAAATATTCCTCTTTTGTGGACGGCCGGAGCCCCCAAAAAACTGTGCCACGAAACACCTCTCTTTGCCCAACGCGGCCGGAGCCGCGAAACATCTCCCTTTGCGGCCCGAGCAGTGCACGGGAGAGCACAAACCTCGCCGGCGGGAGAGTCGGGGTAACCTGATTGAGGCAGGGAGGTGGAGAGTGCTGAGAGTGCAGAGCCCAACCCCTGACACCCAGACCTCGAGACTCCGCGACCTCACACGGCCGGCTGCTCCGGCCCAGGTAGACCCACCCCACCCCACTGGGAAGCTCGACTCACAGAGCACAGCAGAGGAGAAGGGGCGGACAGCAACGGTGAACCAAATTGTGACCCCAAGCGAGGAAGAAACGGAGCAGCAAGGGTGAGTCCTGTTTTGCGAGTGGCAATGCCCCTGTAGGAGCGTCCCCCTCCCCCCCCCATCCGGACAAAAAAAGGGAAGGAAATAAAAGGATATAAGGATTGGATTGGAATACCTAAAAGGGGGTGAAGAGACAACTTGTGATCATCTATCTTGACAGTGTTCCTTTGCCCGGTTAACTGCACAGCACCTAAAGCCCTCTATCACCAGCCTCCGACGGCAGGTGCTCTACATCCCTGTAATAGCCCTTATCACCCAGGAGCAGAGAGATTTGCCTACTTGGCTATCTGCCAACGGATTGTTAAATAACTGCTTGCTTCATCCTGCACTGTGCTGAGCTGTGCTGATAACGGGAAACCCCGTTAAGGCCAGGAGCCCACAGTGCTTTGAATCGTGAGCCACATTTGCCCTCGCCACCCCCAGGTAGATCCGCCATCCCACTGACCCAGGTGAGGACGAGGGACAGGGAGCACCCGTCCATCTCCGCTACCCTCACCAAGCAGCACCCCAAAAGGAGAATTGATAGACCCCTCTTCCTCCACAAAGCAAGAGGGGAGAGAGTGGACAGGGACAGAGTGGAGAGCCTGACAAGCAATCAACAGACTATGGAGGTCAACAGAGGCCGGCTCCTCGACTCAGCGCGGCCGCCAGTCAGAGGGAAGGGAAACCCCAGAAGGACCCCTGCCACATGGGCCTCAAAAAGAAGGGGCGATCACCTATGACCCCGGAAAAAAGCCCCAAGATGCACCCGCCGACCAACCTGCCATTAACCAGAGTCACGAGGAGCAAATCACTTACAGATAGTCTAAGTGAAAAACCGCAAGAGGTCGATCAAAGGGGTTCGATCAGAAAATTTCTCAAGAAAACAGATCCCCTAAGCAGCAACCAAGATACTAATCAGGGTGCTTCCCCTGATGCTCTTCGCCCAGCCCGAGAAAACAGCACTAACCACCACAACAGCCTTTTGTCTCCCTCTACTAGCAAATCTAAGGATGAGACTGTCACACGTGAAATACATAGGACTAACCAGGAAACGACCAGCGAAGCCCCAGAGCAGCTCTACCCAACGCAATCTGTAGGCCAACCCAGAGGTGGAACTCAACCTCCGCCCACAGACAACGGGCTGGGCATTACAACCAGCAAAGCCATCGAAACAGCAACACCCACAGGAGGCCTTACAGTAAAGACAACAGCCCAAATTCATCAGACCAATGACTTCGGCCCACACCTTCAGACCACGGGAAAAAGCGACCCTCAAGATGAACCTAAACATTCCAAATCAATGGCCCCCCAGCCCGACGGCCCGGCCCTAGCGGCAGGGGATTCTACAATTTCACTTCTCCACAGCCTGGAACAAAAGATCGAACAAACCCTCGACCTAACTCCAAACTTGTCATGGCCTCTGACGTCCCCATGGGCCCCTAACACAAAATCTGTCTATCTTGCTTGTAATAGCAGTGCAGGCATGACTCCAGAGAAATCATTCTTGACGGAGACTAATAGTGCCACCAACAAAGCTCTTCTATGGCAATCAACGAAGATGGAAGTGCAAATAGATCTCCTACAAGCAATCGCAGGCCGCCTAGCAGATATAAGCTCCAAGGTGGAGGCCCTTGACGATAGGTTCTCCGAACTAGCGGCCTTTCAACGGGGCGATTGGTCCTGCTGATGCTCTACTCTTATCGAGAAATGGGCCTGCCTTCCCGAGGTCCTAGCAGATATAGTGGAACTAGCGAAAGGGAGCATGGCGGTTCCGACTCCCATCAACCAAGAAGAATGGGAGAAGCACAATAGTTTCACCTCCAGGGAGACACAGCACCCTGCGGTTCCACTGGGTCAGCAGAACATAGCCGACAACGGCAAAAGCAATGAGCTTAAGAACCACACATTAGACAGTAGCCCAAAAGCATCTAAAAACCTACAAAGCCCAAATCCCGGGGATGGCGATGTTACCGGAACAGTCCAGCAGGAGCATAGCTCAAGCGCAACAGACACGCAAGAACTGTCATTATCAAGGAAAGCAAAAAAGAAGCTAAAGAAACAACAGAAAAAAACAAAGCTAAAAGTGAGACAATCCCAGCTACTGAAAATCAATCAACCGCCCCTAAAATGGGGCACAAAAGCAACCCAGCTGTATCCAATATTTACAGACAAAAACTGGGGTAACAGGGTCTCCCCGGTCTCTTTGATAACGGAAGCCCAACTCAAACAAATAACACCATCAAGGAGCTCCAACGCAAAGGGCCAAAAGTCACCAGAGAGGCAAAATCACCTCACAGACATCCATTCAACGGTTGGAAAACATTTACTTTCTACAGAACTGCCATCTCAGATAACTTCGGCAACAAAGAAGCAGCAAGGGATCACCTTAAACCAATTAGACCCAAGCATGCAGATCCAGCCCGCCACTTGGATGAACAATGGCCAAAATGCAAGACCTCAAGGAAGTTCTCCTTCAAGCCAACAAGGAAGCTCAAACAAAGAGCCAACTTCAGCAGTACATACTACAGAAAATGAAGAAAGAGCACAAACGCCGGCTCCATTAGAAGTTGTCTACGAGGTGGTTTTCACACCGAGATTCTCGAGCACGGGAAACCACGACATCCTGAACCGGAGTAACATCCTACGCCTGTTTAAACACCTGGACACCCTAGACAAGACAGGCACAGGGGACATAGAATGGGTAAAATTTGAGAGCATGAAGGGGGACACACATGGTGACTCTTCAGTGGTGGGACTGAAGAACAAAGCAATACAACAAGCTGACGTGAACAACACCACACGATTTGCCGAATGGGGCATTGAAGTTCGGATCTCGCCGAATCCAAAATATCCACATGTTCTGGCCCCTGAAAGAGGGAGAAAGGCCACTTGGTCGGAACTGCACGGGATAAACAGTCCGGGCCCCAAAGACAGAAACCAGACGGGCAAAAGGGATCAATTGGGTATTAGAATTTCCTGTCAAAATAACCAACGGGTTATCTGCACCACATCCCCCTTCCCTGACCAAAAGGGACTCGCAAGAAGGAGTACACAGCATTCCTAACCAAGACAAAAGCCAGCCCGCCAGAGGAGACGCCAAGCCCTGATCAACGTCAAAGCCGCAATTAACCATAATATCATGGAACATAGCAGGATCAGCAAAATCGCTAAAAACAAAAATCTGAAGCAGTTCCTGGAAAGCGGAGACATAATCTGTTTCCAAGAAACGTGGGCCCGGTCCACCACTCCTCTGGCAGGGTACTACGAACATCAAATACCAGCCGAAAAAAGGAACATCTTCGGTCGTCCAGCCGGCGGTTTATCCGTCTTTATAAAACACGAGTGCGCACTCACAGTCACCTCTATCAACTTGAACTTCTCTGGTTTGCAAGCTGTACAGATAAGAGGTTTGAGTCTCAATAAACAGCCAACGAGTCTACTGGTAATAAACTGCTATATCAACCCTGCACAGACTTTAATGAAAGACCAGCTGGAGGCACTGGCACAGAAACTAGAAGATCTGCTAAACAAGCACAAAACATTTCAGGTCATCCTTGCTGGGGACTTCAATCTGAAAAACCTGGACAAAACTGAAGCACCTCCCTGGGGCCTAGGCAGGGCAGCCTCCCTGCATGATCTTCTCAACAATCACAAGCTGATATCTACCAACGAACTAAAGAGATCCTGCTCGACCGGCTGGCAGCCTAAGCCCTCATTCCGGGATGTCTCAAGAATAGACTACATCATGATCAGTGAAGAGCTGGCGGACAGAATGGACGATTTCGAAGTGGAAGACAGGAAGGAAAGCGACCATAGGCCACTAAGAGCAGCATTTCAGCTGGACGTACCGCCAGCCATCGTCTATCAATCCATCGGGAAGTCAAGCGGGGAGGAGAAGCATAGTGCCCTGTGGAGGATCAAGTGGTCAGAAAAGATCAACGGAACACTTCAAATATGGCTGGACCAGGCACAGGAAGGCAGCTTATTGAGCGAGCCCTCACCCATAAAAGGATGGGATAATATAATAGAGGATCTACAATCCAAGCTTGGGAACCCCAAACTCCATAACCCAAGAACAATCGGGCCACACAGACCAGGAAGTACCCTCCCACAGGATATACGCGACCACAAAAGGCAGCTGCGCAAAGCACTTGCAGACAAGAAAAGAGGACGCCCCCAAACAGAGGGAGCATCGATCGCCTCACTGAGGGCTTCCCTCAGGCAGAAGGTCTGGGAACACAAAAAAGCTGACACAGAAAGCAAGTGGCTCAAAGTCTTCTCCCTGCTTAAACAAAAGAACTCAGCACTACTTTGGAGATACATAAATCAGCTGAGCAACCGAGGTCCATCACGAGAAAACGGGGTTGCAGAAAAGGACTGGATACAACACGTGAAGCAGCTATATGTAACGGCCTCCACCGAGGAAGCCCCACCAAGAGATAAGGTGGAGTTTGCAGAGTCGGCGCAACTGAGTGGCACAAAACCAGGAGTTCCAATTCTGTGCCCAGTCATGGCCCCGAAGGGAAATAGATCCCCGGCCGTCGTAGATGATACCCTACCAACGTGGGCAAATGCCCAACAGGTCATCAAAACCATCAAGAGCATGAGGAATGACGGGGCCCCGGGGCCCAACGGGATTCCAGCACCGGTTTTCAAACAGGCACCGGAGTTTTGGGCTAAACTCCTGACTCCGCTCTTCAACTACACCTTCTTGACAGCAACAACTCCTGAGTCCTGGAGGGGCTCCATACTCGTCCCAATCCTCAAAAAAGGAGATCGCCTAAAGCCATCAAACTACAGGCTCATCGCCCTGTTAGATCTGGAAGCCAAGGCTTACGCTCGCCTACTATTGAAAGATCTAGAAAAATGGGTAGAAGAGAGAAACATAATACCTATGCACCAGACAGGCTTTAGGTCTCAGGCATCAACAATGGACAATGTCTTGGCGCTCGTACACATCTCAGCCCAGGCAACACTGAAGAACCACCCCATACTCTTTTGCTGCTTCGTGGACTACTCCACCGCCTTCGACAAAGTAGTCAGAAAACGATTATGGTGGAAACTTGAAAAGTGGGGCATCCCTCCAAATCTTTTGAAGGCAATAAGGTCATTACACGAGGACACCTGGGTGAGGGTCAAAACAAGTGCCCATACAGTCTCCCCCAAAATAAGCATAGAGAACGGGCTAAAACAAAGGTGTGTGCTGGCCCCAACCCTCTTCAACCTTTATACGGCGGACCTGGGAGAGGCACTAAAAGGTGCCAGCCTAATAGCCCCAAGATTAGGAAGCGTGAAGCTTCCCGTTCTACAGTACGCCGATGATACAGTCATACTGGACCATACGAAGGTGGGACTACAAAGAGCATTAAATGCTCTAAATAGCTTTAACATCGTAAACAACTTGATAGTTAACCAAGGGAAAACCAAGGTCATCATCTTTGGGTCCTACCAACGGAAAAAGAAAGCACAGTGGCAACTGGGATATGATTTAATTAACTCGGTGGCTTCATACAACTACTTAGGGGTCTGGTTCACGGAACGGGCCAAGGCGAATATACATATAAACCAGCAGAGCTCTAAAGCCAACAAGGTCACCCACGCATTAAGACAACTTAGCCAGAACCTGACTAGCCCTTCCGCCAGCCCCATCCTGATAGCGCTTAGAGCAAAACTCCTTCCAGCAATCAACTATGGCCACTTAGCCTTCCCCGGGAAACTGGATTCTCTTCTCAATCTAGCCCAGGCTAAGGCATATAAATCGGTGCTACAAATACCAAAGTCGGCAAGAAAAACTAGGCTAAGACTTGAGCTTGGAGTTGCAAGACCAGACCTGATATGTCAGGGGGAGATTATAAAGCTATATTTAAGAATATTAAGGGCTC
Organism: Lissotriton helveticus; assembly: GCF_964261635.1. Taxonomy (NCBI): domain Eukaryota; kingdom Metazoa; phylum Chordata; class Amphibia; order Caudata; family Salamandridae; genus Lissotriton; species Lissotriton helveticus. The sequence goes on along the minus strand of NC_136072.1, from coordinate 226,089,581 downwards.
CGGCCAACTCTTTAAAAAATCATTTGAGATCTATCTTCGAGTGGCCAGGCTCGGAATGACACACAAGGCTGGGAAAGGCAATACGTGTCTTGAAGATCGAGGAAGAATGTATGCCGCGGCAGGACATCCCCCTGAGCGCATGGAAGAAAGCCATCAAGTGCGCGAAATTTCCTTCGACCTTGACTACAAATCTCTTCGCCGAAGCCCGCACTTGGTCTCACTAAATGATTCATACAGGGCAGGAACAGCGCAACCCTACTTAAGTGAGTCCCTCACAACTCAGACCAGAAGTAAAATTTTATATATGAGGCTGACCATGCTGGGGATAGCTGATTTCAATCCAGTTTGGGCTCGAAAAGGGGATTCCACAACTTGCAGATTGTGCAGTTACAAGAAGGAATCCTGGCTGCACCTTCTTTGTTGCTGCCCAACCCTCAACAATGATCGCCGGCGACTACTGCGCCCAATTTGCCTCAGCAAGAATATAAAGTCTTGCAGCGAAGCATCTGTATTATGTCTGTCTAATACCAGCACAATGATCTTGGCAAGACTGGCGAAATTCATCCACCAAATTAGGCTGGCCTTAAAAGCTGTGGGCCACAGCGGACGGGATCCATTCACGCAGCACCATTGACCATGTCCCATTTGCATGCCCCCTTCCAAGAATGCAACGCACCTAGTAAGATAGTTAATGCACCACTGAGAGTAGCTTTTGCGCTCACCTGCAACAGACCTACTCCAGGGCATAAGTCGGGGAATAGACAATCATGCGGGACTCAGTCATTTGAACAAAATATTTCAAGCAAGCAAATGATGTAACCAATCACAGTCCTAATTTTAGCATTAGCTTTTAACTTTAGCTTTTTAAGTATCTATTCTTTTTATATACAAGAAATTGCTTCATTGTTGATTTTACTGTAATGATTTTAATTAATTATACAGTCAATAAATAAATTGTCAAATTGTCAAAACTGGTCATACGCAAATTGTAATCACTAAAATGTGAGCAAACTGAAGACAAGACTGGGATACTAGTCAACCTGAATAAATATAACAATCTTCAATAGAAAAACATTGAGAACTACAACTACCACAATGCAAAGGGCCACCTGATGAGAGAACAGGAAATGACATAATGTGAATTTGAACATTTCAAGTGAGACTTGCTGATGGGCCAGTTAATCGTGAACAAGGTGTCAGTGAACATCGAAACACGTCGATCAAAACACGCTTTAAGCCCTTTTCTAATGAAGATAAAAAATAAATTAAAAAAGTGTAAAATCTTAATTCGGGACTGCGGCCCGCTTTTCTTTCCCTGGAAAGATTGTTGTGCAAATACAGAGCGGCGTGGTTTGGCCGCAGGAGATCGCACCCACATCGAGCGCTGTGAGAGCCGGGAAGAGTGAACCAAATTGGCAGAAAATATATATATATATGATTTATTTTATAAAACTGGATAATGCATTACTGAGTGGAACGTATGTGAGAAACAACGGAGATAAACAATATATCAGTCATAAAAGTACTTATTTCCAAGTCAATGTGCTTCCTCTGAGATTAGACTCTTTCTGAGGGGATGGTAAAAAAATCTGATTCTGAGTTCTATGTGGCCACTTAGCTGTGGCCACAGAAGGAGCAAAAGGAGAACACCATTTAAAACTATCAAACTCACAACATACATGCAGTAATGTGTCACATAAAGGCATTGCACACTTGTGTTTAACCTTGTTTTTTTCTACATGGTCTGCATTTTGCTGGCACTCATGAATTCCACAGAAATACAACAATATGATATTTTCCACTGACCTGAATTCTCCTGGACTGTGCACATCTGTTTTGATGGAATTCACAGCATACTCCGGCCTGTATGTTCCACACCATATCTAGAGTATGAAGAGTGAGTCATTACAGGGGCAATGGACTTTACTAAACAGTGTGTTCCCAACAAGCCTTCTGCTATTGTTATGACTTGTTCTGTAAACTCCGAGAAATTCTGACAATCATCGAAATCCCTCCTACCATATCACATAATAAAAATGTGTGAATGAACCAAATGTAAAACCCTTTGTAACTCAGTTAAAATGCGTACCGCATCATGTACAGGCACAAATAAATATTAGTAATGTTTTAAATCAGAAGGTGTTTCAAGTGAAAATGTATGGAATAACCATATTATAAATTAATGTAAACTAGATCTTGATTTTATATGGCATATCTACGCCATTGCAAAATGATTATGCACATGAATTTTGTGAGCTTCCATCATTTTTCACTATGCGCATTTTACCACCTTTGGCCAGGTTATACAGCCATGAAATTTCAAAACATTTTTGCACTTGGGAGACTGCTTAAAGGAGAATACTTCTTGTGGCAGCCATTTTTGCATTCAACGTCTTTCTGGTTGGCATCTCGGAATCCGAAGACTTAGAAACACATAATTTACCCTTGAGTCCAATTTCCATGCAAGATAAGTGAATTTCGCAGCATTTGATATAATTTTATATCGTTGCACAGAAAAGGACGCATTTTAATGCACGTTTCCTCTTTTATCCTATTGGGTATCTTTGGGGTGCAATGTATGAATGCGGTGCTAATTGTACTCAACAGTTAAACATTTGACATGTTTTTATTAAGAGACAGATTGTCAATTTCAGAATGCCAGTCAGCACCTGACATAGAACAATTAGCTTTCCCCACTCATTGATTCAGATCTCAGCACATCCTATGCTGAAGGAAGCAGACGTTCATTGCTGAAGTGATGAAAACTACAGAGGAATGCTGAGATATTTATGCCCCTGCTGGTACCATTACTGATCATGTCCACTAAATTTAGGGGAAGACGATCAATGTTTTTTTTTAAATAGTACTCATTTAAGCTTTAGATGGGTTTAAATACCCCAAAGGTGTGGATAGTTTTACAAATAGTGTTATTTTTTCTCTGACCAGTCCTGAATTTCACCTAACATGAAATTCATACATTTTGTATATTTTGCGAGTTTAATAAAAATGTTGCATTCCCAATGCTAAAGAAACATCGGATGGATTTTGAAAGGACGTGGTGCATTCCATGCCTTTGCAGACAGCGAAATGTTCACTCCATGACATGCTTCCACCAGTGCTCAATGACCTGCACCGTGGTACAACCTACGTCTGAAAAACGTTTGTGAGGATTAAGTATCTTTCTAAAGTCAAAGAATGAGTAAAGGTTGAGTTTTTACATTAGAAAACACGATTGTGTTCGTAGGGGGATTTCTTACCTTCTCTGCCACTCTCCCTCTTACCCCTGCATTTATCTCCCATATTCTCAACATAGTCTGCTGCCCTCGTCTGCCCATCGATGCCCGCCACTGTCTGAGGTTCATTGCTATTGACCTTTCTAATGTCGGTTGCCAGTAATGGTAGAACCAACATTGCGGGAGGCCATTTGTATTTTCTTTCCAAGATGGCCACCAAATTGTTTGATGAAACATGACATGATGTAACATGGAACAATGCCACATGGCAGCCATCTTGAAGGTACAAAAAATGCGGTATGAAAGTTATTGACGCGTCATTACTAATGACACATTATGGCATGCAATGCTGTAGCTAGCTTACATGTGTACAAAATACACTCACAATGTGACTAGCCACTCATTGACTTTTGTTCTGGTTTTAAGGACAGTCAATTTGGCGAAATTGGCAGATTACAAAAAAGTTCCTAGAAATATCTAAAAGGAAAAGAATAGATATGGGTATAGTGAAAACCATTCGTGTCAGCCAATAAAATTGGCAGATTACAAAAAAGTTCCCAGAAATATCTAAAAGGAAAAGAATAGATATGGGTATAGTGAAAACCATTCGTGTCAGACAATAAAATTAGGCATTGATAAATAATCTAGCCCCTAAACGATGCCACAGAAATGTTAAGAACAAATGATGAGATATCTCAAAAACATATGATGGGAATAGTGAGCACAAATATATATGAATCAGAACATTTACATATGTCAGGCGTTTTGCCATAGACGCAGCAGTGAGCATATTCCATGTGAGATTGCTTTTTGAGCAAGTGATCATGAAAGATGATAGCCAGGAAAGGAGGGAAAAAGTCAAGAATAATGGAAGAATGACCATCTACACTACTAGGGTTGGAGATAAAAAAGACACCTTTAATTGAAATGATGGGTACTAAACCAGGAACACAGCTTAAAATATCTTCAGACAGATAGAGTTCATGAAAGATGATATAAAGCACACAGCAAGGACTTTTGTAAACTGGAGTAAGGAAGGAACATTTCCTCCTGGTCCATATGGCCTGGCACACTTTTAAGCTCTAGGTTCTATGACACTGTAAAGAAGTCAATTATATCTGCCTACAATTATATCACATCAAGCGGGAATAATTGGCATCTCACTTTCTCATCTGGGTCACTTACTGTGCACGTGTTCCCTAGTTCATGTAGCCTTGCAAGGAACCTGACTATGGAATAATTGAGTTCTTACTGCGAACAGTAGAAAGTAAAGCTCACAGAATTGCTGATGACTTGCAGGGCCAAGTATGAATTTCGAGGGACTATATGGTAAAAGTCACATGGATCCTTTTTCTAGTTTGAGGAATATTTAGTGAAGTTCATTCATTTCATTGCACCATCATATTATTTCAACACCAATTGGAAGTTATTCAAGTGCACCATAAAGAGCTTCCTTTTAAGAGTGTTTGAGGTCAAAAGATATAAGGGATAAGGCAGTGCTTAACTAAAAAGTAAGTGCAGGTCCCTTGTCAGGAGGCCACTCCAACTTGCATCAACCAGTTCCCTTGATAGCATCGCCAATGACACAGCCATCACAACTACTTACCATCACACCCTACAAGTGTGAAAATTCAGACTATTCCAGGCCTCCAACATTATAAGAATGGCTTGGGCAGTAGGTATTAGTAATTTTTAATGTATATTGAAATAACTGTTTTTGTGATCATCTCTAAATTAGACAGAGAGCAGCACCATGTGGCAGACTGTCATAACTGCCAGTGTTGACAACTAAGTGGTGTGCCGTGCACCGGAAACCACTGGCTCAAATTAAGCACTGAGGCAAACTGCCTACCATCACATACATGTCCACAAGTAAACAGTCAAAATATTGAATTTTTAATATTGACCTACACTAATCTCGAGTTTTTCATATTGTAGGGATAGAATATTGAAGTCAAGAATATCGTTGACCAGAATATCGCCTGCTAGGTAAGTAATATTGATTTTTTGTAATATCGAGGTAAGTAATATCGAAGTAAATAATATCGTTAGCAAAAATATAATTGTAAATAATATCAATATTTTTTTAGTGTTATGTATTTTAGTATGTATTTTATATGTATGTTTAAATTTTTTTTAATGTTTTTATTATTTTGAAATATATGTATTTAATGTTTAGAACATATCAAAAAAGGTTTAAATACATTTTGTGTTTTAGTATCAGAGCAGGTTGTGGGTTTATATGGGAATATCATGGGAAGTAATTTAATTAGAATTAATTAATTAATATGTTTTGATTTATTGTTATTGATTGTTAATTTGTTGTTAAATAATTATTAATTAGTAATTATTTTGTATGAATTGGTTAATTTGTAATTAAAATAATTATAATTAATTTATATTAATTGTTATTTATTTATTTTTGTTAAGTAGTTATTGTAAATTAATTATTAATTGGTAATAATTTTTTTATCAATTGATTAATTGATAATTCAATTATGTTATTTTTAATGTGTAGTGGTTGTGGGTTTATAGGGGAATAGGGTGGGAAGTGATTTAAATATAATTAATTATTATGTTTTTAATGTTATTGATTATTAATTAATTGGTCATTAATTATTAATTGGTCATTATTTTTTATTAATTGGTTAATTTTAAATTATATTAATAATACTTCATTATTAATTTATATTTATTGGTAATACATTTATGGTTAATTGATTATTAATTTGTAATGAATTTATATTGCTTCATTAATTGATAATTACATTAATTGTGTTATTTTGTATGTGTAGCACATTGTGTGTTTATACGGGAATAGGGTGGAAAGTAATTTATTGTTATTTAAGTAAATACTAATTTAATTTAATAGTATTTATTAATTTTTTTGTTAAATTATTATTATTATGTAATTTATTTTATAAAAAATATTTAACTGATAAGTATGCTAATTTAAGCCCTAGGCTATCCTACATTTTCCACACTGTTACACTCACTGGAGTGGAAATCATAATTTTTACCCCTCCGCTATCCAACACATTCCCTGCTGTTGCACTCACTGGAGTGGGAATAGTAATTTTTATCCCTCCGCAATTTAACACTTTCCTTACTGTTGCCCTCACTGGAGTGCGAATAGTAATCTTTACCCCTCCCCTCCGCTATCCAACACTTTCCCTACTGTTGCACTCACTGGAGTGGAAATAGTAATTTTAACCCCAACGCTGTCCAACACTTTCCCTATTGTTGCACTCACTGGAGTGGTAATAGTAATTTTAACCCCTACACTGTCCAACACTTTCCCTACTGTTGCACTGGAGTTCGAATAGTAATTTAATTTCCTCTGCTATATAATATTTTTTAAATTATTTTAGCTAATGTAGTGTATAATTCATTTAAAAAGATTAAAAATATATTCTTTTAATTTGTTACATATATTTATTACATTTTTATTTATATTATTGTTTTGTGTGTATAGATATAAAAAAATAAACAATGTATAAGTTATTAAAATAAATATTAAAAATGATTAATAATTAAGTATATATATTATGTGTATATGTTTAATGTCTTTTTTAATTATATATATTACTTATAATTTGTAAGCATTTCAAAATATTTTTAACTATGTTTATTTTAGTTATATGTATTATTTACTTTATTTTACATTATTTTGTTAACTTAAATAAAAAACAATATTTTTAACGATATTTTTTACATCAATATTTTTTTTTCAATATTTTTGTATTTACCATAATGTTGATAGGATGTCGATATTCTTGTCTTCGATATTTTTGCTGCGATATTTTTGTAGGTTGATATTGTGACCTTCGATATTTTGTCAGTGGATCATGTACACAATCTTAACAGCGGATTCCTAGCTCTGCACCTCACGCTACTTCCATCAAATCCTCTTCCTGCGCAATACTCCCCAGCGCCAGCTATTGCATGGCGCCTCTGTGCTCTAGATCTAAATAGATTACTACAAGTGGGGGTGCGCCAGGAAATTAACTCCGGTAGACTGTAAGTAGTGTCAAAAAATCCTTTATTTCAAATATTATTTCATATGGGTGAGCAACGCTCAGCCAACACGTTTTATTCCCTCAAAGGGAACTTCATCATGGCTTATAGGGTCATCAAATGATATCCAAAAGTGAACTGACCCATTAGGAATTTTCCATTTAGAAATGTTAGAATGTTCTCCAGTGTATTGGGCTGGAAGCCCTTGGAGTTATTACAGGCAAAATAAAGCCTGCATGTTGCGAACCGTCAAGACGTCCGTCAGACTCCAACGTTGAAATAAAGGATTTTTTTACACTACTTACAGTCTACTGGACTTCATTGCCAGTCGCACCCCCACTTGTAGTTGCCTACCATTACATCATCATGGTAGGTATATTGTTTCTATTTTTACTTTCACATGTTTGACATTTGCATAATTTATGAAGAATAAATTGCAGAAATACAAATCTTATGCAATTTTCACCATTTTATACAAGACTGAATTGAGGAGTTTCCAGTATCATTGATTAAAAGTGATTAAATAGCCAACTAACTCACCCCTATAATTCAAAAATATGTTGAACACTATACCACATCTTTAAAAACTTGAAGAAATGTATATGGTTTTAAGTGTACATAGGCCTAACATTTAACACAGAATTAAGTTACAGTTATATAGCCTCTAATAATTATGTGAACACCAGAAAGAAATGTAGCCGTTGCTTTTTGCTTGAACCCCATAGGTCCCGCTACACAGAATTCCACTCCAAACAGAACTCATTCTTATCGGTTTAGAAGTTATACCATAATGTATAGTTCTGTACCTGTGCAAAATTCAGGAAGAATAACTGGTAGTGGTCCAGATCAATGCCAGGAAGTAGTTTTTCATTTCCATTATTCCGGACATAGTTCTGGTAAGCCTGGATTATATAAAGAAGACATTATCATTTAAAATGTAAGCTACAGATATTTTTCGAAAATGAACTTCAACAGTACAGAGACATGGATTGTTACCCATGCTTAGAGGCAGAATCTGTTACGTTAAACCTATTTTCAGGCCATACATATTAGATCACTATTGCCTTATGTATAAGGTAACCATTATAACAGGCTACTAAAAACAATGGTGCAGACTCAAAGGTAAACCCCAGTGGTGTCTTAAATTGCCATATAACATATCTGATGAGATCTAAAGGAAAGAATACACTGAGATGTTCCTGCTGGAGTGGTGGGCGGCAAGCAATCTGGGTCAACCTGGTCCTCATTCATTTTTATAATGTTTAACGTGTGCATGATAGGGTGAATTGTTTTCTACTAGTTGACACTTTGGAGCACAGGATAGGAACAGCTCACCAGTGCTGGTGACTTTGTATGGGCAGTTCTTGAAAAATCATATCTCACTGTAAAGTCTAACCTATTCTCAGTGTTGTAATGATAACTCGCAGATAGATTAAAGCAAGCTTTTCCCCAATTTGACAAACTGTCTATAGCACGGACATTAACCCAACAGTTGGTAGAGTGGTTTCTACAAAAACCATATGTAAATGAAAGGCACCTATGGTAATAGAACTAGTGAAGTGAACAGCAATTTATTTAAAAGCAAAGACTCCTGATGCGTTTCGGAGAAGCATCACCTTGGTAATAGGTCAGAGGTGGTAGTACAACCAATTGTTTTTAAGCAGCAAGAATGGACCGGGCTAAATAAGTCACATTGTGCTTCAATAGCACTATTAGCATGTGTGCCTTTACTTTATATGAAGTAGATAAGTTGCTTGGAATGATATATCCCCACCCTCTCCCTGAGTTGTTTTCGGCCCTGAGGACTCCATTCCCTGAGCCCAATTCTTTTTTTTAGGGAGGGGGCATGCAGCCTCCCTGTGCTGTATTTGGAAGTGGGGACCTCATCCCCCGGGACAGATGCCTTTAATAAGGGGAGAGTGGACGCAGGGACCACTTCCCTGCTGTCCCAAATTAAATGCTTGGGGGTGGAGGCACATGGCCCACCTACCTGAGCTGTATTCGGCTCCGGGGATCCCCACCTCGTGGGGTCAAAAGTATTTTCTTACGGGGAATGGTGCACACAGCACCCTCACTGATACTTCAATGGCCCGGGAACCCCACCCTCTGTGGCCCGCTCACTTGCTGTGTACCAGGGAGTCCATTCCTAGGACACAGTGGTCTTTTTGGCCACACCGTCAGGGGTAGGGAAACATGTGTTTGCTCCAATCTGACCGGACCATTTCCAAATCTCCCACCAAATGGGAGCAAACAGAAAATCTGCTCCCAACAGGTGGAGCTCCAATACCATCGTGTCCATGGTGGGTGTCCTGGGTGATCACTGGAGCACTCACCTATTATAAACACAGGCAACATGTATCTCCTCCATTTTAAAATAAATATAGCCCTGTGGGTCCCCGGGGCCTAATAAGGCTTGGACTGGGGGTCCACACAGGTCCCTCTCCTTTTAAATAAGGCATAGCCCCGGGGATGGGGTCTGTTGGTCACATAAAGGCTTGGGAAGGGGGGTTGCCTGGACCCTCCCCTATTTTATTAAATTTGGTCCTGAGGGAATGGGGTTTCCAGTGCCCAAAAATGCTTGTTTCGGGGGCTCCATGCTCCCTCCCCTTTTTAATTGCCTTTGCCCCCCGGGATAGGGTTTCCAGACCGGATGAGGCTGTGGAGTGCAGCCATGCAGTCCAAACTCCCGTTTTGAACAAAAAAGGCCTGGGGATGGGATCCCCTGGGGCTTACGAATGCTCAGGAAGGGAGTAAACACTGCCCTCTCTCCTTTGACATTGTTTGGCCCCAGGCGATGGGATCCACAGGGCCTAATAAGGCTTGAGGAGGGGGCTGCACAACTCCTTTCCCTTTTTTATTATAATTGTGTCCCGGGGACCAAATTAGGCTCGAAGAGGGAGGCTACACGCTTCTTCCCATTAGATTATGGCCTCAGGAGATGGGGTCCAGTGGTCCAAGAAGACTTGGGGAGGGACGGTGTTCAGTACCCCCCCATTTTGTATTTTATTTGGCCCTGGGGATGCAGTTCCCGGGGCCTATTAAGTCTCAGGGAGAGGTTGAACGCACTCCTCCCCTCTTTAATAGTATTTGGCACCAGGGATGGGATCTCCAATACCAATTAAGGGTTGTGGAGGGGGCTGTATGCACTCTCCCCTTAATATATATGTTTTGGACTCAGGGAATGGGGATCTCAGGTCTCGAAGGCCAACCCTTCGCTGAGCACACCAAAGGCTGTGCATGGTGTAGTATTGACAGTCTGTGAGGAGCTGGAAGCAGGGCCTGGCTGCAACACAGGCCCTGTGACTAACCCCATGGCATGCACGAGGAAAGGCCGCATGTGGTGTGGGGTTGGCTGCCTCCAGGGGACTGACTGTATGGAGCTGGACACAGATATGCAAGCCAGGCCCTTTGGACAACCCTATACTGCATGCAATGAAAGGTTGGGCACAGCATGACGTTGGCTGACAGCGGAGGGTTTGGCTGCCTGTGGGGTTTTGCTGTGGCAGGCACTGTGGACAATCCCCTGCTATACACTCTGGCTTTAGGTATGATAAAACACTAGAAATGTAAAGAAAAAAACAAAGGTTAGAGTAACCTTATAGTTATGTGTGATAAAAATATTTGTTTTTGTTAAAAAAACTTCTACATTCACTGATAAAACAAAGGTTAAAGCATTGTTATAGTTAGGTGGATATGTCAGTGACAACATTAATGTTTTGAACTACAAAATCCACTGAAATTTACCAGTTATAGTTAGCATAGCTAACTGTAGCTTGCCCACCTGTCATGCTCTACTTATTGTCTCACATATTAGATCACTCATGTCATGTTCTATGACAACATTTATGACATCACTCATGTCATCTCAATCATGTGTTCTATGACATCATTTATGACATCACTCATGTCATCTCAAATTACATCACAGATGACATTACTGATTTTTGTGTTATTCACCTATGCTCCTCTCTGTGACTGCATCATATAGAGTCAATGAGAGAGGAGAGAAATAATCTGTTTTGAATTTGTCATTGTATCAGTAGAAAAGTCCATAGCAGAGATGGAGGATAATTCTTTTAAGGGAATAGTAAGGTAATACTCTCATGTGTATCTAGTAACATTGGTCATGAGAATGATTGTCAAGTTGTCAGCAAATGTGTGGAACCTACTAAGCAATCATAAGAAGATTACGAGAGAGAAACCTATTGTTAGTTAGAACATGAGGGTGTAGTGGGTTCGGCTGTGACAAATGTTTTTGCAGTCCTATATTACAGAGGGATCCTGCTTTATCTCAAGGGGTATTATGTTCCATAACATTCTTACAAGATGCAAAACGTTGCCTTAGACCAAATGTAAAGACACATATGGGCATAGAACGGACTCTGGGGGTACCTTACTGGGGATTGAGAAGTAACTGAACCCGTTTTCCGTCTTTCTAAAAGAAAATCCTGCAATCCCTAAGCATGCAGGAATGTTATCATTTTAAATTGATGTGTGTAACTGTAGATATTCAATGAGAATTTGAAAGTAGTTTTGTCTTGCACTTTAATGATTAGTGTGGGAAACGTAACATTTTCTGATTAAATCCATTTAAGAGACAAATATAAAAGCTGCATAGTCTGCAGATTGTATTTCAAAGTCTTACAGCAAGAAAATGTGTGCCCATTGACAATTAAGTTCCCAGCATAGTATTGGGCACAGAGCTCTCCGTGAACGCAACATTGAAATATAGCTTTCAAATCTCACACTCCGAGCTAAAATGAACAGATTTGGCAGTTGATTCCTTGGCTTGTGTTTCAACAGCTGCAGCTGAAGGCTAGTTGTGCCTGTGTATGCACAGGGAGAAATTTCTCAGGCAAGTAAGTACTTGGTGCAGTGTGCAACTTCCCTGGGTAATGAGCTGATCAGTTAAGGAAAATAGGTTACAAGAGACAATTATAACCCATGCACAATTTACTGGAAATCTTTTCTTATTGTAGAAAGCAAGACACGTGGTATTGTTCAATAATGTGCTTCATACATTCATCCTCTACTTGCATAAAGAGGTTTCTTACAAGATGGGTGATTTCATCACTATCATGATTCTGGATTTTCTGAATATTTCCCAATCCTTTTTTCATTTCGGGGATATATACGAATTACATTATTTTTCTACTTCATCTAAACTATAGTATGGTGCTCCGGCTGCTCGTCAGTAAAGGTAAATTTCAGGACACTACATACCATACCAAAGTCTTTGATTTGGCAGAACACTGTTAGCTGGAGTGCGCCCATGTTTTTTATATGCTGAAGCTCTTCTTCTTAGTGATCCTTCTGATGGTAGTCCCCTGAATAATTTCTTTTTCAACAATTACATTTCTTCAGATCTTCAGCCTTTAATTTTCCTTCAGGTTTGCCCAGTTTACATCCCTCAGCCCGATGATATTTTTTCTCATTATGCAATTTAAGAGTATTGCTTTGACTTTGATGCATATTGATATTTACAGATTGCTGGTCAATCGTCTCTGCTTGTGCTTCATACTCCTCATCTTTAATCTTCATCTTTTCATTGATGATCCCAAACTGGCACTCTCTATCCTTTTCCTTTAGGAAAGTTTAACTTATTCCTTCTTTGCTTTGAATCATGCCATCTAAGCAATATGAACCCTTTATCATCATTGAGTCTTTAATGGTTCCTTTACTGGTCTATTCCATCTCTGTCATATTAGTGTGATATTGTTTAGATGGTACAGATGCCTCAGTTGTTCATTTAAACTTCGGTAGCCTGGTCAAGCATGCAGAATTACAAGTAGGTAGGAGTATTCTCTGACTCGAGAAGATATCTAGATTTTGTGCACTCTCAACCGAGAATTATGGTGCTTGCTGAACCTGATCCATACAAGGAGGCAGGGACTGGTCTTAATACACTTAAGACATAAGGAAGTCGAAGGCAAATATGGCACTGTTAGACCTGGCTTGTCCAGCGGGCTTATCCCCAGACTTTTTGCTTTTTGCCCTTCTGTTTCTGACTTGTTTTTATTGGTTTTAGGACTCTGGGTACTTTACCACTGCTATTCAATGCTACAGTGCACATGTTCTCCCTGTAAATTGTGTTTATGAATTGGTAATTCCATGATTGGCATATTTGATTTACTGGTATGTCCCTAGTAAAGTGAACTGAGAGTGCCAGGGCCTGTATATCAAATGCTACTAGTGAGCCTGCAGCACTGATTGTGCCACCCACAGAAGTAGCCCTGTAAAGGTATCTCAGACCTGCCACTGCTGTGTCTGTGTGCAGTCTAGTGCTGCCATGTCGACCTGGCAAGTGCACCCACTTGCCAGGCCCTAACATCCCCTTTTATTACATGTGAGTCACCTCTAAGCGAGGCCCAAGGTAGCCTTATGGGCAGGGTGCAGTGTATGTGAAAGGCGGCGCATCCTTAGTCTCACCGATGCCATCTTGACATCATCATCCAGCTGCACGCACCGCGTCCCGTGGGCACCGCATTCTGCACCGCCTACTTCACCCTGCCTGGACGTCACCGACACCGTCACTGCCCGACCCGAATATCGACCAGCTCCGTCGCCTGCATTGAAATGTGCCAGTACCGCATCGAGCATTTCCTCACTCTGCACAGTAAACCTTGGTCTCGCCAAAACCGTCTGGATGATCGTCACCGAGCCGCTGCCTGGACTGCATCGTTAGGGCACTGCACCCTGCACCGCTTCTATCTTTGCAATGCAACCATGACGGTTGCCCCAAACGACTCAGACCCACTTGTTCGCCGCAACGAGATAGGTACTGTTTTCGAGTCTGTATATGCTTTAGCTAGCCTGCACTGACGCTGTCAACTGGAATCATTAGACTCTGTCATTTTCAGTATCGTGGTAGCCCTGATAGAGCTACCGACTCAGAAGAACCGTGTTGTCTGGATATTTCTACAATTTAAAGGTTTTCTTGCAAACTGCATATTTTTAAGAACTGTATTGTGGAATTTTGTTTATTTTTGGCCTTGTTTTGTTTAGATAAAGAATTGATTATTTTTCTACACTGCTGTGGTGTCCATTTGCAGTGTTTTCACTGTGTTACTGCATGCATGCACAAATATTTTACACACTGCCTCTGAGATAAGCCTGTCTGCTCGTGCCAAGCTATCAAGGGGGTGAGCAGGGTTTTTTTTAGAAGTGTATCCCCCTTACCCTGACTAAGAATTAGGGTCCCTACTTGGACACAGGTGCAAACCATTGCCCACTAGAGACCCCTGTTTCTAACAGGCACTATGACGAAACATGTGTTGGCTGTGTAGAGTGTATTACTTTGGTGGATGTACTGATTAAAGAAACAAGGACTCACTAAATAATTTTTGGAACCAATATACAGACAACATAAATGAAAACATTATGACTCCTTTTTGGACATTAAAGATACCCTTTTACTTTGAGTGCTCAGGACATTTTCTTTTTCGTAGTTTTATTTAGCTCAAACTTGACTCGAAGGTTTCAGAGCACTTTACATGAGCACCAGTTGCGTTACACCAGGACACATTTATTTGTTTGTTAGGCATGGGGAGATTAAGTGATTTGCCCAGAAACACAGGATGTTGAGCGTCATTGCCGAGACTCGAACCCGGTTCCCCAGATTTGAGATCGACCACCCTAGCACTTAGGCTACATCCTCTCCCCACATTCTATGTATCTACGGTTTAACTCCTTTTTGGGTTATATATTTGGGTTGGTGGGCAGATTCAGTTCCCTTTTAAAACATTTTAATGTTTTTACTTTTCAGAAACAGGCCGGACCCTGGAAAGAAAGAATCAGTCGGAAGACGAGCACTAGATAGGATGGGCCTTCCAAAACACATAGATCAAACCGATAATCAGCAGTCAGAAATCTGGCAGTTCACCTGACACTAAATGAGGCAGCGGTGGGTGAGTTGAGCGTGAAACAGCATCTCCAAAACATTCCAGCCATGCTTCACTCCAACAGACTCTACATGAACGCCTGAGTCTGCAACATAACCACAAGATCACATATCCACCTCTCTTTCTCTCCTAGAACTCAGTTATGCAATGAAGACAAAAATATAAATCAGTAGCCTGGGAAATATAAGGGGAAGTAGTGATGACTACTTCTAAAGGGTATTTCAATATAATCATTGTCAAATTAATATCTGTGTTCGATATATAAATAGTCTCAATCAGAAGGTAAATGTCCTCTAAGGTACAGATGAAAACAAATTCTGTTTCGATACTTGAAGGGTATGGCGAAATCCCCATATCTTCTTACTCGTCAACAGACTAGAAGAAAATAAATATGCCATTCCCCCAGCAAAGACTAAGGGCTCATTAGGATGGCGGACGGACTTGCGTCCGTCCGCCACCCTTGAGGAGAAGGGAACGTCCGCAGGGGCTGCGGCGTTCCCTCCGTGCTGATTAGGATGTGACCGCCAGGGTGGCGGTCACATCCTCTATTTTTAACATTGCGGCGGGTGCAGCTTCAAGCTGCACCCGCCGCAATGTTAAAAATGCATGTGTTACATTTACATGCACAAAGCGGCAGGCACCGCACGGTGCCTGCTGCTTTGTGTACGCAAATGCAGGGGTGTACCATAGGTACCCCCCATGTGCACCCCCCACCCCCATTCACCCAGGGGGCCCGCAACGGGCCCCCAAAGTGAATGTCCGTATGCTTTTCCATGGCGGAAAAGCCGCCGTGGAAAAGCATATTTACACCAACATCATAATATGGCGGACGGTGTCTCATGGACACCGCCTGCCATGTTATAGCTTTTCCGCCGCGGTCGGAAGCCGACCGCGGCGGAAAAGCGGCGGACGGAATTCCAGACCCACCAGCCATCCTAATTTGGCGGTGGGTCTTTGGAGTCTCCGCCGCGGTTTTTCCGCATCCTCCAGGCCGGCGGACACTTCCGCCGGCCCGGAGGATGCGGAAAAACCGCCATCCTAATGAGGCCCTTAAGTCATTGAATATCCATGATGAACCATGGCATTCATTCGAATATATAAATGTAATCAACCAACGTGGTCAGCTTTCTGGTTGTCCCACTGTATCACTACTGAAGAAAGAAACAACATTTCAGTGCTACATGTGATGAACTTTTGAACTCCCCTGGTCAATGTATTGACGAAGAATTGCCAACTCAATGAAAAGAGAAACAAACAATATGTTCACAAAAGGGAAAATAAAAAGGAAAATAAAGCCCTGCAATATGCTTAACACACTAGGTCACATACCTTGTATGCTTGTCTAATTCCCCCATTATCTGCAATATTTTCTCCCAGAGTGCTGACTCCACTTAGCTGTAAATAAAAAAATACACATCAACAGATTATAAACAAAGGTCTGCCATAAGCATTTCCTTTGCTGCTCACAATGTTAAGTAGTTGAGGTCAGTACACACCTCCATCTTTTGTGGGCAGAATAAACACATGGGCTTGGTTCACTGCAACAGTTGCTGAAGAACAACAGTGTGCCAAGAGAAACCACTGAAACTAAACTCTGAGTTTTGTAAGATGAAGAAAAGAACATTTTATTGAAAGATGAATAAAAGAATATCAACATACATGCTGCCCTCCTGCTAAATCCCAGGAGTAGTTTCCATACTGATACACCATACACTGCGACAACTCTTTGAACTGTTTTGCAGATTCTGGAGTCCACCAATCCACAAGGTCACCATTCTCATTAAAATTTCTACCTGTAATACAAAAGTGTTTACATATATTTCACAATTGGGTATTAGTCCAGTGAATGTTCTGCAGGCATTTGAGTTCAGGTTCGTAAAGCACATAATTTTAATGAATTATACTGCAATGAACAGGAAATAAAACAAAGATGCAGGAAATAAAGAAGAGAAAATGAAATACTGCATAGTGCTGAATCGGGAAAGCAACAGACTAAACTGGAAGGTGGAGACTCAGGTGAGTAATAGAATAGTGTAAGTTGTGCATGGCACTTAAGAGCATGTTTGCGAATGACCAATTGGAAGGATGCCAACAAGAAATGGGAAGTCTAGAAAGAGTCCAAACAGTGTAAATAATATAATTAAGGAATTCATTTAATTCAAATTCTGAAGTTGATTCGCTATTCTATTCAGACACAGATAACCTTAATTCAAGAGTCCAGGGCCTTGGTATTTGACTGATAATTAAACCTAGCCTCACATGGTCCAGATTGTATTTTCAGAAAAGAGCAGCCATCTATCTTATTTTGGGTATTTCAGTATGTTTTGTGACTAACGTTGGCCCACTGAAGTGCTATGGAGCAACAGGTTAATCAATATTGTGAAAAGTAAGCACGCACAGCTATCAAATTAGGAAGTGGCTGAAGCATGTAATCGTAATGGGTGTACAAAATATGGCACTTCTACTAAATTTAGAGGTTACCGCATTTCAGATTTACTATGAAAAAGACCTCAAAAGATTCCAGAGCCATCACATAACAATACAACTTTCAACGTATATTGAAACATGGAAAAATATATATTTCAAAGGAATATATATTTAAAAAATTAAAATGTGGTTTATAATTATAACTTTGAATCAAAGAATATAACCATCTCATTATTTGTGCACTGGTTCATTTGTCAATGTTGACTTTGAGAAATTTTCTTAGATTTGTGGCTGGTTAATTTGTCAGTGCTGACTTAGAGTAATGTTCTTAGATGGTCTGTTTCAGGAACAATGCCTAATCCTAGAATTGTATTCACAATGGTACTCTTTAAGTATTGAAGGGCATATTTATGAACCCCTGTGTCATTTTCCACTGCCTTTGCCTCACTTTTTGTGACGCAGCAGCGTAAAAAATTTGCCATGATGCGCCCTATTTACAAAGTGATGGATCTAAACAGGTCAGGTATACTGAATACAGGGCGGGCGTTCCCATGAAACAAGTCTCGTAGAAGTGGTGCAGTGAAATCTATGAGATTTGACTGCGTCACTTCAGGGACACTACTGCGTCATTATCTTACGCCTGCCTCATAGCAGTCATACGACTGACGCAGGCCCTTTCACATGGGCCATGTGAAAGGACACATTGCTGGAGTTGCGTCTGTTTTCAGACACACCCCAGCAATGCGTCACTTTTGCTCTGACATATACGGCAGTAATACTGACATATCTGGCATTCCTTGAGACAGGATGCGTCAAACAGTAAATATGATGCATCAATCATGTCGTAAGGAGGATGCAGTGAAAACTACTGTATTGATGTTTTCACGCAGCAATGGAACAGTTTTAAAAAATGAAGCCCTGAGTTCCTTCAGTGAAAATGTTTAGAGGCTTTGCAGAGTAGTGTGCATAGGAAGCACGCTGTGGCTTGAGATGAGGCCAAATCTATCTAGCATTGTATTACTAAATGCATTCTCAAAACCCATATGCAAGAAATTTGGAATTACATTATTTCTTTAAAGGTATGACTGATCTACAAAGGCTTAGAAACCCTGCCCTTCCCATTAAATAAATTAGATATGACTGTGTGCAAACATCGGATGACCTCTCAAGAGCCCTCAGGTAGAACAAACGTGAAAGTAAATAAAGGTACTGGGGATTGCAGCCACATCCCTTACATGTGCACCCTCACAGTTCCTTTGTACACAGCCACATAAAATATACCACACATCATTCCATTGCCACCTATGTCTCAAATCTGTGGCATTTTTTAAAGAAAAACCTGCCAAGCTAACCTCTCAAATTTGGCCATCTAGTTGTGTCAGTGAGTTAGTTCACATATGTACTCACCTGACATTATGGCATCTAGTGCTTCATTTCTACACAACTTACACAAACCTATGTAGTGGCCTGAGTGGAATGTTCCTTCGTGGAAGCATGGCATTGTTATTTCAAGTTCCATGCTCTAGCTGTTTATGAAGGCCACTCTATTTAATGGTGTGCGGGGCATAGAGTTTTTAATTTGTTACATACATTTAGGAATATTTTTTTGGCCTCTGACATTTGCTCGTTTGTTATTAATTTCTTTTAATTAGAGTGCTTACTGTCTTGGACGCACTGGGGGGTGAAAGGTTAGGGGTATCTTTGTTATTCTGACATTCTGGCCATGTTCAGAGACGGCAGTCCTTTGTTTATTTTACGTACGCGCGGGGCAGGTGGCACTCTAGCTTTTTGTGAAGGGCACCTGTAGTAACGACTCACACCTCAGGTAAGTGGAACTTCAAGTTTATTGTTAAAGCAATAGTAAAACAGTACCTCCAAGATGCCAGAGCTGAGACACACTGAACGTTCTCAGAGAGCCTTCACCTGAAGGTTCTAGGAATGTACCACTGGTCTGCAGGAGGGGAGGGGTGAGCTTGGGAGAGGGGACAGGGAGATTATAACACATCTCCCTACCGAACACAGAGAGAGAAGGGAAGGGTGGAGGAAAAGAAAGGAGAAGGAAGAGAGGGACAAACGGGACAGGTGGGGGAGATGGTGCAGGGAGGAGCACCAAGAACCATATAACAGGATGGTTGTAAGAGAGCAATAATATGCGATAAAACTGAAAGCTTGAGATATCACAAAAAGATATTAACACAGAAATATGAAAATGCAATTCAATACATGTCATACTCTTTGTGCCAGAACGGCGAGCTCCTGGATCTGGTTCCTAACCTTCCCTTGCTGTCTTCCCTGTCAGGACTCTGGTTGGGAGACTGCTCCCAACTTTGGTTGGTACCCCTTCCCACGGCCGGAGCAACTTGGTCCTGGCTCCACATTTTACCATCATTAAGAATGACCACATTTTTCCTGACTTCCCTGATATTTTTTGGGGGAAAGAATTTGTCTTTACTCTTGTTGTGCTTTCCAGGTTTCCTGATGTACACCTTCAGTCCTGGAACAAAGCTCCGTTCTTTGGCTCCTTTCTTTCCATCATACCACACCTTATAATTGTCTTGTCTGGCCTCGATTTTCTTTCTGAACACTTCCTGGTTGACTTCTGTTCGCTCTTTCGGTCCCATCCAATTTGGAGACAGCTTCGTACCTGCTTTTCTGGCTCTCAATAGTTCGAATGGCGAATGACCTGTCGTCAAATTAGGGGTAGTGTGATTTGACCACAGCATGTTTCTGACCGACTGTTCCATGTTTTTTCCTGACTTGACAGCTAATTGTATGCATTCCTTCAGCAGTCGATTCGCTCTTTCCATTTTACCATTCGCTCTCGGGCAATATAGTGGGGTGCGAATGTGTGTTATGGAGCTATCCTTCAAAAACTCCTTCATCTCCTCCGAGACTAGCTGGACGCCATTATCCTTGATCATGGTTGAAGGAATGCCCTCTCTTGAAAAAGCTTCTGTCAAGAATGCGATCAAGGATTTGGTGTTGATGTTCTGCACGAACTTGTGGTTGATCCAGTTGGAATGGTAATCGATAAGTACCAAAATATACCACTCCTGCGACCCTCGCATGTGTAATGGACCAGCTGTGTCAAAACCTAGCTTATCCAATGGGGTACTGGGTACATCCACTGGTACTAAAGGAGCATGTCTAGTTACCTTCGACTTGTCACTCAAATCACATGCATGACAATCCTTCACTTTCTATTCCATGTCTCTGTTCATTGCAGGGAACCAGTACTCTGCCCTAAGTCTGGCTTTACTCAAACTGCGCCCCAAGTGACCATCGTGGGACAGGTCAATAATGTGGTTCCTAAGGGCCTCCGGGGGAATCAGTTTCCCAGACTTTAATAGATAATTTCCTTCAATAGAGAGATTGTCCCTCACGTTCCAATAAGGCTGGACTTCTGCCTCGAGCTCCTTGCATTTGTCAGGCCAGCCTCTCACAACGTAGTTTTTTACTTTCTTTAAACAATTGTCTTGTTCCATGTGGACGTCCCATTTATCCTTTTAAATTGCTGCTAGATTTACTTCCAAAACGATTTCATTTTCGATGCTCTCTCCATAATCTCCTTCCACCGGGGACCTTGATAAGTAGTCAGCTACCTTTTTTTGTTGACCTGGAATATGTACCGTTCTGAAGTTGAAACCTTGTAGACCCAGTAACTATTTTGCCATGCGCGGGGTCATGTTTTCCATGTCTTTCTTTTGAAACATAGACACTAATGGTTTATGGTCCGTGGGAATCTCGAATGGCACACCCCACACGTAGAACCTAAAATGCTTGACTGCCCAATATACTGCTAGTGCTTCCTTTTCCACTGTGGAATAATTGAGTTCAGCTCCTCTTAGCGTTCTGGATGCGAAAGCAACCACCTTCACTTTATTGTTGATCCTTTGTGCCAGGGTAGCACCTATGCCTTTATTACTGGCATCCGTCATAATTATGGTGTCCTTTTTGACGTCAAAATTACCAATGAAGGGGGCCGCTAAAATGGCTTGCTTTATGTTCGTCAAAGCTGTTTCCTATTCTTTGCTCCAATCAAAGATTTTGTCTTTCTTGACCAAGTCTCTGAGAGATTGGGACATCATTGCAAAATCCTTGATGTACTTAGCCATGTACTCTGCTAAGCCTAGAAAAGAGAGTATTTCTTCTTTGCTAGTGGGGGTTGGTGCATCTCTGACTGCATTGACCAGGTCAATCTTCGGCTTGATGCCTTCTTCTGAGATTGTGTGCTCCAGATAATCCACTGAGCTCACTCCAAGTTTGCACTTGCTTTCTTTCGTTGTGAACCCCACCTCTCTTAATTTCTCCAGGACCCTTTTTGCATTTTCATTGTGTTCAGCTTCATTCGACCCAAAGACCAGAATGTCATCCTGGAAGCAGATTGTTTTTTTACAGTCTCAAAGTGCGTGTGTTGCATAACCCTTTGGAATGCCGCTGCCGCGGATGCAAGACCGAAGGGCATCCTCAGAAATTTAAAGTTCCCAAAGGGAGTCGTGAAGGCCGTCAAGGGTTGGGAATCTGGGTGGAGTTTTATTTGATAATAGGCCGATGAGAGATCTAGCACACTAAAAAATGTAGCCCCCTGAATGGTGCTAAGCATCTCGTGTATTCGGGTTAAGGGAAATCTGTCTACCAGGATGTTGGCATTCAAGTCCCTCAAGTCCACACAGAGCCTAATGTTACGTCCTCCATCCTTGGCCGTGATAACAATGGGTGCCAACCATGCTGCACCTTCAATCTCTTTGATGACCCCTTGGCTAACTAATTTTTCCAGCTCCACTTTCAACAGTTCTCTCATGAGCAACGGAACCGAGCGTGTCTTGTGCACCACTAGTTCAGCTCCTTTTTTCAGTATTATATTGTGCATGTAGTTCTTCAAAGTTCCTAGGTTCTCATTAAATACATCTTTAAAATCGTTGATCAAGTTGGCACCAACCCTGGCAGGTTCGACTAATAATACCTGCTCTTTGTTTGTTTGGGTGAAGCTTAATCCCTAACTCTCGCTGATGCTTCCACCCCAACAGGCTCGAACCATGAGTAGTGACATATACCTTGCCTACCGTATGTCTATTTTTAAATGAAATTCTCATCCTGACCATTCCTTCTAAAGGAATGGGTTCCTTATTGTAGCTTGAAGGATGTATGTCTGCTTTGTCGAGCTTCACATTGTTTTTAGAAAATTTTTCATCAAAGACTTTTTTTTCCACCAGGGTAAAAGGAGAGCAAGAGTCAGCATACACACTTTTCCCCATCTAAACTATTTCACATTTGGGGTAATTGATATCTCCCGTCACCTCTTCATCATCTATTTAAAAAACATATGTGTGCTCATTATCCTCATCACTTTCCTGACATCCAATGATATTAACTTTAGGGGAATACCCCTTACACATCTTGGAATAATGACCCTTCCTGTTACATTTTCTGCACACCACATTTCTTGCAGGACACCTCCAGTTGTTAGCCAAGTGGCTTGGGCTCCCTCATTGAAAACATTGTCACCCTACTGCCTTACTCCGTGTGACTCTTTGTTCTTGTCCCCAACCTTGCACACCGTATCATCACTTGTTGACGTCTTCTCCTCCCCTTTACTTTTGCTATCCCCCTCTTGAAACCTCATCTCCTTCATGCACACAGCAGTGTGTTCTAATCCTTTTGCAATATTCAATGCCTCATCCAGGTCAGGATTCCTAGTGAGCAATTCTTCTTGTATCTTCACATTATTGGTACACCTCACCAGTTGGTCTCTGATTAAAGAGTCTGTGAGAGGACCAAATTCGCAAGTAGCGGATAAACCCCTTAAAACTGCCACATATGACGTTACTTTTTCCTCTTTTTTTCTGCGCCCTCTTAAATAACTTGTGTCTCCCTAAAACTACATTGACTTTCACTCTGAAATGAGTCTCTAATTGTCTTAAAGTATACTCATAAACATTTGTCCCTTCTATATCCTCTTCATTTTCCTCATCAACTAATCTTCCCGTTATGTCCTCATATACCTTTCTGCCCTGTATGCCCAGGTTGTGTAGTAAGATGTGTTGTTTCCTTAGGTTAGAAAAATTACCTCCTCCTATAGCTATCAGGTAGGATTTAAATATACCCTCCCATCTCCTCCAGGGTATATCCAGTTCTCCCTGTTCATTAAGAAAAGGAGGGGGCTGACTCATTCCTGCTGCTGCCATGTTGTAAGAATTTGAGTATAGGATGACAGACAAAAACACTAATACTTGCAGAATGAGCAGACACCTAGCTACAATAAAGAAAATATAATCTAATTCTTATTGTTAACAACTGGAAGAGTGAATATTTTCATTGACATGCAGACAAACACAACCACCAGCACATGAACCAGTATTTGATGAGCACCAGTCCTCTTTTTATTACTGCCTCTATCCAGGAAAGACCCTGTTCTGTGAGGGCGGTAACTTCCTCTGAGGCGGAGCTTGGAAAAGAAAAGAAGAATGAAGGCAGAAACACCGTGGGAGCAGCGATTTCAATTAGGCTTTCCCTGACACTTTACACGAAGGGCTGCGGGTAAAGAGTCAATCCGCTTGCACGAACAAGAATGCTGGCTGCGCACAGTTCAGTCTCCGGGAGAAGCACCCCGCGAAAGGCCGTGCCTAGCAGTTCTGCGCCTCAGCTTGCCTCAGAGATACGCGCCACACCGACACTGGAGACGTTGCTGAGGAGCTAGCTTTAAAGGCAACGCCGGCTCCCGGGGTCCAGCTGGCCACACCAGTTGTCGCTCTTCACACACGCCAAGTCACCACTACCAATGGTCAGACACCCTGCCTCCTCCTCACACGGTCCACGCGGGCTCTCAGAATGACCCCTCAGTATACTCCCGCGCCCGGCGTGGACACGGAAGATATGGCTGGGTCAGATACCTCGCTGCTGGAAGGCAGCCCACTCACCACTCCAGAGCCAGAGAACTCGATGGACGCACACAGGAAGAACCCCAAGCTGTGACTTAGCAGGTCAGCAGCACGATGTCAGCAGGGGCAGAAACAACTATCGGCAGAGTGGCGGCAACCTGGCTCTGGTGTAGCTGGAGGGCAAAGTCCTCCTCTGTACGTCGTGATACTTGTACACCCTTCCGTATACTGAAGAGGTCACGACAGCCACCAACAGCTCTCCCTGCCACGGATAAGCCCACCTTGAATTACGGGCAATCATCGATGAGTCATCTGACAGCGTCTGGCATCAATAAAGTTCAATACAGGGGAAGGCACAATGCTGTCCCTGACCCAGCATCCCGTACTCGTCGCCAACAAGGTGTAGTAACGACTCACACCTCAGGTAAGTGGAACTTCAAGTTTATTGTTAAAGCAAAAGTAAAACAGTGCCTCCAAGATGCCAGAGCTGAGACACACTGAACGTTCTGAGAGAGCCTTCACCTGAAGGTTCTAGGAATGTACCACTGGTGTGCAGGAGGGAAGGGGTGAGCGTGGGAGAGGGGACAGGGAGATTATAACAGTACCGTATTTAATGGTGGCCGGGGTGCACAACGCTTTGCTGACACTCAGAAATGGTGCCTAAGGCAAGGCCGAATGTCCCCTTCCACGGCCATCTGTCACCAGGAGCTGGGACCCCTGCTTCTTTTCTATTAGACCATAGCAATCAGGACAGGATTATCTACTCTGTTGACAAACTTTAAATTCTTGGCAGTATACTCTCAGATAGAGCTAGATTCTTGTGCAACTCTAACTTTCACATCCATCTTGAAGGGCACGCCGCTTGTTTAAAATGTAAATTTCAATATTCTTTCGTATGTTTAGAGTTTGGATGAGTAGCACCTGTGGGGGCTGCCAATAACTTTACAGATTCATCTAGCAACAGCACGTTGTCAAACTTACAATGTCCTTACTCTCCTTTATCGCCCCCTTCTACCTACTCCTGTATCTCAGGCTTTCTCTGCAGCACCAGATCCCTTCCCAAACACACAATTAAAATTTGGGATCTACTATCGTCACTCTTACCTGCCAATGTATTTTTTTACGGAAACTTGTCTGAACTCTTTTACTTTACCATCCATATTGCTAGTTCTTCCTGATACCTACCAAATGCTGAGATTAGACAGAGAAAACATACCAGGTGGAAGCCTAGCCATCAGTTTTTTAAAGAAACCGTTTGAGTCTCAGTCATTGATACTTTGCAAATAGATTGGGCAGAGATCTCTCTATTTAAAGTGAAAATTCCCCCCAGTGAATGCTGGAGGGGAGCTCCTGCGTATTATCCTGGAGGTTCAAAAAAATATTTTAGTCAGTTTCTTATGGAATTCTCGTATCCCAATATTTTTCTTCTGTTGGGTGACTTCAGCATTCATGGAGAAGATTTCTCCAGCTCTGAGATAGTTCAACTTACATCTGACCTAACTTCATTCGGGCCTCAAACAGAAAGTGACTTGCCCCAATCATTTGGCTGGCCACACCTTAGACCTGATTTTCACAACTCTCCCACTTTGTTGTGTGAGGCTCCCAACCTCTTACCTGGACAGATCACTCCTTAGTACGTTTTCAGATGCCTAAAAGTAAGGGACCTGAAAGGAAACAAAAGCCTCTGTTGAAAAGTACTAGACACTGGAGTAAAATTACTCTAGATGACTTCTCCTCGATATTTGACTTTACACTCTTGGGCTCCGATATAGATAAAGCTTTATCTGATTATCACTCAGCTGTTAATGCAGCTTTTAACAAGATGCCACGATAAAATCTTGCTCTAAGCCTATGGAACACAAGCTTCTTGGTGCTCCTCAGAACTCCGCAATGAAAAAACCTTGTGTAAAAGCTTGAAAAGGCGATGGTGACATTTCAATATTCTTGTTGTTAAAGAGACATATAAACAAGCCTTAACGAAGTATCATCGAAATATAAAAAATGCCCACAAGACTTATATCTCTTAACAAATTAATCAAGCAGGAAACTCTTCCAAGATGATTTTTAAAGTTCTTAAATCCTTCCTGAACCCACAAGTCTTTTCGTCTGAGATCATGCCAACAATCTTTTTGTGGCTCCTTAGCTGATCATTTTGAAGGTAAGATCAATTAAATAGATCAGAATTTCCCTAATATCTCTGAGCAAGACAACAAGGAGCTCAATATTTGTTCTCCGTTCTCTATCAATAGTACCATTTTAGACTAATTTAGGCCTTTGTGACCAGAGTTATCTAGAAACCATTAGAAATGGCTACGTCAGGGTCCCCCTTAGATATCTGTCCAGCTTACATGACCGCCTCGCTGTCATTTCAGCTTGCCCCTGCCATTTGGTCATTATTTCATTTATCAACCACAAAAAAAATATGTTTCCACCTACATATCCTATCAATTACAGACCCATTTCTCTTCTTCCATTATTGGGCAAACTGTTGGAATGTCAAATTAAAATCCAACTTATGGAGCATCTTGAAACAAATTTGCTCCTGGACTCTTCCCAAACAGGTTTTAGACCCTCATACAGTACCGAGACCACTTTAATTGCAGTGACAGACCACATTAGATGGTCTCTTGACAACAACACACCCTCAATGCTTGTGCTGTGGGACTCTCAGAAGCATTCTATGCTGTTTCCCATTTTAGAATGTTGCTAAGATTACAGGAGGCATAAATTCATGGGATGGCATTATCATGGCTCAAGGACTTTTTAACGGATCGCTCTCAAACTATTTCCTTGAGAGCTCATAAATCGAACAATATGAAAGTGTATAAACGGGTGCCCCAGGGCTTCTATCTGAGCCCCACACTTTTTAATATTTATGTGGCACCCCTTGCCAACCCTGACAAAAAGTTTGGCTTTCTTCCTCTGTCATGTAACTGGGGACACACAGCTAAAATGTACTCTGAATCAAGACCTACAGAATGTTAAAGCTCGTTTCTCAGCAGGTTTGACTGCTATTGCATCTTGGATGACAGTGCATTTTCTCCAGCTGAATGCCAACAAAACCGAAATCATGCTGCTTGGCAAGGCCCAGTAGCTTTGGACACCAAAAGGGTGGCATCCTGAACTTGCTCAGTCCTTACTCCCAAACTGGTTGTAAGAAATTTGGGCGTATGTCTTAACCAAGCACTCGCCATGAAAGAACAGGTTGCAGCCACTACTGGCAATTGTTTTCATATATTATATCTATTATGGAGAGTTTTCCCTCTTCTTACACATTCAGTGAGAAAAGCACTTGTCCAAGCACTTGTCATCAGTTGTTTGGACTCGTGCAGTGCTTTATTGTCCTCTTGAAATGAGACTGTTTTAAGCAAATTGCAAGTAGTTCAAAACTCAGCAGCATGTCTCACTCTCAATCTTCTAGTCACATCTCCTCCATTAGGCTGGGTGGGTGGGCAGGGCTGCTCTGCTCGTGGAGCAGAGGAGGAGTGGTTTGCCCACTCTCAAGTGCGCAATGACTGTTTGGGCGGCTCAAACCAGTCATGGACACTTTCCCCGTTCTCCATGCAGGCTGCATTACAGCCTGCATGGACAACATGCCCAGGCCCCCATTCCCATGTTGAGCATCCAACTCGTATGCTCAGACCACTCAGAACGCTGCACTGCATCATTGTGATTGGTCAGGGAGCGTAGGTCAACCCTAGGCCAACATCATATGGCCATAACCACATGATGTTGGCCGCCAGACTTTTGGCGATTCTTTTTAGTTTTGTCATTGTTTTTACAAAATTCTATTGTTCAGGATCCTGCTGGGCCCTTATTAAACCTAAAAACCATTGGCTGAAAGCAAAAGTGTTTTTCTGGTCTCAATAAAGTACACATCAACATGGTACACCAAGCACTAAGAGGAACTCCCATAAAGAAACGTGTTCTGTTTAAATGCCTGCTTATGTGCCACCGGATTGTCTGGTTGAGGGCTCCCGCCTATCTTCGGGACCTAGTCTGCAGATACGAGCCGCCCAGGGCCTTGCGCTCGGGAGGTACGGGGCTGCTGACGGTTCCGCGGATAAAAAGATCCAGAATGGGAGGGCGGTCGTTTACATTACTGGCCGCCCAAAACTGGAACAAACTCCCGCTGGCTCTAAGGCTGGAGAGCAGAGAGGCAATATTTCGGTCTCTGCTGAAGACCCACTTGTACACACTGTGAGGCTCTGGTGAGGGGGTTTCCTAGTGAGTTTTTTTGTTTGCCACTTCTCCATTAGCGCGGGGACACGCCGTGATGGCGTTACTGAGCGCTCTACAAAACCCTTTATTATAACTACCTTCTGTGTGGATGAGCTAAGTGTCAAAGGGCAGTATGCCACAACTCATAGTAAAGTCAATCAACAGCCAACATTGCCCCTTGATGCATGCTCGATTGAGTGGAGTTAAAATGTGAGTGACACAATCACAGACTAATGGATGTTGTCAGGCTGAAACCCTATAAGTAACTATGTTATTCATACTCTATAAGCAATTATGCTATACATACTCGTAGTAAAATCAAAAGGTCTTGGCTAACATAGACCTAAGAAAGCCATTGGCCTGGCATTGACTGCTAGCCTCACCTTGAGAAAGAAGGCAAGAAAAAAGGGAAGAAGGTAAGGAAGGAAGATAAAAAAGAAGAAAGGCAGAAAAAGAAGGAACAAAGGCACGCAAGAAAGGAAGGAACAAGGATGAAAAAAGGAAGGAAGAAAAGAAGGAAGAAACAAGAGAGCGAAAAAAGAAGAAAGACAGAAAGAAAAAAGAAAATATAGAAAGAAGGAGAGGAAAGAAGAAAGGATTTAGGAAGAAAAAGAGAAGCAAAAAAGAAATTAGGAAGGAAGAAAAGAGGGCAAAAAAGAAATAAACAACTAAAGACAAAAGGAGAGAAGGCAAAAAAGAAAGAAGTCAAGAAAGAAAGATATCAGGCATATATGAAAGGAAAAATAGAGAAGGAAGGAATGAAAGAAAGAAGGTAAAACAGGAGGAAAAAGGAAATAAATATGGAAAAAAGAAAAAGAAAGAACAACGGAAGGAAGGCAAAAAAAGAAGGAAAGAGAAAAGAAAAAAGAAAAAGAAAGTGAGAAGAAAAGAAAGAAGGAAAGAAGGCAGAAAAAGTTAGCCAGATGCAAACAAGATATAATTAATAAGATAAAGAGTGAATAAATAAAAGTTAAAAAAGAAAGACAATAACAAAGAAGGAAAATACAGAAAGAAATTTAAAAAAAAGAGCAGAAACAAGGAAAGGAAAATGGAAAGAAGGCAAAAAAGACAGAAAAAAAGAATGCAAGAAGCCAAGAATAAAGGAACGTTGTCAAAAAAGAAGGACAGAAGACAAAAGAGAAAGGAAACAAATGAATAAAAGAAGAAAGAAGAAAGGAAGGAAGGAATGAAGGAAAGAAAAAGGAAAGAATGAATGAAAAAAGAGAAGGGAAGAAAAGGTAAGGAAAGGCAAAAAAAGAAAAAGAAAGAATGTCTGTGCGAAGGAAAGAAGTCAAAAAGGAAACAAAGAAGGAAAGAAAAAAGGAAGAATGCAAAAAAGAATTAAAAGAGGAACAAAAGAAGGAATGATAAAGGAATGGCAAAAATAAAGAATAAAAGAAGGAACAGAAGAAGAAAATGGGGAGCGAAAGAAGGAGAATGGGAAAAATGTAAAAAGGAAATAAAGAAAAGTAGGGAAGAACGTAAGAAAGAATAAAGGAAATAAGGAATGAAAAACAGAAAGAAAGACAGAAGGAAGTAAGGATGTTTCACAGTATAAAATATTAGCTACCAAAACCCAAATTACACACCACCTTTTTTTTAATATAAAACTGTTATAGGTGTACTGCAAATGAAACACGATAAAGTTTTGTTTTCTTCCTGGGCAAAGTTTAAAAAAAAATAACCATTGGTGAAACCTAGTACAGGACCACAATATGATAAGCAACAGCAGCAGTACATCAAAAGGAATTCACAATCATACTGGAAGGAGGCAGGAACTGTTAAATCTGTAATGTGTCCTATGCTCATTTTAAAATGGTCCTACTATCGCCTCAAGCAACACTGACACTACAGGGAGCTAAACTACCTTGTTTGCGGATAAGGTCATTCTGAAAGAGAAACAGGAGTCACTGAAAGTGACATTAAATAGAGGCTTAAATTGACCCATTGCCCCATGTTATATGCTGCAGTGGATGGCAATGAGTGGCAATAAAATGGTAATGACCAATTGTTGAACAGTCCCTTTAAGTAAGTATATCATACATATTATTTTAGTAAAATCAAAAGGTCTTGGCAAATGCTATACCACAAAAGGGTTAAAAAGAGATTATTATGCCTTTAAGAGATTAATTACGTTAAACACATATCCAGAACAACAGCACCTCAGGGGATCACTTCCAAAAGTGGCCGCTATTAGGGAACGGTGGCGGGGTGGGGCCTGGGAGGGCGGTTAGAAAAATAGGGGGGAAAAAGAAGACTTACCTGCTCATTGCCGGTCACAAGCTGCCACCTCTCCTCCGTCCTCGCTGATCTCCTGGCTCCCAGCAGCACCCAGGCCCCCCTAGTCAATCACGACTCTGTTGTTACCAGCATGGCAGCAGCATCGTGGTCTGAGTCCTGTTGTTTACCGCTCAGACAGGGAATGGGAGCCTGTACATGATCTCCACCCAAGCTGTGCAGTACAGTGGGGCGGAGAACATGCTAAGTGCGCATGATGACTTGGCCGGCCCAAGGCAGCTGGCCAAACTGCCATGCACACTTAAGGTGAACATTATAGCGCTCCTCCTCCCTCTGACGCAGTGAACCTAGTCCTGCCCCACCCTAACCTGGCTCCAAGCACCACTAAAAAGAAAATGATAATAACGTTTTGTTATTATTTTATTTTTTCTTTGCACTGCTTCCAGAGCAGTGGGTCGATGCGCCTCTGCCTTATTGGTGGAGCCTCCTCTGATTTCCAATCTGTAAATCAGAGACGAATCCAAGGATTACCGTATTTGAACACCGCAAGTGAAAGGGCTGGTACACATTCATTAGATAGGAAAGGCAAAAGCATCTGGTGGAAGTCAGAAACAGACAAAGCTTGCCCAATCATCAGTGTGTTGGGTGAAACCCCGAGCGCTTTTGGTTTCCTGAAGTAACTGAGCTCTGCAAGCTCTCTGTAGTGCCAACAGACGCTGCAACCCTGAAGGAACCTTCCTTCCAGCACAGCTTCAGGTTGCCTTGCTGCAACTCCGGAGGGTGAGGCGTGATCACTCCACCTGTGTTACAAGCATCGAACGACTGCTGTGTTACAAGTATTGGGCTACCGAACCTACCTCAGCTACTTGACGACAGTCCGGCGTGGCCTTCAACTCACCGTCTCCCGACATCTCCGCTATTTAGCACGGGGGAAAGGTACTGTGAGTTGTGCACCCCACTGCTAAGGTCCATAGGGTGGATGGGCAGGCTGGAGGGCGGCTGAACTTCCTGCACACTCCGGTCCCAAGGGATCCATGTGGATCCTTTCAATGAGTGCCATTGGACACGCAATTACGTTGGCTCTCTTTCTGAAGCTCAGAGATCAACTGCTTGAATCAGAAACCTTTCAACTACAAATTTGTGAGTGCCCTAGCACTGTTTTTATTATCATGACTTCCTTGTAATAACTTGAGAATTTTGTCATTTTGGCTTAATGTGTTTATAATATCCTAATCTATTTTTATGAACTGATGTGGAGTCTGTTGTGGTGTTTTCATTGTGCTACTGTTTTTGTGTGTGTTGCACAAATACTTTACACATTGATCTGTGCCAAAGTTATCTTAGTTGTGTATCTAGCTTACCCTGCTTAGAGTGGTGAGTTCTGCCCGGCCCAGATGCATACCTTAGCCAACCAGAAACCTCATGCAGACACATACAGCCTTACTGCTAGAGGAAGACGCTGACATGCACACAGTCACAGCTCACATCACTCTTGGCAAAAATGTTGAAACCAACCCCACACATCAAGAGGCCACTATTAGAATAAGACTATAGGAGCATTTATAAGACATGGCAATCCACCCTCCTCTAAAAGTGCCTTCTAGCCTGCAGTCTACAAGGGGAAATGCCAGCGTGACATAAGGGCCAGTCCAGCCCTGGTCACAGCCTCAGATATTGACGAGTCACTAACATGATTACCTTAAGTTGGTATACATCCTTTACAACGCAACTTTTACCACACAGTGCCTTTACGACGCAACTTTTACAATGCAAACTATTACAACGCATTGCGCTGGAGGGCGCTCTAGGATAGGGAATAGGTTTAATGTACTATCCAACACCTTCCCTACTATCCACGGGGACTGGAGTTGGAATAGTAAATTAAACTATTCACTATCCAGCGCCTAAAATCAATATGCGTTGTAAAGGTATGCATTGTAAAACTTGCGATGTAAAGGTAGGCGTTGTAAAAGTATGCGTTGTAACGTCATACATCCCCTTAAGTTACACTGAACACGCTGGCCCAAGGCCCCACGACTGGGAACCCCCACGACAAGCAGGCAATGGAGCCATTACTGAGACACACAACAGTGTGAAAGGAGCAATGAAAGGCAAATGATGAGCTATACAAAGCATAGATAACACAAAAGAAATTATAGAATTTCACAACTGGAGTACTTCTCCGTCCTGTTGTTTTCCCACATCCTTGTGTCACCCAATTAGCAATCTAGCTCTAACTTTGTGCTCATCTTAAACATAATAAGCAAAATACATTTAAAAAGAACTAAAATCTTACCATTGTCATCAAATCCATGTGTAATTTCGTGGCCGATTACCATTCCTATGCCACCATAATTAAGAGACTTGGGCTGTGATGCACCGAAGAAGGGCGGTTGTAAAATTGCAGCTGGAAACACTTTGGAAAAAAAGATGAGTTAAGAATCAGTCACGTTTCCCTGAACATTCCACACAATTATGTGTCTCACTTTTCATGACTTCATTTCAAAGGGCTGCTGTGATTAAGTGAAAAGACCGCACCGCTGCCTTTTACCGTCGACAGCCAGGTTCCTGGAAACGAAAAGGTAGGCCTGATTGGGAATCATGTAATCAACAACCTTTGCAGTTTTAATGACCGCGCGGCAGGAGCTCCGGAGAACCAAAGATGTCTCGCGAGGTCATGAACAGTAATGAGGGACGGACTGCAGAGGTCAGCGCTGCAGATGCTTCCGGTTATGGTCGTAAAATAAATATAAGGGGCTCGAGATGCTGCTGGAACTGATAGGTTACTCTCACGCCATGGCTGCAAACGTAAGAGTCTGTTTTCAACTAACAGCATGGTGTTCAAGTTTATTGATTATTCGTAGCTTAGAGGGAGGCACTGATTGAAGACACAAAGGATGAAAGAGGTTAAACATCCAGGTTGTAAGCCTATTTAATAGTAGCAATAATGCAGCCACCTCCGAAGTTCCGGCTTGGCCGGGAAGAGGGTTACTGGCCTAGTTGGAAACAACAAGCTGTGTGGAAATACCATGGCGCCGCCATTTTGCCCGTGAGATGTCAGCTGCTCAAACAAGCCAACATTGATGGGAGAAAGTGTGCTGGAGAGTGAGGAATCCCCCTAGTAATACATAATTTCTCTGGGGATTCTCAGAGTACAACCAGGAATCCTCATTCTGGGGTCTATTTACGAGAATGTCACACAGGTGACTTGCTGCGCTGCATGACAGGGAAAGAGCAGGAATTGTACTGTATTGAAGGCAATATGACGCGTTCTGGCTTTTCCCCTGCGCTGCACCCTTTTGGCAGCCTAGCGTCAATGCAGGCCCCTTTGAACCATGGTGCAAGGGTGCCTGCGTTGAATGCAGGGTTGTTGTTCTGCAGGAACCGGACACTTTCCTGCACAGAAACAATCCTGA
Organism: Lissotriton helveticus; assembly: GCF_964261635.1. Taxonomy (NCBI): domain Eukaryota; kingdom Metazoa; phylum Chordata; class Amphibia; order Caudata; family Salamandridae; genus Lissotriton; species Lissotriton helveticus. The sequence continues at coordinate 226,055,250 of NC_136072.1, read as the reverse complement.
GAGTCATATTCCTCTTTAGACAGAGAAAGCAACAAGGAGAAATAAAGGTATTTCTCCTCGTTACATCACACCTTATAAGGCTAATCATTTTGGTGCATTCCCAAGTCTACCAGTTCTGGTAAATCTGGGAATGCGTGAAACGCCATTAGAGTTGTATGGGAACACCCAGGCAATGCCCATGGAATTCCTTCCCAGGGGCAGAGTAAGGCAATGTAGCGATCTGTGCTGCGTTGCCTTACTCCAGATTTATGGAGACACTCAGGGCCATGCACAGTGGCCTTGTGTGGCTTCATAAATCATGTGTAAGGTTTGCGTCGCTCTAGCAGCATGTTGTGCGGTGCGGTGCGATAGCGATGCAAACCACGTGATAAATAGTCCCCTAAGTCTATACCATAAAAGTTAACTAGTCTCTTAGTATTGTTAACCATTAAGTTCAGGGACGTCGTTTCAGGGGAGGTGTATGGGGCAGTGATTCTCATACTAGTTACAAGGTATAGACAATTTGCATTAAAATCCATAGATATATGTTATTTATTGTTTTAATAATATCTTTATACATGTGCAAGACATTAGCCCTGCTAAATACACCCAGCAGTTAAATTAATGTATAAAAGATGACTGGGCAGTGCTGGTCACTCATAATCAACACTTATGAGTTGGGAGCTCGTAGAAAGCTTGGCGGGCTGGACTACAACCACTGGGGCAGCGGAGGCCCACATTCACCGACCCGCTTCCCACAATTACTTAACCTTAACTAAAAGCAGCTTCACGTGCTCTCACCTCTCAGATACCATGTCTTTTTTCAATAATTTAGTATTTCATATGTGCTTCTTTACTTACCTCTTTTATCTTGCCAAAAAGCGTCATACTGAATTTCTGTGTCCAAATACATTTACAATGAAGTAGTCGAAGAAAAACACGTAGGGTCCATTGTTAAGATAAAACTTTAATTTCTTTACTCTGACGTAGTTACTTAGATTGTGATGGTGGCCAAAAAAAAGTTGCCAGCGTACCTTTTTTGGCTAAAATTTTAAGTGGCTACAGAAATAACAAAGACAACAGGTATGCACTTAACAATGGCTGAGGCTACACAGATAGATAACAATGACATTGTCGACTCAGATGACAATGAAAATAGCAATTCAGACAACAATGCATTCCAAAAGGACTGCACTACTAATAGTCCCTACCTTCACATGCTTTTTATTTTTAAAAAAGCAGAGTGACCTCCCTTCCGTGTGGTGCACTTCATCCAAAGCTGGATAAGTCAAGATTTCTAACTCTAGACCTAAAACTCTGTCATACAACAAGTTACTTCCTGTGTAATATTTTCACACATTAGAGATTTAAATGTGCCTATCAATGCTCCCACTTCTCCAGACAATACAAATTTAACCTCAGTGTATCTCTTTTTCGATTTTTGTTCCGACTTTATACCACGCTAGTAGCAGTGGCCTGGCGTGTACATAGCCTTTCCTCTCCATGAAATGGAGTTTGCATATACTATGAAATAAAATTAGTAATTTTGCAAAGACGCATGAAAATTAATTGTAGCAGGAAAACAATGATTTAAAAATAGCCGAACGGCTACGGTGGAGTTCCACGCCTCCACGTAGCTCTTTGGCTTCCTGTCTCTGGCTCCTCCCCCCCCCCCTCAAGGCTGATGGCGATCGGCTTTTATCCGCGTGTTCCTGGGGCCGCTGAGCAGCCTCTGAATGCAGCGACGTTTTCTGCTTGGTGCCGTGATGTGCTGAATTGAAGTTATTGGCAGAAAAGGAAAAAGGAAATTCTGCGGTGATATGATACGTGGTGAGGTCTGCGACACTGTACATCAGTTGGACTCTTCTGTCACCGGCAGGGAGAAGTTTGAATAGTTTGGAGCACCGATTATAAAATTAAATAAAATGCTGGATTTTCTGGCTTTAAGCCGTTACTCTTGGGAGAGTGAATAGGACGCTTACCTGCTTCTTCCCTCTTTTTTACATCAACTGTCACTCTTGCTCTCATTATCATCTTGCTGGCAGCCCCCCGCCGCCGTAGCTTTGCATATTGCACACTGCATATTCTGCAACGGTCGCAGTGTGGGAAGGACTACACATTCCAGCATCCTTTGCGGTAGAGACTGATACTGCGTGTCGGTGGGCAGCAGCAGCTGGTGGTTTATGGGAAACCATAGTTTTCGGACTCTTGGTTCATTTGGGTCTGCCTGAGCCTAGTGTGAATTTTTTTTTCTCTTTCCTCGTTACTACAACTGGCTGTACTTAAGCCATAATTAAGCAGTTACAGGATGGGGAAACTGCTAACTGCACGTGCTAAGGCGAGAATACGGCGTCAGCAAGCTAAAGAGGAGGCAGAAGCAGCCAAACGTGCCGGTACAGAAGAGGATAAAGAGGATCTTGTTGTGGATATCTCTGAGAGCTCTGGTGAAGACAAAGAGGAGTCTCTCGACATCATTTCTACGTTGCCCACTCAACCTAACCCCGACAAGAGCTCTGTACAAGAGATGCCTGGGGAGGCGGACGACAATCGGGGAACTTCATTCATAGAATCAACTGAGCAGCCTATTCAAAGTGGCCCGCAGGTATCTAATGAGGTAATGACGCCAGTGGCCCCTAAAACTCCTAAACAGTTTCCCTTATTTGAGAAGAAATCTACTATTCCAATGGTCAACGGTTCAGCCTTGCCGGCTATTGGAGTGACTTCCAGCTCTCTTTGCGGGTTACCGGCTGTTTCTGATGCTAAGGTCGTCCCCAAGAATTCAGGCGTAACATTGAACTCTGCAGATGCAATTGTAATTAATCCTTTACCCTCTAAAGAAAAGAGTTTACCACCTGCGGGTAAAGGGGTGTATGCTGCAGCTATCACTACAGCGCTATATACTGATTCTACATCCCCTGGTATCACCAATTCGTACAGTTCAATTTTGGGGATGGAGACTGAGACGACTGGAGAGTTTCAGATATCAGTTAAAGATATGTTGAACTTGATTCTAGATGAGGTGCGGGAAATGAAGCAATTTCAAAGAACGGAACTGGCTGTTATCAATCAACGCTTGGATAAAATTGAAGATTCAATCTCTTCTTTCCCTGTTCGTCTCCAAGAAGCAGAGACTAGGATTTCTGGTCTGGAAGATCATATGTCCGAAGTGAAGAAGGAGGTCAAAATTGTTTCCAAAACTTCAAAAGAACTTGAATCTAAACTCGATGAATTGGAAAATTACAATAGGAGGTCGAATCGTAGAATTGTGGGTGTTCCTGAGAAAATTGAAGGTTCGGATATGATGCAATGGGTTACTTCTTTCTTCATGCATGAGGTGATTCCGGATTTTAAAGGGGATTTAACGATCACTCGTGCCCACCGGGTCCCAGCGCAGCCTCTCTCTAACTCTACGCTTTCTCAGACCATTTTGGTGAATTTTTCTGATGTCCGTGTCAAAGAGACAATCCTTTCTAAAGCCTTTAAACAACATCAATTTGCTGCTAATACCACCACTAAATGTCGGATTTTTTCGGACATGTCCGCTAACACAGCTAGGAGGAGGAAGGAATTTGTAAAACTTCTTCATCTATTCAAAGATAAAGGTGCCCAAGCCATGATTGCTCAACAATCAAAGCTAAAAGTGCTCATCAAAGGCAAATTCCACATGCTGACCGATGTAGATGAAGCACAAGCGTTACTTCATAAGATCTCAAAAGACTAGCAGGAATTGACCTGCTCTATTTTTGACTTTTTTTTTTTCTCTCTCCCTTTTTTTTTTTTTTCTCATCTGGTTTAGTTGGTTATCTGGAAAAGCTTAGTCTTTTCAGTGTACTTATTCACATTTGTTTTTTTGTCATGGAATGTTATGTTATGATATGGTATGGCTTGGGTCTGGGTCTTCCTATTCAGGGACCTTAAAGCAATGTTTATAGATTATCTTAGGTTTTTGTGGGGGGGAGTGGGGTTGGGGTACAGAGCAGGGGGTCTAGGGTGTAAGGGGTGCAACAACAAGGCACCTCGATGATAGGGGGTTGCACCTTGTGGCCAGCGTGGTGAGATGCAGTAGGAGTGGAACATGGCCATGGGGCTGGGGTTGGGTTTAAGAGAATGGGAGGGTCACTAGTGTTGGGGGTAAAAAAAGGAAAAAATATTGAACTATTTTGTGTCTTTTCTTTTGTATGTAGTGAAAGGTTCTTTTTGCTATATACTATTACCTGGAGGAAATGCATTGGGACAGAGATTGCATATATTTTTTTTTAAATGTTCTTTGTTAACGCTTAAAACTTGAAATGTCTAGCAATAGGGGGTTTAAAATAATTACTTTTCATGTTAATGGTCTAAATAATAGGAAAAAAATTAGAGCCATTGAAACATGGATCAAAGCAGAGAATCCCGCAGTAATTATGTTGCAAGAGACCCATATTCCGGCTACAAAAATTGATGATTTTTCTATATTTAAGATATGGGCCTCATTTCGGGGTTTTTCGTCCTTTACAGCATCTCAACAGGGTGTCGCTCTTTTTTTAAATCGAAATTTGAAGGCAGAAATTATTCAGTCAGAGGAGGATGGCGCAGGCCGGTGGTGTTGGGTCACATGTGCAGTCTTGAATAGACATAGGCCGATTACTTTTGCTTGCTTCTATGCTCCAGTGGATGATAACCCTCAGATTTATGAGGATCTGTTTCATTCATTGCTTATGGTGAGAGGTGATATCATCACTGGGGGGGATTTTAACATTCTCATGGATACAAAGCTGGATTCTACTACGTCTTCTAAAAAACAGCTTAAACCCAAATCACGTAGAGCAATCACTAATAATATGAAAATATTTGATCTGTGTGATCCATGGCGTTTACAAAATTCACAAAAAAAGAGTTTACTTGCTGGTCGGGCAGATTTAAGTCTTCTTCTCGCATCGATTTTTTCTTGGCTACTAGGCAATTAAATTTTTCCTATCAGAGAATCCTTTATAATGGTTTTTCAGATCATGCGATGTTGGTTGCTGAGTTTGTTATGGGAGAAGACACTAGAGCCCCTAAGCGATGGTTATTTAATAAAGTATATTTACAAGATGATGAATGGGTTACTTTTCTTAAATCTGAGATCTCCGACTTTATAGCTCGTAATCTAGCCACTGCTCCTCTGCATATTATCTGGGATTCGTTGAAAGCTTTTATTCGTGGCATTGTGATAAGTAAGGACGCTCGCTGGTCGGTCATTAGGAAATCTAGAAATTTACTACAGCAAAAAATCCAGACTTTAACCTTGCAACACCAATCTAATCCTTCAAGCTATGTTCAAAATCAATGAAATGAAGCTAAACGTGAACTTAGCTCTAATTTATTTATGCAGAGTGAAGACATTTTTCGTGGTCAATCTCAAAAAACCTACAAGGAAAGCAACTTTACTGGCAAACTCTTAGCCTGGCAGGCTAAAGAGCAAGCCGCTGCGAACCAGATTTATTGCCTAAAATGCCCCGTTAACAACACTGAGATATTACAATCTGAGGCAATTGGCTCTATAATGCTCTCTCATTATCAACAGATCTATGGTAAACATCAAGATATAGACCATTCCAAGCTTTCTAACTTTCTTGGTAGATATCCAATGCCTTTTCTTTCAAACTTTGAGCAGGAGACAATGATGAGTCCATTTACCATGGCAGAATTGGAATTGGTGGTTAAGGACTTACCGATCGGTAAAGCTTGTGGCCCGGATGGGTTTCCTGCCGAATTTTTTAAAGTTTTTTTCAATTATTTTTCTGATTTATTACTGCAATTGTTAAACTCTATGTTGACTGGTGGGCGAGTTCCTGATTCTTTTCATGAAGGTACGGTAGTGAGCTTTCTGAAGAAGGGGAAAGATTCTAAAGATCCCAATTCCTACAGACCGATTACATTATTAAATTCCGATTATAAAATTACTACTAAATTACTTTCTATTCGTTTTAATACTATTGCTGCTGATCTTATTCACCTGGATCAAAACGGCTTTATAGCTGGTCGTCAATTAATTACCAATACACACTTTTTGATTGAGGTATTAGATTATTTTCAGATAAGGAGTATTCCCGCTTTAATTTTATTATTAGATGCAGAAAAAGCTTTTGATTTGGTGGTTTGGGCAACACTTTTTACTATTTTAGCGCACTTTGGAGTTCCTTCACAAATTATTAGTTTAATTCAAAATTTATACACTGGTGCTAAAGCTAACATAATTATTAATTCTATTATGGTGGGCTCAGTTTTAGTTCAACGAGGCACCAGGCAAGGTTGTCCTTTGTCACCTATTCTTTTTGCTTTTTTCATTGAGCCACTAGCTACTACAATTCGGAACCCTGGGAATATTGTTTCCCCGATTATCTCGATGCCCAAAATCAAACTTTACGCGGACGACATTATGTTATTAATTAAACCTGATCGGCAATCTCAGACTCACGTTTTACAGATTTTTGAAGAATCCGAAGCAATAGGTGGCTATCGGATCAATAAAAAGAAAACAGAAATTTTGGTCTGCGGGGGTTCAGAACCAGAATTACACCCAGATTTAGTAGGTTGTATCAACCCAAAACCTAAAAGGTATTTGGGAGTTTTGTTTTCCGCTTCAGTACTAGACTTACACACACTCAATTTTGATCCTCTTCTTCAGAAGGTTTGCTCCATATTTGCTAGATGGAACTCGCTGCCATTAACCATTTTGGGCCGTGTTGCACTGATTAAAATGTCCGTGCTTCCGCTTTTTAATTTCTTATTTTCAACCATTCCCTGTTTTTTGCCTGGTTCTTTTTTCTTGAAAGTAGAATCTCTGTTTTCGGGTTTTGTTTGGGGTAAAAAGACTCCCCGTTTAGCATTGGGGACACTCTATGCAGATACAGAACAAGGAGGTCTTTTGTTACCAAATATAAAAGACTATTACAATGCATATTTTGCACAATATTTGGATAGATTTAAAACTGGAATACAAGGTCCAGATCTATTCATCAACTTTTTTGTTGATCAAATTTGTCGCGAGGTTCAAATCCCTTCCCCTCTCCAAGTGCCTAAATCTCCGAAACTCGTTAGATATAAGGTTATGAATTGTTTTTTTTTAAAAAGGGACGTTATGCTTAAAATATATTCTCTCCCGCAGTTTAATTTAATGACTCCCTTAAAATATGCTTTAATCTATATAGGGATTAAACTTGGATCCGAAATCGTAATTAACTGGTATCGTGCTGGGTTCAAAACATTATCAGATTTTTTAAGGTATGGAATGTGGATTACACAGGGAGAGATGCCACGATTAATCCACGGAAACTTTTTGTTAATTGGCTCTTATATTATGATTTATAAAATGCTGGAACAATTGGATCTAAGGTATATTATGACTGCTACCCAGCTTTGGAATGACCTTTTTTTGACCTCACGATTTAGAAATCAGGGGGAATGGAGACGCTGTTTGGCACAGAGTATCGAGAAAGATTTTACTTTAAAAGCAATTCAAAAAATGGCAAGAACAAGAGAACCACGTATTATCCTTCAATACTTGGAAGACCATAAATAAACTAAACTTTAGTGTATTGAGAGTATCTAATTGGCGTAGAATGTTATTTTTTAGCAAATGGCTTCTATATCGCACTCCTGCTGTTATTGCTAAAATGTATGTTAATACTTCTGCCAACTGTTTTAGATGTCAACAATTTGCACCTGCTAATTGGTCTCATATTATTGTATATTGCCCTAAAATGTTGCTATTCTGGAATGAAATTTCATTATTCTTCACACCTATTATAACATCAGCATTATCTATAAGGTTAAATTAATGTTGTATGGTTATGATTCCGATCTGGGATTAATAGACCAGTTGGTCAAATTGCTGTATATAGTAACTGCAGTGGCGAGGTCTCTGATACTACAGAATTGGCAGTCAACACAGGTCCCTCTGTTTCCAGAATGGCTGCAGAAAATGAAGAGAGTTAGACAAAATGAATTCTTGTATGCACAACGAATAGGAGGGATTAGAAAGTTCGACAAAATTTGGAAATCATTTTTTGATTACTTATGGACAGATGTATGGAGATTTATAAGTTTACCGTCTTTGTTTTTGTATATGCAATTGTTATATATTTCTAATTTTCTTTTAAATCCCTTTCTGAATGTTTTGTTTTTATGACCCTAAAGAACTTCAATAAAAAAAATTAAAATAAAAAATAAAAAAGATTTAAAAATAGCCAAGCTGTTGGTTTTGACAATGCTTCTTTAGACCGACAGGCAAACGCATGCAGGAGGGCAGAATATGGCTGCCAAGTGTAATGCCATGTGTCCACATGCATTGTGAATCATGCATGATGATGCTTGCGCACATAACACATGCACAGACGTGCATCGTGACACACGTGTACACGTGTGTTATTAAGTGTTCACACACATGCATAATGCAGTTGCCATATTTTTTATTTTACCGTACCAAGATGGCAGGTGCCATTCTTCAAGTAGTAGAATTTTTTTAAAAAAGGAAAATTCGTGAAAGTGAATTTTAAGAAAGGATCAGCCAGAAGCAAATTGCATCGATCTTGCCAATAATTCAATTTCCAGACTCAGAAAATTTCAAAATCATTCTGTATCGTGTACGGACTGGCTTGAACAACTTTGACAATCTCACACCCTCCTGTAGCTCTGGGTAAAGAAAACATCAAATTTCAAATCCCTGTTGCTCATTCATTACCTTTACATGGTAAATCACTAGACTACTTGGCCAAGTTGTTCTACCACTAGCTCCTGTCAAGCAATTTAAGTTGCATGCACCAGCATTTCTGCTGCAAGAAATTTAGTGAAACATCACTCCCACTTCTGGATCATATCTTTGGAACTTTCTACCACATCTTAGATTGGGAAATGACCTTAGAAGGTTCTGAATTTTGTTAAAACCTACGTTTTCAATCAGGCCTATGATAAGCCTCCAATAAGCTAGGGAGAGGTGTGGCACAGCAGCCAGGGCATCTCCCTCAGGAGCGCAGGGCTCACGATTGGGTTTGGTTGCTGGTGGCAGCTCAGCTCATCACATGTGACTCTGGGCAATAGCTCACTTAATCTCCCCGACGGCCCCCAGCTCCTTGAGACCCTTAGGGATGAGTAGGGCCCGCTTTACAAATACTGGATTTGGATTTGGGTTTAAGCTGGCCTGCATGGGCTACTTTGAAACTTAGTTCTGCTGGCTAGACGCCCAATCACAGCTCCGCCCACTAATGCTCTTTGTCGGACTCCTTTGTCTCCTCTCTGAAGTTTTTTAGCTCACTCAGTTATTTTTCTTTTGCATCCACTTTAATTCTGACCAAATCGACTACCCTATTAATATGTCTGATCCAGAGTGCCCTGAGGATACAACCAGTGATGTGAAGCTCTAGTTAAAACAAACTAATACAATTGCAGTTTCCTCAATTCTCACCTATTTCATTGTTGCTTGGAGAATAAAAGGCATTAACTACTGCAGCTCCTGTGATCCACCTGCAAACATAAAACAAAATGTATTGTTAGAGAACGATTATTCCGAAAACAGAAACTGAAATTAAACTGAATGTATTCCAAGTCACACAGAACGTCAAAATAGTTTACAGAAAAATAAGCAAGAGTAATGTGGTGTAATGTGGTGCCTACACTTTAAGCATCATGTTCAATGATCTTAGGCATTAGAATTGTTTCATGCCAAGCTTTGAGTTACATTTAGCTGACAGTGGTGGTATTTGTGGTGTCTGAGGGAAGTCGGGGATGTATTTCACATTATGTAAATAGGGTGGGAATAAATTGGCAAGCATATTTGATGACATGTCCCTCAAACTTTTAAGCCTTTCTTAGCTATCTACCATCACGATGGTGATTAGTGAAAGAAGTTCCTAATTTCACAAAGAAACTTCATTTTAAAAAAGCTAGTCCAGGGGCTTGAAGTTTTGTTTCTGAGGGGTCTGCAGAATCCCAAGGCCTACTAGTCTTAATTCTACATCATGCCCCTTTCTTTCACACTCTACACTTCCAGCCTGTTTATCTCACCCTTACATATTCTTTTTCATTGCATTTTTCTCCCCATTTTGCTGTTTCCTAATTTTTCTCTTCATCCTTCTTTTCTCTTTTCTGCCATCTCTCTCGCTTTCTCTGGGAGATATCTTATGATGAGCAATTCGTTCCGATTCACAAAAATTTGTGCAAATGCTCACCACCTTCAAAAACCGTCACAAATTAAGCAGTCACTCAAAGGGTACTGGATTTATTGTGGCAGCAGAACGCTATTTAGGGCCTCATGTGCTAAAAATTCAGGGGCATATTATCAAGGACAGGCGATACATTATCGTCGCTTTTATCGGCAGGAAACTGCAGATAAAGCGGCGATAATGGCCTTGATAATATGCTCTATGAATTCCAATCGAAGCCCATGTTAGATGTGTTCACATCTAACATGGGCTTCGATTGGAATTCATAGAGCATATTATCAAGGCCATTATCGCCGCTTTATCGGCAGTTTCCTGCTGATAAAAGCGGTGATAATGTATCACCCGTCCTAGATAATATGCCCCTCATTCTTTAAAAGGGGTCGCAATAATTTGTGCACCAACTTTTACCAAGTTCATTTGTATTTTGCCAGCCACCTATGTACAAATAGGCTTGTTCACAAAATAATGAATCTTAGTGGTTCTTAAATCGCCCTACTCCATAAATAATGATGAGATAAGTCATACAATTGCAACCCACTACAACTGGCTACAATCACAAGCAGGGTGCCCCGCTGACATCAGCAGACTACCATCTATGTGATTGCTTTTAAAGAAAACAATAACAAACAAAAAAATCAGAACATTTTTCTTAATGGAAAACAGGATGTGTTTAAAAAAGAAAATCAAAAGTTGTAGAAACATTTTAATAGGAGCAATCACTGGTTCTATGGACCACTTCCTTCTCCTAAACATTGTTTTGCCCACATTCCCAAAGCGTAAGGGATCCCCTGGGAATCACCTTTTTATTAGGGAATGGGTTACCACCTCCTTTCAGGGGGTTATAAAATATTAATGTAAATTTCGGATCCAAATCATTACTATATACCTCAAGGAATCAATATTTGGAAGGAACGCCTTAGCCCCTTCCAAATATCGATTCAGTTTAGTTCCCTAAACTCATTTGACAATGAAGAAAAGCTTATCCGAATCATTACTTGAGTTTAGAACTTTCAAATAATTGTTTAAGCAGTCACAAACCCTCAGATTTACTGGATCTGAGGGTACGCGACCATTAGAACACTATGGGGCAGATTTATGAGGCCTTTGCGCCGCAATTGCGTCACTTAATTTGACGCAACGGTGGCGCAAACAATGCGCCCTATTTACAACGTGACGCATCTAGGAGATGCGTCACGTTGGAAAGCCCTGCGCCATAAGTAGGCGTTCCTGCGCAGGGGGGGGCGTTCCTGCGCAGGAACGCCTCCTAAAAGTGGCTGAGTGAAATCTATGAGATTTCACTCAGTCACTTTCTACGTCAATTCCTAACGCCTGCTTGAAGCAGGCGTAAGGGTGACGCACCATCCATTGTAGGGGTGGCCCCTGTGCATTGCAGGAGTCATGTCGCACTTGCGACATGACTTCAGCAATGCGCCGCCCGTACGCCGGAAGATGCGTCACGCATCTTCCTTGCCTTGCACCATGGTGCGCCGCATTGTAAATGCGGCGTACCATGGGTGGCGGAGCTGTGGCGCACTGTGGCGCACATTAACTGGCGCATACCTGGGGATGCGCCAGTTAACATAAATCTGCCCCTTTGGACATGAGACCCAAAATTCGGTCACAATGGGACATGTTGCTTGATAGCATGAACCGAGGTGGGCAGTAGTGGAATGACGTGAATATCTTTTGTTTACGGAAAACAGGAAACTTTTGTACATAAAAGCTTGCAAAAAAAGTACTAGCGTTTTAATCTGTTTCTTTGCACATAGTATTTTACTTCATTCTTAATTATGTTTAGCATTTGCAGCATGCTATGCTGCTGGTGAAAATGTGCATATGCTTTCAGGATGTACAGAAACCAGGATTAAGACTTATGATTAAAAACATGCTGTGGGACTGATCCTTGCTTCATGGTGGCTGATTGTCTCCAAAAATCATCAGCCAAAACCAACCTTCCTTGATGAAAGCATTTGTAGTTTTTGCTGACATTGGTTTGATTGAATTCCGAATAATGAAACAAAAATGAGCTGCTTTGGCACTGTACGAATTACACAGCAATTATTTTTTTTATTTTCGGTGGAGCATCGGGGCATATTATCAAGGGGGTGTATCTCCGCTTTTTTGGCTTTAAAAGCCAAGAAAGCGGAGATAAAATTATCTCCCTATTACCTAGCTGTTGCTAACACCAGTTAACGACAGCTAGTAGGAGATAGCGACCATCTTGGGCCCCACTTTGCATGTCAGTGATATTTATCACTAATGACATGCAAAGTGGGCGTGCCAAGATGTTAGCGACTGGAAACAGTCGCTAACATCGCTATCTCCTATTACCAACTTATGGAGATATTCGCACTAAGCGCGAATATCTCCAAAAGCTAACACCTGCCCTGAGCAGTTCTTAGCCATGTTATCCAATGGGAGGTGGATAACATGGCTAAGAGCATTAGCTCGATAATGCATGAATATCGCTGACTTTTCAGCGATATTCATGCATTGCGGCCGATTTTTATCGCATTTGCGATAAACCTTGGTAATACCAAGGTTTATTTGCGATAAAAATCGCCGCAGCTCAGCGGTAAATTTTTGTCTCTAACCAAGCAATAGCGATAATTATCGCTATTACTTGGTAATATGCCCCCTCATTCTTTCTCTCGGGTGTTCGCCCGGCTCTATAGCACGAAAGGATGCGTGGACATCAAATACCAAGAGAGAATATTTATTTTCAGAAGCTCTAAAGACGGTGACAAATGTCCGCCTCTTGGTTGATGTCTTAGTATAGAGACAAAATGAGTAATGCACAGACGGGGATGGCACAAGTAATAATGGTGGGGCAGTCTTGTACACACTCACAGACCAACTGAGATTCTCATGCACCTGCTTAGAGACTAACTCAGAGAATCATTTACCCATGTACAGACCCAATCAGATACTCACACACTCACATACAGACCCACTTACGCACTCACATGGGTACTCACAGACCCACTGAGACATGCACACACCCACTTACAGATCCACTAAGACAGTCATAAACCCACTCACACACCCACGCAGTAATTCCCCCTATCAGTCACAGCCCCTCTCAGAGACTTATACACTCAGTCATACATTCATAGACAGATATACCCACTCATGGACATACTCAGATACTCACGTAACCAGTCAAGGCTCATGCAGCCACTCACAAACCCACCCACTCACTCACCCTCCCAGTCACAGACCCACTCAGACAATGATGCACACACCCATTTACTCACCGACTCAGATACTCAGGTTCTCACTTACAGACCCTTTAAGACACTCATACACCCACTCACAGATCCACTTCCACTCAGACACTCATGCATACACTCAGGGACCCACTCAGACACTCACACACCCATACAGTTATTCACACAGCCACTCATAGACCCACTCAGAGATGTATGCTCCTAGTTAGTTATACACTCAGAGACTGGTGTACCCATGCACAGTTGTACTCACAGAGCCATGCACCCACTGTCAGAACCACTCAGACACTTATGCTGCTGATCATCGATATACTGAGAGACTCATGCACTGACTCACAGATCCACTCAGACACTCATGCACCCACTCACCCATTCAGACACCCACTTAGACACTCATGTATCCTCTCACAGATCCAGTCTGACAGTCGTATACTCACTTACACATGCACAAAGGCAGTCATGCACCGCCTCACTGTTTGAGTGAGAGACTTACGCAACCAATCACAGACCCATTGTTGCACTGATGCACCCACTCATAGATGTACTGAGGCAGTCATGCATTTCCTTACAGAAGCATTGAAAGACTGATGCACCATCTCACAGATCCCCCAAATACTTATACAGAGAATGTGAGACTTAGTGATACAGTTACACATGCAGTCATAGATTACACTAAAAAAGGTATGCACTGTGTTATAGAGATATTAAGGGAGTTGTACATGCCATTATGCAGTCGTTCAGATAGTAATGTGTTTAGCGTGCTGGTTGTAATTCATTTTGCAATTATAAGATTTGATTGTGGTGGTGGCTATTGAATGTCTGCATTTGTTTTCTTATTTCCCGATGTATTCACGGTGACTACAGCTATCGATATCATCACGATGCTCGGTATCACTGTGAAAATGGAAAATTGGTTTAACTGGTTGTTTTTATGCAAACTCCCTACAAAAATCTGACTTTAAACAGTGCAGTTATAAACCCTTAGTGTCCAAAATACTGTTAAATGTGCCCATAAATGTGTTTTGCACCCCTTACACACACAGTAAAAGAGGCACATATACAGATACTTTTAGACACAATACTTTAGTTAGTCGATAAGCCAGAAGAAGTTCACGATGTCAGAGGCAAATCATTCTCAGTGTAGTCATAAATCCTTTTATTCATCGTTTTGAGTTTATACAAGCAGATTGTGCAACACAGCTAACGCATTTCGCCCATGTGGGCTTCTTCAGAGCGAATTGTGATCCAAAATAATCCTGAAGGGTATTAGCCTGGAAAAAGGATGAAGCTCTGTTTCCGAATATAGTTCGATTCTCAAAAAGTCTTTAGTTGACAAACAAACGTATGCATCATGATTGATGAAATCAGGAACTGGGGAGCATAAAGTGTTGCAGTAAACAACTGCAGGCTAAATATGACCGGCACAGCTTCATTATTGTATTTCGTTCAGTATGATTTGCCTCTGACATCGTGACCTCATTTTGGCTTATGGGCTAACCATAGTATTGTGTCTGGACGTCTCTGTATATGCGCCTCTATTACTGTGTGTGTTATTGTTGTATTAAGGACCACCAACAGTGCCTGGTCTTGAGAGGTGGGCATGTCTTATGTGACCGGTTAGGAAACATTAACGGAGTTTCCATTACAGTGTCTAGAACACAGGTATTGTTGCGGCTCCATATACCCTGCCACCGTAAATCAGTGTGTTAGAAGTGTTTTGCACTCCCTAGAAAAAGCACGATTGTCGCGGTTTCCAGAGTCATCTATGCTCACAGTGTAATCGTGCAAATGGTAGGTAGGGTTCAAGCACAGTTTCAAAAAAAGTTACCACAAATATACGTGAACAAATAAGCTTTTAAAGCAGTGATGTGGTTAGTAATGTGTGTATTGTAATAGTTGTATGTACTTTGTGGGCTCTGGAGATCAGCCCCAGGGGACTTGTCTGCTTCCGCTTAGGGACTTTGTTTCTCTTCAACTGCCTTGATAGAAAACAACCAGAAGAAGTCAGTAAAATACCAGAATTTCTTTCTGCTTAGGAACTTTTTCTTTTTCTTTTTCTGGCAACTGCCTCTATTTAACTGTTTTTGATAGAAAGCAATCAGCAGAGGTCAGTAAATACCAGAATCACTTTAGCATTCCCTAGATTCCAAGCCATGAAAACTTGTCTTTTAAGAGCACCCGTAGACAATAATATTTTTTTCAATTCTTATATTTTCAGTTCAATGACCACCGAAGGCCCTGATTTCGTATTAAAAGCAGAGCTTTGGTCAAAACCATTTCCCGCTGATAGGCAGTATTTCTCTCCTTGTGTTCCCATACCTGTTGTGTTCCATAGTTTGGTGCTTACTTTCCCTCCATGTTAAAGAAAAGTAGATGTTTCAGCACCCAAGCTAATGTGCTGCACAGCTAAATACACATAAGGTCCCAAAGGCGAAACCGATTGCATTGCAAATGCTTGTTCAATGTGGTGGTGGTCGTAGAATATCTGCTTTTGTTTTGCGATTTCACAAAGTAATCGCAATCCTTGCGACTAAGTCGCAGATTTTAAAAATTCCCCCAAAATTTTATTTGACGATAAAATAAAAAAAGTTTTGGCCTCTTGGGTGGCTCTGATTTAAGAAATGCCTTTTAGTGTATTTCTCAGTATGTGAAATAAATTTGCTGATCATAGATTCTTCACAGTAAATGCGATAACATTATTAATGTACTTCCTGATTAACACATATCAAATCAAAAAATGAGTAGTATATAAATATAATATACAATATCCAGTTATAGAAAGAAAAAACGAAAATCATAGAGGCTCAAATAAGAATAAATGGACGCTACAATCAAGAAATAGAATTTTTAAAACCCTTAGAAATTCACTGAAAAAAGAAAGGTTACAGGGACGTTATAGTTAGAAATTAGCATTTAAAAGCCTTAGGCATTCACTGAAAAAAAACAAAGGTTACAGGTACGTTATAGTTAGGCTGACATTTCACTCAAAAAACCAGAGAAATTCAGCTGTTATAATTAGCTGAGCTAACTATAACTTGCGCCCCACAATGCACTGCTGATGCCCTCACATATTACGCCACTCATAACATGGTCAGTGACATCACTGATGACATCATCAACAGAAGTTATGATGCACCCACTCATACCCCAATATAACCTTTCATACACCCACTCCAACTTCCGCACTACCATTCTCAAAACAATTTACACACACATGCCAGTACTTATACACCACACCTACCCAGTCAGCCATAGATTCAATCACACAGCCACTTACTCACCTATACAGACATATACACACCAACTCACTTATTCATAAGACTTGTTCACTCAACTACTCACCCACACAGCTGGACACATGCTCGACCCCGTCTTCTCCACCAGCGGGAACATCAACTACAGCCACACCACCAAACTCTCCTGGACGACGGTCATTTTGTCTTCACCGCGCCCACCGTACACCACCACAGTCAGCGCCCCCCTGTTCAGCTGGATAAAGGCCACTGAAGAACTACCTCAGCACAGTCACTCCACCAACACCCATGGACGTCAACGCAGCAGCACTCAACCTCCACTGATGGATCTCCAACTGTGCAGAAACCCTGGCATACCTCAAGAAAAGAAAAGGCAAACAACACTCCAAGAAGGCCAGCTGGTTCACTCCCACCCTCCATGAGGCCAGATGCGCCTGCAGACATCTCGAAAAAAGATGGAGACACAACAAAGCCCAGCAAACTCATGCAACCTACAAATCCACAGTCAACGCACACCACCGCTTCCTGAAAAACCACTAAGAAAATGACCCTCCAAGACATAATCAACACCATCGCACACAACAGCAATGAACTCTTTTGCTATCGTCAAGCAGTTTGCCTGGCTCAACAGTGAGACATCAGACGTGCCCCCCTCCCAAGACCTTTGCAACATACCTGACACCGTCTTCCACCAAAAGATTAGGAAGATCTACCAAGCTTTGACACACCAGACCCGGCCACCATACCCGCTACCACACCCACCATATCTCACACAACCAAGCTGTACCCCAACAGATCTTGCTCTGTTGGACCCCTCTCACAACAGAAGAAATGCTCAAGACCATGAAAAGCATCCATGCAGGTGCTACGATGGATCTCTGCCTGTACCACATCCTCTACAGACCCAACGCCATCGGCCCCTGGTTCCGAAGCAAGAACAGCACAGAGACTGCACTCCTCGCCACCACAGATGACATCTGATAAAGCAGCCCTCATCCTACTTGACCAATGTCTCCCACGCACCCTAATCACAAGACACAACGATGCCGGTATCCATGCTCACTGTGCCACTGGATTCAAGCTAGCCTGGCTGAAGAAGGGTGACATACCCTGAAAACAGTCCCAGGATGCTTGTTTCCGGTCCAGGGAGGACCTGGCCTGGCAGTTCGGTCTGAACTGTTCCCATGAGGCACAGGGTCAAGACTGATTTGCATATGGCTGAGTCCAACTGGGGTGGCATAGTGGGCAAAAGAACAATGGATTTAACCTAAATCTTTTGACTGGGGGAGAATGTTTGCATTATAAGCATTCCTTCCATCATTTGTTTGCTGTAACAGGTATCCCTGACAAGGCTTGGACTGGATACACTCCTTTCTCACTGGCTGGACCCAGCGAGTCAGACTACCGCCATTCCTCTCAGAACCCACAGCGATCAGCTGTGGAGTACTCCGGCGTTCCTCCCTGATCCCCACCCTCTTCAACGTCTGCATGGCCACCCTCACAGCCATCGTCAAAAGCCACATACTCAACACCGTCTCCTATGCCGACGACACCCAGCTGATCCTCTCCCTCACCAATGAACCCACAACCACCAGTACCAACTTCCACAGTGGAATGAAGGTCGTTGCTATTTGTATGAAAAACAGCTGCCTCAAGGTCAACTCAGACAAGACCGAAGTACTCAGCCAGGGTTGACTCGGTGTGGCCAGCTGCTCCGGAATCCCCCCCACCCCAAAGGACCATGCATGCAACCTTGGCATCATACTGGACTCATCACTCACTATGAACCTCCAAATCAACGCAGTTTCCTCAGTCTGCTTCCACATACTTCACCTGCTTCGAAATACATTCAGATGGATCCCCACAGGATCCAGAAAGACGGTCACCCATGCACTCATCACCAGCAGACTCAACAACGGCAATGCAAACTACACCCGCATCACCCAGAAACAGCTCCAGAAACTACAGAACGTCCAAAATGCTGCACCCAGAATGGTCCTTGACTTTCCCCACCGCAGCCACATCATGCAACACCTCGTAGAACTCCACTGGCTTCCAGCCAACAAGGGAGTCACTTTCAAGCTCCTCACTCACCCCTACAAAGCTCTACATGACGAAGGACCAGCATACCTGTACCACCACCTCACAATGCACGCACCTGCCAGAGAACTCCAATCATCCCAACTCGCCCTCACCCCTGTCCCCAGGATCCACAAGTACAGAACAGGAGGAAGATTGTTCTCCTACCTCGCTCCCGCAGCCTTCGGGGCCCCGTAGATGCATGAGGAGGGTGCCACATGCCCCTCTCCCCTTCAATGTGATTTTGGCACCAGGGGATACGTTTGAAAAGGGTTAAGGGGCATAAAGCCACCTAGGCCAATTAGAATGCACTCCTGAGAGTCCTTCATACACAATCATGCAGATATATACATATTTCTATTCTTCATTGCACAAAAACTGGTTAATTTATTTACATCAATCACAAAAAGCACACTTACTGGACCAAGACTTAGTTTTCTGCCAAAGTTGGCTCAGTAGTTTTTGTGGCAGCAATGTTAAAAAAAAGTCTATGGAAAATACATGGAGAAATTGGGCCAGGGCCCTGTGACCAACTCCCTGCAGGCAATCAACCCACGCCTTTGGCTGTCTTCAGTACGGGTTTGGCCACTGGCACTCACTGCACTCAGGTAGATTTGTCAAAAAATGGAGAGGGGACAGAGAGCCTCCCTACCCTGACCTCTGCTGGGCCCAGGCACCCCATCTCCAAGGGTAATATTTTGTTATCATAAGAGGGCATGCAGCCCACCTCCTTGAGCCTTTGCAGGCTCCGGGGACCTCATCCCCAGGACTTTATTTTTATTAAGGGGAAGGGACACACAGCCCCCTCCCAGGCCATTACAGGCACAGGGACCCCATCCCCCAGGGCCAACACGTACATTTAGAGGGGACAGTGTTGTATTGTATCGTGATGTGAATGCAGCCTTCAGGATTCTAGAAGGGTGGTTGCCGGGGGAAGAATGTGGAGAAAGAGAACCGTTAAAAAACTTGCTGGCAGCTGCCTCCTGGTACTCCTATACATAAAGAATAAATGAATATATGTTCTCACTAACTAGCATGCCGAAGGTTAATCATTTCAGACAGTTTTCATGGCCCCCTCCTCAAGCGACCTTTGGCCAGGGGACTCCATCCCCTGGGGCTTCCCTTTGTTATTAAGGGGAGAGTGATGAATGGCCCCTTTCCCCAAGCCTTTATGGGCCCCAGGAACTTTATACTTCAGACCTTCTTTTTTTTAAAAAGGGGCGAGGATGTGCAGCCCACCTTCCTGAGCCTATTGTAGCTCCAGTGACTCTATCTCCAGGGACTCATGTGTTCCTCAGTGGGTGCCCGGTGCCTACCCAGGGCACCCACTAAACAATACATTGGGAGCTGTGGGGGAGCCCGAGGGCCCCAGACGCACCACTAGCTTCACTTATGCACCCATCCTGGGTGCTATGAAAGCAGGCATTGCTTCCCACCTTCCCGGTAAAGGTCAGCGAGAAAATCGTCAATAAACAGCTCACCCACTTCCTCGAGGAGAACAGCATCCTGGACCCGTCCCAGTCCGGGTTCCGCAGTACCGAAACTGCCCTCCTCGCCACCACCTATGACATGAGGACCCTGCTTGATAATGGAGAAACAGCGGTCCTCATCCTCCTGGACCTGTCAGCCGCCTTCGACACGGCTTGCCACCGCACACTACGAACATGCCTACACGACGCCGGGATCCAAGAGAAGGCCCTGGACTGGACCATATCCTTCCTCTATGGAAGAACTCAGAGCATCCGCCTCCCCCTTCCGCTCCACTGTCACCAAAATCATCTGCGACGTACCCCAGGGCTCCTCCCTCAGTCCGACACTGTTCAACATCTACATGGCACCGCTCACCCACGTCGCTCGACAGCACAACCTCAACATCATCTCCTATGCCGACGACACCCAGCTGATCATCTCCCTCACCAAAGACCCTCACACCGCCAAAACCAACCTCCACAAAGAAATGAAGGCCGGCACCGAATGGATGCTGAACTCAGACAAAACGGAGGTCCTCATCCTCGGCTCTACCCCCTCAGCCTGGGACGACTCCTGGTGGCCGACAACCCTAGGAACAGCCCCAACACCCGCCGACCACGCACGCAACCTGGGGATCATTCTCGACTCCATTCTCTCCATGACTAAACAGGTCAACGCTGTCTCCTCATCCTGCTTCAACAACCTCCGAATGCTCCACAGGATCTTCAAGTTGATCACCACCGAGACGAGAAGAACAGTCACCCAGGCCCTCGCCACCAGCAGGCTGGACTACAGAAACGCCCTCTGCGCAGGAACGTCAGCCAAGCTCCTGAGACAATTGCAATGCATCCAGAACGCCTCGGCACGTCTGATCCTCAACATCCCCCACCACAGCCACATCACACCCCACCTGAGAGACCTGCACTGGCTACCCGTCAACAAGAGGATAACCTTCAAACTCCTAATCCACACACACAAATCTCCCCACAAGACCGGCCCAGCATACCTCAACGGACGACTCAACTTCTACTCCCCCACCCGCCAGCTCCGCTCCACCAGCCTCGCCCTTGTCACACTTCCCTGTATCCGAAGAACGACCGCCGGTGGCAGATCCTTCTCCCACCTCACCTCTAAGACCTGGAACACCCTCCCCACCAACCTACGGCAGACCCAAGACCTACCGGCATTAAGAAGACTCCTCAAGACCTGGCTCTACAATCACTAGCAGTACCCTCCCCCCCAGCGCCTTGAGACCCTCACAGTTATGTAGTGTACTTTATAAATGGCATGATTTATTGATTGATTGACCTCCCATTTTCTATGCACTCCTTTAACATCACAACATATTTACATTTCACTAAAAAAGTATGCATCTCCTAAGACACCATAACCGTTTTAGTGGAGAAGCGTGGCTCAATGGTTAGAGCGGCAGACCCTGATGCAGAGGTCTGGCCCGGGACCAGGGTTCAATTCCCGCCTCAGCGGCTCTTGGACTCAATTTCCCCAGACCTGATAATTCTCGCCTCGGTGCCTAGACTAATCATGGGTCCCACTCTGTGACTCTGGGCAATAGCGTGCTTAATCTCCACAACGGCCCCAGCAGAGCTTGGATGCCTGGCTTCACCTTGGGGTTGCCCAGGAGTGGACATTTCACAGGAAAGCCAGGATGGGTTCCACAGCGGTATGAATACAGCGCTACGAGACCTCCGGGTAGAAGTGAGCTATATAAATACAATACATTTACATTTACATTTTATACAGGTATCACAATTACTCTTCAGCATTATGTGGGTTTGTCATAGACCCTATGCTCCCTTTCCTGTAATCTTAGCTTGCCAGTGCAACATCTATGTTGTTTTTAGTTTATTCTTTTTTACTCCATGTAATGTAAATGAGATCAACTTTAGGCGTTTTATCTCACTCACAGAAAGGATTAGTAAGATGTGATATGCCAATATAGATCAATAAGTACATTTATGAATTTCAAGACAATATAGAGTTCAAGTTGTGGCAGTGACAAGACAGTCGGAAACCTAAGGACATATTTATTTTATACCAGATTGCTTTCTTAATATTTTAATGCTATTGAAATATTTTTAAGAAAATGCATGAGGAAGGGGCTAAAGTGGAGGGACAGAGGTTTAATGGAGCTCCAGATATACAAACTTGCATCTTAGAGACTGTGCATTAAAGAGGAGGACATAATATGACTAGAATAATTAGAAACCCACCCACAAGATAGAGGGGACTTCACAATAGAAGTATTTTTTGAAGTGGGCAAAATATTATTTGTTATGGTGGGGGATTGTCTTTGTTAGCATTTAGAACAAGAATACAAACAAAATTGAGATTTGGAGATTCTGCAAACAGTTATATCATAAATGCTTGTATATCCTCTAATTAGAAAAAAGGGGATAATAAAAGAAGAGGGAAAACACAGCATTAGGGGGTAAGGGAAAGAAAGTTGGGGTAAGGAGGGGGTATAAAAGAAACAGGGAAAGGGGAAAAAAACAGATCAAGAAGAATATCACAGCTGGGCATTCCATATTACACAGATAGCAAAACTAAGTAGCACAGTTGAACAGCTAACTCAGAGAGATGGAAGCAAGAGCCAAACCTCGCCCTTAGAGGGGCAGAGTCACATTAGAAAAACAAAAGATTAGGGCCATTGGCACATCCTTAAGTTGTATACATTGACATATCAAGTTCAACATGGTTACAGTTGTGTAGGGTGCATTGAACCGGGCTAGTGGTCTGAATACCTGTGGGGGAACTTGTTGTATTTATTTGTCTAGGAGTATAGTCCTGTGTGCAGATATATGTTAGGAATGGTTCCCAGATGTCCTTGGGCTGGGATGGTGGGGGCATATGCTCCCACTAAAAACCCAGCTGTTCCTGACAGTGGGTGGCATCCTGTATCCAAAATTCAATTTTGGGGGCTGGTTTCTGCCCCCGATGTACAGCAACAGGGCGCTTCATCAGCAATAGTAGCATAGCCACTAAGTGGCAAATTTCTGGCGGAAGGTCCTGCACTGTTGGGGCTAGTTGTGTGGGGTGGGCGGTGGGTTGGGGGTAGTTTTCTGGGCTGGGGGGTCAGGGGTAGTTTTCTGGGATGGGGTCAGGGGTAGTTTTCCGGGCTGGGGTTGGTTTGGGGTAGTTTTTTGGCCGGGGGGGGTTTGGAGCTAGTTTTCAGGGCTGGGGGGGAGGGTTGGAGTTACTTTTTGGGTCTGGGTGGGGTTTGGGGGTAGTTTCCAGGGCTGTGTAGGGTTGGGGCAGTTTTTAGGGTTGGGGTAGTTTTCAGGGCTGGGGTGGTCAGAGTAGTTTTTAGGACTGGAGGAGGGTCCGTTGTTTTTCTAATTAGGGGTTAGGATGTTAGGCCTCAAGGCAGGGGAGGGAAATGGGTAGTCAGGACGTTTTTAGGGCTTAGGGGAGGGTGGGGTAGTTTTTAGGGCTGGGGTCAGGGTCGGTTTTTTAAAAATAGGTGTTTGCCTAAGGGCAGTGAAAGGGGTTGAGGTAGTTGTAGGGACAGCACAAGGGGGTGGGAGGGGTCGAGTTTGTGTTTAAGGGTTAGGGACAGCGTGAGGGGATGGGAGGGGGTAAGGGTATTTGGATCTCAGGGCGGGGAGAGGGGTGGTGGGAGTTTGTAGCTTAGGGCAGGGGACAGGGTTGCGATCTTAGCCACGCATACCCCTTTACCATTCATGACTTTACCACAAAATTACATGGTAAAGGGATGCATAGTAAAGTAATGCATTGTTAAAGCGCATTTGTGGTTTAGGCTGCATGGTAGAGGCATGTGTCGTTTATCCAGTTGTGCCTCTATTATGAAACCGTGCTCAACAATATTTCCACTGTTCCTCTGTTATGAGGGTGCCCATGTCACATTCCCAGATTGTGTGAGCTTTAGGGGTGTGAGTAGGTGCAGTGTCTTGCATAATATTTTATAGTCTGGTGATTAGTTTGCATGGAGAGGGTGTAGTAAGCATATGTTCAAGAGCATGCAGCTGTGGTGGTGGCTCGGGGAAAGAAGCGTGAAATGTCTGGCATACGGTGCGCATCTGCTGGTAGAGCATAGCTTCCAGTACTGTTATTCAGGAGGCATAGATGAGGAAGAAAGGAAGAATAAAATGGCCTTCTGAGTATAAGTCTGCAAAGGTGAACAAGTGCCTCTGATGCGCACGCTTTCTGGTGCAAGTAGCTTGTAGTGCGGGGAGTAGTAGAATCTGAGCCAGTGGAATGAATGGAGCATATAAAACGGTGAGTTTAGCACGGCGCTGCATGCCATCCCACACCCATCGCAGGCAATCCACCATGTTGACCACTTTGCGATGAGTTTTGTAGCTTTAGTATAGTGCAGTAGTTAATGGCCAAGGGGCGGCAGCATCCAATTACACTGCTGTGTGGGGCTGAAAGCTTATTGGGCGCAGTCAATAGTATAGGTATTGGGCTTGGACACAGGTGTTAATGGGTGGGCTCAGGCATCCTTGACAGAAGGGGAGTGTAAGTATTTCCCAAACTATCTGGGGTTGCTTGCCAGCCCAGGCGAGGGATATAGGAAGGAGGCAAAATATTGTTAATGGATGTCTCCTTTACAAGTACTCAATTAAATGATGTAAAGTATTAAAGGGGTAATGGGGCCAGGGATTGTGCACTCCTACATATAAATGCGGGTATTTGGAAGCTTCTTGTCCTCAGGAATTGGAAATCCCTTCCCCATTTAATTAGTAGTTGGGAGGTATACCAGGGCAAGTAAGAGTATTCGTTAAGTTTATTATGCACTTTGTTCACTTTCAGAAAGAAATTCAGTTGGCACGTGCCCACGCCGACTGAATTTCTTTCTGAAAGTGAACATAAAACCGTCAGGGATAACATTGCCTTTGTCTCGAGCCGAAAAGCCCCGAGGAAGCCCCAGGCTGAAAGGCCAATAATAGGGGGTTAAACATGTGTTGGCTGTACCACACATTTCTTTGGTTCTGTTATTTTTTTGTCCTGAAAGAGACTCGGAAAGTCTAAGGGGTATATTCACAAGAACGTGTGATAACTACCACGAGATTAGCGTAACGCAACATTCAACATTGCAGCCTATCGCGGCACAATAACCCAGTGTCAACGTGGGATTCACAACACGGCGTTAGCATGTGATAGTCTGCCGAAACCGCAATGTCCGCGATACAACCACCTCGATGGAGACAATAACACAAACTACAACACCAAAAAACCTGCGATGGGCCAAAGCACGATGAGGAAACTAGTGATAAGCAGCGCCAGGCCTGCAACACACACCTGGCAGGCGGGAAAAATCACCATAATAGTAAACAAAACACCCAAACCTAAACTGACCAACACCCAAGCACCATGGAGGCAGCTAGAGCAGGTGTAGAGGCAGCCGCGGCCCGTGGAGTGAGTTCGGTGACAAAGTTCAGTCCACAGGCGAACAGGATCATAGTCAAGGAGGTGATGGAACACCATCAACAACTGTTCTTCACCTCTAATGTGTCATTGAGCACCAAAAAAGGAATATGGCGGGACATCGTGGACAAGGCGAATGCCGCTGAGGAGCACAAGGGGGTAATGGACGAGGTCAAGAGATGATGGAATTACATCAAGCGGTGGACCAAGGAGAAACTCTCCTCCAACTAGAAGGCAGCAATGCAGACTGGAGGTGGGGCCCAGCGCCACAGCTCGAGCTGGATGACATGGAGGAGCTGGTGTTGACAGTCCTCAGTGTGGAGGCTGTGGCCGGAGTCGGGGGATCGGACACTGCTTGACAGGACACAACACAACCGCAACAGGGTGAGTGACCACCAGGTACTGGGAGGATGGGTGGAGATGGGCACATTGGCACACATGCACAATCAAGCAGAGCACAGTGCACACCCACAATGACTCTGGGTCCTTGCCCAGATCTACAGACTGTCACAATGTACATTGCCACGCTGTCTCAATGTCAACATGTACCATGCGGCTACATACATGTGGACACATTGTAATACACCATCTCCCCTTCACATCGCAGGGGCACCGTCAACACCTCCTGCAGAGCAGTCCCAGCCACTCTTCACTGATGACAAGGAGGACAACCCCAGCATCGACACCCTAGCCATCCAAGACATCATTGACCTCATCCGCCACTCACCTCCAGGATCAGGCCTGTCCAGCTACATCAAGGAGACCCCACCCACTACCCAAAGCATCCAGCAGGAGGCACCCACAGCCCCGGCACTCTCCGAAGCCCCCAGGAAAAACACATGGCCTTCCAATGCCGTGTGCTGGAGTGCCAGAGGGAGGCCGCAGAGCAGGTGCAGTTGGGCTTAGGCAACATGGCAACCGAACTTGACGCCATCCTTGGGTGTGTAGCCCCGCTCCAGGCTCTCCAAGGAGCCCTGACTGACATCGCTAGAGTCATGACGTGGAGAGAAGAACACCTGTCCGCTCAGAGTGGCTTCAGCTATACCAGCTGTGAGCTGGCACACATGCGGAGGATCATGGAGGACATGGTGCAGATGGAGGCGGAAAGGATGGCAGCCACCGCTGCACATCAGCGGAATGTAGCTGGGATCTACCATGCCCTGCAGATCCTCATCATGGCATTGCTGCCACAAGGCGTGGCGATGTTTCTTGCCGCTGCCCCCACACCATCCACATCTCTGCCCCCTGGTGTGTCTATGCCTCCCTGTGCAGCATGCCTAACTAATCCGGCACCTGAGGTGTCAGTGGCACACAGTGCCGCAGCCAGTACAACAACACCCACAGGTGGGGGAGGGCACACATCCGGGGACGAGGACGTGGATGGGCATGTGATCAGAAGGACTCAGTAGCATTCAGTTCTGCCACCTGGCCTGTTCCTGGTTTGGTCCTGCACATGGCCTCATGACTTTCCACCGACCCCTGAATCACTCAGATGCACTCACCTTGGACAACGACATGGACCGCCACATCCTGTTTGATGACCAATGACATGGTGACCAGACTGCAGACTGCACCCCTCCTCTTCCACAGTACTTGTCTTCCACGGATGGACTCTGGCTGGCCCTCCACCGGCCCATATAGTGTAGTGTATTCGGCAGTGCCCTGTACCGCTCCAGCTGCGGAACTGCACTGGATGTGCAATAAACATCCAGTGACGCACTGCTGTGTTCTGTCTTTCATCATTCATGTAGGTATGTGTGTATGAATGTAGGGACAGTGATTTTCCTTGCGCCAATGATGCTCATCCTGTGGGATGCCAGTCAGAGGGTGCTACATAGCAATTTGTGTCACGGGTCCTGTGGACACCACAACAGGGACACATACATCAGCTACTTTCTTGTCTGGACATGGGTTGAACCACGCCCATTGCCCACAAGTCATTTTTGCAAGCCCTCTGCTGTTCCGGCGTATGGCAGGATAGGCCACTCCTCTCACGCTCCAAGGGGGGGGCCTCATTGCTACTCGTCGCAGGCGTACTCGCTGGTGGTGTGCAGGTCACTGGTCTAGTTGTCAGCATGTCACAGCCACTCCCTGAGGGCAGGTATTCATGCACACCACACACACCCAGCACAGGTGTCACAGGACATGTGACCCCGCAAATATAAGGGGCCGATGACATCACACACCCCTCTGTCGGTTGTGACTGGATGACGGACCTGAGGCCTTGAGGCCGGCATCGGCCTACCACCACATGGCACTGACTTGGGTTAAACAGGGTTTGTGGCACACGCAGCATTGCGGCCTGCACGGGCCTAGCACCCTGCAGTGTGGTGCAGACTGGCATTGACCAGGGTTTGTGGCACACGCTGCATTGCGGCCAGCACATGCACCCCACCACTGGACACTGACTAGGGTTGAACAGGGTTTGTGGCACACTCTGCAATGCGGCCGGCACAGGCACCCCACCACAGGACGGTGACTTTGGTTGCACTGAGTCATTGGCACCTGGTGCTGCTGAGCGGGTGTGGAACCTGTGATGATGCCCCGTCCTGGCAGTCCGGACTGCTCAGGAATAGTGTGCCTTGCTGGACCGCAGTGTAGGCCGTGTGGCCTCGCTTCCGGGATCACAGAGTTAGTGGCACCCATTGGGCTGAGCGGCTGTGCAGGCTGCGATGTTGCTGGGTGCCCTGGTTTGTCTAATTTCATGGTGTAATAACGTCCCAGCACCAGACGTGAGACCTCGTGGCCAGCGCAGCGTGGATGCATGGTGTGGAGGGTGCCATGTATGCGGGCCCCAGGCCTGTGGCTAGCAGCGGAACATGGTGGGACCTGCAGTCTACACGCCGGTGGTGGAAGGTGAGCTGTGAGGCCCGGGTGTGCATGAACGGGCATGCTCCGATGGGCAGTGGGAGGGGCTGGGATGCCTCAGCCTGGGTTTGCATGGGCGGACAGGTGATGTTGTCTTGTGCAAGTGTGTGTGCTGGGCCAGTCATGTCTCTGGACTCTGTTTCAGATGATGGCTTTGTCTCAGATGTGTGGCCTGATGTACTGCCATATGTACCGGCAAGTGTTTGGAGACACACCGGTGGCAGCAGGTGAGCAGAGTGTCCTGGCTGCACAGGGGCGGCTCTCTCTCTGCCCCTCTCTCCCCCTCTCCTCTTCTCTCTCTCTCCCTCTCCCCCTCTCTTCTTTCTCGCTCTCTCTCCCTCTCTTCTTCTCTCTCTCTCACCGCCTCTCTTCTTCGCGATCTCTCTCTTCCCCTCTCTTCTTCTCTCTCTCTCTCCCTCCCTCTCTTCTTCTCTCTTTCTCTCTCTGCTCTCTTCTTCTTTCTCTCCCCCTCTCTTCTTCTATCTCCCCCTCTCTTCGTCTCTCTCCTCTCTCTCGCTCCACCTCTGCTCTTCTCTTCTCTCTCTCTCCCCCCCTCCCTTCTGCTTTCTCTCTCTCTCTCTCTCTCTACCCCTCTCTTCTTCTCTCTCCCCCTCTCTTCTTCTCTCTCTCTCTCTCTCCCCCTCTCATTTTCTCTTTCTTGCTCCTTCGCTCCCTCTCTCTTTCCTTTGATGTGCGCAAGACACACCTTCTCATCATGTTTTTAGTCTTGCAGGCTGGGACCAACGGATTGTGTCGAGGGGAGCCGGCATGTGTCTTATTTAATTTCTATGTTACTTTCAATAAAGTTTCATTGTTTGCTTCAAAAGTGAATGTGTGATGCTCATTTATGTGATGATACATGCAGGTTACCAGTTGTGATTGTGCGACATCAGGCATAATATTTCGTACATGTTTTGGTGTAGCTGATGTGGCATGTCTTTGGTCGGGGGTGCCAGGGAGGGGTGGTCCTAGGGTGGTGTCGGTGGGTGTTGTGGCCCTCGTGGGTGTCCGTGCTGAATGTTCAGTTGCTCCATGGCTTCTATTTGTCTTCAGTTGTGGCTATGCTCCCTTTTGTGGTGCAGGCTGTGGTCCGACTTTACACCAGGTCGTAGCAGGTGTTAATTTCCTGCTGCTAACGTGCCTTATTGTGTGTTTTGTGTTCTTATTGCCGATCTGGCTGGTCATTGTGAATGTTGATGTGTGGTGTTGTTGTGGGTTTTTGCTCGAGAATGCATACTCTGTATTTCATTAGTGATAGTTGCAGGGGTCCTCTGTGGCAATGTTTTTTTAGGCTGCTATTGCGGGAAAACTGGTGCTGTGCGCTGTTAGCACCAGCTTGTGAATGGTGGGGTAAATTTATCACGACTTTGACTGCAATAAAGTGCCGTTAATTCAGCAATAGCTCCTTGTGAAAATGCCCATAAGAGTCTCATTTTTATTCACACGGATACAATAGAAGGATATTTGCCTAATAGACTCAATTAAATTCTCTAATGGCTGGTAATTTTATGTCTTCCCCAAAATGTGCAGCACTTCAATCAACGATCTCATCAATCAGTCAAAAGACACACAATTGATGGACGTATGATGGATTAAACTCAGATCAGTTGACTGGGGGTGAGTGCTTGCAATGTTCAACACTCCGTCCATCATCTACTTTGGTTTCTCTTTGTTCACCCTAAGTTGGCAGGGTATGCCCAGACGTGGGTCCCTTGCTCACTTTGCCACTTGATTCAAGCTAGCCTGGCTGATGACGGCTGATTAGCCAGAAACCGGTCCCAGGATGCCTGTTTCCGGTCCAGGGAAGACATTGTTTGGCAGTTCGGGCTGGACTGTTCCCATGAGGCGCAGGGTCAGACTGATTTGCATATGGCCATGGCTGAACTGGGATGGTGGAGTGAGCTAATGAATGATGATGGATTAAACCCAGATCAGTTGACTGGGGGTGAGTGCTTGCAATGTTCAACACTCCATCCATCATCCCCTTTGGTTTTGCTCATCAATTAGTCAGCATATTTTATACCGGGCCGTAGATCACATGATGAGGTATTCCCTTGGGAGTAAGTAATGTTAGAAATCACACTAAAGCACATGTATGAAGGAGGCAGTAGAATATGAACGTATGTGTATTCTTCACTACTTGACAATCAAATCCTCTCCAAGTGGGAGATACAGGGCTCCAAGTGTTCTTGTATTAACCCAAGTAGTTTAATGGTGTGTGCTGAAATATTTGCTTCTTGGGGATGTCTAGTAAGAGTGAATTACAGATTATTCTATCTTATTTTGTCCGGCTTTGGAATTACTACAACTCGCATTAAGTTTTAAACAAGGTAACTTGAAGGAAGGAGAAGTGGAGGATTACATTTTGTGCGCTAGAAATGAGGGTCTCTAGTTAGTAGAGGTTTGTACCTTTGTCCAAATAGGGACCGTTGCTTCTAGTCAGGGTAAGGTGGATGCACTTCTAAAATAACACCAGCTCACCCCCTTGGTAGTTTGGCACTAGTAGACAGGCTTATCTCCGAGGCAGTCTGTAAAGCATTTGTGAACATATACATTAATACAGTGAAAACACTACAAATGGACACCACACCAGTTTAGAAAAATAAGTAATCTTTATCTAAACCAAAACAAGACCAAATGACAAAAAGCCACAATACAGTAATAAAAATATAACTTTCAGATGGTAGAAATAGTTCAGTTCAAAGCAAATTGCAGATGCGTCACCTTTCACACAAAGTACCTGAGATGGGTCACGCAAACAAACAAAACGGGCCACAGGGAAGGTGATGCATCGGTTCATTACACTCAGATAAGGTGATGTGTTGGTTCCTTGCTCCAGGGGAGGTGATGTGTTGGTTCCTTACTGCTGCGCAGGGGAGGTGATGCATCGGTTCCTTACCGGAGAGGAGGTGATGCGTCGGTTTCTTACTGTGTGGGGAGGTGATACATCAGTTTCTTTTTGCATCCCCCAATGATGCGACAAACTTCGCACTTCAATGCAATGCGACAATCCAGGACAATGCATGGATTCTTCCACCTCCCAGCAGAAAACAGTCTCTAGAGGTCCAAAGCAACAGCAGGCATCTCCTTACAGGTCAGAACTCCCAGCAAGGACTTTCAGGGAAGATGGTGGGGAAGCCTTTGTGTCCCTGAGACTTCAGAACAGGAGGCAAGCTCAGTTTCAAGCCCTTGGAGATCTTCCTCAAGCAGGGGACGCAGCAAACAGCAAAGCCCCTTTCTTCTTTCCTTGGCAGCAAGTAGCCACTGCATGCTAACCCCAGACAGAAAACAGCACAGGGGCAGTATTCCTCAGCAGCTTCTCCGGCTCTTTTCCTAGGCAAAGGTTCCTCTTGATTTCCCAGAAAGGGAAGGGGTCTGGGCCACTTTTTATACCCCAAAATCATTTGTTCTCGGGCGACTAGCCCAGATAACTTCCCGGCAGTGATCATAAAAATAGGCCAGAGTCTTGGGCAGACTTCTTCTCAAAAATGTTCCTGGGGATACTTAATAGAGGTATCATAGCAGAAAACTGGAGAGGTGCAATTATAAGACCCATCCACAAAAAAGGAGACATAAATACTCCAAAGAACTATAGATCAATTAACCTTTTAGATACAGGTGAAAAGGTATTCGCCAAAATAATCTTGGGGAGACTCAAGGAGTGGGCAGAGGTGAACCAGGTTGTGCCCCCGGAACAGGGCGGGTTTAAGGGGGGACATTCAATGGTCGACCACTGCTTTCCACTGTGGTCTATTGCGCTGAAGTCCACTGAGCAGATTGGAAGTCTAAACTGCTGCTTCGGGGACTTCTACGCAGAGTTTGATTTGGTGGAATGGGGGATGTTGTGGGAGGTGCTGATTGGTTATGACATCCCAAGAGATGTACTAAGTTTGATTCAAGTACTTCACACTGCTAACTGGGCGCAGATAATTCTGGATACATTGGGGAGTCTTTCACAGAAAATATAAATTGGAAATGGACTGATACAGGGGTGTGTATTGGCCCATCTATTATTTTCCCATTCATATCAGATTTACCCTCAGTTTTAGGTAAAGAAAGGGGGGGCCAGCCCAAAGGTAAATGGGAGACATATCTCATGTCTAATATAAGTGGATGACCTAGTAATAATAGACAAAACAGAGATTGGGCTACAAAGAAAGCTGAATAGTTTTAACGAATACTGTGGGCATAAAAAACTAGTAGTGAACATAGATAAAACAAAGATCTTGAAATTTGGAAGAAGGAAATTAAGGTTCAATTGGTATTTGGGTTCCTAAAAATTGGAAATAGTAGATGAATACAGGTACCTGGGTATGTGGTTTCAGAATAATCTGAATTGGTCCACCCACCTTGAAGCATTAACATTAAGGACATCAGCATAGGTTAGTGGTTTAAAGAAATTTAATGGAGTATATGGGGAAAAGTCGGACAGACCAGTTTTAAAAGCATATACAGGCATGGTTCAATCTCAATTCCTTTATGGAGCAGAACTACTATACTTGAGTTGATAAAATGGATGGGACGCAGAGGAGGGAAAAGGCCTGAAAAATGTATTATCTCTGCCTATGTCCTCAACGGTGCAGGCAGTGAGGCTAGAAACAGGTATCACCTCTTGGAATATAACGGCCTGCATGGCCTTCGTAAGATTTTGGCAGCGCCAGGGATCAGGAGTTGATTATAAAGTCTCGCAGTGGTGTAGAAATTAGATATTGGTAAGTGATCTAACATGGGCAAAAGGGGTAAGAAAAATTCTGATAAAAGCTTTTACATTGATGAGGCTTAAGATTAGCCCCTTGACTCTATAAATTGAGGTTGAGAGGAGGGAACTCAGGTTCCTGGGCAAAGAAATATCTCAAGCTCAGGATCATGAGTACCTCATGGGGAAACAAATCGGTTCACTCTATGGCTACTTCATGGAAAAATGAATTCCATTTCCCCCTACATCAATAGATTACCCTGCCGACGGCTGAGAAGAGAAGTTCTAAGGCTGAGAATTGGTGTCAACCCCATCTACTCTAATAATGGAGTAAAAAGAGCAATGATCGATAGCAATGGGAAATGTAATTGTATCCTGGGGACAACGTGTGACATTTTACACATTTTATTGGATTGTCAAATGGTTTTACACATACGGAAAGAAATCTTATGCCCAATTTTTAAAAAGGACAGCATAAATAACAGGGCAGAGGCAGCAGAACTTGTACTAGAAATGAGGAATCTGGATATAGCTTATGCTCTGGGATGGATTATCCAAAAAGTCAAAGAATATTTGAAATGTGATTAGCATCTATAAAGTTTTCCCATTTGCATGAAATGAGTATGATATATGGTTCGAAGGAAGGTTTAACGATTTTAATCCAGAATTGTTTGATGTTGTATTTAAAGTTTGTGATCTAGGGAAGTTCATTCAATAAGCCAAAGAAAATCTGAAATGGGTCCAATAATGAATGTTTGCCCTATCTTATGATATGTGTTATGTTTTATGGTATGAAGGAAGGACCAAGGATTTTAAACATGAATTGTATGATCTTGTTTTAATGTAAAATTTGCGATTTTTAGCTATTGTATTTTATTATGATTTTATATGTTTAAGGAATGTTTAGTCCAAATAAACTTTGCTTTGAACTTAACTGAAGTTTGTTCCCTGAAGGCAGAGAGTGTCTGTACCCAGTCAAAACCAGTTCTGTGGGTCACTTTGCAAGTGTGCAACAACCTCCATTGTCAGTGTGAGCCCTGGCTCCAGACACACCACAGGGGGGTCAAAGCCATCATTGTGGAAGGCAGGCACAGCCCTATTCAGGTGCGGGTGCTATTCCTCCCACCACTCCAAATGCAGACCGGCCTACCCAGCCCAGCCCTGACTCATCGGGCTCTCTGGAGCCACTGCTCCTCCCCAACCCCTGACTCTCCAAAGCAATACACAAGCCTAGCAGAGGCATACTGGATTGCTAAGCAAGAACATACCTACTTACTAAAAGAGATATTTTCAAACACAGAATGTAAAAATCACCCTCACTAAAAGATTTATTTTTATATGCTGAGTTCAGGCATATCATACTTTATTTTTCTAACTTGTTCCCAGGGGCAGATATGTTTATGAGATGTTATAAACAAACTCCCTAATCTATCCTATGGGAGCAGGTAACCTTGCAATAGCGAAAAACGAAATTGGCAGTAATTCACTATCAGGACATGCTACACACATCAAAGCATGTCCTACCTTTCACATACAATGCACCCTGCCCACAGGGGTACCTTGGGCCTACCTTAGGGGTGACTAACATGTAAGATAAGGGAAGTTTAGGGACTGGCAAGAGTGTGCACTTGCCAAGTCGACATGGTAGTCCCATACTGCACACAGGCTCTGCAATGGCAGGCCAGAGTTACATTTTACAGGCTGTTTCTGTGGGTGAAATAATCAGTGCTGCAGCCCACTAGCAGCATTTGATTAACAGGCCCTGGGAACACACTGTGCACAGTACTAGGGGTCTGACTAGTAAATCAAATATGACAATCATGGAATCACTAATCCATAACCACAATTTACACAGAGAGCATATGCACTTTAGCACTGATCAGCAGTGGTAAAGTGCCAGAGTCATAAAGCCATCAAATACAGGTTAGAAACAATACAGGAGGAAGGCAAAAAGTTCTGGGATGACCCTGCAGAAAGGGCCATGTCCAACAGTGTGTCAGAAATTATTCAGTAAACCAAGGCTATTTATACACCATTCTACAGTGCACCCTGTGACTCTATTATCTCATTATTTGGTTGTTTTAAAACCCATTGATACAAAAGGAATCCAATATGTTATGCAAAGGAAAAAAAGATTTATATTTCAAGAGAAGTATACATACTGGTCAGATGCCTTCATATCCTTTTGAAATGATTACACCTCAACATATAATAATTTTGTCTTCAATGGCGGTTCAGGGACACTATTTTATTAAACATGCCCTTCTACTCTAAGAAGTGTGTACATTTAAACTTGCTTTCTGCCTGTGCTAATCACTCTAGCTGATTATAGCTGTAAACAGCCCTGAATCTGCACACATCCAGTAACAAAAGGTGGGCCTCCTTCATTCTGTGCCAGGTATAATTATTTTAGTACTAGTATTTGTTTTTGGGGTTTCTGCCGGTGAGCAGTTGAAGCTCTGGAACCAACTGTTTCGATGAACAAAAAACAGTGCAGAACAGGTTCAATACATCAGAACTTCTAAAGAGAAATACAATATTTGTGCTTTGGTCTGTAGCCTGGGTGCTCTCTTCAAATGAGTTGTGCTATGAGAACAATGCAACTGGTTTACCATTAATTTTCCCGAATCATGCTTTAAAATATGTTGATGGTAAACAAGCAATCACGACTTTCAACTTGTAAACATGTAACGATTGTTGTCATGATGCAGACAAGAATCCTTCCCTGGTTTATCAACCGGTATCAGGCAAAGAGTTTCACCTCATACCAGTTTAACACCTCAGAATACACCAATAGACAACAGGAGCAGCTCATATTGGGGGGAAAGAGAAGGGGTGGGGGTGGGGTGAGGAACGAGGGACATCGGAGATAAACAGAAAAAAATGAAACAAAACTTACCTGCTGGGGGGAAAACATGGCGGCAGCCTGCTGAGCTGCAGCGGTGCTCTGTCTCCGTGCTCCCGCTAGAAGCGACTCTGACCTCTCTGCATTGTGAAGTAGCATGGTTATTTCCTGAAGATGCCTTTATGAAATTGCTGCGGTTAAAATAAGGTAAAAATACGATTTGGGGACGCTGTTGGACGCGCTCAAACGAAAACGCGGTCCTGTTACTTTGCTTCCCACCACGCAGTCTGTTTTCCCTCCCTATGCCCGACCTTCACTCTGGTGTTCGCGGCTCTGGTGCTCGCGGCTGGGCGTGTATTCCGGATTGTTTCTCAGCGGCAATTTTGGCATTTCCTGCTTTACTTCCGACCCCGCTGGGCTTGCGCCTTTGGACTTCGGCCGCTCTGGAGCTGAGAAGGGGGAGAACGGCACGGATTCTCGTCCATGCGCCCCTAAGTGACTCGTCAGGATTTAAACGGTACGAGGCAGCGGGGAAAATAACCCAGCCAGTCCACACTGTGGCAGTGGAGGGCTCAGAGGAAGGGGGTTTAGAACTGAGCAGTAAGGAGGGTACTGAGGAGGGTAACTAAGGTCTACTAGATTCACTGGGAGCGCAGGCTGAGTCACCCCAGCTTTCACAACATCCAAGTAAAGCCAAATCTAAACGCGGGCGGAAAAGGAAAGAACTATTGGTAAAGACTGCCCCCCTGGGTGTAGATTTGGTTGTGAGTCCTGTTGCTGTTAAGAAGAAGCCCTCATCATATCTATCCACTGAGGTGAAGTCGAAGCAGACGAGGTCTTCTAAAACTACTAAGAACCTCAAGGCTGTGCTCAGTTTGGGGACTAAAATTACTCCTTCATTACGCTCCTACTTTAAGGCTATACCACAGGTACTTGAGCTGTCAGAGGATCGTGCTATGTCAGTCCCCGCAAGTATTTCTACTGACCTCGTTCCTGCCCTTAAGTCTGCTTCCTCTTCTGCTGACATCAATGTTGAGTTACTATTGCCAGGGCTACCAATGCCAGAAGCCGTTGGTCCAACTTTAGAAACTTTAGAAACTACTCTGGAGTCGGCTCAGATATTAGCAGATCCACCTTTTCTAATGGCTCCTATCTTGAATGATGGGCTTAAAGGTGACTTGGGGGATCAAGTAAGTGCAGGGGCTGAGACACAGAGTGTACAGAATGTTCAAGAGGTTCCTCAGCAAGGTGCCCTACCAGCTCCTCTAGCACTGTATTAATGTCTCCTGATTCTGGTATTTCTGTTGCCTCTTTACAAGCAATGTTCTCCACTTTGTCACTTGACATAAAAAAGGGTTTTGAAGAGTCTTCGGCCAATCAGCTAGAGATCAGGAACTACTGTGAAACCCTGGACAATAAGACAGATGGTTTAACGTCAAGAACAGGGAAACTAGAGGAGACAGTAGCGGCGTTATCCATTCACTTGGATCAGGCTAAAGAGGATATCATCAAGCTCAGAAGGGAAGATCTTGCCTTATCTGAAAGGATGGAATCACTGGAAAATGACACCAGACGGAGCAACATCCGTATTCTTAATGTTACTGAAGGTTCAGAGGGGTCCGATATCAAACAGTTTGTCACCCATCTATTGAAGGAGTCATTATGTCTGGATCAATCCACGGAAGAACTGGCTGTTGACATCCAGTGGGTCCATAGGGACCCGTTTAGATGGAATCCCCAAAGGTCTAAACCTCTTAAAATTCTTGTTAATTTTCATACGTATTCACTGAAAGAACAGATCCTTAATCTGGCCCTGAAACAGAAGTCCCTGGTTGGGAAAGGATTTACTTTTCAAATAAGGTCTGACCTTTCAAGGGTCACTTTAGAGAAGCAATGGGAGTTTGGGAGGCGGTTAGATGCCTTTAGGAAGCAGAGTGTAACAGCACAACTTATGTTCCCTGCTGCCCTCAAAATTATGCACAACAACAGGATGTTTAACATCAGATCAGTGCAGGCAGCTGACGAGTTACTGCTAGATCTCGGAAA
This sequence comes from Lissotriton helveticus, assembly GCF_964261635.1. Classification (NCBI taxonomy): domain Eukaryota; kingdom Metazoa; phylum Chordata; class Amphibia; order Caudata; family Salamandridae; genus Lissotriton; species Lissotriton helveticus. Next base: position 226,017,193 of record NC_136072.1, on the reverse strand, counting down.
TAAGAGTTCTTCTGATTAGGGTAATATCTGGTAAATTTTGTTCCAGCTACGATGTTACTGTTCTACTTGTTTATTATGGATGTTACGAATTGAGCAATTTAATAACAAAAAAAACAACAACAAAAAAGGGGGATGAGAAAGAAAAAAAGAGAAAAAACAAATATAAAAAATAATAAGTATATATATATATATAAAGGGATAAATTGATGAAAACAAAAAAAAAATAACATAAGAAGATTATGCTTGGGCTAATGCAAAGAGAGGTTTAATCTTACTCAAACCATTCTATCAAATCTTAAGTTATTCGAGGTCATATCCCTGCTAGATGAGATGAGGTGTGAGTTTGGTCCTTCCCCATTACTTATAGTCATTATGCATACTAAGCAGAGGCAGAGTTGCTTAGCGGGAGTTTGGGGGGGGGTACTATCTACTGGGCTTGATCTGGTTATATAGAGCAAGAGTTTTCCAAGGAGTGGGTGGGAGGTGGAGATGGGGCACTGGGGTAAGAGGAGGGTTGGGTGGTGGGAAAAATTTAAAAATGTCCTCATTCTCCAATTGATTATTGTTGGGTACGGCTCGAAATTGGAAAATTTTAATAAATCAGATTTTCACTTAGCAGGGGATCGTGGTAACCTTGTTTTGCGTAGGAGTTTAGGTGGAGTCTGGTTCAGTCTATATGGGTAGCTTTAAAGTCATCTCCTGGAATGTTAACGGCCTCCGCACTAAACCAAGAGCTAATAAAATCATGCAGTACCTGCGGGACTCAGATGCGCAGGTCATTATACTTCAGGAGACCCATTTGACCCAGACTGAATCACAGCCTTAGTTAAGAGGTACAGTTGGATTTACTTTGCGGTATCTACATCTCAAACTATGAGTATTAGAGGTGTGTCTATTATTTTTAAAAAACAATTAAAAGCTAGGTTAGTCACTCAGCTGGTTGACCCAGGTGGCAGAAGGGTCATCACGACGGTCATCATTGCTGGTGTACAATTTACAATTTTGGGCTACTATGGGCCCAACTTAGATGATCCCTCTTCACTGGAGTATATCTCTCTACATCTATTGTTCTTCCCTGAACCGATTATCTGGGCAGGGGACTTTAATATAGTATTGGATCCGCTTTTAGATAAAATCCTTAACAGTCGTCCCCTTGCGCGTTCTAAATCTAGGTCTTTCCTGCTTAACTCCATGAAACAATATGGATATGTAGATATCTGGAGAGCAAGGTCAGGACACCAACAGGGTATCTCTTTCCGAAATTATAAATATTACCACCAGTCTAGAATCAACTTTGTATTAATTAGTCAGAGATTGGTGGATCTCGTTAAGAGTATAATTTATCTCCCTTTACATCTGTCCGACCATTCTGCGGTGTCAAAGTCAAAGTCAAAGTCAAAATATGCTTTATTCGAGATTTCACTCATAAAAGCAAGAACAGTCTACATATAAAAATACAATTAAATAATCAATCAGTTACGTTAAAAAGATAAAGCATATTATTGACAATTTATGACTCAATTTACAATTCAAAATTTAGAAATGTTGTATATCAGTAATTATACATTATAAAAATAGTTTAAAAAAGTTAAACGAACACCTAGGACAAGCAAGGTTCTTAAAAGGAAAACATGTGTAGATTATACAGGCAGTTTGCCTAGACAGAGAATAGTCAAATGACTAGCAGTCTCTCTCTATTCAACCATACAGTTTACCCAGACAGGGAATAGTCAAGTGACTAGCAGTCTCTGTCTGATCGACCATGCCCATCCAAGGTATTTGGCAGTTGCTATTAATATCCATATCTCGCTACTAGTGCATATAATACGCAAGGCAACCATTCTGCGGTGTTTATGGAACTTGCGGGGTTCTCTAAGGTTCCCCCTAGAAGTTGGTCATTTGATCGTTCCTTACTCTCACACCCTGATGATATCTCCTTTCTTAAGATTGAAGCCCAAAGCTTCATGTGTATAAATAAGGCTCAGCGGCATCTGGAGTTGTGTGGGACTCTTTTAAGGCCTTTTTAAGGGGTCTTATAACTGGTAAGGTGTCTTACCGACTGAAACAGTATAAGGAGGAAGTTGCCTCCATTGAAACAGATATTGCTAGAACACATCTAGATATTGATGCTATTGCCGCCTCCACTCCCTCTATTGACTTTGCCTTAGAATCTCTTCAAAATAATTTACTTGTTTTGAAGGGGAACCTGGGCTCGGTTTTGAACAAGAGAATTCAGCAGAAATGGGAGGCCAGTAAGATAGCCCACTTTCAGTATGGCGAGGGGGCAGGGAAGCTATTGGCCTGGAAGGCCAAAACAGATCAGGCCCGCAATAATATTGAGTCAATAACTGTTAGTAATACCACACGTTCCTCAGATGAGGACATTAGGCGTGCTTTCAGAGATTTTTTCCAAGTAATTTATCATGATGACAACAAGATCAATCCAGAGCATATTAAGGGCTGGTTGAGTGGAATTTGCCTCCCGGCCCTTTCGGTATAGCAGCGTACACTCCTTGATAGCGACATTTCAGAGGAAGAGGTCAGGATGACCATCCGAAGTGGTAAGAAAGGGAAGGCAGCTGGACCCGACGGGCTCCCAGCAGAAATCTTAAAAGCCTTAGAGCAAGAAATAACTGCTCCCCTTACCACCCTATTTATTTATATCTTACAGGATGGCCACCGTCCCCCTGTCTCCTGGGACAGTGCTTCAATTACCCTCAGAAATACCAAAGGAGCGTTGACAATACAAACACTCACCCTCAGGCAACTGATCTGGGTTTAATCCATCACCGTTCTTTAGCTCACTCCGCCACCCCAGTTCAGACATGGCCATATGCAAATCAGTCTGACCCTCTGCCTCATGGGAACAGTCCAGCCCAAACTGCTAAGCCATGTCTTCCCTGGACCGGAATCAAGCTTCCCAAGACCAGTTTCTGGCATTACAGCCGTCTTCAGCCGGGCTTGCTTGACTCCAGTGGCAAAGTGAGCAAGGGACTCACGTCTGAGCATACCCTGCCAACTTAGGGCGAACAAAGAAAAACCAAAGGTGATGATAGACGGAGCGTTGACAATACAAACACTCACCCCCAGTCAACTGATCTGGGTTTAATCCATCACCGTTCTTTAGCTCACTCCGCCACCCCAGTTCAGACATGGCCATATGCAAATCAGTCTGACCCTGTGCGTCATGGGAACAGTCCAGCCCGAACTGCTAAGCCATGTCTTCCCTGGACCGGAATCAAGCTTCCCAGGACCGGTTTCTGGCATTACAGCCGTCTTCAGCCGGGCTTGCTTGACTCCAGTGGCAAAGTGAGCAAGGGACTCACGTCTGAGCATACCCTGCCAACTTAGGGCGAACAAAGAAAAACCAAAGGTGATGATGGACGGAGCGTTGACAATACAAACACTCACCCCCAGTCAACTGATCTGGGTTTAATCCATCACCGTTCTTTAGCTCACTCCGCCACACAGTTCAGACATGGCCATATGCAAATCAGTCTGACCCTGTGCCTCATGGGAACAGTCCAGCCCGAACTGCTAAGCCATGTCTTCCCTGGACCGGAATCAAGCTTCCCAGGACCGGCTTCTGGCATTACAGCCGTCTTCAGCCGGGCTTGCTTGACTCCAGTAGCAAAGTGAGTAAGGGACTCACGTCTGAGCATACCCTGCCAACTTAGGGCGAACAAAGAAAAACCAAAAGGTGATGATGGACGGAGCGTTGACAATACAAACACTCACCCCCAGTCAACTGATCTGGGTTTAATCCATCACCGTTCTTTAGCTCACTCCGCCACCCCAGTTCAGACATGGCCATTCTTTCTCCTTCTTTCTTCAATTACCCTCATCTTGAAACCCGGTAAGCCAGCTTCTTGTTGTGGGTCATATAGACCAATCTCAATTCTAAACGTAGACTATAAAATCTTTGCTACAGTTCTTGCAAGGAGATTGGCGATGGTGGCCCCTGACCTTTTACATCATGACCAGAAGAGGTTTGTTATGGGGCGCCAGCTGTATGAGTTGACATATGACCTAATAGGTGCCATTGATATGGCCTCAGCTGAGTCCCTTCCCTCAGTCGCCCTAATGTTGGATGCAACCAAGGCCTTCGACAGGGTAAACTGGTTATACCTGTAGGAGGCCTTGGCTAAGTTCAACATCGGAGAGGGCTTTCGGCGCGCCGTTTGCCTTTTGTATCAGAGCCCTACCGCTCGTGTTCTGGTCAATGGTGTATTATCGGACCCCTTCAACATCACAAGGGGGACACGACAGGGCTGTCCGCTCTCCCCTCTCCTATTTGATTTATATATCGAGCCCTTCGCGCAACGCTTGAGGGATGACAAAAATATCAAACCTTTTATCTATGGGGGATGCGAGAGGAAAGTGGCCCTGTACGCCGATGATGTGCTTATCTTTTCATCCGAGGCACATACTGCACTTCCTGCAGTACTCAATGCCGCTCTAGAATTTGGGGAAGTGTTCGGGTACGAGGTTAATGCCTCGAAAACCGAGATAATTGTCTGGAATGATGACGACTGTGATATTAGCATACAGCCTGGGTCTAGCATGCGCTATCTGGGTCTCAATATTGTGAAGGATATTAACCAAATAGTCGCAACTAATTTTACAGCTGTCGCAAAGGTCTGACGCAAACTTATGCGATCATGGGCACAACTCCCTCTATCTCTGCTAGGGAGAGTTAATTTGATCAAAATGACTATTCTACCCAAAGTTTCTTTTTTATTCAATACCATTCCCCTACATTTTGATCCCTCATTGTTAACAAAATTACAGGCAGAAATTACTTCCTTTATCTGGGATAAGCATCTCCCTAGGAAAGGTTGGAAAAAACTTAGGAGGCGTAGGGAGAAGGGAGGGTTGGCGGCTCCGGACCTGCAGATGTATGCATGGGCATTCCAGCTATCCTATGCCCGTATGCTTTTAAAGATGCCTGCAGATTTTGGAGTTGGGTCCTTATTCTCTGCTTTACTTAAAGGGGAAGCTGTCAGCCAGTCAGGCTTTTTTTTCAAATTTGGTAACCCCAAATTCTTCAAGAAGATTAAGTTGAAGGTCTTGCAGGGGATGGCAAAAACTTGGGCCAAGTTAACGATGGCTATAAAATTGGGCTACTTTGGAAGTAGAACTCCCCTTTGGGGTCTTCCTGAGTCTCCAGTCTGGTTGGGTGACAGTTTAGCCGTCCCACTAAAAGATGCAGGGCTGGAAGTTTGGGGGGACCTATAGTTGAAAGTTGAAAATATTTATAGAGCGCACTGTGGCCAAGCGGCTTCCTGGAGCTGGGTGAGTAGACGGTGGCGGATGGAGGGGCAGCGGAAGGTTACTGAGTGGAGAAGGCTTGAGCAAAAAGATGAGTTTTGAGCGCCTTACGAAAGTGTAAATAGTCAGTAATGGACCTGATGGTGAGCGGGAGGCTGTTCCAGAAGCGGGGGGCCAGAGTGGAAAACCTAGTGCCACCTACTCTGGTCTTGCGAAACCGGGGAACACTGAGAAGTGCCTGGCTGGAGGATAGAGATTGCGGCAGGGGAGGTAGTGAGTGATCATGGAATTGATGAAGAAGGGAGCAGTACGAACGCGGGCCATGAAGACTATGCATCCCATCTTGAAGAGGGTGCGCTGCACGACGGGGAGCCAATGGAGGGACTTGAGTAAAGGAGTAATGTGGTGAGACTTGGGGAGCCGGTAGATAAGATGGGCGGCCTGATTTTTGGATGATCTGGAGGCGTCGCAGCTCGTAGGCAGGAATGCCCACGTACAAGCAGTCACCGTAGTCCAAGCGTGAGAGTATCATAGCCAGAACAATGATTTTGAGAGCGTCGAGGGAAAAGAAGCGGGAAATCTTTCGAATAATCCTGAGGGACAAAAAGCAGGATGAAACAACGGAGCTAACCTGAGGGCGCATGGAGAGGTCCTGGCTGATTTTGATTTCCAGGGTTCTCACTGAAGCTATACATGGAAGGGAGCTTGTTCCCATGGGAATATTTAAGGAATAGGATTGGTCATAACTTTGCAAGGTTTGAATAAATGCAAAGTGCTAGTTCGACCCATTCTTATATCTCCCTGCCCCCCCCCGAGGAAACAGGTTCCCTATTGGAAGTCATAGTGAGTTAATATCTCTACTGCTAGACAAACCCCCTGCAAAGAAGGAGATTTCTCTTTGGTACAATCTGATCCTGGTAGTAGTTGACGGCGAATTTCTGTTACCGGATTTGCTTTGGGGATCCACTTTTACAGATCGCAATGTGCAGGATTTGTGGATTACATCGTTTAAAGTCCTATGGGACATTGTTAAGCCAGCCTGGTTGCGTAGGAACCATCTTTTTATGCTCCATAGAGCATATTATTCCCCCCTTAGACTCTCAAGGTTCTCTCAAGGGAGCTCAGTAGCTTGTGCTAAGTGTGGGCTGGTTGCTGCATCGGATGCGCACATGTTCTTTGAATGTCCTTGCTTGGCTCCTTTTTGGGATGCCATAAGTAACACACTCTCTGCATCACTTAGCGTTCAAATAGTACTTGATCTCCCCCTCGTGATCTGTGGGATTTTGGATGGGGTTCAGGGCCAGGCAAAAAACCTACTATTTTATTCCATCTTACTTGCCAGAAGGGAGATCTGTAAAAAATGGAAAGACCCTTCATCACCTCTTTTCACTGACTACCAGACCTCAGTTTTACAGGTTTCTAGACTCGATCTAGCAAGATCTGGCAATCAAAACAAAAGGGCATTCTGGCATTTGCTGGTTCGGAGCCACTGAGTTGGTCGGGGTTTTTGGGGGGGGGGGGTTCCCCCGGTCCGATGATAACACAGCTGTGAATTATTCAACCTATAGAGCCCCTATCCGGCTGAGAGTTCGGAACCGAATGGCTGTACTTCCCACCTGTATTCTACTTTTATACTTTGATCTTCCTGGTTCCATGGGTGTTGTCTCCGTGGAAACGGCATTTCTGAGGGATGTCGGTGGTCCATCCTATTTAAATCCCTGCCAGTTTTTATAAACTGTGACAGTTTGCCGTATTCCGATTGCAGCTACACTTGAAACCACGGTGGCAAATGAGGACAAAAAAAAACAAAAGAAAAAAAAACGTATCTGCTGCCCCCAGCATCATGTTGCGCTTTTCTCCTCCTCTTCACAATAGGCAGGCACAGGCTCCCAGCCTTCCTTACTGCCAATCGTGAAACTGCTCTCATGCAAAAGCAGCTTCAGGATTGGCCAGAGCACTGAAAATTTGCACTCCAGGACAGACTGGGAGTCTTTGTCTGCTCTCTCCCCAAACCCAGAAATGCAGCTGGGTTGGAGAGAGCTTTACTGCGCATGTGGTTTTGGCAGGCCTGAGACGGCCAGCCAGACCTACAAGTACAATATGAAGGTAGTGAAAAACACTCCCCGTCCAGCCTGTCACCACACTAGCCCCACTCCCTAAGCCTCACACAAGCTAATAATATTAAAACTGGTTTTAAACCCGTTTTATTATTGTTTTATTTTTCACATTTCAAGTGCTGGCGGGGAGGGGCGACTGCCACCGCTGCTTGACAATGACTTTAAAGTAAACCTCTGCAGTGGCTTTCCTTCATAAATCTGATGGTGAATTATATGGTAAAACGTGGCAAGTGTTGAAGTCACATAATAACATAGTTCAAGGCGACACAGGCATACAATTCATTTTTACTATCTTTCCAACTTTTCTTTGCCAGTTTATCTGTGTATCCAGTAAAGAAGAAACAAAGGCCTAATTATGATCTTGGCGGATGGGAGACTCCATCACAAATGTGACAGATATCCTGTCCGCCATATTACAAGTTTCATTGGATATAAGGGAATTGTAACTTAACGGACGGGATATCTGTCAAGTTTGTGATGGATTATCCCATCCAGCAAGATCAGAATCAGGTCTTTAGGGGCAAAGGTGATTGATATGCTGTATGCAATATTACAAGCTCCGTAGGATATAATGGAACTGTAATTTGGTGGACAGGATATTCGTCACATTTCTGACGGAGTAACCCTGTCTGCCAAGATCATAATCAGGCCTTTACTTCTAGACTCCTGATAGAGGAATGGTGGCAAAAAGGAGGACATTCCAATAAATATAGAGGTTCCCATTACATAAATATTTGCTAACCTTGAAAGAGGCATTTTTCCACTAAGGGGAAAAACATTGGCAGAAAAAAGTTACAAAATAATGCATCAGATTTTGGGTAGGTAGTCAAATGGATTGTTTTCTCACCTGGATGTCATATTTACACATGTAGCTCCACTGAAGCCCTAAGAGGATATGCATCTGTTGTGCTGAGGCCGGGTTGGTTTCCTCCCCAATTATTTTATTTTATGTTTAGGGTTGTTGTAAAGAGCTGAATGAGGGATCTTGGCCCACTTTCCATGTTATGACCAAATAACTTGGTATTTTCCTGACAAACCCCAACATGTCCCACCAAGACTACTTGTACCCATGCGGTACACCAAACTGAATATGACCAACTAAGCTGGGCAGTGCTCATAGTTATTGATCACTGGAACCACATGGCCATTCTAGAAGAGGAAAAATACTTTGATCATAAAGAATATGGTGCAATTCTTGATGCAGAGGATTTTATTCATCAACGATGAAAGGTACAAGATATGCAATCTCCATTTCCAGTGTTGTCTTGTTGTCCTGTCCTTCTTCGATCAAGGCTACATAAGGAGTACAATTCACCCACTGAGGTGGCATGCTTCATCATCTGGGATCCCCTCTTGGTTGCAAAACCTAGTGCAACCAAGGGCTACAACACCCTCCCTAGGAGGGGGGGAGCTCAGGGAAGTCCACTAGAAGCGAAGTAATATAGGTGGTTTGTTGGGTGATGGTTGCAGTGCGTGCAGTGATAAAGTGAAAGGTGATTTAAAATTGGCTACCAGGAAGAAAACACCTTTAAAAAGATCTACCCTGGTATCAAACCTAGAAACAGCGCATGTGCAGCTGAAACAAATAACTGCATTAGTCCGAAATAGGGTCTACATGTTTCAGCAGTGTCACATTTGTCTCGTCTTCTCCGCTGCTGTCTCCTTCCTTTGGACTCCCAACTCTCCCTGATCTGTTTAATCCTGACTCTCGTTTTCACTAATAACCCCTGTATTGAATTTGTACTTATTCTGTTATTAATGTGAAATCTCTGTAATTTGTAACACACTATTTCCTTATGTAAAGCGCTCCGGGTCTAGCCAGCGCTATATAAAACTCGAATGAATAAAATATAAATAAATAAATGATCTTGGCCTTCCTCAGGACCTAGATGATCAATCACTATTGCAAAAATGAATATGAGAATTAAATTAATGTAACATATCATTCTCCAATTAATGTGGTTGGATTTGATACAACCTACATTATACTGTCTCTTCGGGCTTATATGAAAGATCACAGGCATATGGGCGAAATCCGCTATTTGATGGGTGCACTGCTAACCTCACTTGGCCACAGCTCAGGACGTGAGGCACCGCTCTGTCAGTTGGTAACCCGGGCTGGACAAGAGCTAAAAGCTATAAAGGACTCCTCCGAGTTTTAGGAGAGATTTGAAAACTGAAACTATTTGTGCTCCCAGCTTGTTTAAGCTTGATTGGACCCAAGAATTCCTTTTAGTTCTTTTTCTATAGTGTGTTCGGGGATTGAATCCGTGAAGGTCTGTAAACTTTCCCTTGAACCCTCTTTGTGAAATTTTGTTGTGATTTTACATTAGGAGTACTTCAAGTAACTGCATCAATAAATGGGCACATTCAATTACTTATAATTGGATTTTAGTACTTCAGGGATGTAAAATTGCAACACTATTAGAGTTTTCAGTGATTTTCATGGAAATAGAAGTTTCACCACCAGTTTTATAAATCTTTTACCACATTCCAGGCAGTTTCCTATGGAAATATTTCACCTGGATTTACACCGAACTCGCACATGAAACATGATACGGATTAAGTTGTCATCTTGGAGAGATTCTTCCCAGAATATTATCTGACAGGATTAATATTGTGCCTTAATGGACTCTATCCATGACTATGAGGTCTATTTGATGTTAATACTTATCCGAAAAAATCTATAACTATTTTAGCAAGATTTCAACATAAAAATGTTCTGCACCAGCAGTCTAAAGAACTTTAACACATTGGAGCCCTGAAGAAGTTCAAAATCTGTTGGAATGAAATGCGTTGGCTGGATATTCTTTTGTATGAGAAAGTGTTTTTATGGATACGGATTAAAAAAAGAATAAATATATTTTAAACAAATATGTGATCTCTGTGGACTACTGTCCACAGAGATCACACTCATTATTTAAAACATGTTCATGGAAAACCCAGAGGGTGTCGATTTACCGCCTTTATTGCAACACCACGTTGACATTACAACCAAATTTGCAATGAGGGATAAATGTGACATAAAACTCAAAAACAGATAAAAATACAAGACTTTCCCTCTGGGTTAAACCAATCTTATCATTGCACTAATTGTGAAGTACAGGTGCGAATTACAACAAAATAAATAAAATGCATTATATTGGCTCATTAGCAGAAAAATTATGTGATTGAAATATAATCCAATTTATTTCAGGTAATGCTGCCTCCTGAAATATGAGGACACCCACACTTCGAAAAAGAATATTAACATATTATCAAGTTGTTCCTAGTTAGAAACATCATTGTGACATGACTGAAGAAAGAGTAATCAGAAGAAATATAAAAAGCTTTAAAACCTACTCCTCCTTGTTCACTTTTTCCCTGAGCTTTTTAAGCGATTTCTTCTGGTTAAATGCTGCGTTCTCAAGAATGTTCTCGAAGTATTCCTCTTCTTTGTAGTTCAGCTAAAATAAAACGAGAACAAATATATTTAGAAATGTGTATCTGTAAAATGGATAAGTTGCTTACAAGGAGCAGGCGAGGGCACAATTTAGGATTTTGTTTTTAATGGTTTTATTATTATAGTTAAATTTCAGGATTTCCATACATTTAATCTTATTTTACGTTGTTGTATTACTAAAAAGATGGTGCGCCCATACTCATTTCACAATTTCTAACAAACAAAGATAAAAAAAAATGATGAATCAGACTAAACCAGAATAATAAAGCCAATGTGATCCGGAGGTCCTTATTCCCATGTGGTGGTAAATTCGCTGAAGGGAGTAGCTGTCCTTGGTTGTATTTTAACACCCTCCCCCCATTCTAAGCAATGGAGATTACACGAAGTTTTGGTTTCGGTGACACAACTGCTTCCTGTGACCCTGAAAACAAGTATCCCACAGGGTGCAGTAATAAGTTTATTACAGCCATTAAAAACAATACTCGGGGCCTCGGAATTTAACAGACGCACTAATTATACGTTTTTGACCCTCAATAGGCACATACAATCGAATATGGGGCTTTCTGCTACAAAATACACGTCTTGATATTTACTAAGCATTTCCCCCCTGTAAAGTTCAGCATGCTTGGACTGCCATTAAGTACCTGTGAAGAAGTGCAAGGGTGCACCAATGTATCACATGGCTCATAATGCCAACCTCAGTTAAAACAAGGGTTTATTTATATGGGGGTAGAATTTTAATATTTAGGGCTAGATGTAGGTAATCTCATTTTACCGATTCCTAAATACCAAATTTTACCGATTCTGTATTTAGGAATCGGTAAATATGATGTAGGTAATAAATCGGTCAAATTTACCGATGCGGTAATATTTCTTATTACCGATTCTGGAGGCCCATAGGAATGAATGGGAAGCCATTCACTATTACCGATTCGGTATTTACCGAATCGGTAATAGCGGGAGCATATTCAAAGGTGGCAGGGTGTCACATTGACACCCCGTTGCACCCCTAAATCATGCATGTGGGCACATGTGGCGCACATATGGGAGCATATTCAAAGGTGGCAGGGTGTCACATTGACACCCTGTTGCACCCCTAAATCATGCATGTGGGCACATGTGGCGCACATACATGCCCTAAGGGCATGTATGTCTGCCACATGGCACCTTGAAAAAAGCAAATTATTGCTTTTTTAAAGGTATTCGGTATTTACCACCAACTTGTAGTTGGTGGTAAATAACGAATCCTGAAAGCAAAAATGGACTCACTTGATTTCCACCTACATAGCTTTTAAGGATTCGGTAATTTACTGATTCCTTAAAATAAGGATTCGGTATTTTACTGATTCCTTAAAGTAAGGAATCGGTAAATTACCGAATCCTTAAAACCTGCCTCCTACATTAGAAAGGGCTAAATACCGGTCGGTAACAGGATAATTACCGATTTTCGGCCGTTACCGACCGGTATTTAGCTACCTATATATGGCCCCTAGATAAGTATCAGATGCTGGGTTGTGCATATTATGCAGCCTTGATTCAACATCCTCAAATCACAACATCCTTTGGCATTGACACTGGAAGGAAAATGTTTTTAATGCTACAAATTTGCGTTTGTCTCTATGCTTAGCTGTAATGCAACATTGGCTCCATAATACCGTGTTGGAACTTACATCTTTGTATTCATTGTTCAATTTAGTATCATTTGTGATGTCAGTGGGGAAACCAATCCTCTCTTTAATAGCTGTAGCCTGGAAACAAAAAGTACATTTCAGGTTGGGCAAGTTACACAATAATCAAACAGAGATTTATGAGTATTGAGTGCTGTTTACGACTTTGCAGCAGAACTTTAGACACACTAAGATATGCTTGTTTTACTTGAAAAATAAATCAAATTAATCCACAAGCTTGACTAGTAAAAATTGCAGATTAAACTGTCACTATGGCAAGCGTGAATGCCTAAAGATGTGAGAGGTTGGAATTTACAAATGCACTTGTGGTTGAACAAGTTTGCCTAAAGATTAAACCACCCATGACTTACTGAGGTAGATGTTCTGGACACTCGCAGTCACTAATCCCTCTTACATACTGGTGTGAAATGAAAGCACACTGCACATGGATATCATCTGTTACCACGTATGCCAAAACAATGCGTGGCTTAACAACGCAGTCAATACCACAACTGTGTCATTACCATGAGTTCCATTACAACGCAAGCCATTACAACAACTAGCTTTAGGGAAGCACTGGACTTTGGAATGGTTCAAATGACTATTCCAACTCCAGCCGGTGTATCAGTAAAGAAGGTGTTGGACTTAAAATCCAACACGGCATTCCCTAAAGTAAGTCATTGTAATGATTTGCGCTGTACTGGAACTCGTTGTATTGTCCCAGTCTTGGTACTGACTGTGTTGTAAAGGCACTATGATGTAATGTTTGCATTATAATTGATGTTTGCCTACCTCAAATATTGTTAATATCTGCCCTTTGTGTGTCTTGGAACCCCGATGAATAGCTGAGGTCAATAGCTAATCTCCACAGCATGTGTTGCCACCCTTTTCATAGAGATCAAAGGTGAGAGGTCATTATGATATTATAATTATTAAGAATTTAGGTCAATAACATTGAATATTTGGGCTCTTTTACATTGAGGGGTACTGAGCAATTTCAAACAACAAGAGCAAGCGCTTTCCAGGATGCCACTCAGAACCCTGAGGTGAAAATTATCACTGTTAGTCGCGTTTTGTCCATGTGTAATTTTATGTTAAGCATGCCTCCCCTCAATTCATCTGCTCCTTCTTTCAGCATATCATTAGGGCCAGAAGAATAACATGGAACCAGACTAACATGGCTTCCCCTCACAAAGATTATAAAAAGGTCTAGTCACCTGCTACCTACCCCTACCACCCCTCGTGTCTTCCCTTCCTCTCCCTATCTGAAACTGTGATCTCTCCATTCTCCAGCACCTCACTGACAGGCTCTTTAAAATTATTCTATGCAAATACATTATATGAAAGAAATACTATCCATAGATATAAATATTTCTACTATATACTCGAGTCCCAACTGCAGTATCAGATGTGGTACGTACAAGAAAAAACAAGACTTTCTAGGGTAAGTGGTCAACATTGAGAAAGCTTACAATAAATAATGGCTCAACCTCCCCATCTAAATGCACTATCTCTCCTAAACACAAAGTAATTTTTTTACAGTTCCATATACACTTAATTTACAAAATAAATAATGGCTGAACAGAAATGACAGCTTTCTAAACATAAGAGGAGATTCCTCTCTGAAATACAGTCTAATAGATCTTGCGTTTCAAAACCAGACTATGACTATTGTAAAACTGTTGACATCAAAGAAGGTACTACGTGTTGTAATGTTTTCTCTCTCTCTTTTCCTAACCATCTATCTATCTTTTACTTGGCAAATTCCTTCTCCCCTCCATCAGTTGGAACGTTCTGTAGAGTTTGCTTTAGAACATTCACGGTGGCACTGGCACACGGAGAGTGGATGACTGGAATAAAGACACTTTTAATTCTCCTTGTCTTCAGCATCATTCTTTATATCACTGGTGACAAATTGGTGTAAGGGACCTTCCAGTCATCTCCTCTTTCAGTGCTCTGTCCATTTTGACATCAGAAACAACTTGTTACTGCTTACTACTGTTAAACTAAGATTGTCTTCTCCTATCTTCGCTGTCCCTGATGGAGCCTCCTGCAGCTGCAGTGTACAGTGTGTCTTCTCTCCTAGTTTTGCTGTCTCTAACGGAACATGCTTAAGTTTCAGCATATAGCTTGCCTTCAACTGCCTTCACCCTGCTGGTCTGGGTTTTCCGACAGTTATACCCTGTGGATCGATCCTGCCCTGCTGGGACCAAGGACATCTCCGCCGGCCTCTTTCTTTCATGATAATGGTGATCTCCTCTGAGTGAAGCCTGCTCTGCCATGACCGAGGTCTCTCTGTCTGCTTCTGCTTCCTCATAATACGTGTGGACGGATAACCTCCTCCTCATGCTGTAACCTTACAGGAAGCTTCCTCACGCCTGTGCTTCGGGAGGTACTGTTCATTTTACTTCATATTTTCCTCAGACTTTGACGATGGCCCGAAGACTAAGGTACTGTTGCGTGTACTTTGGGTTCTCCTTCAAACTGTACCGTGGGGCATTCACAGTAGCTTTCCGCTCCGGTTGGGGATCGCATTCACCTCACCATTGTTTCAGTGGTGGAGGTACCCTTCAACCCTCTTTTTCACTTCAGGAACTATGTGTGCACACGCTCTATGTAGTCTTTTTCCACGGTGTGCGTGTCGCACACCATGGAAAAAGTTTCAGAATCGGATTTCAGCCCTCCTCACACACCTATATACAGTGTGCACATGCTCTATGGGGTGCCACACACACCTCAGAGTGGAAATCAACATTCTTCATTTGTCTACAGTGTAGTGGATGCACACGTACAACACGGTGACACGCACAATTCAGAGCGATTATTCTTTTTTTAAGTGAGAAGGTCTCGTTAAGAACTCCCAGGGTTACTGGGTTCATAATTATGCTCTGTCTCTTTTCAGTCCTTTACATTGAGGCGTATCATTCATCCTTGATTCTAGTCTGTACCATGGCAGTACCAGCTATGAGCAAACCACCTTTATTTCTCAGTGAAATTGGGGAACCCGAAATTCACTGGAAGGACTGGATAAAACTATTTGAGTCCTATTTAATTGCCATGGGTGGCAAATGATTTTCTGCTGCTCGCAAACAACATGTGTTATTGTACAATTTAGGTATCCAAGGTAGGAAGATTTATGAGACTTTACCTGAACCAGAGTTAGAGGAAGAGGATGATGATCAAGACATTTACAGTGTCACTTTGTTAAAATTAAAAGTGCATTTCGGTGACAAGTTGAATATAGTCCTAGAGAAACACAAATATGTTAGTTGGTTTCAAGGGAAACAAGAATCTGACACAAAGTACGTAGCAGCTTTAAGGGGCCTTACTAAATGGTGTGATTTTGGTGATCTTAATGATTCTTTGATCAGGGACCAGTTGGTTAGATGTACAAATAATAGTCGCATACAAGAGAAACTATTGGCAAAAAATCCTACTCTAATGGAGGCAATTAGCATAGATCAGTCCATAGAACACATAGCTAGGTGCATCAAAGAGATGAAAACCCCTGGTGACATTGTTGCTAACATTCAGAACCCAAATGATACAGAAGGTAATGATAAGAAGAGTGAAGTACTTAAAGTTAAAACCAGAGAACTCAAGATTACCAGACCCACGAAAGAAGGTAACAGTTTGAAATGTTTCAGATGTGGCAGCAGCAGCCATTTAGCAAACAGTGTCTTTTTTTCGACTCACAATGAAACATGTAAAACATGTAATAGAAGAGGTCATTTTGCCAGGGTGTGCAGAGATGGTGAGAATAACCAGGTAAAAGCTATCTGCAGTGATCGGGACCAAGTACCTAAGTATGTGTTTCAAGTGAAAAACACTGAAGGAGATACTACTCCAAGATATCCTTAGTGGTCTGTATATCTAGATAGTAGACCAGTAGTCATGTTTGCTGACTCATGCTCCCTTTTCACTCTGATTAACCAGGAAGACTTCAACAATTCTTTCGACGTATCTAAGCTTGACTTGTCAGAAACGGACATCTCACCGGAAGGGTATACCAGAGGAATCATACCTTTGGTCGGAATGGTGAAGATGCTTATAGATTTCAAAGGCAGATCGACTTATGGCAAGGTGTATATTGTAAAAGATGGATCTAACCTTTTAGGGTGGCGTCATCAGAAGGAATTAGGGATCATTCTGGATCCTAATAATAAGGAGCAAGTGATCGTGTTGAGTGTGATAATGGCGTAAATGAAATCACAAGGAATACCCAGGGTTGTTCTCCGATAAACTGGGGTTGTCAAAGGAATTCCATAATAAATTAAAATGAAACAAGGTGCCAAACCTGTGGTACACAAACCCCGTCCAGTACCTCTGATGTTGAGGGAACCACTCAAGAAAGAGCTGAGTAAACATTGTGAGTTTGGGGTCATACAACCCATAGAAGCCTGTGAGTGGTTGGCTCCCTTTGTTCTGGTGACTAAAACCAGTGGGGATGGTATCCGGTATTGTGTGGACTTGCGCAGATTAAATGACAAAATATGGGTAGAGAGATTTCCTCTTCCCCACATAAACAAGATGTTAAGCACCATGGGAAATGCCAAGGTATTTTCAGTTATTGACTTATCCATGGCATATCATCAAGTGGAGTTACATCGAGAGTCCGGATCCCTTACTGCATTCACCACTCCTTTTGGAGCATATATGTTCACGAGAATGCCTTTTGGCCTAGCCTCTGCTGCAGCAGTATTTCATAAGATAATGCACAAAATCTTGAGTGGCATAGACAAAACCTTCTGCTTCCAAGATGACATTTTAGTTTAAGGTGCTTCTGTAGAGGAACATGATCATACCTTAAAAACAGTGTTTAAGAAATTGATGGAGTCTGGATTGACAGTGAAACATAACAAATGTAGGATCAAAGTCAGTTCCGTAGATTACCTGGGGCACACCATAATAGAGGTAGGGTTCAGACCTAATCCCAGCCTCATCCAATCTGTAAAGGATGCACCTTACCCAAAAAACAAAGACAAATTGAAATCATTCCTGGGTTTAATTGATTACATGGCCAAGTATGTTAAAAAAAATCTGACAAGTGTGAATGTCTGCGTGATCTCTTAAGAAAAGGAAATTACTTTACTTGGGAAGCAAAACATAGCAGTATAGTAGACAAATTAAAAGATGAAATAACACCTACATTGGGATCTTGCGATCCCAGGAAAAAGACTTTTCTGACCACAGATGCCTCCAACAAGGGATTGGGAGCCACTTTGTCAGAAAAAGTGGAAAAGGGTGACACCATCACTGCTTATGTGTCCCGGTGTTTCACTTCTGCAGAACGTAACTACTCTGTAGTAGAGAGGGAGGCTCTTGCTTGCTTCTGGGTGGTCCTACACTTGAAGTTTTACATTTGGGGCATAAAGTTTAGCATTCTAACTGATCACAAGCCTCTCACATTTATGTTTTGAGCCAAGAAAACAAATTGCGGCTCTCCTCGTATATCCAAGTGGATATTAGGACTGGAAGGTTATTATTTCAGAATTGTTTACCTACTGGGTGGAGAAAATGTAATTGCAGACTATCTTTCTAGAACACCCTGCAGAATTAACCCATGGATATTCCTGTTTTTGCAGTACAATTACCAGCCATAACGGAGCATGAATGAAATGAATGTGTGTGCAACGACACCAAATTGCTTATCCTCAAAGACTTAATTACAATGGTTGGCCTGAGAAGTGCAACGATTTTGACAAAGGATTGAAGAGTTTTTGGGAGGTTAGACATGAGTTATCCATACTTGATGGAAAGATATGCAGAAAGGACAAAGTTGTACCACCTGTTAGTCTGAGAGACAAATTCATAGATTTAGCACACAGAGGTCACCTGGGCAGAAGCATGACAAAAAATCAAAATGTGAGAAGCAACTTTTGGTTTCCAAACATGGATTCCTTGGTCGAGCGTAAAGTACATGAGTGCAAGAGCTGTGCTAAGAGTGACAAAACCAAGATTTTGCGCAAGGTACCATTATCCCCAATCGTTGTGCCAAGTGTACCGTGGAGCACATTGGCCATCGACATAATTGGTCCAATTCAGTACCTGGGGGTGCACAAGAGATTCATGATTGTACTTATTGAATAAACTTCCCATTGGATAAGGTATAAGTTTGTGTCACAAACCACTACGAAAATTCTTATTGAATTTTTGAGAGACTTGTTCAGCAACAAAGGTATTCCCCATACATTGGTCAAGGACAATGGTGTCCAATTCACCTCGTGAGAAATGAAAGAATTTCTTAATGAACTAGGTATAAAGCATGCAAAAACTGTGCTGTATTCTGCTATGGCCAATGGCCTAGTGGAAAAGACGGATCGTATGATTAAAAAACACATTCAGTTAGCTATTGTAAATGGTCATGATGTAGACAAACCTTTGCGTGAGTGCATTTGGTCATATCACACTTCTCCAAATTTAATAACTGGTGTCTCCCCATTTGTGTCCCTCAATGGAAGAGAGCCTTGCACAAAATTAAATCCAATGTGGTTGAGTGGAGGAAAGTCAGATTCCACGAATACACCAGAAATCAACCATAGAAGACAAAAACATCAACTCAAGTACAAAGGTCAATATTACACCAAACATGGTGTTAAAGAACAGGATTGGGATGTTGGTGACTCTTTATTGGTCAAATTACCAACTAGAGAGAGGATGAACCACCGTAAATTATATCCTTCCCTTCAAATGACTAAGGTTAAAAAGAACGTTGTCCAGCTTGACAATGGCCAAACGTGGAGAGGGCATAATCTTGTAACAGTTAATGTCAATTAAGCATGTTTGTTACTTAGTGCCTAATCTTGTAAAAGTTAATGTTAATTAGCAATACCTTAGTGCCTATCCTTGTAAAAGTTATTGTTAATTTAGCACATGATATTCCTTAGTGCCTACGTTGTTCTTAGACACTATTTTTTCCTTGCATAGCTTGTTCTCCTCTTAGCCTTTCCTTTTCTTAGTGTTGGGAGATGTGTTGTAATCTTTTCTCTCTCTCTTTTCCTAACAATCTATCTATCTTTGTCACTCTAATAACCACTCACAAAAATATTGTTAAGGGGTCAGAGTGGGAAAATGGTGTTCAACCGCAAATCCTGGTACCTCATCATTTAAGACTCTCAGTGCTGCCCTTATTTGCAGTGGAAGGCTTTCAATCAGAAACTAATGTTATCTCTACCTTGCTTGTTTGCCTCCTGCCTTCTCATATTCACCACTGGTGTGCCTTGTAGACTTGATAGACAGAGAAGATACACATTTTTGTGTGCGCTTCTCATTCTAATGCTGTGTTCTCCCCGCCCTTTTAACTCAAATCTGTGGCGGAGGCATCATGGGGTCTTCAGACTCCCAGATGCCGCTCTCATTTTAGAGGTAGACAGTAGAGCATTGGTAATAATGAAGCTTTTCAGAGAGCCCTATGCAGCACCTCAAACAGCAATAAAATGAAAACACAACTCAAGAAAATTCCAACACCAAATTAGAAAAATAGAGTACATTTCGATAAAGCAAGACCAAAATGACAAATCTCCAATCAATAGAACCAGAGATATTCAATTTAAAAGATTTCAGTGAATATAGTGCCAAAAAGCACATGGTGCCAATTGTGGATATCTGGTCACAGTTGACTGGGACAAAGTCACAAGTTCAAGCCAACTGCGGTGGAGCGCGGGCCTACCACAGGGGCCCATTTAGGCCCACTGAATAAGAGTACCATAGATCCTGGTTGTGGAAAGTTGTGAGGACCTGCATCAAGGATGTGTCACGCAGCCTAGGTGATGCGATGTCCAGATCGTAGTTGCATCATGCAGCATTGGTTCCAGTGAGCTGTGAGGCTCAGATTCAAGGTCCTGCATCATCGCCAAGGAGGCCGTTTACGAGGGGGCTTGTGATGCGACGCCCTGCGTCGAGAAGGCTGTGCACAACGGCTGGTTCCGAAGAAGCTGGAGGGCTAGCTATGAGAGGAGTCCTGCATCATTGTTGTTGATGCTGTCCACAAGGGGCTTGCAATGTAAAGGCCTGAGTCAAAGATGCATCATACAATGGCAGTTCCCGTAAGGCAGCAGGCTGTGACAGTGATGCAAACTTCTTGCAACAGGAAACTCCACACAGCAGCGGTGAATCATCAGTTCTGCACTGCACAGCAGAGGAGATGCAGCAGATCTGCTGAGTCCACAGATGGAATGGTCAGGCGCATTCAGGCCCACTTCCAAGGATCAAGGAATGTGGTGGCACCACCTGGCAGGGCAAGACTCCCAGTTGCATTGTCCAGGTGGTGGTTACAAGAGACTAGACCTTGGAGCCACCCTTCGTGGTCCTGGGTACAGGTTGCAGGTGCAGTCCGTCTCACTCAGGCAAGAGGACGGGGCAGCAGGTCAGTACAGAAATCTTATTCAGCAGCACAGCAGTCTTTCTTCCAGGCAAACCCTTTCACAGGTCCAGATGTGTACTGAAGAGTTGGGGTCAATGTCCCATATGTATACCTGGTGGTGCACACTTTGATGTTGGAGAAGCTTCCAAAGGTTTACACCCTCGTGAGGTGTCAGGCATCCCCTCCCTTCCTGTCAAGACCCCAGCTAGTCAGCGTTCACAAAAGACTAGTGACAACCCTTTGTGAATTCCCAGGCAGAACCTTTGTGATTTGCAAGTGTGGTAGAAGACAGCGCCTCCCCCCATATTGACTCAGCGTCACCCATCCTACCAACACCAAGCTTCCCTTTATCTAACTGTCTGGGATCAATACACAAAGACCGCCTGCCAGCTACACCTAGGCATCAGGTTGCAGGCACCATATAGTTAGGCCAAGAAAATACCTGCTTTCTAAAAGTGGTATTTTCAGAACTGTGACTTACAATCCTACTTTTCCATTAAAAAGGGCTTTTAATTATAATTGTTTTAGACATCAAACTCGATGTGTCTTCATACTCCCAATTGGAAGTTGCAGCTTATTATGCGTAACAACGTAGTTTCAATGTTATTCTATGCTTGTGGTAGTGAGAAAATAATTTAAGAGTTTTTTTACTACCAGGACATTTAAAACTTAAAAGTACATGTCCCACTTTTTAAAAACAATGCGCCTGAACAATGGGCTGTTTAGGGTCTACCCTAGGGGTGACACATGTATTGAAAAGGAAGGTTTGGGCCTGGCAAAAGGTTTATTTTACCAGTTTGAGATGGCAGTTTAAAACTGTACACACGGGTCGCAATAGCAAGCATGAGACAAGTTTAAAGGGCTACAAAAGTGGCTGGCACAATGCGTGCTGCAGGACCTACTAGTAGGATTTAATTTACAGGTCCTGGAAACATGCATACAGTGTACCATTTTACTAGGGACATGCAAATAAATTAAATGTGCTAATACGATGTAAGTCAATTCTACTATTTTTAAAGGAGGGAGCACTGCACTTTAGATCTGGTTAGCAATGGAAAAGTGTGCAGAGTCCTAAAAGCCCCCCAAAAGTGGTTCAGAAAGCAGGAGGAGGAACGCCAAATGGTTGGGGATGGCCCTGCAAAAAAGGATCAAGTCCAACAGTTTGGATGGGTATAGGTTTCACGAACAAGGGTAATTTAATGGACTGTTTTATGGCTATTTTGTTAATATTTGAAAAACATCCATGTAAATATAAAATCTTACAACTCAATCTAACAAAAATGCATTCATACTAAAATCAAACATTACTGAAGATTTGAACTTAGAAAAAACAGAAAGTAAACAAACTCAGATAAAATAGTTAAAAAGCAAGCATGCAAATGAAATGCCATCTGAGAACTTCATTGGGTAGGATGAATCAAACTAAAAGGTTTTGTCTAACCTCCAAAAAGACTGAAGACATACTTCCACAAACTACAAGAATAAACTGTCTGCTAGACTGTACATTACAAATCTTTTCTTCCACTAGCTACTGCCCAGGCCCTGAACTGTTTTATGGATAATTGATAATGCTTAGCTATGTAATAGTAATTGGTAGGAACTGCAACCTCTGGAAGGCTGGGGAGATGTCTTATCTCCGCTATGTACCTGTAAAACCCTTGAAGGAAAATTCTGCTACACATGAAAATTCTAGGTCAATTTTTTTAACAGCCCTGTCAACACGTTTATAGCAGTACTCAACGTTAGAGTCAATCATTATTATTCTATGATAGAATGTAACTATTAGTGGCTATGTTTAATTTAAAGCTTTCATTCAGCATTTTTTCTTTTTCTTAGTGTTTGACCCTGAATTCCTGAAAGAGAAATCACAGTAATTGAATTTTTTAGACTGACAGTGAATCAAATCGATTATGCTAACAATTTTTGTATGTGCTTGCTACTGCCAAAGGTCAAAGGTTTTCCTGGACAAGGGGCAGAAAGGCCTGTTAGGGATTGGCTTGTTCCTACTAGGATCAGCTAACCTGTACATTCTTTTCTCAAAGCCATCCTGCCATCTTCACTTCTTTCAGTGCTCATATGGAGATCCACCACTTGGGTTTCATAAGGATGTGAGGAATCCATTCGGTCTGTAGGGTAATGTCCAGAAAAGTGAAGGGAGGATTTGGGCTTTTGGCAATCTTAATCTCATACCTCTGAAATAGCACCATGTTCAAATTTCTTTACTAAGGGATCACATTGAGTTATTTGCTAAAACACTTTCTGAATTGAACCGGGATTGTATTTCACTAGACGAAATGCAGATGCGCAGATCACGTGAAATGGTGTAAGATGAAGGGTAATCATCATACCAATTGTGTACCAGGTTACATTCAAAGACTTCCTGTTCTGTTACATTTCCTAGGATCATGATTTTGAACCCGGCTAGAAAAGAAGCCATCCTTGAAAGAGGGCTTGACAAATCGCTTTCCATCTCTTCCTTTTATTCCTGCTCCAAGGCTTGGTCAGAACTAGGAAAGTCAATATCCTGATTTGGCATCCATGGATAGGGAAGTCTGAAGGTCCTTTGGTTTTCATGTACACACATTACTAATGCACATACTAAGGCAAACACCTATTTTTGAATGCACCCTTCAGCATTTTTTCTTGTAAATGGATTTACACTTTTACTTAAATGAGTCTTTGAATTTTTGTATTTACAAACCTCTCTTTGATCCTTTCCCATCATATCTTGTCAGGGTATAAAGGGAGATTAGCACACTTAGTGCAAGGAGGAGGGAGTTGTCAATAAGCTTTACAGGTACAACTCTGCATAGTTATGTGAGTAATTGAAAATTGTGAATCTGCACCCATGTAAGGTCGTAGACTTGAAGATGAGGAATCACTACTTTAATTACGAATTTGTTAAAGTGTTTTAGAAAACCAACCACTGCACTTAATAGAGCTAAGACTGACCTACTAAGAAGTTCTCAAAGACGAAGACATACACAGGTTTGAACTGGGACAGAAAATAGGCCAAGACCCCAAAATAGAAGTGACCCCATTAGTTACTCTGATAGCTATAGTGGGCCATGCTTGCACATTTGGGCTGTATTGAATTTGTAAAGACATGCTTTGTCAGTCATTTGCAAAGTATGGAAGACTGTATTGATTGCGATTATTGCAGACAATGCTTTATTAATATCAGGGAAATTAACAGTCAAAAAGTGCCCCAACAGATCATAAAACAGGACCACAAACCACCAAAAAGACAGCCCACACGGTGACCTTTCAGAACAGCCCTTCCGGCACTGCCTTATTGCTCTATATGCCAAGCTACCCCTGGACTTAAAAGAAAATGGGGGCACCAATGCCATGTTTGGAAATGGCCCTAATATACTTATTAATGCATTTTGATCTGGCACCTTCAATGTTAGGCGTACCAGTACTAATCAAGAATAACAATGCACGCGTATTTGCTTTCCAATGTTACCCAGAATCCCTGAATGTTCAAACATTCCCTACTAAAACAAGCAGGTAGTTACAGACATTATTTTACAGTGGAGTGACAACGACTGTTTAAAACCTCCAAATACTTAAATACATATTAGAGATAATTATGATAACAATTCCCATTTGAAATTATTACAAACCTTCTGTTCTGCCTTCAATTTAGTTTCTGCATCCATCCAGCTGAGCTCCTCTAAGGTTTTTATAAAACCGTCGCGGATTTCTGTAATCAAGCCTTGAACCTTCATTTGAAAACAAATAAGAAAAAGAAATGTATCCTACATTCAGAGACCTCCTTATTCTTAGAAAACTGTAACATTATATGAGGCATACTAAATGATTCTGACAATGACATTTTCACATTTGTATGTTGTATATTAAGCAATTATTGAATAAAATATATTTTCAGCAGCCAGTATTTGATATTTTGAAGTCTAAGTAATTTTTATTGAAAATAAAAGAAAGTACATTTGACAATAATAATAATTAGGCGAGACAGAGTGACATGGTAATATGGAATAAGCACCAAACCGTTTGATTTAGGTCTCCTTTATGAACAGGAAAAAATGAAAGAGAAGTCGAGTTCTATGATGAGGTGCTCACCCGTGAGAGACATATATGGGATGAAAAGGCTACAACTGTACCAAAGAATTATCATTAGCTTGCCATTAATTACTCTCAGTATAATTTTCATAACTTGATACCATTCATTAAACCTTACGTATAGAAAAAAACAATCCAATCCAAAAAAGCTTTATCCGACAGCATATGTCATAAAAGCAGATCTACAATAAAATTGAATACTTTTCAGCTATAAAACAAAGCAATTACAGGAAGTACAAAAACATTTGGTATTATGTACAAAAATCGTAATCTAAAGCTAAAACATGTTAGTAATATTAAAAAAGCCGACTACATATAGTGGTAAATACTAAAACAATGAGACAAAAAGATAGCTACGTGTGATTTATTCAGAAAAAGGTACATCATACGTTTAAAATATGTATAATAGTTAAGATGGGCCAGACTCATAATTTGGGAAGTCAACGACTCCGTCACAGAAAAAACTTGGGGGTTCGCCAGCTTAAAGGAAATGTACGCGATCTGATAGCCCTCATCCAGCTCAAAAACTTGGCTATTGCTATTGCAATAAAGGGAGATATGTTGGTGCGCAATATTCTCAGCTCAACGCTACTCCTTCTAGTACCCAGTTTCCTGCAATAGGTGCCAGCCACACTTTATGGGGGCCTGCATAAGCAGGGCAGACAAACAGTACTGGGCGTAAGATTCTTCCAATGGCCGGCAAGAGGGGCATTTGCTGTTGCCTGATGTAACCCATTTTGCTGTGTATGATCTTAATGGCAAGGAACCCAATCTGAATTTGAAGTACAATTGTCAGTCGATGGGTTTTGGATATTATGTCACAATACTGTTCCAAGCCCACCATCAGCGTAGTACTGGCGCTTTTTCTGACTGTGTTGTGGGTCACCAATTCCCAGTATCTTTCCTTTATGATTTCTTTAGAGTGAAA
Source organism: Lissotriton helveticus (assembly GCF_964261635.1). NCBI lineage: Eukaryota > Metazoa > Chordata > Amphibia > Caudata > Salamandridae > Lissotriton > Lissotriton helveticus. Next base: position 225,991,317 of record NC_136072.1, on the reverse strand, counting down.
TTGGGTGCTCAATGGGTTTTCCCACAGGTTGAACATGCCAATTCTGAATAGGGAAGCTCTTACCTCACGAAGCCAGCTGATTTTGTGGAACTGATCTGCCTTAATTACATCCCTAAGGCCTACAGCATATGTTGGCAGGTCCGGTGTACACCAGATTCTGTGCCAGTACAAGATAGGGCATAACCAATGCTTCCCTACCTAGATTGTGCGGCTGTGGTAGCACCAGGGTGTTTTTCGGTAGACTGGTGATCTTACGTAGAAACGTGTTTGCTGAAGTGGTTAATTGAGTGAGATTCTCACCGCCCCCCCCAGAGTTCTGTCCCATAGAGTACCGAGCTCACTACTTTCATGTTATACATCTGTAGCTCAATATGTAGGGCACATGATAGTTGCTGGTGTTTCAATGTGGTGGTATCAATCTGACGACTCCATCTTTTTGCAGGCTAACCCCCAAGTAAGTAAAGGACTGACTTGTTCTAATGGAAACCTATGCAGGAGTATGCCTCCTCTAAATGTTCTGTGCTGTTTCAAGGTCATGAACGTGGTCTTCCAAGCCCCGTATGGAACAAAACTTTTTAAAGAGTAGCAATGCTGGCTGTAGACTGCTAGGGTTTTTTTAAATGATGAGCGTGTCATCAGCAAACATTAAAATGGGAATCTTTGTACCCTCTAGGACCGGTGCATTGGTGGAGACAGATGTTAAAAACTTGGCGAGACCATTAATGAAGAGGACAAATAATGTGGGTGCCATAACGCAGCCTTGGCGCACTCCCTTCTCTACGGGAAAGGGATTAGTGACATTCCCCTTCGAACACCAGCGTATTTGAGCAATGTTATCCTCATGGAGGAGGGGTATGAGGGAAAGCAATTCAGAGGGCATACCCAGCTCCTGCAACACAACCCTAAAGTTTGCTATGCGAGACCAGGTCAAATGCTGACTTGAGGTCAACAAAGGCAGCATACATGCTGCCCTTGCCTAAGATCACAGTCCGCCAGTGTATTAAACTAAACCAAAACACCTGGTCAATGGTGCTGATATAATCCTGGAAACCCACTTGTAAGGGAGTAAGGATGTCCTGTGCTTCTATCCACTCTTGGACCTTGTCCAATACCAATTGAGCTACCACCTTTTGAATGGAGTCAATTAGGCCAATGGGCCTTTAATTCCTGGGATAATCTCGGCCTCTCTCCAAGAGTCAGGGACAGGGGCACCAAGGGCGATCGTGTTTGCCAGTAGCATAATATACCTACTCTGCTTGGACTTGTTGTGGAGGAAGATATCAGTCGGGATGCCATTTATACCCGGTGCTCTTCCCCCCGTAACTGCACGAAGAGCAACAAGCAGCATTGACATTGGCAAGGACAAAAACCTTGTCAGAGTGGTATGAGTAAGGGAGTACGGGAGCATTGGCCTCTTCAACGTCATTTGCATATTGTGATTCAAAATGGTTGACCCATTGAAATAGGCGAGCAGGGCTACTCCCCCTCGCAGAACCAGAATGGCTTCTGGGGGACTGAGTCCCACCCCAGCAGATTGATGGCTGTGGCGTTGCGGGCTCTCTTTCAGCCCGAGAAGGAGACCATGATGATGACTTCATTCAATTTGATCTTTTTTTATAACCTTCAGATTAAGAACTGCATTTAAAAAGTTGTTTATCAAAGAGTTATCCTAAAAATATGCACGAGTAGTCGCTTAATATCATTGGTTGTTTTTTCTTAATTTTAAATTATTTTCAAATGTGTTACATATCTATGAGGGTTAAAGTTTTGTTTTAGATAGTGTCTAAGGAGCTATATATCAAACTTAAATCATCAATACAAACAAATGTTGAATTCTAATTAAATGTCATTGCTCTAAGGCCGTTATTACGAGTTAGGCGATCCATAGGACCACCCTACTCGTGGTGGCAGTCTGACAATCACCACATTGTGGGCCTGCCTGTTGTGTTACAAGTGTGGCAGTCAACCTCTGCTGCAAGTGAGTGCCTCTAATGGAGTGACACTTACTGCTAGCATCTGTTATATGGACTTGAACTAGAACCACCTGTTCTCACCTTTTAAATTAAAGTCCACTGTCATACAACTGGATAAAGACTTTCTGCACTGGTTACATAAGAACACATGTTCACACATGTGGCTGAGCAAGGGAGACTGCTGTATGAACCAGCCTGTTCTATGCACACAGATAGCACTGTTGCAGATGGCACTCAGCATACATTGGTTATAGTATGTCGAGGCCCTGGTATTAGCCAGGATGAATTTCCCTCTCACCCTACCAGGTCATGGCATTTCTCATATCTCTATACTCAGAATCTCTAACCAAATTCTTAGTATTAGAGAGCAGGCTTGGTCCTTTTAAAAGCAGTATTTTTTAATCAGACCTCCAAATTACTGACTGTTGCTGTGGGAGAGTCTCCGTAATGGAGTCTCACTCACTGTAAGCTTCAATTAAAATGGTCTTGTTGTAAGTATGCATGTTTTGGTATTTCCAAAGTGTACACCTATCAGTCAAGAAGGGGTGACATGTACAGGGGGCAAGCCCCAGTGGGAATACATAGTTGGAGGGGACTGAGGGAGGACAAAAAGATATTCGTATTGGTGAGAAGTCCCTATATGTGGTAGTGTTCCTTATACAGTCAGAACTGTGGAAAGATTGGTGTTGTTCTGATGTCTGATGTTGGATGGGAATGTCGTTACAGATCCTGGGTGTGTAGACTAAGAAGACTTGTTTTCTTTTTTTCTTTTCCTGAAGTGTTTAGTCACTAAACTAGCAATGGTAGAGCTCTTCATCTGATGTTGACCTCCATATATAGTTTGTTATCTAAATAATAGGGTTCTTGGCCTAGAGGGCCTTGAAAGTGATGCAGCTGATCCTGTAGATGATCTGGACTTTTTGCTTGTAGATGTTTTTGTACAATGGTGATGTGATCAAATTGCTTCTACTCCTTAATGGGCTGCACTGCGGTGGGAAGGATGCCCTACAGAGGACCAAAGGTTTTTCTGAAATGCCATTGAGCAGGGCATGCTTTCATCTAAGTGGGAGAGGACAAAGTCGCAAACTGTTATTCTGAAGTTCTCTACCGAAAAGGGTATCACTTTTTTAGGAGAGAGAGTTAGAAGCACATAGTTTTGTTATTACTTACAATGTGTTTTTGAGGTAGAAGTTTGAGTTGATGGTGATTCTAAGGGGTTTTGCGTGTTCTGTCATTTAGGGTGTGAAGTACGTTAGGTTTAAGTCAGAATGAGAAGTCTGTATCAGAGAGTGTTTGGCATTATTGGAAAACTGAAGGAATTTGGTCTTTGCGATTTAGCATCATGTAGATTGTTGACATTCTGGCTTGAATATGTTTAAGGCAAGCTTTGAGTCCCTCTGTGCCACTGGTCGAAGAATTTTTGAGATAGTGGTGGGTGTCATCGACATACTCGTGGATGTTAATGATGCTGTCTGTGGGGATGTTTCTCAATGGTTCTATAGAAAGGTTAAAAATTATAAGAGATGGGATGGAGATCTGCAAATGACATTAAGAGTCTTGATTCAGTAGTTTCTATCTGAACAAGTTGCTCTCAGTTGATAAGATAAGATGTAACCATTGTATGATTGTGCCAGTGAAGTCCAAATGAGTTTTCTAGAGCAGATCAAAGCTGGATGGTCGACAGGCTTGAATACTGCATGGGGGATGAGCTGGACAAGGTGACAAGGTCTATGTTTATAATTAAGGAAGGGGGTATTGTTGTCTATTGGTGCTTAGGGTTTTAATAATGCAGCATGGTCAAATCCTCAATTGCTAGTCTAGAAACAGGTTATTCTTATTGGTTTGTTCCTGTAACTGGATGGCGACTACCTTCGTATATGAGACAAAAGCTGGCAAGGTCACTTGGATCTAGTGTAGGCTTTTCCAGAAGAGAAAGGCTCTGTATGGTCTTGGGGCTGTGTGTGAAGGTGCCCTGAGATAGCGGGGTACATTGGTTAAGTTTAGACAGGTTGTGAGGACTTCTCCTTGCAGAGACTTGATGATAGAGGAGGGAAGCACTGAGGATAAGTGAAGGGTTGAATGCTTGATTTAATCACAGCCACCAGTCATTACTCTGGGCATTAATCAAGTCCAACTTTTTTTGTCCACCATGCCACCTCAAACAAGAACCATCCATTTGCAAATCAGCGGTGGTCCTGCTCCATTAGGGGTAGTTTGCCAGGTCCCCTCTAAGCAGGATCACTAGAAATTCCAGAACAGTTTAGGCCTTTTGGCCACATCAGTTGGACGCAGCAAGAGTCCTATTGCACAGTGTGCACACAACCTACATTTGGGCAGAAGCGTTACACTTAGGGTGTCACACTGAGGAAAACAAAAAGTTATGGGTTGATTGCTTGAATGACTCTCAATCACCGATAATTTCTCTGGACTGTAATCCAGTCCATCATGTTGTTGCTCACTATTCTGCCTTAAACAGGTACCAGCCATATCCAGATATGGCTTTGACCTTCTCCTGTAGGAGAAGCTAAACCAAAATCATGCCATGCCCTATCTTAAGAGGGAAATCTTGCCCTGTGAAATTTGCAACTCTATTACGTGCATTCACCTTACAATACACGCCTTTTCACCACACCAGTCAAGATAACGGCTATGATAACATAGTTTCATGATGGCATTTACTTGGTGTCAATTGCTCTGCTCTTCTGTGCACTACACATTCCACATGTTTGTGCTGTACTACATTCATTACCTTAACTGAGCATCAGAGTGCTCAATTTAGGATGATTAAGATCCTGGAGGTCCATGTTGTGACCCAGATAGGAGACTGTAGGATGATATTCCCTAATGTATCTGGGAACTTCATCATCAAATGAAATCAGGAGGAAAACAGAATAAAGAGCAATTTGCTCAATTTGAGCTAAATGAAGAAATGGAAGACAGGTCAGGAAATGAAGAACCGTATGGCTAGAGAAATGGTATACTTTTCCTTATCTTACTGCCAGATATCAAGGGCTTTTTGCTTTTGGCTTTTATGGGAAATTGAAGCAATATGTGATCTAACACACAATCCCTGATCTAGAAGGTCCATGTTTTCAAACATTGGCCATTGTACTCATTTTTAATTAAATAATGTGATAACATCCATACCCAACTGTACACATGCAACAATTGTGGCTGCAATTGAAGCTACTACTACTGGTCATACCATATGTAGCACTACTACCACTGATTTATTACATACTTGGCAGGGAGCAGTTAGGAAGCTCACCGTGCAACTGAAATATTGCATAGAAGGTGGGTTACCACTTATAATACTGTTACCTACAACAACGTGTCCTATTGGTGGTATAGATAATATAACTAATGCCGCTATTACACCTATTAATACTACTGATCAGACCAGATCAGAAAATGCTTTATTCGATTTTAGAAACTTAGTAAAATCATCAAAGCAACAGTTAAAATAACAATTTTGTACAAAAAATACATTTAAAATTATTCCATAGATCAACAGAGATCACATCAAAAAATGTCAAAATTATTTAAAAAACTAGCAGGTTATAGATTTCCGCTTCCTCTGAATACTTTTTAAAAGGCAAGTCAAAATCCCAATACAATATCCATTATTCAGTCTCTGAAATAAAAAAGCAGGTTGACATTGCCGCCATGCACCCTGCTTCGGGTAGGGCATGATACATCTTGCACGTTCCCTGGCATGGAATTTACAAAATAGGATCACGTGCATAGTTGTTTGGAAAGAAAGATTATCACATGGGCAGAGGGCAAGGTCCCTAGACCAGTCATTTATGGTGGGGAAAGTTACCAAACGATGAAAGCTATCGAACCTGGTCAAGATGTACCTATCAAAAACCCCTATACAACAGACCAGGTAAGGTTGAATAGAATAACCTGCCAATGTCATTTGGTACCGAAGCACTGATTTTTTATTAATTTCTACTGCTATTCTGAGTGGCTCAAATGATTCTGGCATAGCATTTTCAAGTCTTTTCTGGATATGGAACAAATAGAAACTGGCTTATTGTAGAGCTCTGGTCGATTCAGATCGTTAAATAGCTTTCTAACATAGTTTAACCAAGTAATATTTCTAGCATGGTCCAGGCCCATTGCGTCGTTGATAATTTTGTGATTCAGGCCTAGACTGGGCGATGTCCAGACTCTATGCCAGAGTGAAATAGGTTGCATTTTGATAACATCAGTAATATGCACAATTTCCAATTCACTATGACAATTAAAAGCAGGTGTGGTCTGGGAAACTGCTATAATAAACCTTAAAAAAGCATTTTCTACAACTTGTAAAGGTGCAGCGCCATAAAAACCTCAAACACCCACCCCATAGGTTGCGATACTTCTACAGTTTGCTAGATAAATCTTGAGGAGAATCCCCGGGGGCCTTTTTCCCAATTTTTTTGCAAAGTTCCTTACCGCCGCAGTAGACCTCTTGAACAAAAGGGTCCTACTCTTAACCGCTGGTCCCCAGGAGCAGGATACCAAGATACGAGAAGGTTCTGGTGGTTCAATTTTATCACCTCCCGCTACTAGAGTTTGCCATTTGAGTTTCCCCTTCCCACACTTCATAACAAAAGTTTTCTTCACGTTGAGTTTCAGACCCCTGTTGGCCATAAACATGCTGTAGGTGGAGAGAGCTCCCTGTAACCCTAGCTTGGTCCTAGCCATTAACAACGGGTCATCCGCGTAGAGAAGGAAGACAATCTGCTTGTTGTTAAATCTGGGGAATCTCTTGCACTGGCCCGAGTCCCTCCTCCAAAGCGTTGGTGTATAAGGAAAAGAGGAACGGGGCCAGTACGCAGCCTTGTCTAACACCCCTCTCCACGCTGAAAGACTTGGTGCACTCTCCATTGAGACCGTATCTCACCCTTGCAGAGGCCCCCACATACAATTGTCTCAAAAATTGCACAATGGTGGGTTCTACCGTTAGGTCCTCTAAGATTTTCCGAAGCTTGCTATGGACCACACAATCAATGGCGGCAGTAGGATCGACAAATACTGTCTACAAACGCCCTGTCTTAGCTTGAGTGTATTTCCCTTGGATTATTGTAAAATTTAAAACCTGTTCAATGGTGCCCATCCCCTCCCTGAAACCGTACTGAACCGGACTCAAAATTTTATTTTCTTCAGCCCATGACTGAAGCTTATTTAACACTACCCTTCCTGCAATTGTTATGAACGAGTCTAAAAGTGACATGGGTCTGTAGCATGCTGGATTCTCCCGGTCCCCTTTTATAAAAATAGGTATTATGACTGACTCGGACCAGGATTTAATAAAACCCTTTGCACAGCACACTTCTAGGACTCGAGTTAGAAGTGGGGCCCAAAGTTCAGTAGTTGTTTTATATAAATCAATGGGGATCCCGTCAGGGCTCGGGCCTTGCTTCCTTTACTCGCATTTATGTCCACCAGGACCTCACTGAGGTAAAACTCAATATCAATCGGTGAAAAGACAGGTTGATCACCCTCAAGATCTAAAATTTGTTCTTGGTTTAAAGAGTCACCACCATTATTTCCATATACATTAGAGAAAAAGTCGATCCAAGATTTTTCATCGATCGCAACTTCTACCTTCGCACTCTCGTAGTTAACAATAAAAGAAGCCTTGACTGCCAGCCAGAAAGAGGAGCAGTTTCTACGCTGTGATGCCTCGTAAAGGTTACCCCATGCCTGCTCCTTAATTTCTTTTTTGCATTTTTTCCTGGCAAAATTATAGGCTTTTTACAGGCTCTAATTTCCTCACCATCCATCTCTGGGTTACGAAGTGCGGCCTTAAGAAGGGAATAAGTTTTGGTGCACAGACGGTCAAACTATCCATTACTCCTATTAGCAAACGTCTTACCAGGGCGACTCAGAATATTTTGTGTAACCTGCGGAATTTGCAAAACCGTGTTTAGAGTATCCGTGTAGGAAGTGTCATCATTCAGGCATACTAGAATAGGTACAAGAGCCTTTGAAATCATTCTTGTATTCATCACCACAGGGTCTTTCTTGCCCCTCCTCAAAGAGTAACCATTTTGGCGGGCCAACACAATGTCTTGGGTCAACGCCAAACTTTCTACAGAGGATGGGATATTGTCTGCTGGTAGCATTATGTTAACACTTAGTGGGAGATGATCACTAATACAATTTGGATGAATCATAAATTTCGTAAACCAATTAGCATAACGATTCGGAGTGATAATAAAATCAATCAAAGAGTTAAATCCCCTTCCGATAAACGTGGGGCAAAAGTCCACTATTGGAGATCACATCATGTTGGCAAACCCAAGGTCATACAAAGCCATAATCTCATTAAAATGTTCACCTCTATCAGTGTGTACAAAGTGGGTAATGTCCGTGTTCCTCTAATTCATAGTCTTCAACCCCACATTTGTTCATAGTACAGATATTAGTATTAAAATCCCCTCCCCAAATGATAATCAAGTCCATCCCTTTAGATATAACCAGGCTACTTAGATCATCATTAAGAATTTTTATAACATCTGTAAATTTTTCCTTGTCTATATTGTTATAAAAATTAATAACCACTACCTTGACTTGCATAAGCAAATGAAACGTAACAATTTGATAATAGGAGGTACGTTTTGGCATTTTGATGTTCTGAACCCTCAACATATTGGAAATGTATACACATATTCCCCCTTTGTGTCTCCCATGTACTGACCACAGTGCTGGAATATGGAATGTCTTAAATCCATCTGGATGTATCTCATTTAGTAACCAGGTCTCCTGGAAACAGAGAATATCAAAATTATGTATGAAATCAGCCCAAACTAAGTTGGTAACCTTCGTCTTGAGGCCACAAATGTTCCAGAAAACTACTCTAACAGACCCTACTGTTAAATCTACTTGGGTTTCTGGGCCATGTACATTTCCCTCCTGTCCCTGTGTTCCTGCCATCTGTAATACTAAATCCAAGTTGTAATCATCTTCTAAAAGAGGTGTAAAAGTTTTACTAGGTGCACCACTTCCTAGTTCGAGCGGAATGATTGTTGGAGTTACTAACGGGGATAAATCATGTTTACTTTCTAGTTCTAGGTACACGTTACGATTATACTGATTGCAATTTGTTCCAAGCAAAGGTATAACTATCGTAGTGTTGCAATAAACTTTGGGTAATACCGTGACAGGTTCCATGGCAGGGCCCAGTGGTCATTGTGAAGTACCCTGTTCTGTTCCCTCTGCAGCAATTTAGGTACAAATCTACCTGTGGGGTGATGATTTTCATACAGTTATTCAACATCCTCAAGAAATTGCAAAGGTCCAAAATATTTTTTACTTCTAAGTTGTAGTTCTGGTTACTGTTAAGGTGAGTGTTTAAATAAAAAGCAGGATACTTTCCGGGCCCACATGGCCGATAAAAAAAGCCCAGGGGTAAGACGTTTATTCATTCTGTTCTGAATTCCTTTGCACTAATGCGATTTAGGATTTCGCGAACCAAGGCTGGTGAGCCCAGGGACAGGACAACACAATCCCCATTTAGGGCTTTCCTACTTGGTCCGACCCATGTGACACGTCTCACCATTTTAAAAGAGGCGAACATTTCCTGCGTCAATCCAGCTTTGGCACCCAGAAAGTGTATGGTTTTATTCCGCAGGGTGACCCAAGATTCTTTATCACCTTCAGCTGATGGAGGGACATTTGCCAGAACCAGGTTATAGGGAGCCGCGGCGAGGTGAAGGTTTAAACTAATAAGATCTGAGAGGGCCTCTTGATTGGAAAGCGCACAAGACCCTTGCAGGACTTGGGTCTCAGGACGAGGTAACACCCCCCGTCTATCATTTTTTAATATTCCGTCCTCCCCTCTTTCCCCGACATTTTTAAACCCTTGACCCCTAGGTGGAGGGCTTTTTACTCTATTAGTACTTTCCTTTTGAATACTCTGTTTGCTACATCCCCGAGTGTTGATACTGGGAGTCTGCCTATAAGCTATGTTACATCCACCATCCCCGCCTATCACAGGCAATCTGGTTGTAACTTCAGTTAGGTGGCCCAAAATTGTCGCTTGACCCGCTTCAACGGTGTCCAATCTCTTCTCTAAGGAGCCTATGGAAGCTTTAATAAAAGTTGTTAATTCTATAAATAAGCTCTTGATTCCCGAAGGAGAGTTGTTTTGTAGGCCATAAGGATTAATACTGTTTTTTAAGCAGTTAGCCCTTTTTTTAGCTTTATTAGTGCCTGGATTGTCCTTGCCTAGGCCCGTTTTGGGTTCAGGTACAGGACTGTTAGGGGTTGTATGGGATTTATGAAACAATGGTGGGAGACTAGTGGGGGGGACTTTCTTCTTCTTAATATATGTGCTTTAAGGTGGTGGTTGTGAGATGGTGTCTGGGTCATCAGACAAGATCTCATCGCCTCCAATGATGACACAGCCATTTGATGATTCAGAGTTACCTTAGAAACATTGTTTGACCCCTCAGACACTCTATGAGAAGAGGATAAAGCCATGCTGGTCTCAGCCGAAACCAGTAGCTCCTTATCCTTAGTCTGGGCCTCCTCTACACTTGAGATCTGTTTTCAATAGTCCCCACCACCCCTGTCAAATATTTAATTAGTGAAATATTGGTTGCGTTGGTCTTGTTGATCGGCTGGCCAGAATTAGAGTTATGTAGCTTTCTCTTCCCCATGTCTTGGAGCAGCAGGCAACCCCTACGTAAACTCAAAATATAGTGCTACTTAAAAGCCTACCAACATCAAAAGCGCACCCCTCAACTACAAAAGCTGACCCAAATAATGTTAACAAAATCAATAAAGATATACAAAACGCCAAAAAGAGTCACAGGACAAATGGCAATTAAATTTTACCAAGGTTCGTAGCTTCAATTGCTTTTGTCCCCAAGAAAACCAAGAGCCGGCTTTTGTAGACCTGCTGCTCCTTACGCGAGACCGCACTGATCTCTGGTTGTTGCAGTCAGGCAGCCTGCGGTCCGCGTTTAGGAGCTGGGTGAAGATGGTGCAAAGTCCCGTATTTAAAAATCCCCTGGGCAACAGTACAAACGATAGGGCAGTACTTGCAGGCAAGGATTAACGCAAAGGAGAACCCAAGAGCCAGCCCTGCGTTACTATGGGCGCATCAGTGGTGGCAAGATCACATTGACTCTGGACACTAGCGCTGAGGGGTAGTCTGCACAGATTGCCCAAGAAGTAGGGTATGCCGCCATGATTCAAGATAGGGCGCAGCTCCTACATTCCCAAAAGTTCAGCCAGCAACAACCCAGGGCAATTTGCGAGCGCGGAGAGAGGACTCTTCCTTGTAGCGCAGAAGGCAGGCAAGATGTGGATGTAGCGCCGAGAACCGTGCCACTGGAATGTCCGAGGTAGAGAAATGCGCGTAGTGTCACTCACCAAATCTTGTTAGCAGTCCATGCGCCCCACTGATGCTGCATTCTGTAGACGCCACCAGCAACCTTTTAAAATGCGGGTCGCACGAAGGCAATAGTAGCAGCAGAAGCATTTACAGTTGGAGTAGTGCTATGATCTAAAACGTTATTAGCAAGCTGAACGGTTTTTCAATGTACAAATGACACCAAATTTGACATTATATGATTGTCTAATTCAGTCAATCATTGTAACATTATCAACAGGTCCATGACATTTAAAGGAGCAGCCAGTCATATTACGATTATAAGGCTCATCAAAAGAACCGCAAGTTGTGCATACTGCAATACAAATCAATTAAGAATATTTATTTACCCTATATTTCCTAACCTTGGTAACAACATCCTTAAATCTGTTTCCATTGGAGTCTGAGAAAAAAACTTTTAAACCCTTTATCACTGATGTCTGAGAAGAAATGCTGAATGTTGGTCTTTTGTCATTTTTTATGTATTCCTTTATAATAGTACTTTTACTTGTAATAATAATTTGTTTTAAGATTGGTCGTTAATAGGCACCCTCATTTATGAATAAATACCTATTTTACGTGTTACTCCTTATATTAAGGCATGTAATATGTTTTATTATATCCTTGCAGCCAGTTTCAGAGGGCTATGCCAGTTCTAATAAAGTCCTTGAACCCGATTTCCTATAACAAAGATGAGAGACACAACAGGTATAGCTCGACGCAGAAGGGCTGTTAGAACATCCACCCACTAAAAATAGAATAAGGGTTTAATTTGAATCTGTGGTTTCCGGTGCTCAGTACTGGTGCTCAATTGTAAACCCCCCCTGCTTGTGACAGTCTGCCACAAGCTGGTGCTGTCTGGTTAATTTAGAGATGACCACAATAACGGTTAATTATTAATTTGATATATATTAAACATTACTAATACCTGCTGCCCATGCCATTCTTATAGCTTTGGGGGCCTGAAATAATCCGAATTGTCACACTTGTAGGGGTGTGAAGGTTAGTAGTTGTTCTGTTACTATCGCTGCCAGCACAGCATGGGCAATGTGTGGCGCAAGCTGCAGTAGCCTCCTGACGAGAGCCATGGCACTTATTTTTTTTACAAAGTAAGCACTGGGTAGAATGTACTCAATTAAAAAGGGAGTAACTGTGAGATATTTGCTTGTAACCACCAATGTTCTGTGACGAAGGGATTTACCAGGTTCATTGTAACTAACCACCACTGTTTATTTATAACTAATAAAAAGATTTTTTTTTTTTTTTAAAAGGGAGTAACAGAAAGACAAACAGAATGTTGGAGTAGTAGTATTCTTCAATGGAGCTCTCAACATTCCAATTTTCTTTGCTATGCTAAAGTTCTTAATGAGATGGCACAAATAATGCACTGTGCTGGAATGGCATCTTAATTGGAAAATCTGGATGAAGATAAACCATTAATAATAAGAAACATATAATTGTATTTCTGACGGAAGTTCATGTCTCCCTTAACAGTGAGCAAATAGCCGTGACCCACTACACAGAATAAAATATTTGCAATGAAAATAATCATTTAGGATAACAACAAAACTTTAATGCTATTTATCTTTGTTACGGGTATGAACTGCTCCCGAAACCATGGAAACATTTTGGAAACAGAAACTAAAACATATGTTCTGAATAAACCCTTTTTGAACTTTGTTACTAGTGTGTTTAATAGGATTTTGTTATCACTGTTGTTAAAACGTGTGCTATTAATCAGAAGCAGACATTCAATCATAAACACCACTAACAATGGAAAAATATTTGCACAGTTACATAGACTCCCCTGTTCAATAATTGTGAGGCACATAAGAGTGCATTTGTTTAAGACAATAAAGAAAGCGAGCCAGATCAAAGCAAATTCCGCCCAACTTTTATCACTACATTTCTTCCCTAAAATTATGTTTTTCCTTTGCATGTAATGAAATCCTGGCTGTTAACACATATATCACTGACAGGAAAGTGCATTTATAACAGACTCAATAGAATGTGCTGACAACATTACCTCTTCTTTACTTTGTCCAGCAAATGCTTCTTGGACGTACAGTCTTCCAACAGCATCATCCAGATTGTCGTTGACATAGTTTGCACAACGCCTCCAAACAGCAGTTTCTGATGTTGTTCCATACAATGCCTGCAAAGCATCACAGAACTTCAGAGCTCAGTAATTGTTACATGATGCAGACTATTCTAATTGCTGAATGTGAAGGCACAAGGCATGGAAGTTATATTCATTACTCAAATGATGAATAATTTGCCATCTTAAAGCTAATAATTATTCCAAATATGAATAAATGCACTTATTATTGATATATGGAAATGCTGGCCTCAGTTCACCACACCCCTATTTGAGCTTTTGTGTAGTTTATGTGCTGCAAAAGTAGAAAGTGTACAATAAGAGTGTGGACATTTGGGGCCTCATTTATGAGAAATGACGCATTGCTGCGTGAAAGCAGCGATGCGTCACTTCTCCGTGTGCACTCCTTGCGACATACCTGATGCGTCATATTTAATGTATGACGCATCATGTCGCAAGGAGTTAGAGATACGTCAGTATTTCTGACGTATCTGTAAGCGCAAAAGTGACGCATTGCTGGAGTGTGTCACAAAAGTGACGCAACTCCAGCAATGCTTCCTTTCACATGGGACTTGCGTCATTCTTACGCCTGCTGTGAGGCAGGCGCAAGATTTTGACACAACAGTGTCCTAGAAGTGACGCAGTGAAATCTCATAGATTTCACTGCGTCACTTCTACGAAGCTTTTTGCGGGGAAACGCCCTCTCTGCATACATTATACCTGACGCAGGTATATTGTAGCGCAGGGGTTTACAAAGTGACGCATCTGCTTAGATGCGCCATTTTGTAAATAGAGCACAACAGGAGGCATGTTTTACGCCGCCGATGCGTCACAAAAAGTGACGCATCGGAAGCGCAAAACTGACGCAAGGCCTCATAAATGAGGCCCTTGGATTTTATATGTGCAAACATCATAACTTCAAAACATCTTGCAGATAACGACCTACCAAGTTGTCCTATATCAGCTGTGACACCTTCAGCTACCCCTTGATTTGTATTAAAGAGAAATTAACATGTTTGTATTTTTAAACCCAAACATACATTGGTAAAAACACCACAAGTCCCATAATACAAATTGTTATGAAAAGTGAGGTGTGGATGACAGTGTCACAGATGACATGATGTCTTTATGCAGCTAGAACATTGCATTTCTTGCCAAAATCACAGGTGACTTCTGAGGCCAGTGAGCGTGAGTTAGGACTTGAAAATAACACCTGGTCCAAGGTGCATAAGGCCAATGAAGTTTTACATATTTTCATGCGAAAAATAGAAAATGGATATTAAATTAACCTACTGCTGTGAATTGTACTTAATTCGCACAATTTACATTTCAGGGGTTAAAGGCAGGACGTTTATGCCCGGGCTACAATGACAATATTACATATCCTTGGTGTGCAGCTGGAGTTTATGTGAATGGGTTGAAAGTCAGAAATCTCAGCTAGTCATAGCAGCTAGGGATCAAGACCAGTGTATATTTGCAGCCTGGTGGCACCACTTTGAATTAAGGGACTAGCAAAACAGGCCAAAAATAAAAAACAAATGTTCATGAATTTAAAGCAGCTTCTAAAAGCAAAACATGTTGAGGATTGAGCAGCGGCACAGAAAGTTTTCATATTTCCTGCAAGGTAACAAGAAATAAAAGTATTTTTTATACTTGGAAGATTAAATGACCCCCACAGCATGTCAAAATCTGCAAGTAAACTGTGAATGATATCACATCTGCTACTGGTACTGCTGCAAAAGCATTCTTGTATAGCCTGATTATCTCCCCCTCTGCCAGCCAATGGTGTTGCCACACCATCAACTATCTGCTCCCCTCCTTACTGCTAATATCCAATCTAGCCTTTGCACCACTGACTTTGCTTCTTATTTCTCCAGTAAATTCACCCCCCAAAAAACACTAACAATTTCCCATCTCCACCACCAGTTTGCATGCAGCAATCATGAAGGAAGCCACCCTAATCTATGCTTCCTCCAACTCACAGGCCCACAACCCATCTTTTAACCTCACTATTTCAAATTGGCAGCAGTCCCACCACTTCAAAAGAGGCTGCCTATGACTAGCTCCTCCTTCCTCTCAAGCTATCACCCTGTGTTTCAGATTCGTTTTCAAAACACTTGAGCAAGTATTATTAAATCCCTCCCTCTCTAACCTTCTGCCCACGCTCTATATACACTTTCCACATGGGTTTCACACTTTATTCCACAGAGATCCCCCTTTGAAATGTTTCAGATATGATCACTTCAGCTCGCCATAGCCATCTGCCTAACATCCTTGATTCCCAAGCAGCTTTCAACACTCTATTTTTCAAATCACTCTTCCTCTGCACATGTTCCTTCTCACTCTCAATACACCCACCACTATGAGTGGGAGTTCACCAAGCATCTATCCAAGATGTCCTCCTTTTCTCTCTATCCATGACTTGCCCTTGTGATATTATCTTCATTTTTGCCCGTTCATGTCAACCGTATGACAAAATACATCAGTATTTTATTCTTTATCTGAGATACACCTTTTGACAGTGCCTGACAAAGCTCAACAATTGCTGGAGGATGAAATCTCAGAGGAAGTGCTATTGGAACTCATATCACACCTTCCATATGGAGAAGACCTGGGCAATCATGTATTAGTTTGGGAGTTTTAAAGAACCAAAAAATCCCTGCTTGTTTCTTTAAAAAAACTTTTTTTACATGCTGCTTACACGCTTACAATGAAGTAGACACTACTGGTAGGCTCTGACTAGATGTAAGAAGGCCAAAGTAAGTCTCATTCCAAACCAGATAGGGCCTCTCTTGCTTATATTAGGTACAGTCACATTTCCCTTTTCGGTACAGATGTAAAATATTACACCTGGGCGAAATTTATGTTACACTGGAGCAATTTGCATAATTACGTATTAAGCCATTTTGTGTAAATATGTGCCATTCACTGTCAGCATTTACTGCGAAACACGCCATTCACAGCAACAATAGCATGTGCGAAGATGTTGTTGGCAGTGCTTTTGTTTAAATTCATTCCCATGAATTTTTTTTACACAAGAGCTCATTTTGTGTTCAAGAATAGCGCTAAATGACAGATGTGCATTTCATGTAATTATGTGTAGTTTTGCGTACTTTCACATAATTATGTAAAGCAAACTAGTAAAATTTCAACCCACCCCCCAAAAAAACATGACCTAAGGTGCTGGATAGAAGTCTGAAATGAGTCATTACCAATCTTGATACAAATACATTAATCACACTTCAGATATTTCCTTGATAGGACATGAAGAAACCATCTGCATTCCTTAGCTGATTTCCCCTGACACGTGAAGTAGGATCTGGCAGAGATAGTCATGGTGACTCTTGATGTGGAGAAGGCATTCAACCACGTCGAGTGGGACCTTCTTTTCAGAACATTCGAGAGGGAGTCACTAAGTTATTACTTCATTGCTATGATTATACACTCATGCAACTGCTCAGATTAATTATGCATGCCTTATCTCTGATGTTTTCCCTATCTTTACTGGTAAAGTGAAAAGAGTTGTCCCCTTACCGCACTGTAGTTCCAGTTCGGTGCAGAACTGTTGGAGTTGGCTATACATCAGGCAGTTAAATCAGGGGTATATACCGTGTACTGAAGCTCCAAGGTCATGCTTTATGCTGCTGATATCTTGCTTTTCATAACTGGCCAGAGCATCAATACAAACTTCACAAAGCTTATTGGAGATTTACATACTTCTCAAGGTATTCGTTTAATGGGAAAAGACCAAGATCTTACCAATATATACAGGCACCACAGGGGTGGTAATCAATGGTCTTATGTTCACATATAAAACTTCCAATTCGAAATAGCTAGATGTTCTGCCCAACAGAGGGTTGGTCTGGTCAATATGGTTGAAAACAATCTGCTGATCTTAATTGTGAAAAGAGACAATGACTTCATATAGTGGTCATAACTCCATCTGTCACTGGGGGGGGGCAAGTAGCGATTATTATGATTGTGGCGCCATGATGGCCAGAATGCTCCCCATTCAAAACCCAAATCCTCATTGTATCTCATGGAGAAATGTATTAAGGCATTTATTGGGTCAGGCAGGAAGCCCAGGCTTAAATCTGAAGAACTACTTGCTTCCTGTGCAACATAGAGATGGGTATTTATCTCCTGATGCTCCATCTAATAGCTACAAATAGCTTAATGTTAAGGATACACCTTTGTGGACCATTTTTGATTGCTCCTACTTAGGCTGTCCTGCGGGTCTTGATGTGCTATTCCACAAGGTACCTGCCCATAATATACCTCCGAAACTGCCTGAGATGTCCATGCAAGATGCCTGGCTCACAACACAGAGGAAACTGGAACTAAGGGTGCCCTTTCTGGCTATTTGGAGGTTAAGATAGGGAATGGGCTTTTTACAGGTGAGCCTGGTTGGCCAGAGGGATTACCGAACTAGAGGACCTTTTCTGTTAAGACCTCCTTAAGTCTATTGAAGAAGTACACAAAAAATGTAATATGTGCATCACCCAGAAATAGCAATGCCAACAATTCTTACATTGCCTTAGAAGCGAACTGGGGCCAACCGCCTTCACGTTGCTTTCTTCGCCAATTCTTTCTTTTGTGCAATGGCAGGGACAGATAGAGAGGTCATCTCAGAACTTGTGTAATGTATCGATCACAAAACTGTTATGTGAAGCAGTGGGATTATGGGCATGGGTATACTGGAAGATGAAGTTGTCCTACGTATACATGGAGAAAAACTCGACTGGCCTGTTAAATTCTCATGACAAGGAAGAAAAAAAAGCCAGACTTAAGCTGACATGTTTAAAGCCCTCGCATAACTGATACTGTACTCTGGAATGCATTTGCATTGTATGACTGTTTGCCGATAACTGATGCTGAAGATATGGGGTCTTGAATTGTGATCTATCACATATTCTGTGGTCATAGGATTAGGATGATACTGGTCAATTGTACAGCAATGTCGACAAGCAACTAGCAATTTCCTGTTTTATTCGTCATCCCGATTGGCAATACTACATGGTGCCACTGATGTGGACATAACCAATATGCATTTTGATATTTCAGGGTCAATTCATAACCATTTTTTTAATAAACCTACTTTTGAAGGCCCAACACACTCTTGACCTGCTTTTTAATATCCAGTTTGGGTGGGTTTCAACACTCATTTGAGCGCTGGGCCAACAACTCCTCTCAGTAGTCAAAATCTATGCCAACAGTGAGTGTGTACTCAACTCCTTATTACTATAAGCCAATTGTATTAGACGCAAATCATTCATAGAAAGATACTTAATACATGATTTAGATATCAAGACCTTCAATAGAAAACTATCAGCATTACAATGAAAAATTGTTTTAAAGGCACTATTTTGTGAGAAATAGATGTCTTTCACCCAAATAAGCCTGAAGAAATTTCTTTGGAGCATCACTTAACCCCTTGCACGCTGATGACGAGCTGGGCTCGTCATGAGGTAGCCTCCTGCTACGCTGATGACGAGCCCAGCTCGTCACGTAACATGCGGTTTCGCAAAACTCAGCGTACGAGCGGAATTCCGCACGCACGCATGCGGTTAAATTGTAAAATCCTTTGCAAAATACTCTTTCTATGAAATGATTCATATCTAATACCATTGGCTTATAATAATAAGGGGTTGAATACACACTCACTGTTGGCATAGTCAATTCATCACCATACCTATTCTATAACTGTATGAGTATATATACACACACACATATACATATGCACATGTACACACATGCATGCACGCACGCACACACACACAGAGACGCACATACACACACACACACACACACACACGCAAACATACACACACACTCAGAACTGTTGACATCATAAACCACAAAGCCAAAGGCCGAGTGGTTTGTAAATGTCACCAGAAAGCAAAGATGGCAAAGTTAGACCATATTACACATGGCGCCTGTTACATATTGTTTATATTACATGCTTATTTTGAGGTTGCTGGCTTAAAAAAGCTGTTTTCTTCAAAGTGCAGCTAAAAATGGGCACTGATTGAAGTTTGATTATTTAGATTTTGTTTATCATTTTTAAATAAATTGTTGAGTAGACAATAAGCAATTGTTAAGGTCAGTGGTTTTAGCCAATTTAATGGCATCAGTGTTAACCACATAATTATGGATTTACTATATTTGCCACAATTTTTGCAAAATTTGCAGCATTTCGCCAATCGTTTTTCATTGATTGAAAAATAATCAATAATCAATCACAAATAATCAAATCTCAAAATAGATAATATAAAAAGCAATTAAATATGTGAAGGTCTTACACTTCTGAAAGGAAGTCATCAGTATATGTCATCAATAATATTATTTAACACGTCATGAATTATGTAATATGTGAGGTCATAAGTAGTGCACAGCGGGTGGCTAAGTTTTAATTAGTATCATAAACAAAAGGAATCCACAAGGTGGAAGGTGGTTGCTACCACAATGGTGGGGAGCAACCTGGGTTGTTAAAATACCCCTCACACACCAACAGGCCCCTTGGTGTCATGCTTCATCATCGGGGTCTTCGCAAACCTCTACGGAATGCGGCGTGCTACGACTTCACGACTACGCAGGAGCACTTTAAGGTGAACTATGTGTTTGGTGTGTGTGGGTAAACAATGTGAGTGGTGAGGTGAAGGTGAAAAAATAAAAAATACCTGGCACGTGAGTACAGAAAAATTTATTAGGTCTCCGGCTGGTATTATTAAAAGAGTGCTGTGATGGTTGTGGTCTACTGATTAGGGTAACCCAACCATGTCAGTGCGTCGACATGTTTCGGAGTTTGAAGAACTCCTTCTTCAGGACGAGGATGTGCACTACTTATCCCCACCTTACTCACATGTGTGTAGATATAAAAGTGTGCTCTACAAAAAATGGATATGGTGAAAATGTACCTATCTATGTTTAAAGTAAGGTCCGTTGCGCCCAATTGGCGATTCAAGACACCTGTAAACAAAAAAATCAAATAAAAAACAGGAAATTACATGTTTTTTAAACTTTTTGCTGTGTAAATACACAGGGGGTAACAAGGAACAAAAGTGAAGGTCCAGGAACCCTGAAAAATGAAAAAAGAAAGAGGAAAACGAATAACACAAGAAACAGGACACACAATCAGGCATAATATCTGGTGGGACCACTAAGGGTAAAGTTCCTAATACAGATGTATTGCTTACTTATGGGAAGAGGTTTACATGGCCTCATGAGCCACAGCGTGTTGGGGGGTCCGTTCTGCCAGATGAGGCAACCTGTGAGGTATTTAAGGAAATGGATCAACATGATGTAAACCCTCGTTTTTGTTGAAAGTATTACACACCACATCCACACATTCATACACACTCACGGTTACTCTCAGGGCTTCCTGACTTCCTCCCTCTTCACGCGGCTCCGACGAGTGAATTATGAGTTAAAGGGAGGGTTATTTATAGTCTAGAAGGATTCAATTGGCCGCTAATTGAAAACGGAACAGGCCCATAAAAGTATAATGCTTGTGGGCTCTTTGTCGCTTCTGCGCGCATCGGGGATGTGTTCCCGTCTGACCACGCATGCGCGTTGGAGTAGTGGGGGCCGGCCGCGCATGCGCGGTTTGATGGTAGTGTATCATCGCAGCTCGCTGATGCGCATGCGCAAAGGGAAGACGTTTCTGTCTTAGTGTCCGGAGGATGTTACAGCGATTAATTTTGGCGATTGCTACAGGATATAAACGACTGGAAAAGCTCGAATGAGGTCAAACAAACTGATCCATTCGCGAGGGATTATTGGAAACGACTCCTGTCAGTACAGAAATCGTGTCTTTGGCTACTGTAATTAGTAGAAGTCCTTAGGGGAATGGGTAACAATACAGTTCCAGCTCATGGCTTAATCAATAGAGAATGTTGGCCAGGGTATTGACCTGGGTAAAATAATAAATAAAAATGAAAAAATATATATATAAATATAAATATAAGGGGAAAAAAAAAGGGGAGTAGAGGTTTGCGAAGACCCCGATGATGAAGCATGACACCAAGGGGCCTGTTGGTGTGTGAGGGGTATTTTAACAACCCAGGTTGCTCCCCACCATTGTGGTAGCAACCACCTTCCACCTTGTGGATTCCTTTTGTTTATGATATTTACTAGGGGAGACAGAATCCACACCTTCCTCTCCCTCTCCCTCTTTTGTTAAGGATTAAGTTTTAATTAGCTCATTAACCTATACCTGGAGACTTTAATTTTTTTGTTTGTTTTTCTTAGTTCAATACCTAACTCTAGCGTCACTGAACCCTTTGTTTTTTTTCAGTGAATTTCAGTTTTCGTATTATGTTATTCCAAATCCTGCAATGCAATCACTGGATGACAGACCCTGCACCAATCCCACCACTGTGCATGGCTATCCACCAAGTGCAGCAAGGGGATGACTGTATTTTTTGTCAGGAGGCAGTGAGCAGCAGTGGTTTAGCAGCAGGGCCTGGCATCTGGCCAGGTTCTGCACCCAACCAACCACACAGGCAGGCAATAATTTGCTGTGCAGCAGGGAGCTGGCCACAGGGCCTGGCCTATGGCCTGGCACCATTCCACCCCACCACAGGAAGCTAATAGCCTTCAGCCATGTGTAATTGGGAATTGACCACAGGGCCTGGCTTCCTGCCAAGCTCTGAGCCCAACTTAACCACAGCGGATCATCGCCAGCTGCCTATGGTCGAAGCTGTATGCCAAACGAGGTTGGGTGCAGGGCCCCAAGGTTCTGCAGTATCATTGAAGCTTCCCCAGCGAGGCTTTCATTGTACCATAGGGTGCTGCTTGAGAGGAGGCTCCCATAGAAGTACAGTGGTACCTCACCGGAGGCCCATGCTGGATTCTGCAGGAATAAAGCATTACACACAGCATGAAAATTAGACATTTATTTTAGATTTTGTACCACTTGGTGGTCCTTTTAGGACACCACTCAGGTGCAAGTGGTCAGGGAGTCCCTACGCTGTCCCCTTAAAGTACTTTTCAAAATAAGTTCCAGGACTGCAACGGCATCCACAACATTTTCTATTGCGTTGCTGTTGGCCAATCAGATTATTCGGTACTGTGAGATGGATCCCATGCCCTAAATAAACTATAATTAATGCCCTCACCTTGTGCTGTAAATGACCTCACATTTTGCATTACTCGTGATGAAATGTTCACTGACGGCATTAATAACATTTGAAATGACATCATTGATAACAACACTGTGCAAGGCAAGGGCAAGAGTTATAGTTACTTTAGGACATGAGCTGTAGTTATTTGAGATAACTATAATAGGTGGATTTCAGTGGGTTTGTCAGTTTAAAACGTGATGTTTTAACAGAAATTTTCACCCAGCTATAACATCCATTTAACCATTTTTTTTCCAATGAATTTAGGATTTAAACAAAATGCAAAATAAGATATTATCACTGTACCTAACAATAACTTCACTTCAACCTTTGGTGTTTTTCAAATGGTATTTTATTACCATATGTAAGGGCAAACCCCTTTTTCTTTTTTGGAGTTTTGGGTTTATATAGGGAAAACTTGACCCGAAGGTATCAGAGGGCTATACATGAGTACCAGTTGGTTCACAGATGAACAACATGTACCTGCGGGCAGGCCCTATGTCCAGCCCTGTGGAATTCTCACTGTGTCCTGGCCTGTGTCCAGCTCCCTGTGGGATTCCAGGCTTTCTGCCATATACAATCTTTGCCTGTTCACTGCAAACCTCAGCAGCCCCTCCGAGCCCACCCCCTTGTTCAAGAAAATGTTTCCAGTCTGGCAAGACTCTTTCGGGAGGCAGTGCGGACCATGCGTTACTGTGGGATCCCATGGGAGTTCATGGAGCTGCAGTGGCTCACACTGGACACCCACAGAATTCCCCCCAAAATGTATTTTTTTAATTTGCCCATGGGCGACCCTCGCCCACAAGGTGCAGGGAGTCCAGTTACCTTGCCCCCTTTATACCTTATTTTTTAAACTTTTCGGGACACAGGGACTGAATCTCTGTGTCCTGAAGTGTCTGCTGCAACATTTTTCTTCATGTTGCGGCCAGCCAATTAAAACGCAAGCTCCCGTGGGAGTTCACTGGTGCCATTCGCTCCCGCGAGGTGACCAATGGGAAACAAAACACCTCTGCAAATCAGATTGCACTACTATTTGAAGTTGCGCGACCCAATCACACCAAGTTGTTTTTACACCAAATCACAAAAAAAACACTCTTTCCGGAGCAAGAAGAACACTCTTTCTGGAGTTTTATATCCAGTTTGGAGTAATTCTGTTCAGCCTATTTCTCTGAATCACTGTTCAACTTTCCTATGGAAAATTACATGGGGAAATAGCGAAATGGGACACCCTTTTTTTTAGACAGCCACTTGACAGATCACCTAGAAACATTCTAGGAAGGAGCTGCGGAGCATGAACTTTAAAAAAATTTTTTTATGATGAGTTGTCAAATGGTGCTAAGGATTTCAGCAAACCAGGAAATGCTCATCCTATGATAACTAGGTCCTAACTATAACTATGCAGTGGTAACCATCACTGTGTAATATATATACATAGTTATATATAGAAAAAAGTTTCAAAAGAAATAGGGTTACTTTAAATTGATATCTTGTCCACCCTGTTACATTCTTATAAGGCAGGCAGTCAGTGTGAAGAGGGTGTTTAATCTTTCCCACCAAGTTAGGGCAATATGGCAGCCAGTACCCAGAGTGCCGCACGGAGCTCTGAGTAGCTCATGAGAGGAGACGCCCTTTCTCCTCTATCTGATTAATTGGAGCATTTCCCCCCAGCTTCACTTAGGGTAGGATACTGTGGTGGACCCTCTGGGTGCTTGTGGATATGGCGTTCTGGAGCTCTACCTGACCAATCCGGAGGATGTGGCTCGGCATCTGGTCAGCGTCATAGGTCTGCTTGTTGGTCTTTGCTGTAAGCCCCTATTGCTGTCACCTCTCCTGCAGCCCCATTGAGTTTCTGAATGTGAAGGGATGATTTTTCAATGCTGGGCTCTATGAATCCGAGGTTCAGGTACATGATTTACACCGCAGGAACACTGCAAGCTGCTGTCGCCACCACAAGCTGCAAGCAATCATTGAGAAGCAAGAAAATAGATGTAAAGGGGGAGTCTAGAATGCTGAGCTTTTTCAGGAATTGTATTGCCTGCTGCAATCTGCTTTATTCAGCTATGGGAAGGATGTGTTGCCCAGGTTTCATCACTCCACACGGGCGTGAGGTGTCATGAGTTGGAGTTACTTTTCCAAGTATGTGACTGATTTAATATGCTTGGCAATGCTTACTGCTATCAGCAATACTTGACTTGGCATAGACTGTATCACAACAGTTTCTAACTGTAGCCTGTAACTGCTTGCATATGTGATCACAGTGGATGGCATGGCAAAGCATTTAATGTACATGCAATAGATCATAATAGTTACAAAGTATAGTCGGGGAAGAGGGTGGCAGAACCCAGCATTCCATCAGTGACATAAATAACAAGTGGCAGGAATCTAACTGATCCACTCTTTAACATAGCAATTTACCCTGGTGTTGACTATTAAGGCTGTTAAAGGAGATCTTAATCTTAGAGGTGGCAGGTGGCTGGCAGCTGCAATAGAGAAAAAGAGGGTGACTGTGCTAATAGAAAGATCCTAAATAAATATCCAGCAATGCAAGAAACTTTGGTGTCCAACAGGGCTGGGCGTAGTTCGCGAAGTTACAAAAAAACTCAGCGAAGTTCCACTAATTGCAGAGAGCAGTGCAAACTGCAGTTTTTGCTGGTATTCCTGCCGCTCGGGTAGAAAATCTACTAGAGTGGCAGCTTTCGCTCGCAAACTTACTGTTTGTGATCACAAACTTACAGTTTGCGATTGTGAGCGGGGAAAAAACTCTGCAGCTCATTGCAAAGCGGAGTTTTCTGCACTCCACGAATTCCGCGGAGTGCGAAATGCAGAAAAACCCAGAACTCCGTGAACAGAGCATAGTTCACCGCCCAGGCCTAGAGTTCAAATTAAAAATCCCACACGTATGTAAAAGGACTTGGAAGATCGCTCCCTTGGATCTAATCTCTTGATTCCCTGGAATACATGAGAGCATTGAGAGTATTGAGGGCACAAATATAAATAGGATTGACTGGATTGCCAAGATTATCTCCATGAATGTGCTTGATAATCAACTGGAAGGTAGACAACAGGTTATTTCATCACTGTCTATTGCTAGATCACATAGGGTGCCATCAGGCCCATCAAAGCCTAGGAACAAGTCTTGTACAATAATTGTCTGTTTTCAAGACCTCAGGAAGGAAAGAACATTAACAATTGCTAAAGAGTGTGGGAGATTTACAACACAAGAAGGATACTCTTTTTCTATCTTTCAAGACCTAGTCTGGGAAACTGCCTCAAGGCATAGAGAAATTAGAGTGCTCATACCAATATTCAAGGCTCTTTCTGTTCCAATATCCATAATAAGTGGAGCATCCCTAAAGATTAAGGCTCTTTCATGATAATCTCTTTTCCACAAAGGACTGGACAATTCTTGGAAGATAGACATTAGTTATGTCACAGAAATCATGGTGTCTTGAACTAAGAAGAATAGACTGGAAAGTTGGAAAGATGATAAATTGCTAATGTTGTTTGTTAGAGGAAATTATACATTATACATGGGGAGGAGGAGCATGCGACTCCCTTGAAAGTATTGCTTAGATGTCAGGCTTAACATACAAACTGGGTTAGTACTCTTTTCCCCTGGTAATGCCGAACCAGGATGTTGTAGCAAACCAAGGAAGGAAGAGTTGTGGTTGGGAAGGAAGAGGTGCCATGGGGGCAGGGAGATTAGAGGGAAGAAGGAATGGAGGTATATTTGGTTTACAACTAGGAAAAGGGAGCAGTAAAGTTAACACAATACTCAAAATTCGGGAAAATGGTTAAAATCCTGTAGTGGAATATTAATAGTAATAAAAAGGGAAGACAAAAAAATGCAAAAGTTGTTTCTGATACCTGGCGGTTGAAGCCTGATAGCATAGCCTTGCAGAGAACAGACCTTACTAATTCTGAGACTACAAAGAGCTGCAAAGGATATATGTTGCCAAGAATCTATGATTTAATTAGTGCTACGTATTTTTTGGGGCAGAACAGGGTCTGTAAAAAAATACTTAATAATATATTCAAAATGTTGATTTCTAAGGTAGGCTCTGTTGGCAGATGGCCAATAGTTGAGATAACCAATCTTGAAAACAGAGACGGTTTGTTTTTAGCTAATCTATACACACCTAGTCATGAGAATCCTCAGTTGTTTGCTAAGATAATGCTGGAACTGAGCGGTTATAACTCACCTATTATTATTTTGGATGTTTTTTTATTGTATATCAAACTCCTCGATTGAATCTACTAATGCTGCATATACAGGACATAGGAAGAACACCAGAGTCACTATAAATTATATTATGAAAGCCTTAAATGTAGTGGATGTGTGGATGATTATCCATCCTAATTCACAGGAGCATACCTTTGAGTCCATACCTCATAGGCAATACTCACAAACTGATACATGCTTGACTAGTGCACCGATTGCCTCATCGTATCAAATTCAAAATCAGCATTTCTTGCACTTTGATCAACCTACAATAGAATTACTATGGTAGCTGTTCCTCTTTGACAGCCACACATAACTGGGAGCTAGGGCACACCCTAGTCAAAACTGGGTGGGCCATCACTGGCAATATGAGAGGGAGGAGCTGGGCCCAGCCCCACTTGCACTTGAATAGGCTGTGTCCTGCCTAAACACAATGGGCTGAATAACCCCTGTAGTAAGTCTGGAGTCAGTCCCAGAAAGGCAGTGTATCTGTGCACTTCTAAGGCAAGCCTTTAGAAGCTTCTTCCCACTTCAAAGGCACAACATGGTATACATACTGGACCACAGACATCAACTCTTCAGTACACTTCTGGGCCTGTGGATCCTCTGCCAGGAAGAAGGACTACTGTGCTGCGAAAAAGGACTGCCACTCTGCTGGACTGCTGCTCTGAAGGAACCGCTGCCCTGCTGTGCTGACCTGTTACCCTCTTGCCTGGGTGAGAAGGACCACATCTCTTGAAGCCAGAACCTAGGGTGCCCCCTGGACACTTGTAAGTAGGACGAAGGTGCTTGTAGCCTCTGTGGATCCAGTGGAACCGACGCATCCCGTCTGCTATGCATCATAACCCCCAGCAGAAACAAAGCATCTCCACTGCGGCGTGGATTGGACCTGTCGCAAAGACCCACATCACCTCTACAGCCCACAATGCCTTTGGAACCACCACTGTGAAATGCATCCACGATGCAGACCATTTCTTCCCTCACCAATGGCAGCTTGGATGACAACAACAGAGTCTGCAATGCAGCCTCGCAGCTCCAGGCTTCCAAACGCATGCCCCTTTGATAGGACTCTCGAAGACAATGTAAGCCCTAGCATCGCAGCCTTGCACCAAGAAACCGATGCATAGCTTTGGTTGTGCAATGCATCTTCGCCGCTTTTCCTGGCAATGCTTTGCAAACCAGGATTTAAAGTACTTTTGTTCAGAGGGTCTAATTGGGTCCCTGTTTCCGGTCCACACTCCACCGCGGTCGGCCTGAGCTTGTGATTATGTCCTGGTCTGGCAAACAAAATATCCACAGTTGATGCTTTGTGCTTATTGAATATCTTGGGTTCTACTGATTGGATTTTTGACAGGTTGGTCTTGTTTAATTTATTACAGAAAGTCATATTTTTCTAACTTGGTGCGCAATTCTTTTTGTGTGGTGTTTTCAAGTTATTACTGTCTGACTGCTCTGTGCCAAGCTACCAGAGTGTTGAACACAGGTTCATTTAGGGTTGTCTTGTGCCTCACCCTAACAAGGATTTTGGTTGCTGCTTTACTAGTGCTTACACCCCAGTCGACTAACAATCCAGGGCCTCATTTATGAAAAGTGACGCATCGCTGCGTGAAAACAGCGATGCGTCACTTTTCACTGCGCTCTCCCTGCGACATGATTGATGCGTCATATTTATAATAGGACGCATCATGTCGCAAGGAGTTACAGATACGTCAGTATTTCTGACGTATCTGTAGGCGCAAAAGTGACGCATTGCTGGAGTGTGTCACAAAAGTGACGCAACTCCAGCAATGCTTCCTTTCACATGGGGAAAGCCCCATGTGAAAGAGCTTGCGTCAGTCTTACGCCTGCTGTGAGGCAGGCGCAAGATTTTGACGCAACAGCGTCCTAAAAGTGACGCAGTGAAATCTCATAGATTTCACTGCGTCACTATTACGAGGCTTTTTGCGGGTGAACGCCCCCTCTGCATACATTATACCTGACGCAGGTATAATGTAGCGGAGGGGTTTACAAAGTGACGCATCTGCTTAGATGCGTCACTTTGTAAATAGTGCGCATCAGGAGGCATGTTTTACGCCGCCGATGCGTCACAAAAAGTGACGCATCGGAAGCGCAAAACTCACGCAAGGCCTCATAAATGAGGCCTCAAGTTTCTAACAGCTCCTAAGTAAAAAGATAATGATTATAATAATAAGGCAGACAAGTTATCTGTCATGTTTGTAATTGAGTACCTTTCTGTCAAATTCTAAATAAGTCCCAATGTCCTTGACAAAGTGTTCCTGACACTCTAACAGTCTTCTCACAAGCCATGGTGGATATTGATTACTTTTACTGGTGGTGGTCCTAGGTAAAAAATAAGAGATGACATGGCAAAGTGTAGGATAGGGATCCCAATGAATTGTCTTTGACTCAAGGACACAGGCTGCCTGATAGTCAGGGTGTTTCTCATAGAATACCTGGCAGGTCCTCTGCTACAGTCCACCACTTCTGAATGAGGTGGAGGAATTGAAATTTTTTCAGATGAATCATTCTTGAATTTTTGACATCCATTCCATTACGCCACCCACTAAATGACCCCTTAATTGGTATAATAAGCAGTTACTTTTTTGGGATACTGGCGGTCAATTAACAGTGATGTGGTAGCTTAGGACGTGGAAAAGATTTATTTCTGAATGACCACCACTTTATATTGCCATCCACAAATCTCATGGTGTGCCCATGCACTTCGAAGGACATGGTAGAAGTGGAGGACAG
Organism: Lissotriton helveticus; assembly: GCF_964261635.1. Lineage (NCBI taxonomy): Eukaryota > Metazoa > Chordata > Amphibia > Caudata > Salamandridae > Lissotriton > Lissotriton helveticus. Next base: position 225,961,778 of record NC_136072.1, on the reverse strand, counting down.
TCATCATCCAAGGCAACATTTTATAAGTTGGAGGTGTAGTCATTTTCATGTATACCACAACAATCCTAAGTTAGACATTTTATTAATAGTTTAATATTTAAACCTCATTTAACAAAAGAAGACTTATATTATCACACCTTACGAAAAGCATTTCTTGAGTCTTTATAACTCTGACTGAGACTGCTCACGTAGTCCATAATACCTCTCCAAGCAAGATAATTTTGAATCTCTCTGTAAAAAAGAATGAGACATATAAAATGATTTTGCAAATCAAAGCAGCTTCAGAACGAGCCATGTGAAATAACCACAGTTTAAATCATAGTCATCTGGTTATTACATGGATAATTAAATTGTGAACCTCTTCAATCATAATACGGTAATTATTTTTAGAACTTAAGGTCTGATTTAGAGGAGTGTAGTTTCACAGAATCCATTGAAAACGGTTGGGTCTTCTGTTCTGACATCAGGCGGCTTGGATGCAACACCTTGGGGCAGATTTATGAGCCCAGTGCCCCACATTTGCCCCCGGCGTAAACCATGCGCCACGTTGCGCCCTATTTACAAGGTGAGGCTTCTAGGGAGATGCGTCACGTTGTAAAGCCCTGCGCCACATGAAACCTGCATCAGGTTTCATGTGGGCGTTCTGGCGCAGGGTAGGCATTGCAGCGCAGGATCGCCTCGGAAAAGTGCCTGAGTGAAATCTACAAGATTTCACTCAGTTACTTTTCCGACGCCTCTGCGTCAAAAACCTTGCACCTACTTGAAGCAGACGTAAGGCGTGACGCACCATGTTGAGGATAGGCCAGGTTAGAACAGTGCTGGAGTTGCGTCGCGCCCGCGACACAACTCCAGCACTGCGCCAACCTTACGCCGGCAGATGCGGTACGCATCTGTTTATCCTTGCGCCATGATGCGCCGCAATTACAATGCGGCGCATCTGTATGGTGCAAGGGTAAACTTGCTTCACCCATCTTTCCTGGCGCATCCCTGCTGATTTGTAGGGATCGCCAGGAAACGTAAATCTGCCCCCATATATTTAGCACTTATCACCATGAAAGACTGCTATAGATATGTTGTCAAACATTGAACACATTTGTGTACAGTGCCCCAGACTTGTTTCACGATGGAAATTGCAGCATCGTACAGTGACTTTACTGGAATTTCCATCAGAAGGTTCCTATTAAAGATCCTCCTCCCACAACATTGGCAAACATTTTAATGCAAAAACCTTGGACCTTGGCAAAAACTAACGTCCCAATTTCAAGTTTGGCGTACAGGGCACTTTATCACAAATGTTGGGGGAGTGCCTTGTCCGCCAAACTTTTAGTTCACCTGCTCAATTTAAAGTCATGCAGACGATGTATCTTACTGAGAGCAGTGTCCCCTCTGGCTCTAAGGTTGTAAAACATATGCCAACAGGCCGCCACCATAGGGCCCATCAGAGTAAGGTCATCAGACCGCCCACCCTATTTAGAACAGATGGCCACCAGGTAGAAAAAATGAAAATGACCCTCACACCCTGGGAGAACACTCCCAGGGTGTGGGGGTAATTAGTTTTTTTGGTTTTAAAAACAAATACCTTCTTTTTTAGTTTGTTTTTGAAAAACAAAGAGGTTTGGTGCATGGTCACCTGAATTATGGCTGCCACACACTAGGTTTCAGAGGAACCACTTTTCTTGTGAAAGCGCACAAAGTTAAGTTAACTATTGGGCAGTGATCGGTAAATATGGTGGGTGTTAGTTCATCAGGGTCCATCAATGCGGTAGATGTAATGCCGTCTGCCACTTGATGGACAGCTGGTCATCCATCAACCTATGAATCAGGACCTAAACCAGTCAAATTTCCACCACCAGTATGGGAGAGTACGTGGATTTGTCACACTGCAGGGTGAAAAATCAATCTCCTTTAGCACTTTGAAGGTACTTATCTGTAATTACCTTGCAGTGTACTTGAGAAGAATATCTTTAAGTTTTGTCAAGTATTCCGGAGCATAAACAATAATTTCTTCTGTCATTTGGATAGGAATTCCCACCGTTGACATTATTTTGTTTGCGAAATTCAACCAGTCGAATTGCTACAAAAATATTGGAGAGAATTATTTTAATATGCTTTAGAAGCGGTCAATAAACATTGCCCAAAACATTTCTATTCCAGTTCAAGTGAAGCAGGTACCAATTTAATTGCATCATAAGGTTTAAAAAAAGACATGTATATCTTACTCTTTAATTCTTGCTCAAAATATTTATATTTTCATTTAATTAGGATACATTATACATATACATATTTCATGATAAATCCTGAAGATTGTTTAAAACATAGATGAGTAAATGGTTAACACCTTCTGTTTTCTAAATATAATGTAATTTATTAATTAAAGCAGGGTGTCAGTAATGTTATAAAAATGAATTCTCAACTAACATTTCTAATATTGTTAGGAAGTGGTACTTTTGCTCATGCACCTATTGTTGATTTGTTTCTGTTGTTGTAACGTTTGCTTTAAACAGATAACATTACTTACATCGCAAGAACCTGAAAATATATTAACAAAAAAAGTGTTAGAGAAATAAAAAAAAGTCAAACTTTTCGTACATGACAATAGCCTTCCTGATAGATGATGGCTAAAAGGCCCAGCAAAAAAAACATAGTGATGGCTTACATTAAACATAGACATGGGTATATTTATTTTATACGTTTCCATGATTCACACATAAAATCAAACATGTATAATATATCACTGCACAAGTACATTTCTGATTGTGGAGTATCTGCCAAAATTGCAGAATTTCCAATCATGAACCTCTACTGTTAGCTAAAAAGTGAGTTTTTGAAACAAGCGAGACTCCAGGAAAAGAGATCTCTGTGAACAAATGAGTGCAAAGCCAATTCCAGAGGTTTTTTTTGGGGGTGGGGAGTAAGTACAGTGCTCCACCTACAAATGAGCTAATTTTCCTGAAGGAGTGCCCATTTGGTAAATTTGAGACACACCCCTGCTCAAATTGCAACCAGACATGATTGATATCTATCTAGTACCAAAGTAGATCGGAAACCTGACATTCGCTGCTAGTGCATCTTTCCTGGTAGCACAAACGCACACATCGCCCACAACACAGAATTCCTGCAACAGTACACACTATTGATGTCAACCTGCATCACAATATACTGAGAATGCATAAAGAACATATTTAAAAATAAAAAAAGGAAGCAACCCAGGAGAATTAAAATGATCACAAATAAGTGCACTTACACCAGTACAGTTCATGTAAAGGGTATAAGAGTAGCATGAACTCATCTAGGAACACTAATAAATTCACCCTTTTTGCATGGTCACTGTGAGAGATTGGGTTATTAGATTTGACGAATGAATCCTTCACAACCAATAAGTCCACAACTTTCTTTTTAATGGGAAGCAACTACAATGTTGTAGCACTTAACTCTCTCAGAGTAGCGAAGAAGAGCTTCTAAGGGATACTTAGGGGAGGTGGTGGTGTTTTGCTCGAGGGGACCAACTTTAGGCCCCATGAGCATTTTCTTCAGACCTACTGGCCTCCAAGTTGGCTTTTATTGTAGAGCTTGGTTTTTAAGGCTCCCATTATTGAACCTGTCCTCAGTCTGGGCTCCAGATGCTCTCTTTTTGATTATGCCTAACACAAACCAGCAAAACACCCTCCCTGCTGCATTCCCTAGGTCACAAAGCTTCCTGGCTACTTGCAGGGCACCTGCGTGTCAGCAGAGTAAAGTTCCAGTCCACAGACGTCCCAGGAGAATGTTAAAAAATTAGCTAGCAGCCCCATTGCCCAAACTGCTTCTCATGAGGCATATGTGGTAAGTGTCACTGGCCCTGGGGAGACATATCCTAGTCCTGGGTGCCAGTAGCAGTCAAGTCCCTTCAATCCATCTTCTCAGTGGGTTTATATTGCTTCTCGTTCTAGCTGGGTATTTTTCCGGTATCACAACCCCAGGTCCACAGTCTTCTAAACTGTATCTTCCTTGTGCAGGTCTTATACGTGAGGGTAGATTCTCTACAAACCAGGTGACCCTGACCAACCCTAGGGCACCACATCATCACTCCATTCCTGCCCCAAACGTTCTGCACAGCATTCTGGATCATCTCAACATGGCCACTTCAAGTTGTCTATGGAAAGACCTTCACTGCGAGTCCCCACTCTGCCCCCAAATTACACAGCTACCTGATCCCTTCCACCCCCACCAAAACTCCTGTGTGTGGCTTCAGGGATCTGGCCTCCCACCTTTGTTTCCCAGGGCTTACGCTTGTCACAGCCAGGCATAGTCTGAGGAGTTAGATAATATATGCAGCTCCCCACAACTTCCTTTCTCGGAATTTGACAAAGGTCTGTTAATGGTTCTATTGTGCAGGGAGGCTTTTGATCCTCCTGCTGGCCAGCAGAGAAATTTACCTTGTCCCAGTTGGGGGAGGCAAAGGCTTAGAATTTGTATAAGACTGTGCCAGGGATGTATAATAATTCTCAAAGTTCCAAATGGAGTCTAATTGACAATGGATTTAAACTCACAATGCATGTGTACCATAAGGTTGATCTCTCACTAGATTACATAGGCCTAAGAATAGAAAAAAACTGGACTGGACTTTGGTACAATACAAGTAAGCACTACAAACCCTCACTATGAATGCCCACTTACATTATAAGGCCTACCCCAGGTCAGCATGAATCATTCAAGGGTATTTTCTGAGACTGGCTATCTTTGCACACATAATGCGGTGTGCAAGACGGCAGTCTCACATGTGAAGCCGACACATGTGCCCGTATATGTGATTGCATGCTCACATACTACCAGTCCTGAGCCTCTTACCAGAGCTGTGAATCAACTGCCTTATTTTAAAAGGCAGACACTGACGGTTAGCACTCTCAATGTATTGCCATAGAATTCACAGTAAGGCTCAGGAAATAACACTCACTCACAGTAAAGATTGTCAAAAGTAAAAAATGTAGGGGAATTATTTAGGCAGAACTCAATCCCTAACGTCACATTGGATTTTTCACATTTATGCGGACCTTAATTTATTGGTATTGTGACTTTGTAGGGTTTGACACTGCCATTCTGTACCAGTATGCCTGTGCTCTGTCCCTAAATTGTACTGTCAAATTGGTTCAGACCAATTGGATTATCTAAATCTGTAGGTAAGGCTGCACTTTTAATGAGCAAGCCTAGATTGGCTTGGGAAAATACTAAAGCGGTCAACATAAATTTAAAAATGTAATCCATTACTGTAAGTAGATTTTTTTTAGAACGTGAATGGAAATGTTACTTTATTAAAGTGTACTTTATGCTGCCTGGGACTAAACTGATTAACACCTGATTTGCCTCATAGCCTTACTCCAGGGACAAAATACACATCCTTGGCAGTCTGTTAACAGCCTTCTGGTGGGCGACTGTGGCTTGTCTTCTAGCAGCAAGAAGGTAGGAGTTTTAGTACAAGTTTTATTACCTCTTAGAATTGATGAACCATCTCAGAGGGTGACAGGAACTGTTGGCAACAAAAATATCTACTTTTACAGTTTTTCTTTTGAAGTGGAAATATCATATAGCGCTTTCAGGACCAGCAACCATAGATTCTCAATGTCAATCTAGACTTTATGTCGGTCTCTCCAGTAGGAGGGAAACCTATTTCCCAGCACTGACGAAGAAGAAGACAGGTAATCTCCATACGAGAATAGCAAGAAGATGCACTTGGTACTTGCAACTGAGAGATGATTAAAGTCTTTTTAGTTGAGGGATTCTGGGAAGGTTTTCAGTAAACAGAGAGAGGAAGTGCTGAAAAAGGACATGGGCATTTTAAGAGAAAGTAGCCAGGAATGTGTCTATGGTATTTTCCAGTCACTGGGTATTGCATGTGATAAGACTGGCATCTCACCAACAGCGTCCCAAGAACATTTCTGGACCAAGGTAAAAATTATCCAGTATAAAGAAGACTCTGCCTGACTGCTGAAATAGGAATTGTCAAGGACACTTGACTCCTGCTATCAACCAGAAACTGGAACTTTTCTCTAAATGTCAAGTGATTGGCCTCCTGCTACATGTGACAAGGAATAGAAAGCACAAGAACACCTGACTCCAAAAAGGTCCAATCGACCACAGTTGACTTTACCATGCAGAGGGTCTGACTGGAGAGAGACATTGTGCCCAGAAGCATTCTCTGATTACATGTTCGCTGGAGGAGTTCTCAGAAGGAAATTTACCAACAGTTGGAGAAATGTGGGACTTAATCATCTTTGCTGCCTCCTGGTAACTGGGATAAGCTGCCAAACGGAGTCTGAACACACTGTGGGCAAGAAAACAAGGTTTCTCACATTCTAAGGCATTTAGCATGGGACCTCACAGCACAGGGTATCCTGCTTAATGAAGCTTGGTCCACCCACAACTTCCAGCCTTGCCTCACTTTTTAATTTCTGCAATACAAAAACTGACCAACTACCAATGTAAAAAAGTTACGTTGGCAGAAGTGGCAAATCTATCACAGATACAAGGCAACCTTGGTGGCTATGGAATTGTGATTTGTCCCTCTTGGACCTTTTGGTGCCAAATGCAATGAATTTGGCCGGAGCTTTACAATGGCATATCTGATTTCAAGGAATCCTCTAAGGCTTCAGCTACTAACCTGACCTCCATTGGTGGATATAGAAGGCCTGAAAGTAAACTAAATAGGAAAGCTTTAACTTTGACCGATGGGACTCCCTTGTCCCACCGGAGACTGAATTATAGTCAGCATGAAATCATGCCTAGGTACCAGCTAACCCCAAAATTGTAACCCCTGTTTGATTTTTTGTGTGGTTTCATGATGGTGGTTTGTTGCCTCAATACTTTAAAAACACATATCCCTGGTTTTCGTATCTGTATATGATACTTTTGGTTTATTTTAATCACTGTAATGTATTCTATTTTTCTAATTTAGTTTGGGGATGTCAGCAGAAAGTGGTTTAATCTTTCAATAACTATGTACAGCAGTACATGCATGACAAACAATGTGTGTCACTTACTATGCACTGAAACACTCTCTACAAGACTGGTCTACTGGACTTCATATACGTCACATTGCTATCACCAAACCATTGCAACTGCTTCACAGTCTTAATCACTGGCACTCCTTCAATGTTACACCAATTAGAATGGCAGACATTGGATATATATCAGGCACATCCTTTCTAGTTTCTCTGCTGCAAAATTATGACAATTATGTAGACATCAAGTGTAGGCCTACAGAAGGTTAGAACATGTGGCAGCATGTGGCTGCTGGGTTAGTATGATTACAAATGCAAATGTATTGCCATATGTAATATGGATGGACCCAAAAAAACAATTGGATAGCATATGTATGTAGCAAATACAAGTTATGGGGCAGAAAATTAAATCAAAGTGCAAACAGACATATAAATAGAAGTATCAGCGAGATTATGATGTATAAGAATGCATATTCTACCCATAAAGGGGTTGACAGTGCCCTGTCGCTCTGCCCCTATCTGAAATAATGGTTTCCTTTTTTGGGAGCTCCAGAGAAACTCCTAAAAGTGCCACAAAGCTAGGATCTTCAGTTTTATATGTAACTTATACAATGGTGAAATGGCCCATACCAATGTAAACCCATACATAGCTACCAAGGTTTTGGATTCCTTATGTGTGACATTTCTATGGTTTTAGTGTGTGAATGAGTGAGATTTTAGTGCTGAATGTATGACCCTTTGAGTGACACTTCCGTGTGATCAAATCAGAGCAATGACTAGTATTTGCATGCCTGTAAGTTTTCTATTATTTTATCAGACATAAAGCACAATAATAAATATACCCCCAAAACAAGGCGTAACTGTGATTTAAACATTACTAAGGTCTGTTGAAAGTAAGTGGCCTCCAGAGTGCTTCAATCAGTCATGTTCTGTCATTCAAACGGATGTATGACGTTACAACGCATACTTTTACAACGCCTACCTTTACATCGCAAGTTTTACAACGCATACCATTACAACGCATAATGCTTTTGGGCGCTGGATAGTGAATAGTTTAATTTACTATTCCAACTCCAGTCCCCGTGGATAGTAGGGAAGGTGTTGGATAGTACATTAAACCTATTCCCTGTCCTAGAGCGCCCCCCAGCGCTATGCGTTGTAATGGTTTGCGTTGTAAAAGTTGCGTCGAAATGGTAGTGCGTTGTAAAAGTTTCGTTGTAAAGGCTGTTCACCCATTCAAACTGTCCTCTACAGCTTTTCACTGTTTTTGCCACTTTTCTCTCTCCAAATCTACTGAAATTGCCATCTACATAGGTCGCATGTCATATCCTTCCATTTCATTACTGACTTTATACTCTGTCCTTCTGCAAGTAGCTCTTTTTGTTGCCTCTCACTTTCACCATTCTCTCACTCACACACATGGCTCACCCTCTCCTCACTGGTAAGCACATTTTCTTTTCCATTGTAGCTCCACTTAAAATGGTAGTTACAGTTACAATATGTCTGATAATCGGGATGTGCACTCTGCAGAGAATCAAAGGAGTGGGCGAGCAGGTAGACTGAAAATAATTATTACCCACTGGTCAGCAAAGTGAGAAACTCGTACTGCCTGGAGGTAACAATAATGTCCTGTCTTTAGCACCAACTATCAAACTGACCTCACTAAACACCAAAGGAAGATATGGTTCACGGAACACAGTGTATGCTACTTTAAAAATCTACAGATACACACAGTGCCTAATTTGTAATATCTGAAGTCCAGGTGCACAAATTTTTGTTGGAGGCAACACCTACTTTCCCCCAGCTCCACCCACATCCTCCACTGGCTTCTTCCTTACTACACCTCTCCTTCTCTACCTCTTTTTTCTGTCCCTGTCGCATCTTTCTGTGCCCCTTTCCCAGTATCAACCCACTCTCCCTTCCTCACCGTCACGACACCCAGGGCCATCCCTCTACTTCTCCCTCTCTCCTTATGAACTTTTGAATATCAACTCTTACTCTCTACCTCTTTTCCTCAACCACTCTCTAGCTTTGTTTCACCTTCAGCTCTCTTTCCTTACCTCACCTTTGTCTTTTTGTTTCACCCCTTTTCTCTCAACATCGCCTCTTTCTGCCCTTCATCAATCTTGCTCTACCTTTCTTTCTACCTCTCTTCTATTGAGGAGCACTCTTCTACATGTTCCCTATAATCATACAGGCAACCTATGAAACCTACAGCATTTAAAGGCAGAGCATTCATGATTTAGTTTTGGAACCTCCTGCGATCACTGCTTGGTAGCTCTCCATGCAGGCCTGGGCCCGAGCCAAGGGAGCGGCCTTACAAAGAGAAGACGCACAGGGCCTGCGGAAATACCTGCTGGCAGCTAGCTGGGATGCCACCCTGACTGATTTCCAAACTGCTTTGATGCCGGTTAACGAAACATCCAGGACGGCCTAGACTCCAGCAACCGCACACAACCCCCTACCAACCTATTACTAGGAATGCCTGATGCTCTCCCTTGAACATGTTCCCTCCCTATATAACAACTGTTGCTTTTTTTCCGTTCACACTGTTTCTCTGTAATGGTGCTCACTTACCCTCGCCTGCTGTTATAATGTGGTGCAGGCCTGATGCTTTTACTCCTAGTTTGGTTTAAAATGTTGTTATTTCTTTATCATATATTTATTATTGAGTCTTCTGACTATTGCACTGATACTTTCTGCTGTTAACACTGGATATATTGTGTGTCACACAACTGTTACATATGAACTTAATATGTACTATTTGTACACCAAAAACTGCAATAAAAAGATTCAAATAAAAAATTCATAATTTGGTTGAAATCAGATAGGATGTAGAGGTAGGTGCCTGCATCCATATATAGATCTCACATTTTGATTCATTCACCTGGCATATTCATCTGAAATTTGCCTGAAATGAGGCATGCCAGCTTGGAACTAGTATGCTATTTATTCACTTTATTCTGATAATTGTGGAGCTGTCTGAATGGTAGCGGATAGGTTTATGACTTAAGGCTTTGGGAAAATGAGTCAAATAATACCCAAGATGGTAGCTACATGACTCCATCTTTAACAAGCTTGAGCCATATATGTAGACCAGGTTGACTAATAAGAACAACAAACCCAATTTGATTATTTTATCTATCTTTAGTATGACTCGATTGCTAGAATATCTGCAAGACCCATTGTTACCGATTACTTATATTTTATAAATGCATAGGGCTTTGGCTATTGCCTGTGGGTATTTCTCATCTCATTTTACTGGCCATTTGTTGGATCATTCTACCTACTATGGACTACTTGAACAGCAATGGATGAGGGACAATTCATTGTGCATCTTAAAAATACATCCAATCTTCACTTCTCATCACATTGAATTCTTTATCTACATATGCATTTTATACATAATACCATCTTTTCTTCACTGTAGCAGCCTCTCTTACAGTCTTTTCTCAGCCCTGTAGTCCGAGCCAGACCTTTTCATTGGCCCCCTAAAGATATGCCCTTTGCACATGCGACAGCTGATGCTGATCTCATGTACTTCACCTGGAGTCTTGTGAGATCAGCAACACAAAAAGATACTTTCTTGGCAGTCGCGTAACGCAATGTTGTTGGGCCCCTGCAAGATAGGTTGAGGAGCTCCCCTCAGGTTCTCAACCTACCACCCATCATGTGCTAGTTTCCTATTGAGTAGGGCTGGTTGAACACCAGACTCGATTTTACTGGGTGGCAATTCTGACCGGTAAAATCCGCAAGGCTTTAGCTGCATAAGGTGAATTTTAAAAACTCTCTTCCGTTCCTCCCATCAACCAATTGGCCTAGTGTCTTCGGGCACGTGATATTTCCCAAAGGTGGGATGCTCTTGAATCCTTTTATTTAGAAGACAATGACTGACCACAACAGCATAAAGTTTAAATGTGTCTGTCAGTTGGTTAAGTGGAAAATAGTGGGACTAACCCATGAGGAATATTTAATTCTATATTTTGGAGCAAAAAATAAATGCCATATTTAGGTTCCATTTTTAACAATGCAATGTCAATATTTTGTTTTCCATTACAGCTCAAGAGAAGAGAATTAGCAATCCAACAGGTATGTTACTTTAGGTACTGACAAGCCTTTGGACTGTAGATTGGATGGCAGGTGCGTTCTACTGAAGAACGTCCCATGCCATATTTCTATCAGAGAACAAAATGCGAAGAGCCCGCCTCAGGTCATTTATTTTTAATCTTGTGATAGGAAGTTACAGCCGTATTCATCAACGGGCCGTTTTGCGAGCCCCTAATAGTGATTCATAGCGAATCGCTATTAAGGACTCACAAAACGGGATTCATGTAGGAATTGCTAAATAAATAGCGATTCCTACACATTCCTTATTTGCGAGTAGCAAATTGCTAATCGCAAATAAGGAATAACTCCCCATTCATTCCTATGGGCCAAAAGGCCCATAGGAATGAATGGGGAGTATTCCTTATTTGCGATTAGCAATTAGCTAATCGCAAATAAGATAGCGATTTAAAGGGTGCCAGGGGTGTCCAAAGGACACCCTGTAGCACCCCTTAAATGCAAATTGAAACAGGTGTTGCGCACACACATGTCCAAAGGACATGTGTGTGTGCAACATGCAACTTAGAAAAATGCTTTTAAAAGCATTTTTCTAAGTTTTTGCTATTTACCGAGAGGTCTGACCTCTCGGTAAATAGCGGCCCAAAGTTGCATTTTCGCAATTTTAAAATGCTTCATGAATTGCATTTAAGGAATCTCAAATAGAGATTCCTTAAATTCAATTCTTTGCAAATGTGCGAATTCTTAAATAGCGAATTTTGCCTTTGGGATGATGAATCCCAAATGCAAAAATTGCACTCGCAAAAGGCAAGATTCTGAGAATCTTGCCCTTTGCGAGTGCAATTTAGCTTGATGAATCAGGCGGATAGTAGTTAATAAAAATGAACATGCCTTCCTCCACTACATAGTTTTAACTGACCCGTACAGTGTGGAACAGTCCCACACTTTACAATTGTTCTAAAACGTGATATAGGTGCTTGCCGGGAAGGGGGGGGGGGGAGGAGTCCTATGGTAGGAGAAGGAAGCATGCCACAAATGTGGGTGAGGGTCCAGGGTCCTAAACATAAAAGTTTTTACTCCGAATGATAAAGGGTCTACTAAAAGATATGCATCCATAAAAGCAGGGCAAATACGATTTAATTGTTATCACACATTAATAAGACTAGGTTGCACGTAGCATATTGATGTCCTGTGAAAGAAGCTTTGTCAGCCAATGTAAGGATTTAAGTAGATAACACTTTCCCCTCTCTGCTGGGATTACTTTGAAATGAATGATGCTTCAAAAAAAATTCTGAAATGAACTCATTTATAAATCTTCAATATAAACAAAACACAAATCAATGCCATTCAGGGCATTGCACTTGCACACAGTGCCCGGTGCCAGAGGCATGATTGCTCAGGGCAGGCCTTGGACTCGTCACTCCCCGGTTCACTTCACAGTTCGCTTCATACGGAGTGAACTGTGAGGTGAACCACGGAGTGCAAGTACAATGCCACTGCCCGGGCCAGGAGAAGCCTGGAGCATGGGCAGGGGCCGGGCAGGGCCTTTGAATGAACCCCTGGCCAGGCCCTATCTACAAGTGCTTTTTCTGTTTTTTTACAGTTTTGCACATTTTAAGTACATTGAACCCTCGCCCGGATAGGCTGTGGTTCACCGCACTGGGGCAATTTAACCCTGTGCTGACACAGGCCACTCTCAACCACCCTGAGTCAATGTAAATGAGCCCTTACTTGTGTATTCAGCAATTTCTTTGTCTGTGCTGCACATACACACACACTTAACTCTGCCACGCTCTTCAGTGGCAAAGCTAAGTCAGCGCCTGCCTGCTCTACTGCACAAATCAGAGGCCTGGGCCCGCAGGGTATCGCCAATTCTTCACGTGGAGCGGGAGCCGGAGCTACCACGGTGACCATCACATCACGCCACGCCACCCACCACGCAAAACAAAAGAAAAAAGCAGCATTAATTTGGCAATTACTGCTACACTTACACTTACTGGTGGTGCTGCCCGGGCACTGGCCAGCCAGCCTCTATTAACTGATAATGATGATAGGCTTGCTGTTGCCTGCACTCAACGTCGTTGGGCTACCCCTACCCAGCTAAACCGCAGAAGACTCGTGACGGTGTGCGGGTGTGCCGGGGCATGGCATTTGTTTTCAAAAAGTAACACACACTGCCTACCGCACAGCTCTAGTCCCTCAAAACCAAATATAGCCCAATCAGTGTCCCGCCCACTGGCAACACTGAACTAAGGGCCGCTGTCTAACCAAGGCAATTCGTAATGCGCATCCTCACGACTGAATATTGGAATAAATAAATTATGATTGTTGGAGTCGAACGGTCTGGAGTCTGGACCCAGTAATGAATCTCATGTGTTGTGAATATATTTTATTGGCTCTCGCTGTCTCACAGCCACAAGATGGGACTCGGGAGACAAACAGAGCACTGTTTGCGTTGAGTCAGTGAGGTAATTTTATGTACTACCTACGCCACAATATCGTATGACGTGCAGAGTTGCAGACGCATGGTAGACCCGGCCCTGATCAGTAAGTGCTGGTGCTAAGCACTGGAAAGCACCGGCACAAATTAAGCACTACGTACATACCATTTGGCAAAAGGAAATAGTCTTCAGGATTGTAACATGAAGTTAAACATGTGAAATGTAAGAACTAACTGCATCGCTGACATAGACTACCTTTCACAAGGTTACAGTGATTCTTTAGAAATCGTAAAGCTCTCTTTGGAAACTTTAAATTCTTACTGGTGACTGTGTCTGGCCTGTTGGGTTTACTGCAGAGTGGACTGGCCTCGGTGCACAACGGTATGCTCTCAGAGTCCTCCTTTGCAACTCAAGAGGCTGCTGATTATAGTTCTACAGCAGCCCCGCCGTCTGGGATTGAAAATGTCTCAACTGGGGTGGTGTGGAGTGCAAAAAAACGATGGATTTAGGCCCAGATCTCTGTACTGGGGTGAGCGTATGACATTGTTCTGCATTCTGTCCATCAACTGTTGTTTTTGATTATAGTTCTACAGCAGCCCCGCCCTCTGGGACTGAAATTATGCCGGTGGGACTCCATCAGCGGCATAGACGGGGACTGTGGGGAGTGCTTAACTTGCGACGCAGAGGAAAAAACACGCTGCCAGCACCAATGAAGATGTTTGTGTCATTGTAAAAGGAAGATGCCCTGGCCGCCGCCTGAAATCACCTTCGTCTTTGCTTGGTAATGGTCCAGAATCTAAGACAACACAAGGCAAGACGCCACCGGATCCACATGTTTGCTGCAGCCAATGCTTGTCCGTCTAATAATGCACATATTTTTCTACTTCACCTGATCACATGATACTGATCACATGGTCCACCTGGGAAGCCTGAGAGATGTCATGGCCAGGCAGTGGGCTTGAATTCATTACGAGCCCTGCACTGACGTAAATAAAAAAATAAATAAACACAAGAAGTCACCAGCGCATAGCTGCCAAGATTTCAGATTGCTTATGTGTGACATTTTCATAATTTCAGTGTAATTATGAGTGACATTCAATGACTATGAGTGACACTTTGTCACCAGCAAAGTCAAGCATTCTAGATGAGAGAAACATAAAGATATCAGAAATTAAACCCATATAAGCAATGAGAAACTCTAAGAAGATCTTAAAACTGCTGCAAAGCAACAGAAATGGAAGGGCACCAGGATGTGAGAGAGGCCCAAGGCAGAGCCGGACCAGCCTCGCTGACGCTGAACTCAACTTTGTGCAGACTGCCGAAAGTTAATGCAATGCAGAGCTCAACTCAGGCGCTATAACTTTACTTACAGAGGGCTGACACATTTACATAAACCATGGGCCAAACAGGGCCTTGCCAATGAGTCAGAACCAAAATCCAATAACTGAGGCCTCCTCCACCTAAAAATATTTAAATTGACGCACTTTTGCAGATAATTACCCGGCCATTAAGGAGCATGTACAATGTGAACTGCCTTCAGGCATAAAAGATTCATGCGTTTACCAAACTCACTAACACTCAGACCTGAACCAGCTCGTGTGTTCGGGCCATATGTATCAAGCCTTTTGTGATTCGCAAAGGCCGAAATTCGCTGAATTTCGGCCTTTGCGAATCGCAAACGGCCTTTTTGCATGTTTTGGGATGTATGAAACATTCCCAAAATAAGGAATAGCAAACTTGTGCGATTCCTTATTTTTCCATAGCATTTAGGGAATCGCAATTTTGCGATTCCTTAAATGCTATGTATGTAGCATTTTTGGCTTGCATATTGTGGTTAAGAATTCGCAAATTACCACCAACTTGTAGTTGATGGTAACTTGCGAATTCTTCCAAAAATGCACAATTTGGCATTTTTAAAGGTGGCATGAGATGCACACACATGCCCATAGGGCATGTATGTGCGCCATATGCACACACATGTACATTTCAGGGGTGCATCAGGGTGTCTTTGAGACACCCCTGCACCCTTGCAATAATTCTCAAATTGCGATTAGCAAATTGCGAATTCGCAATTTGAGAATTATTTTGCATTCATGCATTGGAAATTATTCCTTAATTGCGAATTCGCAAAATGCGAATTCGCAAATAAGGAAGCTCAAGGAATCGCTAAAAAAATGCGTTTTTTTTCATACATACCATTTTGCAACTCCTAAATAGCGATTCCTTAAAAATCGCTATTTAGGATTCGCAAAATACTTTCTTGATACATATGGCCCTATGTCCACTAACTATGTAAGCCATCTTGCATGCCATAGTTTTAATACCTATCGTTTTTAAGAGGAAATGGGTGAAATAATGGACAAGATGTGAATCACTAATTTTTCATCATATCTCTTTGACTCAGACCTAGAGGGAAAAGCAGAAAAGGGAGAATGGAGTAAGCGAAAGCTAGGAAAACAGTGAGAATGGGAGAAAACATTGACGAATAATAACCTGCATGATTGAGATAAAGATTCAGAAAGTGCAGATTGGGGGAAGAAAGTGTATGCAGGGGAATCGAGACTGCACTTACATTTTTCACAAATTCAACGCTGGTTATTAGTTTTTTTAGTTGCCTTATTACCACACTAAACACGTTGGTACTCATACGGAACTCCATGTATGGCAAGAGGTAAATAAAGTGCTTGCTCTTATAATTTTAAATACGGCAGGTATTTTCTTGTTCACCTGGCACAGAAAATGTGCTATTGAACTGTTGTTTAAAAACACAGTTCACCTTTAGAAACGCTAATAAGGAGCAGAATAGATCGAAAGCCACACGGGGAGCAACTCTGAACCATCAGGTGCAGGCCTCAGAGCAGCATTAGCCACTTTATATAATTGCTTAGTCTTTTCTGCTTCAGTCTGCCTATATTCCACAATCTGCCCACTTACCTCTCTGCCTTTCGGTTTGAATATGTCTGCTTTCCTCTCAACCTACCCGTTCTCTCTGAGTCTGCTCACTGTCCCTTGATTTTGTCAACAGTAACCTCACCCTGCCCTCTTCCCCAATCAGGACGTTCTCCCTCTCCCAAGTATCCGTACTTTGCCTCAGTCTGCTTGATTTAACCTAACCCTGCCCCTTCTTTGCAGCCTGCCCCTTCCCCCTTCGAGTCTATTTATTACCACTTTATTTTCAGCCTGCCCACTTTCAACCAGACAGCCAGTTCTCCCTAGAGTCTGTCCGCTTTCAGTATGTCCATATTCCAGAGTCTGCCCACTTACCTCTCAACTTCAATATATTTGTTTTCCTCTTACTCTACCCACTCTCCACAAGTTGCCCATTCTCCCTTGATTTTGTTCCCTACTATAACCTAATCCTGCTCTCATATGATTTGAAGGTTACATCATACAGTCACTGCTGTTTAATAATGTGAACATGCATTATTATGCTGGCCATAGCCCAGGTGAATAGACAATTGACTTGTCTTGTGCATGGAAGAGTGTGTAGGATGTCAGTGATGGTCCTGGGCTTGTGGTAAATGCTGGTGTGTGCAAACAGGACACTCCCTCACACGCCTGTGATTTGTAATCTGCAACAATCTCACATTTATGCAGTCTTCCAAACCTGGCTTTACACAGAGTATCTTTACAAGTTCAAAAGCGACCCAATTTGCATGGGCAACATTTTTAGCTATATGTTTTACTGATGGTGCCCGGGTTCACTTTTATGTTGTTGCCTGGACCTATTTTCTGTTCCAGTCCGACCCTGGGACACTGCTCTCAGCAGGCCTTCTCTGACATAGCAGGACTATATGGCCTGCTACTGCCTAAGTCCTCTCTACTGTTAAGACCCAAGATCACCCTCAAATGTTTTGGGTGCTCCCTCCACCTCGAGGCAAGCATTTCAAACCACACTCTTTTGGATTACGGGGAGTGACCCCCCAGCCGTATTTAGACATAATTAAAACATTGATTAATATTTACATTATGTACAACTAACGCAGAAAGTACAAATATATTGATATATACATGATGTCACTTGTCTAACCTTAACATGTTCTAATACAAAATCCACTCCTTCCGTAATCTAGAAATGTATATAGTTTACTTTCTGCGTGTCCCCTCTAGAGCCTACGGCAAGGTCAATGACTGGCAGCCCCCAGATCCTGTAAACTACCAATACTTCACCGGAGTAAGCTTGCGTAGGGGGTACAGCTTGTCAGA
This sequence comes from Lissotriton helveticus, assembly GCF_964261635.1. Classification (NCBI taxonomy): domain Eukaryota; kingdom Metazoa; phylum Chordata; class Amphibia; order Caudata; family Salamandridae; genus Lissotriton; species Lissotriton helveticus. The sequence goes on along the minus strand of NC_136072.1, from coordinate 225,944,095 downwards.
CGGATACTTTCCCCCGGGCCCCCCCTACGCCCTTAGCCTTAAACTCCATAACGGGGGCTGCAATTCTGCATACTTTGTAAAAACAAATTACGGGCCGCCGATGGTCCGGCGCCGTTCTAGGGGGAGCGAAAGAAACAAGAGACTGTTCCCGCTCCCCCAGCCCCCTTTTTAAAGGGGGGGGACACAGGTCAGCCAGTTGCATCTGGCTTGCCCCTACGAATGGCGTTCCTGCAATCCGGAAGAACTAAAGTGCTTCCGGTTCACATCCCAGCCGACCGCCCATTGGATGTTCTACCAAAAGGGGGGGAGATGGGGGCACTGCGTCACCACCTGTTGCGGCGACCCCCCGCCTCCCCCTCCCCGGGGACCATTGTGACTGCCATAATGGCGGCCCGCACCATGCTGTGCTCTGCCTTGCCCAGTACACTCCTCCCATACCAGGGGTCATGTGCAGGCCTTGCACTCACCCACTGACTCAGGGGCCGGAGAGGCAGTTGTTTCATACTCTCCTCCATCAGACGCAGAACAGGTAGGACAGTGAATTAGACTGACCTCCCGCAGAGGGAGGGGCGCAGGTTACACGAGAGTCGGTTCTCCAAGATTCGTATGCAGAGAACACACAAAGTGGAAGGAAGGTCTTGTTTAAGCAAATTGTTAAACGTGACCCATCAAGAAAAAGAAAATGTATCGGCCTGTGGTTGATTATTTTAAAAATGTGATTAGTTAATAATACAGAAAATCAATTAAAGAAAATGTAAACAGAAACTACAGAATTCTACTGGTTTCCTGCTGCCTCGGGTGGTCTCACTGACGGTGATGGAGGTTGCAGTACTGCTAGCGGATTCAGCCATTGTGAGGAGTCACATGCGTTACACAGCAGCTCTCGCTGACGCCTTCATCCGGATCAAGATACGCATAGCAACAAAGAAGTTGTGCATGCACAATCCTGTACTTCCTAAAGGCAGACATGCGCTGTACAGTGCTTCCCACGCTTGAACATGCTTGACATCATAGCTGCGTAAATGGAGAGCATGTAATGCTTACATTGAAGCCTTGCCACAAGCGGAGAGCCCCTCCTTCGATCCCCCAGTGGCCCACCTACAGCATCATCTGAACAGCGCTCACCAAGCTGCAGTAAATTCAGCTCTGACAGTCGTGGCCACTCCCATCTACTCCTCACAGCGTGCAGGTGTTGGTAAGGCGCTAAAATGTGTGAGTAATGCATTTTAATTTGTTAGTCTAATGCATGATTTGTGGTACTTGGCAGGGCTGCCAGTGCCCACCCCTCCCAGCCAGTCAAATCTGTTTCAAAGATTCACTCTGCAGCAGTGCTGTACTGAGCACTAGGCATTAGTGCAAAACAAAAGTGTGCTGCCTTCTTTTTGCAAAATGCAGCAAGCCTTGTTGTTCTCCTCATACTGGATGGTCCCAAGGGCGCAACAATGCGTGACTAAAGCATTTTAGTGCGGAGATGCGGACGCCAGCACTTAAATGCATTAGTCTAACCCTTGATGCATGGCATTTAGTAGGGTTGCATATAAACAAAGATTTCCCTGCACTCTCACGTTGTTATGCATTTCCCATCCAATGCAGGGTTGGGGCATTACGCAGGCCATTGCAATCCTTGCAGTGTAGTAGGGACTCCTTTTCAGAGCTCCCATCAGCCTCAGGATTTGAATATCTGACACATTGGAGTCTCACGGGCCCCTAAACACACTGGGCAGAGGGTCCTTTCAATTTTTGTAAAACCTTTTAGCTGTCTAGCACTTGTGGTTGTAATGCTTTTGATTACTGCTCCTCCTTTGATATTCTAATATGTCCTGTTGCTGTCAGCTCAGACTATGTAAATTACTTTCAAATGTGAGGGATTGGGATTGCTCCTTGGAAATAGTGTAAGATGCCTCTGAAACAAGTAGAAGAGTGAAAAACAAAAGATCAAGAATATGAATAATTTAATTTTGATATTCGGAAATATCATAAAAACATTTCATAACCCCTTCCAGACATATGAGTAACCCCCTCTGCCCGTGGCCATATTTCTGCAAATTTAATTACCCCTCTCCTTTACTGGATAGTCAGAGTCTTAGCTGGTGGATAACGGATGCAGTTTATTTTGAAAGCATGAAACATAAATATCACATTTTCCATGGTCATTCATGATTCCAACACTTCATCACATCAATAAAGTTATCACACTCTGATGCATTGTTCCTTACAGCACTTCCAGCACAACCCCCTGTGTGACCGCCTCCCTTCCTATGGTGTCTTGCACTTGTGGCCTCAAGGCTACCCTTGCTACCGATAATTTGAGTGGGTGCCTATGAGGCCCGACCCGGGCTGCAAGTGCTGTGACTGCCTTTTGAAGACCTCAAGCTGGCCAATCACCTACTCCCCCCAGTGTTTCTGCCAAAAAGCATCCCAAGGACACTGTTCTCGTGGCTCGTCAACCTAGGTTAGTGTGCTTTCTTGTCTGTCTATTTTGTACTGTTTCCTCTTGCCCTTTCCCCAACTTGCGGCTGCAACGCCCCGCTCTTCGGTGTGGGTGGGTGGGCCAATGTCAGGCGGACAAGATATGTCCTTCTTAACCTTGCCCCTTTCTGTATCCCCCTTTGCCACGCCAAACCCCCTGGTTTGATTGGGGGGGTTCAAGCCGACAAATCGCCAGCTCCCTTCTTCCTGGGCACCAGGCTCTTTTTGCTGGCATTTTTTGTTGGCTCTGGGAGACCTTCACCTTCCCAGAATACACCATGACTCTTTAGGTCTGGTGTTAGCCAAGACTGTTGTATTTTTTTTAAATATCTTTATAACACACATGCATGCATATACATGCATAAAGCGAATGTTTTTCAGCTCTCTTCATCCATTAGCCTGCTGTAATGTCATTCATATATGGCCTCCACCCATCACAGCATTCAGCATTGGCAACAGGTCAACCCACTTTATCTATTGGCTGTCATCACTGTGACCGACAATATTTTGCTTGTTCACAATATGAACATTGAACTATAAAAAGTGTCACTTCAGTGCCTGGGGTGGTTGGCCAATGAGCCATTTATTTTTTCACAAGCATAGATTTTTGTTTTTTCCTACCTATATATTATAACTTTTGCAAGGTAGAGGCAGCTTTTTGTATACTGCCACCAGACTACTTGCTGCCTCTTGAAGCATCTGATCCTGTGCTGGCACTGCCATGGTGTTCTTGTCAGAATGTGTTTGCCCCATTTTTGTTACTAGCAACTGTTTTCAGCTTGAAAGTTTAGCGCTCACATGAAAATAAATCGATTTCCATTGAATTCGATGCAAACACAGGTAGCTGTGTGAAAACAATTAAGTGGGCTTTTCACCTGTTTGAGTTTACAAACCCTGGAGCAGACATTTAAGGATACTGAGAAGTACTGTCTTCTTTCTGTATCCATTGTTTACATTTGTCAGGTGCTTTCACTTTCAGTTTTTGGACCGGAACAGAGAGGTGTGGCATAAATAGCCACTTCCCCATCACAATGCTTTCATAGTACAACTAAGCGACAAAGTATCCGAGTTCTTCCCTTTTCACATTCTCATTACACTGGCAGTCTTCTATTTGCAATTGAGTAGCTGGGGACTGAGAACAGATGGAGAAACATCCTTCCTTATCCTTCTCCATCAGGCACTGGCAAAAGGAGGACAAGACCGGCAATAACAACTATTCCTGCCTACTTGAGTGTCCATGTATTCATGTTTTTCACCTCAGAGAGGAGGGTGCATTGACTGACTTCAGGCTACTGTGGGGCACGTTCATGTAAGAACATTTATCTCATCTTTACAGTCCTGGGCCCTATTTAGGGTTGGCCTATAATTTAGCAGTTTCCATTACACTGCTTGCCCCTGTGCTTTCTAAACCAATTTGCACCCTTCTCTGGTAGATGTGGTGGACTATGCCCTTTTAAAGTGAAGTTGGGAACAGGGAGCTAACCAATCAATCAATCAATGGCAATTTATAAAGCACACTGCTACCTCTACAGAGGTGTCCCGGCGCTAAGAAAAATGGACTTGATAGACTGAGAAGCTCAAGATACTACCCCCCTGCCTAAAGAGCCAGGTTGTTAGGGCCTTTCTGAACTCATGTTCAGTTTCTAGCATGCACAGGCAGCTAGGCAAGGTGTTCCAAAGTTTGGGAGTCCTTACTCTGAAGGACCTGCCTCCTTGTCGCATTTTTACAAAACGTGGCACATTGAGGAGACGCTGCTGATAAGATTTTAAGGTCTGCTCCTGACAATATAGATCAAGCCTCAACCTGAGGTAGCCTGGGCCTTTGCCATGAATAGCTTGAAAAGTGAGGGTAAGTGTCTTAAACTCAATCCTCCTGGCCCCCGGGAGCCAGTGAAGCCGTCTCAAGTGTGGGAAAATGTGCTGGTGAAAAGGGACCCTTTGGAGTAGCCTCGCAGCCACATTCTACACCATCTGTAGCCTGTGGTTCAGGTAGCCAGTCAACCCCAGGTAGAGGCAGATGGCATAATCTAGCTGGGAGGTTACCCACATGTGGACTATAATCCTACGGCTATCTTCTGGCAGGAAACATAGAAAGTTGCTGATAGAACTAATTTTCCCAAAACAGGCCACAGTGATTTGACGGACTTGTGCTGTGAGTGTGAGGTCCTTCCCACCTGACTGCCAGATTTCTAACAGTGTCCTTAGGAATGGGCGGAGGCCCCAACTCACTTGGCCACCAGAGGCACGACAGGGGAGGAGATGCTTGACTGAAAAACATGACCTCGGGCTTGTCTGCATTATGTTTCAAGCAATTTTCGTTCATACAGCTAGCAATATCTTTTAGGCATTCCTTAAATTTCTAAAAGGCTGCAGTAGTTTATTCTTTAAAAGAGAACACCGACTGAACGTTATCCGCACAGGAGACTACTTTCGCCCCCAAGTGGAAATAAGAGCCGCCAGAGGTGCAAGGTAGATATTAAAGAGCAGCAGCCTTAAGGAAAAACCCTGAGGTAATCCGCATATGAGTTGTTTGACTGGTGAGGCGAAAGAGTGAAGGAAAACCTGTTGACCACGGTCTTCAAGATGAGACAGATCCAGTCAAGTGCCACCTTCTGCACGCCAATATGTTTCAGTTGTTCCAACAGAATTTAATAAGACACCATATCCAATGCAGCTGAGCGGTCCAACAGCTCTAGCACAGCAGATGAGCCGCCATCTACTGACATTTCCACCGAGCCAGCTACTTCTACCAATGCTGTCTCCATGCTATAGTCTGACCGGAGCCTGACTGGGAGTCATGTAGGAGACCATAGGCTTCTACTAAGGTGGCTAGTTGTTGCTGAGCCAATTTCTCTAGGACTTTGGCCGGAGCAGATAGCAGGGAAATCGGTCTAAAATTGCTTAGTACTTTAGGGTCAGCATTAGGTTTCTTCAGCAGAAGTAGTAGATAAGCCTGTTTCCAAGAGGCTGGAAAAATTGTAGTCTTAAAAGACGCATTCCATATTTGGTTTAGTATGGGATTAACCTGTGAGGCCAGTGATCTAAACCACCGAGTGGAACAGAGGTCTATCGGGGAACCCGATTTACATTTCAAGAGTTTGACCAGTGACTCCTCCGCTGTTGTAGGGAGGAATTCTGAAAACTGTGGCACTATGTGGTGCTTGAAGTTCAGGGACTCTGCCACTGGAGTGATTGAGGAATACAACTTTTGTATTTTATCTTCAAAGAACTCAGACAGGCTTGAGCATAAAGTCATGGAGGCCTGAATGTTACGATCCAACGCTGTAGGTTTGGTGAAGAATTTTACGATCCTAAAGATTTCTACAGTGGCGTTTACTGAACTCTCTATACATCTGGCCAGATATTCCCTCCTCTCACATGTTAACAGTTTGTGGAATTTTTTCAAAGCCTCTTTATAGACACTTTTAGCTGCGGGCACGTAATACTTTCTCCACTATTGTTCCAACCTTTTACAACTGCTTTTTTCCTTTCTGAGTTCATCTGAGAACCAAAGGGCTGAGGGGGTGGCTCTAGAAGCAGTAAATGACATAAGTGGAGCAACGTCAGCCAAGCATTAAAACAGGTGGTGTCGCTATCTGGGTTGCCTGACAACTGTGGCACTGTTCTATAAAGGACTGACCCCAGGGTGTTAGTAGTGACCCTACTCCAGTTCCTCTTTACTTTTGTTAATTGTATTCCAGCCAAACCTTTACCCTTAAAGCTAAACCTAAACTGGACCAGAAAGTGGTCCGTCCAAACCATAGGCAGCGGCTCCTCTGTGGGTAGATGCTGAGACCAACTGGGTATGGTTACATCCATTAAGTGTTGATATTAAATGTGCCGCCTGAAGGCAGCAAGGATCATCCACACGGAGATTAAGGTCTCCAAACACTGTAAAAATTAGCAAAATGTAAGGAATCTATGCCTGACATTCTAGAGGCTCTTGACAGTTATTAATATCTGATGCAGGCCAACAGACCTTCTGGGAAAAGAGGAGGAGAAGTAGCAGCTATCATCAAAAAAGATCTTACTGCCACCTCTATTTCCTCCTTCGAAGTGGCTTCAGTGAATAGTCTCACGCTAAAATTAATATTTCCCAAATACACATTAGTGTGAATACTGGTCTATAGACCTCCCACTTACCATAGACTATGCAAAAATCTTGCTAATTGGAGACCTAAACTGTTGGTCTACGGAGGAAGGGGGGAGTCAGAACTCTAAGGAGCTCACAGATTTATTAAATAATCTGATTCTAGAAGGACATATAACGGAACCTACACCCATTAAATGGCATGCATTAGACCAATTATGGACCTCTAACCTCCTGGTCTGCAACTTGATGGTGAAGCTGTGTGCTAGGTCAGATCACCACCTCATATACTTTGCCATAGACGGCCTATCCTTAGTCAAACCGTTGAGTGGCATGAAAACACTGACCAGAAATTGGAATCGTGTCAGATTGCCAGAATTCCTAAATACCTTGAAATCTGCACTCCCACCTATAACGAATATTGTCAACGAGTCGGAGAGAGCCATCTCCAACTGGCAACTATGCACTTGTGAGATGTACACCCATCTACAAAGGAAAGAGAGGGTTTCGAGGTGGCATGAAACCTCATATTGGTTTACAACAGAGTTAAAACTAAACTCAAATCCCGTCAGGTGGAACGGAAATGGCGGAGAAGCTATTCCCCTGCAGAACGGAAAAGGTATGAAAAAGCACTAAGTTCTTAGTTCTAAAAACATATCCAAAGATATCTTTAAAATAGTTAGAGAACTTTCCAGTCCTGACCGCGTTACCATGGCCATTACTCCTTCCCAAGTCTTATGTGACAATCTGAATACCTTCTTGGTTGACAAAATTAAGGCCATTCAGAACTCTATTTCTTCTAATTCTCAAGAATGGAAATCACATAAGCAATTCACAAACCCCATAAATATGTCTAGTTTTCAAAACATTACCTTAGATCGACTCTCAGAACTTGGAAACAAGATACAATCAGGCTCTCCCAATGACCCATGTCCTGTTAGGATACATAAAGAGCTCCTCACACAATTACTGGATACCTTTCTTTCCCTTCTCAATCTTTCCTTAAGGCAAGGGTGGTCCCACATGCCTTCAAAGAGGCAGTGCTTCTTCCATTGCAAAAGAAGGCAGGATCAGACCCCAGCCTCCTGAGCAACCACAGACCAATATACCTCCTCCCATACCTGGCAAAAATAATGGAGGCACATGTAGCAAAACTTCTTTGTGCAGTCATCGAAGAAACTAATTTTCTGGACCCAAACCAGGCAGGCATCAGACCATCACACTCTACCGAATCAGTCATCTTGAGTGTAGTGGATGATCTGAAGGAGGGCGCAGATAGGGGCTGCACACAGGTTTTAGTATTACTAGACCTGTTCGCTGCATTCAATACCGTGGATCACACCATATTAGAGGATAGAATGGCAGTGGCGAGCCTGAGGAGCACAGCACTGAACTGGATGCTCTCATTCTTAGGGGAATGCACCCAGTCTGTTAGGCTGGCACCTTATAATTCAGCCTGGGTTAATACCACATGCGGTGTACATCAAGGTTCATCCCTCTCCCCTCATCTGTTTAACATCTATATTTGCCCCCTGATCCATGCTCTTAAAAATAGGGGAGTGAAGGTATAAAATTCTGCAGACGACATGCAGCTGATTTTCCAGATTGATGAGACGGAGGAATCCAAGGATTTCTTACAACATACTATGCTCTTCATTAAAGATTGGATGAGGCATAAGTTCATCAAATTAAACTCTGATTTAACAGAGATAGTTATTGCCAATAACAGACTTGATCAGTGGTCGCCAGATCATTGGCCAGCTGCATTGGGTACTCCACCTATCCCTAAAAATTCAGTTAAACGTCTGGGGGTCAAAATCAATGCCAATCTATCCATGCATGATCAGATGAACCAGGTTACCTCATCCTGTGTTTAACACCTGAGGACCTTTAAGAAAATCAGGAAATTCTTCACTAGGGAGGCAAGCATGGTAATCCTGCTGGTCCTGATTATGTCTAGGCTAGATTATGCCAATGCCATCTATTTAGGGCTCCCTGCCAATCAAACCCATAGGATGCATTTGATTCAAAATCAAGCAGCTAGGCTAGTCTTCCAGCAACCAATACATTGTCAAAATAAGCCACTTATGAAGCAGCTACATAGGCTTCCTGTGACTCAGCGGTCCATGTTTAAGACAGGCTGTATGGTCTTCAATGCACTCCATGAAATGGGCCCCAAATTTATATCCGCAAAGATATCAAGGTATCTACCTACACGGCATCTTAGATCAGCCACAATGAATACGCTGACTTTTCCTGGATTCAAGCGCAAGAGAACGGGTGGCTCTCGCTGTCTGTACTTGGCCACACACTCTGGAATTCTTTGCCGATAGACATTAGACTAACATCGGAGTGCACCAGCTTCCGAAAAAAACGGAAAACTTGGCTGTTCACCCTAGCTTACTGTTAGAGCCATCAGGAAGGCTTTCTCACCTCTCTCAGCACCAAGAGACCTTTTGGTATACGAGCGCTTAACATATTCCCCAAACATAAACATAAACATCTAGGCAATGATATCAGCCAATCCCGGTGTGTGGCTATGTGGGCAGTCTGGTGGCCTAAAAAGCAGCAGCCCAGGAAAGGAGGGGATATTTTAATGCAAAAGATTAGGCCTTCGATATTGTCGACATGGACCAAATTGCGGGTAGAAACCTCACAAGTATCCTTAAAAATAATGGCGACCCCTCCCCATATACTATCTTCACCCCTGGAGGCACACAAAATTCGAAATCCAGGGGGATTTGCAAGGGTCACATGGGGATTATTACCTTCCCAAAAACAGGTCTCTATCAAGAACATTAGATCCCACACATTGTCCTTTAGAGACTGGCAAATATCATCTGCAGGCTTAGGTAGAGACCTACAGTTGATGAGACAGGCTTTAATGTCCATGTGTCTTAAGGTCTGGTAGATAGAGTTTGCTGCCTTTTCCACATTTTACTCTGGGCGCACATTGAAAGCAAAATTACAGACTGAGCAGCAATACTCCGAGCATCCAGCCCCAAGGTCATACCTTAGCAAGGTTCACTGTTCAAGGTCATGAGAGTATCTCACGTCCATTTAATAGCCTTGCTGCTATCCATTTGAGCAGCGTGGCTGGCGCTGGCCGTGATCCAGACGCATATGGGCGCAGACGGATCAGCGGCAGGCCCACTGCGCATATCCACTTCACAGTATGCATTATATAGCATCCGGGAAGGGAACTGACACCTGTACTGCTAACCCACCCAAAATGGCGTCTGGTAGATTCCCCAGCAGAACGAAGGAAAGATAGCGCTCCACTCCAAAGCAACAACAAGGACTAAGCCCTGAGGTAAAATCCTCCCCAAATAAGTATGTGCAATCAGTAAGTGCAGTAATAAAATGCAGTAATAAAAATCAGCAGAAAGAAGTTAAAAACAATTAAATAAAAAAGGCACTGATGCCTCTTACCGTGCACCCTGCAACACGCAGAGGTGGATACTAACAATCCCCCAGAAAAAGTAGGACAGTAAAGAAAGGCGGGGAAGCAGCAGCACGGACTTACTCAATCTAATACTGCTGCAATGTGTTTAAATTAGCAGTATACAGAAAGTATTCTTATTTAAAAGTGCAGAAGGCACCAGCAGTTTACTGTTAGTCAACTCAACATCAAAAAGTCAAACCGCGTACAACTGCTATCGTTCACTGTAGCCATTTGGAATTTGGCTTCACTTACGTCATGCATTTTACTAGGAAAGCAATATGCGGAGCAAGACTTATGCAGAGTTTGGCCTTGAAAAATAAAAAATTAAATTGACTCTGCAAAGTATATTGTCAGCGAAATTGTATTTTTTATCTTTAGATATTTTAAGGTTGTTTTTTTTTTCAGCGCAGCTACCACTTTTCACCTTTTTAGAAATTCACTATTCCAGAAATTAATCTACCGTCCTTCACGAACAGACTGTCTCGCCCTGCCCAGCTGCACACCGATCCATGCGTGGAAGCAAACAAGAAGAGAGGTAGATTTTCCCAAAATCACTGATTGCAAATGTGTTTGGTGAACGCAGCTTCTTTGAGCTTCTTATTTCAGTGCCCTCAGATGATAAAGATGTCATATTGACACTTCCTGGATGTAAGCAGTACATCCAGTTCTGTTCTCATTTTGAATTCTAATCTGGAACTTGTAGTTCAGCATTTAAAATTGTTCAAGTAGCACTACAAATTACCGAGTGCAAAGAATAATGTCAAAACGGTTGATCTAACAGATCTGGAAAGTTCGTGTACAAATGGACGGTGCACCAGAGAAGAGTATCCACAAGGTCCAATTCGTGTTAAATAATTCCTTTATTGAATTTCCAATCAAAACAAACTCCTCAGCCAACGCGTTTCGTTCTCAAGGAACTTCGTCAGGGCTATGTTATAAAAAGGAATTCCCTGTAAATAAGTCCATTATTTAAATCTGAAATTAGTATTTAGCAGGCCACTTGATAGAGGGCCTATAATGTTGTAGGGCAATATTTTGAATAGATTGCGAGCGAATCTTATATTAACGCCGACAAAATATGCAATTCCCGCCGTATAATAGCTTTGGGAAAAGTTCTAGTCGCGGTCACCCACTCGCAATTTCCGTGTTCGGAAGAGTAAAGAGTACGCTTTACTCTTCCGAACACGGAAAATATTGCCCTATAAATTTATAGGCCCTCTATCAAGTGGCCTGCTAAATACTCATTTCAGATTTAAATAATGGATTTATTTACAGGGAATTCCTTTTTATAACATAGCCCTGACGAAGTTCCTTGAGAACGAAACGCGTTGGCTGAGGAGTTTGTTTTGATTGGAAATTCAATAAAGGAATTATTTAACACGAATTGGACCTTGTGGATACTCTTCTCTGGTGCACCGTCCAATTGTACACAATTTTTCGGATCTGCCTAGCAGTGGAGTGTTGGTTCGGCAGACTCTGGACGTTCTGTGCACAGGACATTGACACAAGTATCATACCTCATAAGTACTCGTGCATAACCTTTGTCAGCCGTTCTTCCATTTTTTATATTTCAGATCTGGAAAGTTGTTCCAAGTCTCACATCAGACATGGAACAACCTGAGAGTACACTTTGCTTTAGCACACAGAGTGCTTGTTTCCATTACAGTAGAGCCATGATACCTGATATTTTGATTAAAGGATTACTAGATTAATGTTCTACTACTTACCGGTAAACTTCATTACTCCGGGACCCATAGTCCATGACCCATTTATTGACAAAGTGGAGATAAGCATCTCCCGACAGAAAAAAAAGACCAGAGGAATGCTGGGACCCTAATACAGCCCCAGCCACCAGGAGTACATAAGCAGTACTTACACATCATCCCACCTGTACAACCACGCCCACACAGGAAGGCCGGTCGCCCGGGAGAGAGGGGCGTATGAATGGGACGAGGACAACAGGACCCGAGGTAATGAAGATTACCGGTAAGTAATAGAGCATTACCCCAGGTCCCTTATGTCCTCGCCTCGTCCCATTCATTGACAAAGTGGAGAATACCAAAGCAGAAAAGGAGTCCTTCCGAACCCATCAGCGCACCCAGGAAAACACACCAAATGCAGCAACCCAAGGAAGTACAGAAAGTAGGGGGCACAGCAGGACGCAACCGGCCAGCAACTCAGAACAGGATAGCAGGGACATCAACAAGGACTGGAAACAACCAAAAAAACTGAAGGCCAGAGCCACAACAAGGAGTCAGCCAACTAGAGAAACCTGAGACAGAGCAACCAGGCCCAAAACCCCAAAAGCACAAGGGAACCACCGGACAAGGTCGACGAGCCAAGAACCACCAGGAAGGCACACTTGACCCGGCAGCCACACAGACACCGAGCAAACCCTGACCACCCCGGAGAAGGCCATAGAAGAAACCAAGGTCGGCCCACAGGGTGCAGGCACAAGCACCCAGACCAACAAGGAAGGAGGGAAACACAGGCCCGGCACTGGCCCACGAAACCAAATGACCAGGCCCCCAGAGAGCCAGAGGGCAAAGAACACCAAACCTCGCGAGGAGGCCAGGCCCCATGCCCCATGAAAGAAAGCCAGCACCACCATGGCTGCCAAATGACAACCATCAATCACCTAGCCTAGAGGGAGGAGCCCCAGCGAGAGCCCAGGAGCAGACCAGGAGCCCGACATGGAAGGGGACAGCAAATAGTACCAGGACCGGACCCCAAACCCCAGAGCAGCGGGGGCAGAGGAGGCCAACCTCAAAGACCACAGGCCAGAGATGCCCCCAGAAAGACCCAATAAACAGCCGACTAAACAACAGAGAGGCCAGCAAAGACCGGGAACCAACAACCCGGAACTGAAGAGGAGGGGAAAGGGCCAGCGGCCAGAACTCCAAACCCCCAACCCCAAAGGGAGGGAAAAACAGGGCAGGGTGCAAGCCCAGGGAAACCCGAAACGTGCCAGACCCCAAACCAGGAACCACCGGGCACAAAGCCATGGAATCACAGAGGGTAGGCAAGAACAGGTGCCAATAGGGCGGAGGACCAGAGAGGAACCAAAGCCAGGGCAGAAGAAAAAGACCGCACCCAGGCCCAGCACACAGCAAGGGCAGGAGTAGCAGAAAAAGGGTCCAGGGCACAAAGCACAGCGACTCAAAACCCACAGGCCCGACCCCAGCCAACGCCGGAGAGGAGACAAGAAGACAGCCAAAACCAGGGTAACAAACACGAAAGGAACCAGAAAGCCAGGACTGAAGCCAAGCAACCTGTTGAAGCAGGAGGACCCCCAGGGCCAACCAGGCGAAGGAACCCATGCAGCACATAGGCCAAAGCAAAGGGCAGGGAGGCCGACAGAGATCCCCAGCACACCACCGCCGGCCCACACAGAAGGCTGGAAGAATCAAACAGAGGAAACCGCCAACCAGAAACCTGAGGAAGCAGAGAAGCCAGAGAAGCCAGAGGGCCAACCAGCAGCAGACCCCGGACAACCCCCAGCCAGGAGGGCGGACCACACAGAGGCAACGACGAACACCACAGAACCGCCTGCAGGAGTAGCGATAATGCATGGAGCCACCAAACCAACCATCGCAAGATAAGACAGCAAGAACCAGCAACGTCCCGCAACACCACAACGGCGGAACCAGCACTGGCCCAACCACCGAGGAGCAGTCGGAGACGAACGGCAGCAAGCAAACACACAGGCAGCAGAGCGCGTGACACAGGAGCGCCAGAAGAAATATCAAAAAGCTGCCAAGCGGAACTCACCAGGGGCGGGGACAACACCAGCACCACGGTCCTCCCCTCCACAACTGCCAGCAGGAATCAAGGGGAAATGGCAGGAACACCGCAAGCGATGCACATCTCACCCAACCAGGCTCAGGAAGACGCACCCGCGACCCGGAAGGAAAGGGGAGCCCATGCCCCAGCCGCAAAGGGCCGGGCGGCCAGGCAGGATTCCGGCAGGAACAGAGACTGACTCCCAGCAAGCCCAGAAGGCCAAGAGACAGTCCAGGAAACCCTGCGCCCGCACAGCCAGGCAAATGGGCGGATGGAGGAGAGAAGACCACCACTTCAGTCCATCAGGAGCAGCACCAGCAAATCCAAGTCCATTCTGTCGACAGACAGAAAAAAAGAACGGGCATGATGCTGGGTAAGTACTGCTGATGTACTCCCAGTGGGAGGGGCAGTATTAGGGTCCTAGCATTCCTCTGGTCTTTTTTTTTGTCGCGAGATGGAGATAGCCATCTCCCGACAGATAACTTTGTCAATGAATCGGGCGAGGACATAAGGGACCTGGTGGTAATGCCTTTATGCTCCAGTGCATGAAAGGCATGCTCAACATGTCGTAAAAGTGTTCCAGAGCACGTCACATATTCATATGTCCTACTATGTTTATTGCAGAATGACAGTTTTAGTTTTGCTTAACATCAATTGCAAATGAAAAATACAGTTTGTATCTGTAAAATCCAGTTTCAAAATATTTTTTAACTCCTTCCAAGCTCATGACGAGCTCAGCTCGTCATGAGGTACGCCTGTCGTACGCTCATGACGAGCTGAGCTTGTCATGTAACGCGGTAATTGCGAACCTTCAGCGCAGCGCGGTAAAACGCTTAGCGCGGAAGGTGTTAAGAAAACATAATTGTCTAGCGATGCTGTGCCATCTCTCTCCCTTTGTCTGTCCTAGCTTTTTGGTATCCTATCTTCATCTCCTGCTTGCTATAGATACCATGCCTCCTAGGTCACTAATCTCTTCTCTGATCTTCCTGTGCTCCAACCAGCTCCAGGGCCAGCGTAGGAAGTGCTGACATTACTTTGGTACATAATGATATCACTATTGGGCTTACTGACATAAGAACAGAGCATGATTACATGCATCATACTCACATTCCTAGAGCACATAATGAATTCAATATAGGATGTACATATATATAATATGCAACATAACGTCAGAGACCAGACTTACAGTAACATGTGGCATGATGACATCAGCATAGGGCCGACTGACATTCCAAGATGATACCATCATAGGGCAGACAGAAAACATTGTAGCACCCCTGTCTGAGGCATGAGATGGTGCTGTTGATTTAATCATCTACATCTATGCAGGCACTCATTTGTTAACCCATGTATCCAGCCCTACATCCACTCATTCATTCCTTTCATGCATTCACTTGTTTATCCATCCATGAAGTCACTTACCCACCTAACTGTTGCCATGCCGCAAAACCACACAACTCTTCAATAAATAATGTAGCGATTTCAAATGTAAAATAGGCAGATCTATTGGCTTTGTTAATGCTTGTTTCTTTTAGTTCTTCCCCTTGTTTGACTGATGTACATTTTTCCATTTTAAGGAACAGCAAGGTGGAATCCCAAGAACTCCAGAGGACAATGACCTCTAGTGATACCATTGAGACCCAGTATCTTCTGATTGCCCTAGGACCTCTCACACTACCAACATAAAACAAACAGTAAAGCAGTTTAATTGTTACGATAGGAGGGTCATGTTAAAGAAATGTGTGCAAAAAACACAGCAAACAATTGTTGTACTATTTTGTATCTTAGGTAGTGGAGAATGCAGCTGAAAAATTGATGGCAGCCCATAATGTCGAAGCAGTTTTGGAGAAGCACAAAAGCAGAGGAACTGGACTTCGGAAACGAGACTTAACATATACTATACACTTCTGATCTCCTTTTGAGACTGCAGCACATCTAATGTAGGCTGCATATAGTGTTTTCGTCCAATTTATTATTTGATTTGTCTGCAATATATGTGCACTCAGCGAGTGTTTTTACCCATCACAAATCCCTGCCTCCACGAATTTGCACAGGAAAAACAAGTTAGAAATGAGAAAATGTTCAGTAAACCTCAACAACAAATAAATCTCCATCCTCATGTTTCAACTTTTTAAAAACACTACATCACAATGCATCAACCATCCACAACCCAGCTTTCTCTCCTGTGACTCGTTGACTTTAGACTGGTCTTTGACCCCAGGTCTCCTCTGCCTTTTGGCTGGCTTCGCACTATAGAAATATCATATACATACATGCCTTCTCACCTGGGCGGCTTAGAAAATGGCACCAAAATACCACAGTAAAATTCAACTTAGTGGCATGCAGTGCCGTTTGTTAACTCCTGCCAAAACCTCAGAGAGAGACGGTTAGTGCGCTGAAGCATTTCTTTAAAAAAAAATTTTTTTTAAAAAGGAGCACACAGCTGTTTTCTACATCTGTTTCTGGGGTGTGCCCACTGCAGCAGTTCATGCGATGCTATCAGAACATTTTACTACAAAAATGTCAAATAGTTCTTTTCTGCTTCTCTCTGCACCTCATAATTTAAAACTGTGACAATCCCCAAATGTAACAAAGCCTCATGGGGTGGCAGATGCTTTGTTTTCTCTTCTGTAAATTCTGCACCAAAATACATTTCTATCTATAAAATCAGCCTAATCTGACCTCTTTCTGGAAGCAATTTAAACCCTGGCTTTTTGCACTTCCCTATTAGTCTCCCTTTGCCGTCAACATTGCAGATGCTAGCGCCAAGACACCTTCAGGCATTTACCAGCTTTATCAACATCATAATTATAATAAGGCCTCTGAAGAGCTGGAGTGATTGATGCATATCGGGGAGGGCCATCTCTGGGTGGAGCTGGGCATTCATATGCATCCATTCATAGATTTGGATGCAAACCCAGATTTACTAAATACTAAAATCCTGGGTTCGCTCCAAAATTATGGCCTATTCATGGCTAGCATAACAGGGAGAAAGATCTTGTGGGAGATTTACTATAATTTTGCGCCATGTTTGTGTCACAAAAGTGACGCAGAATGGCGCAAAGTCTTTTTTTCTTAATTTACTTTCCAGTGCTAAACTTGCAAGTTTAGCCCTGGAAATAACGTAAAGGTAATGCGAATCAGCGCTTTGCGCTGCTTTGCATTACTTTGCACCATGGGGTGTGCCAATGGTGGTGCATGGGCACTCCCATGCAACAAATAACGGTTTCTCATGCTAAACCCAATTTACAAAACACAATAGATTGGGTTTAGCGTGAGAAAACGGTGCCCTTTCAAACTAGGCGCAAGGAAGGAGAAATGCTTAAATTTCTCCTTCCTGTTCCGACTTTGCATGTGTGCTGCACTGTGCAGCATGCATACAAAGTGGGAAAAGCTTTCCCTTGTGTCTTGGCATTGTGTCTTGGCATAGTATTTTGTACAGAAAGGATACCCTTCCTGTACAAAACCTATGCTAGACTCACACACAGCCTAGTGCTATGGCGCTAAGGTGGTGCATGGCGCACGGCAGCTGAAATTAGTGCTGTGTAAGGGAAAAGGGAGGACAGAACCATATCTTTGAAAATATGGTGCTCTCCTGCTCCTTCTCTGTCACGCAATACAGCGCAGCATTGCGCGGAGATTTGGTAAATCTCCCCCCTTCATTTCTCCTCATTACCTTCTCTTTAATTCTGCACCACACATACAGTAATGGAATTCACCTACTTAATATTTTGTGCCGGAAGTCACACCTTCCTGCACAAAAACAATGCTGCCCGTTATTATATGTTATGTTATGTTAGCAGGTATTTATAGAGCGCATGGCTTCCATGGATTGTCCCGGTGCTATGCAAGACCCGGAAACACAGAACAAAGTACACCAGCACAGGAACTACTGCTGAAAAAGTCAGGTTTTTAATTTTCTCCTGAAAGTGAAGAGATCCTGGACCTGTCTAAAAGAGAGCTGCCCCCTAGCCGGGATAGCCGGATCTTAGTGGCAGGCACCCTTGCATGCTGGTGCAAAAGTGTCTGCATTGGCCCTAGGCAGTCTTCAGTGCGCCAGCAAAATTAGAGGGTAGAAGTGCGCCACATCCTAGGATATATTTCGTATTTCTGCTCTTTCTCTTCCATGCAACACAGCACAGCAAGTTGACTTGCTGCGTTGCGTGAAAGGTTAGTAAATCTACCCCGTGTGCACACTGCGTTCATAGGGCCTCATTTAGGAGGCCTTGCATGAGTTTTGCGTTTCCAATGCGTCACTTTTGGTGACGCATCGGCGGCGTAAAACATGTCTCCTGTTGCGCACTATTTAAAAAGTGACGCATCTAAGCAGATGTGTCACTTTGTAAACCCCTGCGCTACATTATACCTGCGTCAGGTATAATGTATGCAGGGGGGGCATTCCCCCGCAAAAAGCCTCGTAGACGTGACACAGTGAATCTATGAGATTTCACTGCGTCACTTCTAGGACACCGTTGCGTCAAAATCTTACACCTGCCTTACAGCAGGTGTAAGACTGACGCAGGCTCTTTCACATGGGGCTTGCTCCATGTGAAAGGACACATTACTTGAGTTGCGTCACTTTTGTGAAACACTCCAGCAATGCGTCACTTTTGCACCATACAGATACGTCAGAAATACTGACGTATCTGTAACTCCTTGCGACATGATGCGTCATACAGTAAATATGACGCATCAGGTATGTCGCAAGGAGTGCGCACTGAGAAGTGAAGCATCGCTGCTTTCACGCAGCGATGCGTCATTTCTCATAAATGAGGCCCATAGACTGCAACTGCTTAAAGAGAAAAACTTGTGATTTTTTACCATCTCAAATCTTTACAACATGCAGGAAAAAATAAAATCATGCACTTGCAACAATGCATCAAGTCAATTTATATTGATAAAAGTATAACACAGTTTTGTTTATTTCCTAGAAACAACTTTATAAACGAAGATCCAAATTTATTAACCAAAATAACGCTGAAGCAAAGAAGGGAGTTCGGGGCATATTATCAAGGGATTTATCTCCGCTTTTTTGGCTTTAAAAGTCAAGAAAGCGGAGATAAAATTATCTCCCTATTACCTAGCTGTCGCTAACACCAGTTAGCGACAGCTAGTAGGAGATAGCGACCATCTTGGGCCCCGCTTTGCGTGTCGGAGATATTTATCACTAATGACATGCAAAGTGGGCGTGCCAAGATGTTAGCGACTGGAAACAGTCGCTAACATCGCTATCTCCTATTACCAACTTTTGGAGATATTCGCGCTAAGCGCGAATATCTCCAAAAGCTAACACCTGCCCTGAGCAGTTCTTAGCCATGTTATCCAATGGGAGGTGGGTAACATGGCTAAGAGCATTAGCTCGGTAATGCATGAATATCGCTGACTTTACAGCGATATTCATGCATTTCGGCCGATTTTTATCACTTAGGAGATAAACCTTGATAATAGCAAGGCTCCTAAGCGATAAAAATCGCCGCAACACGGCGATAAAATTATTGCCGCTAAGCCAACATAGCGATAATTATCGCTAGTTGTTGGTAATATGCCCCTTCCTCCTTTAGCGTTGGGAAATAATCCTACTAAAATTCAAGCAGTTCATTGCATGAGCGCAGGGCCGGCTTTAGGGCAGTGCGACCAGGGCGGCGGCACTGGGCGTTGACCTGTGGAGGGGGGTGCTGAACTTCATCCGGGGTGCTGTGTTTAGCAGTAACTTATGACTGGAGAGATGAGTGGCACTTTTGATGGGTGGAAGTGAGAGAATACGATGAGACGGTCATAGGGTGTGAGGGCACCAAAAATGATTGTCGCACCGGGTGCCACCAGCGCTAAAGCTGGCCCTGTACGAAAGAACCACAAGGAATGTGCTTATAATTTTAGGGAATGCTTAACACTGAAAAGAATGCAACAAGGCTCCTCTATAAAGATAGAGTAAAGCCTGCATCACCAGATTAGGAAGTGTGCAACATGCTATCACATAATCAAATTATAACACTTTCATATCACAGCCTAATTCTTCGGCCCTTCTGATGAAAACCTCCCTGCCACTATCCGAAGCTCCCTGCAAATACTTTAGCTGCACGAAGATGCCAGGCCTGCAAAATTGCAAATGTAACTGTTTGAAATGATTTCAAAAGCCATGGAATTATGGCACACATAACTCTTTTAGCAGGTCGTATTTCATATGCAGGATTGCCAAGAATTCAAGCACAGATTATCCCTTCAGTTCTGAATTTTGAAAAATATGCTTTTAAAAGCTTTAGCCTCTCATGCTACACAAACTGTATTTTATGTACTCTCACAGACCAGCCATAAATAATATTGGTATATATCACTTACCTGACCATGAAAAGTTAAAGAAAAATTGCCTTGAATAGTTGCAAGGGTCATTTTGTTATACATAAGCATTGGGTCGTTTCTGTCCTCGGCTTTAGCTGTGGCCTGAGGGAAGACAATGAAGACCTCTAATGTGAATTAATTTTTAATCAGTGAAATACTTCTTGAAACACCATGAATTCTTCCCAATCTGTTATACAAACGCTATTAGACAAATGCACGCCATATATTTCTGAGCAAAGGATACAACATATCTCACAAAATATAAAGGGTCCTCAAATAAATCTAATTCTCTACTTTGCATATCTTGGTGATTATTCTTTAACCCATTCTTTATATGTTCTTAAATATAAATACATTAGAATTCCAAAGCTCCTGTGATGTATACGTATGATAGCATGAAAAACAGGTTGCATGCACAAAATCAATAATAGGTCCATATGTGCAATACATGTTTGCAGTCATAAAGTGTGCAAATTGCATAAGTCTTGAGACAGCAAAGTCTGCTTTATGTTGTACAAAATCCCTTTTAGGAGCTCGAAAGTATTTTTGACTCCCCAAAAATATTTTTGCACCTCTTTATGAATCGCAAATATGAGAACAAATGAAAGCGGAGCCCCCCTCCTATTTGCGAGTCGCATACAATCTGTTAATAATTTGTGACCTCGATTGCACAACAAGAAAACTTAATTTCATAATAATGAATGTTTCATATATTGATATGCAAATATTATACTTTTTATTAACTCCTTAACTGCTGCCCCCCTAGTGCTGAGCCCTTATTTGGCTATTTGGGTAATTGGTGCTTAGGACTCCATAACTTTTATTCCACATAAGGTTTCCACACCAAATTTGTGTCCTTTTTTTCCAACATTCTGAGACTCTAAAGGGACCCATGCTTTGTGGATTCCCCTGGAGGTGACCGAGAAAATAGGCAAGATATAGCTATATTTTGAGTTTTGGGGAGTAAATAGGAAAAAGTGCTCTGGATAAAAGTGTCGTTTTTTTTCTCTAAAAATAGTATTAATGAACAGTTTTCTGTGCTAAAGTCACTATCTTCTCATCTTTCAGGAACATCCAAAGATGAATAAAGAAACACATTTTACCACGATTTTTTGGCATTTTTCATAGAGGTTTCCTATTTTTCCTAATTTATGTGCTCTCAACATACTTCCAGTTTGTGGTGGAAATGAGTGTGAAACCCATTGGTGAGCCATAAATGCTATAGATTTCTAGAAAGTAGACACAATTCCAAATTCACCAAGAGCTCATAGGTGTAGATCCCTGAAGGTTTCCCAAAGAAACAAACTGTTGAAATTAAGAAATATTGAAAATGAATTGGGAAAAACGGCCATTTGTGACAACATTTTTATCTGTAACCTTTTGTCATGATGGATGATTTAAAAAAGCAATATACCATTACATCTTCTGTACTCTTCTGGGTGCATGAATATATATGGCTTGTGGGTTCTCTAAGACCCAAGTTACCCAGAGCTAACAGCTGAGGTGCACTGTACAATGGTTTTTCATTGTGTAGAAGTATAGATGAACTCATATGGTGAAATAGGCAGGGTGAAAACTTGGTATCAAGGAAAACTATGTATTTCCATAATGGGCACAAGATACAGAGTTTATGTAAGTGCACATTTTTATTAACTAGACACCCAGTGGAATCCAGTATGGGGTGACTTATGTTGCTATCAACAGGTTGTTACCCAGAATCCCTTGCAAACCTCAACATTTGTCTCCCAAGAAAAATGGTATCCCTGTTGTGTGGGTAGGCCTATAGCCCATGACAGGAAATGGACCAAAACGCAACATGGATACATCACATTTCTCGAAAACAAAACTGACCATTTTTTTCAAAGTACGTAGCTGTGAATTTTGGCCTCTAAATCAGTTGGCATCTATGGAAACCTAGTAAACCTACGCATTTGTGTAAACTTGACACAAGGGTGTCTCTAGCACAAAAATAGTTTTTTTAAAGACATTGTGTAATCAGGAGTTATATTTCAAAATCGTATATCTTAATGACAATGTCAAATAAATATTATATTTAGAAATCCTATATGTTACTGGCCGTGTCAAATGTATCATACCATCTTATGCAATTCTAGACTGAACAACACCTGGAAAGAAATAATAGTTCTTACATTTGCGATCTCTTTCTCCAGTGCCATAATCTTCTCCATTTCATTCCTTATAATGGTGTCATTGGAAGTGAGTTTCCTTTCCTGACGGATGAGTTTAGCCACAGAGAACATGAAATCCACATAAGCTATGCATGCCTGAAAGACATATAAACACGTAAAAGAATATCCACAAAGATACTGGAATGAGTATCAGTGACAGTTGCAAAACAAATTCAATAGTTGACCTAGGTATGGTGAATTTTACATAATGTGCTATTCTTATTGGTACACAAAAACTGATTGTAGTCTCCATCCTAAACCAGATTCGCAAATGGTGAAGTTGCACTCATAAATTTCTTTACTAAGGCAGAACATTACTTGACGATGGTGCACTATTCCACATGAGTAGATCATGCCTTTGAGAGAGCAAGTGGAAAGGAAGTGGACTTTCAAAGGTGGGAATGCTTTGGAAGGTTTAGGAATATCCATAAAGTTGAGAGTTTATGTATATTATTATTCTGAGACATCCCCCCAGGAAACCATTTGGTATTTACCCCTGATAAGGATTGAAGTACATCCCTTTCTAGAATTCGAATGGCTTCGTAAAACCATCAAACCATCAAAATTAGCTAAGGGGTGGGGGAGTGATTGGGCTGTTTATCCATAGGGAAAATAATAGTACTGCAGAGAGAAAAAAAACTCCAGAAAAGTGTAATCTTGCAGCTGCAAATGGCTTTACGTGATTGAAATTGTATGCACTAAACATACTTAGGAATGTAGAATGCTCTTTGCATGGTCAGAATTTGGAATTCACTAAACATTTCCTGGAGCAGCCCTGTAAACCTGCAATTGTTCTAGATTTTCTGTATGCTTGGAAACCATTAATTACAAGTATTTGTAAAACTACACCCATGCCCCGTATGTGCAGGTTAACAAATCAGTGAATGAACGAGCCTTCTATCTTCTAAGTATCAGTGCAATAAATGACTCATAATATAATCATATTACCTGGTAGCCACATCAAATTAAATGATCAACACAGACATAAGCAAGACTCCTAATAGTATAAGTGAATAAAAAATGTTTGACTGTGCGGTTATGTGTGGTTAAAATTGATTAAGCCCAACGGAATCTTACTTAGCAGTGTCAAAAAGGATCTTTTTACAATACATGCTTTTACAATCTTCTCATATTTTTCATAGCAGATGTATTGATGTTTCCCTATTTTTATTGTTACTTATGTTGCTTTGGAAACTTGAGCTAAATGCACAGATTGCATATCTATGAGTATTGTGGCATAAGAATATTGGTGCCAGGATATTGGCATAAGACATAATTGACCTTACGTACAAAGCTATTTTGTGGTTACAAAGGTTCCGATTCCCAAAGTCCCAGTTTTTCCGACTTCAAAATAGAGTTTGGGTACCAATCACAACCATATTATGGAATCGCAAAATAGGTTCCAGAGTACGCACTGAATAGCAAATTGGAAGAGGCATGTTTAGTGCATCCCTTCTAATTTGCCAAGTATGTCTCTATGTCTCAATGGTTTATGACTCCAATTGCAGTAGCACAACATTGATAGGTTACTTGCACCTCAAAGAAGATGGTAAACCTATGCAAACAGGAAGGAGTCCCCTCTTCCCGTTTGTGAATGTTGACAAAAACTTTTTTAAGAGTAGGCAGTGGTCCATTGGACCAATGCTGGAGCACTGTGTTAAGGCTAAAAATAAGTGCAACATTTGTCATGTTTTTCGTTTAAACTGATTTTTCTATATGAAAATTGTTTGTACTTAAAAATATGATTGCTTTATTTAAGACAATCACAGACATGGTGGTTGTTTGAAACAAGCTGGCTGCCATCCCTGGGATGGCAGCTAATAATAGTCAGTTGCAAATTGCAACCTATCTCCGTAATATTTATGAGATAGGTTGAATTGTGACTCACCACTATTTGGTATGTTCGGATCAAACCTTTTAGTGCATAGGTCACATCACAAAATACCAATATGTTCGATAAAAGTTGGCATGCAAATTTTAATCACTTTTACTGAGTGCATTCTTTGTACCAAAAGTCCAACGTTCTTTAAATAAGTCCTCAATATATTGACTCACTGTGGTTAATACTAGAAGATGTACTCCCATGGAACAACAATTTTTGTGAACGATATTTTGGACACAATACTCATATCAGACAAAGTTTCTGTAGTTGATATTCTACCATACAACCTCAGTATATAAGACTGGTGTACGAAGTAACATGCAACATTTTACTCACCAACCAAAGATCAAATCAGAAACATGGCTAAACGGTTGCAGTTCATAAAATGCACTTAACATTTGTTGGCAAGTCACATATTCATGCTATGCCATCTGCATGGAGACTAATAAAATTCTTTATTGTATAGTTAATAAAAACCATTACAATGTTACATACTATATTAATTAAAAAGAACAGAAATTTGTACTTGTTAAATGAAAAACACTGCTTCAAGTATTCAAGTTAAGACACTATTGATAAAGGAGAAAAAAAAAGAAAAAAAAAGAACATTGGCGATTCTGTAAAACCAAATGATTCTAATGCTCCCTCAAAACTGATAAAAGATACAGGTTAAAAGATTCCAACAGTTCTAGTTTGTGTGATCTATTCTTTTGTTTTCAAAATTTTTAACATACTTAATTACTCTACAAATAAATTGAGGGTCCACTGAGTCCAGCATTTCTAGGATCGCTGGTCGTCATGTGCGTATGCCTTTATCGTTGAATTTTGCCTTTAATAGGCATCGGCGTTCACTGTCCATTGCTGGACAAATGCAAATCAGGTGGATTATATCTTTCACAGCGGCACCACATAAATTGCACCCCTTCGGGCCTAATGAGACTAGCTCAGTTCTATGAATAAATGATCATTCAATTGTGTTTTCTTTCACAAAGTGTACTGGAGAATTCTCCTCCTTGTGAAAGGTCTAACTGAGTGAAATCACTACCATGCTAATGGGTTTTTATGTGGTGCTTTAGTTCCAATAATGCTGTTTACATTCCGGTTGTCCACTAATTTGGATGTCTTGACATATTAATTTCTCAACAAGAAAACATTTTTCTGAACCTCCCAACGTGATGCTTACTCTAATGTAAGCAAATTAAAAGTGAGTAATATTTCTGAAAGACATGTGGTATTGTAGCTTTATGGTCCATTACAGCGGGCAATGCTAGATACATTTAATGATCTCTCCTGAATTCTAGTCACAGCCACATGATAGAGAGCAGTGAGAAACAGGGCATTTATTGTTGAAAATCGATAAGGTATACTACCATTAGATCGGACTCGTACATTGGGAGTCAGAGCACAACAGGCAGCACATCAGGAGTCATTGCATCACAGAAAAAAAATCGCTATATTTACAACAGGAGTCGTAGATAACTACAAGTATTAAATTTATTTTAACGTACTTCAGCTTTTCTATTATACATGTACATGTATATAAAACTTAACTATGCAAATATATATTACCCAAGGGAATTCACCATTGTGTAATTATTTTTAAGTGCACTTTCCAGTCAAAATTTATTTTTTAATCTGCCTGTAACTTTTGACTCTATGAAAGAATCTATCCTAAATTTGGTAGTAGACATAATCAGCTAAGGTCCACATGCCAGCTTTAGAGCAGATGAGCGCTGGAGAAAACAGTTCAAGAAAGTGTGAAAATAGATGTGTTTCCATTCTAGCTTCCATGAGAATGTTTGCTCCCACCTGCAGCCTCGCCTACAGACTAAACTGCTGAACGAATTTAGATCAAACTTGGTATGAGAGTACAACTTTACTAAGAAAGCATGCTTTTGTTGCTTGGTGCAAATCTGCTGAGTACTTTTTTAGACATGAGTATAAAGGAACAATTACAGAGAGGGCTGGAATAGTTGGCACTTTAGTATATCTCTGTCATCCACTTTGAATACAAAAAAATTAAAAATAAAGGAATCGGTTTGGAAAATGGAGCCTTTTCTACAATCACTCCTTTCAGATGCAGGGTTCCAGAGTTAGAACTGCAGTTTCCAGAGACTGATTGGCTGGCTGTAAAAGAAGAACATTGTCTTGTGCCCACTTTTTCAGGCTGCAGGCATGGTTTCTGTGTCCTGAGCAAAAAATTAGAAAGACATAATCAGGGGTTAGGATAGTCACAGCCTGACCCCAGGCAACTCTTGATGTAAAATTAAAAAAACAAATAGAGTAACAGGATCCATTTATCGTTTTAGGGATTTGAGGATCTCTGACATGTAAAAGGGCATCTGGGATTGATAATAGTGAAACAGGTGCCAAGTACCTAGTTGACTTAAAGGTGTCTGGGACTCACAGATCTTGAAAAGGATCTGTAATTCCAGGGCAAACTTAATGCTAAAGTACTGCCAATCCAGGCAAGCTTCACCAACCCAGGCATCCCTTAATGATGATATGCAGATGCAGATTTAGAACTGCAAAACAATGAAATGCATGGGCTAGAAAAACTTGTCCTGTCATTGTGGTGTTCAGGAATTAAGCCTAGTCTGGTGTTGCATTACTAAATAAGGATGCACAAATCCAAAAATAAAATACAAAACTCAACCTGGCCAAATGCCTAATTGCTTGGTGTCAAAGACTGTGCACAGTAGGGTTTGATTTCCTGTGACAAGAGTGTGCAGGACCTCCATGGCCAGGCACCGTGGCCAATCCCTGCCGCACATGGGTGAAGTCCGAGCACAGCAAGGGATGGGTGCCCATGGAGAGTTGTACAGAGGACCTGGTTGGAAGCGAGGTTCTGCCAACCCCTTCTGGACACTGCCAATGGGTTTGTACAGTGGGGATTAGTGTCCTTTGACGGTTGGGCACAGTGCCTGGATGGTGATCCAGGCCCTTCAGCCATCCTCCACTGTGCACTGTTGATAAACAAATAGAAGGCCGTGTCTAGAAATGCCCTAACCTTGAACGACGGAAACTACAGTTGCACCCCTCGAGCCCACCTTCTACCAAAAAGTCAGTGCTCAGGAAGAATCAGCCCCCCCTTGCTGACAAAGCCCTCATTGAATTTCTAAAGGCCGTCCTGTCTCATTCACCCTCACTTCAGTGTCTTGATTTCCACCCTTCTGCCACAGGAATGTAGGCAATACATTTACATTCTGAGAAAGCTGTAATCATCCTCTGTGCTGTGTCACGGTAAAACAGGAGCAATTCAAAATGGACCAATTTTTCACGGAACTCAGACTCTCCTCACACTCAGAGTCCTACTAGCTCACGTGTCTCATACCTACTACACGTATACATCCTCAGCATGAGCACAGAATGTCAATGCAGACTCTGGGGTTCCATTACAAAGGAATATTTTACATTAGAGGGATCAGTAGATCATGCTTTCTCCTGTCACAAGGAAAAAGGTTAGAAATTCGATACACTGCCATTAGCACTTTATGGGACTCAACCAGTGCATGGAGAGTAGGTCTATGCTTGCTATTAAGGTACGCTTTGTGTGTCCCTCCTTGTCACAGAACAGGATCTGGTGCCTGCATTGAAAGGAACAGACCGAGGCCCCCCGCACACACTCTAGATAAGTGTAATACCAGGGACAAACAACAAGTCAGGAAATCAGCTTCTCTTGTATTCTGATGATGATTTAGAGGTACAAGACATATTTGTGCAACAGTGTTTTCTTTTTTTTTTAACAATCTTTATTGCAGATTTTTATTAGCTTTACAATTGGCCCAACCCCCACCCGCCTCCCCCCACGAGACCAGGTGACAATTTATACAATGAAACATAAGTAGATACATATTACAGCTCAATCATTTTCTAAGATAAGGAAATAAATACAAATACAAAAACAAAAAGGAAAGGGAAGCGAGAGAAATACATAAACAAAAAAGGAAAAAAGAGGAAAACCTCATAGAACTAACAACATATTCCTATGTCGAATATCTCCCATTATTCCCCCTAATCATTCTCTTCGATCCAGTCGAGTAGGGGACCCCATATCTTCATTCCTCTTCTACGAGTGTTATACCCTTTATTCCTATAGATGGCAACTTCAAGGCTACATGTCGCCAGCAGTCTGGCCCTCCACTGTATATATGATGGTGGTATCGGATCAAACCAAGCTGATGCAACACAGAACCGGAGCACCCCATCGCGACAAAAATTAACCCTTGTATCTGTTTTGGCCTATCACTGTTTGACACACCCAGCATGACTTCTGCTGTTTTAATGTTTACCTCATAGTGCGCTATCTCTGTACGAAAGGTTGATATTTCGGCGATTAAATTAGTTAGCGAGTCACAGGAGGCAAACATGTGGATGATATCTGCCGCTGGGAGTGCACAACGTGGGCAAGTTGTGCCTTTCCCAGTTCCCCATTTAGCTATTTTAGATGGGGTATAATACATTGAAAAATAGGTCTTGAATATGCCAAACTTCGGCTAAATAATCCAAGTTTGGTCTGCCATGCCACTATATGTTTGTTCATGTCATCTGGTAACAATGCATTCATAGCCCCATAAATCTCACTGATTTTTAGGGGCATTTCCCTATGTAGGTTTCCTATGAATGAACACGATTGAAATTTGATCCGGCCAACCACTTTCTTCAATAGAAAATCTCTCACTTGAAGAAATTGAAAAAAATCCCTATTAGGAATATTGAATTCTAGCTTTAATTCGTCAAATGATTTAAATCCATTAGTCGAAAAAAAACAGCCAAGCTGAGTAATCGCCAGATCGTTCCATCTCTTTATACAGTTATCGTGAAATATCTCCGGGAGATCTGAGTTCTGATTCACGGGAGTGTAGTAGGAATAGCGACCTAGTCCTAATAACTTTTTAACATTCCCCCAGACTTTGCTAACATTATTGATAGTCTTAAATTTGACTTTTTTAAAATACCCGTCATTAACATGTCGCCATAGACATCCAGCGGCCCCTTCTCCCAGAATAAGTTCTTGTGGTGTTGGTATATTGCCGCTTCCTGGGTTACCAGTTATAAGACTCAAGCTTTACCTTAATACTGTGGCCCAGTAATATAACTTGAAGTTGGGGAGAGCCCAAGCTCCACGTTCTCTGGGGTTAGTGAGCCACCTCAATGCCCTGCGCGGTCGATTATATCCCCAAACAAACCTAGTAAACAATGTATCTATATTTTTAAATACCTGTGGAGAAAATTCTAAACAAATAGCCTGAAAAAAATACAGAAACTTAGGTAACAGTGCAACAGTGTTTTCAATATTTGAGCATCAAAAAATAGAAGGTAAATAGGCACAGTTATAAATGGGATTCCGGTTTGAATGAGGTATGCACCCAGACCAGGCAGGAACCACCACTCTAATCAGGGTACGCTGGATACACACTAAAAGATAATCTGTGCTCACCCTTTGGTAGCTTGGCACAGAGCAGTCAGACTTATCTAAAGAGGCAATGTGTAAAGTATTTGTGCAACACACACACACACACAGTAACACAGTGAATAAACCTCTAAAAAACTCCAAGCATGTTTATGAAAATAGTTTATTACATTATAAACGAAACACGACCAAAACATAAAAAATCCAATGTATAGAAGTTTAGATATTGATTTTTAAAAGAATAAATGCAGTAAGTGCTTAGAAGCAAGTACTGCTAAAAAGGTTACTTTTTGTCGTGCTGGGCCAGGGTAAATTCAAAGTTCAGGCCTACCGTGATAGAGCGACGGCTGGTTACTGAACCCATGCCGGTTCCGGTAAACAAAGTACCTTTCCTGGTGGCAAACTGTGAATTGTGTTGATGTCATGGCTCTCAGATGCAGGATTCAACGATCTTTTCCCTGCAGTGTAGTCGATGAGTCAGATCTGAAGATGGGTGTTAGAGTCGAGAGGTATCGAGCGATTCACCAAATTTTGCCACACAGTTGAGGGGATGCATCAATCTCACCGAGCTGCAGTGGGGCAGATATGCTGTATGATGTGTTGATCGCGGGAGGCAAACCACTGGTTTGAGTGCTATGCACCGATTTTACTCCCACAACTGGGTTGATGCACCGGTTCTGCTACATGCAGACAGGAGATAAGTGGGAATACACGTTGTAAGTATCTAGGCCATTTCCAGTGAGCCAGGCACAGGAGCTGGGATAGAGACTTTAATATCCCTGAGTCTCAAGCAACAGAAGGCAAGCCAACACGCCCTTGGAGATCACTTGGAGTGAAGGCAGAGTCCAGCTCTTCTACAGCAGAGTCAGAGAACAACATGGCATCAGGAAAACAAACAGAAAAGCAGGCCTTTCAGATCAGCAGTTCAGTTGAGCCCTTTCCACAGCACAGCAGTTCCTCTGGCAGAACTTCAGCTACAAGTTCAGTAGTATCTGATTTTGGGGGTCAAAGACCCAGTACTTATACCCAAAAGTGTTCTTGATGTAGGGGTGACTTCGAAGCAGCTCTCTTAATTGGACAAGTATCCCTTTCAACCCAGTGCTGTCTGCCAGGATACCTGTGGGGGTAGTCAGTCCTTTGTGTGAGGACAGGACAATACTTATTCAAGTGAAGTGGAAGCCCCTTCCTTCCATCCTGATCAGGCAAGGCCATCAGTATGCAAATGTATGTAGATGAGTACTCTGACCCACCTATCCTTCCTGAGTTGTGGCTGTCCAGAGGTATAGCACATAGTGTAACTGTCACCCAACCCAGACATGTGTTGGAGACAGGCTGCAAAACACGCAAAGGCATATGCACAGAAAAATGTCCGCTTTCTAAAAGTGGCATTTCTAAAATAGTAATGCCAAATCCGACTTAAGCCATAAAGAGGATTTGTAATTGCCATTCCAAACATATGAAACATGAAAAATCTACTTGTTGTAGATAATTTAAGTAGGCAGCAGGACACGTCTTCAGGTTATTAAGATGGATTTATTAAGTTACATAGAATAAGACAGCAGAGCAATAAACCTCACAGCTGACCAGACCATCAACTGCCAAGGCTGGAATCTTCACATCACAGATAGAACACTCTTAGGTTGTATGGGAGACTGGTAAAATAAGAACACTAAGAAGGGACTACAGACACCAAGTAGCCACATTGAAATAAGTATAAATATACAACACATCTTCTCCCTTTACAGATAAAACACAAATGAAAAACTCAAACACATAGTAAGACTTAGGCATGGAGAAACAGGAAGAAGAAAACATATAACACGTAAGAGGTCAGCGACCTCAAGAACTTCCAGAACACGAAGGAAGAGAATCAGGATCAAGATGAGAATGATGGTGAAGATCATGATGACCACCTTCTCCCCTTCGATTGACAAAACACGAAGAACCAGTCTACTCTCTACAATCCGTCATTGTGGCCATCAAAAATGGAAATAGAGAGTCCACTTTCTCCAATCAGTGTTTGTCCGTCGCGGCTTCTCGCTAATTGTTGAAGATAGAACAGTTCAACAGTTGCCTCAATGGGTCAAAAGTTCTGGAAGGATGTTCCCGTAAAAGATTTTCTTTTTTTTTTAAGAGCCAGATCTATTGTCCAAGATAAAGTTCGGGGCCAGGTATCTAGGTTCTGGTTCTTATTCTCCGGTTGAAAGCCTCTAGTTGTCATTCGGGCCTCTGAGTACTTTCAAATTTTATTTCTTTTGCGGACAAACTGTCTCAGTACTGTGGGCTTTAAGCCTTTCAAAACGTGGAATATTTACCCCGGTTCAGAGAACCACCTTGTCACAACTTTCCCTGTTGTAGTACTGGAACTGTTGTCCGTCACGAATCTCGGTCGTGAACTCTCCCGGTCCTTGCGGGA
This sequence comes from Lissotriton helveticus, assembly GCF_964261635.1. Classification (NCBI taxonomy): domain Eukaryota; kingdom Metazoa; phylum Chordata; class Amphibia; order Caudata; family Salamandridae; genus Lissotriton; species Lissotriton helveticus. The sequence continues at coordinate 225,912,072 of NC_136072.1, read as the reverse complement.
CCTTTGTCCTCTTCCGGTCCTGGGACATCCTTTGTCCTCTCCCGGTTCTAATTCTGGGCCATTAGTCCCCTTCCGGTCCTGGGAAGTTATTTGTCCACTCCTGGTACTAGTTCTGGAGCCTTTGTCTCCCTCCGGTCCTGGGACGTCCTTTGTCGTTGGGACGTCCTTTGTCGTCTCCCGGTTCTCATTCTGGGGCCTTTGTCCCTTCCCAGTCCTGGGACATTCTTTGTCCACTCCCGGATCAGATTCTGGAGACCTTTATCTCCTTCTGGTTCTGGGGCATTTAACACCTCCTTGTTCTATAACCATTGTCACCTCCTGGTTCTGTCGAAAACTGGTTCTTGAACCTTGGGACAAACTTTGTTTCGTCGTGGTTCTGGATCTTCCGCCCTAATGTTGAATTCTTTACCACGGTAGTGTATTTTCGTTGGTTTGAACTGGCAGTCACTAAGCATTAGAGTGTTTATGCGCTGCAAAGGGTTTTAACACTGTGCCGTTAAAACTGTTTCCATACACCCCATTGATGCTTAATAACTATATGCAGTTAAGTCTCTACAAGCATACAGTTTTCAAATCTTGTTTTTATGCAACGTGGTAGCTCTCAGTTGTAGGAGGTTAGCCTCTGGTTTGGGTCCAGCAACCCGCTTATGTGCTCACTTGCACTTAATTCAACTCTTTGCCCTGTCATTGAGCTCTCTGTGTGAAACAGGCACTAATTATGGTTGTGACTGACGTGCTAGTAATTGCGATGGCTTTGGTGCAGAAAGAGTATTCATCTTATGCACATTGACGAGTGGTACTTAGACGGAATGTGTATCACGACGAACAACACTGTTGCTTACATAATACACATTATATTTACGTTTGATTTGGGCTCTTATACACGCTTCCTGACTAATCGCAAATCTCTGTTGTTCTTACAAAAATCCACTGTGTGGCAGTCACGTAAAAGGATTTATATTCTTAACATCAACTCGTTTGTTTAAACTCGTACTCGAAGTGCAATTCAAAATAAACAGCACGACTGAAACTGTACGCTGCATGTGCTCTCTCACCTTTTGAGTTTTATGCACAATGGTGTGTCTGACTTGATGCTCGGCAAGGTAATGAGGGCATGACGATGACACACGAAGGATATTACCTCCATGGCAGGAAGTGGGCAATGTCAAGTAGTGGTCCCGTAACACCTATTACCATGGGAACAAAATCAATAAATACTTGTCTTCACTGAAATGCGCTCCGATGCTTATTCCCCTAACAATAGCAACAAAGGCACAAGATGGCTGTTCGACGTTATAAGATGTTGCGCGATTACGCACAGAGATAGCTTCTACAGCCGAGTACTGGTAACCAGGGCAACAGATGAAAACGTTGGGCATTCACGGCGTACGCACTGCTTGTTCGCAATCACCCACGGAGATTGTGCTACGTCATCAAATGGAAACTTGCCACAGTGAAGAGCGGATGGGTACAGAAACACAAAGAAGAGGCTGATTAAGGCTCAGTTTTTTATAGTAGGCTGCTTGGTTCATCAGGATGGTGAACATTAGAATCTGTACAGTTAATGTGGGAGGGATGAATGATTGGAGGAAGACGCAAAGGTTGGCGTATTTTGTGAAACACAATCGAATAGATGTTCTCTGCCTTCAAGAGACCCATCTCCCGAGGGCTAAGAGGAAATTGTTGCTCCTTAATGGGTTTGAGCTGGTGGCATGCTCAACCCAATATTCAACAATTAGGGGGGTTGCGATCTTAGCAAGATCATCTTTGGGAGGGGCTAGACGTGTCAAAGGGGACAGTTATGGAAGATGGGCAATAGCGGAGATGGAAATGAGTTTTACACTAAGTGTAGTTTATGGGTCCAACATGGATGACCCTGAGATCTTTGATCTTCTAGAATTAGAATTAGTTAGTTGGCCAACCCCTACAGTATTATGTGGAGATCTAAATATCTCAGCGGATTGGCTGAATGGAGCACTGTATGCTGGGCGAAAACCTAGAGTTTTTAGGGCAATACAAGCTCTTATCAGCTCACATGGGCTGAAGGATGTGTGGGGCGCAAAAGAGCCCCAAAACCCTGGCTTTACATATTTTTCAAACCCCCATCAGAAGTATACCAAGCTAGATTACTTTTTTATATCTTCCTCCAAAATTAATAGGGTAGGTATTATAAAACTCCCGAGATTAATCTCGGATCACAATCCTCTGGTATTATCGTATGAGTTGAGTAAGGTGGAAAGGAAAAGGACAACTTGGACTTTTGAAAGGAGACTACTGGCGGATAATAGGTTTGTAGAGCACCTCAATAACTGGTCGGGTGAATTTTTTGCAGCTAACAGATACAGTACCTCCCGCAATGGGGTTTGGGAGGCATTTAAAGCGGCCTTAAGGGGGGAATCTATTAGTTGCTCTGCCAGGCTGAGAAGAGAGGATAGGTGTGAGGTGGAGAGACTAATGGGGAAATTAGCTATCGTAGAAGAACAACACATCAAGGAAATTGCCTCAGGGGGGGATAGTAGCGAAAGTCAAAATGCACTGCTGACGGTCAAAGCTGCGCTACAGAAGGAGATAACTCAGAAGGCGATTGGTGAATTTCAAACCACATGGGCCAAACGCTATGAAACAGGGGAGCAAGCTGGTAGAGCCCTAGCGCTATGACTAAGACAGGAGAAAGCCAAGAATGTAATTTCCTGTATAGAAGAGGATGGGATTGAATACACTGAGGCCAAGGATATACTGAAGGTTTTTGAGAACTTCTATCAAAGGCTCTATGATGAGGAAGATCGCAATAGAAACCAGGGGAGGAGTGTGTGGATAAGGATCTCTGCCTGGATGATGCAGCAAGAGAAGAACTGGATAGGGATATCACTGGGAGTGAGATTACAGCCGCACTACGGGAATTAGCATCAGGTAAGGCAGCAGGCCCAGACGGGATCCCCCTGGAGGTATATAGGCCTATTGAAACCGAGATCATCCCGTTGTTTGTGGATTTATTTAATGGGGTGCTGTGCTCAGGGGTGGTCCTGGAGTCATGAAGGGAAACCAATATAATAATTTTTCATAAGAAGGGGAAACCGAGCGAGAAACCAGGGTCCTACCGCCGATTTCACTGATTAATGCAGATACTAAGCTCTATTCGAAAATATGGGCCAAGAGGTTGGGCAGGATCATTGGCGGTCTTGTCTCCCCTTGGCAGCATGGGTTTGTCCCTGGTCGCGGTACGACAGATCATATAAGTAGAGCAATAGCCTTGTTTGACGCCCAGACTGCCACGGGGGGGAGGCGGGTTTGGCCATGATCCTGCTCGACGCAGAGAAAGCTTTTGACCGTGTTGTTTGGAGCTTTCTATGGGGTATTCTTGCAGGGAGAGGTTTTGGTGAAAAAATCATTAACGCTCTCAAGGCTATGTATTTGGATCCGGTAGCGCGAGTAGTGGTCATGGGTGAAAGATTGGACAAAATTGATATTAAGAGAGGGACGCGGCAAGGTTGCCCCTGCTCCCCTATTCTCTTCTCTCTTTATATCGACCCCCTCATTCAGGAAATATTGGGGTGCCCTAGGATAAGTCCTGTTGTATGTAATGCCCATGTGAATAACATTTTGGCATATGCAGATGATCTGGCAGTTATCACTTCCAATCCCCAGCAGGCGCTGCCAGTCTTGGCCCAGATGGCAAGGGTCTTCGGTTGTCGATCAGGCTAAACGAATCAAAAACACAGATAATCTGTTCTAAAAATATTGTTAAGTCTGACCCAAGATTCGTGGAATCTGCTATTTATTTAGGGGTGAAAATGAATGCTTCAGTTGACAGAATTGTAGAGGAAAATTATCCCCCTCTTATTTAGGCTATAGAAGCTGAGTTAAAAAGAATAGATGTGTTGCATCTTTCAGTGATAGGGAGGGTAAACCTGTTAAAAATGTCAATGTTTCCCAAAGTGTTGTATATGTTCCGGGCCATACCCCTATTTATTGATGAAAAAATAATGAAAAACTTGGAATCCGTTTTTATAAGATTCATTTGGCAGTATGGCAAAGTCAGGCGCTCTACCAGCCTTATGTCACTTCCCAGGGAAAGGGGTGGGTTGGCACTCCCAAATCTAGGACTCTATCACTGGCCCTGCCTTTTGATACAAATGTCTGTCCTTTTTCACTCTGAGGAGGACTCTGAGGAGGAAAATATCGATTTGCAGAGCCCACCCTCCATGTTCGAGATGTTGTTAGGGGAAAAGGCAATAGGCCTACTGTTGTGTGAAGTCGATCGGAGATTTTATAAGAAGGCTCGACTCAAGACTCCTTATGGGGCATGGTTGGTCTGGAAATCTATCAGGAAGTTTCTTAACGCTCGAAAGATAAATTCATACTTACACCTCTGTAACTCTACTCTTTTTTCTCAGTTGGGAGCGGATAGGAATCTTCAGGTTTGGAAGCATCTGGGAGTTAAGACCCTAGGGGATATCATGGAGGGAGAGAGGTTGGTGGGGTTTGATGTTTTACAACACAGGTTTGGTATTCCTTCAAACCATTGACTGTTGTATGGCCAAATTGCCCGAACCCTCAAGGCTTTAAGACCAAAGCTGCAGCCTCTGGTGGATCTCCCCTTGGTTGAGCTATTAGTTAAAGGGTGCACGAAGATAAATGTAGTATATAATTTTCTTGTAACGAGGATCCAAGATGATATCGAGAAGACTGAATGCACTTACACTACAAAACTGGGTAATCCCGATGTAGATCTGGATCTTGCTATATGTTTGAATAAAAAGATATTCCGGGCTTCTTACCTGCGGGCCTAGCATTATAAAACGGTGTTTAACCTTTACCATAAGCCAGCAAAACTATATGCATGGGGGGTCAGGGAGGATGATAAGTGCCCCAGATGTAATGCCGGTCAAGCAGATTTACTGCATATGTTTTTCCACTGTAGCCTGCTGGGTCCGATCAGGGATGAGATAGAGAAATTTTGGGAGGGGCTGCTAGGTCATAAGATCGATCTATCCCCTACCCTGATGCTACTGGGTACTGATTCTAAGCTTAATCTGGGAAAGGAAGAGGAAGCTTTGGTTTTTATATCAGTTGCTGTTCTCTGGATTTTATTATCGGCGGGCTGGAAAGACGCCACTGCTCCCTCCTTCCAAATGTGGCTCTCCAGATTACTGGGTATACACAACATAGAGTCTAGCCTATATGAATTGAAGGGTGCAAAAAGATGGGAGATGGGAAGACGTTTATGGGCACCTATTACAAAGTGGAGGGAAGCAAGGTTGTGATTTAGGATGTAGCATGCCATCTCTTCTCTGTATGTCCAGCCTGGTTGGTCCCCGTTAACCGGATTTTATCTCAATGCCTTTTATCATTAATTGTGTATTTATTCTTGGACTGAACTGCTAATTTTAGCCAATATCTGTACAGTTCTAATGCCGGGCGGAAGCCATGTCTATTGTATGTTTATGCTAAATTATATGTGTTTATAATGCACCATAAAATCCCAATAAAGATATTAAAAAAAAAAAAAAGAAAGTCTCCTCCGATGCTTATTCCCCTAACAATAGCAACGAAGGCACAAGATGGCTGTTCGACATTATAAGACGTTGCGCGATTACGCACAGAGATAGCCTCTACAGCCGGGTACTGGTAACCAGGGCAACAGATGAAAACGTTGGGCATTCACGGCGTACGCACTGCTTGTTCGCAATCATCCACAGAGATTGTGCTACGTCATCAAATGGAAACTTGCCACAGTGAAGAGCGGATGGGTACAGAAACACTGGGAATTTTCTCGAAGCAGGTAGGCCGTCAAGAATAATGGCAAAAATAACAGATAGGCACTCACCGTGGCTTGAAAGGTATTTCAGACAGTTTTCTGGTTACACGTATTTTTTATTTAAGTTGCTGGCAGCATAAGAGGAATACTTGTGAGAGATGTCCTGTTTTCTTCGTTAGGAGGCTCAAATTACTATTTGCTTTTGCTCACATTCCTGAAGGCTGATGAATACTACTTGCGGGTGATCCACTAATTGCGGTGAGCCACTTCTCTCTGGTAACAGTTCCTTTTTAATTTTCAGCAAACATTCCTTTTAGTTTGACTCTTTCATGGCAGGAGCCTACTTAGTTACAACATTTCCTTCCTACAGGCATTGGTTAACAGATTTCTTGGCTCATTGTCACATTACTTTCTTGTTGTCTCTTCCATTCAACTTGATGAGCAAACAACTGGAAATACTTTTGTCAAATTTAAAGGAGATAACACATTCTTTTCTTAACTGAGATTCTATTTGAGATGACAATTTCTTGACCTAAGACTTCTTACTACAGTGATAAAATGTCTTGCTTAAATTTCTCTGTTACTCACGGTTACTGTAAGCGTATTTCACGCATCTCACAGGATTAACCTGCGGCTTGTTTTGTTGAATTTTCTTTGAAGTTTGCGTCTAATTCATCAAGCTTTCTAGTGTGACTCCGTTTTTAGTTAGTTTTCTGCTTGTTATAGGCCACAGTTAAGTGGGTTCTTTTTTGGTGAGGTCTTGCTTGTGCTGCTAGGTCTTCTTCTCTGGTCTGCTCCTCTGGTCTGGTCAGCGCAGAATGTCGCCAAAATGTTGTAAATAGATTAAGTAGGCAGCAGGACACGTCTTCAGGTTATTAAGATGGATTTATTAAGTTACATAGAATAAGACAGCAGAGCAATAAACCTCACAGCTGACCAGACCATCAACTGCCAAGGCTGGAATCTTCACATCGGATCACTGACATAACCTCGACAGACCGAATATCGACTGGACAAAATATCGATGACAAATTATCGACTACAAAATTATCGATTGCCTATACTTAAACAACAAACCACAAAAATATCGAAACCACAATATCGACTACAAAAAACAACGACTACAACAATATCGACTAACAACATTATCGATTTCTAAAACATCGATTATCACATATTTAAATGAAAAACAGTCAAAATATCGAATACAAAAATATAGATAGCAAATTGATCGTTTTTTTTAAATATCGACATTACTACATCCTTGAATACATCACTTTATTATCTTAAAATTTAGTCATACTAATCATAATTAATCATATATTGTTTATATAAATCGATAAAATATATTATATAATTTCCTAACATTTATAACACAAAATAAATAAACATACATTTTATAATACATAAACAATATTTCCAACAACTAAACATTTCTTACTGCAAATTATATATATTCCTCCACTTTACAAATATAACGATAACATTACCTATACTAAATAAGGCCTTACACATTAAAAAAACGTTAATTGGCGTCACCCATATAAGGAAAGCAATTAGCATAACAGGTAAAAAAATTCAAATCCACAAATAAAAACAGACTATCAATTTAAACAACCAATCCTATTTCTGAAACAATTAAACTAATACTATATAAACAAGATTACAGCAAACTAAAAATGCAGCCTACATCTCCTAACTAAAGGAAGACGAAACTCTGCAGGATTTCTGAAAGAAAACTGATTGACTTCAACATAAAAACAGCTACACCTATCTAAAGTAAGTACTACTACAATATTAGCCATCGAAAATGTAACTCTCAAACCTCACACCTATATTTAAAAGCCAAATACCTAAAATATATGTTTTTTTTTTTACTACTTATCCTACAGACAAAGAGAAAATACAGAAGACCTACACAACACCTGGACATCAAAAGTTAAATATAAATAAGTAAGTATATAATTGAAATGTAAATTCGACATTTAATAGATAGGTAACTAAATAGAAACTAGCTAAAAACATCTATCAAAATATCATAAATAGTAATAAAATATTTGTACACATTTTCTCAACTTCCACAGGTACAAAAAGATATACACAGGAAATAACAGTTTGAAGAACATCAACACCTGAAAAGATCTACTTGAAATCATCACAAGAATTACAGGTAAATTAAAAATGTATTAAACTGTATTATTAAAATACAACATTATTTTTACAAAAAATGAAATGACATTCTCTTTTAATTACCTCCTAGCATTACAATACAATCATGACTGAAGGAGCTAAATTCATTTATTCACAAAAAGGGAAAATGCTTCTTTGTTACATGGGATATGTCTACACTCAAGAGAAACAAAAAGATTTGAAAGTGTTTTGGAAGTGTACGAAATATTATGCCAACAAATGTTATGGTAGAGCTATAACTCAGGAAACTACTGTTACTTATACTAAGGAACATAATCACCCACCCAATGTAACAGAAATAGAGATTAGACAAATGCTAGATTCCCTTAAAGAAGCTAGTACTAGAACTGATCAACCAACAACTGCAATTCTTAAACACCATTTAAGTGTACTTCCCCAACATGCTTCTAGCCAATTACCATCTATCGAATCCCTTAAAAGAACTGTAGCTAGACAAAAAAGAGCAACATGCACTACTCCTCCCACACCAAAAACTTTTGAAGAAGTGCTAATTCCCCCTGAACTCTCTGTAACTCACAATAAAGATAATTTTATACTCTATGACAACAAATCTAAAGATAAAAGAATTATAGTGTTTGCCACAGCAAACAACATGACTAAACTTACCGAATGCCAAACTTGGATGACGGACGGTACTTTTTCTGTATGCCCCAAACCTTTTTTATCAATTATACACCATCCATGGTCATTTCCAAAATGCAAATATTCCATTCCTTTATGCCCTTCTACCAAACAAACAGCAACCTACCTATAAAGAAATACTAACTGAAGTCATTCAACATACTAACAACTATTTTCCACAAAAAATTATCATTGACTTTGAAAAAGCAATGATAAACAGCATCCTTAAAACATACCCACACACAGCAATACAAGGTTGCTATTACCATTTTAATCAATGTATCTGGCGACATCTACAAAAATCTACCTTGAGTATCCAATACGCCACTGATAGCACATTTGCTTATCAAATAAAAAAACTCATCACCCTAGCCTATGTTCCACTAACAGATGTAACTGAGCACTATAACTTATTAATAGACAGCCCCTACTATAAAAGAAACGAAGAAAGACTAAGCCCTATGCTTGACTACTTCGAAGACACATGGGTAGGAAGGCTACACAGATCAGGCCATAGAAGACAACCCAAATACCAAATAGCTTGGTGGAATGTCTACCTTAGCACACTAAATAAGGAAGCAAAAACAAACAATGCAGTTGAAGGATGGCACAATGCCTTCCAAGCAACAACAGGCCGAGGAACGCCTACCCTTCACAAATTAATACAATCCTTACAAAAAGAACAGAGTTACCAGGAGCTCCGAATGGAGCAATCAGTAACTTTGATCGGACCTAAACTCACCAAAGAAACTAAAAAAATGTATAACACACTCCAAAGTCAAGTTACCCTCTATCCAACTAGCAAAGGACTAGAATATCTATCAATGATTACAAAAACTATTCTTTAAAACATTACATAACTATACACGTTAAATTAAGCATTTTTTTTCTAAATTCCTTGATTTTAACATGTAACAATTTGCAATTAAATTATCAAATACATAATATTAACATATATAAAATGTATTTAGATAATGTATTTACAAAATGTTACATACAACGTAAGTAAAGCAAAAATTAAAACAGTTTCCCCACCCATAAAAAATTTGGTAAATACTTAAAGTTCTGTTGCAGCTTCAAACGTAATCCAATTCCAAGCAATCCATACGACACCATTGCAAAAACCCATACAATCCATGGAAGCCCAAATAAAAATGCAAAAATACAAAGAAATCCATAGCGACTCCTTTCCAATGTAATAGACACGATATACGATAGAAAACCCGAAAATAGTAATGTTGAAAAAAATACGCTCCTGGAAAACTTGAAATCCAAAATAATTGTGTGCAAAAATAAGAGTATATAATACTCGTCACACAACTCTGATCGAAAAATAAGAAACTCCTCAAAAACAGTAAAACGCGACGATAACCTGCAAAAAATAAAATACATACCCACCCACACAAAAACACCCATAGATATATAAAAACACATATTTATACACCAAACATATTATCTTTGTAACATTTCAACATATTACCTCACCTCACACACCTACAACTAAAACGCGGTAAAAATCTAATATCGTACACTCTACCTAACACCTAACACACAATCTTCTCTTAATAACCCTATCTACATAAACCTAAACACACCACACATACACTAACAATAACTTCATTAACTTGTAAAATACAATTAAAACAAACTTACCCTCTCTTACGCGAAGCAGCATCCAACCGCGATCTGTTGAAGCACCAAATACGCCTAAGTAACATTACGCGGTTCAAAAGTAGTCCCTGTATACAGCAAAATCCTCTTTAATTTCTATATTCCAACACTTAAAAAAATACACTGAGTATTATATTAAGTGTAAATAATTATTTAAATTGTAGAAAATTATTTCCAAATATTCATTACTTTCAAAAAATTATTCAACTGTTATGTGATACTTTAAATAATATTTGATGATTTATATATACATTTTAAAAATAATGTATATGTTAAACAAATTTACATCTATTACTTTGTTACAAATAATTTGTTTATAAAAATAGCAAATATTAGTTAAAACATTATGTATGCATATAAAAATTTATTTTTGTGTTTATCTATGAAAAAATTAATAATATAAAAATGTTCAATATTCATAATATTAATTTAAAAAAAAATATGAATACTTTGTAAGAAACAAAAATGTTACTGTTACAAAAGAAATGTACATATTTATCTATGACAATATATTCAATGTCTATGTGAATAAAATAATTGTTATTAAATGAAAAGTACATATTACCATTATTTTTCTTTAACTATTAAAATTACAATATATGTTAGTAAACATAAAATTATGTTAATATCATTTATGTGTTAAAAACATATATATGCACTTCATATATTGTTTTGGATAATAAAAACTGTTTAATAAAAAATTTCAATTGAAATTAAAAATAAATCTCTACTTACAATTTATTTTTTATATGTTTTTCATTTATTACATTAAACCCTGTGTATGTTTCCTTCTTTATTATTGTATATAAATATTAATTACATATGAAATATTCTATATAAAAATGCATTTAAAATTTTAATAATTTAACAAATGTATTATTCTTTTAAGTACTACAATAACAATAATTATAATTATTAAAAAAATTCTATGTAATGTTAAAACTTTATTATAGTATCCTACCAATAATAATTATTTATATAAAAAATTTCTTCTTATTTCCACTTCACAAATTATAAACTCACAAAACCATACTACACATTAAAACCATACAAATTACAATTCCCATTTCACCAATTGTAAACTCATGGAAGGTGCTGGACACTGAACCCATACTAATTACTATTCCCACTCCAGTGGGTGCAACAGTAGGGAAAGTAAATACTTCATATATTAATAAATAAATTAAAAAATAATATAAATTTAACTTTTTTAACAAATGATTAACTATTTAATTTAACATAATAATTAATATATTAAAAATACTAATTAACTATCATGATTTCTATAACTTACCTATTATTACTAAATTACAACTAATTACCAATAATTTATTTGTTAATTAAAAATTCAGTTTCAATTTTTTTCTATTAAATACAATAAAATAAAATATGTATGACGTTTTGAACACATACTTTTACAACGCATACCTTTACAACAAAACTTTAACAACGCAAATACCATTACACCACATTTATTTACAACAAATGTTTTTACAAAGCAAAGACCTTTACAACGCCTAGCATTACAACTTAAGTATTTATAATTATATAATATTGTATTTAATATAAATTAATAGAAAATAATTTAATTAAATGTATTTAAATTTAATTAAATTAATGAAAATGTAAATTTACCTTATTTGTACCCTGTACCCCTCTACCCTAAAACCCCAAACTGACCCTGAACCCTAAAAATACCCCTTTACCCACAAACTAAAAACTGACCCTGAACCCTAAAAATACCCCTCAACCCAAAAACTGAAAACTAACCCTGAACCCTAAAAATACCCCTTTACCCACAAACTGAAAACTGACCCTGAACCCTAAAAATACCCCTTTACCGACAAACTGAAAACTGACCCAGACCCCTAAAAATACACCTTAGCCCACAAACTGAAAACTGACCCTGAACCCTAAAAATACCCCTTTACCCAAAAACTGAAAACTGACCCTGAACCCTAAAAATACCCCTTCACCCAAAAACTGAAAACTGACCCAGAACCCTAAAAATACCCCTTTACCCAAAAACTGAAAACTGACCCTGAACCCTAAAAATACCCCTTTACCCACAAACTAAAAACTGACCCTGAACCCTAAAAATACCCCTTTACCCAAAAACTGACAACTAACCCTGAACCCTAAAAATACCCCTTTACCCACAAACTGAAAAATGACCCTGAACCCTAAAAATACCCCTTTACCGACAAACTGAAAACTGACCCAGACCCCTAAAAATACCCCTTAGCCCACAAACTGAAAACTGACCCTGAACCCTAAAAATACCCCTTTACCCAAAAACTGAAAACTGACCCTGAACCCTAAAAATACCCCTATACCCAAAAACTGAAAACTGACCCAGAACCCTAAAAATACCCCTTTACCCAAAAACTGAAAACTGACCCTGAACCCTAAAAATGCCCCTTTACCCAAACACTGAAAACTGACCCTGCACACTAAATATACCCCTTAATCCACAAACAGAAAACTGACCCTGAACCCTAAAACTACCCCTTTACCCAAATACTGAAAACTGACCTAGAACACTAAAAATCCACCTTTACCCAAAAACTGAAAACTGACCCTGAACCCTAAAAATACACCTTTACCCAAAAACTGAAAACTGACCCTGAACCCTAAAAATTCTCCTTTATCCAAATACTGAAAACTGACCCTGAACCCTACAAATACCCCTTTACCCAACAATCAAAACCTATAACATTTTTAAATATAATTATATACTTACCAACACTTACGTTGTAATGGTATGCGTTGTAAAAATACCTGCATAGTATAAACTTTTTATCTACATACATGCATTGCTATGGTTTTTACATTGTAAAATGTTCATTGTAAAGGTAGTGCATTTTAAACGCTGTGTGCAAAACATTATATACCTTAAGTAAATATTATTATTTCCTTATTTATTATTATATTACTTCCCAGTCTATTCCCCTATAAACTGACAACCCACTACAGAAAATTATAAATTTAATGTAACATAATTAGCAATTAATTAATTAGATAAACTTATTTAGAATTCATATTTTAAATTATGAACATTAATGTTTACATTAACAATTATTTAAATATTACTACAAATTAATTAATTAACATATTTAATACATTAAAATTAAATTACTTCCCACCCTATTCCCCTATAAACTCACAACCCCCTACATGACATAAATTATTTAACATAACATAATTAGCAATTAATCAATTAAATTAAATTATTTACCAATTAATTTTTATATAATTTAAATACATTATTTAATTAACAAATATTAAAATATTACTACCAATGAATACATTTACCTTTTGAAATAATTATAATAAAATTACTTCCCACCCTATTCCCCTATAAACCCACAACCCGCTACATGACATAAATTTTATAAATTTACATAATTACCTATTATTCAATTAAATTAAATTAATTACCAATTAAATGTTATTTAATTAAAAAATATGATTTAATTATCAATTATTTAAATATTACTACCAATTAATAAAAATACATATTTAATTATTTAAATTTAAATTACTTCCCACCCTATTCCCCTATAAACCCACAACCCGCTACATAACATAAAATATATAAATTTACATTATTACCAATTATTCAATTAAATTAAATTAAGTAACAATTAAATTATAAATACTTAAAATATAATATTTAATTAACAATTAATTAAATATTAATAAAAATTAATTAATTAACATATTTATTTATAATTAAATTACTTCCCACCCTATTCCCCTATAAACTCACAACCCGCTACATGACATAAATTATTTAAATAAACATAATTAGCAATTAATGTATAAAATTAAATTAATTACCAATTAAATATTATAAATTAAAAAAAATAATTAACAATTAATTAAATATTAATACCAATTAATACATTTACATATTTAATTAATTATATTTAAAACACTTCCCACCCTATTCCCCTAAAAACCCACTACCCGCTCCTAGAAATTATTATAGTATTTGAAATATTTTTTTTTAATTATTAATTATTTTTTAAATTATTTCTATATAAACAAATGAAAAAATTACATATATTTTAACAATAAATGTAGTAATAAAACATTTAAACACAATGTACATTTAACTATTAGATATTATTTATATCCATATTAATAGTCGATATCATGACAGTCGATATCATGACTGTCGATAACACAACTTTCGATATTTTTAAACTACTAGAAAAATCGATCTTTTTTACTAACGATATTACTTACTCGATATTTTATCAATCGATATTTTTTTAAAAACATAAAAATCGATAAAAAATACATCGATATTACTTACCTCGATATTAATGCCATCTCGATATTCTGGAGTCGATATTATGTCCAGTCGAAATAAAAAACTCGATATTAAGACTGCACACCCTTCACATCACAGATAGAACACTCTTAGGTTGTATGTGAGACTGGTAAAATAAGAACACTAAGAAAGGACTACAGACACCAAGTAGCCACATTGAAATAAATATAAATATACAACACTAATCTTCTCTGATCACGAAGTACAACTTAAAAGTATATTAAGGACTGCCAAAATGCTAACCTATGAGCGTAGTAGGCTTCACAGTAGTGAAAAACGAAATAGGCTGTCACAAACCAGACATACAAAATATCACAGTACATGACCTACATTTCATTTACACAGCACCCTGCCCTTAGGGCTACCTAGGGCCTACCTTAGGGGTGACATGTGTAATAAAAGGGGAGTTTCAAGCTTGGCAAGTAGTTTTAACTGTGCACAGGTAGAATCGCCAATTTGAGAAGTGTTTAAATAAGGAAAGCAGAGTGGTGGGAGCTGGCTAAGCAGCAGTTTGACATTGTAGCTATGGAGAAAGGAGATACCAGTATTCCTGTAACTAGCATTGAGCAAGAACAGGTACGGATTTGAAAACGAGACCGGGGAAGTCAATAGTGGTCCTAATCACATGGACATTGTTTAAGAGATAAGACATGGACAGTGGGCTGTGGAGTTTTGTTAAGTTACAGGGAAGAAGGCAATGAGGTGTGGGAGGGTCAGCTGGGTGTTCGAGTATTCAATAGCGCAACGGGGCAAAAATGTCAGGTTTAAAATCGAGGAAGGATGTGGCGGAGGGTACCGCGTGCCATGTAGACTCAAAAAGTTTTATTCTTTGTCACTGTAAAAAGTTATTTTATTGTGTTTAAGTTTAAAGGGGTGGCAAGAGTAAAGGTTGCATTTTGATTCCATAACTGTGAAAAAATAGACGCATTGTTTTAAATGTTGAAAACTAATATGATGCCTTCTTTAATTTATGCAGTTACCCCTGACGAAGGGCCATATAAGAGCCTGAAATGCATTGGGAATTATTAAGATCTCAAGCTGTTATTATATGAATTGCTATAACCCATGTGACACAGTAAAAGGCCTCGATGGGCATAACCGTCTCAAGAAATTGGGAATATTAACATGCCTGTTTGTGAAAAGTAGACATAAGCATGACTAACTTTGAAAAATACGGAATAAATATGAACGTTGGAACAAGAAAAATTTGAAAGAGTTCTTCATTGAAGCTGTGCGATTGGTGAAGCATCATCGGGTTGCTGCTATTGTTTTTCAACGTCTGCGTCACGTGCTTTAAGGTAAGGCATAGACCCAATCTACACGCTAACAAAAGCTAAATGAATAACCAGAGAAGAGACTGATAAAAACGGTGTGCATGCTGCGTCCCCACTGCTATGTTTGAACTAGTTTTAAATGCCATGTCAAAGTGGCAGTAAACTGCACAAACAGGCCCTGCAGTGTCAGGCCTGAGATAGGTTTGAATGGCTACATCTATGGGTGGTACAATCAGTGCTGCAGAATCAATAGTAGCATTTAATTTACAGGCCCTGGTTATAGGGTATACCAGTTTACAAGGGACTTAAAAGTAAATCAAATATGCCAAACAGGCATAAAACAATTATACCATGTTCAGAGGAAAGAGCATATGCCCATTAGCACTGGTTAGCAGTGGTAAAATGCCCAGAGTTCTAAGTCAACACAAAGAAGGTTAAAAAAAAATTGGAGGAGGATGACACAAGGTTTTGGGTGACCTTTAAGAGAGGGTCATTTTCTAAGAGTGGCTGCCAGTGATACCTGTGGCTGTCAATGTGTAAACGATTGTTTTTGGTAGGCAACAATTTGCAAAATTATTGTTTTTTGTAGGAAAGGTTTTGCAATGCACCTATCTGTCTAATGATTTGAGTACTATACTGCATTTTATATTTGTGCATGCAGCCAATTTCCAATTTTGAAAAAACTTGCAAATAAATCCATGGCCAGGGAGTGGCCCACATTATAAAGCATTCAATAAGAACAATATGCAGAGTACATTTTTTAAATGATTTCTGCCCATTAGGCTGACATTCCAGCAAGGGTCATATAGTATAAACATATTGAAATAGTGGAATGGTACCTTCAGCTATTCGACAGGACCCAAGATTTGGCAGTAACTGTAATTATTGTTTCTGCAATAAATATGCACTTTAAGAAATTGGGTTATTGGTTGAGGGAGGCGAAACCCTACTCAGGCAGTAACCACAATCTCTGTCAGAATGAAACACAAGCAAACCCCAAATTAATCTGTACTCAACCCTCAGGTAACTCAGCACAAAGCAGTCAGGCTTAGCTTAGAGGCAATCTGTGAAGTATACATGCAGCAATTCAAACAGTAATAAAGTGAAAACACCACACAAGAAAAATCCCCTACCAAATTAGAAAAATAGATTCAAATGTATTAATTTATTTGAGACTTAAGTGACAAAAATCCAATCAGTAGAACCTGCGTTTTACAATTTTTAAGTTTTCAGTGAAAACAGGGCTTAGAAGCATCAAGTACCAACTGTGGCTCTCTGGTCTCACCCGACTGGGACACAGTTCATGCCGGCTGCAAAAGAGTGGGGGCCACATTCAGGGACCAAGTTAGGCCCACTTAACAAAGTACCTTAAATCCTAGTTTGCGGAGTGTTGTGAGATCCTGCATCGAGGATGCGTTGTGCAGCAGAGATTCCAAGGAGCTGCAATGCTGCAATGCAGAATCCTACTCTGTCATGGAGGATGCAGTCAACGAGCAGATTGTCATTCAAAGTTCTGCTTTGAAGATACGTCATGCACCTGCGATTCAGAAGAACCTGTGGGACTGCGATGCATCGTTGTGGAGGATGCCTTCGATGAGTAACTTGCGATGTGAGGCCTGTGGCAAGCATGCATTGTACAGCATGCCCGGGGCCTGCCCTGTATTGTGTATATATATATATATATATATATATATATATATATATATATATATATATATATATATATATATATATATATATATATATATATATATATATATATATATATATATATATATATATATATATATATATATATATATATATATATAAATATAACATTTTGGAGGGGGGATGCGCAGACCCCCTCCTGAGGCCAAATGCGGCCTGAGGACCCCATCCCGGGGCCAGGACTTTTCCTTTTTTTTTTACAGTAAAAACAGGTAAGGTGTCTGCACGGTCTAACTACCTGGGCCAATACTGCCTAGGGGACACCACCCCCTGGGGCATGGCTATGACTTTGGGACCGTGGGGGAGCCTCAAAGCCCCTGCAGTCCCTGTCGGCTCCCAGCCTCCTGCCAGAGCAAGTATTGCTTTGGGGCAGCGGAAGCTGCAAACATGCAGCTTCCTCTGCCCAAAAGCAATTCTGCTTCGCTTCATGGAGGCAAGGTCATTTTCAATGCGCTCGCTTCCATGAAGCGAAGCAGAGTTTGCTATGGCTTGGCGGGTAGAACTGAGTCACAAGATGGCTGCCAACACTTCCCTTTTTGAAGTGTTGGCAGCTAATCAGATTTCATGCACGAGATCGGGAGGGTATGTGGATCCTCCGTGGCCATATTTGTATATCTGAGTAACGTTTATATTTCTCAAGAACTACTGAATGGATTTACACCATTTAACAAAAAGAGTGCACTTTGAACCATGAGCTACCTTTCTGCCAAATTTGGTGTAATTCCGTTCAGCAGTTCGGGCTGTAGCTTCATCAACAGTTTCCTATGGAAATGAATATGGAGAAAAAGCGTTTTGGAGCCCCCCTTTTTCTCAGGTCCTGCTTGACGGATCACCCTGAAATACTTAAAACAGCAGCTAAAGTGAGTGGGCTATTAGTTCAGTTCACTGAAAAAACAAAGGTTACATGGACATTATAGTTAGGCTTAGATTTAATTATTACAAAACCAGTGAAATTCAGCAGTTATATTTGCCTGAGCTAACTATAACTTACGCTCCTGCAATGCACTGCTTATGATCTCACATATTGCATCACTCATGACATAGTCAGTGACATAACTGATGACACTGCAATTGGGGAGGGGGGCTGCACAACACCCCTCCCTGGACCAATTTCAGCCCCAGGGACCCCATCTCCCAGGGACCCAACACTCCTACCTATTTATCATTAGGGAGAGCAGGGAAGCCTCAAGGCCCCTGCAGTCCCAGCCTGCCTCCTGCATTCTTAGGAGCCATATTTGTTCCTGCACACAAGAAGCTGCTAGAAATGCAGCTCCCTGTGTGTAGAGCAATTGTTTCATCTGTTTCTCTACTCACATGACAGCTGGCAGGAAAGCAGATGAAAACTTCACTCTCAGCAAGAAAGAGAAGTTTGACAGCTCCTGCATGCTGGGAGCGGAGTTAGTTTTTGATCTCGTTTGGCAGAAGCTGTCACAGTGCTCGTTTTTAAAGAATTTTGCCTAGTATCTGCAATGTCACAGCAAAAAGTAAAAAAGAAAAGAAAAGGTTTTTGGCCCTTGTGTGGTTCCTGTGGGACCCCAGGACCAGGGCTTGGGGGTCAGGGTCTTACTACCCTTACTTCTTTTATTTTTGTTGATTTGTTGTGGGACTCAAGATGGCTGCCAACACTTCCTGGTTGTAGAGTTGGTAGTAAATCAGATATCATCACGGGGACTGTTGCATTCCCGAAGGATCCGTGTCCCTACATATACAAATTTGGATTTCAGTCAATATCTTAAAAAAAAACTGAGCAGATTTAAACCAAATAACAAAAAGAACACTGACTGTTCCAAGAGCCACCTTTCGGCCGAATTTGGTATAATTCCGTCCGGCGGTTGTGCCCAAAATCCCTATGGGAATTAACATGGGAAACACACTTTTTTTGACCCCACCTTTTTCTCAGACTCTTCTTGATGGACTGCTATTAAACTTACCATGCATGAGTAGACCCACCTTCCCCCTTTTTCGTAAAATGTTGTGAAGATTCATGAAACAGTGCCAAAGGTATAAGCAAGTCAAAAAAGGCTTTCCTAATGAAACTAGGGGCCTGACTTAGAGCTTGACGAATATCATGTCCCCGAAACATAAATCCCATAGGCAGACAGGATATCCGTTACCTATGTGACACATTAACATTTCTGCTGAGATCTAAATTAGGCCCAGAGTCCTGACTATAACTTCCTACTGGTGACCGCCAGTGTGTAATATATATACCAATATGTGTGTATTTATATATATATCTCTATGTGATTGTCATCATATTTGTGCCTGTGATACACATATATATATCTTTCTTCTTTTCAAACACGGAGAAGTTTCTTGAGCGTTATATATATATATATATTCACTGAAAGAAACACAGGTTTCAGGGACGTTATAGTTAGTTGGACATTTCACTAATTAACATTTGAGCTAACCATAACTAGCAACCCCGCAATGCACTGCTGATGACGTCACATATTACATCACTCATGACATGGTCAGTGACATCATCTGTCCCCTCCTGAGGCCATTATTGGCCCAGGAGACCCCATCCCCGGGGCATTGCCTCGTTTATTAATATTCTTTGTAAATTACATACACAGGTGGGGGGCTGCGTGGCTCCCCTTCCTGGGCCACTTTTGGCCCCAGGAACCCCCATGCCCCAAGGTCTGGCCTCAACATTGGGGACAGCGGGGGAGCCCCAATGCCCCACGCGGTCCAGGGATATGCTAACGTGCTCCCGCCCTATCAAAGCAAACTGCAATGTTCCTGGGGTGGGTGGTCCCTTGGGTGTGGCGGTCCCCAGGGTCATCAAGGGTTCCAGGAGGGAGGCCGGACGGCCACCCTCCCAACGTAAACAGCCCCGGGGAGGTGGTGGTCCCCGGGGCTGGAGGTCTGCAATGGACCCCAAACCTTAATTTAAAATTGCTCGGGGAGGTGGTGGTTCCCAGGGAGGTGTGGGGATGGGCAGGAGTCCCCCACACTTTCTAATTGAAGTAAAGCCCCGGGGATGTGGTGGTCCCCGGGGCTTGGGGGGACCCGCAAGGCCCCTGCCCCATAATAAGGAATGTCCCGGGGAGGTGTTGGTCGCTGGGGCTGCGTTCCCCCGCATAATATTTAAAAAGCCACGGGAAGGTGGCATCCCTGGGGCAGCATGGGGGGAAGGAGACCCCCCACTTAGTTTTTTTAAAGAAGCCTGGGGAGGTAGCGGTCCCCGGGGCTGCGGGGGCCCGTACGGCCCGCATATATTTACAACATCAAGTGGAGTGCAATGGAGGAAAGTGTTCATAAGTGGAGTTGTATGTTATATAGTGGAGTGGTATAGCATAGAAAGAAATTGAGTGTCATGTCATTGTGTGTGATACAGTCTAGTAAAATGGCTTAGAGTGGATGGGCATAGAGTGGAGTACAGTGTCATAGAGTGTAGTACAGTATTGTAGAGTTGCATACATTGGAGTAAAGTGTCAGACAGTGGAGTGGTGTAGAGCAAAGTATGGTGCATTGTGGAAGAGTTTTGTAGAGTGGAGTTGGATAGTCAGCACTAACCAGGACACTGGGTACCTATTGTTTCAAGGAAGTCTAGCTTTCCTAGCCTTACTCACTGTCTGGGGAACTATAGATGACAAGTGAAGGTTTAGCTTAAGTATGTGATAGGAGATTGAGTGAGGGTACTGTACAACAGAGTTGTCCTGGTTGCAATCAGATGCGAATGTCCTGCCACATTTTATCATTTTGTAAATGTATAGTTAAAAAAAATATATCATTCATGAACCTACTACTGGTGAAAAACAAAACATTACCAGAAATATATCAAATACAATAATGTCAACCTGTAAGGCAACAAAATATAATCTCAGCACAATGCAAATAAATTGTCACAGATTTTAGAACAAGGGTACTGCAAAGATTTGCTTAAACTCGGGTAAAGTTCACTTTTCAGAAAATGTATCTTGTGTTGTGCTTGTATTCTATAAATACTCACATAAACACTAGACACATTTAACGTATTTAAGATTGTAAATACAATTCAAATGATCTTTATTTTCAATATTTGATAAGTAAGTTATAGTGTTTTAAATATGAGATATACTTACTTCCTCATAGGCACCAGTGCATGCATAGTAGTCACGAGAGGGAAGGCCAAGACTAGGCTGGTCAATCTTGCAAAAAGAAAAACAAAGAATAAATGAAACACCTGAAAGTATAGATGTGATTAATGCTGTGGCAGAAAACTATATTTTTCTTGTAATCTGGTACTGTTTTGGGAGCATATGGTGAAATCATATTATACAGCACTGCAAATATTTTTAAGAGCAGGCAGTGACCACACGGATAATTGCGTACTCTTAAAGAATTAAATGAAAATGTTTCATTTTTTTAATGCATCCCATTATCCTTTAGGAAAACAGGATTCATTTAAAAAAAGAAAAAAGATTTTATTGTAAAGCAATCACAGACATTGCAGTCTGCTGAACCCAACAGACTAACAGCCCTGGGATTTTTTGCGGTTCCCAATGCGTTGCAAACTGAGACCTGGTGCACAGACAGAATATCGAGTTTTAACTATCGAAATACACAAATATCGATTTTGAAATAATGTGATACCGAAATATCAACAGTAAGAAGTGACTTAATTATAATAAATGAATTAATATGTTTTATTTAATAGTATTTATTTAATTTAGATCTTAGACTGTTAATTAATTTATTATTATTTAATTATTAATTGGTTGTTTTAATTTTTATTAAATAATTAATTGGTAATTATGTTCATTTTTTACATTTTTTTAGGAGCGGGTTATGGGTTTATAGGGGAATAGGGTGGGAAGTAATTTAATGATAATCAAATTATTAATATTTTCAATGTATTAATATTTATTTAATTTATATTTTATAATGTTAATTGTGGGAAATTATTTATAATATTCTTTAATTGGGTGTTAATTAATATAAAATAATATTTTTATATATGTTTTCTTATTTCGTTTTTAACATCTTTTGTATTGTAGTTGTTATTTTGTTTGTTTTTAATTTTGAATCAACTTCAGTGGGAATATTAATTTGTACCCCTCCGGTATCCAACACTTTCCCTACTGTTGCAGTCACTGGAGTGGGAATAGTAATTTTTTCCCCCTCTGCTATCCAACACTTTCCCTACTGTTGCACTCGCTGGAGTGCGAATAGTAATTTTTACCTCTCCGCTATCCAACACTGTCCCTACTGTTGCACTTCCTGAAGTGGGAATAGTAATATTTACCCCTCTGCTATCCAACATTCTCCCTACTGTTGCACTCACTGGAGTGGGAATAGTAATATTTACCCCTCTGCTATCCAACACTTTCCCTACTTTGTAGTAATTGGAGTGGAAATAGTAATTCTTACCCCTCCGCTATCCAACACTTTCCCTACTGTTGCACTAACTGGAGTGGGAATAGTAATGTTTAACCCCTCCGCTATCCAATACTTTCTCTACTGTTGCACACATTGGAGTGGGATTAGCAATTTTTACTGATCCGCTATCCAACACTTTCCCTACTTTTGCACTAACTGGAGTGGGAATAGTAATGTTTAACCCCTCTGCTATCCACTACTTTCTCTACTGTTGCACACATTGGAGTGGGAATAGTAATTTTTACTGATCCGCTATCCAACACTTTCCTTACTGTTGCATTCACTCGAGTGGGAATAGTAATTTTTTCACCTCCACTATCCAACACTTTCCCTACTGTTGCACTCAATGGAGTGCAAAATGTAAGTTTAAAAATGATTCAATATGTTTATGTATTAATTTATGATATAATCTTTTTATTAGATTTATGTTATCTATATGTATATATAAATATAATTCTTTTTAAAATTTTATATATTTATAAAATGTATTATTAGTTTATTAATTGTTTTAAAGTACATATACAAATATATATATATATATATATATATATATATATATATATATATATATATATATATATATATATATATATATATATATATATATATATATATATATATTATATTTTATATATGTATGTTTACATTTTTTTAATTAACTCACACATGAAAGGGGAGAGGGTCTACACACAACTCTGCCACCCGAACCCCCTGAAGCAAGACCTGTATACACAGAAAGGGGTGGAGAGGAAAAAGAAAGTAATACAAAAATGTCTGATCAGTGACACATAAGTGTATTGTGAAAAACTGCCCTCACTCACACACAATGTGTGTGACATGCTTCATCATCGGGTCTGCTTCGACGCCCAGGCGTAGCCACGCACTGAGCAGAGCATAGGGAGGGGAAACATAAAATACAGAAACAGAACTCAACACAAACAACTAAACGTGACAACAGGGAATAGTATAGTTAAAACTGGCTCCTGGATACCTGGTGAAACTTTATTGATAGGTTCCAAGGCCAGGTTTAAAAGTAACGGATGGTAGTGCTAAGGTAGGATATTAGGACCCCCTAACACCCCTCCTTTACTGCTACAGTCAACATGTTTCGACCTATGCGTGCCCTCAAGTTAGTTGGTCACATTGGTCTTCCTCAATGACGCTTAACTAGATGGACACGGATATTGACCTGTGTGCTTGGCATTCCTGTATTTGTGTATTTACATCTAATTTGTATGCAGGTTGTGTTCCCTGGAACCTCACCCCCCAGACGCCAAGTCGGGTTTAAATTCTCAATAAACTCGGTGAGTTCTAATGTTGGAGTGGTTGGGGATTCAACTTTCATGTGGTAATAAACCAGGCATAAAAGGTCATGAATTTATCTGTTGAAGACCACGATCATCCTTGACGGATCATTGCGTTTAGTTTGGTATCTTGATTGAACTATGGGATACATGTCTTTTCATTTCTTTTTAAATCAATTTTTTGGCATAAATTGGACCACAGTCGGGTTAATTGACCTTGAAACAGCGACCAATAATTATGCCTAATATGGAGGGCTATTATGTAATAAAAGGAAATAAGATACCTTATAATACTGTAACAGAGGTAACATTTGGGTATTCTTTCTAACTTTTAATGTTATCTATCAATTTCTTTACAGTATTTGTCATCCTTGTTGGTGGAACTGCCTCCATATGGACCCAAACTGATTGGGAAAGCGATCATTAGCCTTGTAGCACCAGACTAAGGTAAGGGGGGTATTATATGAGACTGGGACAGTCAGACGTCTTGAGGAAGACCAATGTGACCAACTACTGAGAGCACGTATAGGTCGAAACATGTTGACTGTAGCAGTAAAGGAGGGGTGTTAGGGGGTCCTAATATCCTACCTTAGCATTACCATCCGTTACTTTTAATCCTGACCTTGGAACCTATCAATAAAGTTTCACCAGGTATCCCGGAGCCAGTTTTAACTTCACTATTCCCTACTGCAATCTTTGTTCTATCACTGTACCCAGTCCTGGTTTGTTATATTGTGTCGTGAACACTGTTGTCACGTTTAGTTGTTTGTGTTGAGTTCTGTTTCTGTATTTTATGTTTCCCCTCCCTATGCTCCGCTCAGTGTGTGGCTACGCCTGGGCGTCGATGCAGACCCGATGATGAAGCATGTCACACACATTGTGTGTGAGTGAGGGCAGTTTTTCACAATACACTTATGTGTCACTGTTCAGATGGTTCTGTATTAGTTTCTTTTTCCTCTCCACCCCTTTCTGTGTATACATACATTTTTTAAATAACATTTATTTATTATATTTGTTAATCTGTACATCACATCTAAATCATTTTGTTTGGATCATTTTATTATTTAATGTATTTAACATTATTTCTACATATACAAAAACAATATTTTTGACATCAATATTATTTACATCGATATTATTTTTTGATATTTTTATATTTCACATTGTAAAGATAGGATGTCGATATTTTTGACATCGATGTTTGTGTATGGGGATATTTTGGTAATCGATATTATGTCAGTTATCCCTGAGACCTACTTCATTAATATTCATGAGATAAATCTGTTTGTCACTCACTGGGCATCGCAAAAAGTTTAAAACATACTTGACTACATTAGTGTTTGCGAATACGAAATAGCAAATCACAAATATTCTCTATTTGGTAGCAAAACATTAATACATTCTATTCCGATTCGGTATAAGGAACAGACGCCCCCTCCAAATACTGAATCAGTTTTTGGTCGCAAAACAAAATTGAGATTTGGTAATGTGCCGCCGAATCGCAGTTTGGGTTTGAGACATACCAACTTTCCTTTTTGCGGTAGCAGACAGCCCAATTCTTGGAATTGGCCTGTTTGAGACTGAAATAAAGTTTGATACATGCCTCTAGTTCGGTGATCAAAATTGCAAATCAGGAGTGATTGCATCATGGCAAGATCTTAGAAAACAATGTCATTTCATCTCACCAATGTTACTCTCACTTTTCTTCAAAATGTAAATGGTTTATTAATCTGTTCTTTGGCCCCCACCTGGTCAAAAATTAAAACTCTCAAAAGTCAGTGGAAGAATTCATAGATCAAAATAGGAAATGTCACTCTTCATTATATGTCGCAAAAAACTTTAATCATGTTATCTTCAATAAATATAATACAAAAACAAGTACAAAGTTCATACAGTTGGCCATGTGGGTTCATCTTTTAGCTCTCACTGGAGGTTAAACAGGTGTAATCTGTCGGTTCGAGTGGGGACAATTTAGGGGCAAGAGTTTGGTCCATGCTTGGTGGGACTGGACCAGGGAGGGAGCAATAACTACTGTTGAGGTAGTTGAACTCAAGCAGTAATAAGCACCAGTTCTGGAGGTACGAAATCTTTGCATTGTGTCCCTGAAAATTGTTAGCACGATTAGTGTTCAGTCTGTAATTTAACTAGACGTTAACAAGACACTCAAGGACAGAAAATACTGAAGTTCCTAGTGACAGGCTGCATTCTGAAATATTTATTCAAATCAAAAGAACAAAACCATTCTCCACATAGTCACAACATGAAACAGCCATGCTAGAAAGACTTCAGGGTTCTTTTCCTCCTCTCCTTTTCTCGATGGTCCACCAAGCAAGCCCTCTTGGAGGAAGCTTAGATCTGATCAGCCATGTTCATGGGCATCTCCTCAATGGTGGTATTGTAGAATGTCTAAATGTCCTTCAAGGTTTGCTTGTCCTCTTCTGTCACCATGTTGATGGCCACACTTTTCCTACCAAAGTGCCCATCCTCGTCCAATCCTGTGGATGCAATTCTCACGGTCCGTTGGCAGGTCATAGTTGATGACCAATAGGACCTGCTGCATGTCAATCTGTAGTGATCAGCACACAATTAAAGCCGGATCGGAATTCACGCACAATTACATCCCGCTCCTTTTGGTCCATATCTCCAAGAAGAGCGGAAACTGTGAAATCATGGTCATCATGCATCCTCTCAGTAAGCCAGTCCACCTTCCTCTGCGTGTTGATGAAGATGACAGCTTGGGTGATTTTCTATGTTTCCTAACGATCGCATAAGGTGTCCAATTCCCACTCCTCTTGCTCCACATTGGCATAAAACTGTTGTAAACCCTCCAGGGTCAGCTTCTTCTTTTCACCAGGATACGGATGGGGTCTCGCATGAACTTCTTGGTCACCTCCAAGATGTCAGCGGGCATGGTGGCAGACAAGAGCACTACTTGTGGGTTGCTGTTCAGCTTCTGAAAGATGTTATAGATCTGGTCTTAAAACCCAGCACTCAACATCTCATCCACTTCATCAAGCCCAAACATCTTGATGCATTTGGGGGACAGGTACTGTCGGTTAATCATGTCAAACACGCTCCCAGGGGTGCCCACAATAATGTGGGGAGCTTCCGACTACAGCTTCTGCACTTTCGCCCTCACGTTGGTGCCCCCGATACAGGTGTGGCAGGAAGCCCCCATGCAGTCTCCCTGAGCTATTACCACTTTTTGGATCTGTTGGGCCAACTGAGGTGTAGGCGCCAGGACCAAAGCATGGGTAGCCTTCAGGTCCAGCTCAACCTGCTGAAGAATGGAGATGGCAAACGTGGCAGTCTTCCCAGTACCAGACTAGGCCTGTGCAATGACATCATGCCCCTTGATATAAGGAAGAATGGCTTCGCTGCTGGATGGCGGAAGGTTTCTCAAAACCATAGGCATATATTCCTCGAAGAAGAGACTATTGACAACTTCATTCCAGTTACTCTCGATGATGCAGTCCGGCTCCATACCTTCGGCCATTGTCTCTAGTGCGGTTTTCGTAGCTCGCCGACATGCTTCAGAACGTTTCAGCCGAGGGTCTCTAAATGGTATGACGGATGTACAATTAAAAACTAAAATTCAGGAAGTTCCTGTGTATCATCTTAAATATTAATGTGAATAATTTCACATATTTTGCGGCAATCAAGATGTACATAAGTGTCATAGCAGAGCTGTATATCTGTCTAGATGGTATACAGGACGCTGCATCACAAAAACAGAGGCTATTGAAGTACAACATAAAAATCGATTGATTCCTTACATTCTGCACTGTGTATCGCATACTGGAGAAATACCCACTACTGTGACCAACTTGTCTAACTTCTAGATTACAATAGGCACAGTTTCATGGTTTTCTATGCCAGAAAAGATAGGACCTATCGATTTGTGATATGCCTTCAACTGCAGGTCTGTGCATATCATTTTGGGTGGGATAAGCAATGAGAAGCAGAGGATTGCCCATCACCAAGATACTGTTGGTAGGAATTTTAATGATAGCACATCTGGTTTGAAGTGGGGGGTGGTGTTGAATATTTGCGACTTTTTTCATTCTTTGAATAGCTAATGTGGGATTTTCACAGTTTCCAGAACTTGACCTAAACAGTGATGTTTTTGCTGTAAAGACAGACTTGTAGTATGTGAACTAATTGTATTACAGGGTCAATGAGAAAACCAAGTGGGTATGATCCATTTTGTGCAAGTCCTCAGTCTTTAGAACACTCTCAGCACATTCATCACAGAACAAGCAAACTCCATTACATTAAAGTTGGACTACATCATTAGAAATAAGCTGGAACCATCTGGCACCATCTGGAACTTACTACGAGTTGAATTAGATGCTCTAATTCCTCAAAAACTTTGCACATTTTTCAATATTGCAAATATCTAAGTTCCTCTTTTTAAATCCATCACATCAACTATGTCTACCTTCCCACACTACACTACATCTGCCCTTTCTCATCAAAAATCCTTTAGATTCTTTCAGTTTGATTCCTCTCACTCCAATAGCCCCTTTCCATGCCCTCTTGCTTAATATCTTTGTACCTGGAACTTCATGTACTCCGGTTATCCTCCCCATCATCTCACGATTCTGCTCTTTCATCACTCTTTCTGTAATAATTCTACTTTACTTCTGAGTTACCTCTTTACCTACATTTCTGTCTCTTTTTAACTTGAGATCACCCATCTCATGTTTGACCTTATTCCTCATTTCCTAAACCTTTTGCCATATAGTTCTCATTTTCTTAGCCTCCTTAACCCGCTGACTCCTTCCTTTCAGCCCCTCTAACTGCCCTATGCCATTCACCCTACTGTGTTCTTTTTGTATTCATAGTTCTTCTCCTCTCTTTATTACTTGCTGGCGTTGCCAGGAGTTGCAAAAGTGTGCTTGCTTGTAAGCTCCACTTATACTTCCTCCATTCCTATGGTGTGGTGCGATGTCCCCTAACAACGTGGATTTTATCATGGTGTCCATTGCAGTACAGGTGAAGTGAAGACAAAGTTCTGTGTGTTTCTGAGAGGCAGTAACGAGCGAGATCGCCTTTGGCTGTCTCTCTGCTGGAACAGCCCTGTGGCTAGCACATCCTGAGAAGGGCATTCTGTTGTATATTTGTGCTTCCTTCATTATGGCTACTTGGAGTCAGTAGTCCCTCCTTTGTGTTTCTATCTTCCTAACCTCCCATAGTACCTATGAGTGTTCTAATTGGTATGTGAAAGTTCCAGTCTTGGCAGTTGATGGTCTGGTCAGCTGGGGAGGTGTAATGCTTCTGCTGTGCTATCTTAATAAATCTATCTTAATTACCTGAAGATGTATCTTGCTGCCTACCTAATCTACTTGCAAGACATTCCCTACCTTCCAAGACGGCCCCTTCCTGTCTTCGAGGGGTCAGTTCATCACGCTGACTGGCACATCTGTTCCGGTTCTTTTCTTCCAGATTAGAGAAGGGCGTCTCTTGTCAAGCCGGCCCCTTTTCTTCATATCTGAGGAGTGTTACTACATAATCCTGCCCACCTTATTCCCACTGTCGAGTGCATTTGTTCCTGCCATCTCCTTCCTAAAATAGGCATGTGTTTTTCGAACTGGCATCTTGCCGTCAATTCAAAGGGAAGGCGGTTACCTCAGGAAGAAAAAGAAACCAGCCCATTTTCATGGCGCTGACAGGCACAGCTGTTTCTGTCGTTTACCCATGATTTTGCCTGTAGAATAAAGCTGACATACACTGCTTTTTATTCACATGTGTAATGTGTCATTATAGATATATTGCTGACAGGCACAGATTCATTGAAACTGCCTGCATTTTTGTAAAGCAAACACAAGGAGATGATGGACGGAGCGCTGAAACTTTTCAGACACTCATCCCCAGTTCCAGATCTGGGTTAAATCCATCATCGTTCTTTAGCTCACTTAGTAACCCCAATTTAGACTCAGCCATATGCAAATCAATCTTGGCCCTGTGCCTCATGGGAACAGTCTAGTCCGAACTACCAAGCCAGGTCTTCCCTGAGCTGGAAACAAGCATCCTGGGACCGGTTTCAGGGTAACACCCTGTAATGGGTTATGTATCTAGGCTGAGGCCTCTGCAGGGTAGTTCAGCTGGTCACTGTTGCCAGGCAACTTTTGGGAAGTTCGACAAGCCATCAATGACAGCACAGTGGGCTGTTCTTGGGCTGGAGGACTGGAGGCGTTGGAAGAGACAGTTTGAATGTCTGCTGCAGGGGCTGATGGTCTGTGCACTGCTAACCAAATAAATACTTGGAAAGGAACTTCATGTGTCTTGCTGTTCAACGTATCATTGGCAATGAGTGCCTGCTGGGGAGAGGTATGTGAGGGCCATCAGCTTCCCCATGGACCCACTAGGACAGCTGCAAGTTCAAAATTTTCATCACTTATCGTCTTACAGGGAGATGTGTGGATTTTAAGGTATTTTACAGAATGTTTAGAGATTGGTAGTGTTATCCCTGTTGAAAGAAGCTCTGACAATCTATGAATAGCGGCGTGCATCGGCACCCATCTACAAGATTCAACTGGTGTTATTTTTCAAATTGGCTGCTCATGGTGTGGACCCGCTTGGGAGGGTGTGTTGATGGTAGTCTTTGTAATGCGCATTACCTTCTAGGCTGGCTGTGTCACAGCTTCAGAGGATTTCCATGGTGACAGTGGCAGGGTTTTCACCAAGGTGAGCGATATCAAGGTTCTGGTGAGGCAGTTTTGTGCACGTATCTCCCGGTTTGCGAAGAAACAACGAGTTGCAGAGCGGTGGAGTTAACCTTTCCCTGCGGGGTGAATGATTTTGAGGATTCATTTCGGGTTGTCGAAATTACGTGGTGATGCATTCACCTTCACTCTGACTTTCGGGTTATAAATCATCATTTATGGGCATGTGCGGTGACGCGCTCACCTTTCTTGATATCGGAGTACACTTCCAGGCTATTGTCCATCATCTTGAGCATGCACGGTGACACGCTCACCTTTCTTGATATCAGAGCCCAGGAACTTTACTTTTATTTCTCGTTGTCTACATTGGATCTCTAAAAGCAGCCCGGTGACGCGCACACAAGAAGTACTGGTAATCTTCATATAGTAAATTTTGTGTATGGCTGCACATTTACTCTTGTTCATTACTGTGCATTAAAATGCATGAAAATGTATTTTTCATTTCCTCAAGGAATATTCATGTGGTAACTAATTCAAACAACTTTCCAGTGCAATCTTGGGGAAAGATATATATATATATATATATATATATATATATATATATATATTTATATATATATATATATATATATATATATATATATATATATATATATATATATATATATATATATATATATATATATATATATATATATATATATATTACCTACTGGCAGTCGCCAGTAGGTATATATAGTTAGGATTTTTTTGAATAGGGATTTCTGAAAATTCTATGTTGAATAACTTTAGCGTTGATGGACGGAATTGGGTTACATTTTCAGGAAAATGGCACATTTTGTTTCTGAGCATCCCCTGAAAGTTTGGGGGAGTTTCGTCAAGCGGGGGCCGAGAAAAAAGGGGGGGACCCAAAACGTGTTTTTAACATTGAGTTTTCCATAGGGCGGTTGGACTCACTTTTAGCTCGAACGGCTGAATGGATTTCTATGAAAGTTGGCAAAATTGTAGAGACTGTTTGCCCGATGTGCCTTTGCTAGGTCTCAAGATATGTGCTCCAGTGGATTTTGAGAAATTAACGTTCAAAAAAATATATATATCTGTGACAGCGTCCCGGTTGTTGTGTTGTGTGGGTGTTGTAAGTACCAACATGTAGGTACCAATGAAGAGTCTAAAATTCAATGTACACCGTCTCCTCTGTAGATATTTTGTATGTTCTAATATGGGTTATTTAAATGTAAATGTGTGGAAAAGCACTTCATGCTTTAAAGCAATTGTATTTTTGAACTGATTGTTCTTTCCTCTTAGTCCTCCTCTTTGTTTTTTTCCCCCACACTCTTCTTCAGCATGATAGTTGATAAATTCGTTCCCTCAAAAAATGTATATACATAAAGAAATTATATTAAATACATATAAAATATATTTTTCCTTTAAAAGAAGAATACATTTTACAGCTTTTGATATTTGCTATTAAAAAACCATTGAAATTCACTGAAAAAAACAAAGGTTATAGACCATATATAGTTAGGAATTAACATTTACAAAACCTTGAAAATTCACTGAAAAAACCATAGGTTATAGACCATATATAGTTAGGAATTAGCATTTACAAAACCTTATTTTACTCACACAAAACCATTGAAATTCGCATATATAGTTAGTTGCACTAACTATATATCGTGCACCCGCAATCCACTGCTGATCATGTCACATATTACATCATTCATAACATGGCCAGTGACATCACTGATGACATCACTGATGACATCTCAAATGACATCACTGATGACATCACTGATGACAACATCCAGTGACTGTATGTTTCTGTAAAGTTAAAATATGTCTTACATATTGAAGAATGAGTGGATGTATAAGTGTCTGGATGAAGGATTTAGTAGGTGCATGACTGACTGTATGAGTGAGTGATTAAATGTGTCTCACTGAGTGCATGGGTTAGTGATTAAACTGTCTTAATTTGTGCATCATTATGTCTGTTGTTCTGTAAACTGCTGCTTGTGTTGATCAGTAGCTATATGAGTAACTATATGGGTTATTGATTGGTTGCCCAAGTATTTGTATGGGAGACTGAGTGTGTGTGTGGGTGGCTGGGAGGTGTATGACTCTGTGCATAGATGTGTGAGCAGTTGATTCACTAGATGTATGGGTTCAAAAGTGCATGTGGAAACAGCTGTATGGGCGGTTGACTGTGTGCATGAGTGTATTGGTGAGTGAATGGATATCTCAGTGCTACATGTCAAAGTAAGTACATATGTAAAACACAGTACATGTGAGAGTTGACATATATAAATAACTGTGCATAAGAGCCAGTGAATGTGTGAGTGGCTGTATGGATCATTGTGAACTTGTATCAGGGATTGTATAAGAGAGTAAATATGTGTTAGTATATGTTTGAATAAGTAAGGTGTGTATAACTGTATAGTTGAGGAAATGGAGGTGTGATTGATTCTTTGCATGACTGACTAGGTGTGTGAGTAACTCCATGGATGAGTGACAGTCTGTGAGTGTCTGTTTACACTGAGGGTATCTAAGGTTATATTAGAGTCTGAAGAGGTTCATCGTATTATCACATGAATGATGTCATCAGTGATGTGGTCAGTAATGTCAAATGAGATGTCATCAGTGATGTCATCAGTGATGTCATTTGAGATGTCATCAGTGATGTCATCAGTGATGTCATTTGAGATGTCATCAGTGATGTCATCAGTGATGTCATCAGTGATGTAATTTGAGATGTCATCAGTGATGTCATTTGAGATGTTATCAGTGATGTCATCAGTGATGTCACTGACCATGTCATGAATGATGTAATATGTGACATGATCAGCAGTGGATTGCGGGTGCGCGATATATAGTTAGTGCAACTAACTATATATGCGAATTTCAATGGTTTTGTGTGAGTAAAATAAGGTTTTGTAAATGCTAATTCCTAACTATATATGGTCTATAACCTATGGTTTTTTCAGTGAATTTTCAAGGTTTTGTAAATGTTAATTCCTAACTATATATGGTCTATAACCTTTGGTTTTTTCAGTGTATATATATATATATATATATATATATATATATATATATATATATATATATATATATATATATTTATATATATATTTATATTATATATATATATATATATATATATATATATATATATATATATATATATATATATATATATATATAGATAGATGTATAGATATATAGATATAGAGGCCACACATCGGGGACAGCAGAGAAAGCCTTTAATGAGAAACAGCATGGGCATAATGCATTTCGGCACTGTGGCCTTCCTCAGATGCCGCTGTAAGTCCGGTTGTAGCTCCGTCCCCGCCTTTTAGGTCTCCTGTGCTCTCCCCCATTTGAGGGTCAAAGTTTAGCCCCAAGTCACATGGTCGCACTGCCACTGCGACCCATGTGAAACTCCAAGTCCCAGAATGCAGTTTTTTCGGGCTGTGGGTGCCGTGAGCAAAATTACTGGGGAAAGGCGCGTTGTATGGAGTTGAGCAGGCCAGACAGAAATGATGAATTAAGGCCTCCCTGGGTCCCCTTAACGCTCCCAACCTGCGTCAACGATTCAGCCGGGCTGTGAGTCGACTTGTCAGTGCAAACGGCTCTCCGTGAAGTCACGAGCTGCTCCTGGCAGCATCCCTGGCGTCGTCGGCAACGTAGGTGGGCAGGAGAGAATCCAATTCCTTGGAGAACAAAAACAAGCTGCAATAGCTGATGCCAGAATCTCCTGTCACTTTGAAGGAGCGGGGCCTCTGTCACGCCTCTGGCAGGCGCGCAAAACATCCAATTCACACCACTCCGAATAAAGAAGGTGAGAGGCCACACATCGGGGACAGCAGAGAAAGCCATTAATGAGAAACAGCATGGGCATGATGCATTTTGTCACTGTGGCCTTCCTCAGATGCCGCTGTAAGTCCGGTTGTAGCTCCGCTCCCGCCTTTTAGGTCTCCTGTGCTCTCCCCCATTGGAGGGTCAAAGTTCAGCCCCAAGTCACATGGTCGCACTGCCACTGCGACCCATGTGAAACTCCAAGTCCCAGAATGCAGTTTTTTCGGGCTGTGGGTGCCGTGAGCAAAATTACTGGGGAAAGGCGCGTTGTATGGAGTTGAGCAGGCCAGACAGAAATTATTAATTAAGGCCTCCCTGGGTCCCCTTAACGCTTCCAACCTGCGTCAACGATTCAGCCGGGCTGTGAGTCGACTTGTCAGTGCAAACGGCTCCCCGTGAAGTCACGAGCTGCTCCTGGCAGCATCCCTGGTGTCGTCGGCAACGTAGGTGGGCAGGAGAGAATCCAATTCCTTGGAGAACAAAAACAAGCTGCAATAGCTGATGCCAGAATCTCCTGTCCCTTTGAAGGAGCGGGGCCTCTGTCACGCCTCTGGCAGGCGCACGAAATATCCAATTCACACCACTCCGAATAAAGAAGGTGAGAGGCCACACATCGGGGACAGCAGAGAAAGCCTTTAATGAGAAACAGCATGGGCATGATGCATTCGGCACTGTGGCCTTCCTCAGATGCCGGTGTAAGTCCGGCTGTAGCTCCGCCCCCGCCTTTTAGGTCTCCTGTGCTCTCCCCCATTGGAGGGTCAAAGTTCAGCCCCAAGTCACATGGTCGCACTGCCACTGCCACCCATGTGAAACTCCAAGTCCCAGAATGCAGTTTTTTTGGCTGTGGGTGCCGTGAGCAAAATTACTGGGGAAAGGCGCGTTGTATGGAGTTGAGCAGACCAGACAGAAATGATGATTTAAGGTCTCCCTGGGTCCCCTTAACGCTCCCAACCTGCGTCAACGATTCAGCCGGGCTGTGAGTCGACTTGTCAGTGCAAACGGCTCCCCGTGAAGTCACGAGCTGCTCCTGGCAGCATCCCTGGTGTCGTCGGCAACGTAGGTGGGCAGGAGAGAATCCAATTCCTTGGAGAACAAAAACAAGCTGCAATAGCTGATGCCAGAATCTCCTGTCACTTTGAAGGAGCGGGGCCTCTGTCACGCCTCTGGCAGGCGCACGAAATATCCAATTCACACCACTCCGAATAAAGAAGGTGAGAGGCCACACATCGGGGACAGCAGAGAAAGCCTTTAATGAGAAACAGCATGGGCATGATGCATTCGGCACTGTGGCCTTCCTCAGATGCCGGTGTAAGTCCGGCTGTAGCTCCGCCCCCGCCTTTTAGGTCTCCTGTGCTCTCCCCCATTGGAGGGTCAAAGTTCAGCCCCAAGTCACATGGTCGCACTGCCACTGCGACCTATGTGAAACTCCAAGTCCCAGAATGCAGTTTTTTTGGGCTGTGGGTGCCGTGAGCAAAATTACTGGGGAAAGGCGCGTTGTATGGAGTTGAGCAGACCAGACAGAAATGATGATTTAAGGCCTCCCTGGGTCCCCTTAACGCTCCCAACCTGCGTCAACGATTCAGCCGGGCTGTGAGTCGACTTGTCAGTGCAAACGGCTCCCCGTGAAGTCACGAGCTGCTCCTGGCAGCATCCCTGGCGTCTTCGGCAACGTAGGTGGGCAGGAGAGAATCCAATTCCTTGGAGAACAAAAACAAGCTGCAATAGCTGATGCCAGAATGTCCTGTCACTTTGAAGGAGTGGGGCCTTCTAGGCTGGCTGTGTCACAGCTTCAGAGGATTTCCATGGTGACAGTGGCAGGGTTTTCACCAAGGTGAGCGATATCAAGGTTCTGGTGAGGCAGTTTTGTGCACGTATCTCCCGGTTTGCGAAGAAACAACGAGTTGCAGAGCGGTGGAGTTAACCTTTCCCTGCGGGGTGAATGATTTTGAGGATTCATAATTTTGGGTTGTCGAAATTACGTGGTGATGCATTCACCTTCACTCTGACTTTCGGGTTATAAATCATCATTTATGGGCATGTGCGGTGACGCGCTCACCTTTCTTGATATCGGAGTCCACTTCCAGGCTATTGTCCATCATCTTGAGCATGCACGGTGACACGCTCACCTTTCTTGATATCAGAGCCCAGGAACTTTACTTTTATTTCTCGTTGTCTACATTGGATCTCTAAAAGCAGCCCGGTGACGCGCACACAAGAAGTACTGGTAATCTTCATATAGTAAATTTTGTGTATGGCTGCACATTTACTCTTGTTCATTACTGTGCATTTAAATGCATGAAAATGTATTTTTCATTTCCTCAAGGAATATTCATGTGGTAACTAATTCAAACAACTTTCAAGTGCAATCTTGGGGAAAGATATATATATATATATATATATATATATATATATATATATATATATATATATATATATATATATATATATATATATATATATATATATATATATATATATATATATATATATATATATATATATATGTATTACCTACTGGCAGTCGCCAGTAGGTATATAAAGTTAGGATTTTTTTGAATAGGGATTTCTGAAAATTCTATGTTGAATAACTTTAGCGTTGATGGACGGAATTGGCTGAAATTTTCAGGAAAATGGCACATTTTGTTTCTGAGCGTCCACTGAAAGTTTGGGGGGGTTTCGTCAAGCGGGGGCCGAGAAAAAAGGGGGGACCCAAAACGTGTTTTTAACATTGAGTTTTCCATAGGGCGGTTGGACTCACTTTTAGCTCGAACGGCTGAATGGATTTCCACAAAACTTGGCAAAATTGTAGGGACTGGTAGCCCGATGTGCCTTTGCTATGTCTCAAGATATATGCTCCAGTGGTTTTTACGAAAATTAACTTTGAAAAATATATATTGGGCTACATTGGGCTATATATATGTTAGAGCCCAAATGTAGCCCAATGTAGCCCAATGTAGCCCAATGTAGCCCAAAGATGGCCACCAGAGACAAAAAAAAACAAATGTAGCCTAAATATCAGCCAGATGTAGCCCAACTATAGCCCAATGACAGAATGTCCCAGAGTGTTCTAAAGAACAACTAGAACGCTAACAGTCTTACTTATGACAAAAGTATGGCACACCTGAAGTCATCTTGATTGGAATAAAGTGGTAACACTTAATACATTTAATTTGAAAAGGAACAAAATGAGGGGTTTCATTTTGCCATAGAAATGTTATATATATATATATATATAACATTTCTATGGCAAAATGAAACCCCTCATTTTGTTCCTTTTCAAATTAAATGTATTAAGTGTTACCACTTTATTCCAATCAATATATATATATAGTTAGGATTTTTTCGAATCGGGATTTCTGAAAATTCTATGTTGAATAACTTTGGCGTTGATGGACGGAATTGGCTAAAATTTTCAGGAAAATGGCACATTTTGTTTCTGAGCGTCCCCTGAAAGCGGGGGCCGAGAAAAAAGGGGGGTCCCAAAACGTGTTTTTAACATTGAGTTTTCCATAGGGCGGTTGGACTCACTTTTAGCTCGAACGGCTGAATGGATTTCTATGAAAGTTGGCAAAATTGTAGAGACTGTTTGCCCGATGTGCCTTTGCTAGGTCTCAAGATATGTGCTCCAGTGGATTTTGAGAAATTAACGTTCAAAAAAATATATATATCTGTGACAGCGTCCCGGTTGTTGTGTTGTGTGGGTGTTGTAAGTACCAACATGTAGGTACCAATGAAGAGTCTAAAATTCAATGTACACCATCTCCTCTGTAGATATTTTGTATGTTCTAATATGGGTTATTTAAATGTAAATGTGTGGAAAAGCACTTCATGCTTTAAAGCAATTGTATTTTTGAACTGATTGTTCTTTCCTCTTAGTCCTCCTCTTTGGTTTTTTTTCCCCACACTCTTCTTCAGCATGATAGTTGATAAATTCGTTCCCTCAAAAAATGTATATACATAAAAAAATTATATTAAATACATATAAAATATATTTTTCCTTTAAAAGAAGAATACATTTTACAGCTTTTGATATTTGCTATTAAAAAACCATTGAAATTCACTGAAAAAACCAAAGGTTATAGACCATATATAGTTAGGAATTAACATTTACAAAACCTTGAAAATTCACTGAAAAAACCATAGGTTATAGACCATATATAGTTAGGAATTAGCATTTACAAAACCTTATTTTACTCACACAAAACCATTGAAATTCGCATATATAGTTAGTTGCACTAACTATATATCGCGCACCCGCAATCCACTGCTGATCATGTCACATATTACATCATTCATAACATGGCCAGTGACATCACTGATGACATCACTGATGACATCTCAAATGACATCACTGATGACATCACTGATGACAACATCCAGTGACTGTATGTTTCTGTAAAGTTAAAATATGTCTTACATATTGAAGAATGAGTGGATGTATAAGTGTCTGGATGAAGGATTTAGTAGGTGCATGACTGACTGTATGAGTGAGTGATTAAATGTGTCTCACTGAGTGCATGGGTTAGTGACTAAACTGTCTTAATTTGTGCATCATTATGTCTGTTGTTCTGTAAACTGCTGCTTGTGTTGATCAGTAGCTATATGAGTAACTATATGGGTTATTGATTGGTTGCCCAAGTATTTGTATGGGAGACTGAGTGTGTGTGTGGGTGGCTGGGAGGTGTATGACTCTGTGCATAGATGTGTGAGCAGTTGATTCACTAGATGTATGGGTTCAAAAGTGCATGTGGAAACAGCTGTATGGGCGGTTGACTGTGTGCATGAGTGTATTGGTGAGTGAATGGATATCTCAGTGCTACATGTCAAAGTAAGTACATATGTAAAACACAGTACATGTGAGAGTTGACATATATAAATAACTGTGCATAAGAGCCAGTGAATGTGTGAGTGGCTGTATGGATCATTGTGAACTTGTATCAGGGATTGTATAAGAGAGTAAATATGTGTTAGTATATGTTTGAATAAGTAAGGTGTGTATAACTGTATAGTTGAGGAAATGGAGGTGTGATTGATTCTTTGCATGACTGACTAGGTGTGTGAGTAACTCCATGGAAGAGTGACAGTCTGTGAGTGTCTGTTTACACTGAGGGTATCTAAGGTTATATTAGAGTCTGAAGAGGTTCATCGTATTATCACATGAATGATGTCATCAGTGATGTGGTCAGTAATGTCAAATGAGATGTCATCAGTGTTGTCATTTGAGATGTCATCAGTGATGTCATCAGTGATGTCATTTGAGATGTCATCAGTGATGTCATCAGTGATGTCATTTGAGATGTCATCAGTGATGTCATTTGAGATGTTATCAGTGATGTCATCAGTGATGTCACTGACCATGTCATGAATGATGTAATATGTGACATGATCAGCAGTGGATTGCGGGTGCGCGATATATAGTTAGTGCAACTAACTATATATGCGAATTTCAATGGTTTTGTGTGAGTAAAATAAGGTTTTGTAAATGCTAATTCCTAACTATATATGGTCTATAACCTATGGTTTTTTCAGTGAATTTTCAAGGTTTTGTAAATGTTAATTCCTAACTATATATGGTCTATAACCTTTGGTTTTTTCAGTGAATATATATATATATATATAGATGTATAGATATATAGATATAGAGGCCACACATCGGGGACAGCAGAGAAAGCCTTTAATGAGAAACAGCATGGGCATAATGCATTTCGGCACTGTGGCCTTCCTCAGATGCCGCTGTAAGTCCGGTTGTAGCTCCGTCCCCGCCTTTTAGGTCTCCTGTGCTCTCCCCCATTTGAGGGTCAAAGTTTAGCCCCAAGTCACATGGTCGCACTGCCACTGCGACCCATGTGAAACTCCAAGTCCCAGAATGCAGTTTTTTCGGGCTGTGGGTGCCGTGAGCAAAATTACTGGGGAAAGGCGCGTTGTATGGAGTTGAGCAGGCCAGACAGAAATGATGAATTAAGGCCTCCCTGGGTCCCCTTAACGCTCCCAACCTGCGTCAACGATTCAGCCGGGCTGTGAGTCGACTTGTCAGTGCAAACGGCTCCCCGTGAAGTCACGAGCTGCTCCTGGCAGCATCCCTGGCGTCGTCGGCAACGTAGGTGGGCAGGAGAGAATCCAATTCCTTGGAGAACAAAAACAAGCTGCAATAGCTGATGCCAGAATCTCCTGTCACTTTGAAGGAGCGGGGCCTCTGTCACGCCTCTGGCAGGCGCGCAAAACATCCAATTCACACCACTCCGAATAAAGAAGGTGAGAGGCCACACATCGGGGACAGCAGAGAAAGCCATTAATGAGAAACAGCATGGGCATGATGCATTTTGTCACTGTGGCCTTCCTCAGATGCCGCTGTAAGTCCGGTTGTAGCTCCGCCCCCGCCTTTTAGGTCTCCTGTGCTCTCCCCCATTGGAGGGTCAAAGTTCAGCCCCAAGTCACATGGTCGCACTGCCACTGCGACCCATGTGAAACTCCAAGTCCCAGAATGCAGTTTTTTCGGGCTGTGGGTGCCGTGAGCAAAATTACTGGGGAAAGGCGCGTTGTATGGAGTTGAGCAGGCCAGACAGAAATTATTAATTAAGGCCTCCCTGGGTCCCCTTAACGCTTCCAACCTGCGTCAACGATTCAGCCGGGCTGTGAGTCGACTTGTCAGTGCAAACGGCTCCCCGTGAAGTCACGAGCTGCTCCTGGCAGCATCCCTGGTGTCGTCGGCAACGTAGGTGGGCAGGAGAGAATCCAATTCCTTGGAGAACAAAAACAAGCTGCAATAGCTGATGCCAGAATCTCCTGTCACTTTGAAGGAGCGGGGCCTCTGTCACGCCTCTGGCAGGCGCACGAAATATCCAATTCACACCACTCCGAATAAAGAAGGTGAGAGGCCACACATCGGGGACAGCAGAGAAAGCCTTTAATGAGAAACAGCATGGGCATGATGCATTCGGCACTGTGGCCTTCCTCAGATGCCGGTGTAAGTCCGGCTGTAGCTCCGCCCCCGCCTTTTAGGTCTCCTGTGCTCTCCCCCATTGGAGGGTCAAAGTTCAGCCCCAAGTCACATGGTCGCACTGCCACTGCCACCCATGTGAAACTCCAAGTCCCAGAATGCAGTTTTTTTGGCTGTGGGTGCCGTGAGCAAAATTACTGGGGAAAGGCGCGTTGTATGGAGTTGAGCAGACCAGACAGAAATGATGATTTAAGGCCTCCCTGGATCCCCTTAACGCTCCCAACCTGCGTCAACGATTCAGCCGGGCTGTGAGTCGACTTGTCAGTGCAAACGGCTCCCCGTGAAGTCACGAGCTGCTCCTGGCAGCATCCCTGGTGTCGTCGGCAACGT
Source organism: Lissotriton helveticus (assembly GCF_964261635.1). Taxonomy (NCBI): domain Eukaryota; kingdom Metazoa; phylum Chordata; class Amphibia; order Caudata; family Salamandridae; genus Lissotriton; species Lissotriton helveticus. The sequence goes on along the minus strand of NC_136072.1, from coordinate 225,869,964 downwards.
AGGTGGGCAGGAGAGAATCCAATTCCTTGGAGAACAAAAACAAGCTGCAATAGCTGATGCCAGAATCTCCTGTCACTTTGAAGGAGCGGGGCCTCTGTCACGCCTCTGGCAGGCGCACGAAATATCCAATTCACACCACTCCGAATAAAGAAGGTGAGAGGCCACACATCGGGGACAGCAGAGAAAGCCTTTAATGAGAAACAGCATGGGCATGATGCATTCGGCACTGTGGCCTTCCTCAGATGCCGGTGTAAGTCCGGCTGTAGCTCCGCCCCCGCCTTTTAGGTCTCCTGTGCTCTCCCCCATTGGAGGGTCAAAGTTCAGCCCCAAGTCACATGGTCGCACTGCCACTGCGACCTATGTGAAACTCCAAGTCCCAGAATGCAGTTTTTTTGGGCTGTGGGTGCCGTGAGCAAAATTACTGGGGAAAGGCGCGTTGTATGGAGTTGAGCAGACCAGACAGAAATGATGATTTAAGGCCTCCCTGGGTCCCCTTAACGCTCCCAACCTGCGTCAACGATTCAGCCGGGCTGTGAGTCGACTTGTCAGTGCAAACGGCTCCCCGTGAAGTCACGAGCTGCTCCTGGCAGCATCCCTGGCGTCTTCGGCAACGTAGGTGGGCAGGAGAGAATCCAATTCCTTGGAGAACAAAAACAAGCTGCAATAGCTGATGCCAGAATGTCCTGTCACTTTGAAGGAGTGGGGCCTTCTAGGCTGGCTGTGTCACAGCTTTAGAGGATTTCCATGGTGACAGTGGCAGGGTTTTCACCAAGGTGAGCGATATCAAGGTTCTGGTGAGGCAGTTTTGTGCACGTATCTCCCGGTTTGCGAAGAAACAACGAGTTGCAGAGCGGTGGAGTTAACCTTTCCCTGCGGGGTGAATGATTTTGAGGATTCATAATTTTGGGTTGTCGAAATTACGTGGTGATGCATTCACCTTCACTCTGACTTTCGGGTTATAAATCATCATTTATGGGCATGTGCGGTGACGCGCTCACCTTTCTTGATATCGGAGTCCACTTCCAGGCTATTGTCCATCATCTTGAGCATGCACGGTGACACGCTCACCTTTCTTGATATCAGAGCCCAGGAACTTTACTTTTATTTTTCGTTGTCAATTATTACATTGGATCTCTAAAAGCAGCCCGGTGACGCGCACACAAGAAGTACTGGTAATCTTCATATAGTAAATTTTGTGTATGGCTGCACATTTACTCTTGTTCATTACTGTGCATTTAAATGCATGAACATGTATTTTTCATTTCCTCAAGGAATATCCATGTGGTAACTATTTCAAACAACTTTCCAGTGCAATCTTGGGGAAAGTTATATATATAGCCCCTTTTAAGAAAATAAAAACCAAGCGCCCCCATGATGCTCTATGTTGGTTTTCTGACCAACTTAAAGCAGCCAAACTTGCGCTCAGGCAATCGGAGCGCCGATGGCGGCGCCACTACGATCCTCAGCTTAAGCTCGTTTACATGGAGACCTTAAAAACCTATAAAGTATCCATCCTAGCAGCCAAGACGGCATTTTTCTCTCAAAAAATTTTGAAGTCTAATAATAAATCGAAGGATATTTTCTCAATCGTGAATGAGCTGTCCCGCCCAGACAGAGTCACCCCTCAACCTTTACCTACCCAAACACTCTGTGACTCGCTCAACACCTATTTTTCAGAGAAAATAACAATAATTAAAAACAACATACCGATTCCGGCCTCTTCCATTTCTCCCCCTCTCCCCCCTACCAACACTAGTACCTTGACGGAGTTTCCACCCATTTCGCATCAAGAGTTTGTCTCTCTCCTCCACAAAGTCAGCTCTGGCGCCCGCAGTGACTGCTGTCCTCCGCAAGTCTTGAAAGAGGCTTTTCTAGCATGCCCAGGTCCCCCATTAGCATTGCTAAACAACTCTCTTGCCTCTGGGGAGGTTCCATCTTCCTTCAAGCAAGCTGCAGTCCTACCGATTCTAAAAAAAACAAATGCTGACCCTACCCTACTTAGTAATTACAGACCCATCTCCCTCCTTCCATATTTAGGAAAGATCCTGGAGACTTATGTCACCCGCTGCTTGAGCTCGTTTGTAGAGAAATCCTCTTTCTTGGATCCTCAACAAGCAGGTTTTAGACCCCTCCACTCCACCGAGGCGGTCATAGTAGCAGTCATGGACACTCTCAGGAAGGGTGCTGATAACAACATCTCTCAAGCCCTTGTCCTACTGGATCTCTCAGCGGCATTCGACACGGTCGATCATACTATTTTGATCGACCGTGTCCATAACGCTGGCATTCAGGGAGTGGCCCTTGACTGGCTCAGATCTTTCCTTCATCAGCGTTCTCAATCTGTTCATCTTTCCACTTTTTCCGCTCCTTACACTTCCCTTCCTTGTGGTGTACCCCAGGGTTCTGCACTTTCCCCTCTCCTGTTTAATTTGTATCTCCAGCCACTTTTAGCCTCCCTTCGAAACGCCCCAGTCACAATCCTTAATTATGCTGATGACCTTCAGTTAATTTTCCCCATCACTTCTCATCCGTCTTCCCGCATCGATTTTCAGTCCACTATGCTGTCCATTGCGGAGTGGATGTATCATAGTCATTTAAAGTTAAATCCTACAAAAACAGAGCTTGTCCTGGTAGGAGGACCCTCGCATCCTTGGAATGCCACCTTCTGGCCCACCACTTTGGGGTCAGCACCCACCCCGGTGAGCTCTGTCAAAAGCCTGGGGGTGATCATCTCCAATGATCTCTCCATGAAGCCGCACATTAACGCGGTGACATCTGCCTGTTTTTTTCACCTCAGGCGAATTCGCAAGATCAGTCGTTTCCTTACTAAAGAAGCACTAATTCAAGTTGTCATCGCGCTCATAACTTCCAGGCTTGACTATGCTAATAGTCTGTATGCTGGAATCCCCGCCTGTCACCTCCACCGACTTCAGCTGGTGCAGAATCAGGCTGCCCGGCTGATCTTCCGTCTGCCCAAATATGAACATGTCACCCCCCTTCTCCGTTCCCTTCACTGGCTCCCCGTTTCGAAGCGCTGCACTTTCAAACTGGCATGCACCACCTTTAAGGCACTTTCGAACGCAGCCCCTCTGTTCATATCCTCAACTCTGTCTCGTCACATCCCTTCTCGAGCTCTCCGCTCTGCGTCACTCAACCTTCTGGATGTCCCCCGATTTAAAAGGAAAAAACATGGTGGTCTGAGTTTTTCGGTCTTGGCCCCATCGACCTGGAATTCCTTGCCGCCTTTTCTCCGTTTTTGCCCTAAATATGAGCTGTTTCGAAAATCTTTAAAAACTTTGCTTTTTCAAGCTGCTTTCGACTAACTCCCCTCCCTAGGTCACTGGTTACTGTTTTGAGCGCCAAGAAACCTATGGTGATAGCGCGCGGTACAAATAATTTTAATAGAATAATAGAATAGAATAGAATATATATATATATATATATATATATATATATATATATATATATATATATATATATATATATATATATATATATATATATATATATATATATATATATATATAATATATAGATATCTAGATATATAGATATATATATATTTTGCTATGGAACAAATAGAAACTTTTGTTTGTTTCATACTTAATTGCTATCGGTGGCAAAAACCTTTCTGCATTGAGGAAGCAAGCTGTGATGTTACATAATTTGGGAATTGAAGGGAGATATGTGTATGAAAGTTTTGATGAAATTGTTTTGGGCCGTGGTGAAGGTGAACCGGATAATGTTTTTTATATGTCTGTCATGATGCTCGAGAGGCATTTTGGGTCAAAGATAAATGTTATGTTGAACGACATAAGTTCTTTACAAGGGTACAAGGCAAATAGGAAAAAAGTTCTACCTATGCTGCAACCCTAAAAACGCTGGCACGCACTTATGAATTTGAACAGCTCACAGATTCTCTAATAAGAGATCAAATAGTTAGATGCTCAAATGATGTCAAGGTTCAGCAAAACCTTCTTGCAAAAAAATCCGGATTTAAAAGAGACCATAGCTATTGTGGAGGGCATGGAGAACACCAACATGTGGGTACTAGAGATGAGGGGGGACAAAATCAAAGATACTTTCTTGGAAGAGAATATTGTACATGAAATCAAGAAAGATGGTGAAAAAACTGTGAGGTAAAAAAAAATTCAATAGTGAGGCAAACCAGAAATTTGTGGATATTGAACTTTTGAGTACTGGGCGCAGCAAGAGTATCCTTAAAAGTTTTAGATGTATGAGTAAAAGCCACTTGTCTAGTAGTCCTGGTTGCTTTGCAAGGTTTGCCACATGTAAAAAATTTAGCAAAAAGGGGCATTGCGCACATGTGTGCCTCAGTGTTAAAGGATACGTTATACACTGTGTGGAAGAAGAGAAGAAGTATATTTTGAGTGACTGAGAGGATGGCGTGGTAGATGGTGATAGGTTGGAGATTCCCGAATGCAAAATTCTGGTAGGTGAGTAACAATTGTCAGTGTTGGCTGATTCTGGTTCACCTTACACTATGGTTGGTGACAAGAATGTGGAGGTTGTGTTTGGAAAGGATGAGATTGAATTATCCCCACCTGATATCAATACCGTGGTGGTGTCAAAATTGATGTGCTTAGTTTCCTGGTGCTAAAAATACAGTTTAGAGAAAGGGAGACGGTAGGAAAAATATATGTGGCGAAAAGGGGTGATAATCTGCCTGGGTGGCGACATCAAAGGGACATGGAGATTACTTTAAATCCCAATACACCTGAAAAAGTTTTCCTATTGTCTACTGGTCAATTACCAGATGACCTGTGTTCGCAATTTCGCAAAGTATTCAATAATGAATTGGGGTTGCTCAAAAAGTTTAAGCACAGAATTATTTTGAAGCAAGGAGCTCAGCCCTTTGTGAGTAAGGTGAGGAAGATACCAGACATGATAATGGAGCCCTTAGATTGTGAGTTGAAGAGACTATTAGGAGCTGGTGTGATTGACGGGATTAAGGGGCAGATTTACGAGTTCCTTGCGCCTGTTTTATGCCGCCGTTGCATCACTTTTGTGACGCAGCAGCGGCGCAAAAGAGGCGCCATGGTGCGGGGTATTTACAACGTAACACATCTGGGAGATGCTTCACGTTGTCAAGCCCTGCGCCAGAAGTAGGCGTCCGGTGCAGGGGGACGTTCCGGCACAGGACCGCCTTCTAAAAGTGGATGAGTGAAATCTACAAGATTTCACGCAGTCACTTTTGAGCCCATCCTGCGTCAAAACCCTGCGCCTGCTTGAAGCAGGCGTAAGGATTGACGCAGCATTGTAAAGATTGGGACCCCCAGAGCATTGCTGGAGCTGTGTCGCGCTTGAGATGCAACCCCAGCAATGCGCCACCTTTACGGCACAGATGTGTGACGCATCTGTGCCATTTTTGCCACATGGTGCGCCGCATTGTAAATGCAGCGCATCCATGGTGGTGGAGCCGTGGCGCACATTAACTGGCGCATCCCTGCTGATATGCAGGGATGCGCCAGTTATTGTAAATCTTCCCCTAAGTGTTCAGAGTTGTTGTTTTAGTATCCAAAGATGGGGAAAAAGGGATTCGCATGTGTGTGGACTTGCGGGGGCTCAACAAGCAACAGTCAAGGGAGAGGATTGGCCTAACGGCTAGGGCGTCCGACCTCTAATCTGGGGAACTGGGTTTGAGTCTCGGCAATGACACTGATCATCCTGTGATTCTGTGCAAATCACTTAATCTCCCTGTGCCTAACAAAAATGAATGTGTCCTCATGTAATGCAACTGGTGCTATGTAAAGTGCTCTGATACCCGATTTGGGTCAAGTTCGCGCTATATAAAACTCTGTAAAAACAAAAAAGCATATTTGGGTTGACAGACAGCCCCTGCAGAATATATCAGAAACTTTAGCCTTAATCAAGGATGCAAAATTCTTCAGTGCTATGGATTTGTCCTCCGCTTACCACCAAGTATTGCTTCATCCGGATTCAAGGCATCTCACGTTGTTTATGACTTCTTTAGGTGTGTTTAGATGTATTCATATGCCTTTTGGGCTAGCATCTGCAGCTGCTTGTTTTCGAAGAGTCATGAACAAAGTGTTGGAAGGATTGCATAAATTACTTATCTTTCAAGACAATATCCTGGTTCATGGAAAGGATCAACAAGAACATGACAAGCCATTATTGGAGGTCTTACATTGATTATAAGATGCAGGTTTGGTGATGAAGAAGGAGAAGTGCAAATTCTGAGTAACTTCTGTGAACTACTTGGGACATAAGATCCCTGGAGAGGGAATTAGCACCAAATTGGAATTGGTTGAAGTCGTTGTGAAGGCACCTTTACCTGTAAAAAGAGACCCGGTGCAATCTTTTTTGGGATTGGCTGCGTTTTGCTCAAAGTGTGTTCCCAATTTTGCAAGTCTGTCACTACCACTAAGACTGTTGCTCAAGAAGAGTGCAAAGTTAATTTGGTCTGAAGAGTGTACCCTCGTTTTTAATAGCATCAGGGAGATTATTGGCGGTATGCCTACTATGGGGCATTTTGATGCTTGTAAAAAGACAGTGCTGTCACCAGATGCCAGTATGCGTGGGTTGGTAGCAGTGCTCGCACAGACTGTGGATGGTGAGCCAAGGATTGTAGCTTTTGCTTCTCGTTTACTTAAGGGAGCAGAGGAATGATACTCTGTGATTGAGTGAGGACCACTGTCTGTCTACTGGGCAGTTCATCATTTTAAGTTCCATTTGTGGGGTATACCAGTTGTAGTCAGATCAGATCACCAACCACTCTGTCAGATCTTCACATGTAGAGAGGTGGAGAACTTGTCTCCAAGGACTAAATTTAAATGATGGATGGAAGGTTTAACTGAGTTTAGTTTTAAAGTAGAGGATGTGCCTGTCCCAAAGAATCTAGTTGCTGATTGCCTATCAAGGATGCCTTTGAACCAGAGTGGGGAGGAGGCTGATAATTCTTTAGTGGCGTGGGTGTGTGAATCAACTGTTAATGCGGAGGAATGTTCCTTAGCATGCCAAGTGGACAGGGATTTAAAAATGATCAAAGAGTTTACTGTAAGGGGTTGGTCAGAGGATAAGGAGGTGCCAGTTTCCTTGAAGGGTTTTTTAGATGTGAAGCATGAATTGTGTGAAATCGAGGAGAAGCTGTTAAGGGGTAACCGAGTAATACCACCTGGTGGGGTAAAAAATACCCCACCAATACCCCAGTATTGGTGGCCAGCAATGGACCGACAAATTGAAGAAGTTGTGAAAGATTGCTGGGAGTGTGCCAACAGGGACAAGAGCAAGGGGACACGTACGGCTCCTTTGTCACCAGTGGCGATTCCTGTAGAACCCTAGTCCAAGTTAGCGTTAGATATTGCTGGTCCTTTTGAACTATTGGCGCAAGATGAGCAGTATGTATTTCTGTTGGTGGATTATACCTCCAAGTGGGTAGTGACCAAATGTGTGCCTGTGGTTAATACTAAAACAGTGCATGAATTTCTGTCTGTGGAGTTTTCAAGAGAAGGTACCCCCAAGTATCTCATCACAGACAATGGGGTACGGTTTGTTTCCCAAGAAATGTGTCTTTTCCTCAAAGAATGGTCTATTACACATTATAAGACAGCATTATATTCTCCACAAGCTAACAGTTTAGCGGAGAGCATGAACAAATTGGTCAAATGTTTCGCACAAACGGTATTAAAAACTAAGGCCTCACTTAAGGGCATGCTCAGAGAGACATGGTGGGCTAATCATAACACACCCAACTGTCTGTCATTGGTCTTCCATTTTTCTGTTTAGAGGGGCAGGAAACTGCATGATAAGCTAAGTTCAGCATAGTTAAGCCTGGGTGAGAGAGAAGCAAGGGTGGAGCACATGGATGAGCAATTGTTATCCAAAGGAAGGTCTCGCCAGGAGAAATACAAGGACAGGTTTGACAAAAAGAATTGTGCCCAAAGCAGGATTTGGAAAGTGGGGGAGGAAGTGTTGATCAGGAAACTAAGGGGCATATTACCAACCAATAGAGATAATTTTTGTCTCTAACTTGTTTAGAGACAAAAATTATCGCCGCAAATCGGCGATTTTTATCGCAGATAAACCTTGCTATTAGCAAGGTTTATCGCAAATGCGATAAAAAACGGCCGCAATGCATGAATATCGCTGAAAAGTCAGCGATATTCATGCATTATCGAGCAACTGCTCTTAGCCATGTTATCCACCTCCCATTGGATAACATGGCTAAGAACTGCTCAGGGCAGGTGTTAGCTTTTGGAGATATTCGCGCTTAGCGCGAATATCTCCAAAAGTTGGTAATAGGAGATAGCGATGTTAGCGACTGTTTCCAGTCGCTAACATCTTGGCACGCCCACTTTGCATGTCATTAGTGATAAATATCACTGACATGCAAAGCGGGGCCCAAGATGGTCGCTATCTCCTATTAGCTGTCGCTAACTGGTGTTAGCGACAGCTTGGTAATAGGGAGATAATTTTATCTCCGTTTTCTTGGCTTTTAAAGCCAAAAAAGCGGAGATAAACCCCCTTGATAATATGCCCCTAAGATTCTTAAAGAAGGGCCGCTCCAGATTTATGGGTCACTGAAGTGAGGAAGAATGTAGTAGTGTTGAATTCTGGTGATGTGTGGAGTATGTTCAGGCTGGCCAAGTGGAATGGCAGCTTACAAGCATCAGATAAAACTGCATTTGATGTTGGTTCCACTGATGGATCTGTTCCATGTGAAAGGCCCAATCATAGTTCAACTAGAAGGGAGTTTACTAGGAGGTTGAGGTTCTGACCGGTGTGTCTTAATTTATGACATTATTGGGTTCATCTGTTGACAGTTATTTGTTTTATTAGAAGTAATGTTTTGCATTTTATTATCACTCATGTGTTGACTGGTTTTTTAATTCTTTTTAGTTATTTCTACTTTATAATATTGTATAGGGAAAGATGTGTTATGGGTTATGTATCTAGGCTGAAGACTCTGCACGGTAGTTCAACTGGAAAGTTGTATGCGTATCTATGTTGTACAATGTGGTGCTCTCAAAGCAATAAGTCTCCTTCCATCCTCAACGAGACAAAAAACTCTAAAGAAAGGGGTCTCTGTAGAGTTTACAAATGACATGCACATTTGCCATGGCACACAGAGATATTAGTCCATTTTGTAAAATAGGCAGTGACCAATACGGTAATCAAAGGGAGTCCATTGAGGTATTTCTTTCTCTTTGTTCTGTTCTCTTAATTTTTTCTTCTCAGGGGTTCAAATACAAACACACACACTGGCAGCCGACACGTGTTTCGTCCAACTGACTTTTTCAAGGCTATGAGGCATAGGCAAAGAAACGCGGCACCCCAAAGCACAGCGTATTGGTAGTAGGTGTGAAGACAAAGTTCTGTATGGAAATCAAACATGAATGTCTGTAAATAAATGTCGTAAATAGACTCAGTGGTACAAAAGGGGGTGGTGATGGACGGAGCATCTGAACCAATCAAACACTCACACCCAGTTAAAAGATCTGGGTTTAATCCATCACCGTTCTTTAGCCCACTCTGCCACCCCAGTTCAGACATGGCTATATGCAAATCAGTCTGACTCTGTGCCTCATGGGAACAGTCCAGCCCGAACTGCCAAGCCATGCCTTCCCTGGACCGGAAACAAGCTTCCGAGGACTGGTTTCTGGCATTACAGCCTTCTTCAGCCCGGCTTGCTTGAATCCAGTGGCAAAGTGAGCAAGGGACTCACGTCTGAGCATACCCTGCCACACTTATGGCGGCCAAAGCGGTACAAAAGGGGGTGGTGATGGACGGAGCATCTGAACCAATCAAACACTCACAGCCAGTCAAAAGTTCTGGGTTTAATCCATCACCGTTCTTTAGCCCACTCTGCCACCCCAGTTCAGACATGGCTATATGCAAATCAGTCTGACCCTGTGCCTCATGGGAACAGTCCAGCTCGAACTGCCAAGCCATGCCTTCCCTGGACTGGAAACAAGCTTCCGAGGACCGGTTTCTGGCATTACAGCCTTCTTCAGCCCGGCTTGCTTGAATCCAGTGGCAAAGTGAGCAAGGGACTCACGTCTGAGCATACCCTGCCACACTTATGGCGGCCAAAGCGGTACAAAAGGGGGTGGTGATGGATCAAGCAAGCCGGGCTGAAGAAGGCTGTATTGCCCACATGCCAATGGGCTAGTCGGAATAATGAAGTGTATGGTTAAGGAATGTTTGCAGAGAGTTGAAGTGATGGGCACACCTGCCAAACCTGCCCTTCAAGATACCGTGTGGGCATATCGTACTGCACCCAATTGTAACACATGAATTTCTCCTTTTGCATTTTTTAAAAGTTGAACTCCCAAACCAAAACTGTCTGCTACATGGCTACGGGAGAAGGGTGTGGGTGTGTGGTGGACAGGAGTGTAAAATCTAGGAAGGTATCCCAGCATCACGATAAATACAAATACAAATATGATATCACCAAACATGTAACAATTCGAGAATTTTGAGAAGGATAGTTGGTCTGAGTGGATTTTCCCAAACCACGGAGAAAGAATGATTCTGGGGAATCTGAGCCATTAAGAATACCCAGGGTGTGGAGAAATGTAGTTCATTTTGAAAATGGTCAAACCTGGGGTATGGATAACATCATTTACCACAACTCCACTCTGGAGTCAGCAGGGGATCCTGCGACAAGGGGTTTGCACATGTGTTCCAATCTAAACCTTCCCAAAAGATCCCAGAGAAAAACATTCTCTCCTGGATGGCACAGAGATTAAGGCATTACATGAGGAGTGCTCTTAATTTTCCTTTCCACACATTTACTACGGTGATATGTGTACTGGCCGTGCCTCCCTTGGGGTCCTACTGGTGATATCTTTGAGATATCATGGTTGTGTGGGGTTTATTATCTAGTATGTTTCCTTGTTTTACATTTATTTCACTTTTTTATATATGTTTTTAATTACTGTGTTTAACATTTTTATCTCTCCCTGCCAAGGGAGGTGTGTTATAATTTACCATGTTGGAACATTACTTTTCCTTCTCCTGTCCTGACACAGTTGGAATGTCCCCCTTGAACTGTCACCTTAAGGTTCTACAGCTGACTCCAGCTGACTGAAACCTGTGGTGGTGTATGACTTGAATAAAAGAGTCTTACAACTTCTTCTCAGTGTGCTCACTTTATAATACACAGGCTAACTCATACACTCTCATTTGGTGGTTAACTGGTTCTTTGTATGAGGGTGACCTCATTGGCTTGTTCTTCTGTTGTACAGTGCAGAGATTCCTCCTTGGTTGAGTTGAACTTTATAAAAAAATTAATAAATAAACACATAACTAACAAAATACAAATAAGCTGTATTTTCCCTTTCTTAGTAACTATATCCTGCACTGCGGCTTATTATGGCATCTATGGCAAGCTGCATTTTCTACTAACAACTATTACGTTGTATATTTATTGATCACCCCAAGCAAAAAAGGCTGAACAGGGAAGTGCATAGAGCTTTAATGACCAAAACAAAGCTAAGGGTCTAAACATGACAACATTAGATATCATAAGTCAGTCATTATGTAGCATTCATCGCACTCCATGTTCAGAGAGTAATTGTCTTTTCGGCAGTAGGGGGGTACTGAAGTGATAAAGTTGGCTCCATTCAGTTGAGTATTTTATTGCACCATTTTGCCACATCGCCATCAACCTGTCTTGCTTCTGTCAGATGCTCTAGGCCAGCAGGAGAGCTATGCTTGCTTGGTATAGTTGGGCTGTGATTCACACATCAGTGACTACTTTGTGCCTCTTTCTTTTTGACTAGTAGGATCCCCAGGATATTGCTCTGCTCCACTAAGTCTCAGCAAGACCGACTACTGACGCAAACTGATGTCAATGTAGAACCAGAAAAATACTGAAGTGGGTGAAAGAAGCCTTTGTAATTATCACTTCCTGAAAGATAGAGCAGCACCAACCTGGACTTACCTAAAGGGTGATAACAACATCCGGTTGAGGGAAGATAGCCTGGGTTACAACTCGCATTTCAGCACATTCTGACGCACCTTTCTTTGTGAACTGTACACATTTTGAAACAGGACTCCATTTTAATCTACGGTTCTAAGAAACTCCTATCTCACTTGACGTACTTTGCCCATGCTTGACTTATCTTTTAAGATCCACACTCCTTTAACAAATTGAAGCTAGGTTTTCCTCACTACCTCTTCCATGTTCATTGACTGTGGTTCAGCATCTCTGCTGTAGTGTGTGCAGAATTACCATCTCTCTTTAGAGCAGGGGTCTTCAAACTGTGGGGCGCGACCCCCAGGGGGGGCGTGGAGTGTTACAAAGGGGGTCACGCATTCCCAGTCAAACTTCTTCCCAGGCCCATAGAAGTACAAGGGCTTCAGCCCCCCTCCTCCTCGTCTGTGTCTCAGCCCCGACTGCTGCACTGCAGCTCGAGCTTCTGTGGGCTGGGCAGTGTCTGGAGTCTTATGTCCAGCACACCCGAGTTTTTGACAGGTCGTTAAAGGCCATTTGCATATTTACATGCCTTTGTAAACTGGTTACAGAGGCTTTGTTTTTTTTCTGGTTCCAGTATCCCCTGGGCCCCCACTCTGCCTATTACTTACATTTAAATAGTTTTATCAAGTGGTAGCTGTGAATAAAACTCCAGGAAGTTAAGAATGTCACAGGTCAACAACAAATAAATTAATCAAGAACAGAAAAGACATTCATACATCTTAAAAGGTTTTTTCTTTACACCAAGGGGCGGATTTACAAGCCGCTTACGCCACTTATGCTTCACTTTTCCCATGTTAAAAGTGACGCAAAAGTGGCGCAAGGGGCTTGTAAATCTGCCCCAAAATGTTTTTCACTTTTGCCAATTTCTATTATAGGAATAATTCATCTTATAAAAACATTATATACAAGTCACATTGCATCTCGGCACTCGTGAGAATTTGGTCCTGTGGATGTGCTGGAGTTGTAAAAATTTTAAAGAACTTTAGGGCAGATTTACAGCAAGTAACGCAGCACGGTGCAGCAAGTCATTTTTATGCGCCGTGCTCTTTAGTTTGGAAAGCACAGAGATGTAACATATTTCATAGAATATGTTGCATCTCTGTCCTTCCCCTGCACTGGCGCACAAGCTTCAGCCATGCGCCGGCGCAGGCACCCTTGCACCATGATGCAAGACGCCTGTGTCGTGGGGAGATTGTTTTTGTGCAGGAAGGTGTACCTTCCTGCATAAAAACAATCACTACAGGCATTTTCCTCTTTCAATGCGTGCTGTAGAATGAAGCACGCATTGAAAGAGGAAAAAATGAGGAGAAATGAAAAAATTTCTCCTCGTTGCGCCTCGCTACGCCACCTCTAGGGTGGCGTAGCATTGACACGCATCTCCAGATTTACGATTTCTTGTCAATATGTAGATGTGTCTTGTTCAATGGCTGTTGCGTGGGAACACCCACAGCAACACCCATGGAACTCCCCTTCCACGTACAGTGCTGCATGTGAAGGTGCCATATTTACAAGGATAGGAAAAGTCACGCAGGGTGGCTTTTCATCTCCTTGTAAATATGGAGGGGCCCCCTGCGCCACCACTATGTCACAAAAAGTGACGTGGGGGCGCAGGGAGCTTGTAAATCTGCCCCTGAGTATTTAGGCTTAGGAAACCGTTTGTTAACCTGCGGCACTGGCAGAACCATGAATCCAGGCTTTTTGCCCGCTCCTGCTCTGGGACCAAAACTTGTTGTGCTGCCTAGACCAGAGCTGGAGTTTGATGCATGTGCAGATTCTGCCTACAGGTTTGGACATTTTTGTCATGAGGGGGTCCTTACACCTGAAAATGTCGACAGGGGGGTCTCGGCATCCAAAAGTTTGAAGACCTTTGCTTTAGAGGAACTACTAAACTGAAAGAACATTTAGAGAAACTAATTTACATTCTTCTCATATTTGAACTAAAAATAATAAATGGCTTATTTAAAACATTTATAAAATATAACGCTTGATTGCCCAACGTCAATGTAATAGTCCTACATATACAGATACATGTGTGTGTATGTGCTCTATGACTCCAGAGAATAACTGTGAAGTTTTTATAGTGTATTGTGAAGCCAGAAAACGAAAGCACGAAAAAAACGAACTAAATGTTACTCTTTTCTCGTGTTATAACTTTTGAGGCCACATCCTTGCATTAGTATTTCAAAAACATGAACGTCAAATATAGCAGAAGATTGGATTTATTCAAAAAAAGATGCATGCTTCCAAAAAATTGTATTTGAACAAGAAATTGAACTTACACAAACCCCTAAACCTGGGTAGCTCAAAAAAATGCCTGCTAAAATTGAATTTAAAAATAGGTCATCCATCCTTGAAGTATGAATGTATGGGGAACTGCGTCATTGTCATATGTCATTTATACTTGTTTGATAACTACATTCATATTCATTTTCTGCATCGTCAAACTTAAGCTGAGACCACACAGATCTCACAATTTTTATGTAATCATTTTTGAAGTTTTCAAAAGAGAGCAACTGTTTTCGATTCTTGCTATTTGTATAAACTTACATGAATTATATACCGATTCGAGTCTTTATCGTCTGTCCCAACGAAGAAACTGAGAAGTATGTGTCTTCCAAGTTGTAATTTAAATTCTGCAATCGCCGTTTCCGCCCTCCACGTGGCACCTGAGAAAATATGGATTGCATGTATCCATGTGATGAATAATCTCAATATTAAATTGCAAGTGTTTACAATTGACAAAAACAAACTCAATGGAATTTGTGTTACCTACCATAGACTGTGTCCCAGTTGTCTGTTGCTACTGGCCAATCGAAAACCCTAGGGAGTGTGTTGATTAAGGGCGCTCCTCCTCTGCTATCAATCTGGGCTGTATATCAATGGCATGGGTTAGTTGCAGAAGCAACTGATTGGAGGTTCACAAATAAATTGATGGTATTAGCAACTTACTTTCATTTAAACAGGATCGATACAACGTTTTTGCTTTTTGGATTGCGGCTATATCTTGGTTGCTGGGTTTTTCCAGAACATCTGAAATAAAAGCAGATAACCCTAAGGTATAGTCAAATGACAATTAAATAAAACATCGGTTTAGTATTTCTTAACAGTTCTTATAATGTTTGCAAATTGTGTTGATGTAAGGGCTGAGAGAAAACTAATGCTGTGAAGCCTAATCATGCGGAATTACTCAGGAATTCCATGATATTCTGGTGAGTTATGCAAGAAGAAGAAGGCTATGTTTAGCGCTATTTCATAGCGCAAAAATGCTCCATTTTGGACAGGAGGATGCGTTTTTCACTAAGAAAAAGCACTAAATACAACAAAACACAAACAGCTAGCATGAGCAGCGGATCATGCTTACTAAATGTGCATGTAAAAAATTGAGTTGTTGGTTGACGGGGTATGAGCCCTGGCCAAGCAGCAACCCCAATCCTTGTTAGGGTGAGGCACAAGCCAACCCTAAATTAACGTGTTCCGGCTCTCTTATAGCTTGGCACAGAGCAGTCAGCTTTAACTTAGAGGCTCAGAAGGCCAGCCTACTAGACCATGGAGTCACTCTGGAGTCCTGAGTTCAAGAGATGCAGGCCCAGTCCTCCTCACCCAGGCAAGAGGGCGGCAAAAAGGATTTCAGCACAGCAGGGGAGAAATACTTCAGAGTATCAGTCCAGCAAAGTGTTATTCCTTTCAGCCGCACAGCAGTCATTCTTCCTTGCAAGTCCAGAAGTGTACTGAAAAGTTGGCATCTGTGGTCCACTATTTATACCCAGCTGTGCCTTTTAAGTGGGAGAAGCTTCTAGAGACATGCCTTTAAAGTGCACAGGTGCCCTGACTGCCTCACCCTGGCTCCAGACTATCTACAGGTGGTATGTAGTCCTTTGCGTGGAGGCAGGACAAAGTTTATTCAAATGTAAGTTGGGCTGTGCCGAGCTCCTCCCTCCTATCCTGCCAGAGATAGCCCACCCAGGCATCCCTAAGCTCCCTATTATGTATAGCTGTCTAAAAGGAATACACAAAGCTCAGCTGTCATCTATCCCCAGTCATGTTAACCAAAGGCACCAAATGACTAAGGCTGGAAAATGCCATCTTTCTAATAGTGCCATTTTTTTTTTATTTAAGATGCGGCTTCTCCATGTGCACAACTGCTTCCCTTCTGGGAGGGGGAGCACGCACTGGGATGGAGACTGTCCCTTGATTTAAAATTCACACTCCTTCATGTCACAGCAGACAATGATAGTAGTAGATGCCAGGCAGCTTTGAAGTGGTTGGGACTGGCTGTGGCCAAGAGGCACATTGCTAAAGCATGGAAAAGTGCAGTCCCTGGAAGGATTGAAAAAGGGTTTAGACTATTTTATGAGTCATGAACAAATTCCCATTTATGCAGCTAGACGGTGTCTGCAGTAACACTATAAAATATAAGCAGAGTGGTGCCAATACAGCGGAATCCTCCTCAAACAGTGCAGAGACTGACTCCAAACTCTAGATGAAGTAATTCAGACCTATGAAACATCTGCATCAGCTTCAAAATTGAAGGGGAGACAGGGAATTTTGTGATGAAGTAATTAACTTTTATTATTTGATCACCAGGCTGTCTTCTGTGTGAATATTTGATGTTTCTTTATGAAGTTCATTCACATGGTTGTGACCTTGTTACTTATTGATGTGTCTCAGCGATAAAATCAATAAAATGTTGCAATAAAAAAAGAGTTGCCAAAATATCAGTGGGGTTACTGCCGACATCTACTTGTAGGCTCCTGGACCCCTAGTCTGCCATATGCCTGTGGCTTCAAGTTCCATCATGTTCCAGCCTGATCCAATGGCAACGCCGCAACACAGGTTTTCCCATCCGGGTGTTCCCACTCACTGTTCTTCCTGCCAACACAAGCCCCACGCACTTCAGGACCTACTTAATGCAGGCCATAGCGTGACAGCATCAGTAAGCACCTGGACACCTACACTTCCACTTGCCTCTGGCCTCCAGTTCCTGCTTGCCCCAGCCTGAATTAGTGACACTGCTGCTGCCTGGGTTTTCAAACTCACCATTCTTCATGCCAACAGAAGCCCTGCCCACCCTAGGATATACTTAATGTAGGCCGCAAGCCCGTCTTCACCCATACGCATCTGGACCGCACCCACCACCACAATTCCTGGCCCTCCCACCCCTGAAGATACATCATCATTGAGCTCTACACACTCGACCCAGGACGCTGAAACAAACACTGCCACCATGCCGACCCACGCTCCAGAGTAGTACCTTTCCCCTGCACCCACTGTCACTGCCACTTCACCTGCACAGCACACACACTAGAGCACCAACCAGACTCACCCCCAACATACCGTAGACACCACCTGAACAAAAACACAAACTCACATGTACCCTTCTTAAAATATACTCGCTATGCAAATACACAACTGAGATTTGAGACCTTATCTCCACCCTCACACCTGATTTCCTCTTCCTCACGAGACCTGGCTCAAATCCTCTTCCACACCTGACATTGCCACCGCAATACCTGAAGGGTACAAGATCACCCACAATGACTGCATCAACACGCCTGACAGAGGGATCAACATCATACACAAGGATTCCATCCAGAGCCCCACCATTAAAGACCACACCAACGCAGCCATGGAACACCTCAACCTTTGATTCCAAACAGGCAGCAAAACCACCATCAGGGGCACCCTCGCCTACTGTCCTCCAGCACATGTGCAGCCTTCTTAAACTTCATCATTGACTTCACCACCCCACTCGCCATAGACTCCAACAACTAAATTTTCCTATGTGATCTCAACTTCCATCTTGAAGCCCACAATGACATCAACACTACCCACCCCCTCAATTGCAATGAACAGCACCAGCCTTACCCAATCATCCACAACACTGCGCACACCGCAGCTCACACCCTAGACCCCATCTTCACCTCCAGCGACAGAATCAGATACAACCACACCACGGAACTCACCTGGACTGACCACTCCATCATCCACTTCAACATCAATAGCTCATGGACCTCTGCCCCACCAGTCTGCCCCCCACCACAGGTGGAGCAAAGTCTCAAAGGAAACTTGGACTAATGCCCTCAACACCATCCACCCCATCTCCTCCAACAACCTAGACCAGGACGTAATAAACTTTAAAAAGTGGATCACCTACTGCACCGACAGCATTTCTCCTATCAGCAACACACCAACAGAAGGTCCACAAGCAGGCTAGTTGGTACACTGTAGATATCTGGACCACTAAACAACACTTTTAACTGAAAAAGAGATGGTGCACCAGCAGGAACAGGATAAACAAGACCATCTTCAAGACAGCCCTCAATGTCTACTGCAGACATTTGAAAGAATCAAAGAAAAAGGCCTTAGCCTAATGTATTAAATCAAGCTCCAATAACAGCAAAGAACTCTTCAACATTGTCAAAGAATTGTCCAACTCCTCAGCTGCAACAATCAACATTACCCCCTCACAGGAACTCTGCGACAACTTTGCAAAATTCTTCCACGAAGATCGTCAACATCTATAGAAACTACCAACCCCAGCCCAAGACCACCAACTTCTTTAAGCAACACAATGGCCCAACTTCAAACACAAACATCCGACTAACCGATTAGAACCAGCTCGCCCCACAGGACACCCACTCCATCATGATCTTGAACCATAGCACCGAGACAGACCTCATCAAGGCTTCTGACCACATCCAAGCCCTACTTTACCTAGAAGAGACTGTGGCTCTGATCCTCCTTGCTTTTTCGGCAACCTTTGCTATGGTCTCCTACCACACACTCAACACAAGGCTGCATAACATAGTTATCCAAGGAGCCGCTCACAGATGGATTGCCTCTTTCCTCACTGGAAGAACACAACAAGTCCACCTTCCCTCTTCCTCCTTCCCCTCTCACCGCCGAACCCAAGGAAATCATCTGTGGAGTACCTCTTGGATCCTTGCTCAGCCTCAGCCTCGTCAAAACTTATATGACACCTCAAGCCAGCGAGCCAAAACTCACACACCCAACATCATATCTCATGTCAACGACACACAACTAATCCTCTCCATATCTGAAAACACCACCTTCCACAACTTTCATCAAAGACACCAACTTCCAAATCTGCATGACAAACATTGCCAGCTGGACAACTGAAGATCAACATGGAGAAGACAGAGGTACTGATTTTAGGAAACAAAAGCTCTCCAAGGGACACATCCTGGTGGCCCTCAGGACTCGGACTTACTCCTACCCCCAGTGACCACCCAAGGAACCTAGGCATCATTCTGGACAACAAGCGAACCATGGTCACTCAGGTCAACTCTGTCTCTTCCTCTAGCTTTCCGTAAGATATTCTATTGGCTACCAGAAAGCTGAAGACGCACCATGGCCCACATCACCCACGACCACATCTCCAGCCGACTGGACTACAGCAATGCTCTCTACGCAGGGATTGCAGTTTACCTCCTCCTCCAGCTCCAGCCCACACAGAACCCTGCAGCTAGACACGTTCTGAAGTTCCCTAGATTAACCCACATCACCCTCTACTTCAGGGAACTCCATTGGCTCCCTGTACAGAAAATAGGCCAGTTCCAGCTCCTAACCCATGCATGGTAGGCCCTACGCAACTGCAGACCCACCTACTGGAACCACTACCTGAACTTCCATCAGCCTACCAGACACTTCTACTTAGCGTTCTTTTCTTTAAACCTCACCTCCTCATCCAATGTAGCATATGCGCAGGTCGCTCCTTCTCCTACCTAGCAGCGAAGACATGGAACGAGGTACGCTTTCATCTACAGACCTCCCCAGCTCTTCCAAAGTATCGAAAGTCTCTGAATACCTGGCTATTTGGCAAATTAGATGGTCCCTGCCAGTGCCTGGATACCCCCACGCTTGACAAATAGCGCGCTACAAATCTACTGATTCATTAATTGATTGAATGGAAAGCAAACTGAAGGAGGATTGCAGTTAAACACTGATAGGTATCTGGTAAGCTAAAAATCAAAATTACTTCAAGGCATAATTAGCCGACATAGAAATTAAATGACTACTAGTCTCCTGTGCACTTGTGCACATACAACTCCACATCAGTCCTGGTGCACTATTTAAAGTTTTTGAGTCTATATGATGGGAGGGTCCTGTGGTATTCTATGCTTGTTGTTTAATCCATTGTAATGTGTTCTGCTGTAAGCCTGTTTAAGAACATCTTCACTGTGTCATCAATGTCTTGGAATCCTCTGGGGGCATATTATCAAGACAGGAAATAAAATGATCGCCGCTTTATCATCAGTTTTCTGCCGATAAAGCGGCAATAATGGGCTTGATAATGTGCTCTATGGAATTCCAATCGAAGCCCATGTTAGATGTCTTCACATCTAACATAGGCTTCGATTGGAATTCCATAGAGCATATTATCAAGCCCAATATCGCCGCTTTATCGGCAGTTTTCAGCCGATAAAGGGGCGATAATTTTATCCCAAGTCTTGATAATATGCCCACTGGTTCCTAAGCTCAGTCTGGAATGTATAGATTCAAAAAAGTGAGCTGCTGTTATGTTGGAGCTAGGTCTGAAGCAGGGACGAGCAAGCTGGGGTGTGAAGACCAACTTGAATAAAGGACACATTTTACACATTTATTGTGTTGGGACTATCTTTACAGGTCAATATGTACCTATCTTTCTATACCGGATTTCTGGCTTTCAGAACTGAATTCATGTTATTTTCATCCGAAAAGTTTGTTATTCACGAATACTACAAAAAGCCTGGAACGCATTTTTTCTCAAAAATAAATAATTACTTACAATTGTATTTGCATAAATCTTAAGTGAAAAAGTTTACAAACACCACAGTTTAACGAGAGTGTTGTCAAAGGACAGTCAAAGTTATGCAATATTTTCTATAGCAGTTGTCTGTGCATCGGGCGCCGTAACCCGGCGTTTGGTTCATCCCGCAGCGCCAGTTCTGCTTACCAAAAGTGGCCCACTAGGCACTCGCATTACATGCCCGGCTCCACGCCAGCGAGCCGGGCTTCTTACCCATTTAAAGTTTGAATTTCCACGGTATTAGATTTCCAAAACAGCAGTGCAGACGAGCCAGATCTCACTGAATGCTAAGACAGCGCGGACAGCCTTCACTACCCCGTGGCGATATAAAATGGTATTTTCATAGCCCGCCGGAAAGATCATATAATGGCTGCTAATTGCATATGCAGTTTAACTGATGCTTATGTATCTAGCTCGTTCTTCATCCTGTTTACCTTGATGTATTATGTTAGCCTCGCACATTTGGCATGAATCCCCCATAGTTTTCCCTCTCATGAAAAGCATCGAATTAATTCACACAAACATTGTGGGTTCCCATACTTTTGAGTCAGCACAATGCCAGCCCTTTTACTTTGCTTAATCATGCGGGCAGTCATAAATCAGAGTACACAACATGCACCTGAAGGCCTTTTCAGCCTGTAATCATGGAGAATGATTCAGAATACAGAATTTACCCTGGCACTCTCTACAAAGTTGTGGTTTAATCATTTAACCATACTTTTAGACAGTTTGTCTGAAACGATGCTCACCTTGCAGTCGCCATGAATTTCAATTGTGGTCAGCAGTTTCCCCCGTTCACCTCATCTAAATGCCAACACAGAGGTGGTCCGGAGACATGAACGATTTTGTTGATGTTTCACTAAAACTGCACATTCTTCCTGGCAGAAGAGTTTTCTATCAAGGAGCATTTATTTGAAATCCTTTGTCCACCATGTTCCACCCTGTCAATCAGAAGGGACGTAGCTTATTCAGTAAGATGTGCGTGTGCGTGTGCGTGCGTGTGTGTGTGTGTGTGTGTGTGTGTGAGGGGCTGGACTTCAGATTGCCAACAGTCACAATGGCATAAGAAACGTCAAAATACATTATATGACAAGCTGGGCATATGAGAGGGGCAGCAGAAAAGGGAAAGGGATGGAGAATAGTATGAGTACTCAGTAAAAGAAACAACATTTTGTAAAATAAAACATTTTAGAACTTTCAAAATAGAGATGAGAGGGAGTGTGTGTGTGTGTGTGTGCCTGTGTTTGTCAGTTTGAGTTATATACACCCCGCAGGTGAAATCCGACAGTCACCTCACCATACCTGACTGAAAGCACATGTACCCAACTATTCATCAGAAAATACATTTATTAGGGGAGTGTACCAAACACTCCCCCTGAAGCTAGGCCCTTGTCAATCAGTGCAGCTATTTAACATGAGGTGTGTTCGGTTTCAGTGAAACCAACCACGCAATATTAATTACTTGAAATAACTTTCCCAGCTTGTTCCCCTGTCAGTTCTTTTTATATACATATACCTCCTGGGCACACAGAAAAGGCATCTTTCTGTGAGAATACAGACAAATAAGCAGGATTTTCACCAACTTCAGATAGTTGGGAAATGAGAGCGAATCCCAAAAAAATGGTGGAATGGTCTGCTTTTATCGAGAACAATATGTTCACTGCCTCTATGTGTGATCTATGTTAGGTTATTCATTAGGCTTGTGACATCACCAAGGAACTCATTGTGAGATTCCCATTAATATTTATTCGGCCTGAAAGTAAGTGGAGTCTCTGATTGAAATACAAGGAAAAACTTATGGAATTACCAAAGATAGGGATCACAATTACAGATTCCCGGTAGCTATTCCAAAGGGACATCAGGATACAACTTGTAATCCACACCATCTCTGCCATCCAGAGCTACTGGGGGAACTCATCAAAACATGTAATAAGGCCCCAGTTGAGTAACAGATCTGATGTCACACCTTCAGCAAAACCTAGGGACCACATTAGTCAAAGCAGGCATACAATGATCATTTGGCAACATGTATGCACACATGCCACAACTGCCTGCATGTGCATGCCAATCACAGGTTACTGTTATCCCCAAAAGCGTCCCTTCTCCCACACAAGTGTGCAAAGACCCTGTGTGGATAAATGTAAAAGAGTGTACAGTTCTCAGTCACTGAGTACCAATATTCATCTGAGGCTCTGTGGATGGGTACATCTGAGGCCCCAGCTTGTAGACGTGTGGTCCAAAGTCCCCAAAGCATAGGTGGTGCCTACTCTGCACATATCATTGTGGAGGTGACGGGACCCAACCAGGGCCGGACTGGGAACCAATACCGGCCCTAGAAAAGTGCTCGGCTGCCCCCCCCCCCTCCTCAGGGGGGTTGGGGGTTCCGCTGAGCTCTTTGCCATGGCCGGTTTTCGGCTGAGTTTGTTACAGGGCCGATTTTGCAGCTATGCTGCAAAAACGGCCCCGTAACAAAAACGGCCCCGAGGGGCCCAAAACTGGCCACCACCTGTGTGGCCCACCGGGGGAGTGCCCGGTGCCCGCTACGGCCAGTCCGGCCCTGGACCCAACCCACAGTGCTTGAGACACATAAGCACAGCCTGCCAGCACTATGTCGGCCGTCATTGAGTGCCCCCAGGGGTTTTATGTGATTCCACCCTAAAACAATTTACTGGAATACAATTAGTGAGAAACCATTTCAACTAAACTGTTGAATGGAAGTGTGTGAGAGAATGTCAATTACTAGCTCATAGAAACGAAGTCATAGAATGTCTTTTTTCTGACTTGGCTTTGCTTAGTTTTAAGATGTAAATGCAATGGTTGCAGGTCATATTTTCCAAAACATTTTAGTTAGAGGTATTTATTTTTTAGAACTGTACTTCAGCAGACATTATTTCTAATGTTAATCTTTTACATTGACAGGCACCAACTTCAGATGCTTTTAATTTGTTGAACCCCACCATCACTAAACCCCATCCACCTCTGACACCTCATAACCTGTGAACATTATTCATCCCTGCCCCCTAAAAAACCCCTCTCACCACGCTAAACTACATCTATCCCTGAGCCATAAACTCCACATATATCTGAAATCTAAAAGCCCTTTCTACCACCAAATTTTATACATACCTAATTCCTAAAAACCCTCACTATACCTAAATTACACCCATCCCTGAATTCCACCTATCCCTGAACCCTATAAGCCCTTTCTTCTTTTTAACTCCACTGATCCCTCACCCTTGAACCCCCCCACTACCCTTAAACGCCACTCATTCTTAAACCCTAAAAATCAGTTTCCAGGCCTAAATCCCATCCATCCATAAATCCTTAAAATCCCTAACCGCCCGTAACCTCCACACATCCTGAACCCTAAAACACTTACATTACACCTAAAGGCCACCCATCCTTGACCTCTAAAAACTACTCACTCTCCAAACACAATCCATACCTGAACCCTAAAAACCTTTTCTACATCTAAACTCCAGCCATCACTGAACTCAAATAAGCTCTTATTACCCTAAACCCCATCCAATCCAGAACACTACAATTCTTTCTGCCCTTAAACTCCATCCATTCTTTATTGCAAATAATCCCTCATCATCTCAAAACATCACCAATGCCTGAACCCAAAACCCTCTCCCTACCCCTAAACTTCACCCAATTTTATTATCATATTGGATTATTCCTGAAAATTATCTTTAATATAAAATGTTTTCTTTCATTTTCAATTTATTTGTATTTCCTTAAAATAATTTTTCATTCAAAAAGGTTTTCCAAGATTGGGTTTCCTCCAATTTGGTTTCTCAGTTTTTGTTTTTTCATTAGCTGACATACATCAGTCACCGGGTCAATCCTTGATCACTCCTAAAGGCCTCCTGAAGGCTTCCTTAAAGCTCTCCCGCTTTTGTAGTTCAGGACAAAAAAACCTATCTCTAATGGACCAATTTGATCTTTTGATGTGGCCAAAGTGAGCATAAGTCTAGGGGTGATTTGGCTATTCTTCATATACATTGGAGCATTGTTCCTTGCAAGCGCAAGAATACCTCCTTTTAAGGCATGGATGCTGAAATGCATAGTGGATGGTTTAGGAAGTGATAAACGAGGCTTGTAGGCTGCACAAGAAAACAAGAAATTGCTTCTAAGGCAAATAAATCGCTAAAAAATAAAAATGTGAGCATGGATTAGTGCTCCTTTTTCCTTCAAATGGTGGATAGGCCAGAACAAAGAGGATGAGCTATGTTTCATGGCTCAAGCAGTGGAGCTATTGTACAAAAGTCACATTATAGAACTTTAAATAGGAGATGTCAGTGGTGTAATGCAGGCCCCTACATCCCTTGTGGCAGAGGGGGTCTCCCAACTCTCCAGGGGGCCCCCAACCCTTCAGAGGGCTACCTATTCAGCGAAAGCCAATAAATATCTTGACTTGTCTGCTGACACTAGTGCTCCTTCCTTGCAGCTTGACCATGCACCTTGCTCACACCAACCACTGCCCGCTCACCTGAGTTTTGGACAAAATTCAGTGGAATCAGTGGACTCGGCGGTCTTGACTGAGCCGGACTGAACCATGCTGTTTGAAGGAGAGTATAGGAGAGATCCCTGTGATGGTAGCCACAAGGAAACACAACCTCAGCTGGGGAGGTGCTACATTAGAACTACACTATCCTGGGCCTCCACTGGAGTGTATGCAGTGACTGGCACCCTTCCTCTTGTGCCAGACTTGGCTTCAGCGGGTTCTGCCCATTGTCTCTCAGGCTTCCCAGAAGCTGTGACAGTGGGCCCCCACCCTACAGCCTTCCCGCTTCTCCCAGTGCAGTTGTGCACTTGACCCCGCTGCCCCACATGCTGGTGAGCTGCAGTGTGGGCACAGCATGGGGGCGGGAGGCAGACTTTTGGCAGATATGTATATATGATTCTGGCAGGAAAATGGACATGTGTATACCGCAGTGATTGGCTGACATGCTGATCAAAGGTAAGGCACCATCACAGAACCTGTATTGAAGGCACCGATGAAGCCCAAAATATGATACTCAAGGATACTACAGCCACTTTATGGCACTCACTATTGATAAGTTGGAGAAATGATTTCTAGACCACAGACCTGGGCTATACTGCCAAGTTTAGTTGGAGTTAGGTTATCCTTTGTTCTAATCAATTAGGTCTACGGTGAATCCTCAGAGGTGTATAAGTGAAGAGGCTTAAGTCTGCTAAACATACCTTTGTTTTAGCCCCTTTCAGCTTGAGCATGCTCTGTTCCATGCAACTGGCTGCCTGTTTGTGTCTTTGACATTTTCTGAACTCAAAATGCAAGCCAGACCCTATGGCTTGGTCAATGCTTGTGGTGCCACCAAGTCTGTGCATGTGACTCCCTCCATACGCTTCTGTTGGCCCCTGCTGACTGCGGCCTTTGGACTACACTGCGGTCCTGCAGGTCTCACACCAATCTAATGCAGTCCCTCACAGGCAGGACACGGCCTCCTCGCTGCCTGCACACCCGCTTAGCTCTGGTGTCACTACCTCTGCCACAAATCTAATTCACATTCCATTCTGACGTCATGTGAGAAATCCAGGAGGAGATGGCGGGACAGTGGTTAACCCGCGCTGAACGCAGCTTCCGGCCGACACTGCGGCTAACTAGGTTGCACTTTTGGAGCTGAATCTTGATATCTTTATGGCAGTATTCATGTCACAGTACGCAAGCAGAGGAGTTTCAGTCCGGAGGAGACAAGGCTCACCTTTACGGAGGTGATGGGACACTACAGACAACTGCACTGGTGCCACTGCCTCTGTTCAGTGCATGCCTACCACATGTGGCTGTGGGCCCCTGCTGACCGCTGCCTCTGGCACACACTGCGGGGGAGTAGGTCACACAATTTGAACAGGGAGGTACAACACGGTTTCAAGTCCCAGGTCCACACCACTGTCTGCGGTGACATGGTTGTGCATGCTGTACACAGAACAATGTAATCTGGAATGACCCCGGTCCCTCATGCATACATAATTACCACACGGACACACTGAGTAAGTTTGTGGGACTGGCTATGGGCACGTGCGCCCGGCCCCTTTCATTGCCAGGGTCACATCTTCAGTGACGCCTGTGCTGGATGGGTGTTGGGTAGTGTAAGCCACTACTCAGGGGTTGGTTGGATGCTGTCAAAAGGTAGACAACCTTTACAATGCAACTTTTACCACGCAGTGCCTTTACAACGCAACTTTTACAATGCAAACTATTACAACGCATTGCACTGGGGGGCGCTCTAGGATAGGGAATAGGTTTAATGTACTATCCAACACGTTCCCTACTATCCACGGGGACTGGAGATGGAATAGTAAATTAAACAATTCACTATCAAGCGCCTAAAAGCACTATGCGATTTAATGGTATGCGTTGTAAAAACCGCGTTGTAAAAGCATGCGATGTAAAAGCATGCGTTGTAATGTCATACATCCTGTCAAAAAGCACAACAGTGAGCAGACAATAAGCAGTGCAAGGTACGGACACAATGCACCACACATAGAAAAAGGAAAAAATTAGGAGAAATAGAAGAATTTCTCATTGTTGCACCTCCTTACAACTTCCCTGGGGAGGCGACGGATTCTGACGCACTCCGTAGTTTACAAAATGTTGTGTATGTGTGGATATATAAATGTATGTTTGTGTGTGTGTATATATATATATATATATATATATATATATATATGTATGTTTGTGTGAGTATATGTGTATATATATATACATATATATATATATATATATGTATGTTTGTGTGAGTATATGTGTATATATATATATATATATATATGTATATATATATATATATATATATATATATATATGAGGTATGTAAAGTTCCAAAAAGTCCTCGAGCGCAGCAATTAACCCACACAAGCGAACAGGAACCAGCGAGACCCAGAGCGCGGTGCAAAGTTATTTTATTTGAATTTTAGACCCAGCACCAGTCCGCCATGACGCGTTTCGGCTAGAGATAGCCTTGATCACATGACAACGTCACGAGGGCTAGTCACCCATTTAAAGTGCAAGTATGCCATCACATGTTATGGAAATGGAAGAATTACTATTTCCCATAGTGTTTCTTCCACACAAATTAAATTACAGCCTGAATGCTGCAAATTTGCACAATATAACACATAATAAACCAATTTGATTTTGTACACTGTCTGTAAAATACATACTAAAACCCAAAATTAATAAACCACATTACAAGTCAAACTTTGTGTGCATACATTTAAACGACAATAGTTTATCAATATTGACTAAAACCTCTAAAATAGCATATAAAAGTTAAAAGCTATAAATATTGTCACTTAAACCATGTCCTAATGATGCATATGACTTATGGGTTTATATGGGATTAACCCCACTATCATTTACGTCAATGTATGGGGTAAACAGTACAGGTGATTTATGTGCAAAATTACATATCTAGTGCAAAATTTATCCAGATGGCATAAAGTGCTACAGTGTAAAGTGCAAAAAATTAATAAATCAGTGGATTAAAATGTTACATTGAAATTCAGAAGGCGTCCAGGGTACAAGTTAAAAAATTATTGTTCCAATTATGGTTACAGTTTAGCAGTAGATATCATGATGCAATTCTCAAAGGACAGACAATACTATAGATAGGTGTGGCAGTCCTCCCCTGTGTTCAGGCCCTGTGGTACTTTAGTATCCAAGAGAATGATGTAACGCGTCTCTAATTTACGCAACAGGGACTCTCTATCACCTCCCCTCCTCTGGGGAGGAACACAATCTATCACATAGTATGTCAAAAGGGAGGCATCTTTCCCATGACATTTATAAATATATATGTCACATCAACTTCTTTTCTCACGATTTCCGCAGATAAAGACACGGCACAGCAGCAGTTTTTCTTTCACGATTTTTTAATTACACACCATGTGCAAAGAAAAGTGCATCAGTTGGACGGTCTACGCGTTTCGGCTCCTGCCTTCAACTGGACCATAGAGTCTCTTGGTCTAGACCTCATTTAAATATAGTGCAGTGTATAAGTACCCACTACCATTTCCATGGTCATCTAGACCTCCAACCCTGCATAGTCTGTTTTCTGGCTAATACATACTTGAAATCAGATGAGTAGTTCCAATTTACGTAAAGTACGATTACAAACCCGTTTGCCACATTTGAATTATTTACAATCTAATCAGATTATTTTCTAAATCCAGTCAATTAATAAGAATACTTGTTCATTCTATATCTATATATATATGTGCATGTATATGTGTGTGTTTATGAGGGGTAGCAAGCGCTATGTAAATGCAAACCCTTCACTTCTCTTTCCCTCCACAATTCTTTTACAATCCAAATAACAGACTAACATGTCTACTGCTCAAATCAAATGAATGTCATATTTCCCTAGACTATTTCACTTCTAATTCTTGCTGGGTCCTGGAGTAGCGTGCCAGTCACCAAAAGTGTTTCAACACCTCATCAGGGGTAGCAAGTGCTACATAATGCAAACCCATCCCTCCCTATCCTTTTCCAATCCAAATAACAGACAACATGTCCACCGCTCAATTTAATTTCATATTTTCCTAGACTAAATCACCACAATTTTTTTTTTTGTTCTAGAGAAGCGTGCTACTTGCCGAAAAGTGCTTCAACACCTCATTAGGGGTAGTAAGCGCTATATAAATGCAAACCTTTCCCTCTTTTATGCCTCCACTATCATTCTCGATCTAAATAACAGACTAACATATCCACCGCTAAAATTAATTTCATATTTCACTTTACTAATTCACCACTAATCCTTTTGGGTTCCGGAGTAGCATGCTAATCACTGAAAAAGGGCTTTGACGCCACGTATGGGATAGTAAGCTCTATATAAATGCAATTACAATTCAATACCACACAATAAATCTGGGAATGCAGCAGAATCCATGGGTGTTGCTTGGGAACACTCACAGCAACATCAATGGCACACTGCTTTCACGCAAAGTGATGCGTGAAAAGGGGCCGTATTTGCAAGGCCATGAAAAGCCACGCAGGGTGGCTTTGCATGGCCTTGTAAATATGGGCCAGCAAACTGCGCCACCGGTGCATCAAAAAAAGTGATGCACTGGTGGCTCAAGGGGATTGTAAATAACCCCCATAGTGCATAAGTACTTTTACTGGTCACTGCTATTACCACTTACACCTGAGACCACACAATTCGCACTCTTCATTGTCTAAATATTTCTATACACATCATTAAAGGATGTGCCAGAGACCATTCACATTGTTCCCACTTCTTGCCTGCTTCACTAGCTGCAGGCGAGAGGTCAGTATCCACTCCCCTCCACCACATACATGCTGTAATACTGCACTGCAGGTTACAGGGAGAGATGGTTGCCAAATATTTGAATACCAGACAGACTGCCATTATTGTCCCCCTAGGTCACACTGTTCAACAATGTACAGAAAAGCAGTAGTCATTGTAAGATTTAGCTCTTCCCCATGTTCTGCTCTTTGCCAAGGCCTTCAATGGTAAGAACACATAATCACTTCCTTTGTTTCCTCAGAAAGGGATATCTTCGGCTTGGAGAATCAAAGAAAGCTTTCCATGCCATGAACTGTATCAAAATTGCCATCTGTAATCCTATCACATTAAAGGTAAGAGCTGGGGAGGAAATCTCGCACAGGGCTCAGGTTTTCAGAGCAGACTTAAATTTCACTGACCTTTCAAAACAACTTCGAGTTGATTTCTTAAAATGTCGAAGCTGCTGTAGCGGGAGCTGGTCTCAGGGATGATGTTCTTCTTCAGCCAACCCCCGCAGGCGTACTGGTAAAAATCGTTGCAGGGCTCTGCTGTCGAGTCCATGTTTTCCAGGATTCTGGATGCTGTGAAAAATATAGAAAACAGTGCGTATAATTTCCCAACACGTGTATTTGTAAAGTACCCGTAGGTATCTTGGCGCCCAAAAACTGACATTTATTGTTACCCAACTCAATGGTACTCATTTTATCTGCCTCCGATGGATGAAAGGCTGAGTGGACCCACCTGGATTTGAACCAGTGATCGTAAGGTCAAATACATGCCTCCGCA
Source organism: Lissotriton helveticus (assembly GCF_964261635.1). Taxonomy (NCBI): domain Eukaryota; kingdom Metazoa; phylum Chordata; class Amphibia; order Caudata; family Salamandridae; genus Lissotriton; species Lissotriton helveticus. Next base: position 225,839,132 of record NC_136072.1, on the reverse strand, counting down.
GTGGAAGCATTATTCCCCTGAGCCACCAGACCCAGTTAAAGGATTTGTGTCATGTATCCAAATGGATAGAGGGCGCTGTTCCGAAAAGCACCTTCAAGGAGCCTTAATACCCGGTTACATTGTTACAAGAAAGCAATGGCTGAATGGTCTGACCCAAAGCTCCACCATGTGTGCTATTTATGGTGTGCTGAAGTCTAACTAAGAGCTAATGCCTTCAGATTTGCCCCCCAAAAAAACTGGGAAAAGTAAATGAGAGAGGTTATTCCAACAAGGTGTTAGTTAGAGTAACTTTGGGGAGGTTTGGGGAAAGATGTAGGTTGGTTTCTGGGGTGTGATAGGTGGAAGGGTATAAAGTACATTAGGGGTAGGTATGAGCGGCATATGGGAACATGGAGGACAGCACAACCAATCAGTCACTGGGCATTCGTGTATACAATGCTTCATTTTTTTAACCCCTTGGCCGCGGCGGTAATTCTGCCGTGGTGCTGGGGGGAGGAGGGGGCTGCGCGGCGCCGCCATGCTGGTGACAAAACCACTCCATCACCAGCCACGGGTGGGCTGTGCTAATTACGGAGTGGTTCCGTCACAGCCCGCCCGCCTAATAGAACGCTCAGCACAGACGCGAAATTAACGCCACGCAGGCGCGGCGGCCGGGCCATGACGGAACCACTCCGTCATTAGCACAGCCCACTCGTGGCTGGTGACGGAGTGGTTCCGTCACCAGCATGGAAGGGGTTAAAATTAAGGAGCTTATTTACAAGATTCTTGCGCCACAGGTTTGTCACTTTTTCCTATATTAAAAGTGATGTATCGGAGGCCCAAGGGGTTTGCAAATAAGGCCCTAAGTGCAGGGGCTGAATACCAGGTTGCCGACACGAAGGCCATCTATTTGGAGAAGTGTGGCTCAGGGGTTAGAGGCGGCAGACCCGGAATCTGAGATCGGTCCTGGACCAGGGTTCAATTCCCCGCCCCGGCGGGTCTTGGGCTAAAAATTCCACGGACTCGATAATTCTCACCCCGGTGCCTCCTCGACTCACGGGTTCCGACTCTGGGCAACAGCTTGCTTAATCTCCACAACGGCCCCTCGCGGCGGGATGCCTGACTTTCACCTTGTGGATACCCTGCTATCTCACAGGGGAATATCAGGAAGGGTTCCCTAAGCAAGCGCCGGGACACCTGCTTTGCGGGTAGCTGTGCGCTATATAAGCTCAACTACATTTACATTTACATTTTACATTTGTGACTCCATTGCATGCCACTTTCTATCACAACCCTACACTCTGTCCCTCTCTCAGGGCCAGTTGCACCCATGTTAGGAATACCAATTTTCTAACTGCGATTATCTTAGAATCACAATTAGGAAACCGGTATTCCTAATGTATGAACCTTTTTATTTCTAAATAGGGATTCCTAGATGGTCCCAAACAAACCTACCACATGAATATTAATGAGGTACATCGCAATTTGCAACACATTAGGAATTCGAACCATTACAGGATGGTGGCCGTCTGAATTCAGCAGACTGCCATAAATTTGATTTCTTTTAAGTAAAGCAATTCTTTTTTTCTTTTGAAATGCAGTCCCTTTTTTCTTTTGAAATACAGCCAAAACAATAATACATACCATTCCATTTTGGTTTTTGGAAGGGATGCCTTAAACACACCCTTTACAAAAAACGGATTGGTACGCATTCTCAATCCCAAGCAGCAAATTGGTAACATGGTACCGAATCACATTTTTGGATTAATATATGGTAAAATAAATGTTTTCATTCATAAATGGCCTGATTTGCGACTGCAAATAGGCTTGATACATTTGGCCTAAATCTCTTTATCTCACTTAGGCAGACATTTTTCGATTTGCTGATTTCTCCATTTGTCATGGTTTTTCATTCTCTTCCCCTTCTTTCTCCCTCAATCACTTCTTTCTCCTGCCCTGGGTCATGTTTTTTTAATGTAAAATATATCCCTTCCCCAAAAATGAATGCCTATTGCCCATAACCTGCAACACCAACATAAATTAAACATATCATGTACATAGCTTTGCAATACCAAAATTCTGGACATTCTTAAACAGCTATAATAAATAGAATTAATAATACATAATAGGGATATTTACAAGTAAATGCCAGAGTGCAGTTGTAAGAACTGGGACCACCAGTTCTCCGGGGGGTAGCATGGCTCGAGCAGGAAGGCAGACAGGGGCTTACGTGTAAAGCAGCCACTTAACACACTCATCCAATGAAACACACAGTGGCGCAATAATGGAGACCACACCAGTAGTTGTATTTGAAGAATAAAGATCTTTTATATAGGCTTTCAATTAGAGCATTGCATTGGTAATGTCATTAGCTTTTCAGGTGAGCATTTCATTAAATAGTTGCAGTAGACTTCTCATTAAAATAATAACCAGCGCATCTAAGCAATGAAGCATTAACTAACCCCGCCTGTCGCATCAGACTCTTTGACAGGCAAAGGGGTAATTGTATAAACCTGGAGGATCCTACAAGAAGCGACTATAGTATTGCGTGTAAGTAACACATCAACCCTCTCATGGACGCTCTTCCTAGAAAGTAATAAAACATGTCAGCAAGTAGTTAGCAGTCTAACAAGGAACTTCAAAGAACACAGCCTTTAGTCAGCGACGACAAACCCTTCTTCTTGTGAATACAGATCGGGTTGCGACCCAGATCAGATCATCAGAATATTGTGGAAGTCCACCTCTGCAAGAAAAGTCAGTACAGGGAAGTGACTCTCCCTCTCATTAACAGGCTTGTCAATATGGTACACTTTGAAAATATCAGGCTTGTAAATATGGTGCACGTTGAACATATCAGGCTTGTAAATATGGTGCACGTTGAACATATCAGGCTTGTAAATATGGTGCACTACGATCTAATGAGGAAAGTGTCTGACCCTCCAGCCTCCAAATACTTGAGGCACATTCAAAAGGGGGCCAACAGGGCCCAGTCACAGTTAACCCCGGGGGAGGGGCGACCTCGGGCCTCCCTCGGCCTACCGCCCTCCTCCCCAGGGGGTTACCTCTCTGCTTCGGCCCTCCGAGGCCCTTGCGTAGGCTGGAGTCGGCGGGAGAAGCTTCCGCCGGTTGGGGGATCTCTCGCGGCCTGACGCGGTGCCAAACGCTGCTACAACGCACCGGCGCCAGGGGCGAGAAACACACACCGCGGGACCAAGCGGAGGGGCGTTTCCAGCTTCGGGCCCCCTCCGCGATGACTCGCGGCCTGTTCCGGGTGTTGGCCCTGAAAGAAGGGCTGGATCGGGGCAGCCAATGGCTGCGCGGCGTGGCCGATGACGAGGCCGGAGTTCCCCCGTCACGTGCTGCAGGTAGGCGAAGGCCTCAGGCCTAGCGGCCTAGTGATTACGTTGCGGCGGCCCTCTCCTGACACCCGGTGCCGCCGAGGGGAGATCAATGGCGCGCCCTTTCACCGGAGCGCCGGGGCAGACGAAGGAGGATACTTCCCGGCCCAGCGCGGCCTCTTAGGGTTTCCGGCGGCCCTCTCCTGGCATACGGGGGCCGCCGAGGGGGGACACGCGCTCCCTCTGAGGAGATTCCACGACGCCCCGCGAGGGCGTGGACAGCTCCGGGCCGTGGCGGTGAGTTGGCCTGGCAGTTAGCGCTTCTGGGCACAGCGCTCGGGGACAGCAGGTGAACGCTTGGGAGCCAGCGCAGCGCCTCGCAGGCAGGATATTCCCTGAAGGGAAAAACACCTTGGAATTCCAGGGCCTCACAGGGGACTTCAGCGCTAGAGTCACGAGGGCACAGGTAGCTCAGGCAGGCAGGATGGGAGCAAATAATAGCGCTTGTCATACAGTTCAGTCAGGGAGAGACAAGTAGGCCCAGTTGTAGGCAGGGGATGCGCAGGGCAACACAGTCCAGTACCTGGTCTCAGGAAGCAGTTTTCTTGGCGCTTGGATGGTTCTGCGCCCTTAGTTGCTTGTTTCTTGAAGTGGAAGAGGGGGGGGGGGTGATGAGTTGAAGGCTTGAAGAATTTCTCCTCAGTCACTGCAGATGGGCCCTGGGGTTCCCTACCACTGGGCCAGATCAGGGGGGCTAGCTTTGGACACCTCACCCAGCTTAAGAGGCAGCACCTAGATCCTGTCACTCCCAGTAGCATAGGTTCCTCACTAGGCCCTCCCGCCTAAAACTCCTGCGTGGGTTCCCCAGGTCAGTGATGCCCCAACTGACTAGAAAAAGTTCCCTCCCTTGCTTATATATGCCCAGGTCAGGTGACCACTCTCTAAGGCGGGAAAAGTCAGGTCCGCTCATCTTCTGGAAGGTTCCAGGAGCTTCCCCACTCTAACTATGGACAGGGGCTGGGTGGCTGGCATTGCAACATTGTATGGGGCTCCAGCCTGCTCCTGGCAACTAGGGTGCTACACTAAAAAAAACACTCTGCAGTAGCAGGGGCCAGTGGCAGCCATGTTGGAAGTAGAGAGCACCTGCACCCTAACACAGATTAGCTATGAAAAGGTGCCCGAAGACCTAAGGGCCAACATTAGAGTAGGTGGAAAAAATGAGGCAAGGGCAAAAAACCACAGGGAAAGACCACCCTAGGGCTGACAGGTCTAACAGCAGTGTTTTGCCAAATTTGGCATCGCCATGCTCCAACATTATCAAAATGCAGGTATTCGCCCTATTTACAAAAATATGCCGCAACCCTGCATTTCCCCTACCGATGGCACCCAAAAAGCTGCCTAGTGCAGATACCCTTGCACCATGTTGCAAGGGTACCTGCGCTGCAGTGGTTGTTTATGCACAGGAGGGGCCTTAGGGGTCTATTAGGATATCTGGCGGATCACCACCGGGCCGGCGGTGACGATCTTCCTGCCAAATGTTCCATTGTCAACCCCCGCCATATTAGTATGGCGAGGTGTACTGCGGCGGATGGAAAAACCGTCTGCCGCTTTTCCGCCAATCGGATTGCCGGCCCGGCTGAAAAGGCACACAATATGGTGACGGTGCCGTGCAGGCACCGCCATTCATATTATGATGCCTGCGGTGAAATGCCTTCCCATGGCGGAGACTCCACCATGTAAAGTCATGCAGGAAATCACTATGGGGGAACATTGTGGTCCCCGGGAGGTGTGGGGGTGGTGGGTGGCTGCACTGGGGGGTACGTATGGTACCCCCATCATTTCCATACACAAGGTGGCAGGCACCAAGCGATGCCTGTCACGTTATGCATGGCAATGCAAAACATGGGCTTTAACAGTGTGGTGGGTGCTGCTTACAACACAGCTGGTCGCAATGTTAAAGTCGAGGATGCGCCGCCAGTGTGGTGGGTGCATCCTAATTGGCCTGCCAGGACTGCCACACCTCTGGCGGTGGAACCTGTGTTCCGTTAAGGTGGCGGGCAGCATCTCAATAGGCCCCCTAATTTTTGTCACTGCCCCAGGCTTGTAAATCTGGGTCAGCGTCAAAAAGCAATGGGTGTTGCGGTGGAAAGCCCACAGAAACACCCATTGGCCGCCCCTTTGCCTCAGTAGACTGCGGCTAAATGGGGCATATTTACAAGGTAGCGTTAAGCCACGATAAGTGGCTTGTCGACACCATTTAATTATGGGGAATGGCCCAACACCATCGGAGCTTCAGAAAAAGTGACTCAGGTGGCGTTAGGGGCTAGTAAATATGTCCCAGTGTTTCTCCGTCACAGTAGCATGCAGGTAATGCCTGCTGCAGAGTCCATGCAGCACTGGCTTACTTTCACTACCTCCCTTTCTTATTTCCATAATCATGAATGAAAAACTCTATTTACTATCCCCTACGCTAAAGGCAGCTCTGGGAAAAAAAGGTCCAGCTGTACTCTCGTGGGTATTGTTCTCTGTCATAACTTGCTTTTGACAGGTGAACAGTAAATAATTCTCCACCCAATACCGGCAATCACTTTGGCACTACTTGTACAAGCAGATCACTGATTTCAAATGGATAATTCCCGGCTGCCCTTAAACATCCATTAACAACTGTATGGTCCACAAAAAGGTCAAAGCGGGTGCGATGAAAGTCTGCTATCGTCATCAATGTAAAAAAGAAAACAGTACTGTAATTAATGTTGAGTACACTAAATTGGAAGATAATTGCTAATTAGATGCATTAATCACATCACATCATCTCTGCCAGGATCTCCTAGTCATGCAAGTATGCTGAAGGTTAAATATCAGACAGTTCCCAGCCAGCGCAGTGGCTGTCAACATAACACTATTTGATGCATGTTCTGCCAACACTTCACAATGCCAACATTCTTGGCACATCTCAATTACAAAGGGAGATCTGAGGGAAACAGACCGATGCTCTCTTGGCTATGGAAATCTAGGCATTTTGTGACACAGGGGGCTTCTTCATCAATGGTGGAACAACGCAGGTAAATGCATTGCATGCCTTTACCAAACATTTTTTACCACGCATGTTTTTTCCATGCATAGGCTTTTACAACATGTGCCATTTTCACACATTGTTTTTATATATAAAAACAATGTATTTATGCGGAGAGACCTCCATGCCCCTCAATTTACTTTAAATGTTTGGTAAAAGAATGCGTTGTAAAGGCATGCATGTGGTAAAAATATGCTTGCTAAAAAATCTGTGGTAAAGGCACAACAGGTAAAACCTCATTGAGGCTGTTTCCCGCTATATCTACCTAACATGGCAAGTAAAGGTTTGGGTAAAAAAGAAACAATTCTAATTAGAACATTGGAACGTTGAAAGCTCCATTGAAAACAATGGAGTAGCTCCGGGCTTATAATGGCTGGTATAAGCCCGGCGCTCCAACATTCCAATACTTCTTTGTTCACAGCTCTGGCTGTGAACAAAAGCTTGAGGGAGCCTGAGGGGATTTCAATCCTCATACGCTCCCTAAAGCCTTTGTTTAATTTGTCAGAACATTTTGCCCTCTAGTAGCTGAATGTTCTAATAGACTTATAGCCCTTTGTAGCAGGGCTATACCGGCTAATAAAGTCCTGGTCCCTTGTTAAAGTCCCTCGCCTTCGGCCCGGGCCTTTAACACGGGAGTGGACCTTTAATAGCCTGTATAGCCTGCTACGGTGGGCTATAAGGCTATATTAAATATTCTACCGGGTTAAGCTGTAGAATAACATCCATTTCTCTCCCAAATAAGACTTTGATTAACCGGTTGTCTCCATGTCAGTTAAAATACTCTCCCCTATGTACAGTATGTAGACATGCCAGAGGGCTTCACATTCGTGGTTGAGTCTTTCGTACTAAACCAGCTAGGATGGGTATCCTCTGCATTGTAACGAACAGTGGCATGACGCTTTGTAACCCTTAATGGTCTTGTAATATACTTCATGAGCTAATACTACAACCAGGTAACAAATGCTCCTTCATTTTCACTTCCCATTTCCGTTTTTAAAGCATTTGTTTAAAGTGTAGCATCCAACAACTAGATAGGGCCTGAGTACCAGTCAGCCATTTTTTTCCAACGCGTGCCTAATCCTCTGTTTACCCATGGGTCGGACATATGAACGTAGTGTTATTTAACCCTTTGGATGCTCGCAAAATGTTCCTGCAGTGCGGTAAAATTTTGCGTGTGCGCAATTCGGACGTCTCCTGGCCATCCGACGCACACGCCACCCGTAGTGTTGGACGGCCTGGAGCCATCCGATGCATCCAAAGGGTTATCACATTTGATATTTAGCGGCCGCGTTAAATAACTCAACCTATGTTTTGGCAGGTCAAACCTGCAGACATTTAACAGGAGAAGACCATACAGCAATACTTCATAATATGGATTTTGGTGTGTTAAACATCAGCATTCACATGTTATTCCCCAGAAACTCATAGCAGGTGCTATTTATCTCACCATATAAATAACAAATCTGTTGTATTGTTGTTTACAAGGTGCAAACATTTGAATCTATACTTATAACCAAGCCCTATATAGCCTCCTGAAGCTGGCGATAGGATGGCTTAGAGATATTCAAAAAAGGAAATGTTTGTAGGTACAGCCAAATCTCGAACCCTGAAGGAGGACAGGTGGGATTTGATCTCCCCTTATTGGTAGTGAAAGATGCAGGCAGAAGGCAAAACAATGAAAAAGTGGGCTCCAGTTTCTACCATGTTGTATAACCCTTTAAGTGGATCTCCACGATACGCCTGGAACTAGAGGAGTGAAATGAACTTCTTTGTGTGGAAAGAAAGAGGGTGGAATTCGATTGATTTTAGTATCTGGCAGCAAGTAGATCAGTACGTGATTGAAATGTGGATTTCACACTACTGTAAGGAAACCGTTCCTGAGAAGGTTTTATTGACAACTTCATTAACACTACACAGGCAGTTCCATAATGTACCACACGGTTTAATTCTTGCCCACTTCTATTTAATCTTTTAAATAGAGCTTTTGAGTACTCTCCTAAACAAACTTAGCACTAACTCCAGTCAATACAAAGATGACACAGTTCAACGTTAGTGTTACCAATCATGAAAGTGGGTTATTGCTCTCAACACAAACTCAAACTCAACCCCCACTAGACATTCTAATATCACATTCCCTCGATTTTTCTTTGACTCAACTCTGATTTCCACCTGTGTGTGTCCTTTTTATTAAATACAGCTATAATGATTAAAAAGGCAATCACCTGAGTGTCATCCTTCACAACAAACTATTGGACGAAGGCGTTTAAAATATCAAGTGCACAACAACTGTAAACGTTAAGAAAATGAAACTCTTTACTTCATAACCGTAGAGTGAAAACAAGAAGTTGGAGTCTTGAGGACTCATTTAGAGTTTAGTAGAGCAGGTGCACTGCTGTAAATTGGTGGTACTCTTGAAAAAATGTGGTACCGCCACTCATTTAAAGTTGAGTGAAGTGCTGTGTTTACATTGGTGACTGCTGACCCTGCGGCCTAGCCGCCAAAGGGGTTGTTGGTCACTGGGAAAGTTGTCATATATGAGAAACCACCAGTCACTTTCCCTGCCCATGTCCTCCATGCCAGCTTAGCACACATAGGCAGGGAAATCCAATATGGTTCCCACCCGCAGAGAGAAAACTCCCTGCACATTCATCCATTCATTTTTTATATTGAGACAACAAATTTAGGCTTAAGTTGCTTATTTTCTCAAAAAATGACAAGTTTAGCTAGTTGGCCCTTTGAATATCTAATGACAAATATTCACAAAACAGGGATCGCAGGCAGGAAAGCCTCAATGAAGTGGACAAACTTCTCCCAGGGTGGCAAAAGTCATGGCCTCCACCACCCTGATGAGCCAGCAGACCATTCACTGGGATGTAAATGACCTTCCTACCATTATAGTAACGCTCCCCTAATATGTATCCCCAAGCTAAAGGTAACACACATCACAGAAACAATTCATGCAACTGTATGTTTTATGGCTGACATCAACCACAAAGATGTCACCACCCCATTACTAAGGCACAAATAAGTGTGCAGAAGCTTAAGATATGAGAAGGCGCTTGCTCTTACAGAAGCAAAAAGGGATCAAGCTTGGAAGTTCAGAGAGCTACCAAGAAAGACAGATTTCTCCAGAGCCGTCCAAAACGTTGGAATGTATTGCCCTGCTCACCTCAACCATTCAGCATATCTAAACATTTCCTAGTCTGAACTCAAAAAGCTCAATACCTAGACAAAGAGTCGAGTGTAAGGAAATCCTCCTTGATGACATGTAAGCTCATATGTCCATCATCTTCCACCAGCAGCGGTCGGTGCAGGTAAGCGCTGAGGGGCAGGGTGAGGGGGAATTTAAATAAATAAGTAACTCCTATTCCATCATCTGTCGACACCCCTCTCTGCAGTGCAATGCCCCACCGACTCCCCACGCTTTCCTGCACCGCCCGCCGCCGTCTTCCACCCACTAAACAGCAAGGCACTAGATGTTAAGCTCACTCATTACCAGACCCTAGTTGGTACTGAACGTTGGTACTTAACCAAACCTGAGCGTCTCTATTGCTTGGTGCAGAAATGTGTGCCTGATAACTATAGGGCTAACCACAATTACCTATGTTCTATGAGGCACTCGAAGGCACGATCTGCTCTATGGAAAACCATGTAAAATAAAAAAAGAACATTATTGGAATATTGCCCACTCCATTGAAGACAATCGAGCAGCCATCAACATCTCAATATACTAATCTACTGTCCCTCTCCTGCCTTAACACAGAGAGTGTGGATTGCAGGGTAATAAGAGAGGCAGTAGCTGGGCGGTGAGGTAAAACAATCAGCCTTCCGACCTCCTTCCTCCTGTGGATCACACTGCCATTGGCTTGCAGTGATAGTCAGAGCCAAGGAAGGAGGGAGAGGAGAATTCTTTGCAGTTATGGTCTCTTAATCTCACTAGCAAAAAAAAGCAATTTGGCCCAGCAAGGCAGAATAAAGTGTTTCCTCCTTTCACAAATCATACTGTCCATTGTTGGTGGTTACTACAGGTATAACCCATTGTAATGGATTATAAGCCTATGTCAAATTCGTTTTAATTTCTTTTTCATTAGTTCCTGTCCTGCAATTGCACATATTTATATGGAATGTGAATACATCATGTTTCGCTAGATATTAGGGCAAAATACATCCGTGTGCAAATGTCTAGCGCTGTGATGAATTTAAACATGAGCAACACAAGCAAAAGTCACATGTTCTGTTGTTCCTGTACTTTCCAGAAGGTATGCCTGTAAGAAATCAGGTGATTGGTACAGGGAGGCAAAAGCCACACTCAAGCAACAACCACAGTCTTTGTCAGGGTACACTAATCTGTGCTTAACCCTCTATTGATGTGGCACAAAGCATTCAGGCTTAATTTAGAAGCAATTTGTAAAGAATGTATGAAACACCCAAACAGTTATAAAGTAAAAACACAACACAAGAAAAATTCTAAACACATTTAGAAAAATAGAATACATTTAATAATAAAATGAAACCAAAACTACAAAAATTTAATGAATAGAACAGTGTTATTCAAGTTCAAAGTTTTAGGGGAAAGTAGCACCTTAAAGCACAAAGTGCCACTCGCGATGATCAGGTTGCTTTAGACCAGGGGAAAGTCATAAGTTCTGCCTGATCACGATGTAGCGCAAGTCAGATACAGGGACCAAGTTAGTCCCGCAGAAGAGTTACCTTCAAAGTCAGGTGCAAGGAGTTCCATTTGTGGTAGAGGAGGCCATGGGGAACAGAACCATCAGTTTTGAAAGAACCCCTAAAAGGAGAGCAATGGGACTATTGGACAGATGATGCAAGGAACACTGGAGGCTGAGACTTCATATTGGTATGCTGTATTCCTCTCTGTGTTGACTTGGATCATGATACTGATATGGAGGATGTAGTGTTCATCTATCTATGCTTTTTGGAGGGCTTATTTTTTTAATTATAGATGGTCTTTATGTACTTTGCAGTATGCCTATTGAATGAAGCAAATCGGCCCAAAATAATGCTGTTACAATGATAGATACAGTTTTTATGCCTAAAAATATGCTATAAAAGACCTTTGATAAAAGAAAACAAAAAGTAAAGTTTTACCTTGTGCACTGACCTTATGTACAAACACAACCTTTCTCTAGCCAGTCCAACCTCCTTCTGATGAATTATTGAAAAATTGGAAATTATACCGGGCATCCTGACACGCTCACACACCTCCTTAGGTAACACCCATATATGAACTATGAATAAATATCTGCCACCAAGCCACCCTCACCCACGATACTCTGTACCTTCCTTCTACATCCCTATCCAAGAGTCGTGCTCTTCACACTTATCCGCTAGAGCATACAACAGGTTTCAGAGCGTTTAACAGCAGGAAGACACAACCCTATCTTACATAAATCTTTACTGACCCATGGCAGGCAAGAGAGATATCCACAAGCCACACTTGATGCTCACTCACATTCTGACACCCGTTCAGGTCGGCTGACCAAGTAGGAGTAGCAGAGAGAGATATGTCTGCTAACCATCCCTCTATTGCCGTAACATTTTTACATGCCTCAGAGAGGCAACTATCCTCATTCACCCTTTGACAAGTTGAGACAAGTGTCTGTAAATGCCACTGGCATCAACCAACATTACATTATGGTGGGGCACGATGCCCAAAATACTCATCATATACGCTCGCCCGCAGGCTCTGAATAAGAACTCCTTCCTCTTGGCTTCTGCTTGCTTCGAACTCGGGTGGAAAAGAAGGGACTTCCTTCCTTGTACAACCAGAACCAACCAATCCTGGTGCTAGAACTGGTTGGAGCTAAGCATGGGCGGATTTTGCGGATCCACGATTCGCGGATTCAGCGGATTCACGGATCGTGGATCAGCAAAATCCGCGGATTCAGCGGATTTGCGGATTTGGGGGCGGGGCTTCCTCGAGCGTGTGGGCGGGGCCAAACGGACGGGGCTTCCACGCGAGCGCACATGCCTCTTGTGTGTCTAAAAGGTCAGAGACCGATCAGAGCAGCAGATTAAGAGACAGAAGCCCCTGGTCACAGGAACAGCACGGGGGTTGCGCTCGTAAAAGTCAAAGATGCCCAGCCTCCCAACGCTCACGTTTTTTTTTGGGCTGCTGAATGAGTCACTGCATTTGCGCTTCAACTAGTTCCAGCGACCAAGTGTGTGTCACTATGCAATCGCGCCGAAGTGCGCAGGGGTCCCTTGAGTGAAATGTCCATCATAGTGGGTAAATGGCGGGAAGACGGTGCACACCTCGAGTGTGTGGGCGGGGCCAAACGGACGGGGCGTCCATGCGAGCATGCCTCTTGTGTGTATAAAAGGTCAGAGACCGATCAGAGCAGCAGATTAATTTTTGGGCTGATGAATGAGTCACTGAATTTAAGCTTCAACTAGGGCACATGCTTTATTGATATTTGCAAGTGTTTCCTGTTGAGGTTTATTTTTTTGTGCCAGGACCGTCGTGCCCGAATGAACCCTGCCCTTCATATTTATTCAAGAAGACACCACTGTTGAAATAATTTACGATGGCGCCGGCAAGCTGCCAGCGCCATCCTGCAAAAGTTACTTAATTAGCTTCAACAGGAAGCTCCAACTGCTAAAATAAAGCAGGCGCTCGAGCCCCTGCTGTATCTTATCTGTTAGAGCTTCCTGTTGAAGCTAATTAAGTAACTATTGCAGGATGGCGCTGGCAGCTTGCCGGCGCCATCGTTAATTAGGCGCGCTTGAACTTTTGACCGCAAAATCCGCTCCGATCGCGGATTGCGGATTTTCGGCAAATCCGCGAGAGTTCGCGGATCGCGGATTTGCCGAAAATCCGCAAAATCCGCGATCGGAGCGGATTTTGCGCTCATGCTTAGTTGGAGCATGCTAACTGGGTGCTCATTTTGAGGCTGGGACCACCGCTGCAATCCCTCAGCTTTTTCTCAACTCTGGGATTGCAGGCTCTCAATTGTGCATTTGAGATTGGCTGGCTCTAGACAGCCAGCCAATCTGACTTCTGAACTGGCATGGGCAGAAGTAATAGTGCAATTGAACTAATCAGTCCTGTCCCCTGCCTTCCCGCTGTAAGAGCGCGAGCCTGGGGCACATTAATAAAATTATATTTCTTACCATTTTGTTAATGTGTGTGCCTGCAGCGCTCGCAGCAGGTGGGGAGACGCTGCTATGCTATAACGGAGGAGCCATCGCTGGTAAATGCTTAAGGCTTAGAAAGACTAAGGATGTGGCTAATGGCTGCAGCAATGTACAATGAAAGCAACTTTTGCATGTAACAATGTATTATACTATTGCACAAAGCTACCTAATGGATCACAATATCACTGACAATTACACTGCCATGAGAGTGCGGGTTATATACAATCAGGCATATACATATTAGCATTTTGCAGTACAGAACATTCTATTACTGTTGTATTCTTTTATGTTCTCTTAAATACCTTTGTCAATTGGCCCTAACAGCTAAAATGGGAATACAATGGGAACCGAAAGGACTGTGTCCTCTTTGCACTATTAATGACAGGGAGTTGGCTGTTTCAGGGCCGACTAACCAAGGCTAGCAAGAGTACATAAAAAAGTACTCCTGTGTTAATATCATTTCTCACTCTCATAAATGTTTCGAAAACTACCAATAATGTTTGTAACATGAATTACAATTTCCAACAGATACATGGGACACAATGAGTAAAATGTGTACTGGTACAATGGGGAAGAGAATAAGTTTGCACTATTCTTGTTATGTTGTAGGATGTGTGATACAGAACATGGTTTGCTCCAGTCTATATTAAACATAGATTATTCTTGGCCAATTGCAAACCATGAAGCCAACCTATTTGTTTCTAATGTTTGCGGTCTTAACCTAATAAGGAGTGAAACAAATATAAATGTTTACACTTTATAAATGAGAGTAATGAAGCTGGGTTTGAAACAAATTCAGTTTGCTCTACATATTTTTATGAAAGCAGCCTGTATTTGTTTATTATTTGGTAGTGTTTATTATCCCTGTACATGATTATTGTGTTTGCTCCCCTTAAATCATTATGTTACATCTTCTTGCCCATCCCGCGCTCACCCAGGTCTGTAAATGTTCTATTAGTTGTGTACCACTTGATTCAATGCTTAGTAGAAGCCCCATATAATTCATGTTTAGACTTTACTATAGTATAGAGTTTTATTGATTCATGATCTGATTGTCACCTTTCCCTATAACTGTAAAGCGCTCTGATATCCTTCGGGATCTAGTCCACGCTATATAAAACTTTATAAATAAATAAATAAATAACGTGCTCCGTTGTTTTAACAAATGTTTCTCAGTGACTTGATTTTGTTAAAGGACTTATGACTCATATATTTATGCAGTAGCTTAAACAATATTTTTCAGATTTTGAGTGTGATGACTTTCGCTCTGCCTTTTTTCCTTTTTAATTACAAGTAGACACCCATGTGTGAAACTAAAAAAATTAGTGCCAGCACCAGCAGCCCTTTTCAACCGGCGGTGACAGTTCCCAATGCTGCTGATGGTCACTCAGTGTTTCAGGGAAGACTGGTGTCACTCAACAACCATACATACCATCCTCTGCTCTGAGCCCTCGCTTCCTTGTCCAAAGTTCTCTGCCAGCCCAGCCCACCTACTGACTACTTGTGATCCACAACTTGGATGTGCCACTCCATCCTAATGGTCCTCTTCACAAAGGTAAACGTACATGTGTGGATTTTCTACAAGTAAATTTACACTTACACTTTTGAGAGACTTTATTACTTTTGGCTAGTCACAGTTTACCTGTGTAAAGTGAATCCAAAGTATACACTTACATGTACCTATGCCCTGTAATAGGGGTAGACACAGTAAATATGTCAAATACAATTGTAAAGTTTCTAATAGTATTGACTTTACAACTGTATTTAATGTCCAAAACTTGGGGCGGAGATATCCCTATGCTAACGTATGGAAACAAGTTGAACATTTTGTAAAATCTTTTTAAAAAATAAAAGATATATATATGTTAAATATTAATGTTAATTAATTTTACATATTCATTTTCAGTGTAGAACAATATAAAAAAGTGACAATGGTAATATTTTAATTTTCAATTAGAATTGTATTTATTTTGAAAAACTTCAATGAATAAAAAAATATTTTCCTAAAGTTAAAATTTTAAACTCTCTCTCCCTAACCCTCCCTGACCCCTCTGCAATCCTCCCTTAATCCTTCCAGTTTAGTCATATGTATTAAAAGATAGGAGAGGTAGAACCATTGACCTCGGATGTAGGTATATGAACATTATTTTGTAACTTGTTAGTAGTACTGTTGAGTTCTACTAAACGTGCTATAAAATCCCTTTTGTGTATCAGCCCCTAAATGTCCCTTAAAGGTCCGGCCTAAACATCGCTCAATGGTCTGGCCCACTCACCCTGTCAATAACACCACATCACCCACCCCTGCACTGCCCCTGGCTTCCTCCTGGTAATGGCTGGAGGTTGCAACCTCCAGTTACCCCATTTCCTGCTCCAAGAGACCCAGCCAAAGGACATAGTGGAGCAGGAAATGATTAAAGGGGCTTAGGCCTAACTTTGCATACGGTAGTCAGGTAAAACCAAAAACTCTTCAGCTGTACTAGTTTCATTAAAAATATGCAATGCTCTATGCAAAGTTTTCATCTTATATCAATTTGAACAAGCCCTAGATGCTCAATTACCTCCTACATAAAGGAAACAAGCCCTAGATGCTCAATTACCTTCTAAATAAAGGAAAAAATGAGTGGAAAAAAAGTATGATTTGTACGTTTTTTGTATCAGAACAACATTTATATTGTGTCAGCCCATTTTATTCTCTTTGTTTGAGAAAAGCAGGGGCAACCCAATGTGGCCTTGAGACTTCACATAGGGTCGGCTTTTTTGAGGCCGATAAAGGTCCAATTGACAGAATCAGGCCATTTGTGACACCAAAAAAGCATTTTTTATGTACAAAGTCCCAACTTGTGATTCAGTAACCTCTTACCCAATTACAAAATGGGTTTGGGATTCGATATTAGAAAGGGAAGCTTTTAGGGAATCTCTTCCTAAAAGCGACTCGTAAAGGTATGTATGAATGTTTTGTGAACGAAATGCCATTGCAAAACATTTGCATTTTACCACTAACTCTAAGTTGATGGTAACCCATCCGCAAATAGGAAGGAGTCCTCCAGGGACCCCTTCCCATTTGTGAATGTTTGTGAAAACATTTTTTCAGGGCAGGCAATGACTCCCACGGATCACTGGCTATTCTTAAAAAATGGAAAGAAAACTTTTCATTTTTTCATTATGAAAAGCATCCATTTTTTGCATTTCAAAACAAAAATTGCTTTATTTAAAAGCAATCACAAACATGATGGTCTGCTGGCTCCATTAGGCCACCAACCCTGTGTTTTTTGCAATTTCCAATGTGTCGCAAACCGAGACCAACCTCATGAATATTAATGAGGCAGGTCGATTTATTAACCCCAAGGAATCGCTAAATGTGTGAAACACACATTTTTATATAGCTGTTTTGCAATTACCAAACAGCGAAATTCACTATTAGGTAATCGCAAACCCAAAGCTACGTACATCTGGCACTAAGGTCCAGATGCTTGAAGCTAAAAACTGCTCGCAAAGGGGCAGATTCTCAGAATCTGCCCCTTTGCGACCGGTATTTTTGCATTTGGGATGCATCATTCCAAATGCAAAAATCGTAAATTGAGAATTCGCTAAATTGCGATTTACTTGCATTTAAGGAATCTCAAATTGAGATTCCTTAAATGCAATGCAATAAAGTTGAAAAAATAGCAATTTCGCTAATAGGGCACGCAAATTACCATGAAGTACAACTTCATGGTAATTTGCAAAAACTTTGAAAAATGCACTAAAGTGCATTTTTCAAAGTTTCATGTTGCGCACACACATGCCCTAAGGGCATGTGTGTGCGCAACATATGTGCACAGATCAATTTCAGGGGTGCAACAGGGTGTCCTTTGGACACCCCTGCACCCTTGAAATCGCATTCTCATTTTGCGATTCGCTAATTGCGATTCGCAAATTGAAAATTCTTCCCATTCATTCCTACGGGCCTCTAGGCCCATAGGAATGAATGGGGAGGTATTCTTAATTGCGAATCACAATTTGCCAATTGCAATTAAGGAATTTTAAGAAATCACTATTTTTAAAGTGATTTGTTCTTGCATACCATTTTGCTATTCCTTATTAGCGATTCCTTATTTTTCGCTAATAAGGAATCGCAAAATGGATGATTGATGCATCTGGGGGAGAGTTCCTACAGCAGTTTCATTTAACTAAGGTATGTTTATATTTAGCTGATTTGTATGATAGCACTGCATCCTTGATGCATTTAGGTATTTGCCATTTAGCACCTGTCTATTATTAAACATTTGGTCCTCTAAAAAAAAGTCACGCAAAAAAACTTGGTGTGGAGGTAAAGCAATTTTATAATTTGAATGCATGTTATAGATTTCACTTCAAGGGCTGTGCCTGCTTTTATAATTATGATAACAGTAATAGTTGAAAACAATTTTCAATCAAAGCATCGGCAGAGTGATGACATGACACACGAGCACATTAACAATCTGTAATGTACACATATTTCACTTTACCTTATTATTTAAATGACAATTACCTGACTAGCATAACTCAATTAAATAAATATCATTCCCTTCATAATGTATTACCTGATTGCACGCAGTCTGCAGTTTTGCAAACGCCATCTAAAATAAAAAAGTAAGACATGTAATTATTTTAATTTCCTTTTTTAAATTCTTTACGTCACAGCATGATTGTTATTAGTGAAACACGTCTGAGTAATAAAAATCCCCAATAAAATAATGCATCAACATTGCAAGTTAATTATGTAGATAGACTCAATGAATGCATGGGCATTGCCTTGAGTAATTGATTGCTTAGGTATTGGGGTTTCCAGGAGAGCTGGTTGGCTCTGTCTTCATTCTGGAAACTGGAAAGTCAGACATGCAAAGAATGCAGCAGGCTATAACTCAGCTCTCTTAGTATTTTAGCCACCTGGCCTATGAGTTCTCAAAATATCTTTAGAATTGTGAATAGCACACATATTTCCAATGCCACATATCTATCTAAGCTTCATATGGCTCAAGTTTCAGGCGTATAATAATGACAATGTGGTTTACCTGGGCACATGTTCAACTCAACTAAGTAATGGCAGTGCCAGTATCAGTTTCTGCTCTTTGCTCTAAGTTTCAGATGAATTTCTATTTTGTTTGTTCAACTGGCCATGACTGATTATTTCTACCACTGTTTCTCAGAGGTGGATTTTTTAAAACCCTCTATTCACCACGTATGTGTATGTGTGCTTTCTACTGTCTTCTCTGCAGCGTTTTTAAAATGAATTGTGGAATGCACCAGTTTGTATTTCATGTGGAATTAACCTGTGTGTACTACATATTTTTCAGCCATGATTCCATACATTACTATTTAGAGAAGTGGTGCCCTAGATTGGTCCACAAGGGCCAGATTCATTCCTACTATTCCAATTAAGCTGATGGGATAGATCTAAAAATTAAAATCTAAAATATAATTATTTGCCTATGCAGAAGATATCTTAGAAACGCGGCATAAATCCTTCCTTTGCTGGCCAATATTGAACAGCGCTGACAAGGGCTAGCCAAAAAATCAAAGGGGGTCAAAACGATTTCAGCACCATACCAGGAATGGAACCGCCTGACTTTTAGTCAGTGGTTTTACCTGCAGTATTAGGATGCGACCATCCCTATGGGCGGTCGGAAACTTAAATCTTTCTATTGCAGCTTGTATGGTGGCCGGAAAAGGGCCACAGCATAAGCTGCAATAGAAAAATGGATGTTTTCAGACATGCCTGCACTGTGTGGCAGGTATCATGCGGTGCCTGCCACATGGTGCAGGGATGTTTAGGGGGCACCAGGCCCTATAACGGAGGGGCAGGGGGAAGATGGCCCTGCTAGGGGCCCCCTAAGTCCCTTTCCACCTGCCTTTTTATGGCAGGCGGACAATCATAAAAGTGCTGCCGGAAATGCATAATCCCCATAGTGATGCCTGAGAAGGCACTGCCTCCATTGTGGGGAATGTGATCCGACCGATTGACTGCCCGCCAGGCTCCTTTAGCCTATCAGAAGCTGTCGGTCGGTCCCTGCACCTATGCAGTCCAAGTGTCTGCATCGTAATTCGGCGGTCTAACTGAGGCCTCAGATGTCGATGGGACTGACACCGATGTGCCGTCCGTGTCTGTCCCACCAACATCGTTATGACCCCAAAGGTGTAATCCTTTTTTGACAGTATTATGTTGTAAATAAAGTCTTGGGTTCTTATAAATGTGAGGAATTTTGAGCTAATCTTGTTCCCTTGTACAAGTACCTCCAGCTCATGAGCATCTCAACACTTTTCAAAATCAGTGAAATTGGTGTAGCTTTCAATAATTTCACCATGCGATGTGACCCTGATTATTTCACATGATGGGCAATAGTTTACATACATTCTCAGGAAATAGTGGTGCATCTGCAGGTATTAGAAATTGGTAGGAATAGCACTTCTCCACTATGTGAACAAAGAATTAGGAAGGGTAAAGAGGTTAGCATGAAGATCTTGTTAGAAATTGAGTTTCTGGTTGGCAGAAGTATGCACTCTGTCCACGCAGGAACCACAATCCTGGTCAGTAAGTCACAAACACACCCAAAATGAACTTGTGCTCACCCTCTGATAGCTTGGCACAGAGCAGTGAGGCTTAACTGAAGAGCCAATATGTAAAGTATTTGTGCAATACTTCAAACAATGACACAGTGAAACCATCCCAAAAATACTCCACAGCAGTTTAGGAAAATAGTGAATAATGTTATAAACAAACCAAGACCAAAACGAGAAATTTTCAATAAGTAAAAATTGAGTTATTTTTTTTAAAGAATAAACTGAAATGAAGCGCTTTAAAGCATAAAGCACCATCTGGGGCTATCTGCACAAAGTTGAATATGCCTTGGAAATGGTGTCACTGAGCCGCGCAGTCGCCATAGCGTCGGAGTCAATCCTCACAATGGCTGCAATGTGTCCGCAGTTGTAGAGATGCTCCGGTTCTGAACTGCTGTGTCGACGGCGATATGTGGATTCCGCTATAGCAGTACCTGAGACCCACTTTCAAGGTTCCAGGACTTGGTTGGCACCACAGGGAAACAGGCAGGGTAGACTCACAGATGACAGAGTCCCCAAGTACTGTAGTAGAGTGGTAAGAAGTATTTAATTATAGTAATAATAATTATTATTTTTATAATAATAATAATTTTAGTAAAGAGCATTTATAAAGCTCACGGCTACCTCAGTCGAGGTATCACAGCGCCAGCATGGCAAACAGCAGAGAAGTAGAAAACAGAGCAGCTCTTCCCTTTGTTTAAATTGGCAGGTTTTCAGGGCCTTTCTGAAATCCTGCTCCATGTTCAATGAGCATAAGTAGGGGGGCAAGTCATTCCACAGTTTGGCAGTTCCCACCAAGAAAGACCTACCACCCTGTCTAGCTTTGGAAAAGCAGGAGACAGCAAGGTAGCGTTGGGGGCTTGATCTTAAGGTCTGCTCTTGGTGGTACAGGCAGAGTCTCTTCCTTAGGTAGCCAGAACCCTTGCCCTGGTAGATATGGAAAGCAATGGTCAGGACCTTGTATTCAATCCTCCTGGCTACAGGGAGCCAATGAAGTTGTTTGAGATGTGGGGAGATGTGCTGGTACAGCGGGACCATGCTGATTAACCTTGCTGCTGCGTTCTGCACCATTTGCAGCCTTTTGTTCAAGAACCCAGGTAAGCCCAGGTAAAGGCCATTGATATAGTCAAGGTGAGATGTCTCCAGGACATGAACCTTGGTTCTCCAGTTTTCTTCCGGAAAGAAGCCCAGAAATGTTCTGATGTTTCTCATCTTTACGAAGCAGGCTGCCGAAACTTGCCGGACTTGAACTGACGTGGCTAAGTTCTTATAAACACCAGACTCCAAGGTTTTTGACTGATTCCTTAGGAGCTGGTGGGGAGCCGAGTTCTCCAGGCCACCATAAGCCTGAAGGGGGAGGGAAGTTTAATTAAAAAAAAGACCTCCCTCTTGTTGGCATTTAGTTTTAAGCAATTTTCATTCATCCAGCCTGCTAGGTCTTTTAAACAGTCTTTGAAAGAATCAAAAGCAGCAGCAGAGTGATCTTTAAAGAAGAACACCAGCTGGGTGTCATCCGCATAGGAGATCACCTTGATAACTCTCCTAGCGATGAGAGCTGCCAGTGGGGTCATGTAGATATTAAAGAGCAGCAGGCTTAAGGCTGAGCCCTGGGGCAATCCACATCTGAGTCGTTTCACTGAGGAGAAGAACGGGTGGAGAAGGACTTGCTGGCCACGGCCATTGAGATAAAGATGAGAATCCACTCATGTGCTGTCTCCTGTACACCTATCTGCATGAGTCTTTCCAGCAGGATCACTTGCAACACCGTATCGAATGCCGCCGAGATGTCCAATAGTACCAGCATGGCAGATGAACCTTTGATGTCTCTAAGACTTCAGGGCAGGAGAAATCAAGCAAGCCCTTGAGGTCACTCTAGGTTCAAGTGATGTGGATCCAATCCTTCTCAGTCATGCCAGGTGGGCAGCAGGCAGCAAGCCAGCACAGCAGAAAAGCAGTTCTTCCAAAGGGCAGTCCTTTTATCTGGCAATGTCTTCACTGGTCCCGGAAAGTACTGAAGTGGTAGTAAGAAGTCCAGTTCTTATACCCAGGGGTTCCTTTGAAGAGAGGAAGACTTTAAAGAGGGCTTTGAAGTGCACAGAGGCCCTTCCTACCATGGCTCCATATTAATTGCTGGGGATTAATCAGTCATTTGTGTGGGGACAGGACACAGCCTATTCAGGTGTAAGTGTGAGGCAGTGCCCAGCTCCTCGCTCCCATCCCGCCCAGGGTGGCCCATCAGGAAGTGGATGGCCTGTCAAGTCACACCTAAGCTCCATTTGTGTCTGGCTGTCTAAAGGGAATACACAAACTTCAGCTGTCGCCCACCCCTGTATTGGAGGTAGGCTGAAGGCACACAGGACTATGAGCAGAAAAATGCCATCTTCCTAAAGTGTCCCAATGGAAGTAAAAACCACTTCAAGGCCGCCACTAATGTGGAAACTGGATGGGCTACAATTCAAACATAATGGTGTCAAATGGATGCACAAAACCTTCTCAAATTGCAAAACTAAGAATGTTGTTTAGGTAATTATTTGCTCCTGTCAAAAATTCTATATAGGAAAAACCAACCAAGAGTTCAGGTTGCGAATTGTGCAACACTGTTCACGTATTCGGACAAGGGTCATAAACGCTCAGATGGTCAGCCATTTCATTCAGGCCAATCATAATGAGAAAGACTTCAAATGGACTGTATTGAGAGTCATAAAACAAAACCCCAGGGGTGGGACATTGAAGTTGAATTATTGCAAAAGGAGGCATACTTGATTTTGAAATTCAACAGTGTTAATACAGGCCTGAACGAACTGTCGGAAATTTCTAAAACATAGACAGCGTTTTCGTTATTAGCGATAATCCTCAGAACGAACCATATGGCATTAAATACGTCGGGCTGGATTGATGATTATAGAATAAATGCTTTGAGAAATTCGCCACACGAAAGATTTCATCAAATTCAATAATCAGGAACTACAAGAACTAGGTTCCATTGCGAGATGTTGGACAGAGGACACCCCTCTGAAACTGGTTGTATATGAGAATACAGATTCCGCTACCTTCTGACTCGATGCAGACACAGAGTGAAGAGTTGTAGCAGTGACATGCTCCTTACTTCAAAGTAAGTGAGCACAACCGCTAAGTGCTGTTCAATGCTGTATCCCAGAGTGGACACAATTCCAAACAAATTCATCCGAGTAGCCATATGCGAAGCTACGCGAAACGCACTTCGCACTACGCGAACTTCACGTAGCACTACGCGAGCTGCGTAGTAGCATGTTCGCACTGTGCAAGATGCATTTTCAATGATTGCACAGTGCCGGATGCTTATTCGCACTGTGCAATCATTGAAAACTGCATCTTGCACAGTGCGAGCTGTAATTTTCTGCTTCTCGAGTAGATTTTTACTCAAGCGGCAGCTTTCTCAACGCGAACTAGTAGTTTCTCATCGCGAGCATGCACCACCACTCGCAATGAGAAACATGACCTTCCCGCGTTGAGAGTCTCGCCGGGATGTCATTTTGCTTGCTCGCGGTCGCGAACATGACGTTGAGGACCACGAACAAGCAAAAAATGACCGCTGCACTACGCTACGCTGCGCTACGCGTGTTCGCACTGTGCTACGTGCAGCTCGCGTAGTGCGAAGTTGTGCAAACTTTGCAAACTACGCGAGCGTAGCGTAGTGATTCGCCCAGGGTTACTCACAAGGGCATGCATTGTAAACCCGAGACAGAAGATTAAGACTTAAGAAAACCAAGAATAATAGTAAGTCCATGAATGTGCCCCTTAACACATTATGTAACACTAATTTAAAATCCAAATTGTTGGCTAAATAGGTTGCTTGTGTTTTCAGACCCGACAGTCGGCAACACGACCGATGTGACACATTTAAAAAAAGAAAAGATGACCTTTGTTTTAACCACATCGCTGCTGATTATATTCTTCTCCTGAGCAACGAAGGGGTTAACTATTGAGCGATCATGATAAAAGGAAGGGCAATACTAAAAAATCCCCCTTATTTTTTGTTTCTTTAGACATCACCCAGTCCTTGCCCTGAAGATAGTCCCATAAAGGTATAGGGACTTGAAATTCATCAGCACACATTACCCAAGGGGAAAACAAGTCTTTTTACAAATAGATATAGTCTCACAGGGATATCCTCTCTGAATACATGACCCTGTGTGCAATAACACTATTCCCTTTGTTTGACAACCTCCAAATATTGTTCAATTCTGGCAATGAATTCAAGACTAGGGTGGCTTTGCAAAAGTTGACTGGTCTAATACTTGAAAACTGTCTTGTTATTTGTGTATTTTTTGTTATGTGAAACTATTCTGTTAATTATGGTCAGGGTTTGTGTTATTTTGTTTTATGTTTTGATATAAGCAAGAGGTGTTCTCTAGATCTGTCCTATAATTAACTACTTGAACAATTTACAAAAATTGTGTAAAGAAAAAACATAATACATTATGTAATCAACACACTCAGAAGTTTGGTCTCAGGTTGCTAATGGGAAGCAGCATGAACATCGCCAGCTAGATAATCTTTTGTATTATGTATCTTTCTAAAAGTGGCATTTTTAAAATAGTAATGATAAATTCGACTTTGTTCGTAAAGATGATTTATCATTACCATTCCAGAGGTATTAAACATGACAGATCTACAACCTCTTAATCAGGAATCACAGCTTATTGTGTGTAATACGGAATCCACAATGCTATCCTATGAGAGCCATAGGCCTCACAGTAGTGAAAATTGAGTTTAAGAGTTTTTCACTGACAGGATATGCAAACTTAAACATGCATGTCCTACCTTTTGATTACACAGCACCTTGCCATGTGGGCTACTTAGGGTCTACCTTAGGGGTGACATTTGTAATAAAAGTCGAGTTTTAGGCGTGGCAATGGGTTTTAAATGGCAAGTAAATATGGCAATGTAAACTGACAACACAGGCTCTGCAGTGGCAGACCTGAGACATGTTTAAAGGGTGACTTCCGTGGGTGGCACAATCAGTGCTGCAGGACCACTAGTAGCATTTAATATACAGGCACTGGGCGCAGGTACTGCACTTTTCTAGGGACTTATAGGTAAGTTAAATATGCCAATTGTGGAAAACTCAATACAAACCATGTTTTAGGGGAGTCAGAACAAGCACTTTAGCATTGGTTAGCAGTGGGAAAGTGCACAGAGTCCTAAGTCCAAGATATATAATTCAACAAAATTGGAGATAAGAAGGCAAAATGTTCGGGGGAAGAAAAATCTAAGGCTGACAGGTCTACCAGCTTTTCAATGCTATTCTAGAGCAGCTACTTAAAAATAAATTGCCAGTGCTCCCAACTGCGGGCAATAAGGCCTGTTACTTAACCACAGGCGAGCACACATAAAGGGAGGGGGAGATAAATAATGTGTTATTGCACTACAGGTGCAGGCAATAAAGCAATTAGCACATCACCTAATGCATGCCAACAGACCCAATTCAGGCGGTAGTATCTCTGTTTTTGAAGCCAAAAATGTCTTCATTTTATGTGTCTCCCACCTAAAGTAGCCTCTGCTTAGATATATACCTATGGGGAAAAAAATAATTCCCCCAATTTTTCTTTCAAGAGCTCTCACTTTTACATATTGCCAATACGCCCCCTCACACATCACCCAAAATGAGGAGCACTGCAGGAGCAGGAGCAGCCTCTCACCTGGGTGAGGCCGCTTCTTCTGCACCTCCTGTGCCTCTTCTAATTTGGTTTGATGGACACGCATTGCTGTTTAGGCTCCTTGTGAAGTGAATCCCAAATATAGAAAAATAAAACAACAGGGTTTTTAAAAATGTTTTTCTACTTTTCTTTCACTGGTTAGGCTTTCCAAAAGCAAGGATAGGAGTTCAGACAAACATTGTTGTCGCCCAAACATTCAGGTGAGCGGTTGCTCCTGTGCTCAATGCTCCTTATATGCCATCATTGCAAACATTGAGAGCTGACCAGCCAGAGAAATCTCCCTTTGCTAGCCTGGAATTTTTAAATCCAACCTGCAAAAGGAGCATTCTCATAGGCTGACCAGCTTCCAACATTCTACTCTGAGTGCTAATAAAGAATACCGATAGAACTATAAAACCAGGCACATTACAGAATCTCCTCTTAAATGCTCTGAAGACAGCAATTTTACAAATTCAAAGCACTTTCAGGATAAAAGTAAACTTTCATCCCTTCCTCCCAAACGAACTTCTGCTAATAATGCACGTTGTTTCTGACATGAAACTAAACTACTGAGAGCAACATTCCCGTGACTGCAGAGAAATACGCAACCCTAAACTACACATAAAACAAAAACGAGCAACGCGCCAGGATCTATGAATACAGTGCCCGCATTTCATTTTCATATAAATATCAAACAAACGTGGTTTTTTTCTGGGTCTTATTGAAAAAATTCATATTATTCACTGGTACATGAATGGAGTTGGGAAGGATATTGAACTTCCCTGTCGCAAAAGAACATTCTGGTGCGCATGGTAATGGTTGATCAATATTTTATGGCAAGACCAAAAGTTAGCATTAAGCATGTTTAGATCTCTAAAATCTCTAATTCGTATAAAGGAAGGGACTAACTGTCTTCAGATAGAGAGAAGTCCATGTCCCTTCAGTTTCTCTCCTGGAGCCACGTGTATAAACATGAGGAATAAAGATTACCTAATTGCAAATTAAAGCAAATCAGAATCAAGTAATCACTGTTCCTAATACATGAAACTCCAAGAGTTTCATTTAGCATTTCCTAAGAGGCCGCAAATCAACCTACCTCATTAATATTAACGAGGGAGGGCACAATTTGTGACCCACTAGGAATTGCTAAAATCATGGGGATGGTGGCCTACTAGGGTCAGCACATCACCATGTCCGTGATTGCTTTTTAATAAAGTAAAGATTTTTTTTTTAATGCAGCCCGTTATTCTTAAAGGAAAATGGGATGCATTTATAAAAAATAAAAAAAATGACAAGTTTTCTTTTCATGTTTTAGGAGCTGGCAGTGGTCCCACAGACCACTGCCTGCTCTTAAAAAACCTTTTCGCCACCATTCCCAGAGGGAAAAGAGTCCCTTGGGAACCCTTCCCATTTGCGAATGGGTTGCCACCAACTTAAAGTTGGTACCCAAATGCAAACATTTCACGACTGCATTCACGGTCACGAAGCAATCATACATACCACTGTGATCCTGTATTTGGAAAGGACACCCTAAACAGGCCCTTCCACATACCAAATCCCAAACACATTTTGCGATTCAGTAACAGGTTACCAAATCACAAAATAGAGTATGATACATGGGAAAAGCCTTTCTGAATTTGCAAATGGGCCAATTCTGTGAATCGCCCTGTTTGTGAATGCAAAATAGGTTCATACATGTGACCCCAAATCTCTTTCAAACTGCCCCTTAAAAATCGTTCTTCTTGCCACTGCTTCCTCTACAAAATAAACATACACAGAACCAGAGCCATACCACTGAAACCCAATGTGATCACAGCCAGGCGGGCAACTAGAGCCAAATTTCGGGGGGGGGGGTGCTGAAAAATATTTCGGGGGGGCTAATCCTTCCAACCATAGACAGAGTGACTGAAAGGAGGGGTGAAAACACACCAAACACTTAATTTTTTTTTTAAAGACCTGTTAAGCACTCGGGTGCGGCTGCAATTAGATGGCCGCAAGCCTGCAAAGCTGTGTCAGCCCGGGCTCACACACACGACGGGGGGGGGGGGGGGGGGGGCTGAAGCCCCGTGAGCCCAATGGGTGTTGCGCGCCATAGCCATACAATGCCAAATGTTGAAAATCGTCAGGGTAGCATACAAACAAACCTAAATTATGTCATAAAATAAAAATACAACCATTCACATTCGTTTATTGTATGCTGCTATGCCATCTTTTATGCACAAATCAAAGGGCAAACTAAATTGTATCTTCGATCCAAGCAGCAGAAAAAGAATTGCTGGCAGGCGGTGTTTATTTCTCAAACTTAAACCCAGAGGAAATCTTCTGACCAACATACAACTGGGAGATGTGGAAGTGGTGGAGCAGATCCTGCTATTCATTTTCAGTAAGTGAAATGCCTGGCGTTTTGAATACCACTGTATTCACCGTACGTTTCTAGAACCGTCCCTCTAGCCCTGAAATCAATGCCAATCTGCGAAACCTGTTATGCTTTCGAGACCTGCAAGATATGAACAGTGCCGGACAGGGGAACCAAAAGCAGCACTGGCAAAATTGCTCAAACCAGTCTTGCTCACTTTGTCTCTTTGCACAATCTCTCTCTCTTCCCATCCTTTATTCCTCTCTCTCCTTCTCGCCTCTGTCTCTGATCACATTTCTTCTGCCTTCCCCCTCTCTTTCATTGTCTCTTGAAGTTTCCCCATGCCTGTTGCAGTTATCCTCGGGAAGCTGGGGAAAGTGACAGAGAGACCAGGGTTAGCCCTGGGGATTCAAAACAGGCCTCCAAGGGGCTCCAGCCCACTGGGGAAATGCCCGGTGGAATAAAAGGCCCCTCTGGCCTTGGATATGAATTAAGTTACCTACTACCTGCCTTGTACTAGTTGTGCCTTGTATTAATTACACACATGCTACTTTCGCCCAAAACTTCATAACTTCCAATTCAAAAGAAAATATGCAGATTCTGCACAGGTCAGGACAGCTTTTGATGCACCAAAGGCTTTTCTTGATTTTGAAAGTCTGCCTGCCTGCCTGAATATCAGAAACATTAACATTGCCATCCTGAGTCACTAGGGCTATTTGGAAACCTGTTATTGTTTTTCTACCTCTAGCCATATGAAAGGGCATCTGGCAAGTCTGTCTTATCATGTTGTTGCAACAGAACCTGCCACATGCTTGTGTCACACCTCCCTTCATGATCCCCCAACCCATAATGTATATGAATGGTTCTCGTCTTGTTAGCCATACAACAATAAATGCGTTGGACATTCATTTGAGGTCAGAAGAAGAGAAGCGAAATGTGGTGGCAGCGCATGTTGTACTCAGATCTGTCAAACCGTGATTCTGCTACACTGATTTGGTAAGGATGATGTGAACTAGTACCAGTGCTTTCTTTGCAGTTAGTGAATCTGACACTCATTTGTGGGGACTTGGAACTTTTTTCATCATTGATCTTTGACATAAAATAGAGAGCAAGAAATTAAGAAGATGAAGGGAAAGAAAGATAGGATAATACACCCACATGCATCATTGTTAGAATTTGCGATTCCTAAATTGCGAAAATTAAGGAATCGCAATTTAGGAATCGCAAAATCCTATGCATCAAGAAATCGCAAATGTTTTAGTGATTCCTTAATTTTCTTTATTTGCGATTCCTTACTTGCCAATCGCAATTAAGGAATCGGTTTACATTGATTCCTATGGGCCTAGAGGCCCATAGGAATCAATGGGAAGGCATTCTCATTTTGCGAATTCGCAATTAAGGAATCGCAAAATGAGAATGCAATTTCAAGGGTGCAGGGGGGGTCCAAAGGACCTACCCCTGAAATGTCACATAAGTACATTTTACTCACACACATGTCCCAAGGGCATGTGTGTGTGTAAAATATAAGTTTCACAAATGCACATTTGTGCATTTTTAAAACTTTTCGCAAATTACCATGAAGGTTTACTTCATGGTAATTTTCCCCTTCCTAATTGCGAATTCGCAATTTAAAAAAAATCATGCAAAACATTTAAGAAATCGCAAAATTTGCGATTTCTTAAAATGCGAAAAATGAAAAAAAAATGATGCATCCCAAAAAAGGTTTTTGCATTCGCAAACGGCCGAATTTTGCGATTCGCACCGTTTGCGAATGCAAAAAAGCTTGATGCATGTGGGCAATGGTGACAAAGGGGCACCGTGGGGTGAAACAGAACTTGAGTGAGATAAAATGACTAGAAGTGTGTGGTGGTGGAAGAAAGAGGCACGGGTTGGAATCAGGGCTAAGTAACCTTAGTATTTAATAACCGCTGCGTTCATTAGTACCTCTGCAAGACTCCTAGTGAGAACACTGGGATCCTGTACGCATAGATTTACACATTAAGCACTAACTAGTATCTTTAGAGGAGTACATGTTTGAGATTAGGAACTGGCTAGACCTTCTATTGCAAGTAGATGGGCAATGCCTCTATGCTCAATAATGAAATGTGTACCTTCTTGTGGTGGCACTCTGTTAAAAATATTTAGCAAATATCAAGGAGAAAAGATTATTGCACCGCCACCATAAGATTATTGAGTAATTTACATTGTGCCTGTTTGCCAGCATAGTCATCTTGGCACCAGGGAATTGTCCGCTTCCTCTCGTATTACTCGTTGACTTTATGCTTGCCTTTGAGCATGTGCACCACCCTGCTGCTGTTTAGCTAGATGTGTGCTATAGAAACACCATAAGCATATATACGGACATTATCCATACTGAGGAAGAAGAGCTAGCAAAGGAGATACATTTTAAAAGTTTTCTGAAGGCAATGTGTGAGTGAGTGTTTCCGGTACGAAAAGGACGTTTGGTCCAGAGTTGGCAACCCAACAGCCTGAAGTAGCAGTCACCCATATGAGAACATATCAAACAGAAGCGATTGTCTGGAATGGAAAATGTTCATAGTAGTGCATTGCAAGAAATGTTGAAGCGAAGGGGAATTTTCCATTGCATAAAAACCGGTGCTTAAGGCTATGGGGCCTATCTTCAAAGGTAAAAGTGTAAGTGTAACTTAACTCTTAAACTATGGAGCAAATTTACTACTTTTTGTTTGTTCAGCATTTCTGTGCGTAAATTTACTCCAAAGTGTCGAGTTACGTGTCTAACCCCTGAAACCAGAGGGTGGAGCCAAATGTAGAAATGCAAAGTTACTACTTGTAGCTTTTCACAGGTAAACGGATATTTCCACCACCATAGTGGAGAATTCACTATAGGAAAGGATAGGAAAAATTATAACTGTTTAATCATTATATATATGTTTATGTTTACAGATTTCTAGAGCGCATGGCTGCCCGTAAGCGTCCCAGCTATATATATATATATATATATATATATAGTCGCGAGGAGTGACTTAATAAAAGTATTTCTTGCCTACATTCTGCTGCAGAGGCCTGAGTTTCCTTCTTCGCCGGGGTTTTCTCTGGAAGTGGTCGGGATTGTTGCATATATATATATATATTCACTGAAAAAACCATAGGTTATAGACCATATATAGTTAGGAATTAGCATTTACAAAACCTTGAAAATTCACTGAAAAAACCATAGGTTATAGACCATATATAGTTAGGAATTAGCATTTAAAAAACCTTATTTTACTCACACAAAACCATTGAAATTCCATATATAGTTAGTTGCACTAACTATATATTGCGCACCCGCAATCCACTGCTGATCATGTCACATATTACATCATTCATGACATGGTCAGTGACATCACTGATGACATCACTGATGACATCTCAAATGACAGTGGAAGTATACGTGTCTGGACGAAGGATTTAGTAGGTGCATGACTGAATGTATGAGTGAGTGATTAAATGTGTCTCACTGAGTGCATGGGTTAGTGACTAAACTGTCTTAATTTGTGCATCATTATGTCTGTTGTTCTGTAAACTGCTGCATGTGTTGATCATTAGCTATACGAGAGGCTATATGTGTTATTAATTGGTTGCCCAAGTATTTCTATGGGAGATTGAGTTTGTGTGGGGGTGGCTGGAAGGTGTGTGACTCTATGCATAGATGTGTGAGCAGTTTATTCACTAGGTGTATGAGTTCAAGAGTGCATGTGGAAACAGCTACATGGGCAGTTGACTGTGTGCATGAGTGTATTGATGAGTGAATGGATATCTCAATGCTAAATGTCATAGTAAGTACATATGTAAAACACAGTACATGTGAGAGTTGGCATATATAAATAACTGTGCATGAGAGCCACTGAATGAGTGAGTGGTTGTATCGATCATTGTGAACTTGTATCAGGGATTGTATAAGAGAGTAAATATGTGTTAGTATATGTTTCAATAAGTAAGGTGTGTTTAACTGTATAGTTGAAGAAATGGAGGTGAGATTGTTTCTTTGCATGACTGACTGGGTGTGTGAGTAACTCCATGGATGAGTGGCAGTGTGTGAGTGTCTGTATACACTGAGTGTATCTAAGGTTATATTAGAGTCTGAAGAGATTTATCGTATTAGCACAAGAATGATGTCAAATGAGATGTCATCAGTGATGTCATCAGTGATGTCATTTGAGATGTCATCAGTGATGTCATCAGTGATGTCACTGACCATGTCATGAATGATGTAATATGTGACATGATCAGCAGTGGATTGCGGGTGCGCGATATATAGTTAGTGCAACTAACTATATATGGAATTTCAATGGTTTTGTGTGAGTAAAATAAGGTTTTTTAAATGCTAATTCCTAACTATATATGGTCTATAACCTATGGTTTTTTCAGTGAATTTTCAAGGTTTTGTAAATGCTAATTCCTAACTATATATGGTCTATAACCTATGGTTTTTTCAGTGAATTTCAATGGTTTTTTAATAGCAAATATCATAAGCTGTCGAATGTCAAGTACGTGGTAAGTGAAAACATTTTCGTGTTTATGCACACTGATCTGCTTTGAATGGTGCCCCCCCCCTCATTTCTATTAGGAGTACTCTCTCTTTGCAGATAGTGAAAGGTAGTTAACGCAGGCCTTTGCCCCCGTTGTAATCCGTCGTGCCTGCTTCTCTCTCCATTTGATTGATTGTTATCCAAGTATTTACTGTTTTAGAATTAGTTCTCTTTGGTTCATTCTCTATTTACAAACAAACACAGAGTCGCAATACTCTGTTTAGTCTTTGCAGATAACGAAAAATCGTGTAAAAAAAAAGAAAAGGAATCGAGCAAAATCAGTAGGCCACTAATGGGATCTCTTTTTGACCTCGCTAAAATAGAAACATTAGGAACAACCCCTCATTACAAATACAAAACTAGTGAGATGAACTGAACTCCACACAATGATGGCTGCAAAACAGCTCGGCTCCGCCACCCACCCCGCCCAAAATAACGATAAAGAACGGCTGCCATGATTGGTTGCGGAATGACCACGACGGAGCTACGAAATGGTGCTGCTCTCATGCTAACCCCAGCTTCAGTCTGAAACATCCAGAAACACTGTAGACTACCAATTCGATCAGTTCCGGTAGCGCCCCAATGTAACCCGGTAGAGAAGAACTAGCCCTCCCCTCTTTGACTGATGGTTCTTGTTGCCTGTCCCTTCTGTTGTCATTTAACAGAACTATTTAGCCTGCTGAAAGGGGTTGTGTTCCGACCGCTGGTTGGTGGAGACATTTTGACTATATTCTGTACCTGCGTTGTCGCGTAATGCGTCATATGACGCGCCGCGTTAGCGCATCCGGAAGTCATCCGGGGCGCGCAGCGCGTAACGTAAGCATAACAAGTCATGTGACTTGTTAATAAAACTTTTCATTGGTTCATTTTACTTTTCTTATTGTAATGATGAAAGGCTTGGTCATATGACCTAAAAATTACGCTTTTCATTACTTCCGAACATTATTTTTTCTTAAATATATGTTATAATGTTCCAGGCTAATGTACTTTCCCGGAAATTTTACAACTGTCCTGCAAGTAAAATATATTCTTTTTTTCGAGAAAAAGAGCGTTTCTTCGTCCCATGACGGAGCCGTTGAGCAAAAGATGGTCGACCTGCTGTCTTAGTCGCCGATACGCCTGAATATGAGATTCTTATCGATCACTTTATGTTGCAGGAATAGAAAACACAACAGCCCTTGACCATTTATCTTTACTGCGTTCCTTCGTATTATACCTTTTACCCTTCATGTAATTGGTCTGCTTTATTTCACTTGCCTTTTAATGATTCTAAAACAGTCACTATTATTAAAAACTTTACCAATGTATATACTACTACCATGTTTTCTTTTAAAAACCTTTATTGTGAAAATTTCATTATACAAATACGAGCCTATAACCACGTGGGCCTGCCACAGAGCAAACTGTAATCGTATATGATGAGTAGACATTTACACTGTAGAGGAACGTAACGGGCGGGCCATTAGGTTGCAAGAACTAAGGTGTCTAACAGTTACGGAATCGGTGGACGTACATTTTATAATTAAAATACGACAGGGCCAGTTACAATAAAATTATCTAGATATACATTTGCGGGCAAGTACCATGGGTGACGTTAATTCGAACTTTCAATAGTACAGTAATCAATAACACATCAGAACTTAATATCAATAGGGATGTCGAAATATTCAATCAATTCTCGTCCCCGCCCGCCATGTGCTTCAAAACTGCATACGTATCTCGTGATTTCAAGGTTCTGCAACCAGTACACAACAAGGAGTTACGAGTCCCATTTATTCCGGCGCCATTTTGGGTGAGGACGGGCAGGTCCAGGATATAGTCAAAATGTCTCTACCAACCATCGACTATGATGATGTTCATATGCTGTATTTATTAGAGTAACACTCATCTGTCCACATGAAATTAATTTGCCACAATCTAAACATGTCATTTTAATCTTTCCAAAGTTCTTCTAAATATTTGGGACCGTTTCCCTTGCCTCTGAAGCTCTCAGTGCCACTTCTTTGATGAATGTACTAGCAGGTCAGGGGTTCTCCTCCAAATCTCTCTTTTATGCAGCACTATAATTAATTGGTGCCACCTCTCCATATGACGATGCATGGTATAGTTACCACAACTATATTTTTTTTCGGTTCCTCTGGAGAGTTCATCGTGGCAGATGAAGCGTGTAACGTACCGGGCATTTACCTTTTTTTGCATGTACAGGAAAGGAAAAAAAAATCGAGCGTCCGAGTTCTAAGGTGTCCCAGGGCCATTTTAGTGGACCAGGCCCAAATCCAAAGAACAGCCATCTCACAGGCTAATGGGGCGACCCACGCCGACTTTCAGCATTGTAGAATGACCACACCAGTACAGCAACTTGCTAGACATCACCTCGGTGCCATCCGGATCTCGGCGCCCCACTGCAGATGAAGTGCCTCTCAACTATGAAACCACCACGGTGACATCCGGATCTTGGCGCGTTGTGCTGCCTTCGGCCTATTTGCACATCGGTCCGCTACTGACGCCATCTCACAGGCTAATGGGGCGACCCACGCCGAGTTTCAGCATTGTAGGATGACCACACCAGTACAGCAACTTGCTAGACATCACCTCGGTGCCATCCGAATCTTGGCATCTCAACGCCTAGTGGTATCTTCCATACAAAAAATATTGTTACGCTGCCTTTGGCCCCATTCGCACATCAGTCCGCAACTTAGACATCACCTCGGTGCCATCCGGATCTTGGCATCTCAGCGCCTTGTGGTGTCAGTCAGAAAATATTGTTGCGCTGCCTTTGGCCCCATTCGCACATCGGTCCGCTACTGACGCCATCTCACAGGCCAACGGGGCGCCCCACGCCGACTTTCAACATTGTAGGATGGCCACAGAAGTGCGACAACTTACTAGACACCACCTCGGTGCCATCCGGATCTTGGCGCGTTGTGCTGCCTTCGGCCTATTCGCACATCGGTCCGCTACTGACGCCATCTCACAGGCCAACGGGGCGCCCCACGCCGACTTTCAGCATTGTTGGATGGCCACACCAGTGCGGCAACTTACTAGACACCACCTCGGTGCCATCCGGATCTTGCCGCGTAGTGAAGCTGCAGCAGCTGCAAATAAGCTTCAGACAGTGTTACAACCGCTGCTCAGAACTCTCAACTATGACACCACCTCGGTGCCATCCGGATCTTGGCGCGTTGTGCTGCCTTCGGCCTATTCGCACATCGGTCCGCTACTGACGCCATCTCACAGGCCAACGGGGCGCCCCACGCCGACTTTCAGCATTGTTGGATGGCCACACCAGTGCGGCAACTTACTAGACACCACCTCGGTGCCATCCGGATCTTGGCGCGTTGCGCTGCCTTCGTCCTATTCGCACATCGGTCCGCTACTGACGCAAACTCACAGGCCAACGGGGCGCCCCACGCCGACTTTCAGCATTGTAGGATGGCCACACCAGTGCTGCAACTTGCTGGACACCACCTCGGTGCCATCCGGATCTTGGCGCGTTGTATTGCCTTCGGCCTATTCGCACATCGGTCCGCTACTGACGCCGCCTCACGTGCCAACGTATTTTCTCCGCATTTTATACCCTATGCCGCATAACAGGCCATGTGACTTGTTTATAAAACTTTTCATTGGTTCATTTTACTTTTGGTTTCCTAATGATGGAAGGCTTGATCATATGACCTAAAAACAACACTTTTCATTGGATGAAAACTTTTTTTTTTTCCCAAACGATGAAAGCCCCACCTTGTTTCTGGATGTTTCAGACTAAACTGGCGTCAGCATGAGAGCACCACCATCTCGTAGCTCCATCGTGGTCATTCCGCGAGCAATCATGGCAGCCGCTCCCCACCAGAAGCCTGCAGGAGTCGGGGCCCCCAAAACTTTTGATGAATTCTCAAGGCGGAGGGGACGCTTTCGAGAATGGGGTCCAAGACCTAGCAGACAAGCGTCCGATTTCCAAGGTGTCCCAGGGCCATTTCAGTGGACCAGGCCCAAAAAGGAAAGAGCCTGCCGCCATTTTGAGAGTCCTGTGACAGCCGCCTATCGCTGCACCGCAAGAGTGGGCGCAACTCAGCTGAATTGCGGCTTTTGACACAGTGGACCAAAAACGGACGGAATGGCAACTGAAACGGTAAAGGGGCGCCCCACTACAACAGATGACACTCCACCTGGAGAGGCCCGTTCACGCCGCCTCCCCCGGGGCGCCCCACGCCGTTATTCGGAGCAGCATTGTAGGATACCAAAACCAGTGCGGCAACTTACTGGACATCACCTTGGTGCCATCGTTCTGCTGCCTTGGAACTATTCGCACAACAGTTTGCTACTGATGACCCACCCCCCGCGACGCCCCACGCCGTTATTTGCTGGGTGGCAACTTACTAGACATCACTTTCGTGTCATCTAGATTTCGGCGCGTTCTGCTGCCTTGGAACTATTCGCACAACAGTTTGCTACTGATGACCCACCCCCCGCGACGCCCCACGCCGGAAATCTGGACGTTGTGCTGCGTTGGGACTATTCGCACAGCCGACCGCTACTTCGTTGTTTTTCCCTAAAAATGTTTATATGTTATTACTATTTTTGTTTTCTTGTATATATTTATAAATTATTAAAGTTTTATAATCTTACTACTTTGTCAGAGTGCTATATATTTTTAATGTGACACATAATTGTAAAAACTTTGATGTACAAAGAGTCATCCCTGGAATCTTCCGCTTCACGCTCGGTCCCCTCCCCAATCACAATACAGGATGGTTTTCAGATAATAGCAACGCTTCTGCTGTGACGGATCTCATCGAGTGTGGGCCTTGATCTACTATAACTCCTTTGAAGAGGGGTGATTCTTTACAGCTGTGGCCATAAACTACATCTGCAGGGCTAGCTGATAGCCTAGGACCGGCCTGGACAATCGGACACAGAGGAAAAGGAGTGTCAGAGGGTGCGGTAGTGAATAGGGCGAAAGGGAGGTGTCGGGCGGGCACAGGGTGTGATTCTCAGGGAAGAGCAGCGCAGATGGGGGGAGGTTTATTACCCATGCATAAGACAGAGAGCGGGGGTGACCACTGCCTGGGTGAGATGCCTGCGAGGGTGGGGAGCCATGCTAAGGATCGACAGCGTGCACAGAGTGGGTCTGGTCAAGGCATCTAAAATGGCTGCCGTGCACGACAAAAGTGTGGCATTTGAAAAAAGACAAGATGGCGCAGACAATGTTTTTCAACACTTCCTGATTTCCTTCGAATCGAACGTTAACAGACGTTGGGGCATATTACCAAAGTTAAGCGATATTTATCCCTAACGATGCATTGCAAAGATTTTTTTACCGTCAGAAATTATCGCAGATAAACCTTGCTATTATCAAGGTTTATCGCAAATACGATAAAAAACGACCGCAATGCATTAATATCGCTGAAAACTCAGCGATATTCATGCATTACCGAGCTAATGCTCTTAGCCATGTTATCCACCTCCCATTGGATAACATGGCTAAGAACTGCTCAGGGCAGCTGTTACTTTTTGGAGATATTCGCGCTTATCTCGAATATTTACAAAAGTTGATAATAGGAGATAGCGATGTTAGCGACTGTTTCCAGT
Source organism: Lissotriton helveticus (assembly GCF_964261635.1). Classification (NCBI taxonomy): domain Eukaryota; kingdom Metazoa; phylum Chordata; class Amphibia; order Caudata; family Salamandridae; genus Lissotriton; species Lissotriton helveticus. The sequence goes on along the minus strand of NC_136072.1, from coordinate 225,800,835 downwards.
CGCTAACATCTTGGCATGCCCACTTTGCATGTCATTAGTGATAAATATCACTCACATGCAAAGTGGGGCCCAAGATGGTCGCTATCTCCTACTAGCCGTCGCTAACTGGTGTTAGCAACAGCTAGGTAATACAGATATAATTTTATCTCCGCGAAGCGGAGCGCTGTTACAGATATATATCTTGTTTTTGAACGTTAATTTCTCAAAATGCACTGAAGCACATATATTGAGACCTAGCAAAGGCACATCGGGCTACCAGTCCCTAATATTTTACCAAGTTTCGTGCAAATCCATTCAGCCGTTCGATTATTATTATTATTTTATTTTTTTTGCCCCGCGGGGCCCTTTTAAAACCTCCACATCAAACCTAGGGGGTCAGCGAGGATCTACTATGCCCCCTTATGGTCATTTGCCCCTTCGCTTTGGCCTCCTCTTGTCTCTCGATCCTACCGACAGACAAGATGGCGGCCGCTACGTACTGTTTGGAATGTTTACAGACACCGGAGAGCCAATCAGCTTCGCTTCGCAAAGCTCCGTAACGCGAAAAGTACGCGAAGCGGAGCGCTGTTACAGATATATATCTTTTTTTGAACGTTAATTTCTCAAAATCCACTGGAGCACATATATTGAGACCTAGCAAAGGCACATCGGGCTACCAGTCCCTAATATTTTGCCAAGTTTCGTGCAAATCCATTCAGCCGTTCGATTATTATTATTATTTTTTTTTTTTGCCCCGCGGGGCCCTTTTAAAACCTCCACATCAAACCTAGGGGGTCAGCGAGGATCTACTATTCCCCCTTATGGTCATTTGCCCCTTCGCTTTGGCCTCCTCTTGTCTCTCGATCCTACCGAGAGACAAGATGGCGGCCGCTACGGACTGTTTGGAATGTTGACAGACGCCGGAGAACCAATCAGCTTCGCTTCACAAAGCTCCGTTGCGCGAAAAGTACGCGTCCTGGAGCGCTGCCCGGTCCGCTGTTACAGATATATATCTTTTTTTAAACGTTAATTTCTCAAAATCCACTGTAGCACATATATTGAGACCTACAAAAGGCACATCGGGCTACCAGTCCCTACAATTTTGCCAAGTTTCGTGCAAATCCATTCAGCCGTTCGGGCTAAAAGTGAGGCCAACCGCCCTATGGAAAACTCAATGTTAAAAACACGTTTTGGGACCCCCCTTTTTTCTCGACCCCCCTGGACGAACCCCCCCCCAATTTTCAGGGGCTGCTCAGAAACAGAATGTGCCATTTTCCTGAAAATTTCAGCCAATTCCGTCCACAAACGCCAAAGTTATTAGACATAGAATTTTCAAAAAACCCATAGAGAAAAAATCCTAACTATATATACCTACTGGCGACCGCCAGTAGGTAATATATATATATATATATATATATATATACACATATATATATATACATATATATAGGATGTATGTCAGTACAACGCGATCTTTTAGATCGCGGTACTTTACAACGCGGTTTCTACAACGCAAGTCGTTACAACGACTTGCGTTGGAGGGTGCAGATTGAGGAGGAGGAGGCACTAGTTCAACTGAGGGACATCGGATGCCATAAAAAAAGCATTTTTCACATGGTGAAGTCATCTTGGAACGAGTATTACTTAAAGTGGAAAAGTGGGGGTTTGCTGAGTGAAGACGAATTTCGTTTTTTGAAAAAGGAACACCCAGTGATCCCTTCATTGTATTTCATTCCACAAATGTGGAATCTAAACCACTGGGACGGTCAATTATTTCCGCCATCAGTAGCCTCCTGGATAATACATCCAGATATGTAGACTTGTTCTTCCAGGAGTTTGTTAAAAGTTTACCATCCTATCTGCAGGATACAACTGATTTCCTGAGAAAAATTGGTGATATCATATGGAATCTAGATTTTTTACTGATAACATTGGATGTAACATCTTTGTATACATCAATTCGGCACCAGGATGGCATCAAGTCGATTGAACATTTTCTTAACAATAGGCCAATCAATCAATCAATGCATTTGTATAGCGCGCTACTCACCCGGAAGGGTCTCAAGGCGCTGGGGGGGAGGGGTACGTCACTGCTCGAACAGCCAGGTCTTGAGCTGCTTCCTGAAGGAGAGGTGGTCTTGGGTCAGTCGAAGGTGGATGGGGAGGGAGTTCCAAGTCTTGGCTGCCAGGTAGGAGAAGGATCTTCCTCCAGCGGTGGCTCTGCGGATGCGTGGTATGGAGGCGAGGGCATGGCTGGTTGATCGTAGCTGGCGGGTGGGCATGTAGAAGGTCAGTCGGTCGTTGAGGTACTTGGGGCCCAGGTCGTGGAGTGCCTTTTGTGCGTGGGTGAGGAGCCTGAACGTGATTCTCTTGCTGATGGGGAGCCAGTGCAGGTCTCTCAGGTGGCCGGAGATGTGGCTGTGTCGGGGGATGTCCAGGATGAGTCGTGCGGAGGCGTTCTGGATGTGTTGGAGTCTTTTTTGAAGTTTGGCAGTGGTTCCGGCGTAGAGGGTGTTCCCGTAGTCCAGTCGGCTGGTGACGAGTGCCTGGGTGACGGTCTTCCTGGTTTCGGTGGGGATCCATCGGAAGATCTTGCGGTGCATGCGCAGGGTGTTGAAGCACGATGAGGAGACGGCGTTGACTTGTCTGGTCATCGAGAGGGAGGAGTCCAGGATGAAGCCGAGGTTGCGTGCGGGGTCCGTTGGTTTGGGAGTGGTGCCCAGGGCAGGGGGCCACCAGGAATCGTCCCAGGCGGAGGGCGATGAACCCAGGATGAGGACTTCTGTCTTGTCTGAGTTCAGTTTCAGGCGGCTGTTCTTCATCCACTCGGCGACGTCTTTCATCCCTTCATGTAGGCTGGCTCTGGCGGTGGTGGGGTCGTTGGTGAGGGAGAGGATCAGCTGGGTATCGTCGGCGTAGGAGATGATGTTGAGGTTGTGTTGGCGTGCGATGGCTGTGAGGGGGCTCATGTAGACGTTGAAGAGGGTTGGGCTGAGTGATGATCCTTGTGGTATGCCGCAGATGACTTCGGTGGCCTCGGATCTGAACGGGGGAGGCGGACTGTCTGGGTTCTTCCGGCGAGGAACGAGATGATCCACTCCAGTGCCTTGTCTTGGATTCCGATGTTGCTGAGGCGCTGCACTAGGGTGCGGTGGCAGACAGTGTCGAACGCAGCCGAGAGGTCCAGGAGGATGAGGGCCGCTGTTTCCCCGTTGTCGAGCAGGGATCTGATGTCATCGGTGGCTGCGATCAGGGCGGTCTCGGTGCTGCGGTGCTGTGGTTGGCTCGGAAACCGGACTGCGAGGGGTCGAGGGATCCGTTCGTCTCGAGGAAGGCGGCGAGCTGTGGGCACATTTTGAGTGACTTCTCAAATCCTCTTATATTTCATTAAAAAAATTCTGATATGCAGTCTCCCAAGATGGCCACCAGAGACAAAAGAGCCCAAATGTAGCCCTAATATCAGCCAGATGTAGCCCAACTATAGCCCAATGACAGAATGTCCCAGAGTGTTCTAAAGAACAACTAGAACGCTAACAGTCTTACTTATGACAAAAGTATGGCACACCTGAAGTCATCTTGATTGGAATAAAGTGGTAACACTTAATACATTTAATTTGAAAAAGTAACAAAATGAGGGGTTTCATTTTGCCATAGAAATTTTATATATATATATATATATATATTCACTAAAAAAACCATAGGTTACACACCAGTTATAGTTAGGAATTAGCATTTAAAAAACCTTTGAAATTCACTGAAAAAACCATAGGTTTCACACCAGTTATAGTTAGCTGGAAATTTTACTCGCATAAACCATTGAAATTCCCACGTTATACTTAGTTGGACTCATTATAACTTGCACGTCTGCAATGCACTGCTGATGACGTCACATATTACATCACTCATGCATATATTTAAATATTTAAACATTACTCGCTAATATATGTATTCACTAAGATACACTTAATAAGCCAGTTAACCAATCAATTTTTTTTCTAAAAAACACTGGAAAAAACCATAGGTTTCAGGCCTTATATAGTTAGGAATTAGCATTTAAAAAACCTTTGAAATTCACTGAAAAAAACATAGGTTTCAGGCCTTATATAGTTAGGAATTAGCATTTAAAAAACCTTTGAAATTCACTGAAAAAACCATAGGTTTCAGGCCTTATATAGTTAGGAATCAGCATTTAAAAAACCTTTGAAATTCACTGAAAAAACCATAGGTTTCAGGCCTTATATAGTTAGGAATTAGCATTTAAAAAAACCTTTGAAATTCACTGAAAAAACCATAGGTTTCAGGAGTTATATAGTTAGGAATTAGTTTTTAAAAAACCTTTGAAATTCACTCAAAAAACTATAAGTTTTAGTGGTGTTATAGTTAGCTGGACATTTTACTCATACAAAACCAATGAAATTGCTCCTATATAGTTAGTTGTACTAACTATATTTCGCGCACCCGCAATCCACTGCTGATGATGTCACATATTAGATCATTCATGACCTGGTCAGTGACATCACTGATGACATCTCAAATGACATCACTGATGACTTCACTGATGACATCATCCACGTGACAATCACATACACCTTTTCATACACTATTACAATTTTTCATCACTGTTTGTAAAATACAGAGTATCATATTTAAATCGACTGTCACAGCAATACAAGTATCTAAAAATCCACTCAGTGATTCATAGATGTATACACACATCTAATCACTTACCTATGGATTCACTCATACATGCTGTCAATGAACAATAGAACACTATCAAAAATACTTATAAATCTATATCGACATTAAACAACAGCATGCATCCTATTCACATATGAAGTCATCCTACTCACTTATGCAAACAATGGATCATACTTACATATTTACTTAGCAAAACACTTATACAAACACCACTTCTTCTATTCATTTAGATAGTAAGTCATACTTAGTGAATTATAAAATCATTATTACAAGTATACAGTTATCCATACAGTCACTCACACAATCATTGTGTCTTATGTATACTTATTTATATACAACAACTGACACATACACTGCCTTTTATTTTTCTAGTTTGTTGGACCTGTACCTTTGAGAAATATATTTGCTCATCACCACACCCATAAAGAGATTCCCTCACCCAAACTGTTAGAACATGTAGTTTTAACTTCATATATCTACTGAATCAACTATTCACACATCTTTGGACAGTCACACACCCCCCACCGAACCACACACACTTTCACACTCCCATACAAATACTCAGTTAACTAATCAATAACTAATATTGACTTTCACATAGCTAGTAACCAACTGTAGAATCAGTTTACACAACAACTGACAAAGTGACACAGATATTCTAACAGTTTAGTCACTATCCACTATATTTAGTGAGACATTATAAATTGGTCAAGTAAACAGTCAATTACACTGCTACTAAATCCTCCATCCAAATATTTATTTATATATATCCACTCATTCTTCAATGTAAATTGCTATATATATAATGCATATTTAAATAACGAAGCAAACCACATTCACTGGATGATGTCATCAGTGATGTCATCAGTGATGTCATTTGAGATATCATCAGTGATGTCACTGACCATGTCATGAATGATCTAATATGTGACATCATCAGCAGTGGATTGTGGGTGCGCGAAATATAGTTAGTACAACTAACTATATAGGAGCAATTTCATTGGTTTTGTATGAGTAAAATGTCCAGCTAACTATAACACCACTAAAACTTATAGTTTTTTGAATGAATTTCAAAGGTTTTTTAAAAACTAATTCCTAACTATATAACTCCTGAAACCTATGTTTTTTTCAGTGAATATATATATATATATATATATATATATATATATATATATATATATATATATATATATATATATATATATATATATAATCATCTATTGTAAAATATGAAGGTAAAATTAATTACAATAATTATGTTTACCCTTAAACAAATAAAAGAAAATGTTGGAGCAGGCTACCTCTTAAAAATAAATGTTTACAAAAGAATTACATGGAACAGTGGGGAGAACATGGCGGCCGGCTAGGAGCATAGGTCGCGAACTCCACCGAGTGAGAATGCACAGACGAAATGCAGCCGGCTCTTGCGGGCTTTCATAATTAAGGACTTTTCATAGAAAAGGCAGAGAATCCCTTACCGTGACTGCAGGGGTGTTTTGGACTCGATTCCGTGGAAAAAAACGCCAGGAATCGGGACTGCCGTGTACACGGTGTTTGGGAGATGGGCAGCACGGAGGCAAAGGTGGAACTGGTGGCGGGACCAGGATGGAGTCAGCATCCAAGCCTTCCGAGAGCGCTCGTAAGAACGGGAGACCTCTGGGCGGCTGCCGCGGAGGGATTTCAGCGGCGAAAGAGAGCAACACTAAAAGTGAGTTTCACAGGCCCCCCAAGCAGCCCCACATGTATCCTGCAGACACACACTGGGTTTTCATGTACCAGCATTAACAAAGTGCAGGATTGTAAGAAAACTGACATTAACATTAAGGAGGGAAGCAAAGAGAATACAGACAAAGAAAGTATTAAAGAGACTGTATGTATGAATTCAGTTAAGAAGAGAGGAAGGGGCAAGCAAAGGGGTCTGTCTTCCTCTAACTGTGTGATGAACTCACTGCAGGGAGACTTACCGGATCCAATTATAATAATGCCCCAGTGCGGGACTTTTCTAAAAAGGGCAAGATAGATTTAAGTGCTCCTGAAAGGGAAGATATCATAGAAAGCAGTAACCAAGATATTCGCTATGCTCTGAGGAATGGGAATGCGAACTTGGAACAGCCCCCTATAGATGACGAGGCAGTTCTTTTGACAGGGACAGGGGAAGAGCGAGAGAACAAGAGCAAGAGCAAGCAACAACATTGAAAGACAACAGAGTAAAATATATTAATAAAAATCAAAGGGGCCAAAGAACCAAGGGAGACATAGCGGAGGGGTCTCAACCAGAGCCGCAAAAACAGCTATAAAAAAAAGCAGTTATTAAAGGAATCTAATTTAAAAGTTACTCATTCTCTTCGCTCCTTCTTTAAGGTGCAGGACAAGTCAACATCTGGTAAGGAACACTTAAAGAAGGGAGTGCCAACAGAGGGTCCCCCGCTATACAAAGTCAAAGCCCTCCCCCATCTTAACAATAATGGAAACCCCCAATCCGTTTCAAGCCCTTATGTCAAAAGACCCTATGGACGAAAATGGCTTAGTATTAGAGGAGGTACCGGAGAGTGAAGACAATTTACATCAAAATATGTCAAATAAGGACCCGGGCCCGTAAACATCCTCGCAGGCTGAAATCGGTGACCTGATGGGGTCACCCTGTAAAGAAATGAAGTTGAGCTTCGCAATGTCTGAAAAAAATCAAGAAAAAATACAGTCAACTTGTGAAGCTCTGGAGTCTAGGGTCAATACCTTAGTAAACCGGCTTGCTGCTATTGAAAATACACTGGAGCAGACTTGAGAAAAAGTGAAAATTTGCAACATGACATAAATAAACTAAGATCAACTGAAAAAGAACTCAGGAATCAAGTTGAGACCTTGGAAATCAACTCAAGGTGGAATAATCTATGACTGCTGAACATCCCAGAAGGTTTGGAAGGGCAGAATATAAAGAGTTTCATAGATAAATTGCTAAAAGAATTCACCCCAGAGCTGGATTAAAAAACCTAGACGAATACATACAAAGGGTACATAGGGACCCTTTTAGGCCGAATAAACTAACGAAAAATCCACGGAGAGTACTTGTTAATTTTAAAACTTACGCTTTAAAAGAAAGCATTTTAAATAAGGCTTTAAAATTAGGCACCGTCTCCAAAGATGGCTATAACTACAAAATTCGCTCCAACATGTCTAAGGCAACTTCAGATTGACAGTAGGCCCTTGGAAATTATATGCAAGACCTGAGAGCAGAAGGGTCAATGGTCCAAATGAAATTCCCAGCCCTTTTGAGGATCATGTAGAATAATCACACCTATAACATCAGGGAGCCGAAAGAAGTGGAGTCATTTCTAGAACGAATGAAACAAACAAGTAATAAGTAAAAAGCAGGAGCCAAAGACGATCTAATAAATTCTCACAACAGCAGATCTCAAATAGGCCAAATAGGTTTGTCCAATGATAGTAGGGAGGGTTCTCCAGGGGGAGGTTTTTGGTGTAGGTATTTCTACAGTTTTTTTAGCACAATTTGATTCTGGGTGGGGAGCATTTGGGGAAAAAAACAAAAAAATATTGTCTGATAGCAAGACTTATGGCACTCATGGTCATGGTAAAATGTAGAATAAACAAACCCTCATTAAGATAGGTGAGCTAAAAATCATAACTTGGAATGTAAATGGGCTAAGAATAAAGAGAAGATGACAAAAAATCTTTGAATATCTTAAACTAATAAAGAGTGATATTATAATATTGCAAGAAACCCACCTCCTCAAAGCAGAGCAGCTCGAAATTATAAAACACGAAAAATGGGTTGAAAACAGTGTCTGCACAAATCAATCCTGTAATATAAAGGGAGTGGCAGTAATTAATAAAAATCATCAAAATTAACAATATTAGAGGAATGTGCGGACTCAAAAGGCAGATGGGCTTTTGCTAAGATCAAATTGGGAGATAGCTCTTTCTCAGTGGTCGGGTACTATGGCCCTAACACAGATGATCCCTCACCACTTCAGTCCCTATATGCGCAGTTAATAACAATGTACACACAAATTATCCTAGGTGGCGACTTTAACATCTTATTAGATCCTAAAAATGACAGACACCCACCTGGCAGAGCCTCGAATCTCCCTAAAATGAGAGATTGGCTGAATAGACTTAAAGACGACCTGGGGTTGGTTGATATCTGGAAGACCAAAGGGGATCACAGTAATAAATACACCTATAAGAATTATAAATATGGGTATGCCTCTAGAATTTACTTCTTATTAATAGATAAACTAATAAGTAAAAAGGTGAAGAAAGTGCTCCATGTGCCTGCCCATCTCTCTGACCACTCCTTAGTTCATATGGACATAAGACATAACTTTTTGCAGGGCGAGACAAGGTGGACACTAAACTGCACTCTTTTGCTAGACCAACAAGTCAGGGAAACACTGGCAGACACAACAGTAAATTACTTTAATGATAATGATATTGGAGAAACATCTAGCCATGTAGTTTGGGATGCTTATAAAGCCATGATTAGAGGAGTCTTGATTGGTCTAGCAGCAATAAGGAATTAGGAGAAAAGGCATAATATCAATCAGTTAGAGGCTGACATATTAAATAAACAGATGAGGTGTGAAGCTGCAACTTTGAAGGAAGAACAAAAAAGAGGAATGGAAGAAATCTTAAAAAAGATATACGATCTGGCACTCTACTTGGAGGACAGGGTAAGGAAGAGGTGGGAGGCCAGTTGTTTGTCAAACTATGAGTATTGGAAAAACAGTGGGAAACTCCTAGCGTGGACTTTTTTTAGTTGCTGTATGAGGAAGACCTTTCACCCTTAGTTACAGTAGTGGATCTCTACTTAAGAGACTCACAAATTCCCAAGCTGGATGAAGACTCCTATGAATCATTAAACGCAGCAATCACAACAGAAGAGGTCATGAAGGTGATTAACAGATTGAAAAGAGGAAAGACTGCTGGACCAGACGCTATCCCAAATGAGCTTTATTTAGCCTTCAAAGAACACTTGGCCCCTAGATTAGTGGACCTCTTCAATACTATCTACTCAGAAGGTTCCCTGCTTCCAAAATCATGGAATGAAGTGACCATTAGCTTGATTTTAAAACCTGGTAAAGATCCCTTTAAATGTGAGGCGTATAGGCCCGTATCCCTTCTGAACAACGACTATAAAATCTTTACGCAGATTTTAGCAAAAAGACTTGGAACCGTATCAGATAAACTTATTCATTATGATCAAAAAGAATTCATCAAGGGGTAGACAGTTGCACAATCTCACTTACCAACTTATTGGAGCCATCGATATTGCTACTCAGGAAAAGTCCTCTCTTGCAGTTCTCACCTTCGATGCTGCAAAAGCGTTCGACCGTGTGAACTGGTAATTTCTGCAGGCATCTATCTCTCATTATGGCTTAGGGGATAATTTCTCTAGAGCAAGTGTGAACATATAGTCAGCTCCAGTAGCAAAAATACTTATCAATGGTAGTTTATCAAAAGGTTTTCAGATCAAAAGAGATACGAGACAGGGATGCCCACTTTCCCCCCACCTTTTTAACCTTTACATAGAACCTGTCGCTAACATGAGAAGGAGGTCTCATGAAATCATTCCTTTTAAATTTAACCAATGGATTTTGAAAGTGGCACTTTATGCTGTCGATTTAATGATCTATACAAGCAACCTAAATAAGTCCCACAATAATATAACAAAATTATTAACGATTTTGGGAGTATTTCCAGCTACCAAGTTAACCATCAGAAGACTGAGAACATGCATTCGAATATTTATTTATTTATTTTTTACATTTGTATGGCGCACAGCTACCCAAGAAGGGTTTCCCGGCGCCGATGATTCTTCTATGAACGGAGGTAACGGTGAAGCATAGGAACTTATTTCTGGAAGAGCTAGGTCTTTATATTCTTTCTGAAGCTGGCGTAATTTTCTTCCTTTCGGATATTAGGGGGAAGTTTGTTCCACAAGGAAGGCCCTAGTACAGAGAAAGATCTACCTCCTATTCTTGCCAGTTTGAATCTCGGGGTCGAGAAATTTGCTGCGGTAAGAGAACGCAGTTCTCTCCCCGGAGTGTAGGGGGTCGCTAAGGATAAAAGATACTTAGGTGCGGTGCCTGATTTTATCCTAAACATGTAGCACAGGGCTTTGAACCTGACCCGGTTCTCTACCCTGAGCCAATGTAGGTCTTTCAAATGTTTAGACATGCTAGCAGTTTTAGGAATGTTACAGAGTAGTCTTGCAGCCGAGTTTTGGACTAGCTGTAAGCGTTTAATGACTGCTTGATTCGAACCCAGGTAGAGAATGTTGCCGTAGTCAAGCCGTGATGTGATTAAGGCATTGACTACGGTCTTTTGTGTTGCAGGGGGCAGCATCCAGAGGATTTTTCTCAACCATCTCAGGATGGTGAAGCAGAGGCCTACTACTTTATTAGCTTGAAGTTTCATCGAGAGAGTATTATCGATGGTGACCCCTAGATTTCTAACGTGGGTAGCAGGGATGGGGATATTGCCTAGCTCCGTGGGCCAATGAGAGGCATTCCATAGGTGTTTATTTTTTCCCAAGAGGAGGATTTCTGTTTTTCCACCGTTCAACTTCAGCTGGTTTGTAGACATCCAGCTGAAGATTTTTTCTAGCCCTAATTTAAGGGTGGACGGAGCCGTCGGTTTGGACTCTGACAATGAGAAGACGATTTGAGAGTCGTCTGCATATGTCATCAGGGTGAGTCCCGCCCTGTCTGCTAAATCTGCCAGGGGTCTAAGGTAAAGATTAAAAAACAAAGGGCTTAAAATAGAGCCCTGGGGTACACCGTGCGGGGTACTGAACATGTCCGAACGGGTGATGGGAGATGAGATCTGAAAGGTTCTCTGGGACAAAAAAGACTCAATCCATTTGAGCGCTTTGCCCTGTATACCGTTTCTCCCGAGCGTGGCCAGGAGTCTGGCGTGGGAGATGGTATCAAATGCCGCACTCAGATCAAGCAAAATGAGTGCGACTGTCTGGCCATCATCTAGGAGTTTCCTGATGGTTTCGGTTACTCCCAGCAGAGCAGTTTCGGTGGAAAAACCCGCTCTGAAACCTGACTGAGACGGGTGGAGGAGCGAATTTTCTTCGGTGAAGAGGGTGAGGGCAGAGTGGATGTGTCTTTCAAGTAATTTGAAAAAATGGGGAGGAGTGAGATGGGTCGGTAGTTTGCAGGTAATTCAGGGTCTGCAGAGGGTTTTTTCAAAAGTGGGCATACCATCGCATGTTTCCAGATTGATGGTACTATGGAGAGCTGAAGGGAAGAGTTAAGACTTTCAGCAATGATGGTCAAGGCTGGGTCATCCAGTTGTCTGAAAACAGAGGCGGGTAATGGATCACAGGGGGAACCAGATTTGACAGTCTTGAGAGTAAATTTCAGTGATTCCAAGGTGAAGAGGGGCCAGTGGTCAAGGATGTTAGAGTTTGTTGACCATAGGGGCATTTCCTCTCTAGGATCATGACCGGGGGTGTTTCTGGTGATGTCGGAAATGATTTTTTCAATTTTGTCGGTGAAAAAAGACGCAAGGGCTTGGCATTTTGTTTTATCCAGTGGGCGAGTTGTAACAGCCGTGTTTGCGCCTGCAAGGTCTTTGACTGTATTAAACAGCGTTCTTGCCTTGTTTGGCGCTGTGTCAATGGTCTTTGCCACGTAAAGGGCACGCGCTTTAGCACATGCAGAGTGATACTCATTTCTGGCTTTGTGGTATGCCACTTTTTTGTCGTGAGCATAGTCTTTGCGCCATTTTCTTTCTAGAACTTTACATTTTGATTTTTCAGACTTTAGGTTTTCATTGAACCACGGTGCTGGGGGACGCCGGTGATAGGATCTAATAATAAATTCAAATACCTGGGGATAGAAGTCCTAAAAAACATAGATGAAATTGTTCAAGCAAACTTGGATTTAAAAGTAAAAGAAATGAGAAAACCATTAAGATCATGGAGCTGTCTTTCTCTTACCATTATGGGTAGAGCCAATATTATCAAAATGGCAATCCTGCCAAAGTTAACTTTTTTATTCAATGCTATTCCGCTGGAGTTTAAACCCCAATGGATAAGAAAGATTCAAAGTGAAATTAATGCCCTCATTTGGGCCTCCAAAGGATTAAGGATAGGGATAGCCTTGAAAAAGCGTTGCCAAAAGAAAAATCAAGGGGGATACCTAGCCCAGATCTAATGGCGTTCTACAGAGACTTTCATTTCAAGAACATCAGAAGTCTCCTCAGACCACACAAATGTTACTCTGCCTATTGGAAAGCAGTAACCGATAATGAGCACAGTCTCTATAGCTTTGGCCACCCCAAGTATATAAAAAAAATCAAATTAAAGGTACTGGGATCAGCGTACAAATTATAGTACGAGATAAGAAGAGTATGGATTTTTCTATTCAATTCAATTAAATTCCATTTCCGTCTTTATTCGATCATAACCAATCATAAAAGACACATCAAGACAAATACAATATAATATAAAAAAGGCATACAATTTCATACACAAATATTTTGTTAAAAAAAGCATATTATATAAAATCCCAAGTCTGTAAAAACAATGATTAGGTTTAAAGGGGATAATTCAGGATCAAAAGCTACTAATGCATAATTACACAGGGCTTGGTTACAGTCTTCAATATTGGACTTGAGTACACCAATGCATAGGCAGATAGATTACATAATGCCTTGCAGGTTTTTCTCTCTAAGGACCCAAGTCCAGCTCAGAAACTTAGCCATAGCAACAACTATGACTTCAGAAGTTTCCGTTTTTAAAATACGCAGGGCTGTTTGCCAAGATCTAGTTCCAAACTTTGTACAAACCGGCTTGAACCATTTCGGCCGAGGGCTTCTGTATGCAGAGCACACAAACAGGACATGCGATAGAGTCTCGTCCTCAGTTAAGCAAGTGTCACATTGTATATCCTGGTCATCCCGCCACTTTTTAGTAAACGATTTTAGGGGGAGTGTTCCAACTCTAAATTGGTGGAAGAGTTTTCTATCACCAGGACGTGTGACAATGTCCCAATAGGCCACCAGCTTATGCTCACACTTATATTCAAGAAAGAGACCTGTGAGGGAACCACTAGTAACCGAGGACAGTGACTTTACATAAACCTTGTCCCTATATAAGGCTTTAAGATCTCTTATAGATTGAAAGGAATTCCCCTCTGGGTCTTCCCACAGGTGAATGAGGCCCATTTCAGATAACAATGCCTTAATCTTTTGTAGCCAAGACATTGTGTTTGATTTATCTGCTTCCCTAATGGACTTAACAGCTTTTTCATGAGGTGCTAGCTCCGGGGTTGTCCAAAGTCTTTGTCAATAGGCAAGTGGTCTAAATCCCGCAGCCTCCTCCAAGGAAATACATCCTAGATCTTAAAGTAAGGGCCTCAGAGGAGAGGATTGAGGAAGGCCGGTCAATGCCCTCAGGAACATGTTCTGGCCTAAGACTAATGGTACTAAGTGTTCGAACCCCCAAAGTTCTTCCCATAAATTATTGAGGCTCTAACCTTCCCTTGGTAAATAGATAGGGCCGGTCCAACTGGTTTGGTTTGGGACAGATTTACAATAAAAGATAAGATATCAGCAGGCATCCCTGCTTCCCTAAGATCCTCTCACATCTTATAGCGGGGGGCTAACTCAAATGCAGATTTAAGATATACGAATGCTGCATAGAGAGTCCCCCCTGCTAAGACCACTGTGTTCCAGTATATCATCATGAACCTTAAAACATGGTCGATAGTGCTAACATGGGAACAAAATCCTGCTTGATAGGTGGAAAGTATTTTGTTCTCATCTATCCAACTATTTACCCTACTTAGCACTAATCTCGCCACAATTTTTTAAGAGACTCTATGAGGCTTATGGGCCTATAATTAAATGGACTGACGCGATCAACCCTTTTTATAAATGGGGTGATTTCTGCCACGCGCCAGGATTCCGGAATGGGTGCACCTCTTGTCAAACCATTAGCAAGGAAGAGGATATATTTTAACCAGTTCTCCCAATCTGATTTAAAAATATCATCCGGGATGCAATCCGGTCCAGGAGCCCTACCTGCTGCCACACCATCAAGGGCTCTCTCGATTTCCGCTAGTGTAAAGGAAAGGGCTGAGTCTGTCACAGCACAGGGCTGGTACATAGTACTATTTTCGGGCGATGAAAATTGGGATTTGTAATGTGCAACCCAAACTTCTGGTGGGACATTGTTAACTGGAGCCGGGCCAGCACTACCACTGCCCCATTTTATTAAGTGCCAGAACCGAGACCAGTTTTTCCCAATGGATGCCTCTAGGAGTTCCCTCCATCTATTTTCATCGTAAGCCTTCTTTGCCCTGAATTGTGTAGCCTTGTAGTCTGCCCTTAGTTCCCTTACCTCCTGTTCTGATCCCACCCTAATGGCTTGGGACAAGTGTCTGAAAGCTATCCTACATTCCCCGTCATGCCATTTTGCAGCTTTATGAATGGGGGTTACATTGGATCTTTTTATATTTTTAGTAAAATAGCTTTTCAGCTTGGCAAACAGGGACTATTGGGTCTCTATAAGGGTTGTAATGCTAGCCTCGTTGGAATCAAGATAGGATAGGGCTACAAGGGACTCTTCAAGAGTAGACCTTATCTGTGCCATGGTGCCCTCATCTTCAGAGACACGTGCCCTTTTTAATGTTCGACAGTTGTGAGACATAACAACGTCTGCCGTGGCGGTCTCCGTGCCGCCCCTGAGCGGTAAGCGACCCTCTACCTCTAATGTCAACATGAGTGGATCATGATCGCTCTCTGGTCTAATTAATCCCTCCATGTCCTTTAGCCTTGACCACAATTCTAAGTTAAGCAGGAAGTAGTCAATCCTACTACTTCTTCTCCCATTTTCAAAAGTGGGTTGCCTTTGACATCAGATTTGGATCTCCCATTAACCGCCCTGAGCCCACCCTCTAGTGTCAAACTTTTTAATTGCAGTACTGCCTCCGTCCATTTATCAATTGGGGGGAGCGTTAACGATGGAATGCCCCAGGTCGCATCCTCGTCGCTAGTAAGACTGGCGTCTTCTGGGCCAAGCGGCTCAAACGTGCAATTAAAATCCCCCGCAATGACCCAGTTATGTTTCCCTTCCAGTGACTTGATAAAATAATCTAGGCCAGAGATGGTCGGTGAGGCTTTCCCGCCGGCCATACCTCTTGCGTAGACATTAATCAATATAAAGTCAAGGTCATGTTCAAAATTTATTTTAAAAACCTGTATATCTGGATTGTCAATCCCCAGTTCGACTTCCTGGAAGCCCACCTGCTGTCTTACCCAAACATTTAAACCTCCCGAGGGGCGCCCCTTGGGGTTCGCAATGACCGGTTTGCTGAAGGACAAATAGCCTGGTCGGAAAATAGTACTCACGGACCAGGTCTCCTGGAAGGCAATAATATCATAAAGCTCAATAAGCATAAACCAATCAGAAGAAGTTGTCTTCGGTGATAAACCAGCAATGTTCCATGATAGCAAACTTAGTGTGCAGGGAGCGATATCTACACCCCGATCTAACAACATCAGGGCCTCAGGATGCTCAGACCCCCAGTTGTAACCAGCGGAGGAGTTGAAACAATCACATTAGAATGTGACCTCTGTCGCAAATAGAACTACAGGAGTCAGTCAGTTGCACGCACCTAAACCAGACAAGGAAGCAAATCAATTAGTGTGGTTAAAATCAAAGAGACTACCTATAGGTTTTTCTGGTGCGAATCTGCTCCCGCCCTCTAACGGAGGAAAATAATGGGGTCTACAGAAGAAACCTAAAGGCAAGAGGGAGATTTTCCCGGAATGGTGCCAATGATTTCTACTCCCTAAGTGACCCAATAAAAATCTAACAACATGGGTATTATTAAAGTTGGCAACTACACAGTCACTCCACCCTTCCTTTGTGGAGTGTCCAACACAAGATGCACGCCTTGCCATAATCATTTGGTTACAGATATCCCATCCCTGAACCCCATCTACCTTCAGTTGAGCACTAAGCCTGTGCATTGTTTTAGCCATCAACTGCTCAGTGCATTCTAACTGCCCCTCCTGTAGAATCGGTACATTCTTTAGGACCACCACTAGAGGAGTGGCGGCCGGTGGGAGGTGTAATACTCTAGGACCATTTGCGCCTATGCTGCAGCCCAGAGAATTCTGCACGACTAATGTGTCACGGTTGGAGGGCCCATAAGCGGAGTTTTCCTTATTTCCAGTCCCAACATTAGATAGGTGTTGGATAAAATTACTGTGAGACCCGCCCCCTTTGGAGTATTCGGAATGAGCTAGGCAAATTCACTCGACGTGTTCCCTATCTCACACTCATGACCACCCAGTGGGACTAGGTCATCCTTAGAGACAATACGCATTCCACCATTCCTAGCAGACGATACAGGTGGTAAATTGGATAAAGGGAGAATGGCGGGAAGGGATTTAGGGTTAACAGGGTCACACAAGACGCTTGTTTGAATTTCAGATGGCTGAATAATTTTACCCAAAGTGTCCTCAATGGTGCAAAGTTTAGATGCAAGAAGTGTTTCATAGTTGGTTAGTCTTTCCTCAATCAAAGCCAGTCTGTTGAGGATCTTGGATAAAGATGACGAGAACAGAGCCAACACTTTACCAACAAGACTTCATGGGCATCAGACAGGGGAGCACCCAATAAATCCACATTTGAAGCAACAGAAGTAGAGGTTACGGGCACAGGCACTGAAGACAATGGGGATACTGTTCCACCATTCCTGTTAGATTTTTGCAGTTTAGCATTTTTCTGCCTTTGAGGGCCCCCTCCCCTCTTCCTCTTTACGGCCGGCTCCGGGGTTGGGGCCATGGATGAAGTAATGGGTTTGGGCACCGACCTTGTGGCAATGCATGGAGAAATACCACAAGGTGCACCCTCTTGGGCCATCTCCGCAGGTAGGGGTGTGATCGGAACCTCCATAATTGTTGAAATTTCCAGAGGTGCCTGTGATGACTGGCTGGCGCCTCTTGCTAGATCAAGGGAATCCGTGGTTAAGGCCAGGGGGCATTCAGGAGAGCATGCAGCCACCAAGCCACCTAGCGATAAACGTTTGGTCTGCAGGGGATCTAAGGAGAGTCTTCGCTTGGTCAATTCAATCTCATGGGCTAAGATTGAGCTGGCTCTGATTAAGAATTGATCAAAAGTCCCAATGACGCTTACCCCAGTCAATGCCGATCTGCCCTTTTCCTCACGAGTGGACATCTTGGCAGGGGACAAAAGGAAGGTAAAAGTGCAAAGTACAAGGATCCCAGGTAATTTATAACCTAGATGTAACAGGGATGAGGGAACAACTAACCTGGATGGCCACGGTGGTTAGAGAGGGGGCCCAGGACGGCCTCCTCCGGTCTCCAACGGGCTCAAATGGAAGTTTCCGTATTATAGCCCGTTAGCACCAATATGGAACTCACCTGGAACACCTGAATGCTTGAAAAACTCCTAGCAGGCCCACTAAAGAAAGCAGGAATAGTGAAATGGGGAGAACTTTTAGAGTTTGGCAACTTAAAGAGTTGGGACTTATTATCCGAAAGAACCAACGCGGAAATCTCAAGGTTTAAATACTGTCAGTTGGTCTAAAGAACATGAGACAAACCCAGAATACATTGGGAAACTGGAGGAAGAAATATAAAAAGACACAGCCCAAAAAGAAATATCGAAATGGTACTGGTACCTGACCCAGAAAGATGAGGATGATTTCACCATGCCAGGTGACATTTGGAAGAACATCTTTCCGGCTCAAGACTTGCAACAACTATGGCAAGTATCCTGCACTTTTTTATGGTACATTATAGTTTCTGCACCCCTTAGGAAAAAACATCTTTTTACTTTACACAGGTCCTATTGGATGCCTGAAACATTATCCAAAATGAATAACCAGGTGACGGAAAAGTGTCCAAAATGCAGTAAGCCAAAGTCGAGCGATATTCACATGTTTCACCTATGTGCTCATCTTGATATTTATTGGAATGAAATTGGTAAGATCATTGATAAAGCTCTAGACAAAAATATTAAGGTAAGCACCTTTACGGTTATTTTCGGTATTCTGGATACAAATGAACTTATTATTGTTTTAAGTAAAACCCAGAAATACTTATTGTTTATTTTAATTCTATTAGTCAGACGTGAGGTGTATATAAACTGGATTATCCCATTTTCTACGAAGGTGGCAGACTGGCTTCGTTCAGTAGATAAGGTCAGGAAACTGGATAAATCCAGAGGGGAAAGTAAACAAACTAAGTACTGGGAGTTTTGGGACAAGAACTATGTGGCAGGGTAGGAAGGGATGTCCAATGAGTCCAACAAATTAGATCTAACAAATTCAAGGGAATCATCATAGTGGATCCGTGATGGATAAACTCAAAGAATTTGTAGGTTCTTAAGACATGGTCTAACCTCGTTATCCAAGGGCAGCCCCCTCACTACTCAATACAAGGTGACATTGCTTGCCATAACCATTGAAGATCGCATAAATGAGGACAAAAAAAAGAATTACATCATTTAAATATATTAATTATTTTGTAAATAGTAATTTTCAAACTAAATAAAATAAAATGTAGTTATCTACATTTTCAACGAATATTTAGTTAATTTGTTTAATAAATGTGTTTAATTACTGTAAATTAAAATTAGAATTTTAATAACGTTTTAAAATGTGTTTTTTAACAAGTTAACTACACAATCATGGTCATTATGGGCTGGAGTCAAAGAATCAGACCAAGCTTTTTTTAGATAAAATACTAATCTTCCTTATCACAGAGTCCGAATGACACTGGAATGAAATCCGGTAGAAGAACTCTGAGAACTTGGGGGGAGGGGGTCAAGGGCTTGACTAACACTAAGACTGGATGGCTGGATAACTGGTCTTGTTGCGCAGTCCTTCCCTAGATTACTCAAATATTTTTCAATATAGGCTAAATGGCCAGTGATAGGGCAAAATGTTGCCTCAAATGGAAGGCTATGTCTGTCACATAAAGAGTTGAGTAAGACATTATCTAAAGTAACCATAACATAGCTCCTCTCTTCCTGGCCAGGTCTGACGGAGCTCAGATTTCAGACTCACATAACTATAACTTCCGCACCAATTTCCTGCGCTTAGCGGTAGGGCCAAAACCAGGTAACCACTGGAAACTTCTGTGTTGGTAGACACCCTCGAACAGCGCCTCTGACACATCCTCTGTTGCCTTGACTGATGTATAGGAAACAGGCATGTGGGATAAAGTCCCCACTTTGCCGTTGAGGATCAGGGGATAATCCAGTACCATCTGCAGGGAGAAAAAGTCCACACGATGCCAGATCATTATCTTTCGAGATGAGACCTCTACAGCACCTGCTAGCAAACCGTCAATGATGGTAAGGCTATTTGCCTGGGATTGGGCAGAGACTGTTTTTACAGCTTCCCTCCATGAGATTCACCTGCCTGAGTATTCCTGCCCATACATGGCGGTACTGGCCAATGTTCCCTGTCTGGCCCCTGTTGTGACAGAGTGCTCGTCACAGCAAAAAAATAAGGTGACTCACAGGTTTCAATCTAATGTCAATACAAATACTCACTTTTATAGCGAGATTCTCCTGGTTTGCAGGGTAAGGTGGGTGGGTCCCCTGCCAAAGAGGTCCCAAAGGCCCAAGGGGACTGTTTTATTGTTAGCTTTTGGCAGCCCCACATTGTGAGTAAGGTAATGTGTCAAGCTAGATCAGGAATGCTACATTCAGGTTTCATAAAATGATTACCTTTAGGCTTTTTTTACAGTCAATTGGATCCCTCTATGTTGCAATATAATACATGCAATAGACCATTTTTGCCGCTGTATCAAGCCAATCAATTTTTATCTACTAATACATTTTCGGCCTTGAGTGACCAGGAGGATAATGACTCACAATGAGATAGGGGGCCTGCTCAGAATCACGAACTGGTCCTGCACAAGCCTCCCATAATTGACGCTGCCCACTTTATCAATATCCATCCCTCATTTACACCCACAAATCAGTCAGCTCTACATTGCCTATGGGACTTAACAGCAAAATGGGTTTGCTTGCTGACAAAGATGCACACGGAAAGCAAGCAGTTGTGTTCAGCTGTTAGTTGTTGCCCTTCGTTTCCTGAGTTGGTCCAGGCCTCCATGCCGCCTTTATCCACCAAATCTAAAATAAAGCTGCTGAGCTGGACATTGCAGGCTTATCTTCCAAATTCCCAAGTAAGGATTGGCTAGCTTTTAATAGCAAGGTCGATATTGTCTTACTGCAAGATACTTAGTTATTGCATGATAGTTTTTTATGGTTTTATGTGCTATCATTTCCCAGCTTTACCAACTTTTACCAACTGCTTCTGGTAAGGCAAAAGAGGGTCTGGCTACCTGGTTTAAGGTGAACAAAGAAAAACCAAAGGTGGTGATGGACGGAGCGTTGACAATACAAACACTCACCCCCCAGTCAACTGATCTGGGTTTAATCCATCACCGTTCTTTAGCTCACTCCGCCACCCCAGTTCAGACATGGCCATATGCAAATCAGTGTGACCCTGTGCCTCATGGGAAGCTTGTTTCCGGTCCACGGAAGGCATGGCTTGGCAGTTCGGGCTGGACTGTTCCCATGAGGCACAGGGTCAGACTGATTTGCATATGGCCATGTCTGAACTGGGGTGGCAGAGTGGGCTAAAGAACGGTGATCGATCAAACCCAGATCTGTTGACTGGGTGTGAGTGTTTGATTGGTTCAGATCCTCCGTTCATCACCACCCCCTTTTGTACCACTTTGTTTTCCATAAGTTGGCAGGGTATGCTCAGACGTGAGTCCCTTGCTCACTTTGCCACTGGATTCAAGCAAGCCGGGCTGAAGACGGCTGAAATGCCAGAAACCGGTCCTCGGAAGCTTGTTTCCGGTCCAGGGAAGGCATGGCTTGGCAGTTCGGGCTGGACTGTTCCCATGAGGCACAGGCTCAGACTGATTTGCATATGGCCATGTCTGAACTGGGGTGGCGGAGTGAGCTAAAGAACGGTGATGGATTAAACCCAGATCAGTTGACTGGGGGTGAGTATTTGTATTGTCAACGCTCCGTCCATCACCACCTTTGGTTTTTCTTTACCTGGTTTAAGGTCTCATTTGATTATAACATACAGCTGCTCACTGCTGAGTGGGGACATTTGCAGGCTTTTGACTTCAGATGGGGATCCAATTCTCTGCAAAGGCTAGCCAGAATTTTCGAACTCTATTTGACTTTATGATAGAGTTGTTTATAGAAATATGTGTTTGGTTTCAAAATGTAATCTTTTGTTGGCTGGTGACTTCAATGCCAAACTGGGTGCTTTATCATCACTGTCTTCTTTTACCTTCCCTTTTCCGCACAGTGGGCAGGGCACACTTTTAATCCAGGACTCCAGGGGTCATTTGCTATCTACCTACCTGGCATCTTACGATTTACAAAGTGTTATGACTAACCAGCAGCAGGACGTGCCAACCTACATGCGCAGACTTTTTACTCTATAATGAATTATATTTTCATGTCTAGATCCATCTATAACTATGTCTCCAATGGGGAAGTCCTGCTCAGGGCATAAGTTAGTAGGCCGGTCAGTCAGTGAACATGGCCTCAATCCTGCACAAAACTTTGGTTAGAAACAGGGATTTGATTAGTTTCTGCCTATCAACTGACAGTGACCCAGGCTCTAACCTCGTAAGATTCTGTATGATGAATTCTAAAATTAGGTCTCTGCTTACTAGGCCGGTTGGTAATAGAACTGATAATAATGTATCATGGTTTGATGAGGCATGCAGAACAGCAAATGCTAGATTTAGAAGGGAACTGAAGCGCACACCCAATAATTAGAGAATTGATAAGAAATTGTAGAAGTAAATATAAGATGTCTCCAAAAAGGAGAAAGTTGACCTGAAGATTGAACTCTGGGAAAGTCGAAGTATGCTTGTAAAACCAAAGAAACACTGGCCTTTTGGAAGCTAGTAAATGACAGTCTTATGAATAGGGTTTGTGTGCATGTTGGGCCTGAGATGTGGGCACATCATTTTGGTAACATTTATTTTTATTGTCCTAATGACTGCATTCAGGTTACTGAGAGTGGAGATTCTCTTGTTTTTCCCTTAAATATTTTATTTTCTATAAAGGAAGTGTTTGAAACCATAGTCAATAGCCCCTTTAAAAAAGGCCCCAGGGCCAGATGGGGTGCCTATAATTCTACACAAGGAAAATCCTGCATTTTGGGACTCCTCAATACTCGCTAATATTATAAAATCAACGTGCAAGGTTGGTATGCCTTTCGTCCTTAATTGTCCCTATATTTAAAAAGGGTAATGTGCAGGAGCCAAAATGTTACCATCCCATTCCCGTGCTTGACTCCACGATGAAGATAATTGGCAGAATTGTCTTGGACAGGCTGTTGCTAAGGACCTCGGAGAATAATAAACTACCCATGGTTCATTATAGGTTTAGGAAAGAGCTTGGAACAACTGAACAATGTTTAACCCTGCATCTCTTAGTGAGCAGATATAAGTTTGCAAAATGTAGCTCTCTCCATTTAGCATTCATGAACCTATCCAGTGCCTTCGACTGTATCAACAGGTCACAACTGTGGTACATCTTAATGGCTATGGGTTTTGATAATGAGCTGGTGGACTTTTTGAGATTGCTTCACCAGAATCTAGCTGCCTCTTCGAGGTATGATAAGGAAGGAGAATGTACTGATACATTCCCCCAAAGCAGGGGCTCTGCCAGGGATGTAAGTTGCCAGCCATTTAATTTCCACTTTATATAAATGGTTTAGAATCTGTTCTAGTGAATTTAGGGTTGGAGGTTCTAATTGTTAAGAAAAATACCCATTCCTGCACTTTTGTATGCAGACAACGCTGTCTTGATTGCTAGAACTTCAAAATGCCGTAGTTCATTGCTTGCCTCTTTTGTTTCCTACAGTAAATATCTTGACTTGGAGACACATTTCTCCTAAACTTTCATCATGGTTTTTGGACCTAAAAATGTGAAAACCTGCTGTGTATGATCACTAAGGATTGGACCATCAAG
Source organism: Lissotriton helveticus (assembly GCF_964261635.1). NCBI lineage: Eukaryota > Metazoa > Chordata > Amphibia > Caudata > Salamandridae > Lissotriton > Lissotriton helveticus. Next base: position 225,777,119 of record NC_136072.1, on the reverse strand, counting down.
AAAGTGGCGCAGTTCCCTTACATTGGTTTAATATTTGCTAATTCTTGCGCTTGGGCGGCCTGATTTGCCAACAGGAAAAGTTGTTTCATTCAAGCAGTTGGCATAATTTTTTCCCTTATTGCTTCTTTAGGGAATAATCCCATTTGCCGTTTACTCAAGATGTCCAAGAGAAATTGTATTCCTAATCTAATCTAACCTATGGAGTGGATATATGGGGCTCTATGGATGTTGGCATCATCCAAGTGAAAGAGGACAGAGTATGCAGACATATCCATGGGTTTCCCCTGACAACATCGCATTTATTTACTCACCAAGAACTGGGTCTGGAATATGTTTAGGATCTGATTAAACTGGGCCCCCTGCATTTGTAGTGCTCAATTTGGTGTAATGAGCAGACCATATTAAACAAAGAGATAATATTAGAATGTCTCATATGTGCTTATGGGAATAGAATACCTTGGCTCAACTACATTACAGACACAGCTGTTGCACTTGGCTGCCTCTTTATTCTCAAGAGTCCCTCTGATCTTTGTAACAAGGATAAACAGTGGCTAAGAGTACGCTATATGTCTGATAGGAGAGTTCAGATGGAGGGCAGAAAAATAATGAAGCACTCTGTGAGGGTTATATCATGGAACCCCTTATGCATTTACCCCGCATTCCTTTACAACACAGTCACTACCCCGGCTGTGATGTAACCACATGTTATTTTACCATGCAAGTCATTACAACAACTTGGTTAAGGGGGCGCTGGACGTTAGAATAGTATACATTATTATTCCAACTCCATTCTACGCAACAGTAGGGAAGGTGTTGGACTTACAAATCCAACACCAGGGTGGGAAGGTGCGACTCAATACAAGGTGTCATTTGCTCGGAGTCTCGGGGGAGGACTGATGGCCCACACACACTAAAACCTGTCTCTTACTGGCAGCTGTGATTGGCAAAAGAAATATTGCAAGATTATGGGGGGCAAAAAACGCATCAAGGCTGACCGATTGGAAACAGTACCTGGATTGGTGCTATCAGACAGAGAAAACAATATATGAAAGCAGCGGTGAACAAGAAATGGGAAAACATTTAGAGCTCTTGGGAGGCTGATCAGACTTGAGGCGAAAGAGGGGGAGAGAGAGTCTGAACTGGTGGCAGGATGTCAGGTGGGGCTAAGTAATGTACCCATGATGTGAAACAATGTGTTGACAAACATACACGTACCACTCTTATGTATGCCCAAAATGGTTTTGGCTACTATCTATTATCTGTACTGATGGATTGAGTTGAAGCTTTAATAAAAAAAAGTTTAATTTAAAAAAATCCAACATCAGTCCAACAATGCGCCTCCTACAGCAAGTCACTATAACAACTTGCGGGTTAAAGTAATGCATGATAACGCCGCAGTTGGGGTAGTGACTGTGTTGTAAAGGCTGGTCAATGTTGAGACTGCAGGGTAAAGGATGTTTCACCTCTGTGAGGGAATATTGCCTGGTATATGCATCACTTGGGGTAGCTACCGATTTAGACTTGGTGTCAGGCTTATGGGAGCATATATTGCTGACCGAGTATAGGTTGGGCTCCATCACATGGATACTTTGTTTTCCTTAAGGACAATTTGAGACTTCTAATATATGTATTTGTCCATGAAATGAGGATTTCTCTCGGACTTTGTTGATTTTTTTCTTTTTTGTAAATGGTATCTTACACTAATATTTTTTAATGCCACTTTTAGAGAACCACAGATTTACTAAACGTAAGAGTGGCACTGCTATATCTGCAGAAACTTGACTGTCCTTAAGTACTTTCAGCTGTGGGTCTATTTTCAAAGTCTGCAGTACGCTTGTGCAATGTAATGATTTTTTAATCTGTTTTGTTTCCCCTTGAACTGCTGTATTAGATTTTACCTTTTTCTAGTAATCTATGGTTCACTGATAGATAATGTACATTTGAATTGTTGCTTTCCTTTTTTAAAAATGTATATGGTAGATATTGCTTTATTAGGATTGCAATGCTGTTATTGGTGTTTATACATGTATTTGCATCTTTTAAGATCTATTTTTTAAAGTGATCAACATTAACTATACATTGCTTAAATAGTTAATGATTAATTTCAAAGAATGTTTAAGACTCTCCTTACAGAAAATATTACAGATTAGATATTGATCAAGAGTGATACATGATGGTGCACACATTATAGTTTGTTCACTAAAATATATTTTGGTGTTTTTTGAGATTTTTAATGTTTCATTCCAACATCTAACTATAACGTCACTTTAACCATTAATTTGTTCAGTGGATTTCTATTTTTTTTATGTCAATTAAGGTCTTAGCACCTAACCTAACTATAATGTCACTTTAATCTTTGTGTTTTTCAGTGAAAATATATATGATTCCAAAATGTAACTATTTTAAAATTAGGGAGCTATTAAAAGTCTGAGAAGAAGGGTAGGCTAAGTAAACAGACGTGGGAAAGGGGATGTTGTATTTATGCACATGTATTTCTATATAACTATTTTTAGCCCCTTTAAAAATATGTTATTAATCAAACTATTAAACACCCTTACCTTCCTACACATTTTTAACTCACTGGTTTCATGCTTGCTTTATCTACTCAATTGTCATTAACTTCAGCCTGCTCTTCAGGAAAGGCTTTAAAGTTAACAGCACCTATTCTAAAAAAATATCATTCAGGAGTGCCTCACTTTTGTCTTGAATGCAAAATGTTAGCACTCTAGTTATTCATTAGAACTCTGCGATGACACCAAACTCTGTGGTGACACTGAAGTTGATTACTAGGAAGTGAACTGAATGACTGCTGCTAGTCTTGGACATACATGTTTCACTCTGCATTTCATAATGTTTTACTGACAAGGGTAAGGAAGCTATTTGAGAACTCATAGAAACGTGTCCTCACATGTCCTCCTGAATGGGCTACATCCACAACCATTTCAACTCAAATAAGATTTCCTTTTTGTGGGACATTTCTAATTGCACACTGAATGGGTCTCATTGCATACATAATCAGGAATATAGTTGCATCAAACTCATTGCATAACGAGATGTAACATTTTAAAAAGCATGATTCACTTGCTCCAGCAGCTCTACATGAAATTTCTATTTCACTTGAACTACCTAAGAAAATTGAAACCATTCATCACAGAGTCAGACCTCAAATTGGCAATCCAATCCTTAGTTATCTCGAGGATTGAATATGGGTGCACCACCTTGGCTGGATTACCAAAAATGTCCACAGGACCATTGAAAGCCTGCCTTAACGCTGCAGCAAGACTTATCACCGGAACTAGGAAATATGACCATATATCCCCACACCTGAAAGCATTAAACTGGCTACCATATGAAGCAAGAATCCCAATGAAGATAGCATGTATCACACATAAAGCATTACACGACAACACCCCAAGATATCTAGCAAAGAAAATTCAGTTGTCCGGTGGCAACCGACCATCTAGGAGTACTGGGGAGCTGCTACTACGACCAGCATTCTTCCGAAAGAAAAAAACATATGACAGAGCGTTCTCAGGAGCGGCCCCCAGAATATGGAACTCACTCCCTCCAGACATCAGGAAGATCCAGAATCTGGTAACATTCAAACGGGAAGTGAAGAGCCTGCTGATGAATAGATACATTACTTAATGAAGACCACTGATCATGGATCTGCTATAATACTGCCTTAGTACAGATCATGTACGCCATCAAATTAGGAGGCTCAGACAATACTATAATGGAATATGTATCCTATGATATGGGAACAACCCAAAGGCCAACAGGAAGGGAGATTTGATTGAACAGGAGAACAATATCTTTCATGAACCTATACCGTGCTACCTCATACATGAACCTATACCGTGCTACCTCATATTTGTTATATATACATGTTTTGTATTTTATTTAATCATAGCATATTTACTTTTGCTAGCGTCACATGTGTTACGAATTTATATGTCATCTACCTCACTGCGACTGCTTGCTAACGGCTTATACATATGCTAACCTTGTTTCCTTTTCCTACCTCATGTTAAGCGCTCTGATACCCACGGGTCTTGTTCGCGCTATACAAAACTTTATAATAAATAAATAAATAAAATTCTATAGGTGGACAGCCATCGCCTCCCCACTATTTAGCCCTTTCGGCATTTTCATCTGATTATCTATAATGTGCCTGGATTCCAATCCGCGCAATTGTAACTGACTATCCCTACCTCTCATATTAGTACATGATCCATACAGAAGAATCATAACTATATTGTTTTTTAAAATATGACATCATGTGGTGCAATGGGTTGTGTGGCAGTGGGAGTATGAGAGGTTCTATGGGGTGTGATTGGGTGTCTGAGTGGGTCTGTGGATGATGTCATCAGTGATGTCATTTGAGATGTCATCTGTGATGTCACTAACCATGTAATGCGTGATGTAATATGTGAGGTCATAAGCAGTACATTGTGGAGATGTAAGCTATACTTAGCTTAGGTACCTATAACTGTTGAATGTATATGGTTTTGTACGAGCAAAATCTGAGCCTAACTAAAATGTCCCTGGAACCTTTGGTTTTTCAATTAATTTCTATGGTTTCTTTTATTCTATTTCCTAACTATAAAGCCCCTAGAACCTTTGTTTTATTAAGTGAATTTCTGAGGTTTTTTAAACTCTATTTCCTAACTTTAACGTCCCTGCAACGTTTGGTTTTTTAAGTGAATTTCTATGGTTCTTTACATTTTATTTCCTAACTGTAACCTGTAACCTTTTAGAGTGAGTGTGTGACTGAGTGCATGAGTGTCTCAATGGTTGTGTGAGTGAGACCATGAGTGTTAGACCTGGCATTTCTTGGCGTGGCTTCCCCTGAATTTTTGCCTCTACCTCCTCTATTTTTGATGCTGTAATGGATTTTGTTTTGCTGGCTTAGATGCTTTGGGCAAGTATTCCATGTGTAAAGTGTTATGGAAATTGGTTGTCCATAATTGGTATGTTTGTCTTGCTAGTAAAGTCCCTAGTAAAGAGCACTATGTGTGCCAGGGCTGGTAATGCCAATGCTACTAGTGGGCCTGCAGCACTAACTGTGTCACCCACACAAGTAGCCCTAAAAGGAAATCTAAGACCTGACACTGCAGTGCCTGCTCACAGTTTATTAACTGCCTTGTTGTCCTGACAAGTGCACCCAGTTGCCAGGCCCTACCTTCCCTGTTTATGCACATCAGATACCCTTATAGTAGGCCCAAGTGCAGGATGCAGTGTATGTGAAATGTAAGACATGTACTGAGTTGTGTACCATGTCCTGACAGTGAAATACTGCTAAATTCGTTTTTCACTGTTGCAAGGCCATCTTGCCCATAGGACAGAATGGGGAATGCTGTGTTCCATGTTTCCAGCATATCTTCCCGTAGGCATAAGATGGAGGGATGGAGTTTAGCATGTCTAAACTCAGAATTTATTAATACATCTTTTTGTGAAGATGGCTTTTAAATTGTGTGCTTAGAAACCACGTTTTTAGAAGTGGCTTGTTTCTTGTAGTAAACCATCCTGTGTGCCTCTGCCTGTTTGTGTATTGACCATCTGGGTTTGGATGTGACAGGGTCTGGGGAGTGTCCCGACCTCAGAGAAGGGTAGGTGAGACTGCAACAGGCAGGCCTGCATTTAATGTGAGCGGGAAAGAGTAGCCCCCCTGGATTTGAAGAGGGCTCTGTTGCTGCCTGTTGGACTTGGCCCTTAGGGCAGGTTCACCCCTAAACTTTTTGCTTTTATTTGTGACCCAGTGTTAGTGATTTTTGGGTCTCTGCGCACTTTTTCCCTGTGTCCCAGGGTAAAGTGCGTGCATGTAGTATGGCTGGCCTGCCCTCCCACAGGAATGCATGGGGAATGTGTGTGTCCCTGGTAGTTCCTGATGCGTGGGGAGTGCAGGCTCGAGTTTGGTATGTGTGAACTCGTGAGAATGAATGCTTGTATGTGTCTAGTAGGGAAGTGCTACTTCTGGACATTGATGTGTGTGTGCAGTGAGGGTGCTGGAGCGTGATTGGCTGGAGCTGGCTGGCATGCCAGGCTCCAGGAAGTCTGGATGGGTCTGCCCGGTGGTGAGTGTGAAATCAGCATGTTGATGGATGGGGAGGGCTGCACCTGGTTCCTTGATGGGCTGGGTTTTTCCCCACACAATGCTGGCTCCGCCCCCCTGTGGTGTGTCTAACGACCCTAGCCTCCCCAGTGAATGAAAGGGGTGGTTGGGCCATCAAGGGTACTCCCAAACCAGCTGCAACTGGTTTCCCCCCACCCTGCACCCTGAGACAAAGGATTTAGCTGTATAAAAATGGGGCTGTGTCCCCACAGAAACTGTTCTCTGTTCTCTTCCAGGATCCTGAGGGGGCTGCTGCTGCTGCTGGGCCAGAGGACCGCCACTTGGACTGTCTCCCTGCCTGGAGACCCAGTGAGCTGGCTCTGGGCCCAGCCTTGCCCCCCCCCCTGCCTTGCTGAAGGACTCTACCTGGACTTTGGGGGCCTGAACCTTCCCCTAGCGCTTGGGAGCGCTTAATTTCGGCCCCCAGCGCTTAATAGCGCTTTATTTGCTACTTTTGCGCAGGAGGCTCTTTAAAAATTCATCTAGCGCTTGGGAGCGCTTTTTGGTCCTCGCCGGTGCCCACCCGGCATTTGACCCGTTTTTGCCGACTTTGAAGCCCCTTGGCAGGTGCCCACCCTGCCAGGGACATTGCCTCCATAGCGAGAGCCCACCTTGCCTTATATTTAAATTAGAGGGTTCACCGCCGCAGCCCGGAGTGTTTGGAACCGTTGCCGGGTCGCTGCCAAGTGCGACCCGGAAGTGCCCGCCTCCCTGCTCGGGGCCGCGCTGTCATTGGCGGACACCCGAGGCAGGAAGTCAGGCAAGCAGAGAGGAGACGTGGGCCGGCCCACAAGCAAGCCGGAAGTCTTGCCCCACAGCCCGAAAAGAAACAGAGGAAGTCTGTGGCCGGCGCCTTCCACGGGGCTCCCAGGAGTGAGGGAGAGCCCCGTGGTGACCGGCATCGAGGAGCCTTGCCCGCGGCACCAGGGAAGCCTCGAGAGTCCCACCCGACAGAGGAGAGAGCAGACCCGCCGCCGAGAGGAGACGCCGCCTCCCCAAACAGCCGGTGAGTGCGGGCGTCCCCGGGGTCGCTCCTCAGTCCCAGGAAAGTGTTTCAGAGGGGGCGTCTGGGGGCATGTGTGTCTTGAGAGTCCCCAGAGTGGGACTCCAACAAAGCGGGGCAGTCTTCCTTTGAGCCACGAGGCTCCGGGGGCGTTTTCGTTTGCTGAGAGCCCAGCGAGGCTCTTGGGGGTGCAGTTTGGCCATTTCCAGAGTTGCTCTGCGAGAGAGCAGGCAACTCCAACGACGGGGCATTTGTTCTTCGAGCCCTAGGAGAGGCTCAGCAGCACCCCATTTGTTGCAGGAGCCCAGAGAGGCTCAAGGGACATTCATTGATTTCGAGTCCCCAGAGGGGGGACTCCAATCTTGGGGACACAGTCAGGTGGTCAGAGCCCCGAGGCTCCCACGCTGTTCCTCCCCCCATTGTGTTCTTGAGCCCACGAGGCTCCAACGTTGGCCAATAGTGATTCACAACTGTCCAGCACTTAGTGGACAGTTGCTACGTTTAGGCTTGTGTTCTTGGCTGCCTGCGCAGCCTCCCTGACATTGAGACTCAGGGCATTTCAGCCCTTGTGAGGCCAGTTGGCCTGAGGGACAGTTCTAGTATTGTGCTACATGCACCCTGCGCAATTTATGATTTACTGCTTATGTGATTCCTGCACAAATGTTCTACTTGCACCTCTGAATGTGTTTTACTACCTCATGTGCCATGTTCTTTATGTTTTATCCCCTTTGCTAAAAGTGACCTGCTTAGAGGATTGTTTGTTATTACCTTTGCTAAAAGTGACCTGCTTAGGTAATTGTTTATGGTTTATTCCCCTTTGCTAAAAGTGACCTGCTTAGAGGATTGTTGATGTTTTATTGCCTTCGCTAAATGTGACTTGCTTAGGTGATTATTTTAGGTTTCCTTCCCTTTGCTAAATGTGACTTGCTTAGGTGATTATTTTAGGTTTCCTTCCCTTTGCTAAATGTGACTTGCTTAGGTGATGGTTTTCCTTCCATAGGTCCTGATGATAAGGTCCTAGTTCCCTGCGTGATTTTCCTACAGTGTTTAGGGTTGCGTAGGAGGTATTTACCCTTTACCAGTAGTTACTGGTTGTGTGCTACATTTACTATTTTTGTGCTACAATCATTATATGTTTATGTGCTAAGTGTTATACCTACAAGTATTATTTCTAAAAAGTGCATACCCCTGACAGTGGTCCAGGTGGCCCTGTCCTGTACATAATCCCTTGTAAATTCTGCCCGTGCCTGTTGGCACATTGTAAAGTGTATGTCTTATCTAATGTATTTTTATTATAATACAAAGGCTATTTTTATATAACCTTGTGTGAAGTTTCCTTTGTGGTGGGCCTAGGGTGTTGTCACTGGGGTGCGCGCGCAAACGCTTTACACATCGCCTCCGAGATTAGCCTTGCTGCTCGCATCACGTTACCTAGAGGGTGAGCAGGGGTTATCTTGGTGTGTAACTCCCTTGCCCTGACTTAGAAATGGTGATCCCTGACTGATTTTGGCGTGAGCGATGGCCGGCCGGGGGTCCCGTTTCTAACACTGCCACAAAAGGATGGCTCCACCTCCTGCTGAGCGTCTGGGGCCCAGACCTGCAATATCAAAGGAAGAGGGTGTGCACTAGCAGGAAGACACCCAGGTCAGGTTAAGACTGGAGTCAGAACCCACTGCACATAAAGACTTTAAAGGCATTTAGGGGTATAGGTGTGATAGCAGAAACCCCTGAACTCAAGACTGAAATCCAAACTGAAAAAGGATTGAACCTACTTGGTGATCAAGAGGAACCTCTGCCAAAGAAGAACAGCTGAAGAGTCTGAAGAGAAGGAGTGCTCTTGCTGTGCGTTCTGGGGCTGGCCTGCAGTTTGCAGATTTGACTAAGGAGAGGACAAGGGACTTTGCTGTGTGCTATGTCCCCCTGCTTGTGAGGATTTAGCTGTGTGCTGTGTCCTGAAGTAGCGTGTCTCCAAGGGCCTGAGGAGAGCTGGTCCCCTGTTCTGGAAACTCAGGAACATAATAGTTTCAACCGTGGTGTGTGGTGCTTTTGCATGCCTGAGACTGCTGTGTGGTCCGTGGTACTTTTTACGAGGTGCCCCGTGATCACATTGCCCCTGCAGCGTGAAACATCATCCGCGCTGCTGTATTGCTGTTTGTGGCCCGAGCCATCATTATAGCTGAGGCTGTGAGTAAGGATCACCGCTGCCGGCCCGAGCTGCAACGTGCTACAGGATTTCTGGAAGACTGCTGTGTGGTCCGTGGTACTGTTTACGAGGTGCCCCGTGATCTCATTGCCCCCGCAGCGTGAAAAATCATCCACACTGCTGTATTGCTGTTTGTGGCCCGAGCTGTCATCGTCACTGAGGCTGTGAGTGAGGATCACTGCCGCCGCCCGAGCCGCAATGTGCTAAAGGATTTCTTGAAGCTAAGAGAGCTGCAAGGTGAAAGGGATTGTGATCATTGTTCACCGAGAAAAATCTGCCCAAGGTCGTCAATGATGGAGAAGGCAGCGCCGAAACCCATCCGGTTACAGTGTCGCCTAACACCGGAGCGGCAACATCATTGGGCCGCCTAGCAGGACGTCCAACTAGCGGGGAGAGAGTGAGCGAGGCAGCGCACTCTCCCAGGTAAGGCTTGAATTCTGGTCGGTATCCGCAAAACGGCCCGTACCTGCCCAGCAATACCGGGGCCTTAAGCTCATGACCGTTTTCTCTGGTGTCGGGGCCTAGTAGGGGCCCAAGTTGACCGCGCCGATTTGGCTTACCCATTATTTTTGCATTACAAACTGCCTAATTCTTGCATTACGAATCGCATTATTCTTGCATTATGAACTGCCTATTTCTTGCATTATGAATCGCATTATTCCCGCATTACGAACTGCCTGATTCTTGCATTATGAATTGCATTATTCTTGCATTACTAAATGGCTGATTCTTGCATTACGAATCGCATTATTCTTGCATTACGAACTGCCTTTTTCGTGCATTACAAACTGCATTATTCTTGCATTACGAATCGCATTATTCTTGCTTTACGACCGGCATTATTCCTGCGTTACGTACTGCATTAGTACGTGCATTAAGGACTGTGTTAATACTACATTACGAACTGCATTACAAACTGCATAGCATTGCATTAGGACTGCATTAGATCATTGTGAACTGCTCATTAATACCGCAAGAACCTATAAGTGATTGCTAGCATAATAACCGGCAGAGTGATATATTACGAATACACATATGTGGGATTTCTATTGTTTGGTCTCATCGTATTACTTTTGATAAAGATACTGCTCTTTTTATAAAAAACAGTGTGCTGTAAATTTTTGGTGTTATCACTGTGTTACTGGGAGTGTGGTTGCAAATACTTTACACATTGCCTTGGAGATAAGCCTGGCTGCTCATGCCAAGCTACCAGGGGGTGAGCAGGGGTTATCTAAGAGTGTGTCACTCCTTTCCCTGACTAGAAGCAAGGGGCCCTATTTGGACTAAGGTACCTACCTCGGCCAACTAGAGACCCCCCGTTCTAACAATAAGTGTCTCAATGTGTGTGAGTGGGTGTGTGAGTATCTGAGTTGGTCTGGGAGTAGCTGCATAGGTGTCTCACTGGGTGTGTGAATGGGTGCATGAGTGTCTGATTGGGTGAATGAGTGAGTGTCTGAGTGGACCTGTTACTGGGTGTTAGAGTGTCTGACTGGGGTTGCCAGTGCCTCCATGTGTGTATGGGTCTGAGTGAGTGCATGAGTGTCTAAATGGGTCTGTGAGTGGGTGCATATTTTATTCATAGGGTGTGTGAGTGGGTGCATGAGTGTCTGAGTACATATGTGAGTGGGTGTGTGGGTGTCTCTGAGTAGGTCTTTGAGTGTGTCTCAGTGGGTTTCCAGGTGCTTCCATAAGTGTGTTAGTCAGTCTGTGAGTGACAGCATGAGTATCTGAGTGGGTCTGTGAGTGGGTGACCTCTGTTTTGCCTCTTTCTGCTCATTTACGATCTCTGTTTTGCACGTCTTTCTGCTCATTGATGGCCTTTATTTTGCCTGTTTCTTCTTGTTGTTAACTACTATTTTGCCTCTTTCTGCTTGCTTCTGAAATTAAAATTCTGCTTTTTTCAGCTCTTTTCTCACCTTTATTTTGCCTCTTTCTTCTCATTGCTGACCTTTATTTTGCCTCTTTCTGTTCATTGCTGACCTTTATTCTGCCTCTTTCTGCTCATTTCAGACCTTTATTCTGCCTCTTTCTTCTTGTTTTTCACCTTTGGCATGCCTCTTTCAGCTCATTCCAGATTGTTATGCTGCCTTTTTTTGCTCATTTCTGACCTTTATTCTGCCTCTCTCTGCCCTTTATTTCCCCTCTTTCTCCTCTTCCCCCGGGACAGTGGGGAAAGCCTCAAGGTGCTGCGGTCCCAGCCGGCTCCCAACTCCTGCGGGAGGCGGCATTGCTACCACAAGTTGGGAGCTGCTTGAATTAGCAGCTCCCTGCTTGCAGAAGCAATATTTTTATCTGTTTCACTGCACGCACATTAGCGTGCAGTGAAACAGATGAAAACTCCTCTTTCTGCAAGTTGGCGCTGTCTGGCAGCCCCGGCTTGCAGAAAGCGGAGTTATGCTTGCTTTTACTTGGTGGGTGCCCTCAGCTCCCACAGAACAAAAGCAAACAGCTACCCCACAAGGGTTAGCACCTCTGGAGGTAGCCAAAACTGGCCCAAAGGGGGGGCGGTCCCCAGGACCATACACAGTTACACAAAGGGGGTTGTGTGGCCCCACTCCATCGTACAACTTTGCCCTGGGAGGTGGTGGTCTTCAGGGGCAGGAGTCCGCGATGAACCCCCTACATTAATTTATTTCAGCAGGTGGAGGTGGTAACCTGGGGCTGTGGTGGAGCCACGCATCCCCCCTAATTTCAAAGAATTGCCTTGAGAAAATGGGCGTCCTTCACTTGAATAAAACTGAACAGGCAGGATGAGTCGGCCTCACTGACTAAATGCAGCTGACCGATGGGACTCCGCACCATCGTCCAGTTCATTATCCTGATTGTTCCAGGGTACGGGTAAGCGTGAGGTCACTGACCATCGCGATCTAATTTCCCCGCAATTTAATATTTTTGTTTGCGCTAGCCTCCATCTGCCCTCTTGTCACCACTGCCCCGCACACCATCTCACTAAATTGGCGTGCAGCTTTCGCCCATTTCGAATTATCAGTGAACCATGAGGCATGCACTCCTTAGGGTTATCCACACCCTTCCCCACCATTGAAGACGCTTACCCGTTGCCGTATTTTAACTTCTGACGGCAGGTTTACCGGGCCTAACAATAATAAGCATAATTATTTTTGAATCATGAGGCATGCACTCTTTAGGGGTATCCATAACCCTTCACCACCATTGAAGTCCCTTACCGGTTGCCGCATTTTAACCTCTGACGGCAGGTTCACCGGGCCAAACTATAATACGCGTAACCATATAAGTCACTACTAAGTTGCCACCCATTGACCTTGATGGCACGTTTACCATCCCACATGTGCCAAACGGGTTAGTACCCAGCACATTTAGATTCACCCCTGAAGGCACAATGCACGTTTCTAGCTAATAATTTTTAATGTACCTTCGACTGAGCACCCAGCGAGTGGTCTTAATTACCAGCATGTAATTTTCACCGCCATCGTAGTATTAGCGACTGTACAAAGTAAACTCGAATGTGACGCTTGCTCTTTACTCATTGCACGTATCCAGCCTCACAGACCCAACGCATCATTCCTTGTGAGGTCATACATCGACAAATGCAACAGGCGAGGTTCTGATTCAGTCACTCTTCTTCCACAGATAACTTGGCCATTGTGCCCAACTGATTCAGGCTGAGGTTTCCGGTCTTCTAAACAGGGTGAATACCTTTGCTCCCAGCTTTTTTAGGTGCAATCCCATTGCCCCTACAGTCTCTCTGACACACAGCCTATTATTTAATTTCAGACTGTCTCGCAACCAAATCTAATCAAAATACCAACACTTCTGTCTTGAGGAAGACCCGCCGTGACCACCCATTGGGGCACCTAAGGGTCGAAACATCGACACTTGTCATAGGTCCAGCACCACCAGGATTCCATAATAGGAAGAATACGAATCTTTGGATATCAATTAGTATCTGGCCATTCAAAACACCTGTATATATGTGTATATATGAAAATGTTTTCACTCTATATATTTTTCACCACCTGAGCACTATGCACAAATGTCACTCAATTGCACTTTAACATTGATCCCGACAGTCTAACTATGAAATGTATGTATCATTGAATGAAGTATTTCTGATATAAATACATAGTACAATCATTTGTCCTATTAATTAAGTGCTAGGTTTTAGAGCTGTGTTTGTTAGAGAGCGTTTTTCTCTGATTGCATTAAGAGCATCGCCAAATTTCTTTGGTCCTACCCGACAGAACCATTCTTTGTTTAACCATGAATTACCCAGGTTCTGAGGGACACAGGGTTACCCCTTTTCTTTAAATCATCCATGGGGTGCAGGCCAGCCCAACGGATCCGCCCGCATTTATAATTTTACGTGCTTCAGAGAGGTGTTGGCCCCCAGGGATGCGGGTAGGACGCATTGGTCCCTACATTAATTTAACTTAATTTGCCCTGAGGAGGTGGTAGTCGCCAGGGTTTTCATAAGCCCGAGGAGGAGGAACCTGTGTCCCCCCCTTTATATAACTGCCCATGCCCCAGGGACACGGCCCACCCGGTGGATAAGATTAGAGAAGCAAGGGAGCTCGCACTTCTTTTTTTCTCGGAAGGAGCCGCAAATCCTCTGCATCTCCTGCCAAATTTTTTTTCAAAAATGCTTTTTTTGCCCTGCGGGACCCTCCAAAAGTCCTAGTGGCTCAGTGTACTCCTACCCTGCCCTCTTCTCTTTTTTATGTTTTTTTCTGGGACTCGACTGAAGACGAGTCCGAAGATAGCTGTTAACCCTTTCTGATTGAAGAGGTGGCAGCCAATCAAATTTGGTCATGGGGACTGTTGGTTCTTCTGAGGATCCACGTCCCTTTATATATAAATTTGGATTCCCCTTTATATTTCCAAAACTACTGCATGGATTTACACCAAATCAGAATAAGGCACTTCCATGGACCAATATCCACCTTTCTGCCAAATATGGAATCATTACGGTCAGCGGTTCGAGCTGTAGCTGTGTCTAAAGTCCCAATGGGAAACTGCATGGGGAAAACGTGTTTTGGGTTTCCCCCCACTTTGTCTTGGCCCCCTACTTGATGAATCACCCCAAAACTTTCAAGACAGCAGCTGAAGTAAGTGGCAAGCTAGTTTTAAACATTTTGTGAGGATTCATCAAACGAATCCAAAGTTATTGGCAAAAGAAAAAATGCTTTTTCTATGGAAGCTAGGTCCTTACTATAACTACCGCCTGTAAGTATTATAAATCATTTTAATATCCCCAAGAGTACTCCGGATTTTCTTTGAGTTGTTGTGTAACAGAGGCAAACTCACCCTCCATCTATGGAAGCAGCCGCCGAGTGTTTAGTAGCCTGGATGAAATTATGAAAACAAGTTTATTGTGACATGCCAGAACCACTGCTGTCAGAGCCTGTCAATCATGGAGGTCGTGGACTATACAAGTCTATGGTGCCCAACCATACAACGGACAACTGCAGGAACTCCATAGGTAAAAAATAATGGCAGGTGAGGGAGATGTGCACAGTGGTTCAGCCTGGAGAGAACTGAAGGGAGTGGCTGCTTGTTTGAGGTGGCAAGGAGAGATTGGCAAAGAGATACATCCTTAATTCAAATATATGTACTTTGATAAAGCATTGAATAATCCATTGAGGGAAGATGTAGTATGGGATATTGAGGCCCTTTCATTAGCCACTTACATCATCAATGCCAACGCAGTGATTAAATGCTTGGGGCCATGGAAACCAAGCAGTAACTTTTACCGTCCGCCCATTGGTTGTAGTCCTACCAATAGGAACATTATTGGGGCTTTTTAAAAGACCATGTGCTGTGCTAGATTTTATAATGATGTATTGCACTGAGGATGGCATTACGCCAAAATGCATTTGCAAACATACATAACTTTAATAACTGAGAGTGCTCTGGATATTTTATTTTTTATTTTTGTGTAACAGAGGCAAACTCTATGGAAGCACCCGCCGAGCGTTAGACAGCCAAGGTGAAATTGTGGAAACAAGCTTATTTTTCCAGGCCAGAACTGCTGCTGTCAGAGCCCATTGACCATGGAGGTTGTGGACTATACAAATCTAAGGTGCCCAGCCATACGACGGACACCTGCGGGAACTCTGTAGGTAAAAACCAATGGCAGGCGAGGGAGATATGCATAGCAGTTCAGCCTGGAGAGAACTGAAGGGAAAGATTGCTTGTTCGAGGCAGCAAGGCGAGATTTGCAATGAGATGCGGCGATACTTCCACTATATGAACTTTGATAAAGCAGTGAATAATCCATTGAGGGAAGGTGCAGTGTGGGATATTGAGCCCCTTTCATTCACTACTTATATCATCAATGCTGACGCAGTGATTCCACGCTTGGGGCCATGGAAACAAAGTAACAACTTTTGCCATCTACCCATTGGTTGTAGCCCCACCAATAAGAACAACATTGAGAGATTTTAAAGGACAATTTGCTGGGCTTGATTTTATAATGATTTATTGCACTGAGGAAGGCATCACGCCGAAACGCATTTGCAAATAGAAAACATTATAATAACCCGAGAGTGCTCCGGATTTTCTGTAAGAGGCAAACTCACCCTCCATCTACAGAAGCAGCCGCAGAGTGTTCGGCAACCCAGGTGAAATTGTGGAAAAATATATATGTGTGTGTGTGTGTGTGTGTGTGCGTGTGTGTGTTAGTGTGTGTGTGTATAACTGTGCACCATAATTATTATCTTGTTTTTCTCATTCATTGAATGAACACGTTTACATATATTGCTGAACGGGACTTGTAGATTATCCATCTATTTGGATTAACGCCTATGCACATCCAAAGGTCCAAAAGATAAAAGCTCATAATGCTATTTTAATAGCCACAATCTCGGGCATAAGAAGCACTAACCCGTCCTGGGACATAGTGCTAACAGGAGACTTCACTTCTAATCTAAGCTGATAACAAATGCTGGAATGTTCAACCTCAATACCAACTCAAGTGTGCACTTCCTGATCGCACAGGACGAAACTTGATAAAATCATTAGAATTCTTGGGCTTGAGAGTCATAAATGGCAGGACAACAGAAGACAACCTGCCCAAATATACCTTTCTCGGAGGGGCAACGCAATCAAGACTTGACTACACGGTAATTTCTCTACCACTGATGCCTCTTCTCCTCCACTTTGCAATTAAATTCACCACCAAGACTGATCACTCCTATCAACACATTTATTTTAACCTAACCTTAACTGAACATCAGATTAATCAGACAACAGAGTGAAGCATCCACTTAATTGACCTACAGCGGCTTAAATGGACTAATGAAACCATTGAGGAGCTCCAAAACAAACTACAAGGGCTTATAATAGGAAGTGAAAATGAGGGCCCTACTAAGATACAAGCCTGGGTAACCACATTAATGACAGGAAAACAAAAACAGGTACTCAGGTATAACAACAACAGGGTCACAACAAGTGAGGTTCACACACTGAAACGCAAACTAAAATAAGCTGTCAGGAAACTTAAAAGAATGGGCCAGGGCCATACAGGAGGGGACATTGTACGCAACCTGAGGAAACTGTACAGAAAGAAGCTATGGGAGTATAAAAGAAGCCGCAACGCAAATCTTTGGACAAAACTATTATATAATGCCCAAAAAACGAACTCCAGGACATTTTGGGAAACATTTAACAACTTGAACAGGCCCGTTAACTCTCTAACATCAAACGTACAAGAACTTGAGTGGGCAAAGTTTCCTATACAAAGATTCACAGAAATGACAACTCCTGGAAACCCAGCTAGTAAGCAGCCATAATACGTAAATCGCCAAGATCTAGAGGTGGTAAAAGGAAAAGTTGAAAATTCCATACAAGGAAAAGACAGCACTTACTATCGAAATGTAATACCTGTGTTGCTAGTGGAAGAAATATGAAGGAAGTACAACAAAGATGGCACTCGCTACCCAAAGGTAAAATCAGATAAGTCCGCCTACGTAGCAGAAGGCTTAACAAGAATAATATGGAAAGGCAGAGGAGAAGGAGCACCAGGACGCAACAGCATTCCTCAGGTAATCTTTCAAAATAACCCATCCTTCTGGACTAACCATCTAACAAGTCTATTTAAAGAAACCGAGCGACTAAACCAAATCCCACCTAGCCAGCAAGGTTCAATAATCACCGCGATATACAGAGGAGGAGACAGAACATGTCCATCAAATTACAGGTTAATCACATTACTGGATGTAGAGGCAAAGTATACGCCTCTCTGATACTGGAAGACCTAACAGATTGGTCAAATAAGTTTAACCTGATTCCTGTCAACCAGATAGGTGTTAGAAAAGGGATCGGGACAATTACAAATATTCTAACTCTTTCACTTATAGCTGACAAGTACAAGCGGAGAAAACAGCAACTACAACTCTGTTTTATAGATCTAAAGGCTGCATTTGACAGTGTGGATCGTTACCTCCTATGGAAAAAGCTGAAAGCTTGGAACATTCTTGAGAGAAAATTTAGAATAATACTGCTACTTTACTCCCAAACCTGGATGAGAACAAAGATGGGAGATGGCTCAAGACTATCTAGAAAGATAACTACAAACAATGGCTTAAAACAATTATGCTTGCTGGCTCCTCACCTTGTTAATTTGTTTATGTCAAACTTGGCCCATCGGCTTGACAAGATCAACTCTCACCCACTGCAACTGGGAACGTTATCATTATTGCATCTCTCATACACAGACGACGAAGACCTAATGTACCTAACTATGATCATCCTCCGCACGTCACTCACAGACGTGATGGAATACATAACAACCAACTTTAACTCATGCGATAAATTGTTAAGGTTTTTTAACTAACTAAACAATAAACATTTATTATCATTATTATTATCATGTATTTGTATAGTTGTCTTGAAATGTGTCTATTCTGAATAACTGTTCTATGTAATTTATCCTGAATCCGGAGGTGTCAGGACAAAGTCAGTATCATACATAAAGGCAGCCTTCATTTGAGTGTTCTCTTGATGCAAACAGAGTTTCACTAACATTTGCTCTAGAGAAATGCACAACATATTTTATATTCAAATTGCCATAAATGTTACTCTGGCAAACCACATTTCAGAATGTCAGAGGGCCTAGACAGTGCCCTGTTGCACAGAGTACAGATATGGGGCACAGGATAAAAGACATTTTTTTTGCATCTACACTTAAAAACAGAACATATAGTTTTAGATTATATTGTACTGCAGCATGGCTGCAGGAAATATGTCTTGTATGTAAATTACATTAAAGCCTATGGGGTTCCATTCATCAACATTTTGCTTTAAGTTGGTGGGACTTACTCTTGTTATAGGCCTGTTTACTTTTCAACTCTAGATGTAAGCCATGAGTGACCTACTCCTAGAATTCAAGTAAAACATGGCTTATTCCTGGAATTTAGTAGTAGGCATGGAAAATTACAAGAGTAAATCACACATACACCAAAAAAATAGTTGTGATTTGAGCCCCAAAACTAATGTTTACAATTAAAATGTGCCACCAAAACCAAATTTGCTTTGATTAGGAAATCTGATTAAAAATACCAGAAGACAGCGAATAGAGGAGATATGTACTTCAACTGGGCATTTGGGTATTTAAAAGACCTATGCAGTGCTGTTTCTACTCAAACTATAGTCTTGTCTATCCTTACTGGAGCCAGTAAGGATAGAAAAGCCTGGTCCATGTGGTGGCTAAGAATAGGAGATTTACCTCTAATCTTACTTAGTGCGCTTAATTGACCAGACCATGGTGGAGCTTGGGAACCTGAAGGAGATCCACACCAGTGAGCTCAAGTATGCACCATCTTAGGATGTGGTTTCATGGCACCCTCAAACACTTTTCTTTCACAAACTGTGCTCCCAGGAAACCAAGTGCATTAGAGTGATGCAAAACACAGAGTTCGAAGCCTATGAATGGTTCATTTGATTTGATAATGTTCCTGTCCAAATAAATTGCTTGTCTCACCCTCTACAAGGAGAAATTCTACCTGGGATTGAAAGAAGAGAGGTCTTTCCTGAATACTGTTGCAATGAAAAATTCCTGTCTGACTGCTAGAGAAGTTCAGAAAATTGTCGCCAGACTTTCTCTTGAGCATCTGCTCCTATATTAATGATATGGGCTGATTAATCTAACCTCTTTCTCATACAGAGCTAAGGAGTAAGGGTCCTGACAGTGAAGCCTAATTTCCCCCATGAAACGTCCCTCCTGTGGACCGAGGGTGTGAAGATCCAGGCTCTCAGAGAGAATACCAGTTACATCTGGCAGTTTCTCCCCTCTTTACACTGCTGAGCTTTCCTCATGTTACTTGAAGGTGTTGAAGGCTCTGATGATAGGGAAGTGAAGCAAGCTGCTAAGAATTTCATAGGACTTGGAGGCATGAAAGGTGTTACCCAAATGGGAATCATTGAATGGAGCTCAGACAAAAACAGTACGGATGTGAGAACCTTTTTGGAAATGTAGAAGTGCTATCAGAACTTTTTCTGCAATATTGGAAATTCGATTTTATTATCTCTGTAAAATGAGGACAAAGGGGCCCATCACGGGCGGATCCCCACTGCTCGCATGGCGGTGGCAATCCGCCCGTGATCTTACCCCACCCGCCACCCAATTCCCCCCGCCATATCACTATGGCGGGGGGACCGCGGCGGAGAGAAAGACCGTCCGCCGCTTTTCGGTGACCGGGCCGAAAAGGGTTTAACATGGTGGCGGTGTCTGTTAGACACCGCCATCCATATTACTATGCAGGCGGGGACATGCCTATCCACGGCGGAAACGTTGGCATTGGTCCCCCAAGCAGTTCCATGCACAACATGGCAGGCATGCATCGCCAGACTGCACCGCACAATGGCAGGAATGCAGGATGCACCCGCCACTGTGGCGGGCGCATCCTAATTGCCCCCACGGAACCCCTGCCCTTATGGCTGGCGGTCCCGTTTACCGATAGGGTGGCCCGCGGACAAAGTCCGCCCGCCATCCTAATGTCCCCCAAAGTGTCAATCCTAGCCAAGAATGTTGAAAAGATATTAACTTGGCAACTCCATTGTAGTATTTTGTCCTGCTTGGAGCTTTCTAAAAGGACACTTATGACTACTGCTAGACCAATCCGCACCCTCGATCTCAAGGAGCTCTGTATGAATGCAGCTTGCAAGCTTAAGCTGGTAGCTGTGGTCGCTTGGGAGTCAGCCGCATCAGGTTCATATGTCCTCTTGGTGTTTCTCATTTTGTTTTTCTCTTTTGAACTTTTAACTAACTTGATTTGGGCCTTTTTACGTTCATAAATCATTAGCTAAATAATTTTTTTAGCAAGCTGTTGCACTTACATTGCCTTCATGTTCCTTGTGAAAGGCCCTGCTAGTTGTGTAAATCTAGCAATGCACACGCAGTGGGTGGATCTTTTGGGAGTTCTGTCATAACTGACATCAAGACTGTGGCCTCTAAATCTGATGGCAAACTCTTTGATTGCCAACAACCACAAACAGACTTGCAATGCTTGACCCCAACGCATTTTTTCTCTGTAGCAGATTCTGACTATTAATGCTTCAGCTAGTCAGTGAATAATCCCCTCAACCTACCACACTTCTACTTTTTGTTGGCTTGATCATCATTAACTGTGAGCAGATGTGATATTCGCTGGACATAAGTGAATCACTTGTTAAAACTTTAGCAAAAGTTTGGCAAAAATATATAGATCATGTTAGCCAGATGTTGCAGCCATGATGCCAATCTATCTGCTGCTTCTAAAAGTTTATTTATGGTTGACTTTGGCTTTTTTTATGGGGCTTATTACTAGACACTTGAGGGAACAGTAGTGCTAAACAAATTAAAAAGTAATCCATCCAGTCAGTTTGTTTGTTTGAAAGAGTTTAAATAATTCATCTGGGACATTTCAAACTAACACAACTTCCCAGCGCTGTTAACGATTTTTCACATATTAAATAAAAGCATCAGTAAAAAAAAATAAAGAATTTTTACTTTTGTTACATATTCACCGGGTCAACTAAAAAGGAATCATCATTCTTCAATGTATGCCGGACATTGCATAACATATAACAAAATGCAACCTAGACGATCCTATTGGGCGCTACAGCATCAGACACTTCATCGCTGCTTGATAAGATCAAATGTTGGGCAAATGATAAAAAATTAAGCCATGAGCAATACAGTCAGAAATTGATATATACACATATTACCGAGTGGTGTTCACCACTGGGTAGTTATAGTTAGAGCAGCCTGACCATAGTAATTCACTTTATTTTTTGCTAATAACTTTGGCAGTGGTGGCTCCTCCGCTAAGGTGGAGGTGTGTCGCCCCCACTGTTTTTAAGCAGTGTCACTAGGCAGCTTAGCGGGCGAGATGGTGCATGACTGCTCTGCTGAAAGAGGTGGGGAGGGGAGGAGTGGTTTGCACTCCCTAAAGTGCTCATGAATGTTTGGCCGGCCCTTTAGTGCCAGCCAAACATTCATGCACACTTTGCATGTTCTCCGTGCAGGCTGCATTACAGTCTGCATGGAGACCATGTCCAGCATCCCATTCTCTGGTTGAGCGTCGGTCCACGGCGCTCAGACCAATCACATCACAACATTGTACCGAAGTGATTGACTATCGGGAACCGGGTGCATCCTGCTTCTTGCTTCCTGCCCTGGATGCAGGGAAGAGGACTGGGAGGAGGCGGCGGTAGCAAGAGCGGCAAGTGTGACATTTTTTATTATTTAATTCCCTTCCCCGCGACCCTCCCCAACACATTCATATGCCAACCGCCACTGAACTTTGCTACCATTTGATAAATCTCCGCAAAACATTCCAAAAAGTTTCTCTTTTTTACCTACCAGGCTAGCTAGATCTTGGTCCACGAAGTGTGCTTTTTGTGAGTTGGTGTACATCCATTGAGTGGTTTTGGAGATATTAAACTCCAAAAATAGTTATATAGCTGGGCGGTTGGTTTCGAGGGACTCTCACGATAGTCCTTCAAATCCAATATTCAAAAATAGAGCATTCTGATTTATACAACAATCCACTCTACACAGCTCCACTGCTTGACATGCTTTTCTGCTCTATGCAACTCAACTCTACAACACTCTACTACACTGTATGTCACTCTTCTGACACTTTACTCCAGTTTATTTCCCTACAGTTCACTGTACAGAATGGTACTCTACTGTATGCCACTGTACCACACTCTAATCTACTCTTTGATACACAAATCCACTATACAACAATGTACTCAACTCTTTGTAAACCAAAGCTCTCCTGTTTTCTCCACTCTACTTTATGACACAGAACTTCACGCTACTCCACTACTGCACTGTACACCCCTCTACTGTACGCCACGGTTAGACCTGGCTTGCCATCTGGGGGGGTGATGTGTGTCCTGCCTTTTCTAGAGGAGTCAGGGCTGGCCTAAATAGTCCTGGGCTGCATTTAGAGTAGAGGGAGGAGATTCATTTCACTCCTGAATGGACCTGGTCTGCCTTGGACAATGCTGTCTCCACCTCCTGCCAGGTAGCTGCACCAGACAGGAAAGAAATGGTTTTGGCTAGGCAAAGAGCTTCTCTGCCACCAAAGAACAAAGAAAATTGTGCTCTAAAAAGAAGGGCCTGACCCCTGAACTTTAGATTACTGTTGAACTAAGGAACCTGCCAGAAGAAGAACTAGGAAAGCTAGAAGAAGTGCAGTAGAGCCCCTGTGCTGTGTGCTGTTGGGGTTGGCCTGCACTGGTTGCTTGTGTCTTGGGCATTAGAAAGGACTGGATTTTCATCATCCTGCTGTTAGAGTTTTCTCCAAGTGCTTGAAGTAGAGCTTGCCTCCTGTTGGAAGTCCGAGGGATAGAAAAGACTTTAAGGATTACTTCTGGGATTCAAGAGGAACCTTTGCCAATGAGAAGAGCTGGAGAAACTGAGGAGATGTCCTGCCCCTTTGCTGTGTGCTGTCTGGGGTTGGCCTGCAGTAGCTGTTTCTGCCATGTAAAGGACCTTGACTTTGCTGTCTACTGTGTCCCCTGATTGAGTTAGAACTCCAAGGGATTGAAAAAGAGCTTGTCTCCTGTTTTTGTAGTCTCAGGTATACAAAGACTTCACCCCCAGCTCCCCGGAACTTCCTTGCTGGGAGTCCTGACCTGTCAAGAGGTGCATGCTGCTGTTCTGTGCTTCTAGAGGTTGTTCCTGCTGCTGGGAGCTGGAAAAGCAACACAACCAAGAGAAGCATGGCGCAACCACACCATTTTCCGATGCATTACTGGAGAAACCGATGCTGTGCCTGCCCGCCACTCGAGAAATTGATGCATGCCGCATTGAGTGCGCCGTTCTACAAAGTCCAAAATCACTGCAGCGATTCTGACGCAGGCCCCATTGTGTAGCTGTAAGAAACTGATGCATCCCCGATCCTCACGCATCGCATCTGGGCGCCACGCCTGCAAGAACACCGGGGCTGCAGTAAGAAACCAATGCATCTCCTCCCCGCACAAAAAGAGACCGATGCATCACCCCCCCCCCCTCAGTAAGGAACCGATGGATTATCACCCCTGTGTTGCAGTAAGGCACCAATGCATCCCCTCGCCTGAAGCAAGGAATGAACGCATCACCTTTTGAAAGTCATATTTGTATTACTGTATTGTTGTTTCGGTTTTGTTTGGTTTAGATAAATATTACTTATTTTTCTAAGCTAGTGTGGTGTCCATTTGTAGTGTTTTCACTGTGTTACTGTATGCATGTACAAATACTTTGCACACTGCCTCTGAGATAAGCCTGCTTGCTCATGCCAAGCTACCAACGGGGTGAGCAGGGGTTATTTTAGAAATG
This sequence comes from Lissotriton helveticus, assembly GCF_964261635.1. Taxonomy (NCBI): domain Eukaryota; kingdom Metazoa; phylum Chordata; class Amphibia; order Caudata; family Salamandridae; genus Lissotriton; species Lissotriton helveticus. The sequence continues at coordinate 225,753,010 of NC_136072.1, read as the reverse complement.
CATCCCCCTTACCCTGGCTGGGAAGAAGGGTCCCTACTTGAACAAAGGTGCAAACCATTGCCAACTAGAGACCCCCATTTCTAACAGCCACTATATACCATTCTTCCCTACAACACTGCTAGCTAATTTACTCTATCATATTCTACCACATTGTACTGTACAGCACTCCTCTCCAAGCTTCAAAACTCCAACTCCACTCTACTGCACTCCACTCACTATAATGTATATAATTTTGCCCTGTTGGAAATCTTCTTGCAAAACTAAACTACTTGTATCCAACATACTCATCAACTATCACCTGCACACAGTGTTACTCCTGTACACAAACATTCATAAGGAGCTAAACACTTCTACACACCTAAGACACATTAGAAACATGAGCATTTTTTAACCATACCCATTAGCAGGAAAGAGGCTGTACAAAATTAGGTAGAGAAGTAGGATGGTATTTACCTGCCAATATGTAAAGTATAAAACAAACTAATACACTCATTTGATGATGCCAGAATTGATACCCTTAATGATGTAATCAATTATGTCATTTGAGATGTCCTCAGTGATGTCATCAATGATGCCATAGAACGGGAAACAACTTTTACAACGCAACATCCAATACAACGCATGCCATTACAGGGCAACCATTACAACGCATGACACTATAATGCACACCACTACAACGCATGTCATTACAACGCAGTCACTACAACGCATACCATTATAACGCATAACATTACCATCCAACACTGACCCTACTGTTGCACCCCCTGGAGTTAGAACAGTAATTTATACCCCTACACTATCCAACACTTACCCTACTGTTGCACCCCCTGGAGTTAGAATAGTAATTTTTACCCCTGCACTATCCAACACTTACCCTACTGTTGCACCCCCCTGGAGTTAGAATAGTAATTTTTACCCCTACACTATCCAATACTTACCAAGCATGCAATGTAATGTTATGCGTTGTAATGGTGTGCGTTGTAAAGGTATTATGCGTTGTAATGGAATGCGTTGTAAATGTAGTTTTAAAAATTTCGTGGTAATGGCATGCGTTGTAATGGAATGCGTTGTAATGGATGTTGCATTGTAAAAAATGCGTTGTAAAGGTATGCGTTGTAAAAGTGTGCGTTGTAGTGACATACATACCATAGAACATGTCCTAAGTGATGTAATATGTGAGGTCATAAGCAATGCATGGTGCGGGCGCATGGTTGGCTCCGATAACTATAACTGGTAAATTTCAGTTTTTTGCTTTTATTTCAACATCTAAAACACACACATATATATATATATATATATATATATATATATATATATATATATATATACATATATATATATATATATATATATACATATATATATTATATAGTATATATATATTAGTTATGTCCTAATGTCCATAGAAAATTGTTTTTTTGATTTGCTAATAACGTTGGTGCCGTTTGACGAATCCTTACAAGGCTTTCCCCCAAAAAAATTGCAGTCACCTCAGCTTCTTCCTGTCAAATTTGGAATGATCCATCACTTGGGGCCCAAGAATAAGGGGAGTTACAAAACACATTTCCCCCATGCAAACTCCATCTGGAATGTTAGACAGATGAAATGGCCAAACGGAATTATACCACATTTGGCAGAAAGCTAGATCTTGACCCAGAATGTGTGCTTTTTGTGATTTGGTGGAAATCCATTTAGTAGTTTTTGAAAAATTAAAGTTAAAAATGTATCAATATCTGGGCATGACCCAATGAGTGATTGACAGGCAGCAACCGCTAATGACTTTGGTGCTGTTTGAAGAAACTTTAACTTGCACCCTCTCCATGCGCTGCTTACGACCTGACATATTACATCACTCATGAAATGTTCTATGATATCATAGATAAAATCACTGATGACATCAGATCTAACATAATTGATGGTAACACTGTGTGCAGTGGGGGCATGAGTTATAGTTTCCTTGGTTAACTATATCCGGTGATTTTCAGTGTTTATATTAGATAAACATGTTACATTTAACTGACATTTTCACCTGTAGTCACTTTAACCTTTGGGTTTTTCAATGATTTTATAATGTAAATGAAGATATTATTACCAAATTGAAAAAATAGTGTTCTCATTCATTGTGGGGCTTTTCTTCCTCTCAGCAATCATGGTACTGCTGGACACAGAGGTGCTATGGTACAGAGGAATCTGATTAGCTGACTGCAACAATTAATTATAAAAGTGTTACTGCCGCCATTACAGGACATGTGTTGAAAAGTAAATGTTTAAACAGTATAAGGGGCAGGGTAGGCGTACCACTCATCTTTCACTTCCCTTATCATACCTTAGCCCTTCAATTCCTCCTTTTTTAAACGACATTTTTATACAATTTAAAAGAAAAATGTATATTTGTGGTAAAGAACTTCGTGGTTTAGTACCAAAATAAGGGCCTGCGTGGTGCTTACCTGATAGGCTCAGACCCTCACATAATTTAAATGGTAAACAGATCCTCTGCAGTTATTCAACAAAAAACTTCACCAAAGATTGAAATTTTTGGAAGATGTGCACATTTTCACTATAAAATTCTTATCCTCAAAAAAATCTGAGAACGTTTTGGGATGAAAAACTATTCCAATTCTAGATGCCTACCTGCAGAAGATAAGAGAGTAACTAGCAAAAGTTTTTATTATTCGGAGCATTGATACATTGTTAGTGACAGAAATTGAAATATCTTGAGACACCATATATTAAAATGCAGCTAATGATTCCTCCACTTCTTAGAATGCCTGCATTAAAGAGTGATAGAAAACAAAGTGTGTGCATTTTGTAGTGCTATTATTGATATAAGAGAGCACGTCTGATACATCATGTGGGAGAAGTGATCAGAAGCCACAATTAGGAGGTTTGATTAGGGTGTACCCTTCTCAAATATACTAAATGGACTGCAAAAAGGCAAGCACCACTGACAGAACAGGTAAGTCCCATTGTACGTACAAATTTAAATGCTTGATGAAATACATGAAACAAAAAAAGGCTTTGTGAGCATCACCATAAAAAGAGGATTATAGGTGGGTCAAACCTGCTGAAAGGTACTGGAGTAACATGCGTGGTAAATTCTGGTACGTGTGGAATTCGATGTGGAAAACAATGGTTCCACCTGCAATTCCCCATTTGTCATTCCTGCTAAATACTACACTTTTGAGTAGACTATTTACCTCACCTTTTGTCAGCTCCTCCTTAATCAGTGTAAAACATAGGGGCTGATTACGAAGGCAGGTGGACTTACGTCTGCCCGCCACTGTATTGATAACGGGATCACCCAACATGCTGTAGGCGGTCCCGTAAGGGCTATCTCCACCAAGGCGGCCCAATGCCTATATTTTGCATTGCTGCGTGTGCTGCTGGCTGCAGCATTTGCAATTGCAGTGTTCAGGGCTATCTTCACAGCACGTTTGACCATGAGATGTAGAGGATTGTTGTTTGGGAAAAAAAAGTAATCTGCCAGGAAAAAAAAAAAAGATATATATATATATATATATATATATATATATATATATATATATATATATATATATATATATATATATATATATATATATATATATTCTTTAACAAATAAATGATTGGATGTTTCAACTGGCTGTACTTATTGAAATATATTCACACACAAAGATGCAAAACAATTATATTGTTTAGCAAGTGCCAAAAGTGTGCATTTGCAACCTGTTATATTTTTGTGTTCACATAAATAACAGAAAAGGGCTATTATAGTTCGGAAAAAGTCATAATATTGTGGGTACCAATACCACATACATATTTTGGATTTTCTGAAACAATGTATTCTGAAGAAGATGTCGCTAGCACATTGACAACTGATGTATAGCACAACTTTTGAAATTCTGTTTCTTAGTTCAATTAAAGGTATCACATATAACATGTTTGAACTGCAGGAAAAGAAACTGCATCTGCTAATTGTTTCCTGTGCGTGTAACAATTGGCTGAAAACGTAGGTCAAAGTGTCTACTGTGTGTGCGCTTGCACATGTGTGTACCTATATAAGTATGTGTGGTGTGTTTATGTCTGTGGGTGTATTTTACAATGTATGTGCATAAAAGGGAGTGCTTGCTGGTGCATGCATTTGAAGATTTATTTATTAGACATGAACAAGCCACGTTGGAGCCAGATCTATGGTTCTGGCTCTGCTAAAGGTCCTCTTGATCAATAGATACCAAAACAAGCTGAGCTTTCGTGTGACTGATGCCTGCCATTCAGGCTGTCATTTCATGTGCTAAGAAATAAAGAAAATGCTTTGATGACAAACCTTTGATGTAAAATGGGCAAGAGAGAAACATATAACCATGTAGTGTCTGGGTTGCAAAGTGTAAAACAAGAAATCCCTGCTTTCCCACGTAACGTAATTGTGTGATCCTAGGCAAACATTCTTTTCACCAAGACTCGTTTTGCTTCATTGTCACATTTGAGAGAGACTTCAAATCTGTGCACTCAGCATGTGCATTGTACCAAAAAAGTCTTGTTTTTTGTTTAAAAGACTACAATGTTGCTCCATGTTCAATAAAAATCTACACAACATATGTAGGGTACATATGACAGCTGGCTAGCCTCTTGTGTTCAGTACACACAAACAAGGGGGAGAAGGACGCTGCCCTACCTCATCCTCCTCAAACACGATAGAAAGCGCAAAAGAAGGTAAGGCGAAAATCAGTTGCACCGGCACTCGGAGAGATCGACAAGGTGGTGGTGAGCCACCCTTGACGAAATTGTGACTACAGGGGATCTCCCTCTATTCCGGTGTCAATTCTAGCGCTCATCATAATGAACTTGTTACCATCTGATGAGTAGTGTTTTCAAAAGCTCCAGATTTACAGGTGGAGTAATTCCTAGTACAGTAGGTTTACTAGAGGGGATTTTTTAATTGGAAGAGTAGCATAGGGATCCTGCTTGTCCTGACGAATGCCGGTTAAAGGATTGGCATCCCGCAGAAACATGTTGAGCTCTATGCACAATGGACGGGTGATGAGGACTTAATCCACTCACATCACCACCTTCCGAGGGTATCTCAACCCTTTTTTTTATATCTGACTAGAGAATCGAGGAATACAAATATTATTATGATATCTCATAGTCAGTTTTAATATCACTGTCTGACTGCACCTTTTTTGGATCCTTTTCTTTTCCTTTCTTTAATTGTCTGTATTGTCTACCCCTCCCTATTGCTCCGCCTCTAGCCTTGGGTTGCGCAGAGGCGTTCAGTAGCAGCCCTATGATGAAGCATGCCACAACTTGTTGTGGGTGAGGGTAGTTTTTAACAAAGTGCTTGTGCTCTCTTTGCTACTACACAATATATACGTAAAAGAATTTTGTGACTGATTTTCGCCTTACCTCCTTTTGTGCTTTCTAGCCTTAGTTCCCAAAAATTGCATTGTCCAGGACAAAGGAAGGGGCAAAGGAATGCTTTTAGGTTAATATTTAAAAACTAGCACTTTTATTCCTCAATGCAGTAATATAATCTGAAGTACAAAAACGCATCCACATGTTAAAGAAAACACTTTTGTTTTTATTTTAAAGTGACATCATCATATTTTGACATGGTTGTTGCATTACCTGCATGCCAAATATTTTCAGGGTTCGACTCCTGCACGGGCTTTTAGAGCCAAGCCGGAACCTTGGCAACGGTTTGGCTCGGCTTTCCCTGTTAGTTTGTATGCTCGCCCAACTTTTGTATTTATGTGCAATTCTGTGCCTCTGTGTGCTTGTGTTTATGTATTTGTGGTTGTAGTATGCAGAGACTGCCTCCAGGGATGGCTTTAGGGCGGTGTGACTGGTGCAGCTGCACTGGGCGCTGACCTGGAGGGGGCACTCACCTCAGGGGGCGGGGGGGGGGGGGCTGTGTTTAGCAACAATTTATGTTTTAACCCGTTCGCTGCTACCGCGATTTTACAGTAGTGCGGAACTTCCGCAAAACGGGCGGGGCTGCGTCCGCCGTTGAGTGCGCAGCACTACGAAGGTAGTGCTCGCAACGTCCAACGGCGAGGCAGCACTTATGGGGTTAAAAGCACCTGCTGCTGAGTTCCTTGTGCCTCCAGCTTTCAGGCAGCAATAAAAATGTAAATATAACTCTTGTGATTAATGTTCCTGCTTGAGAGAGAGAGATTGAAGTTTTTTCTAGTAGCAGTTCTGACTCGCCAGAAAGTAGCGCAGAGGGTTAACATGCCTGCCGCAAGCAGCAGATCTGTATTTCATGTGGATAGCGAGTGGATTAGTAAAACCAGCCGTTACCAGCGCTTTAAAACAAATGAAATGTATGTGAGACAGAGCAACGGAGAGATGAGAGCCTCTTTTGCCTGAATATTGTGGGGGAATCCGAGGAACAGGTAAAGCTAGCCCTGACTGCATCTGTAATTGCATCACATGTTTTAATAGGAACATCTTTCTCGGTTGCTCAACCCCCCCCCAGCTGACATCATCAAGCAAATCAACATTCTAGCATTATTGGTGGCTGATGCTGGAGTGGGTAATGAGATCTGGTTTTTTTTTCTCGACAATAGATGTCCCTTGTAATTTTCCTATTAACATATCTGGCATTTAATAGGCGGTTGCACAAACTCAAAAAGGAAAAAAAAAAGATGCTTACCATCATATGTAGCAAATAAGGCTATCATGGTGACTGCTACAACTGTGAGCATAAGGACGAGGGCGCTGAGCGCTATCTCCAGGGCAGACCATCGTGACTTTTTCTTGGGTTTTGGAGAATTATTATCTGTTATATCCATCTGGCTTTCTGACTTGCCCATCACCCTAAATCTGCAAAAACAAAAAAGAAATATAATTAGTGGCGCTCATAGACAACAATATATTTTTGATCTATGTTCTTATTAAAACATATAGAAACCAAGAAAAAAGTACAATAACAATATGAAAATAAATACAATTAGATCACCTTTAAATAATTAAGATTGCTTTCCTCTGCGAAAAAAATATAAATACTGTTGTTTTGAAAGACCAACTAAAATCGGGGTGTAATTTTCAGGATTACATACTTGTATCAGTCGGGTACAGTTGTTCGGCGACAAGTGGCAGGCTCCTTCGTGACAGCAATAAAATGGACCCAGCACTGGCACACGGCCTCTTAAACCTTGATCGCTCGTCAAACATTAGTCATGCACTTTGCCACGCTGAGCATTTTCAGATCCTCATTAATTAGGAGTGTCGATGGCCTGGCTGCACCTCAGAACAAAACATCTTATCACTTTAACAAGTCACCTATTGAGAATGCAACTTCATTTGCAGAATTAAAGGGCAATGCGTCTCTGCCCAGTTGATTTGAATCCCGTCAAAATAACGGGTAGGTAGACATTTTACCTAAAAGCGGCACTCGTTTTCCTGTTGTTTTTTTTATATTCTTGCTTGTTGTTGTGACTAAAGGCTTTATTTTGGGGTTGGAGACAAGGTACTACACTACAAACGTGATGCAGTACCCTATATATTAAACCCTAAGATCCTTTGCTCAATTATGAATAAGGTGGACGGTCAGTTTTCCTACTGTTTTGCCCCCACTGGCTCTGCCATAAGGAAACTTACTGGACAGCCCGACTAAGTAGGGACCGTCATAGTATGATCATCAGTCTACCTGGCCCATATAGACAAATAGTTAGGTGTTCTCTTGTTTCTATTCATCATCACCCGGTAAGTCCTGAAGGTCAGGAACAGATTATAAAATGGCCGCCCATGGGAGAAGGTTTTCCGGGGTGGGGGGCAGTGCGCACGGTCGGATTGGGATTACAATTTGGCCCAGGCACTGATGAAAAAAGTGGCCCACATTCGCGGTGCGTGGCCCACATTTGTGGGGCATGGCCCACATTCGCGGGGCATGGCCCACATTCGCGGGGCGTGGCCCACATTCGCTGGCGTGCCCTTTCATGAAACACACAAGGAATGTAAATGGGAGGATATTGTCCTTGGGAAGGACACGGGGCCAAGGTGACAATGTCCTACAAGCTGAGCAACTGAAAAACAGCGAGGCCCCTTTCTATTACAAATTTTTTCCCCAGCCATCCAGGGCAGGAGCACCTGAAAAACAGCGAGGCCCCTTTCTCCTAAATAAAAATTATTCCCAAGCCCTCCAGCGCAGGAGCACCTGTAAAACAGCTTGGCCCCTTTCTCCTAACAAATAATTCCCCAGCCCTCCAGCACAGGAGCACCTGAAAAACAGTGAGGCCCCTTTCTCCTAAAAAAATATTCCCCAGCCCTCCAGCGCAGGAGCACCTGAAAAGTAGCGAGGCCCCTTTCTCCTAAAAAATGATTCCCCAGCCCTCCAGCGCAGAAGCACCTGAAAAGCAGCGAGGCCCCTTTCTCCTAAAAAATTATTCCCCAACGCTCCAGCGCAGGAGCACCTGAAAAACAGCAAGACGCCAGCTATTTGTAATTTACTCAGCCCTTCACTGCCTTGGTGCAGTGGCCTGGCAGGAGATGGGATAAAGCAAAAAGCACAGCTTCTGGGCCATCCATGGGGGTGGCGGGGAGGCTACGGTGATGATGGTGCCAGTTCCCAACATTACCTCGCCCCCACAGTGAGACCCATTCTTCCTCACCCACTATGCTCTGAATGAGAAGGGCTGTGGGAGATGTGTTAATGCAAACACTGTTACAGGGCTACGTGGGCCCCAGGGGGACCGAAGTGAAAATGACTCAATGGCCTGAGCAACACCTGGCCCCCGGGAGGCCGATTCTGGCACAGAATCACCCCTCTCCAGCCCACCATCAGCCTGATTGCTAGGCAGGGCATGGGGTGAAGGAGAGGCCACAGCTGATAATCGCTGACCGGCCGCACAGCCAGGCTGCTTTCCTCTCCCTGTCCAGTGCTCTCTGTGGCCTGGGTAAGGGGGACAAAACTGCCCACAGAGGGCACTGAGACACCGGCCCTACGACCAATGCCCAAGTGCCCGCAGTACCAATCCGTCCCTGGGTAGTGGCGTATCAAGGCGGGCGGTCTGCCCCGCGGAGTACGAGTTTTAGGGGTGACGGCCATACACCCACCCACTACCCTGCGGCCGGTCGGAAATCGCCAGCACCCCCCCCCCCTTAAATGCAGCCGCTGGATGGCAGACGTAGGGACTGCCACGGGCGGCACAACAGCTAGCTACGCCACTGCTGTGGGGGTGGGGGGTACTTGTTTATTTATTTTCAGAAGCACACTGCTTTGGGAGTTTTTTTCTGAAAAACATAAAAGGATTGGTATGTAAAAGCATACAGGACGCATACTGTGCCCCAACCTTCCCCAGTACTCATGGGAGCTGCTGTGGGGGCGGCTCCTGTGAAGATACAGAATTCACCACTGGGCAGGTGGATCTCTTAATTTGGCAGAAGTGAGTCAGCCAGGGTGACAAAGGAGATGACCTCCACCACCCCGGTGATCAGCGTGCTGACTGCCAGGGTAAACCCAGGACATGTGTGCCCAAATTCCTCCTTACTCTCAACCGCGCATCATCCTATTTTCCTTACTCACAGCATCCATTAACCATTGACAGGATTTGCACTCACCGAGCCAAACCACAAATCGGATGGGCAAAGTTGTCAACCACGAGCAAAGTAGCAGGTAGATCCCCAATGTTGGCCTACCTGTTTGCAAAGTTTCTCAGCCTTACTATGTGTTGGCTACGTTTTTAAACACAAACTGGACAAACATACGTGTTAGTGACTTTAGTTGGCATTGAAAATGGAAGTGTCATTTTCTTGTGACTTTGTAGCCGGACAGGTGTTGGTAATTATTACGTACTGAAACAGAAAGGACATGCACATCTCCACTGTAACGAGAAAACCAACATGAAGAAAAATATGCGAACTACGGGTGGAACTCACAGTATTCTCGAAAAAAAGAAGTTCGAAGTATAAAAAAATAGATTCTCGGAAACTCTGAATGCCCCAATGCCACACCCCAATAATACTACAAATGTATTTCAACATAAATCATCCATTAGTGGCATGGCAGAGTAAATGAAAACAATGAGTCTGCATGTTTATTTAAAGATAGGAACCAACGTAAAAGTGCTCACATAAGTGAATCAGAAAGCTAAAAATGTGTCCCATGTTTGAACGGGTTGAGACACGTTCTATAAATGTTTTGCACGGTATGGAAGACGCGATGGATAAATATAAGCTTGTTTTAATTAATAAGAGGGAAATCAACATTAAAAACCGGCCAAAGAGACCATTAAACAGGGCAGCAAACTGTCAATAAAGCGCCCACATGCTGACCTGACAGACCAGGCCATCGGGCATTGCCTGGTTGCCCGATAGGCCAGTCCGACCCTGTATAAAGACCTGCTATTAAGATGATATGAGAGAGAGAGAGAGAGAGAGAGAGAGAGAGAGAGAGAGAGAGAGAGAGAATAAATTAGGTCTAAGTTTTAAAAGCTTAAAGTGTGCTGTAACAGCTGATGAGTCTGCTTTGCTGCTGCATCCAACAGTATAAAAATGGCGTTGGGCACCGCCACTTTTGGGATAATGAAGGATGGTGTTTTAGAGACCATGGAACAGGAAAAGCATTTGAGGATTCTCAAATCAGACGACTTCATAAAGGCTAAAAAACACATCCACTAGAAAAGCAGACCGACTAACAGCAAGAGGAAATAAGTCATTACTTTACATTTGACTGGTGATGCCACAGCTAAAGTCTCAACTCCACATTTGGATGCAAAATCTTCAGAGAAAATCACCAGAAGGGCTGTTAAAAGGGGAACATGATCAAACGCGTGATGCTGTGTACACCTAGCACCAAATGTATATTCTTTAGATGGCTACACTGTGTGTATAAAATCCTCCATTTCACAGGTCTGATTGGCAGAGAAAGAGTTCTGTGATGTCTTGAAGCTGGCCAGAGGACAGACCCTTTGGTGCTGGCGATCTTCTTTCTGTATAACCAACAGTTGATGGACAGAATGCAGAACAATGTCATACATTCACCCCAGTAGAGGGATCTGGGCCAAAATCCATCGTTTTTTTGCACTCCACACCACCCCAGTTCAGACATGGCCATATGCAAATCAGACTTGACCCTGTGCCTCATGGGAACAGTCCAGCCCGAACTGCCAAGCCATGTCTTTCCTGGACCGGAATCAAGCATCCTAGGACCGGTTTCTGGCTATCAGCTGTCTTCAGCCAGGATAGCTTGACTCCAGTGGTGTGGCCACTGGATTCAAGATAGCCTGGCTGATGAGGATTATGAATCCGAAACCGGTCCCAGGATGATTGTTTCCGGTCCAGAGAAGACATGGCTTGGCAGTTCGGGCTGGACTGTTCCCATGAGGCACAGGGTCAGTGGCAGGTGCGGTTCCTTACTGAAGAATAGGTCCTATGCATGCATCTTGTTACTTATTGGATTAATGACACACTACATTTCTTGTCATGAATAGGATATGTAAATCCTCTTCCAAACCCATAAATAGAGTGATGGGGAAACCATGCATTAAAATGGGATTTTTCCTTGGAACCGCAGAGAATACGTGGCTCCTATAAATGGCAAAAAAGTGTTTATTAAAAAAAAATTATAAAGTAAATATGTCTCTGGGAAGAGTCTTTGGGTTCAGACTTCTAACTATAATTGGATGCATTCCCACAGGCTATTAAGAAAGATCCTATTGTTTTCTGCTGTGAAATGTTCTCTATCTCTTCTGAAAATTCCAGACAAGTTGACCTGAATTGTATTGTTCTACCTAGGCCCCATGCCATGATCCTGGTAGTTTGCTAAACAACCCTGCTTCTAGGAAATGCCTACTGTGGCACAAACTGGTCCGGACAGTTCAACTTTTGCCTTTGACAAATTTTAGAATATATAAAGGTTGTGTGAGGGAAGAGATACACTGACTTTCCAAAGGTTTCTTTCATTTCAAAAGATAAAGCAATACCAGTAACTGTGCCTAACTCATTCCCTTCACAATGCACAATCATTACATCTGAGTGCACACATGTAGAAATGCTTTTCGCCAAAGGTAAAAGTTGCTGCCATTTCATTCCACTGATGCCAGTCCATTTAATGACCATATTAGCCACTCCCAAATTCTTGACTATGCCGTCATATCAACCATACTCACGAGCACAGGAGTCACAGGAGTAACCAACTATATACATATGAACTATGCTGCAGGAGTCCTTCTGAATTTGTTTACGTATTGGATTTTGAACTGGAAGTGTATTCTTCTAGTACAAATCATATGTTAGACCAGGGGTCCCCAACATTTTCATTAATAAGATCTACTTATGTACAAGTAAAATCATCTTGAGCTAATATTAACACGAGTGCCACAGACTTAAGAAACGGATATATTTGTGACCACCCTACCTATGCAAGATTACCATCTGTGATCACTTCGGTAGAGGATTACCAGCAGTAATTAAAAAAAGGTATTTTTCAATTTTGAATGCCTCTACAAGGTAATGCATACTAGCCACAGCGGCAATAGCCAGGGTCGGACTGGGAACCAAAACCGGCCCTGGCAAAGTGCTCGGCCGGGCCCCCACCCCCGGGGTTGGGGGTGCCGCCGAGCTCTTTGCCAGGGCCGGTTTTCGGCCGATTTTGGTACAAGGCCTATTTTGCATGCAGCTATGCTGCAAAACAGGCCCTGTAACTAAATCGGCCCCCAGGGGCCCAAAACCGGCCCCCACCCGTGCGGCGCACCGGGGGTGTGCCCGGTGCCCGCTACGTCCAGTCCAGCCCTGGCAATAGCCTTGGCATCAAGGTAATAATAGCAAGGTAAGAATAATAGCCATACATCTCCCAATGCTGCATGATTGATCATTCAATTATCAGCTCTAAATATAGTATAGGAATTATGTGTTTTGAAACTGAACACATTTTCAGCTTGAATACTCACTTTCAGTTTTGGTATACATATATTAATTCAACCAAGGAAAACGCTTCTAATTTAGTAGACTGGGCTGCACAGGGGAGAGCTACTCACAGGTAGATGGAGAGCTACCAGTGGCTCACGTGCTACTTGTTGGAGAAGCTTTGCGTTAGGCAGTACGCACACAGCTCTTTGCAATGTTTAAACATCCATCATGCAAGGCTTCCTTCAAAAGAGCCAGCTCCAGGGATGACAGCAGCAGGAGTATACTTCAAAAAATATAATTTTGCACTGCTTTCTCCCATTTGCAAAACGCAGCACTACAAGTTTGGTTGCTTTACTGCATTACACCAAAAAGTAATGCATTTTTGCCAGTGTCACACAAGGCTAAGGCAAATTCTCACTCATTTTAGTTATATATCCAAGAATAAATGTTATTCTATTGTGTACGGAGAAGCAGTGGCGTAGCTAGCCCTCTGGCCACCGGTAACAGTCTGCATTTGCTGCCCCGTGGTGGCTGCGGTGAAGAGCGGGGTAGGGTGCTGGCGAGTTTTCTCTGTTTGCCAGCCCACGGCAAACACATTGAGGAGCGGTGGGTTTGGGGGTGCTTGCTATTACTATTGCCGCTCCAAGATGGCAGGTAAGGGAGGGGGGAGGCCGCTGCCCCCAAAACTCATGCCGCCCGGGGCAGACCGCACCCTCTGCCCCCCACTAGCTACACCACTGTGGAGAAGGAACAGTAAACCTTGTGTGGAGACTTGAGACACCCCAGACAGAATATTTTTTTAAAAGCTGTTCAAAGTCTGGCTCTTCTTTAAGAGGAACATAAAGGGGTATTCATTGAAGGTTTGATGTACTCTAATTATATGGCAAGCTGTTTTCCAACACTGTGAACAGACCAAAGCATTACTGCAGGTGCATTAATCATGGGATTATACTAGCCACACTGAATGACACAAAACAGTTACTGAAACACCCTCATACACCGCAGGAGTTGGACACATGTGGAGGTGGGCCGCAGGGCATGGCCAGAGTCCTTGTGCAGTGGGTGTTGGTCGTCTGTGACGGGTGGGTTGTTCCTGCAGCACATGGCTTGTGGTCATGTGCAGTTGCGTTTGCCTGTAGAGGGTGAGGCTCAGGACTTGGGACTAGGCCTCGTCTTCCAAAAAGGCTTAAAATGTGTGTGTGTTTTTTTTTAAATATGCATCTACAGTTGTCAGTTTTAAGTTGCAATTAGCAAACCCATGCCCTCGTGCAACAGAAATGATCTTGTTTCCTTAACAAGCTCAACTTTGGAAATAATTATATATTTCAAGCCACCAGTGTTAGATTGTATCTGGGAAGGAAGTCCCCGTTCCCATTCTTGCCAGAGTGCTGCTGCACAGTGCATTGCTTCTATTTAAGTCGTCACCTGCCCCAGATAATTTCATGTAATTTACAACGGGAGGCCATTAGTCATCGTCTCTGGGTGTTGATGCTGCTGAAGATTCTATAAGTGCAGCCAACAGCCCAGGGTGCAGATTTACAAGCCCCTTGCAACACTTTAGCGCCGTCATTGCGTCACTTTTGTGATGCAGTGGCGGCGTAAAAAATGCGGCTAATTTACAACATGATGCATTACGTTGTAAAGCCCTGCGTCACATTATACCTGCATCAGATCTAATGTATGCAGGGTGGGCGTTCCCTGGCAGGAAAGCCTCATAAATGTGACAGTGAAATCTACTAAATTTCACTGCGTCACTTCTAGGACGTTACTCCCTCAAAACCTTACGCCTGCTTGAAGCAGCGGTACGGAGTGACGCAGTGTAGTTGGAAAAGGCCTCAAAATGCATTGCTTGAGTTGCGTCATGCTTGCGATGGAGAAGCGTGGCAAGCGTGGCTCAGTGGTTAGAGGCGGCAGACCCGGAAGCTGAGATCGGTCGTGGACCAGGGTTCGATTCCCTGCCTCGGCGGGTCTCGGGCTCAAAAATTCCACGGACTCGACAATTCTCGCTCCGGTGCCTACTCGACTCACGGGGTCACACTCTGCGACTCTGGGCAATAGCTTGCTTAATCTCCACTACGGCCCCTCGCGGCGGGATGCCTGGCTTTCACCTTGTGGATACCCTGCCGGGGTATCTCACAGGGGAATACCAGGACGGGTTCCCTAAGCAAGCGCCTTGATACCTTCGGGTGATACGTGCGCTATATAAGTCGCAATACATTTACATTTACACATTTACACGACTCAGCAATGCGTGACTTTTAACCCAACAGATGCGTCCGAATTTTTGACACATCAGTCAATCCTTGCGCCATGGTGCGCCGGGTGATGCAAGGGTTGCTCATGGTGGCCCAGGGAAAGTGACGCATCTCTACAGATGCTTCACTTTCTTGTAAATCTGCCCCCAGGTCTTTAAAGAAAAGGTCAAAGGGGTCTTAAACTTCTTAAAGCATGCCTAGTTTGTCCCAGGTGCACATCCGGTTTGCAGTCTGAGAGGACCCTCATGATCAGGAGCCCAACAAAATGTTGCGAAGAACAAGATACTGGAAACTACAGGGACAAGTGGAAACATATAGAGGATGTTACACCTGCACAGACGTTTGGGGACTTTTGGCGTGAAACTTTGGAGGAGTAATCATAGTCACAAAGTAAATTAATGAAAACATTTTCCTCCCCTCTCATGGCTTCCATTTTCAGAAAATGTCTTTGGGTGAAGGTAATCTCCTGCACCCTGCGCCCTGCGATTTTATATTAAATTATATTACGCTGAGGGTAAAACAACGGACCCAATATGTTTGTAACTGATACAATGCGCCATAGAAGGCAAACATGCCACAAATATTAGCAACAATACCCCCTCCACCTGCACTCAACAATTTCCACATCCTACAATATTTACCGTCATTTGACAGCCATTTTGCAAAATATTCCTAAGAGCCCCTAAACCTCAAAATCCCTACTGAAAGCAGTTTTTTCCAGTATGTAGAGACCAGGTTTACTGGTTTTATGTGCTGGAAAATGCACCATTAGACACACATTAAAAAAATAGAAACTAAAAATGTCATTTTGTATTAGAATAGAAAAAAGCCCCACCTACAGATCATTTTGACTTGGGTCTCACACAATCTTTGAAGATCACTCTGTCCTCTTTTAAAATCGTCAACACTGCTCTCCATACATGTGGTTCTCGTTTCTCTAAAATAACACAAATGCAACACATTTATTGAATTTCAGACATATATGCTCTGCTCTTCCGTCCTCTATCCCTCCTTTATCATATTCAGTCGAACTAACAGATCCATGTGTCCACCACTCAAATTAAAAACTTATATTTACCTATACTAATCCACAACTAATCCTTTCGGGTCCGGAGTAGGCTCCTACTCGTCGAAAAGTGCTTCGACGCCTCGCCAGCGGTAGTAAGCGCTACATAAATACAATTCCAATTACAAGATATGGTACTAGTGAAAACGCACGCACAGTGGACTGGATTGACTGACTTTGGCCTCCTGAAAGCTATTAATAGCTATCGACAGGATCTTTTGAACGACGTTGCTGGGATCAGTGCCAGGTCAATTAAATGCTTTGCAACTGTTAGTTGTCTGATTTTCTTGCTGATGTTTTTCATGCTGATTCAAGTTGGACTTTGAAATATTATTGCAGGCAGCTAATTGTTTTATTTTCAGTCAAGTCCATTCGGAGTAAACATGACAAAGCATTTCAACAACCTAATGAAATTAATGGCAGCAAAATAAGAAGAGCGAACAAGGCGTGGAACTTGATTGGATTTATATGCCAGGCCAGCAGCATATGAAAATTCAAGCGGTGGCCATGTGAAGGGGTATGTGTGATAGTGAACACCAATGCAAGCAGTTAGTTAAAGCACAGGTCAGCAAAATGAAAAAAACACCCTCCTAATGAGAAATCAGATAGATAAAGTGATTGTACCTTTATTTACGAATGTAAAGCCACTTTTGTTGTTCAGTGGGAATGAATATACTCCTGCAAAAGATTTTCTCCCTTGTACAATTTTAGTAGTATGGTGTGTGTTTATGGGGCCACAGGTTCAGTTTGTAGGCGTTGCCGAGCAGGGATACCTGAAATGGTGACCCCTAATAAACTTGCTTGGTTCAATAAACTTTGGTAGTCATGTTTCCCTCTGTCTATGATTTCAACTTTACTTCTCTCAAGTACAGCAGTAGGTCTCTGTTCAGGGTAGAATGGGATAGGAACCTCAATGCCATTATTGGTGGGGTGCAGTGGAAGGTGTAATGCTCTAGTGCTCCGAGGGTCTTGGCTGAGCCCCGGAAGCACACACATACATTGTATCACCTTCAGGTGTGGTTCTGAAAATCCTGGACTCGTGTAATAATTCTGGACTCAAGAATAAAACTTCGTCGTAACATGACGAATTTAGTATCAAAAGACCGAGAATGACGAGTACACTATGTACAAGCATTTTCGGCATATTTGAGTGACGATTTCACCTCGAAATCGTCATTTTCGTTCTGAACCCTTGGCTTCCATTTTATGGACAGCAGCCATTTTGTGAGTTGCCCATTACATAGGCTTATAATCCAGCTAGATTCGATTCCAAAGGACAGGTACACCTTAATCGACTTTTCTATGACCTGGGCAAGTTGGAACCATTGCCCCAGGCCGAACCTGTTTGGTCAGTTCCTCTCCCAGTGGCCGAACGAGATAGTATCAAGGCACAGCCTACCATAAACCTTTTCATCGCACACACACCCTGCCGAATCTTGCTCACACCTGTCCCTGCTCTTTTCTCTCTCACTTGCTTTATGATGGGGAGGTGACCGTTTTTATTGGGGGTCCCCTGATATCTGATGAGAATGTTGGGCCTTGCCGGGTAATTTGTTATGGGATGGACAAACTGAAATATGGGCTTGTCATCATGACTCTGCTTTTCCTTTGTAGTGGACACATGAGAACAGAATACTGAAATGTGGAGAATGTTTGCCTGAAGCACAATATTTTGTATAAAAAGAGAAGCCTGACTTTGTAAGATTGAGCAGTCTCCTGAGAATATACTTCCCGTGTGTTGTACTTCTAGGACCTGTTACTTGGTTGCAGCCAATAAAATCGATCCTTGACTTCACCTAGAAGACTCTGAGTTTCTGTGGTCTGAATCAGGAAAGGACTCGAGGTCTTTGGGTGTGTTCCCTGACACCACTGGGTTACCGGTTCGGTACCGGTTCTGAAAAACCCAGTACCTCAGCTGGCGCCCAACGCGGGGCGATCCCAGCGGTACTGGTCCAGCCAGAGGTTCGTGAGGAGCTTCGTGTGAAAATTCTGGAGGAAGGCCTGCCACTTCATCGACCCCTGCATGTCGACGTGGTCCGAAAGTCTTTGTTGCGAGGTTCCCCGCGTCCCGACGGCTACAAAGGACTGCTGCCCTGGCTATCGCCCTGATTTGGACCCTTGAAGTTTGGTAGAGAGAAACGATAAGACGAGTCTTCTGGTGACATCATCGATATCTCAGTTAAGTATAAGTGGAGCGTCTCCCAGTCCTTAGTTGGTTCTTAGTCTTGGGTATCCTTTTGGGATAATCTTTGGAACTTGCAAGTGCCAAAACCGAAGGACTCGTGTATTCACGAGAAATATCGTAATCGATAATCCTTTGAAGTTTGAAGCTAGACTAGAGAGTGAAGATGCCTGGTCTTAGCAGACTTGGAAATTTGTTTTGTCTTGGTTGTAGTAATAGGGATTCCCGATTGGAGGACTCGTGTCCGGTTTCTCCGATTGGAACTCCAACTTATGAATTATATGTGAAACATGGCGTAGGTCCCATCACATATAATGAAGTGTGGATCAAATACACCAGAAAAATGGTGTTTTAAAATGGCCCCAATATGGTAGCTTTGATACCGAAATCTTAGACAATCTCGAAGTTAAACTTTTCAAGAAGAAAGCCTGGCCGGCGATGTTTGACTCTTTCCGCCTATGGCGTAAGGAAGCCAAACAGAAGGAAATTAAATTAGCGAAGAAAAATAAGAGAGAATGGGGTATTTCGATAATGCAAGCTGCTATGCAGTTTAAAGACAATGAGGAAGAACAGATGAGTGAGCAGTTGCACAGGCAACGTAAAATGGTAATAGATAAATGCTATCCAGTTTTTCCGCCTCTTCAACAAGATGCAGCGAAAAACCTTGAAAAAGATCCGTTAATGGCACATTTATTAAATTCGCCACCCCCCTATGCACAAAATGCCACGGCACCCCCGCAACCTTTAGTTGCGCAACCTGTGATTGCATTGCCTCCTGCTCCTCCACAGCACCCACCAGCTGTTCTTCAGCTGGCTCCTATTACTTTGGTGCAGCCTCCTCAAGGCCCACCGACCACATCTGCTTCACCTGTGCTTTCTACGATTTTGCCGAGTGCACCTTCTACTTCTCCTGATGCTCCCTCTGCTATTGCCTCAACTCCTGCCTTATCTCACCCTGTTTTTCTGCCCGTTCTTCCGTCAGTTTCTCCTTCCGTTCGACAGAGAATGGCCAACACTGTTACTAATCTTCTCTCACCTTTCTTCGGGTCGCCTAGTATGACCCCTAACCCGGAACGAAGACAGTTGCGGAGTCAACTGCCTGACTATCGAGAGAGAGATTTACTGAATCGTTTAGCACATAAATGGGTTATCGACGCTGTAAGGTATGATGTAGAGTCTGTCATGGAAGTCTTCCGTCAATGGGAAGCACCGAAGCAGAGATATGTTTTTGAACAAATGTGTGTTTTTCTCTGTGAAGACTTGGAAGACAACGATTTGGAATACAACCCGCCCGAGTTGTGTCGTGTGCGGTTCGATTTCGCAGAGGGCATGATCGTAGGTCCCGATGTCGAGAGAGCGGTTGAGACATTGTTGTCGTATCGGAGTAAGGGGGGCACTTCTCGATCACTATTTGAGTGTGACACATCCGGTAGGAAAAAGGCACGACAATACCCCATGAGAGAAGTTCCCCCACAATGGAGAGAGAGTGACACAAATGCTAACCCACCTATTCTGCCACATTTTCAGCGTGTGTGGGTACATGTTCCATGGAAGCGAGCTGAAGTTTTGTCCCTTAAACAGACATTGACTGATCCCCGTAAAAATCCTGCAGGGTATTACAAAGAGTTGTCACAGACTGCAGGGTCATGTATCATGAATTTAGCCGATATCGATATGTTGTTTGGGAACGTTGTTCCACAGCCTCTATGGGAAAAGATTCGTCATACAGATCATGATCAGGAGTTAGGTGACTCATGGGCTAATATTGCTGCTGCAGATGCCCTACAAATTGGTGGTGCTAAACCTGAGCCTTTAGTAGCGGACCTCCCTGGCAGGATTATTAATTACATGAAAACTATAATGCCTGCCATGCGAGTAAATTGGGATAAATTGTCTGCGTGTAAGCAGAAGAAAGATGAGACGGTGTCAGATTTCTTCACCAGGTTTGAAGAAACATTTGTCGACCACAGTGGTCAAGATATGAGCACAGAAGGTGGTCAGCGTTTGTTCGTCGATAAATTCGTGCACAATCTGCTTCCAGAGTTGTGTAAAAAGTTAAAAGATTCTGAAAGTTCTTGGGCAGTTTCCTCTTCAGCACAGATATTGGCTACTGCACAATATTACGAAAATAGAGACAAAGACGAGAAAGATAGAGCAGAAAAGAAAACTAAGGAGCTGAAAACGAAGGTTTTGTTACAGCAAGCATATCCGCCACGTGGTGGTGGTGGTCAGAATAATGATGGTCAGAATAACTATCAGAGTAATTTTCAGCTGCCTCAACAGTATCAGAGGAACTCGCAAAGAGTCGAGTATACTCAGCCACGTGTCCCTGTAGGTCCCAATCAGAGTTCGTATTGCAAGGAAGAGGGTCATTTTAAGTATAGTTGTCCTATTTTGTTACAGCGTGCAAATGGTGCTTCTGGTGTAAGAGGTCGTGGTGTTCAGTAAGCGCCTAGAGGTAGAGGACGTGGAAACGTCCCCCAGAACGCACGTCCCCTTCCACCTCAAAATTCTATGAATAGGTTCGATCAGCAGAATAACGCATCTGGTAGGACAGCTCAGTACTATGCCGATGATTACTATACAGAAGATGAGCATTGGGAAGGTAATGATTGCTAGGACCGCCATAGACAAAGAGAGGGAGTTGTTTCAGTTCCAGTAGATCAGAGTGGACCATACGTTGAGGTGATTACATCAGGTGTGTCAGAACCTTTTCTGTTGGATACTGGTGCTACAAAGAGTTGCATTATGCACTCCAAACTCCCTGGCGCACCTTTGTCTGGTGAAATGAATGTTTCTGTAGGTTTTTCTGGCGCCCCGGTTAGGAACCCGATTTCTGACCTTTTGTCTCTTTCTGTTGGTCCTTGTGAATTCGAAGCACCCCTTATTCTGATGACAGGTTGTGGTGAAAACTTGTTAGTATTAGATCTGTTAAAAAGATTGTATGCAACTTTGTACTGTTCTCCTTCTGGAGTACAACTTACTTTAGGTAAAAAAGTGGTTTCTCCAATGTATTTGTCAAGGGATAAACTTCCAACAGAATTGTCGTTTCTTCCAGATATTCTTTGGGCTACTGGCCCTAATGATGTGGGTCTTTTAGAAATACCACCATATGTTGTGACATTGAAAGCCAATGTTAAAATGCCACAAATCCCCCATTACAGAATCTCTAGTGAAGGTGAAAAGGCTTTGCTAGCGATCGTTTACGATCTAATTGAAAAAGATGTGATCAAAGAGACAAGAGGCAACGTTTGCAATAGTCCTGTTCTGCCTGTTTTAAAACGAATTGACCCTTCCCAGCCACCTGTTTACAGATTTGTGATTGATCTTAGAGAGGTAAATAAAATAGTTGTGCCACAATTTCCAGTTGTCCCCGACATTACTACACTACTGACTATAATTCCAGCTTCTGCCACCTGGTTTTCGGTGATCGACTTGAAGAATGCTTACTTCAGCATCCCGATTGCTGAGGAGAGCAGGGATATTTTTTCCTTCAGTTTAGGAGGACGAAGCTTCCGCTTTAAACGGGCTCCACAGGGCTACTGTGAAAGTCCATCAATATATAGTCAAGCTCTAAAAACACAGCTTGATACGATTGTTTTACCTGAAGATGCTACCCTCGTACAGTACGTTGATGATTTGCTTGTTGCTGCAAATACTGAGGAAATATGTAAGAAAGCCACGTTGTCATTGTTGCGCCATCTGTGTGATTTGCATCACAAGGTGTCACTTTCCAAATTGCAATTTTGTCGACAAGAAGTGACCTATTTAGGTCATCTCTTATCGAAGGGGGGAAGGAAACTGACCGCAGAAAGAATTCAGGCAATAGCAAAATTGAGTGTGCCAAGAACACAGAGAGAAGTGCGTGCTTTCTTGGGCATTACATCGTACTGTAGACAGTGGATTCCAAATTTTTCGTTATTAGCCAAACCTTTGGTGGCATTAACGTGTAGAGATACACCCAATCCCGTTCCTTGGTCTGAAGAGTGTCAGAAAAGTTTTTCTGAATTGCGCACAGCATTATGTTCGGCTCCTGTGTTAGGTACACCCAACTACAGTAAGCCCTTTACATTGTATGTCCATGAGAAACAAGTCTGTGCATTGTCAGTGTTGACTCAGTTGTTTGGAGGCAAGCAGCGTCCATGTGCATATTTTTCGTCGACTTTGGATACGGTAGCTAAAGCATTGTCAAGTTGTTTGCGAGCTACAGCAGCAGCAGCTGTTTCTATTCGACAGTCTGCTGGTCTAGTGATGAATAACATGCTAGTCGTAATGGTCCCACATGCAGTAGACATGTTGTTAAACAGAACCAGGACACAGCACTTAACTAGTGCTCGATTGTCAGGTTACGAATTGACATTTTAAGCGAGTCATGTGCACATAAAAAGATGTAGCACATTAAACCCAGCTACATTGTTACCAATTGTAGAGGAGTTAGATGATTCAGAACAGCATGATTGTTTTCATAGAACAGAAGAAGAAACGAAAGGGAGAATAGATCTTAGGGACACTCCTCTTGCTGAATGTGATGGTACATTATGGGTGGATGGTTCATGCTTCAAGCTCCCGAATGGTGACACGACTGCAGCATATTCTGTCACGACTTTGCATACAATTGTTGAAGCTGCACGTATTCCACATAATTCAGCTCAAGCAGCAGAATTGATTGCACTTACAAGAGCATGTGTGTTGTCAAAAGGAATGAAAGTGACTGTCTATACCGACAGTCAGTATGCATTTTGTGTGGCTCACAGTTTTGGACGATTGTGGAAAGAACGTGGGTTCCTGACTTCGCATGGTACTAAGATTCAGCATGGTCAGTTGATGAATGAGCTTCTTGAATCACTGACCTTGCCTCTGCAAATGGCGATTGTGAAATGTAGTGCTCACAAGAAGGTGACTGATGATGTTGGTCGTGGAAATGCATTTGCTGATGAAATCGCGAAAGAAACTGCAAGGAATGTGATGAGCCGAATGTATGTTGCAGGCCCTGCAAGATGGGTTGGTGATGTTGGAATGTGTGAAGACACGATAGAGAGTGTGAAATCTATTCAAGCTGAGGCTACAGAGAAAGAATTGAGCATGTGGAGAGAAAGTAGGGGTAGAATGAACGCAAATGGTTGTTGGGCTGAATTGTCAGAGCATCAGAGATGGTTGTTACCCGATGCATATGTGCTTGCAGTGGTTACAATGGCTCATGGAATGGCTCATATCAGCGTGAAAGGGATTTGCAAGTTGCTGGCTCCATTATGGCAAAACTCAGGAATGTCGTCAAGAATTGCATGGTGTGTCTGAAACACAATCCTGGTAGGGGAACCCCAACTCCAGCTGGTCATTTTGCACCTCCTACGTACCCTTTCGAGGTTTTGCAGCTAGATTTCATTCACATGGAGAGGTGCAACAATCTAAAATATGTACTCGTTGTTTGTGCCTTCTCAAGATGGGTGGAAGCCTATCCCCTAAAAGACAACACTGCCTTATCCACAGCTAAAGCCCTTGTGAAAGAGTTCTTCCCCAGGTTTGGAATGCCTAGAATGATCTGGAGTGATAATGGGAGTGAATTTGTGGGTCGAGTGATGAAGAGAGTGTGTGAAGGGCTAGGCATTCAACAAAAGTACCACGCTGCAAATCACCCCAAATCAGCTGGATTAGTAGAATGCTACGATGGCACGCTTAAGCTAAAACTGGCCAAAATTCAAGCGAGCACAGGTCTTAAATGGCCTGAAGCTCTGCCCTTAGCACTCCTATCCACCAGAATGACTGTGCATTCGCGAGTGAAACTTAGCCCCTATGAGATAGTCTTTGGCCGCCCGGCCAACATATGGGGAGTGCCAAGGCCCACTAAGTTCAGCGAAATTGAACACCCTGTTTTACTTGATTATCTGTACGAATTGACGGCTAAATTGCGTGTTTTGCATCAACAGGTTCACGACACCCTGCCTCCGGTCTCTGAAACTCCAGGACATCAGATCGACCCCGGATCCTGGGTGCTGGTCAAGAACTTCCAGCGAACCAAAAACGACCAGCCGATGTGGACCGGCCCATACCTTGTCCTTCTTTCCACAAGATCAGCGGTTCGAGTGGAGGGGAAGGCAAACTGGATCCACGGGATCCACTGCAAACGGATCCCTCTGCCTCTGCCGTATGACCGGTGGGTCCAGGAGGGTGTCGGCGACTCAGAGACTGAAACCGTGTCACGTTTTCTGCCTTTCAGTGATGCACGTGTAAAAGGAACACTTACTGAGCAGGAGAGCGACAATATTTTGCAACCAACAGTATCACCATCAAAGCGATTGAACACTACAGAGCCTGAACTCCTGTTTCAGGATCAGACAGTACCCGGGAAAAAGCGCTACAATTTGAGGCCGAGACCTATGGACAAATAAAAATAATTCTTTTCCCTCCAAGTACTATTTTTGAAAGTGCAGCTCTCCCATCTGAGAAACTTGCTTATTTTTGTTTTTCGAACCGCCATCCGGGTTCCGCTGCTAGGGCCGCGATTGCCCAAAGTCTTTGGGGTGCAGCTGACGACGTTAGGTCGGCAGTTCTGGTTGGTCTAAGGGAGTTGCCCTGGACTGACAGAAGCATTCCTTAGCAGAATCAACCTCCCATCGCGGGCAGCACTTTAGAGAGGATTGAGTTTTCCGAGATGGAGAGACCTGCCAAAAGAGTGAACTTTAAAGCCAGAATATGTAATATAATGACAAAGAAAAGTTTTTTGATATTGTGCATTGTTTTGTTCTCTTTTCAAGTAACGTTTGCATCCACTACATCGCCTATACCTCCTCCTTCCACTGTTTCCTCACATTCTTTTCAACCCCTTCCTGAACACGAATCCGCTAGGAGATTAGAGTTTATTAATAACTCCTTTATTCAGCTTTTGCACCAACACCAACTAGTAATGAACACGACTAACTGTTGGGTGTGCGGTCTTATGCCTCACACAACGGATAAAGGTATCCCTTATCTGGTCCTGCCATTCAGCCACAATGGTTCTGTGTGGGCATACAGAACAATGTTCATATATGCACGTGAAGTCCACCCCCTACGTTCTGTAAAAGACAATCCTAAGAATAGTGCTCTAGTTAAGGGTATAGTCGACATGATTAAGGAAGTTATTTCTTATGAAACTACCCCCGAAGATGAGACACTTGCCTATATAGGATGGAACGTGACCGGATATGGAGCTACTCTGAGTGAGAAACAGCAAGCTAAGAGATCTTCCCCGATTTGGATTGTACCCCATCAGGGTCACCTGTGTCTGCAAGGTACTGGCAAGAATCCCAGAGCTCAGTTAGGGAAGAGTGTCTGTACTGAAACGTATGTTTTTGGGTCTCAGACTTCCCCTGCGTTTCTAGCAGCTAAGGGTACCTATTTCATCTGCCATGATAGAGCCCATACATGGTTGCCCCCTGACTTTTCGGGCTCATGTTTTGTTTCGTTCCTGTTGCCCCCCACCTACACAGCAGCGGCAGATTACCACAAGACAAGGATAGTTAGAGGTGTCTTGAGCGAAGAAGACACTGCAGGACAAGAATTTGGGGACTTCGTAAAGGGTTTTCTGCCGTTCTCAGGGCCGTTTCTACCACTAGGCAAGACTAGGCGGCCGCCTAGGGCGGCAAAAGGGGGAGGGCGGCAAAAAATATGAGTTCATAATAATGGTACATTGAAAATAAAATGTTTTGAGGATTACAAATAACCGAGTGCTATCAGCACATTATACCAACCATCAGGGAAAGGTGCGAGCTTGCCAAGGCTCAATTGATGGAATATGTACAGTGCTGGTGATTTCTGCTGTTTCTGATCAATGCTGCAATTTGCATACTTTTGTACAAAATACTAATTGGGACGGCGGAGAGGCGGATATAAGGTGAGAAATAAATCAGTGGAAAACATTTGTTCTCTATGTTTCAGTTTCCGTAGTGCATTTACTGTTTATATAGATAGCTTTAGAGTCGGATTAGAAATACGAGCTATAAAACTCCAAAAAGTAATTAGCAAAATGAGTTCTCCATGATTTCTGTTTACCTGTTTTCTCAATATACACGGCACGTCATTGTTTTCAATCAGATGAATTGGCAATCACATACACAACTTAGATTACATATATTTATCATCCCTCCCTGTCACTGCGACGCAACAACACACCAACAGTAAACACGGCAAAAAGAGTTACTAGGCTTATAGCTCGCAAGTTTTTTTTTTTTTTTTTAAATAAACTGACAGTTCTGTTATTTCTGATAAAATCAGCTTTATATGTCAAAATGTGTTCACAAAAATCTTTCCTTACATGTAGTGTGGCCTAAATATTTTCTACAGAACTAGTGCCACGATGAGTTTGGTTTTCTATTTTCAATTTGAATGGGACAATATTTTTGTAAACGGTCAGAACACAATATTTATGCTTGGAGATTTTTTTGTTGACATGTTCTAACGTATAATGCAGGCAATATTTGTTCCATGATGTTCATTCAGGCACCATACCCTTCCCTGAGATGTCCGCTATTGTGAAAACGGAGTGTGATGTGTCTGAAGACTTCACAGCATTCATTCCAAGGTGCTTGCAATGTACAGGTTGAGTTATTTTGGATCTGATTTACCAAGATGTTGATATGTGTAGGTGTGACTTACTCTTGAAGCTCTCCTTGCTTACTCCTTTGTTCCAGATGACAACCACGAATACTATTTGGTGCTAGAATAAGCCAACGTAAGACAGGAGTAGTATAAGAGCATTTAACAGTACAATCGTTCTGCATTTGGCTCAATATTTGCTTCCCCCCCAAAACAAAATGTGGGTGTAGATTAATGTTCCCTGTACCTAGGTTTGCGTTTAAACGCACAGACAACCTAAAAGATGTGCTCATACACACAAGACCAAAGAACCAACAGATCAATACACAAAGGTCGTTGTGGCATCTACCACCAGTTGTAGGACACCACCCCTGTGGATCTTGTTCAGTGAGTCCTTTCACCATGTCACAAAAGAGATGGGGTCACTTGGTATTGTAAGAAACATACAAACTGCAACACCCCTAACTGTATCTATGTATTAACTTGCCTGTGTGGACTCCTATACGTGGGGATGACCACGAGGTTGGTAAAAACCCATATCACAGAACACAGGAGTAATTTCAGATGTCATAAAACTAACACCAAGATGACAACACATTTCGAACATCAGAAACATTCACCCAACTCAATCAGTTGGATCATTCTTGAAGCACACCCTGGTATAAACAAGAACTCACTGTTCTGCATCGAGCAGAGATGGGTACTAAGACTAGCCTCTGACAAGGAGGGATTGAAGGAAGAGATCCCTTGGAGCCTGTTGACTTGATCACGAGAGATCATGTTACACCATGTAACTAATCAACCACATCTGATTTCTCTAGCCTTCCAACCTGATATGGAGAATGGGGCATCTCCTCCTTGATAAAATGGAATCTTCACACCCACTGCTTTTATAAGGGACACGCCATGCGTGAAGGTACCATCTAACATCTTCAATCGCCAGCACCGGGACATGACCAGATCTAGAGATGTTCCCACAACACACTCTGACCTGTATTACATTCTCAGTTGTACTTTAATAATATAACATCTCAATGCGTGCACCCGACCCCCCTTTGTGAACTGCACATTGGAGTATTACTCTGCCCATGATGCACGTGAGACACTAACAAGAATAGATACCTAGCATCCAATCTTAAACACAATTCATTTGGCTTACTTTCCAGAGTTCTTTGAACTTAAGACTACTGTGACTCACGAGCTAACATACAGGGAACACGCGGCGCATACTTCCAATATGGCATCCACTGTTGTCAAGGGCGACACGCTAGCTCCCTGGAGCCAGAAACCGGAAGTTCTGCCTTCCCAACTAAGCATACCAGGGTAACTCTTGAACAAACCGACATGGGATGATCAGTGTGTACTTCCAAGATGGCACCCAATGTGTTTTGGTTTGGCGCGCTGGCTCTCTGTAGCCAGAAACCAGAAGCCCCTCCTCCACAACATCGCAGACCGGAGGTATAACTACGCAACTCCGAGTACGAGCTGATATCATCCGGGACCGACAAGGTGAGGGTAGGTGACCGGCAGCAGACACAGAGTACAGTACGTAAGTGCACAACGCTTGGGCTGTTTTTAACCGATGCGGTATGGCCCTAATCCCTTCAACTCGACATAGTATCAGGTGGGTTAACAGCACCTGAAAGAGGGCGCCGTTTGGTTAGCTGTGGTGGGCGGTGAACTTCTTTACCCTACCCCGTCTAACATGACACTTTATTAAGAGACATCAAGCATGATGGGCTACTGGTTATACCCGGGCGGAAACAGAAGTGTGCTAGTCCTGGCCAGTGACGCACATGGACTCTTTTGGGAGAGCGTTTATTTATGCGATGACCTATGTGCTATTCGAAGCTCTGTGGGACTTTTGGTGTCGGTTCTGTGGTGTGCCTGCACCTCCCTACCTGACACTCATTGCTGGGGCCGGGTGGAGTTGAGGATGCATACTGTTTGGAGCCCCCACTTTGGACCTCGTGGCAGATATACGCAGCGGGCACTTGCATCCATATTCTAAGTTGCTGATTGTTTGGGAAAGAGGGTCTATACCAATTGGGGCCATCCCTCACTCCAGTCAGACTTGAGTAACTGCCTACAGGCTATTATCCCCTGTATACTCATGAGTGTATTTCTTTATTTGATCTCCTGCTTCCATTTACTGCCTTTTTATTAGGACACTGTACTATCCAGTGTCTACACTTGCGGGTACACGTTGATACACACTGCAGACCCGACTTGGGTGAGTTCTTAAACGTGTGAGAACACACACCGCATTCCCAGCTATATATGTTGTTTTAGATTTATATTCCTCGCACATAAGCACAGACACTTTAGTGTGATGCATGCTTCCATGCACTTTGTTTGGAGTGCTGCACTAATGTATATACACTGTAAACTGTTGGATAATGACGTAGTAATCTGTTTGAGTTTTTCTCCTTTACAGGTGATGTTGTAGATCTACAAGTACCACTTTTTAGAATGTTGTATTGGTGGTCACTTGAGTTTGACATTCTAGACCACCACCAAAAAGTGTAGATAGATCTTGCATCGTCCCTGAAGAATTGCCGTCCATTTGACATAGGGCAAGAAACATGTTGGTCTAATTTCAAAGCGCAATACCTTGTAATCTTAGAGCAGGGGAGCGCACACTATTGTTTTTAATCAGGATAGGGGCCGCATTCATTAAAATAGTTCTGAGTGGATCCCTAACTCCTGTTTTAACCTCACAATTTTCCACATCTACACTCACTAGGGCCCTCACTCGCACTGCACCCAACGGCCAGGAAAAAAGATCTCCACTAAAAGGCCCCATCAAGGGAGCCGATCGGGTATTGCAGCGCCTACCCGACGAGGAGCAGACCCAATGATGAAGCAAGACACCTAGCTTATTGGGTGTGTGAGGGTCCCTTTCTAAAAGGAGGATATCTTTCTCCTGCCATAGTGAGCACACTATGAGTGCTTGCTTCATTTACTACTCACCTGTACCACACAGTAGGAACGACATAGCACTTTGTTTTGGATTGCATTTGGGCTTGTATGCTGGACCTAGTCAAAATTGGCCCTTAGTCCCCCCCCTTTCCTTGGAAATTCTGTAGATTAATGTTATCCTTCAAGTGCATTCATACCAGGGGAACACAGTGATGATAGTAAAAGGGAGGGGGCGGCATTTTCAATTCTCGCCTAGGGCGGCAAAACACCTAGAAACGGCCCTGGCCGTTCTGGGGACCAATGGCTAACAGCAGGAACATGAGGCAATTGACAAGGGTAGTTGAGTCCACAGTAGTTGAAACTACTGGTGCCCTTAGTAATTTGACTGCTGAGCTCCAGTCGGATCGTCTTATGACCCTTCAGAACAGGGTCGCTTTAGATGTCATACTTGCAGACCGAGGTGGGGTATGTAGATTGATCCAATCGAGTTGCTGTGTTTTCATTCCTGATAATGCTCCAACAGTGTACCAGGCCATCTCTAAACTGCATAAGATTTCCGAATCTATTCATGTGGATAAAGGAGATTGGTCATTAATGGGATGGTTCTGGGAACTGATATCCACCTGGGGATGGAAAATTCTGATGGTCATTGGGATGGTCTTAGCGATTCTTTTCCTGTTTTGTCTGTGCGTGCAGTGTGCTCCTGCAATATGTGGCCTCTGTGCTACATCATGTGTAAGGACGCCTGTATCAAGAGACGAGCTAAGTACTAGAATGATGTTACAGCAACATCTCAATGACTTTAAGAATATAGACCTGGACTCAGATTAGCATGAGATTAGGTTAAATTGCCTATGTAAGGGCAAAAGGAGGGTTTGTGGTTCTGAAAATCCTGGACTCGTGTAATAATTCTGGACTCAAGAATAAAACTTCGTCGTAACATGACGAATTTAGTATCAAAAAACCGAGAATGACGAGTACACTATGTACAAGCATTTTCGGCATATTCGAGTGACGATTTCACCTCGAAATCATCATTTTCGTTCTGAACCCTTGGCTTCCATTTTATGGACAGCAGCCATTTTGTGAGTTGCCCTTTACATAGGCTTATAATCCAGATAGATTCGATTCCAAAGGACACGTACACCTTAATCGACTTTTCTATGACCTGGGCAAGTTGGAACCATTGCCCCAGGCCGAACCTGTTTGGTCAGTTCCTCTCCCAGTGGCCGAACGAGATAGTATCAAGGCACAGCCTACCATAAACCTTTTCATCGCACATACACCCTGCCGAATCTTGCTCACACCTGTCCCTGCTCTTTTCTCTCTCACTTGCTTTATGATGGGTAGGTGACCGTTTTTATTGGGGTTCCACTGATATCTGATGAGAATGTTGGGCCTTGCCGGGTAATTTGTTATGGGATGGACAAACTGAAATATGGGCTTGTCATCATGACTCTGCTTTTCCTTTGTAGTGGATAGATGAGAACAGAATACTGAAATGTGGAGAATGTTTGCCTGAAGCACAATATTTTGTATAAAAAGAGAAGCCTGACTTTGTAAGATTGAGCAGTCTCCTGAGAATATACTTCTCGTGTGTTGTACTTCTAGGACCTGTTACTTGGGTGCAGCCTATAAAATCGATCCTTGACTTCACCTAGAAGACTCTGAGTTTTTGCGGTCTGAATCAGGAAAGGACTCGAGGTCTTTGGGTGTGTTCCCTGACACCACTGGGTTACCGGTTCGGTACCGGTTCTGAAAAACCCAGTACCTCACAGGCCAGGCGTGGCCTGAAGGCTATAAATAAATGGACGGAGGTCTCTCGGGACTTCCTGTCCGACTATACATCTGTGTGTCGTGTACCCATTCTTTGACTGCTGTGCCCCCAAAGCCTTATCCCTTGTGGTTACCCCATCTCCCCCCATTGGCCATTTGACACCCTAGTGAAACTGTGGCCCCCAACACTGGTGACGAGGGTGGGATCCCGTCGATCGCCCTAAAAGAACTGCACCTGTGTTCCCGCGAGGTGCCGACTGGAGTGGAGGCTGGCGCAAGTGATTTCCTGACGCGACGACAAACACCCCCAGTAAGCAGCGTGCGCCACAAGCTGCGTGAGGCATTGGGGTGTGAAGCGCCAGGAGTGGAAGCTGCCGACCGCGGACAGACCCAGCGTGAGGCCCGACCGCGTCCAGTAAGCGCACGCATGCGCAGAAGCAATGAGGCCCGCCCGGAGCTGAAAGCGAGCGCGAGGAGATGCGCAAGAGGCCCGAACAGGGCACTTGAATACTGAGGCCCCCGCTGGGTGGGAGGAAAATGGAGGGCAAGTCAAGGGGAGAGAGAGAGAGAGAAAAAAAGCCTCCCAAATAAGAAGAAAAATCAAGGCCACAGCAGAGAGAAAGAGCAAACAAGCACTGGCAGTGCCAAAAGACACGCAGCAGACTACCACTGGCCAGAAGCACCAACGAAGGCAGGAAAAGGGAGGACCAGGCACCACAACAGAAGGGGAACACACAGAAGGAGTTACAAATGGGGGTGGGGTCGCACACTACTCACACACCGGCGGTGTCGCCCCTAAAGACTCTGGTCAATGTAGTAAAGTGTTCGCGATGCATCATCTTTCGATCTTCTGCTATCTTCGCTGTCTTCGCCATCCCTGGACACGTGTTTCTGGGTATCACCCCTCGTCAGCAGGGATAGGCCGTGTACTGGGGTTGCCAATGGCTGCCAATATCTGCCAGGTATAGTACCACTCAGGCGAGTAGGTGCGGGATCCCAGGCTCGTCAGCCCACTGCTCACGGGAGCTTTAAAGTTACAAATGGGGGTGGGGTCGCACACTACTCACACACCGGCGGTGTCGCTCCTAAGGACTCTGGTCAATGTAGTAAAGTGTTCGCGATGCATCATCTTTTGATCTTCTGCTATCTTCGCTGTCTTCGCCATCCCTGGACACGTGTTTCGGGGTATCACCCCTCGTCAGCAGGGATAGGCCATGTACTGGGGTTGCCGATGGCTGCCAATATCTGCCAGGTATAGTACCACTCAGGCGCGTAGGTGCGGGATCCCTGGCTCGTCAGCCCACTGCTCTCGGGAGCTTTAAAGTTACAAATGGGGGTGGGGTCGCACACTACTCACACACCGGCGGTGTCGCCCCTAAGGACTCTGGTCAATGTAGTAAAGTGTTCGCGATGCAACATCTTTCGATCTTCTGCTATCTTCGCTGTCTTCGCCATCCCTGGACACGTGTTTTGGGGTATCACCCCTCGTCAGCAGGGATAGGCCGTGTACTGGGGTTACCGATGGCTGCCAATATCTGCCAGGTATAGTACCACTCAGGCGCGAAACATGTGTCCAGGGATGGCGAAGACAGCGAAGATAGCAGAAGATCGAAAGATGATGCATCGCGAACACTTTACTACATTGACCAGAGTCCTTAGGGGCGACACCGCCGATGTGCGAGTAGTGTGCAACCCCACCCCCATTTGTAACTTTAAAGCTCCCGTGAGCAGTGGGCTGACGAGCCTGGGATCCCGCACCTACGCGCCTGAGTGGTACTATACCTGGCAGATATTGGCAGCCATCGGCAACCCCAGTACACGGCCTATCCCTGCTGACGAGGGGTGATACCCCGAAACACGTGTCCAGGGATGGCAAAGACAGCGAAGATAGCAGAAGATCAAAAGATGATGCATCGCGAACACTTTACTACATTGACCAGAGTTCTTAGGGGTGACACCGCCGGTGTGTGAGTAGTGTGCGACCCCACCCCCATTTGTAACTTTAAAGCTCCCGTGAGCAGTGGGCTGACGAGCCTGGGATCCCGCACCTACGAGCCTGAGTGGTACTATACCTGGCAGATATTGGCAGCCATCGGCAACCCCAGTACACGGCCTATCCCTGCTGACGAGGGGTGATACCCCGAAACACGTGTCCAGGGATGGCGAAGACAGCGAAGATAGCAGAAGATCGAAAGATGATGCATCGCAAACACTTTACTACATTGACCAGAGTCCTTAGGGGCGACACCGCTGGTGTGTGAGTAGTGTGCGACCCCACCCCCATTTGTAACTTTAAAGCTCCCGTGAGCAGTGGGCTGACGAGCCTAGGATTCCGCACCTACGCGCCTGAGTGGTACTATACCTGGCAGATATTGGCAGCCATCGGCAACCCCAGTACACGGCCTATCCCTGCTGACGAGGGGTGATACCCCGAAACACGTGTCCAGGGATGGCGAAGACAGCGATGATAGCAGAAGATCGAAAGATGATGCATCGCAAACACTTTACTACATTGACCAGAGTCCTTAGGGGCGACACCGCCGGTGTGTGAGTAGTGTGCGACCCCACCCCCATTTGTAACTTTAAAGCTCCCATGAGCAGTGGGCTGACAAGCCTGGGATCCCGCACCTACGCGCCTGAGTGGTACTATACCTGGCAGATATTGGCAGCCATCGGCAACCCCAGTACACGGCCTATCCCTGCTGACGAGGGGT
The DNA here is from genome assembly GCF_964261635.1 of Lissotriton helveticus. Taxonomy (NCBI): domain Eukaryota; kingdom Metazoa; phylum Chordata; class Amphibia; order Caudata; family Salamandridae; genus Lissotriton; species Lissotriton helveticus. The sequence goes on along the minus strand of NC_136072.1, from coordinate 225,718,696 downwards.
GATACCCCGAAACACGTGTCCAGGGATGGCGAAGACAGCGAAGATAGCAGAAGATCGAAAGATGATGCATCGCGAACACTTTACTACATTGCCCAGAGTCCTTAGGGGCGACACCGCCGGTGTGTGAGTAGTGTGCGACCCCACCCCCATTTGGAACACACAGAAGGAGGCAGGAGACGAATAGCCTCAGTCAACAAGCAGTAGCAAAGGAAAGAGAGCAGAGAATCGCACTTGCACCCAAGCAGCAAGCAAGCACCCAGCACAACACACCTCACAATGTCGGACCCTGCAAACCCTGCAGCGGGAAGTCAACAGCCAGGACCACCCCCAGCACAACCGGTGGGACCGCCTGTGCCACCCTCAGCTCACTCACAAATCCAGGCACTACCACCATTTAGTGAGCTCATCGACCCTGCGACCGCAGCCCCGAGGTGGGCAACCTGGATCGGAAGGCTCAACAACTACTTTGTAGCCATGAGAGAAAAGGATGAAGAGGTCAAGAGGTTGCTACTTTTGCATTTCGGCAGAGACAAGATTTACAAACTCTTCGCACACCTGCCAAACACAGGAGCCGCCAACGACTATGGGGCCGCTGTTCGAGCACTAAACGCCCACTTCAACCCGCAGCTCAATCCACATTTTGAGCGTTTCAAGTTCCGACAGTCAAGGCAGAGAGAAGGGGAGACGATGGACGCATTTCATGCGTGCTTGAGGGAGCTCATAAGTACCTGCACAGAAGATTACCAGAAAAAGGAGGTCACCGCCCAACTGATTCAAGGATGCCGCAACAAGCCCTTGAGGACACTAATACTGCGTCAACCACGCATCACGCTGGAAGAGATATTAATCCTTGCCCGATTGCACGAGCTGTCGGACGCCCGATCCACAGCAATGGAGGCCGCACTCAACCCCCATGCAGATCCTGGGGCAACCGTGAAGACGGAGCGAGTAGACGCTGTCCGCAACCCTGGCCGAGGCAGGCGAGGGCGATGGCCGACCCACACACCGCGATAGACGCCATGTGGCTACTGCGGACATCACGAACACAACCAAGATGGCTGCCCTGCACGAGGGAAGACCTGTTCCAAATGCGGAGTGCAGAATCATTTTGCGAGTGTATGCAGAGGTGGTTTCCAAGGGAAGAATCAGTCTGGGAAGAAATCGGCGACCGGAGTAATCAGACACCTAACGCTGGATGAGGATCGGCACCAACGAGCGGTGAAGACCCCACAGCACCACCAAGCGCGACTAGATGACTCTTCCACTGAGGAGGATGAGGAATGCTACTTCGTATCTTTCACGAACGACCTAAAAAGAAGCAGGAGGCCTCAACCGAAGTGCCACATACAGATTGATGGGTCACCGGTAACCGGAGTAATAGACACGGGTGCCACCGTAAACGTAATGGGAATCCAACACTACAAGGCACTCAACCCCAAGCCAAAACTGGTACCATCCAAGGTCTGGATCCTGACATACGGCAGTCAAAAGCCACTTCCCCTTCGAGTGAAAATGCTAGTGCAAGTCAAAGCGGAGGATCGAGAGGAGATGACAACATTCCACATCGTGGATAAAGAAGCTGACCTACTTGTCGGGAGTCACACTGCAGAGGACCTTAACCTCATCACATTTGCCAATGCAGTAAAGGCGCTCCAGACAGAAGATATCCTGCTTTTATTCCCCTCGATGTTCGAAGGATTAGGTACGATCAAAAGACCACCTGTGAGACTTCACATCGACAAAGCTATCCAACCGATTGCACTCAGACATCGTAGGATTCCGTTCCACTTGAGAACAGCAGTTGAACAAGAGCTGGCCCAGTTAGAAGAACAAGGGGTCATCGAGAAGGTGACAGGCCCGACACCATGGGTGTCTCCGATGGTGATAGCGGAGAAGCCCCGCCAACCAGGAAAAATAAGAATCTGCATAGACATGAGGATGCCGAACAAGGCAATAAAGTGCGAACGACACATCGCACCGACTGTGGATGATATCCTAGCAGACCTCAACGGAGGGCAGTGGTTCTCCAAATTGGACTTAAATGCAGGGTACCACCAACTGCAACTAGCTGAGGAGAGTAGTACATCACCACTTTTTCTACGCATCTGGGCCTCAGAAGATATAAGAGACTCAATTTCGGCATCTCCACAGCTGCCGAGATTTTCCAAAACACCATAAAGGAAATCCTATCAGGGTTGCCGGGGGTTCTGAATGTCAGTGATGACATACTAATTCACTCCAAGACAAGCAAAGAACATCATCAAAGGCTGAAAGCAACGCCCTGAAGACTGGCTGAACACGGGGTGACATTACACCGCGATAAATGTAAATTCTTCCAGAAATCGATAGAATTCTTTGGATATGTATTTAACTCGGACGCCGTTAAAAAGGACCCCCGAAAGTCTCATGCCATCAAACATGCCCCAGCAATTACGACAGCCTCGGAGGTGAGAAGTTTCCTAGGCATGGCACAATACTGGGCCAGGTTCATTCCGAACCTTGCCACGATTGCTGAGCCCTTGCGGAATTTGACGGTGGAAGTGGGCCGGTGCAGAGGATGAAGCCTTCAACCAAATCAAAGCAGCACTACTGGATGGAACCACCATGGCTTATTTTGACACCTTGAGGAACACCGAAATTTTAGTAGATGCCAGTCCTGTCGGTTTAGGAGCCTTACTTACCCAGGAGACGGAGCCAGGAGTATGGGCTCCCTTGGCATTTGCAAGCAAATCGCTGACTGCAACAGAAGCGAGATACTCTCAAATTGAAAGAGAAGCCCTGGCGGTGAAATGGGCTTGTAACCATTTCCACCTCTATATCACGGGACATCCGTTCTGGATGGTGACTGATCACCAACCTCTAATACCCCTGTTTAGAGGTACCGCACCTCATCTGCCACCTCGGATCGAACGATGGGCCATCCAGATATAACAATACCAAATGGATCTGGTGTATAGACCCAGGGCCAAAAACCCCGCTGATTTTCTGTCTCGTCACCCTTCCACAGACATGGATCCTGAGTCCGAACAAGACACCCGAACCAAAGAATTTGTGAATATGATATCGCAGTGGGCATGCCCCCAGTCACTGTCAGCCGACGTGATCATAGCTCAATATGCCAATGACGCGATCATCCAAAGAGTAACTGAAGCCATAAGAACAGGATCATGGAAAGGTTTCCTACGAAACGTCCAAAGATGGAGTGAGACAGACCGAGTACGTCTAAGCCAATTCTGGAAAGTCCACAACGAACTAAGTATCGCAGGAAATGGGCTAATTCTGAGAGGACCTAGGGTGGTGATCCCGTTGACACTACAAGAGCAGGCTACAACACTTGCCCATGAAGGACATCAGGGCACCCAAAGAATGAAAGCACGGCTGCGAGAAAAGGTATGGTTCCCCAGACTAGAAGAAAGCGTGGATGCTGTGGTGCAAAACTGCCACGCCTGCCAACTAACTAGCACCCCGGAGCGGCCAGCGCCGATCATCATCGAAGACCCCGCACCCTCCCCCTGGTCGTGGGCCAGCCTAGACTTTGGGAGCTTCCCAGATGGAAGGATCACCGTGGACTAATGGACAGCTACACAAAATACCCGATGGTGGATCTAGCACCATCAACTAGCTTTACGAATGTCCAACCAATCCTTAGCAAGGCATTTGTGCTATTTGGGATCCCCCAAGTCCTCAAAACGGACAATGGCCCTCCGTTCCAGGGGAGAGACTTCAAAGACTTCCTGCAGGCGTTGGGAGTAAGACACCACCAGATCACACCACAGTGGCCACAAGCTAATGGCGAAGTGGAACGTTTTATGAGGACCATCAACAAGACTCTAAGAATAGCCACAGCGGAAGGCACCGACCCAGAGGTAGCATTCCAACACTTCCTCCGGGAGTACAGGAGCAGCCCTCACAGCACGACTCAACGCTCACCCTGGTCGCTGATGTAGGCCGGGCCAAGGCGCGACCTGTTGCCAATGGCAGAAAACTGGACACCTGAACCATACTCACCGGAGGACACCCAAGAACGCAGACGGAGAAGTAACAACAAAACAAGTCGGAGGAGAAGAGCTCAAGAGAGAACCTTGGTGCCAGGAGACTCAGTACTTATCCGGGCGAGAAGGCCAGGTGGGAAATTCCGCACCGCTTACGAAGTGGAACCATGGATCATCAAAGCAACAAAGGGCACTGCCGTCACAGTACAGCGGCATGGAGAAGAAGTGACGCGGAATGTCTCGTGGTTCAAGCGAATACCACCAACGGCCAGTGACCCGGAACCACCCAGTGACACACAATCAGGAGAGGAAGCTATATGCAGGCCTGACAGGGCTCATCCTGAGTCACCACCAGCCACCCCAGGGACAGCAACACCGTCACCCCTGAGAGACAATTCGGAACACACTCCCACACGAGGAAGGCGCCAGTACAACCTCAGGCCTAACCCCAGGCCTAGTCAAAGGCTGGCAGACTTTGCATGCTAGAGACTCTAAGGTGATTTATCTCAAAGACCAATTTGGGAAGGGATGTAATGCTCTAGTGCTCCGAGGGTCTCGGCTGAGCCCCAGAAGCACACACATACATTGTATCACCTTCAGGCCAGGCGTGGCCTGAAGGCTATAAATAAATGGACGGAGGTCGCTCGGGACTTCCGGTCCGACTATACCTCTGTGTGTCGTGTACCCATTCTTTGACTGCTGTGGCCCCAAAGCCTTATCCCTTGCGGATACCCCATCTCCCCCCCATTGGCCATTTGACACCCTAGTGAAACTGTGGCCCCCAACAGAAGGAATAGTTTCTTTCAGGGATGAGTAATAAAGCATAAAGGGGCAAATGGAACACACCATGGGCGTCCGCAGACATTTTTCCAGGGGGGGGGGGGCAAAATGTTAACGTCATCACCATCCTCCGACATGATTTGTGCCAGGTGGGGCACAAGAAACACTAGGGTGCAGAACTAGGATAGACTCAATTAAATGGCAGGAATCCAGGACATGTGACTGACCCTGCCACAGGCCAACAAACACCACCTGTAGGGAAAACGCTAAACTTGCTGACAAGGTGCTTTATCTCGGTCTGCTAGGTGTGCAGACTTCTGGGTCCTCAATCCAACACCAATCAAGGCTGTCTTCAGCACGATTCGATTTTTATCAGAATACTTTAAAACAGCCTATGATTACAGCACCAAATTAAATATACCGTATGCACAGTGTATGTTAGGGATTATTTGTAGCACACATATTTACCAATATAGTCTTCTTGGTGCTAAAATTCATGATAACTTTTATCCAAAGTTAAAGCACAACGTCAAAGTTAGTAATAAATAATCCAGCAATCACACCCGTTAGTGATTTGCCAGTGGGTGCTCCCTTTACTAGAATTTCCCGGGCATTGCTACATTTTACAAACATTCAATTAATTTATACAAAATAAAATGTATAGGTCCAAATGTTAGCTCTATTTTTCAAAAGAAACTTAGAGTCCCTCTACGTGTAGTCAATGTCAAACTGACATTGTGCGCACATTTAGGGATACAATAATGGCCAGCTCCCTTATGCGGAAGCCTGGCACCGTAAATTTGTGGCACATGCGGTGCCCGCAGCTGCACCACATCACAGGTTCATGGATGCTGAGTCTTACACAGTGGTTGAAGTGGGGGAAAAAAGTAGGGGAACAGTGGGCGGAGAATCAGAGGGCGGGAATAACCCAAGGATTGGATCTGTGGGTGGAGCCAGAGATGTGGCTAGAATGCACAGACACCCCAATTTGTAGTATTTGTTTGGCATTTCACTGCCCAGTTTAATCAACCAATGGACGCACATGATTATTTAAGGTTATAATGAGCTATTGACATTAACATATATTCTCAAAGTGGGATATGCTTCTAATCACAGAATGTACCAAATACGTTAAAATATGGAAACAAAAGCCATTTGTCTCTGAGCCATGGAGTTTCTGTCATCAGCACTTCACCCTTTTTCAACAACAGCAGTTCAAACATGAATGGCAAAATATCCTGGTTTGCAAATGTTTTCTCTAAAATTATGGCTCTGCCATATTTGTCATAATGCAAGATCTGCTGCATGATCTGACCATTTAAACTAATAAATTGTTTGTAGCTCAAACGTATCAAAAGTTAATATAAAATGTGACTTGTGTTGCTGCGGAGTGGATGGCCTATTGTAAAGGTTGACTGGTCACATTTCTCACTGCTGCGTTTGTATGTTACACTGGTACTAATAAGGCAAAATCGTTCCAGAGACTGTTAGCATGTGTACACACGTCAAAATAATAAAATATCTGAAAATATACTGCACTACGCTGCAGCCTTTTTTTAGTAAACACTACGGCATAATCTTGTCATCCTTTGCTGCATAATTAATTCCAGTGGCCCCACAGCAGGCAGTGCATGTTAAAAGTGCTTGTGAATGAAGCAGAGAGACTGTGAAGTTTGTGAACTTAGGGGCCGATTATGATCGCGGACGGACTTGAGTCCGTCCGTGACCCCTGAGGAGGAGGGAACGTCCGCAAGGGCTGCGGCGTTCCCTCCGAGCAGATTAGGATGTGACCGCCAGGGTGGCGGTCACATCCTCTATCTTTAACATTGCGGCGGGTGCAGCTTGAAGCTGCACCCGCCGCAATGTTAAAAATGCATGCACAAAGCGGCAGGCACCGCGCGGTGCCTGCTGCTTTGTGCACGCAAATGCAGGGTGGTACCATAAGTACCCCCCATGTGCACCCCCCACCCCCCCTTCACCCAGGGGGGCTGCAACAGGTCCCCGAAGTAAAAGTCTGTATACTTTTCCACGGCGGAAAAGCCGCAGTGGAAAAGCATGTCTTTTACACCATCCTAATATGGCTGACACCGCCAGCCATGTTAGAGCTTTTCCGCTGCGGTTGGAAAGCGACCGCGGCGGAAAAGCTGCGGACGGAATTCCAGACCCACCAGCCATCCTAATATGGCGGTGGGTCTTTGGAGGCTCCGCAGCGTTTTTTCCGCATCCTCCGGGCCGGCGGTGGCTTCCGCCGGCCCGGAGGATGCGGAAAAACCGCAATCATAATTGGTCCCTTAGTTTGGTGTGCGTGCAAATCCTGCATTGCCAATCCCTGGTGAGTTGCAGCTACTGCTGCTGAAGGCCAATGGAGGTACCTTTGGGTGAGGCCGACTGGCCTCAAGGGCAGGGCCAGCTATAGCACTGGTGGTGTCCTGTGCATTAATGTTTGTTAGTGCCCCCCAATGACCACCTCTGCCATGGATTCCCTCACTACCACCCTTTAACTGTGCCCCCAAGTCTTGATAACCACTCTCTCTCTGATGCATTTAATTTGATTTACAGCTCCACTCATACCATTGTAGGGTGTCAGAGCACTTTACATCACACACATTACACAGAGACAATCAATATGTGTGTAACTCACTGTATAGAAAATGTTACATAAGACTAAGGACTACAAGGTGTAGGAGTCACATGACAACCATACTAGTAGCCTGTATAGTTTTATAGTGATTGGTCTGGAGAAACGCAATACACGGAATTTAAAATGTAATACCATGGTTGGGGGTTCTCCTTAATAATCATAATTGATTTCTGTCCAAAAGAACACTTTTTGGGACATTAGGATAATCAAAGACTGGGGGACGGGGGGGGGGCATAACGCTCTAATTAATTACATTGCAGTTTGTATCGAGCTCTTAGATGACAGTTAATAGCTCACTGTTCTAAGTTAGAATTTCATCTTATAAACTGCAAGTAACAAAAGGATCTCTGATAAAAGCATTAGCCCACTGACCTATTTACCTTATGTGCACTTTGTGCATGGCGCATGTTCTTTGCAGCCGGTACACTAACCCTCTGAGCTACCTTTCCATGAATCAAAACTTCCACTAGACAAAATTCTGATCTCTCTCTAGGAAGAACATTTATCACCAGAGTCATCATGACATTTTTATTGTAGCCGAAAATTGCTGTAGGCCAGGAAGGAGGCAGCAAGCGTTTTTAAAACCATAATATACTTGCAAACATGATGCCTTCACTTAAAGTCAGCACCCGGTGCGGTCACACTGGTTGCACCGCCCTAGAGATGGCCCTTCTCAAGGGTCCTGTGACCTCAGTGACTGTTGTTCTAGGGTGTGCTGCTTTATAGGCCTGCCGCAAGACTGGAGGTGAACTTCAGTATGGATAGTGGTGGACAAGCCTTGAGCGTTAACCTACACTTGTCATTCTAGGGTCCACCTGCTGGTGCGAAGACACCAGGACTTCTAAGGTGTTGCTAAGCCTTCTAAGGTCTAGCATGTGATTGTGCTCTCTCAGAAGAGTGGTCTGGTGGGCTGGTTATTAAGACTGAACATGGTTCCCAGTTCTAAATTCAGCAGCTCTGACCATAGTGCCACCTCCTCTCTCCCACTGAACACCGTACTGCTCCACTGAGAAAAACTCCCACTTTTTCAACTACAACCCAATTGTTGCCCGCTATAAACACCTGGATGCGCAATTTAAATTACGCACTAGACAAGAGCAACATGCGGCCTACAAAAAAAAAAGTAACAACATCCTGGAAAAAGCAAACACTTATAGGGAATGCAAAATTTAGCAAACCATGGGAAATGGAAGCAGGAACAACATGGTTACCTTAATGCTTTTACACTCACTATTCAGAATTCAGTGAGTGCTTTTGCCTGAAAAGTTAAGGACACGACTATAGGGCCCTGAATGGACCCATTTCAATGGCCATTGCTTATATCCTTACAAAACGTAAGCAGTATGGTAAAAAGACCCCATCCCTGGACGCAGAGCCGCAGCACACATTTTGTTTTCCAATTCACACATTGCAGTACCTCCAGGATTGGTGCACTAGTTCCAAGACCAGGGAAAACAAAGACAAGAAAACAAAAATAGCACTTCACTGGTAAACTCTGTAAAAGTGGCGCTAATGTGTTTCAGTGTGAATAAAATCAGTTTGGCCAGTTTGCTACTACTCTGTCTTACTTTATTTAGTTATTTATCTATTTTTAATATTGTTAGCTTTTTATTCCCAATGCTGCACTTTGGAATTAAAATGCCAGAAAAATCCGACATTTCCAGCAAAAGCGTCTTTCTTTTTTGGATCCATTTCACAGGGAAGCAAATAAAAGAAAGGAGAGGAAAGAGAGTGAGAACCCCGTCTTGAAGTCACGGTTTTCATGGGTGTCCGCAGGGGGGGCAAGGAGGGTCGCTCCAGGGGGGGCAAGCGCCCCTCCTTGCCCCCCCTGCGGACGCCCATGGAACACACTTGTGTTTTACATTTGCTCAGGTACATGTTGTTACATGTTTGTATGTGTAAATCAGGGTTGGGTTCGAGGATTTTTGGGACCCCGGGCAAAGGCCCCTCTAATTTACATAAGTGACACCCTCAGGGCTCCGGAACCTGCTTTGTGCAGACACCTACTGGGCTGTAGCTCCCCTCTTTGCCACCTAGAAGCACCTCTTTCACAGCTCATATCAGGCTGAAGGAAGGTGTAAGAATAGCTTGGGAGATGAGAGTTAAAACAGTGCAGACTGTAATGTGCTGACAATCGGTGTCCTGCAGTGTTTCTCAATGGGCAGCCAAGCAGGAAGCCTAATTGCAGGACACACCTGCAATTAGGCCTCCTTGCAACTGGCAGATGAAGTGTCTCCCTCCCCTGGGTCTCTCCACACCATCCGGTAGAGGCTCAGGGAGGGGGGCCCCTCCTGTAAGCCTAATTGCAAACAGACAACTTTCTTTAATGGGATCAGCAGTGGCACGCGAGGTTTGGTGGCGTGCTGCACTGGTGCGGGCCCCTATGCTGGAGGGCTGAGAGCGAGGCCCTGGGCAGCTGCCCATACTTCCCATGCCTGGAGCCGGCCCTGGTGCAAATTCTTCTTTATAAGCTTCTGTAGGTGCGACAACGGCAGTTTCCCAGACATACTCCAGAATTTTTCGACTATTCCTAAAAAACATCTGAAGTTACTCGCATGTTCTGACTTTTTTGTAAATTCGATCATTTGAGTTTAAGAAAAAAAGATGCTTAATAAGAGTGTGGCAGACAGAGAAATCCAACAAAGTATGGCAGATATCCCGTCTGCATAGTTAGAGTGCAAGTTACTATAATGCACTTGTAATGTGGTGCCCATGACGTCCACCACATTTTTGATCAAGCACCGTCTCTGCCAAACTCTAAAGATTTTGTCCAAAGTATTGCATAGTTGAAACAACTCTCAGACCACTCACAAGTAATTTAGAAACTACATGGGCTTTATTTAGAAGCCCCTTGCGCAGCCAGTGCATCACTTTTTTTGACACACCGGAAGCGCAGTGCTGTGCTCCATATGTACAAGGCCATGTAAAGTCACCCTGCATGGCTTTTTATGGCCCTGTAAATACAGCCCCTTTTCACGCAGCACTTTGCATGAAAAGGGCATGGATTCTGCTGCATTTCCAGATTTACAACATTTCCTGAACCTGGGAATGTGGCAGAATCCTACGCCTCCCCAGGGGAGGCATAAGGAGATTCAACGAGGAGAAATACTGTTATTTCTCCTCCTTTTTCCTCTTTCTATTCATGCTGTGAAGACACCAGTTGTGATTGTTTTTGCGCAGGAAGGTGTCCCTTCCTGCACAAAAACAATCATCTCTGCAATGCAGGCACCCTTGCACCATAGTGCAAGGGCGCTTGCGTTGGCACATGGTGGCCAATTGTGCAAGAGCGCACGCGAGAGCTCAGAGGTACGTCATATTGTGGCAAATATGGCACATCCCCTTGCTTTGCAAGTAACCCTGTGATGCGCTGCCAAATGGTTTGAAGCACCATGCTGCATTACTTTCTTGTAAATAAGGCCCACAGTTTTCAACAAAGTGCCGAAAAAGACACTATAATCTTCTTTTGGCAGGTACATTATTTAAAACGATTATGAATGAAGCAAGGGATGGAGGTTAGATGCCCTGACCATATAGCACTGGTGAGGAACATAAACCAATGAGGTCCAGATCCATGTCAGGTGTTCAGGATACTCACTAGTTAATGAGTTCCATTTAGCATCACACGCTCTTTCAGTGGCGAGACAAATGCTTAATTTGAGCTGGTGATTTCTGGTGGTTGGCACCGTCACTTATGACAGTATATCACATGGTGGTGCTGTCTGCCTAATTTTTGGTATTAGCACGACAACAGCTGTTTATTAATTCAGTTTACATCTACAAGGACGAATACCTGCCTCCCAAGCCATTCTTATAGCTTTGGGGGCCTGGACTAGTATGAATTATCACACTTGTAGAGTGTGATGGTTAGTTGTTGTGTTGGCAATTTCATTGGCATCGCTGGCAGGGGCAACGGATGGTGCAACCTATAGTGTCCTCCTGACGAGGGCCCTGAAACTTATATTTTTACAAATTAAGCACTGGACATACATTGGTGGGGCCCCTTACAGAATTGATAAGTGTGCCCCACAGATATGTTTTGGCGTCTGGCTGAAGGGGAACCCTGTGAAGGGTTTTGACCCTCCTGAAGGATTGGGGACCCTGCACCACAGGGGCTGCAAGGGGCTGTGTTATTCTCCTAATGCCTTTGTGTGGAAAACCTAAAATTCTGCCATAAACTCAACCCTACAATTGCCATTGCTGTTGTACATGAACTAGAAAGCATTTTCGAAACACTATCTCGGTGTTGCATTATCGTTTGTGCCCCACTTACACAAGACTTTTTTTCAGGATGTAAATTAGTGATTCAGTCTCTGGAACCTTTGCATACAGTAAAATAAAATGCTATTAATCAGGAATGGGCACACTGGTGTGGTGACTGGCTGGTCATGGTCTAGTGTTTCTAGAATGTGTTTCCACCAGCCACTCCTTGAGGGATGGCTTCAACACACCCCCAACACCCATCCATCACAGGTGTCATCAGTCAGGTGACCCTGCCAATAAAAGGGGCCAGACGCACTTGCCTTGGGCCACTTCCAGATAGTAACTCAGTGTGTCTGCGTAATTACTTTATATGCATGGGGGACTAGGACCCCGACCCGTAGAACTGGGAAGGTTCTGAAGTTAGCAGGAAAGTGAAGGAATGGGTGAAGAAAAAGAAACAGAGGGTGATAAAAAGGTTCAAAAAAGGAAAACAGAAGGGACTAAAAAGGTTTTAGCAGCCTCGCACAGGCGCTGTGAGATACCATCATTATTCCCCTTAAAACAGCTCTTTGCTTCGTCACCAAGTGGCATATTACCAAGGGTAAGTATCGCCGCTTTTTTGGCGAATTGTGCTGAGAAAGCGGCGATACTGCTAAAGCCCTATTAACAAGGGCATTTTAAAGCCTGGCGCAAGCCCACTTTGCATGTCGGCGATAAACATCGCTAATGACATGCAAAGTGGGCGTTCCCACGTCCAACCACATGTAAAATGTGGTTGGAGGTGGGAACACCCTATTACCTAGGCAGGCGTTGGGAGAGGGAGACCTGCGATAAACTCGTTTATCGCAGGTCTCCCAATGCCTGTGCTGACCAGGTGTTAGGGCATTGATAACATGGGGGAGTGGATCATAAAGCTGAATCCACCCCCCCCATATTATCAAGGAACACATTAGCGCGTGAAAACATTGTTTGTTTTCATGTGCTAATGTGCCATATCGCCGACTATCGCCGGATTTCAATTCGCCTACGTGATGCAAATTGATAATTGCGTGCTAAAAAGGCGATGAAATCCGGCGATAGCCGGCGATATGGGGATGTGCGTTGTGCGTTTACTAACGCACTTCTTGGTAATATGCCCCCATGTTTGTTAGCATGTTTAGTTGCCCCCTGCATGAAATAATCCCCTTTGACACCACGTACTGGACAGGCACGCAGAGGTGAATGTGACCCGCATAAAAGATAGCTACCTGATGCACAAAATATCTGTGCTTGTAAGGACAGTTCAGCTGACTTTGAGAATGTCATGTCTCAATTCGCAAAGCACATTGCGGTCTGTGACTCCTGATTGCCTTTGAAATCTTAATGCACACATTTGCAATGCATTTTGGGTTGCAAGAAAACGGTAGCACTCCACGGGAAGTTCCTCTGCCTTTTGAACAAGATTTGGTGTTATAAACGCTTTGAAAAGCGGGTTGAGGTCGCTAATGGCAGGTGGTAACAATCTGCAAAGTGCGAGTTGTCAGTTTTTGGAGACGTATCCTGTGTTTGTTCAGACTTGCGACATCAGAATGTGCACACGTTCTGTAATCCATGCTTTCATGGACCACAGCATGTCCTTCCCAATGTACAGTTCACAGTGTGCCTCTTTATGTGGTATTAATCTGTGCGCCTTAACCTTTTAAGTTGACATGAAAAATGTCTTTGAGCTGCAACGGATTTTCGAACGCCTTGCATTGAAAAGGGTGAGGCACATCACAGCACATTGCAAAGCATGGGCCTATATTGGATTCTGTGTCTTAAGTTCTTTAAGCATCTTGATTACTTTTCCTCAAGGGTGGATGTGACGGGGTCCTTATCGTTTCTGGTCTAGGAGCTTTGCCACCTGTGAGTTGCAGAGCCTTTTGTGGCATCTGCTTGGCCAATATAGTTGGTAGCAGGGGCGTAATGCACATTATGCCTTCGTCCCTTTAGGGGCCCCTCAGACCATCAGAAGGCCCTGTTTAGCCTAAAACCAACGTAAATCTGTGAGATTTGGGAGACTAAGGGGCATATTACCAACAAGTAGCGATATTTATCGCTAAATAGGCTTAGCGATGATTTTTTTATCGCTGGATATGTTAGCGGAGAAAACATGCTATTAGCAACGTTTTTCTCCATTGTGCTAAAATATCCAGCGATAGCGGCGAAATGCGTGAATATCGCAGAGAATACGGCGATATTAGCGACGAAATGCTCTTAGCCATGTTATCCACCTCCCATTGGATAACATGGCTAAGAACTGGTCTGGGTAGGTGTTAGCATTTGGAGATATTTGCGCTTAGCGCGAATATTTCCAACTCTACGCCTGCCTTGTTAATAGGCGATAGCGACGTTAGCGACTGCTTTCAGTCGCTAACTGGTTGGGTACACCCACTTTGCATGTCATTAGCGATAAACATCGCTGACATGCAAAGCGGGCCCCAAACCGCTCGCTATCGCCTAAAAGCTGTCGCTAACATCAGTTAGCGACAGCTTGCTAATAGGGCGATAGAATTATCGCCGCTTAGGGGCCGAAAACGGCAACTAAATCAGCGATAATTGCCTATCGCCCCCCTTGGTAATATGCCCCTAAGGGCGCCGCTTCACATGCCCTATCATTTTGTGTTACACCATTGGTTGGCAGCTGTTCCAATTTGAGCTTTCTTATAGTTTAGACTTGCAGTAAAAACCTAGCCGCCTGGGATTCTGACCCCCCCCACACACACGCTTTTTCATGTACATAATATATTTATTTTTATGGGACTGCACAAAAATAATTTCAATATTTTGCAGGACATTATATCTGCTTGAGAAATTTACAAATGGGTCTGCTTGGGAACCTAGCATATTATTTCCAAGTGTCTGGGCCACATTACGAGTCTGGCGGTCCGAGGATTGCCAGACCCATGGTGGCGCAGCAGTGGCAGTCCAGCTACCACCACACCGGGAGTCTGACCGGTTGGGCAGTTTGATGACCTGGGACCGCCAGCGCTGCCAGGGAACCGCTCTTCCTTGGAGGTGGCGCTTCAGTCAGAGGCTGCATTATGCTTGGTAGGACTGCCACTGTCCTGCCACGCATATTACAAGTTTCCTCTCTGCCAGCAGTGACATGGAGGTTTCTACTCAATGTCAACCCTGGTGGAGAGGAAATAAAGGAGGACCTAGGGGTCCCCTTTTGTCTCCGCCGCTTGTGCAAGCATACAGTGGGGCAGAACATGTGCCCCACTGTAACATAAATACACAATTTTCACACATATAATAACATAAAAAACACTATAAAAAATTCGATACTATTAAAAATTTGATAATTTTAATAACCTATATTATATACTTCGATATTTTAACTTTCTATATTTTTAACATTCGATATTACATTACTTACCTTAAAAACGATATTTTTGATGTCTATATTCTGTCCATTCGATATTTTGTCCAGTCTATATTTTGAACTCGATATTATGTCCATTCGATATTTTGTAGTCGATATTATGTCTGTTTACCAGAAAATACATACTTAAACACACAGTCATGCACATGAATACATAGGATCATTGATGGAAACCCAAATTTGATTAAAAAAATATAATAGGTGACAAAATATCAATACTTATTTTTTTCCAATATTTGACTAGACAGAGTACTAGAACATATTTAGGTGCTTTAGACTTAGTTGTACCCTGCTGCGTGAAAATTTGGAAACTGTGCACAGTGTTGTGCCTGAGCATTTTTGATTTGCATTGAGTCATTAATTATATTTAAAAGCAGCTGCATTACCATTGCAAAACTGTGTTTTTTATTTATTGAAATGTAGTAATTATTGTTGTGCCATTTACACAGCACCTAGGTATTGGCTCATTGTCGTGCAGAGCATCTGACAGGCACTGACACAGGCCTACCAAGGAGAGAGAACCACAGGCCCATAACCCATAGGTTCTTATAAGGACATGGCTGATAGCACCCTGTGGCGTCTCCCACCTAATGGTGTACACGTAGAGAGGTGTAAGACAGGTTGACCAGTCACCTGGGCACTAGTGTCACTTGATGTTTGAGATGGAGAGCTGTGCACAACTCCAAGTCAGTAGCCTGCAGTACTACCATGATCACACCATGGTGTCCGTCAATGGAGAGATTTAGCCTCAGTGTCCCTTGGAACCACTGCCAAGCACTTAGTGACTTCCAGTGACCTAGATAAGAGAGGTTGTGTTGTGTTGGTCCAAACTAACTGGATCATACCTTCAAGGCTTTAAACCAGGTAAAGACAGTGTGACTTTACGCACATTGACCCCACAGCCCTGGACTGGGGTATACAATAAATAAGTGGAAATGGCAGTGCGAGCAGTGGCTGCTCTACATATGCATTCCCAGTAGCTTCAGTCAAAAATACTTAAGAATCCTCAATTTCCACTGCTACTTAGGTGAACATTTTACCTTATCTAAACTAATTGCCAAGTAAGGGACATCCCAAAAAGCATCCTGTACCTACTCCAGGTAAAATGCCACTTATTGCAGTGTTCACATGATAACATGTCTTTTGTTTTACAGCCTTGGTTGAACCAGGAAGTGTCCTGGTGCAACAAATCCATGTCATGATTAGGCCTGGGAGAAATTTCCATGATGCCAGTATAATTTGTGTAATTTCAGAAATGTCATATTACACGTTTTACACAAAACTCCCCGATTACACCATTAAGTCACTTAGGCTGATCATGTACCTTTCACTGTAAACATTTCACTTAATTTTGCCAACATTTCAAGTAATCACACAAAAGCATATTATGTAAATGTTGCATAAACCCTGTTCATGATTTTGTTGGTTTTCTATGACAGTGTAAGTGCTAGGTTCTGTTGAATTATTGGACTCCGCAAAAATGGTATGTTTTTAGAGCAGCTGACTACTCATCCCATGACACTACTATCGGTTGGTGGTAGGTGATTATAGTAAAGGGGAATGTTAGAAATTGAGTCTGTAGTTGGCAGAGGTATGCACCCTGTCCAAGTTGGGACCACCATTCCAGTCAGGGTAAGCTAGATAAACACTAAAAGATAACCTGTGTACACTCTCTCGTAGCTTGGCACAGAGCAGTCAGTCAGGCAGCAATGCATCAGGCTTGTTGAGTGAAGCGCTGGTTCCAAGTGTGGCGGTTCCACAGACAATGCATCGGGTTAATCCATGCTGGAGGGATGATTCATCAATCTTCTCCATGCAGTGATGGTGTTGTGTTGGTTTTGAAGCAGTGTTCCCAGAATTGATGTGTCGTTCCGAGTGCGATGACTGGTTCTAGCCTCACAATAGGGTTGATCTGCTGGTTCTGTTATACACAGACCAGAGATGAGTCAATTTCTCTGGTGCAACTATCTGGGTCCACTTACACAGAACCAGGCACAGGAGCACAGTTAGAGACTTTGATAGCCCTGAGTCTCAAACAACAGGAGGCAAGACAACAAGCCCTTGGAGATCACTTCAGTTTAAGGCAGAGTCCAGCTCTCCCTCAGCAGAGTCAGAGAGTGGCAGGCAGAAGGGCAGCACAGCAGAAAAGCATTCCTTCCAGGTCAGCATTCCAGTTGAGTGTCAGTCCTTGATGATGCACAGCAGCTCTTCTGGCAGAGTTCAGTTGTATATCCAGAAGTGTCAAAGCACCAGTACATATACCTAGGTGTGCCTTGGAAGTGGGGGTGATTTCAAATAATGGTCTTTGAATTGCAGAAAGGTCCTTTCATCACAGCCTTGACTACAGACTATAAGTAGGGGGTAACCGCCCTTTGTGTGGGGACAGGACCCTACATATTCAGGTGCAAGTGCCAGCCCTCCCTCCCTTTCTGTCCATTAAGGGCCATCAGAATGTAGATGAGTGCCCAGACACACTTAACCTCTCTATGTTTGTGACTCTCTAAAGGGAATGCACAAAGTGTAGCTGTCACCCACACCAGATGTGTATTGGAGACAAGCTACGGGCACACAGAGTAGTAAGAGCAGAGAAAGGTCCCCTTTTTAAAAGTGGCATTGCTAAAATAGTAACGTTGTAACCAACTTTAGCAGTAAATTTAAAATTCCAAAGATATAAAACATAATACAGCTACTCCTTTCTATGCAGGAATTACAGCATAAAAGTGTATCAAGAAATTCCCAATGTTAACTTATGAGAGGAGTAGGCCTCACATTAGTGAAAAATGAATTCAGGTATTTTTCACTACAAGGACATTCAAAACTTAAAATTAGATACCTCAGGGGTGTCGTAAAATAAAAGGGGATTTTAGGGCTTAGCAAAGGGTTTAAATGCCAAGTCGAAGTGGCAGTAGATTTGCACATGCAGGCTCTGCAATGGCATGCCTGAGAAATGTTTCAAGGCTACTTGTTTGGGTGGCACATTCAGTGCTGCAGGTCCACTAGTACCATTAAATGTACAGACCCTGGGTGTATGGTATACACCTTTGCAAGGGACTTACAAATAAATTAAATATGCCAATTGTGTAAATACCAATATTGATAAGAGATTGATATGATAGCGGATTTTGTGAACTAAATTAATTTTGATATTGCCACGTAATTGTGAATATTTATGGATCAGATAGGTAGCAAGGATATTAGTAAAAAGCATCAGCACTTTATTGGTAAATTGCAATTTACAAAATCTGTTGGTTATTTCTTTTGCACATTTGTTGCATATTTGTTGTTTAGGCACCAGCACTTTTCTGCACAATTGCACTTTATAAAAATGTCCTTGCTCTATTGCACAACAGTACCGTTTTTTATCGATGACATCGGCTGTTATTGGTCTTCAGCAATTGCACTTTATGATGTTTTGCACTTTACTATGTTTCGGCTATTTTCATGTATTACCTGGTTTTATCAATTATGACTTTTTAATGACAAAATGTATTTTATGTATCTCTTGTTCTGCTAAAAAAAAAGTGTAAATACCAATGTTATGTTTAAGGGAGAAGCACATGCACTTTAGCACTGGTTTGTAGTGGTAAAGTGCTCAGAGTCACATGGCCAACAAAAACATAGTCAGAAAAACAGTGGAGGAAGGCAAAAAGTCTGGGAGACCCTCCAGAGAGGGTAATTTTCCAACAAGAGGTACATGCCTTTTTACTTGAACCCCAGTGGTAAGACTGAATACTGCTGTGCCTCATGAATACGTGTAGTATGTTATGGCTGGGCCCTCTTATACTCCTTACTTGTATGTGGAGCATGCTTGCAAGTGCTTGGGTAACAAGTAAGTTGGTTGGCCTGTGTTTGGGTTTCCTTGTGTGTATGTAGCCCCCAGGAGATTTTCAGAGCTCCACAGGGTTAGTGGTAACCAGAATTTCCTGTTTTTTCTTTTCCTGTACTTGCAGGCATCCTTATATTAAACCCTTCTGCTGAAATTCTTTGTGAAGCCAAAATTAGTGCCTGGTTTAACTCATCCAGAGAACGGACATGTTGTGCTCCACATCATTTCTTAAAGTGATGTGTGAGCATGTGGGGCCTCTGTGTCTCATTCCCTGCTTCTTCCTCTCACCCTCCCCCATTTTATTGATGGATATCTCCACACCAGTGCTCTTGCACTCACACACACTACTGCCTTTCACCACATGTGGCATGCAATGCAGCTCCTACCATCCCCAGATTCAAGTGCTGGGCAAAGCAAGTTGTGCCCCATGCCACTGCTTGGTTAAAGTGCATCGAAGATTGACAGGTATCCAGCTTTAATATTCCAAATACTTGCAATTTTGTGCTGCTCTGATCTTTCCATTGAGGACTGTCCAATTGATTGTTAAATTTGGTACGTGCATGGGTCTAGAGCACTGTTTAGATAGAGAGTAATCAGGATAGGCTGTCACGTATATTGTTGATGCCATAGGATATGACTAGACCTATTTTCATATTTTAATGTTAATAATTCACCTATCAATATTACTAATACTACTACTAATAATAATAACAACGACAATAGTAATAATAATATTAAAAATAATAATATTAATAATTATTATTATAATAATAATTATAATCATCATCATTATAATACTACTACTAATAATAATAATGATGATGAGATGATGATGATGATGATTGTGATAATAATGATCATAATGGTAATAATATTATCATTATCTAAAACAAAAGCACAGCTTATAAAATAGAAGTATAGTGTTTAATATATGTACACCCTAAAGTAGACTTTATATTCCCACACTACCTTCAAAGAGTAAGCCTTAGCTGTTCGACAGTGCTACCCTTGAAATAAAAAAAAGGTAAGAAGTACTGGCCCTTGGCATTCCAGTGAACTTATAGGAATATCTGGTATCTGCATTTCAAGGGGCTGCTACTACACTTGATAGAACAATTTGCTATCAGCCTGATAGAGCGCCATGTTATTCTGAAATTTGTAGGGGTGCATTATAATCACTGATAGTCAGCACCCGCATATTTAGAGGACTGTATTAAGGTGTGATCATTATGAATGTAGTACTAAAACCGCATATATGAGGGTGATTAGAAATGTAACCATGTAGTTTAGGTAGACCAAAGTAGAGTTTAATCGAAAATGTGTTTAGATGATGCAGAATGTATTAGTTTACGTGTAAAGTGATACATTAGGACTAAAATGTGCACCATATTCAAAGTTTGTACGTGTAGATTTGCTTTTCCGTGTAATGAAATGTAATGCTTTAGATGATTGTGAATGCTCATAAGGTAACTTTAGAATTGCATGTTTAAGTGAGTTAAGGTCTGATCGCATATATGTTCAAGAAAAGGCCTATTTGTGTTTTCTCATGTTAGCTGAATATTGTAGACCCAAAATGTATTTTCCTTGGGAAGGCTCTTTTTTCTTAGTCGAATACTGACTGTCGAATTTTTGTGCGTGCAGGGTCGATTTGCTCACAGGCTTTCTGTTGCAGGTTCCCTTTTGTTTTAGGAGTTAGGATGGTGGGGAAGACGCCAGGGGAGTACACCAGAATGTAGGCTAGATACTTTAAGCGGAGAAGGTGCCTGGGACCCAAGGTCGACCCAACGTTTTTTGGATGAAGTCAGTGTTTCGATGGAAAAATACTGGGAGAAGACCTGCCTGAAGGGGTGTGCGCAGGGCGTGCCCTACTGTTTTGGGATTTTGTATTAGGGACAGTACCCCAAGGGTGGAGCAGAGGAAGGCTAGGAGGGAAGAAAGAAGGAGCATCTTAGAACTAGCTCTGTAGCTTTGGCTACTTACCTATTCAAAGTGAGTGTACTTCTTATAATATAATAATAATAATAAATACATTTATAAAGCGCTATGGTTACGCCATCCCGGCGTGTCACCACGCTAAAGAGAGAAGGAGCTCGCCAGAGGAGAGGTCAGTACATGGCCAGAAACACTAAAGTAGACTTACAAGGAGAACAGATGTGTTTTCAGTTGACGGCGAAATTTGGTTTCAGATGGCTCCAGGCGGAGACTGGTGAGAAGTTTGTTCCAGCCTATCGCCGCCGCCACTCCAAAGGACCGACCTCCCATTTTTACTCTCCTATAGCGGTGGGTCACAAGCATGCCCATTCCGCCCAACCTAAGCGGTCTGCGTGGCTCATACCAGGTAACCAGACCCGCCAGATAGCCGGGAGCTTTATGCCAAAGGATCCGATGACATATTAGGAGGGCTTTGTACATTATTCTTTTTTTCACTGGGAGCCAGTGGAGTGTCTCCAGCGCGGCTCTGTAATTGGCTCTTCTTGGGAGTCTAAGTACTAGGCAAGCTGCAGCGTTTTGCAGTATCTGGAGTCGTCCTATACTTTTACTAGAAGCTCCCAAGAAGAGGACATTCCCATAGTCGAGGCGTGACGTAATCAGTGCCTGGGTCATAGTGCGCCGAGCCTCCAAGGGGAGGAGATCCAGGGTTTTATTGAGAGTCTTTAGTACTCCAAAGCACTTGCCCACTAATCGACTAATGTGTGTCTCGTAAGAGAGTGTGGGATCCACCCATATCCCTAAGTTCTTAGCTTCAGGACAGGGTGTAGGCATAGAGCCTAGACAGCTTGGCCACCAGTCACATGTCCAGAGCCGTTGATCACCACCAACCACCAAGACTTCTGTCTTGGAGCCGTTCAGTTTTAGACAGTGATTATCCATCCAAGTAGCCAATGCGTGCATGCAGGCTCGGAAGTTATTGGCTCCAGCTGCAGGTGTTTGGGTGAGGGTGAGTAGGAGCTGCGTATCGTCGGCGTAGGAAACAATCTCTACGCCGAACGATTGGACTACCTCAGCCAGGGGGGCCATATATAAATTAAAAAGAGTAGGACTCAGAGCTGAGCCCTGTGGCACCCCCTGTTCCAATACCATCTCCTCAGACTGAAACGAGCCCCGCTGGACCTGAAAGCTTCTGCCCGTCAGAAACGGTTTTAGCCAACCGAGTGCTCTATCTTAGGAAGTCTTCTCTGCTGACACCTTTTTCTCCTGCCTGGGAATGATGCTAAGTAGGGATGCCACTATAGTGTTAGTGTAGGGATAGATTAATAATCTTCCTTTCTTCTTTTCAAATTCAGTCAACTCTTCAAGTAGGAACTATAATTGTTTGCCTAATTCTTTTGAAAATTACCTTAATCCTCATTTTGAGTTGGATGAGACTCCTGCGTAGGATTATGTTTGTATTAGTGCCTGTTTATTTCCTTAACCTATTGCTGAGGTGCTTGTATGTCCAGATGTTTTTGGCATTGTAATAAACTTACAAAACGTTATTCTGGTGGTCAGTCGTTCCCTAGAATTAAATAGATTTGGTTATTGAGAAAATTGTGATTGGCAAGGTATTTCTCCCCTTTACACTTCTCAGCAGACAGAAAGACCAAAGGGATGGAGGATTCTTAGGGTTGGTAAGAAAAAAGAAATTTAGAAACAAGACTCTGGCGGTAGCAAGCCTTTGAGTTTTGCAGGCCAATGAGAACGGTTCCAACACCTTGTATTAACTAACCCAAGCTATGTTCATTTTTTTTACCCAAATAGCAAAGGATTTTGCTGCACGAAGCACTTCATTTGGTTGTTCATATTACTTTTTTTTATAATTTCTTTTAAATTGTATTGATTGGGAGTGCGGTCTTTTTATGACACACAGAGTGGCATCTCTCTATAAGCAATGAATATTGTTTTAAATACTTTAATCTGCATTTCCTTTTTAGTCATATAGTTCTCTTAATGAAAGGGATTTTACAACCAGTGCACTTCCATTCATTGAGGTGCAAAGGAACGATGTAAAGAGGGAATAAGCTATTTTTTTTAATATCATTCTCCTAATGATGTAGGAATACCGCTTGTGTTAGCTGGTTATTATTGTTGCCAAGAAATACAACTAAATAGTGAAGAAAATGAGCTCTGGGTCTCGCCTTCTGCCCAGCCTTTTTTGTTTGCATAATACTTTCCTTTTGGCCATGATACACAGCATCTTGCAAGTGCTGTACAAGATCGCCAACAGAAATTGGCACAGCCAATGGGTGTCAAAGGTGAGACCTACAGGCTTTGCCAAGGTCTTTTGGCCATGCTGCACAGCATCAGTACGACGCTCTGCAGCATAGCCAAAGGAAATGAAAATGAAAAAAAAATAAAAAATAACTAGGCTGCAATGAGTGCATCATTTATACTCAATGTCTTACTCTAAAGCATTCTGTACCCAGAATGTGATCCTTAACCCTAATTCTCCCTTACCTCAAATTATCTTTTAACCCTAATTCTATCAGTCAACATGACTAACTCTTGTCCTTATCCTAATTGGGTCCACCAGCAATGTCCTTCAATGATTCACCTCCTTTCTTTCTAACCAACACCCATTTGTTTACATGAGGACCCAGGGGTTCTATACTGTGTCCTGTCATCCTAAACGTCTGCTTCTGCTTGGGGCTCTACTTGCAGGTGACAGCACTAAGATGCCTAAATATGCTGATGATACACAACTCTACTTAAAAGTCTCCTCTGCTTCTGACATGGCTCAAACACTGATTGCACATCATTCGGACCTGAATATCCAGAGCTTACCTGAACTCAACCAAGACAGAAATTATGTTTTTGCCAAGAACAACAAACAAGATACAGTACAAACTTGACTCGATGATTTAAGCCATTGCGGTTTCAAACTCTAACTCTCATTGACTCCCAAATCATTTGGATTCACTTTGGACACCAATTGGACACCAACCTCTCCCTAAAAGAACACATTGGCAAAAACACAAAGACTGTGTGCTATCAGCTCTCTCTTCTAAACATACAAATGCTTGAATACCTGTTCCTTCAAACAGCATACTTTGTACATTTGTGTATAAAAAGGTGTATGTATTTCTTTCTGCTCATAATACAGGCCATATGAATAGTCAAACTATTTCTTCCAGAAAGTCACTTCGGAACTGCTGTTTAAGCCCTTGAACTCTTGCATCCATCGGGATGGTGGTTATGTCCTACGCTATGGTCTCCCAGATTCAACACTGACACCCCCTAGCGACATCCTCCATGATGCAGCACATTTCATCAAGGGTGTGAAGAAATATGATCACATCACCCCTACCCTAATGACACTTTATTGGCTCCCTTAGCCAGCCTGTATCGTTATGTTATGTTATGTTATTTATTCTTTTGTATAGCGCAACGGTTACTCAAAAAGAGTGTCCCGGCGCTTTCGGTAAGGAGAGCTGATTCAGTAACACAACACAGTTAAAAGAGTAGAAAACAAACGGACAAAAAAAAGGAACTACTGGGAAACCTACTGGGAAAACAGCCACGTTTTGAGACCTCTTCTAAAATCAAGAAGAGTAGTAGCCCCCCGAAGTGGGAGTGGAAGCGAATTCCACATCTGTGGAGCCAACAAACTGAAAGAGCGGCCGCCCAGGCGGGCTCTCTTGACACGAGGGACAACCGCCAAAAGTAAAGATTCCGACCTCAGCGCACGAGCCGGGTGGTAAAAGGCCACTCTCTTTTGGAGATGCTTTGCTCCCACGGCGTGGAGCGCCTTGTAGGCCAAAGTCATAGCCTTAAAGGCGATCCGTTTGCGCATCGTGTCAAAAACTAGCTGCACAATTTACAAAGCCATCACAACCAGCACCCCTTTTTATCTTAAAGCCAAGCTCATCATCGCTGGTGGTTCTCAGCGCACCCGCAGCCAGGACACAATCACATTGCTGACTAAGAAGTGTTAAAAAAAACTGGACTACAGGCCTTTTCGATGTATGTACCCAGGATCTGGAACAGCATTCTGTATCCTTTAGATTTACCCCAGTGCTACTACAACTTAGGAAACAGTTGAAGACTCATCTCCTTAAAGAACACTACATCATAATGCATTTTTTTCCTGGGGGGGTTATATAGCGCAAACTCAACCCAATGGTATCAGAGTGCTTTACATGAGTTGCGTTGCAGATGGACATATTTTTTTTTGCTAAGCACAGGGAGATTGACTGACTTGTCCAGAATCGCAGGATGTTGAGTGTCCCTGCTGAGACTCACACCTGGTTCCACAGCTTTGAGTTCGTTAGACCGCTCTAACCGTTAGGCCACATTCTCTTAATTGTCCAGAGCTCACAAAGTATCGCTGAATCTTCGACACCAGACGAGAAGCACACACAGGAGAAATTTCTCAAAGTATGAATACTTTATCAGTGCAGACCCCCCACTTACTGACAGACGCGTTTCGCCTTGCGGCTTTTTCGAGAAAAAATTAAAAATATATATATATATCCACAACAATCCTTACTCCAAATGACGAAGGCAGAAGGCACGCACTCAAAGACTGCAGGTTCAAGGCTTCTTTATTAAAAGGGCCTCCCTCGACCCAGCGTCCGAAGAGAAATGATTTGGCTGTCCACGCAACCTTTCTCAACCTGACATGTGCAAACTACAATCAAATACTTATAACCCTGCCCAACATAGATATAGACGAAGTGCATGAAAGCATTCACAATTTGAATCTTGGGAGATGTAGTTCCTCGCAAATCTGAACACACATTATACCCATGTATAGCGTTATGAAATGCATAATCCATCTGAAACCACTTCCAATTAAATGAAAAAGTGAAAGTTCACATCTAAATCCACAAACATGAATGCCATTATTTTATTTCTGTGTCAGGACTTGAAAAATATATATTGGTTTTAAAATGATAAAAAACAATGTTGCGCATAACCACTTCAGGTAACAAAATCATAGACAAATATGTTGCACATAACAAATTAAATCATATTGGCGAAGAGGCATTAACCGATGATATAATCAATCAGCATAGCTTACTGTCCGAATATACTGAGGGACTCATCAACACACGCTGCCCTTAGCTCTCAACATACCCTTTTACCAAATAGACTAGTGAGTTAGGGCCGCAATGAGTAAGGGGAGGGGCTATATAGATTGATCTAGAGGGACAAACTGAGTGTCCTTCAACTCAAATGTCAACCTCTGAGTTATGCCTATATCTTTTTGGCACTACCGATCCCATAATGCCCTGTTACTGTAGTGTAGTTCCTATTATCCCAATAGGCTCTGCGCATTGGAATAATACCTTCAATAGTATAGGCCTAGACCAGACGTTAACTAGGTCTTCTATTGTCGATATTAGACTTAAAGTTTTGGGTTTGCCAGCTAGCTCAGAGTTCACTAGAAACTTTCTCGAATAGGCAAGGAGGAGTTGAACCTCCCTGGATAGACAAGAAGGGATTTACTTTCTGACAACCATAGAACATGACAACTTTGCTCTCCCCTAATCAAGAGTGTATCTCTAGAGTCGTGTGAAAACAAAAGACAACTTATTTTACTCAGTCAGTACGTGCATTCTTAGTCTCACCAGATTGTAGAGAAAAGGAAGAGACGGGCGTGTTCAATAAAAAGATGGTATTTATTGATCAGTCTCTTTTCTCATACAAGAGAAATGGATCGATATTATCGCAATACTTATGGTTAAGTAAAGTGCATACAATAAAAGCAGAAGTATAAAATAATACTGTAAAAACATTTATATGGTTTCTAAGCCATAAGGTGGTTTAAAATTGATAAAATAGATACATACACATATACATTTGACTAATCGTACTCAACTGGTGTTTCTAACTACGCCTACCCCAGTGTACCTGACCTAAGCCTAATACGTGGGCGGGAATAGAAAGTAGCAGTTTAAGTTAAGTTTGTTTTGCCAAGTGACTGACTCAAGAATTCTCTGCGAGGGGTTATTCAGTTCTGTACCTGGAATTTAGGATGAATGAGGGATGGTATCTCTCGTCTCTGGTCTCGATATTCCAGGCTGCCTGCGAGGGCTACCCGGAAGCGCCGGAGCTGGATTTCTCGGCAGGAGAAAGCAGCGTCTCGTTCTCAGCGCGTCAGGAAGGCGGGGATGCGCCAGCGGGGTCTGCTCTGCTCTGGGCTTCGGCAAGTCTGGCTGCTCCGATCTCGTCACCACCGCGTGTGTTTGCTTATGGCAATACCGGTAATATTTATACCTGTAAGGGGCCGAGATTGACGTAAGGATGGACATAGATACGTCAATAAGGATGTCATACGACTTGGTCGTTAGCACATTCTTTTGCTGAAGTTCTCGGTGAAATCAAAACAATGGCCGCAGGGTTTTTCCCAGGTTGTCATAGATTTGATTTGTTTTGAGAACTCCGTATGCCTTATCAGGGGCTGGAGGAATATCGCTTGTCTAATTAGATTGCAAGCGTTATGACTTAATCAGATAACACGTTCCTGTGCCGTGGTGTGGCATCATCAGATAACGGTTTCTGCATCATGGGATGGCTGCTAGTTAACTTGTTAACCAGAACAGGGTCAGGAATAGGGGGATCGATACAGAACCTATAGGAATACATCACACCCACTCCACGCTAACTATGGCCATGTTTACGAATCTAGGCATAGTAAAACATACTGTAGAGTATCGTGTATACCTTACCACCCCAAAATACATATATTCGAAATTATCTAATATACGGAAAAAACAGTCACATGTATTATATGCACTCAAGCTGTAGAATAATGCTAAAGTAATCACGCATATGTATACATTATTGCTAAATGGTATATGAGAATTTACACATGAAATGGCTCTTAATACAGAAGAAAAAGGTTCGAGACCATTTCATCACAGAATAAAAATAATTATGAACATACCAGCGGGCAGCTAATGTCTATAAAGTTTCTAAAAATAGAAATTTTAGTTCTCTAAGAATAGTTCTTACTTCAAGCAGAAGATAAGTGTCCCGAAAAATCGAAAAATATTTTGGGGCTGCTGAAAAAATTGCTGTCCGTGAACTGGAGGGGAAATCGTTCATGGTATTCTGTTATTAAAGTTGAAGGCCAAATTCAGGGAACGCCGTGTGCTAGCTTGCTCAAAAGTCTCTATTTCTGCTCTGGAGAGAACATCATATCATTTAGACTGTCGAAAAAGCTGTCAACAGCTTCCTGGGAGAGTTCCACTAACTCGGAAAAGGATGTAACCATGCATTCATGTGCATGATTGTCTCCATTGACGTTTTGATTAGTATTGCTGACAGAAGGTCGTACCTGATCGATGCTGCTTTCATCTTGAACTTCACTACCCCTTAATCGTAGCGGTGAAGTCTCCACGAATGCCGTCATCAGGATTGGCAGCCGTTGAGGGCAGCACAAAGCATGAGCCTTTATTGGGCTCAACAATGTTTCTGCATCCATTGGCGCATCCGATTGTAGCATCAGACAGGTGTCCAACACGCATTCTTCTCCGCACAGCAAGAACCTTAATACAGGTAAAACACATCGATGCCACATTGGTCGAAATGAAAGAAACCAAGTCATGTTCAGGTCTCTAAGCCGGGTTAGTCCCAGGATTTTTGATATCCGGTCCCGGTATCCAATGGCTCGGATTGTTTCTTCCCTTGTCGCAGGTGTTTTGTCTGTGACACGGTTTGCCATAACGAAATATAAGGACCAAGAATAGGATTCCTGCAATTAGTCCTAAAATGAGGGGAAGTCCGCCAAAAATCGAATGGACGAAATCTGGAAAAATACCCAGTATGGCTTTGAATGGTGTTAATGCCATCGAAAATACTGTCTTAAATACTTTTGAGACTCCACTGGTATCAGAAATATTTAAGATTTCATTCAGGATTTCTGCGAAATGTATGGGGGAATTAGTTGATAACAATGAGTGAATCTCTGCAGTCGTCCTTGCGACTAGGAGATCATACGTTTCTTTTGATGACGTGAGTCTGGTCGGCGTCTGAAGAAGCACTGTTTTCATTCTGCTTAAAGTGTCTATTCGAATAGAAGTAATTTTCAAGTTGGGCCATGCCCTTGCCTCCCTGTCTGGAAAGGAGCTGGGGAACAATAAGCGTCCACAGCACTTGACCTTCGCAGTCGTAGTTACGAGATAAGGAGTCCCGGGCATAAGACTACAGCATCTGCGGTCCACAATTAGAATGTAACTCCCATTATAGAGTCTTTGAAAAAATGGTTCTATCTCTGTTGCAGGTGTGCCTAGCTGGTGACATGAAAGGTTATTTGAGTTCCCTTCACAGGCTCCATGCAAACTAATTCCATTACACAGAAGTGTACCGCTTAGTGACATCCCACAATTATTGCCACTAAGAAACACTTTCTGTCCTTTATTACTGACACATGCATGTGAATAGGGCAAGTTCCATGTTGTCTTAATGTACCCTTTTCCCAATTTTTCGTACATGCCAGCCTGTATATATTTTTGGCAGTATTGAAACCTGAAGGTTGATATCGGAATATTAATTATCCCATGTATTATCCATTCACTGACAGGTCGTTCTGACATTGTCACTGGTAATCTCTCGAGTTTCTCAATGCTCAGGATTGTATAATCAGCACCCTTTTGTGCCATACTGATTTGTTTATCAGTAAGGTTAAAGATATTGAATAGTGACGTCGTGTTGATTAAACGCCAAGGCACATACCCTGAACGCAGATTTTGTAACGTCCAGCCAAGCTGTACAATAGAACGCAATTGAGACTGACCGTGTTGTAACAACAGTAAGTCTTGCGATAATATGTCGATTGCTGAAGACACAATGCTGTCCAAAGAAAAAATTCTGGAGGACAGAGTCATTAACCCATTGTCCACTACAGAAAGTGATTTTTCCAAATTAATACGGTCAATTTCCCGTATACTTTCTGCTGTCTCAATTTGAGTTACCTTCCAGGCCTCGTTGTAAGCTGCATATACAGAGGCTGCTATGAAACGTTTCTGACGCTGTTTGCGCGGTCCCATAATGAAATCACGCAAGTCAGCACCATCAGTAAGTAAAGTTAGGTGTTGCTTAATTTCTGTCAGTGTGGAAGTTTGCAGCCATTGAAGGCATAATTTGCCCACACTGTAGGTGGTTATTATCCCTGGGTGTTGTCTTTGGGAATATCTAGGGTCTGGCCTGGTCAATGTGAACCCTTGTGTTTTGTTCAGGAATCTATCTTGACAGTTATTAGTATCTGTGGGCCAGATCAACCATTGTTTCCAATCAGGATGTGTTCTATTTTGGTTTAATACATAGTTTACGTCTATCTCTTCATCTGTAGAGCTATTGCTGTTCATTGTTGGCTTTGGAATAGACGGTTTATTTAAGTCTTTGATTTTGGCTAGGCCAAGACAGGTAGTTTGTTGAACAGTGTCATTCAAAAATATCATTTGTTCTGGGATCATGCAGGCTCTAAACAATGATTCTATACCTTGTACTTGCCATTCTTTTGTACCCCAAACACTTTTTACTTCAACATTTTTGTCCCAATAATCAAAACCAAAAGTATTCATGTGTTCAAAAAATGAGTCAGAATATATCAATTTCGTGTTTGTTAGCATGATCTTTGTCCCTGTCTTATTTGACAATTTGAAATAAAATGGTTCAGCATTACTTGTGTTGAACCCTGAAAAGTATGAATATTTGTCGTAAAAGGTTCTTGAGCTTCCTTTTGGAGGGGTCGCACAATGTTCCCATTGATTATAATTTAAAACATTTCTAGGTTGTGCCGATTTATGTAGAAAATGGTTACCATAGTGGTTGTAACAGTACATACTATCATAATTTGTCGAACCCTGCAAATAATCATGTTTGGTAAATTTAGCAGACATCACTAAGTCAGACATCATATCATTTATGTTTTCAAAGTCCCAATCATCAGCAAATGAGCTTGGTTTTACAAAGTCACTCAACGAGATCTTGATTTGGTGTGGATATTTCAGGATTTCAACCGGACAATAAATTTCGTAGTCAGTATTGTCCCATGCTACCCCACCTGGTATAGGATTGGCTGTGAAGTTGACTGAAGAAAGTTCTCTTTTCTCGACGTGTGAAGATGTGTGTGGCTTGAGGATCAAGTTGATTTTCTGACTTGCTGTGTCCATTTTAGCATATTTTCCCT
The DNA here is from genome assembly GCF_964261635.1 of Lissotriton helveticus. NCBI lineage: Eukaryota > Metazoa > Chordata > Amphibia > Caudata > Salamandridae > Lissotriton > Lissotriton helveticus. Next base: position 225,687,736 of record NC_136072.1, on the reverse strand, counting down.
CAATGAAGCGTCCCAAAGTTAGTACCATGATGAGCCAAAGTATGAGGATAAATGCACCAAAGCCCACCCAAAATTCAATCCATGGATAAATTAGATATGTGTCTTTCAGTTGTTTCAAAAGTTCTTTAGCTTTATCTTTAAAGGTTTTTGATGATGGATGTGTTTTTGATTCACTTAGGTCTTCAGAGGAATCATCGAAGTTTATGAAGTAGCCGGATGCAGTTCTGTCAATTGTTCCAATTGCTTCAGGATTACTGTTTCTTGCATATTCGTTTGTTACTTCATTGTAGGTCGGTGTGTCTCTACTAAATGTTTTTATTTGGGTTGTTAGAGGTCTGAGTTCCAATGCATTGTTGCATAGTCCTTGTTGTTTTTCTGTAGGCGTTTCGAATGTGATTAGCCTCTTAGTTTGGACCTCTGTATTTGTAGCAAACCTTGGTGTTCTGCTACTTATCGGGAGTCCACTTGGCCTACTGTTTGTTATCGGCCACATGATTGTGGTTTTACCAAGTCGATGGATACAACTCGGTTCTCCTTTTTACCAGCAAGCGGCGGTAGTACAACTGATCTTGTCCCGTTGATAGACAAGACAGGAACTGCTTTTCTGTAAGAAGGCCCAAATTCCTTCTTTACCGCGATCTTTTCTCTGACTAGATCCCCGACTTTTGGAATCCAGACAGGTCTTGCTGGGACAGGTGGTGGTTCTTCAGTGGTTGTTGGCTGCTGTTTCAACTTTATGTTGCTCAGGTCTTTTCTTGTTTTGTTTAAGTCCTGCAAAATAGCCAAACGATCTTTGATATCAAAGCTTTTTTCCTTTACCACTGAAGTCTGACTGTCAAGATCTAAGACTAACATCCTAGTTCCAAACAATAATTCGTACGGACTGAATCCCTTCAGAGAATTTCTTGGCAAGTTATTTAGACTACGTTGGACACTTATTAGATGTTTGACCCACCCAGCTCCCGAACCTAATATCATTTCTGTTATAGATAGCTTTATGCCTTGGTTTTTTCTTTACACCATCCCGTATCCCTCAGGAAGGAAGTGAGAAGAATCCCGCATCGCTATGCTCATTTGGCCGTGCTTCCCCACAAGCTTGAGGGCTAAAGTGAAAACATTGGTCAAACGTAGCATGCTCCTAGCGTATATGCCATTTAGACTCGCAAATCTTTGTATAACAGTCCAGACGTCAGCCGAGTGCTGGGGATCTACATTATAAGTGGAAACTAGCCTGTATATGTTAATCGGACGCTTTGCTTTTTACTGCTGATCCTTTCTGGAGTGAAACGCCACGGTAGTATACCGTTTCTTTCGCCACTGCGATCTCTGTTGCAGTCCGGGCATTTTTTTACAAAAATGTCATGCTGCAGGCTCATGCCTGGCCACCAGTACACTGATTGTAATTCTTCCAGAGAATCTTTTAGTGTGAGGTGTCTGAGACCCTCACCCATATGTGCGTCTGCAATTAACAAAGTTCTCCTGTCCATGTTTGGAATTACTCTATCCCCCACTCCAGGGATTCGAGCAAAAGGGACGGAGTTTGCATCAATTATGTATGTATAATTGAGTGGATAGTTGATCGGTAGCGCTGAGCAGTCGCCTTTTGATGACGTTTTCACCGCCAGCACTGTTTCACCGTCAATGTATTTTATTGTACGCTTTTTTCTAGCTACGGAAGCCGATTTAGTTGCTACCGCTGTGGCTGTCTCAGCCAATGAATTCCCTGCAACGTGAACGCCATCACGCTGATGACTCAGTGAGTGTATCACGTGAGTCTTTGGTAGTTCTTTTTGTAACAGAACTATTTGTTCCCAAAGCAGTTTTTGCTTTATTGTTGCACCTGTGTCATCTTTGTAACCATTTTGAATCCATTTCTGCAAATCGTTGTTATATGATTTGACGCAGTAATATGAATCGGACACTATAAGTGTCGGGAATTCGCGATCCGCATTATCTAGCGCCATTTTCAATGCTATTATTTCAGTCTGTTGTTCTGAATTGGTTTCTACTGAGTGTGTTTTTGTTAATAGAGGTCTTAGTTTACCTCCGCGCCACACTTCTTTTGTAATCTCACATGTGGGGTTGTATGCTTGTTCTCCCCAAACGGAGGGTTGAGCATGTCCGTTTGTATAGATTACACAAGCGTACTGTCGTAAGGGCAGAATGTCGATTGGCAGAGGGAATGTTCTTTCATATTCTAGATTTTTCAATTCTTTTAATTCTGGATCAAAGTAGTATTTTACTTTGTCCGTTGTAATTGAATTCACCCATTGTATCCATTCCGGATTCAATGCTGTTGTTGGTAAATTACACGGTGTTGTTAATGCCTCAAAGGCTGATTCTGCTGTTCTGACTGTGATGTGTCTACCGTCAGCTTTATCTTTTTCTTTAGCTATTGCGGTTTGAACTGCATGAACAATGTTTTCTTTAATGCTGAATTTCTTTTCAGCTTCTGTGTACAAGTGTGATTTGAATGCAATTGGTACCTTTTCTCCCTCGTTAGAGGTCAGGTATGTGAATCCGCATCTTCCTGGGATGACTCGAATCACAAGATTGCGTGTGTTATCACGTGTTTCTAATTTTGTTTTAATTAACATGTCTGTTTGTAAGGATCTCAGAATTTCTGTGTGTATTTGAGTCCAATTGGTTCTTTTAAAATCTGGTTTTATTAGATCATAAAGGGGTTTGACCCTTTCTGCGTAATTTGCAATGTATGTTCTTCCGAAATTTAGGAAGCCTAGAATTGACTGTAGGTTTTTTAGTGTTCTAGGTGCTTGGAGTACGGCACATTTCTCTAGGAAATTGTCAGCCAGGCTTTTGCCTTCACTTGATAATTCATATCCCAAGAACAGGACTGTTAGATGGGCAATTCTGGATTTTTTAAAGTTGAATTTGTAACCCTCTGCTGCGAACCCAAGTATTATGGTGTTCACTCTCTTCAAGTGAGTATCCAAGTCATCATCAGTTAGGTATATGTCGTCGACATAAGATAATGCCTCTTCGTCATATGTTTGTAATAATTCTGTTACTCTCGCTGAGAATAATCCTGGGCTGTTCTTGAACCCTTGGAGAGAATTGTTTTTGAGCACCATTTATTGAGAACGCAGACAAGTATCTGCTCTCTTGTGCTATATTTTGACAGAAGAATCCATTAGAGATGTCTAATGTTGTTTTGTATTTTTTGCGCACTATGTTATTCATTAGTGCTGCACTATGCGAATTTTGTACTGCAAAAGTTTTGCAACATGTGTTAAGGTGTCTGTAATCCAAAACTAGACGATATGAATTGTCTGGTTTGGAAACAGGAAACAAAGGGTTGTTCATGTGTGAGGTGCAAGTTTCAATCACCCCCTGGTATTCTAATTGGTCTAGGATTTCTTTTACCTGTTTATTAGCTTCTTGCTTAATTGGGTACTGTCTTTGTGCAGTAGGTTGTGTTTTTAACTGGATTTTGTGAGGAGGAGAATCCTCATCCCATCCTACGTGATTTTTATATAAAGCAGGAGCTTGAGCTACTGCCCACTTTCTTGCAAGTGTATATTTTTTATGAATTGGGATATGATTTGAGAAGGCAGGCATAATTATTTCTTCGCCATGAGGGCACTCCCTGACAAACTCGGGTGGCCAGTCTTTTTCAGCTAGAAGGATGTCATAGCCCTTGGAGAGATTATCCCAAAATAGTCCCCTTATTTTTCTAGTCTTATCCCCCTCTATACGTAATGTTATTTCATATATTTTGTGAGGTTTGCTAACTCTGGTGTCTGCAGTTTCCACTTGAAGGTATTCATTCGTGTCCACTGTCTCCAGATGATTCATAAGGACTTTGCGAGCTATGATCACTTCTGCTGCGCTGTCTAGCATTGTCTGAGCCCACTCTCCGTTTTTCAGCTGTGTCCTCAGTATTCTCGGCATTGTTGAATACTTTAATACTGGCTACCTTCTTTTTTGGAAATTGTAATTTCTTATTTGGAGGAACAGGTTCCTTGTCTTTGGACTTGACGTGCCCTTCCCTGGGTTCCGATTGTCCTCTTCTTTCCGATTTCTGCGAGGAAGTCTGAAAAGATTGAGAGGGACGTGTATCAAAATCTTGATATCTATCCGGTTTCTTTATATTATCCCTATTTCTAAGGTTGTATTTTTTCCCAGAGGGCTCACTTTGGGGAGACCTGTGTCCTTGGTTTGGAGATTTTTCTCTCCGCCGAGGAGACCTTCCTCTGGACTGGAATCTCTTTTCTTTCGGATTGGAATGTTTGTTTCCATCCCAGTTCTTCTTTTGTGATGTGAAATTATTTTTAATAAATATTTTTTCAGGACTTTCAATCAGTTGGGGTTTTACTGGTATTTCACCTAAACTATCTCTACCTAGTTCCTCATAGGATTTTTCTATGATTCTGGCAATTTCAGCTGGTTGGTCTGCTATATCTGTTTCTTTTAACCTCTGGCGGATCGCCACGTTTGCTGCTTCTCCCTTTATATTGGCTAGTAATATAGCCGAGACCTGCTTGAAGTCTTTCAGTAATTTCATACCAAGAGTTAAAGCGGGTTCTGGACCGTATTCGTCTTGAATTTGTTTTAGCACATCTGGTATTACCGAGATGGATGGAACACCATGCGTTTTTGTGTAGATGGAAGCAAATAACTGTACCCCAAGTGTCACAGTCCTCCACGTGTGGTGCGATTCCCATTGGAAGACAGATAGTCAGTGGCGTCACTAGGGTTGGTGTCACCCAGTGCGGGTAACTCATGGTGTCACCCCCTCATGACTTACATCATGAATCCATGATGCCCCCAAGATACCCTTACACAGCTTTACAAAGGGACTAAAATGCACACGGCACCCGCGTGTCATGTGCAGCTACACACATGTCCTGGACAGTACAGGACACACACACTACGCATGGCACCAGTCTACCCATGCCCAGTTAGACACAGGTTTACTGGCAGCACAAGAACCCTACATGCCCGTTCAGGACCACACTGTTTCCGGGCATAGCATGTTACATCTGCACAGACTCAGAAAGATGCGCACAGTAACTTATGGAAACATGACACCCATGTGCAACTCATGGCCAGTGGGCAGTACGTTACACTTGCACACAATAGCGCAACTACAGACCAAAGCAGTTTACTGGGTATATCGCACGCTCAGACACAAGGAGCACAGGCCGGGCTTCTGGAGAGCATTAGCAGCCCGCGCTGTTACTTGTAGCATTTGGATTTTTAAAACGTCAGGTCTGGGTCCACATCACGACGTGAGTGACGTTTCGAACGTCATTGACGCCCGGATGCTAATTAGGACAATAATTTTGGCCGGCGGCCGGGTAAGGTTCAACAGACAGAAATATTATTTTGCATTTTGGTGTCACGGACTCCGTGAAACCAAAATGCAAAATAATATTACTGTCTGTCAAACCTTACCCGGCCGCCGGCCAAGATTATTGTTGGCACGGACCATGGTCATAGCTGCCAAGGTTTCAGATTGCTATGTGTGACATTGTCATAATTTCAGAGTAATTATGAGTGACATTACGAGGACTATGAGTGACATTTTCTTGCGAGCAAAATCTAGCAATGAAGACAAGGAAAACATATAAATATCAGAAATTATCCCCATTTGAACAACGATAAACTCTAAGATCATCTTAAAACTTCTGTAAAACACCAGCAATGAAAGGGCACTAACAAGACACAGACTTTGTGACTATAGTTCTCATTATCAGAGAGCAGTCAAGCACAGCAGTTGTTAAGAAGATGATATAATTGATCTGCTCATTCATGACCTGCGCTAGCCTAAAAAAAAAAATTAATAGCATAGCAAGTGCAACTAGGTTGGTTACACCATCACTCAGTCTCAGGCATTATTGGTTGCTAGGGCAATAGGGTAAAAAAAAGAATGCTGGGAAGTGCCAGCGCAAAACCCGGAGGTGTTTTCCTCTTAACATGCAACAGTGCAAATAAATGAGTAAATACAAATTGCACATTCACAAAGGTGTAAAACGAAGACCTAAAAAAAGTTGGACATTATATTAAACTGGTTTTGCACAAATAAACAATGTTTAGATTTATGACACATTGTGGTCACCTAAGTACTGATCCCTTTCAAAAGAGAAAACAATTCCTTTTTTTGAAAATAAAGATCTTTTTAAGATCGGATATGTAAATCTGTCACTGTAAATTCCGGAGGCCGGGGCTGGGGCACAAGCTGAGGCAGGGAAAACACCTGTTTTGCCAGGCGGCCAGAAGAAAAACAAGTAACAACTCATCGTGCCTCTGCCAGCTTACACCGACTCCCCCCACCACCCCACCCCCATGCCCCTTGGTTCTGGCAATCAATTAGCATGCTGCGGAGCATTAGTTTCGACTCCAGTCCGCTCTCTGTCCCATGTGGAGCCCAAGACCGGCGGACTCGAGCCTCCCAAACCAGAATGTAATAGGCCCCAAACATGGATCCTTTCTCAACCGCAATGCAATTTATCAAATAATAAAGTTAACAAAAACATGAGTATGACTCAGCCGACTCGACCCACCGCCGCAGTCGACTACAGGACGGGGCATTTATTTTCAGGGCACTCCTCAGGAGACTGAGGCACACATTAATTCACAGCCAGGCCTGCCTGTATATTTTCAAAACCACTAGCCTAGTGTAAGCTTTCGTTTCAACTTTTTAACTAACCTGAATTGATTTAAATGTTAATGAGCTGAGCCCTTACCTGCGATCACACCAGGCCAGCATCATGTTGCCTCGTGTTTGCTGGCCTGAGACGCCGGCGGTCGGAGTGATCATTTAGCTCCTGAGCCTGCCTGCCTCCCCTACATCGTGGGCGGCCCAGCAGGGCAGGTCAGTCTGGTGCGAACAGCAGGGTGCTGTGGGGCCGAGCAGCACCATGATTCCCCCCGTCGCCCACAAACAAGTGAGTAACACTCGAGAGATGGGCCAGTCCGCAGCAGAGGGAGTTCTCACAACATGTAATACCTCCCTTCTGCACTTTTTGGAAGCAGGACGTGACGTCCTCATGCGACGCTACACTGAACGGTGGGCCGGGCTATGGCGCCTCTCAGGCTATCTAGTCACTCAGAGCCCCGCTGCGCGCCCCGCAGGAACAAAAAAAAGATACAGTGTAGCAGCACTACCTGCCACTCTCCGAGGATGAGCCTGAGTTGCTAGGAGCACTTCCAAGCCTACAGGAGCAGCCCGTGCAAGCACCGATGCTTGCCGCCAGCTGCAACACACTTTTTACAGCGCACTGATGGTGTCACCCCTTTGGGATGGTGTCACCCGGTGCGGTCCGCACCCCCCGCACCCCCCTAGTGACGCCACTGCAGATAGTCAGAATCCTGTGTTTTTCCACAGGAGTGGTGTCTGGAAACACCGCCTCTATTTGGGTGATTTTTTGTGCTAACCAGAATGGTATTTGTTCCCCTTTAGCTGGTACCTTACCTAGGCAGGACTGTATGTTCTGTGGTGTAATTTTATTTGTGTTCCCCTGATGAGGGGTCAGCTGTGGAATTTTAATTGCTGGTTGGATTGTTGAAGTCCACATTACATATTGGACTAATTGTCTATGTATTTTTATTAATTGTTTTAGTTGTACTAAAAGATCTGCTGCAGACATCCTTTCGATGTCTGGATGTGGTGTGTATACGGCTAGGACCGGCCACGTTGCTCCTGGTCTACCTAATGGACCGAGCCTGGTGATGTGATTGTTGTGTTGTAGGTCGCCATTAAACAAGAGCAGGTGCTCTTGAAATTTAAGTGGTACTTCCACCTCCTCGAAAGGAGTGTAGGTATCCGGAGGTTCCTCTATTTTATAACAGTGGAACTCCTTTGTTACAGCATTTGCTGCTGGAAAATGTATCCATGAATAGAACACCTCTGTCTGCCGATATTCGTGTGCCTCTATTACGAATATGACTGTGCCACCTCTAGGTGTCAGTCCATTTTCTATAAGTTTCAAAGTTATAGATTTCCTTATGTTGACCGCGATGAGTATTAAATTCGGGTCTGCTTCTTGCATAGTATTATCAGCTGTTACGAGTTCAGCTGCTACTCTAGCTATCTCTCTTTCTTCTTCAGTTTCTGACATTCTACTGTCAGGAAGGTTATTTTGTTTGTTTGCAGATCAGGTTTCTTATGGAAGCAAATATTAGATGCACAATATTTTGGAACAGTGTATCCTTCAATGTTGACTAAACCAAGAACCATACATAGGAGTTTCCTCCTGCGAGGTTTGGCGGATATGACCTTTCACCCACTCCAGACGTCTTTGGAGTATTATGGGAAAAAAGGGGTCTGAGTGAAAAAGCACGACTGAGTTACTCTAATGTCTTGCGTTAGTTTTATCGCCTTTCCAAACGTTTGGGCGCCATGTAGTGTAGTTCCTATTATCCCAATAGGCTCTGCGCATTGGAATAATACCTTCAATAGTATAGGCCTAGACCAGACGTTAACTAGGTCTTCTATTGTCGATATTAGACTTAAAGTTTTGGGTTTGCCAGCTAGCTCAGAGTTCACTAGAAACTTTCTCGAATAGGCAAGGAGGAGTTGAACCTTCCTGGATAGACAAGAAGGGATTTAGTTTCTGACAACCATAGAACATGACAACTTTGCTCTCCCCTAATCAAGAGTGTATCTCTAGAGTCGTGTGAAAACAAAAGACAACTTATTTTACTCAGTCAGTACGTGCATTCTTAGTCTCACCAGATTGTAGAGAAAAGGAAGAGACGGGCGTGTTCAATAAAAGATGGTATTTATTGATCAGTCTCTTTTCTCATACAAGAGAAATGGATCGATATTATCGCAATACTTATGGTTAAGTAAAGTGCATACAATAAAAGCAGAAGTATAAAATAATACTGTAAAAACATTTATATGGTTTCTAAGCCATAAGGTGGTTTAAAATTGATAAAATAGATACATACACATATACATTTGACTAATCGTACTCAACTGGTGTTTCTAACTACGCCTACCCTAGTGTACCTGACCTAAGCCTAATACGTGGGCGGGAATAGAAAGTAGCAGTTTAAGTTAAGTTTGTTTTGCCAAGTGACTGACTCAAGAATTCTCTGCGAGGGGTTATTCAGTTCTGTACCTGGAATTTAGGATGAATGAGGGATGGTATCTCTCGTCTCTGGTCTCGATATTCCAGGCTGCCTGCGAGGGCTACCCGGAAGCGCCGGAGCTGGATTTCTCGGCAGGAGAAAGCAGCGTCTCGTTCTCAGCGCGTCAGGAAGGCGGGGATGCGCCAGCGGGGTCTGCTCTGCTCTGGGCTTCGGCAAGTCTGGCTGCTCCGATCTCGTCACCACCGCGTGTGTTTGCTTAAGGCAATACCGGTAATATTTATACCTGTAAGGTGCCGAGATTGACGTAAGGATGGACATAGATACGTCAATAAGGATGTCATACGACTTGGTCGTTAGCACATTCTTTTGCTGAAGTTCTCGGTGAAATCAAAACAATGGCCGCAGGGTTATTCCCAGGTTGTCATAGGTTTGATTTGTTTTGAGAACTCCGTATGCCTTATCAGGGGCTGGAGGAATATCACTTGTCTAATTAGATTGCAAGCGTTATGACTTAATCAGATAACACGTTTCTGTGCCGTGGTGTGGCATCATCAGATAACGGTTTCTGCATCATGGGATGGCTGCTAGTTAACTTGTTAACCAGAACAGGGTCAGGAATAGGGGGATCGATACAGAACCTATAGGAATGCATCACATTACCCTCACCCACATCAGGTAGCAACATATCCCAACATCGAAGGCTATAATGTTGCTTACATGTGCATAAGTTCTCCATAGGATTAATTCATGAGTTCTTATAAGCGTAAACAGGCAGTCCCATCGAGTACAATGTAAAGTGCACCTCACAAGGAAACCATAACTTTCCTTCGCTGTGTCAATCTGTCAGCTTAAATTCACAAATCATGTGTGAGGCAATACTCTGGTATATGACTCCAAACATAAGTTAGAGTCACAAAAGTCTCCATATGTGGTGCAACTTGTAGCATAGTAGTTTTAAAGCAGAGTCGGAGGAGACCAATGAATAAAAAGCATTTGCAATGCAATAGTTCTCGCATTAGGAAAGTGTGAGCCATTGGTATTGTAAATGACAAATTTTTTTAATATGTGTTGGCTTTGAAAATATATAAATTAATAGCATTGTAATTCACAAAGCCAATAGCTTACACTTTCCTAGTGCGAGTCCTATTGGCTATGGCAATGCTTGTTGGTAGCAAGCAAGGACAGTGCTGTTGTGGTGCTGAGTGATGATGTGGTTGGGATGAGTGATGTGGTGGTGTATTAGAGTGATGTGGTGGTGTTCCAGAGTGATGTGGTGGTGTCCCTGAGTGATGGTGTTCCTGAGTGATGTGGTGGTGTTCCTGAGTGATGTAGTGGTGTCCCAGAGTGATGTGGTGGTGTCCCTGAGTGATGTGGTGGTGTCCCTGAGTGATGTGGTGGTGTCCCTGAGTGATGTGGTGGTGTCCCCGAGTGATGTGGTGGTGTCCCTGAGTGATGTGGTGTTGTCCCTGAGTGATGTGGTGGTGTCCATGAGTGATGTGGTGGTGTCCCTGAGTGATGTGGTGGTGTTCCTCAGTGATGTGGTGGTGTCCCTGAGTTGCGTTGGCTTTGAAAATATATACATTAATAGCATTGTTATTCACAAAGCCAATAGCTTACTCTTTCCTAATGCGAGTCCTATTGGCTATGGCAATGCTAGTTGGTAGCAAGCAAGGACAGTGCTGTTGTGGTGCTGAGTGATGATGTGGTTGGGCTGAGTGATGTGGTGGTGTATTAGAGTGATGTGGTGGCGTATTAGGGTGATGTGGTGGTGTATTAGAGTGATGTGGTGGTGTCCCAGAGTGATGTAGTGCTGCCCCCGAGTGATGTGGTGGTGTCCCTGAGTGATATATTGGTGTCCCCGAGTGATGTGGTGGTGTCCCTGAGTGATGTGGTGCTTTCCCTGAGTGATGTTGTGGTGTTCCTGCGGGATGTGGTAGTGTCCCTGAGTGATGTGGTGGTGTCCCTGAGTGATGTGGTGGTGTCCCTGAGTGATGTGGTGGTGCCCTTATGTAGTGCCCCCGAGTGATGTGGTGGTGTCCCTGAGTGATGTGGTGGTGTCCCTGAGTGATGTGGTGGTGTCCCTGAGTGATGTAGTGGTACCCCTGAGTGATGTGGTGGTGCCCCTAAGTGTTGAGGTAGTGCCCCTGAGTGATGTGGTGGTGTCCCCGAGTGATGTGGTGGTGTCCCCGAGTGATGTGGTGGTGTCCCTGAGTGATGTGGTGCTGTCCCTGAGTGATGTGGTGGTGTTCCTGAGTGATGTGGTGGTGTCCCTGAGTGATGTGGTGGTGTGTGTCCCAGAGTGATGTGGTGGTGTCCCTGAGTGATGTGGTGGTGCTACTGAGTGATGTGGTGGTGTTCCTGAGTGATGTGATGGTGTCCCAGAGTGATGTGGTGGTGTCCCTGAGTGATGTAGTGGTGTCCCTGAGTGATGTGGTGGTGTCCCCAAGTGATGTGGTGGTGTCCCCGAGTGATGTGGTGGTGTCCCTGAGTGATGTGGTGCTGCCCTCGAGTGATGAGGTGGTGTTCCTGAGTGATGTGGTGGTGTCCCTGAGTGGTGTGGTGGTGTCCCAGAGTGATGTGGTGGTGTCCCTGAGTGATGTGGTGGTGCTACTGAGTGATGTGGTGGTGTTCCTGAGTGATGTGATGGTGTCCCAGAGTGATGTGGTGGTGTCCCTGAGTGATGTGGCGGTGCCCCTGAATGATGTGGTGGTGCCGCTGAGTGATGTGGTGGTGCCCCTGAGTGATGTGGCGGTGTCCCTGAGTGATGTGGTGGTACCCCTGAGTGGTGCCCCTGAGTGATGTGGTGGTGCTCCTGAATGATGTGGTGGTGCCCCTGAGTGAATGTGGTGGGGTCCCTGAGTGGTGCCCTGAGTTATGTGGCTATGGCAATGCTTGTTGGTAGCAAGCAAGGACAGTGCTGTTGTGGTGCTGAGTGATGATGTGGTTGGGCTGAGTGATGTGGTGGTGTATTAGAGTGATGTGGTGGTGTCCCAGACTGATGTGGTGGTGTCCCAGAGTGATGTAGTGCTGTCCCCGAGTGATGTGGTGGTGTCCCCGAGTGATGTAATGGTGTCCCTGAGTGATGTGGTGGTGCCCCTGAGTGGTGGCCCTGAGTGATTTGCTGGTGTCCCTGGGTGATGTGTGGTGTCCCTGAGTGATTTGGTGGTGTCCCTGAGTGATGTGGTGGTGCCCCTGAGTGATGTGGTGGTGCCCCGAGTGATGTGGTGGTGCCCCTGAGTGATGTGTTGGTGCCCCTGAGTGATGTGGTGGTGTCCCCGAGTGATGTGGTGGTGTCCCCGAGTGATGTGGTGGTGTCCCTGAGTGATATGGTGGTGTTCCTGAGTGATGTGCTGGTGTCCCTGCTTGATGTGGTGGTGCCCCTGAGTGGTGCCCCTGAGTGATGTGGTGGTGTCCCTGAGTGATGTGGTGGTGGTCCTAAGTAATGTGGTGGTGTCCCTGAGTGATGCTGTGGTGCCCCTGAGTGATGTGGTGGGGCCCCTGAGTGATGTGGTGGTGTCCCCGAGTGATGTGGTGGTGCCCCTGAGTTATGTGGTGGTGTTCCTGAGTGATGTGGTGGTGTCCCTGAGTGATGTGTTGGTGTCTCTGAGTGGTGTGGTGGTGCCCCTGAGTGATGTGGTGGTGTTCCTGAGTGATGTGGTAGTGTTCCCGAGTGATGTGGTGCTGTCCCAGAGTGATGTGGTGGTGTCCCTGAATGATGTGGTGGTGTCCCCGAGTGATGTGGTGGTGTCCCCGAGTGATGTAGTGGTGTTCCTGAGTGATGTGGTGGTTTCCCTGAGTGATGTGGTGGTGTTCCTGAGTGATGTGGTGGTGTCCCTGAGTTGAGTTGGCTTTGAAAATATATGAATTAATAGCATTGTTATTCACAAAGCCAATAGCTTAGACTTTCCTAATGCGAGTCCTATTTTATTGGCAATGCTTGTTGGTAGCAAGAAAAGACAGTGCTTTTGTGGTGCTGAGTGATGATGTGGTTGGGCTGAGTGATGTGGTGTTGTATAAGAGTGATGTGGTGGTGTATTAGAGTGATGTGGTGGTGTATTAGAGTGATGTGGTGTTGCCCCTGAGTGATGTGTGGTGTCCCTGAGTTATGTGGTGGTACCCCTGAGTGCTACCCCTGAGTGATGTCATGGTGCCCCTGAGTGATGTGGCGGTGCCCCTGAGTGATGTGGTGGTGTCCCTGAGGGATGTGGTGGTGACCCTGAGTGATGTAGTGGTGCCCCTGAGTGATGTGGTGGCGTCCCTGAGTGATGTGGTGGTGCCCCTGAGTGATGTGGTGGTGCCCCTGAGTGGTGCCCTGAGTGATGTGGTGGTGTCCCTGAGTGATGTGTGGTATCCCTGAGTGATGTGGTGGTGTCCCTGAGTGATGTGTGGTATCCCTGAGTGATGTGGTGGTGCCCCTGAGTGATGTGGTGGTGTCCCCGAGTGATGTGGTGGTGTCCCCGAGTGATGTGGTGGTGTCCTTGAGTGATGTGGTGGTGTCCCTGAGTGATGTGGTGGTGTTCCTGAGTGATGTGGTGGTGTCCCTGAGTGATGTGGTGGTGCCCCTGAGTGGTGCCGCTGAGTGATGTGGTGGTGTCCCTGAGTGATGTGGTGGTGGTCCTAAGTAATGTGGTGGTGTCCCTTAGTGATGTGGTGGTGCCCCTGAGTGATGTGGTGCCCCTGAGTGATGTGGTGGTGTCCCTGAGTGATGTGGTGGTGCCCCTGAGTGATGTGGTGGTGTCCCCGAGTGATGTGGTGGTGTTCCTGAGTGATGTGGTGGTGTCCCTGAGTTGAGTTGGCTTTGAAAATATATGAATTAATAGCATTGTTATTCACAAAGCCAATAGCTTAGACTTTCCTAATGCGAGTCCTATTTTATTGGCAATGCTTGTTGGTAGCAAGAAAAGACAGTGCTTTTGTGGTGCTGATTGATGATATGGTTGGGATTTGTGATGTGGTGTTGTATAAGAGTGATGTGGTGGTGTATTAGAGTGATGTGGTGGTGTATTAGAGTGATGTGGTGTTGCCCCTGAGTGATGTGGCGGTGTGCCTGAGTGATGTGGTGGTACCCCTGAGTGGTGCCCCTGAGTGATGTCGTGGTGCCCCTGAGTGATGTGGCGGTGCCCCTGAGTGATGTGGTGGTGTCCCTGAGTGATGTGGTGGTGTCCCTGAGTGATGTAGTGGTGACCCTGAGTGATGTAGTGGTGCCCCTGAGAGAGGTGGTGGCGTCCCTGAGTGATGTGGTGGTGCCCCTGAGTGATGTTGTGGTGCCCCTGAGTGGTGCCCTGAGTGATGTGGTGGTGTCCCTGAGTGATGTGTGGTATCCCTGAGTGATGTGGTGGTGTCCCTAAGTGATGTGTGGTATCCCTGAGTGATGTGGTCCTGCCCCTGAGTGATGTGGTGGTGTCCCCCGAGTGATGTGGTGGTGTCCCCGAGTGATGTGGTGGTGTCCTTGAGTGATGTGGTGGTGTCCCTGAGTGATGTGGTGGTGTTCCTGAGTGATGTGGCGGTGTCCCTGAGTGATGTGGTGGTGCCCCTGAGTGGTGCCCCTGAGTGATATGGTGGTGTCCCTGAGTGATGTGGTGGTGGTCCTAAGTAATGTGGTGGTGTCCCTTAGTGATGTGGTGGTGCCCCTGAGTGATGTGGTGGTGCCCCTGAGTGATGTGGTGGTGTCCCTGAGTGATGTGGTGGTGCCCCTGAGTGATGTGGTGGTGTTCCTGAGTGATGTGGTGGTGTCCCTGAGTGATGTGGTGGTGTCTCTGAGTGATATGGTGGTGCCCCCGAGTGATGTGGTGGTGTTCCTGAGTGATGTGGTAGTGTTCCCGAGTGATGTGGTGGTGTCCCAGAGTGATGTGGTTGTGTCCCTGAATGATGTGGTGGTGTCCCAGAGTGACGTGGTTGTGTCCCTGAGTAATGTGGGGGTGTCCTCGAGTGATGTGGTGGTGTTCCTGAGTGATGTGGTGGTGTCCCTGAGTGATGTGGTGGTGTTCCTGAGTGATGTGGTGGTGTCCCTGAGTTGAGTTGGCTTTGAAAATATATGAATTAATAGCATTGTTATTCACAAAGCCAATAGCTTAGACTTTCCTAATGCGAGTCCTATTTTATTGGCACTGCTTGTTGGTAGCAAGCAAAGACAGTGCTGTTGTGGTGCTGAGTGATAATGTGGTTTGGCTGAGTGATGTGGTGGTGTCCCTGAGTGATGTGGTGGTGTCCCTGAGTGATGTAGTGGTGACCCTGAGTGATGTAGTGGTGCCCCTGAGTGAGGTGGTGGCGTCCCTGAGTGATGTGGTGGTGCCCCTGAGTGATGTGGTGGTGCCCCTGAGTGGTGCCCTGAGTGATGTGGTGGTGTCCCTGAGTGATGTGTGGTATCCCTGAGTGATGTGGTGGTGTCCCTAAGTGATGTGTGGTATCCCTGAGTGATGTGGTCCTGCCCCTGAGTGATGTGGTGGTGTCCCCGAGTGATGTGGTGGTGTCCCCGAGTGATGTGGTGGTGTCCTTGAGTGATGTGGTGGTGTCCCTGAGTGATGTGGTGGTGTTCCTGAGTGATGTGGCGGTGTCCCTGAGTGATGTGGTGGTGCCCCTGAGTGGTGCCCCTGAGTGATATGGTGGTGTCCCTGAGTGATGTGGTGGTGGTCCTAAGTAATGTGGTGGTGTCCCTTAGTGATGTGGTGGTGCCCCTGAGTGATGTGGTGGTGCCCCTGAGTGATGTGGTGGTGTCCCCGAGTGATGTGGTGGTGCCCCTGAGTGATCTGGTGGTGTTCCTGAGTGATGTGGTGGTGTCCCTGAGTGATGTGGTGGTGTCTCTGAGTGATATGGTGGTGCCCCCGAGTGATGTGGTGGTGTTCCTGAGTGATGTGGTAGTGTTCCCGAGTGATGTGGTGGTGTCCCAGAGTGATGTGGTTGTGTCCCTGAATGATGTGGTGGTGTCCCAGAGTGACGTGGTTGTGTCCCTGAGTAATGTGGGGGTGTCCTCGAGTGATGTGATGGTGTTCCTGAGTGATGTGGTGGTGTCCCTGAGTGATGTGGAGGTGTTCCTGAGTGATGTGGTGGTGTCCCTGAGTTGAGTTGGCTTTGAAAATATATGAATTAATAGCATTGTTATTCACAAAGCCAATAGCTTAGACTTTCCTAATGCGAGTCCTATTTTATTGGCAATGCTTGTTGGTAGCAAGCAAAGACAGTGCTGTTGTGGTGCTGAGTGATAATGTGGTTTGGCTGAGTGATGTGGTGGTGTATTAAAGTGATGTGGTGGTGTATTAGAGTGATGTAGTGGTGTCCCAGAGTGGTGTGGGGATGTCCCAGAGTGATGTGGTGGTGTCCCCGAGTGATGTGGTGGTGTCCCCGAGTGATGTGGTGGTGTCCCCGAGTGATGAGGTGGTGTCCCCAAGTGATGTGGTGGTGTCCCTGAGTGATGTTGTGGTGCCCCTGAGTGATGTGGTGGTGTCCCTGAGTGATGTGTGGTGTCTCTGAGTGATGTGGTGGTGCCCCTCAGTGTTGTGGTGGTGCTCCTGAGTGATGTCGTGGTGCCCCTGAGTGATGTGGCGGTGACCCTGAGTGATGTGGTGGTGCCCCTGAGTGAGGTGGTGGTGCCCCTGAGTGGTGCCCAGAGTGATGTGGTGGTGTCCCTGAGTGATGTGGTGGTGTCCCTGAGTGATGTGGTGGTGCCCCTGAGTGAGGTGGTGGTGCCCCTGAGTGGTGCCCAGAGTGATGTGGTGGTGTCCCTGAGTGATGTGGTGGTGTCCCTGAGTGATGTGGCTGTTTCCCTGCATGAGGAGGTGGTGCCCCTGAGTGATGTGGTGGTGCCCCTAAGTGATGTGGTGGTTTCCCCGAGTGATGTGGTGGTGTCCCCAAGTGATGTGGTGGTGTCCCTGAGTGATGTGGTGGTGTTCCTGAGTGATGTGGTGGTGTCCCTGAGTGATGTGTTGGGGTCCCTGAGTTATGTGGTGGTGCCCCTGAGTGATGTGGTGATGTCCCAGAGTGATGTGGCAGTGTCCCTGTGTGATGTGGTGGTGCCCCTGAGTGATGTTGTGGTGTCCCTGAGTGATGTGGTGGTGTCCCTGAGTGATGTGGCGGTGCCCCTGAATGATGTGATGGTGCCGCTGAGTGATGTGGTGATGCCCCTGAGTGATGTGGCGGTGTCCCTGAGTGATGTGGTGGTACCCCTGAGTGGTGCCCCTGAGTGATGTGGTGGTGCTCCTGAATGATGTGGTGGTGCCCCTGAGTGAATGTGGTGGGGTCCCTGAGTGGTGCCCTGAGTTATGTGGTGGTGTCCCTGAGTGATGTGGTGGTGTCCCTGCATGATGTGGTGGTGCCCCTGAGTGATGTGGTGGTGCCCCTGAGTGATGTGGTGGTGTCCCCGAGTGATGTGGTGGTGTCTCTGAGTGATGTGGTGGTGTTCCTGAGTGATGTGGTGGTGTCCCTGAGTGATGTGGTGGTGTCCCTGAGTGATGTGGTGGTGCCCCTGAGTCGTGCCCCTGAGTGATTTGGTGGTGTCCCTGAGTGATGTAGCGGTGGTCCTGAGTGATGTGGTGGTGTCCCTGAGTGATGTGGTGGTGTTCCTGAGTGATGTGGTGGGGTCCCTGAGTGATGTGATGGTGTCCCTGAGTGATGTGGTGGTGCCCCTGAGTGGTGCCCCTGAGTGATGTGGTGGTGTCCCTGAGTGATGTGGTGGTGTTCCTGAGTGATGTGGTGGTGTTCCTGAGTGATGTGGTGGTGACCCTGAGTGGTGCCCCTGAGTGATGTGGTGGTGTCCCTGAGTGATGTTGTGGTGACCCTGAGTGGTGCCCCTGAGTGATGTGGTGGTGTTCCTGAGTGATGTGGTGGTGTTCCTGAGTGATGTGGTGGGGTTCCTGAGTGATGTGGTGGTGTCCCTGAGTGAAGTGGTGGTGTCCCTGAGTGATGTGGTGGTGTGAGGGTGAGGGTGTGTGGAGGTGTGAGGGGCTGAGGGTGAGTGAGGCTGAGAGGGTGTGTGAGGGTGAGGGGTGTGAGGGTGTGACTTTGTAAGGGTGAGTGAGGGTGTGAGAGGGTGGGTGAAGGTGTGAGGGTGTGTGAGGGTGTGTGAGGGGGTGTGAGGGTGAGGGAGGGTGAGGGTGACGGGTGGGGGTGATGGGGGTGAGGGTGGGGGTGTGTGAGGGTGAGGGGGTGTGAGGGTGAGGAGGCGTGAGGGTGAGGGTCCAAAGTAAATGGTTGCAGGGCAGACATCATAAGACAGAGAGAAGAGACTGCGTGGTGAATGCATTGATCAGTTTCAGAATCAGGAGAGGCAGATTCAGCACAGTCTGCGAGGGATCAATGTGTCTAGAGGCAAAGCATAGCCAAAGTAGCATTGCAGCTAGCAAGTCGAGTGTTTTCAAGCTGTGTCCCTAGAGAGATGGCAACACAGCTGTTAAGAGAAGACTCCACACGATGTGAGGTGAGAAAGAGTTTAATATGAACCGGATTCTTCAGTGCCAACCACTAGAGTGAGCTCACCAACATTCCAAGGCGAGCTTCACTCCAACATTCTAAGGTAGGAGAGACCAACAGTGGGGAAGGGGAGAGCAGGGGGAGAAGAGGGGCATACCAAGATTACAACACACCTCCCTATGTAACAGCAGTACCAAAGAGTAATGCATACAGACAAGCATAAATATGAGGCGAGTTGGCAAAGCAAAAACAGCATGAACAAAACATAGATAGGTTTACCTTGCAATGGAGACAACCAAATTTGTGCATTAAAGATGAAAAAAGATAAAAATATATGCTGAACTAGCTAGCCTTGGGATGCACATAAAAGAGAGAACAGAGGTGCACCATCTGATATATATATATATAGACTTTACATACTGTAGTCAGCTTGCCATGCCGGACACCTACATTGACGTGCAACTCTTCCCATAGTAGGATCACCCGACACTTCTCCAGAGTCATCGTTGCTAGGAAGTTCGGAAACATGAACATTAGTGCAACGAGCCAATCTATCCATGCTCTATAAATTACCATCTGCTAACAAAACAGAGTTACTATGGACCTTCCTGATTCTAAGGGGTCTAGAGAAAGCAGACGTTTTGGATTTTAACAGAGTGGGTTTTTTGACTACCACCCAATCCCCAACCAACCACTCTCTGTCAGTTGTGCCCCATTTTGTGTCATAACTATTTTTATACTTGACCTGATTTTCTTTCACTTTCTCTGAAACAGTGTTCCTGTCTACCCACATGGGGGACCCTCCATTCAACCAGTTGGGAGTAAGTTTTGAACCTGGGTTTCTTCCTTTTAGAGAAGTAAACGGGGAGACTCCTGACACTGAATTAGGAGTGATGTGATATGACCACAACATTTTCCTTAAGCTGTCTACAACTAATTCTTTGGTCGACATAGCAAGTTGAATAGTGTCTTTAAGCATTCTATTTACCCTTTCCACTAATCCATTGGATTTGGGGGAGTACAGAGGAGATTTGATGTGGACAATAGAGAAACTGTTCAGGAAATCCCTCATCTCATCAGAAGTGAATTGCACACCATTGTCCGTTATCAACTCACTGGGAATGCCCTCTTTCGAAAAAGTTTCCTTAAGAAACTCGATGAGATAGACTGTAGAAATGGAAGGAACAAACTTAGTCGTTATCCAATGGGAATGATAATCTATCAGAACGAACATACATTTTTGAGATTGACTCAATAGATTCAAAGGACCAATAATGTCCATCCCCAGTTTATTCCAAGGTTTGGTGGGAACGGTGACAGTAAATGTAAATGTATTTCGATTTATATAGCGCACGAATCACCCAGGATTCTCAAGGCGCTTGCTTAGGGAACCCGTCCTGGTAGGGTATTCACAAGGTGAAAGCCAGGCATCCCGCCGCGAGGGGCCGTAGTGGAGATTAAGCAAGCTATTGCCCAGAGTCGCAGAGTGTGACCCCGTGAGTCGAGTAGGCACCGGAGCGAGAATTGTCAAGTCCGAGGAATTTTTGAGCCCGAGACCCGCCGAGGCGGGGAATTGAACCCTGGTCCACGGCTGATCTCAGCTTCCAGGTCTGCCGCCTCTAACCACTGAGCCACGCTTCTCCACAGTAATAAGGGGAGGCTTTCGGACACTCTTTGACTTATCGCTTGCCCCACATTCAATACATTCCTTTACAAGCTCTTCAATTTGTGTGTCCATTTTAGGAAACCAATAGCTTTGTCGAATTTTGATTTTAGTCAAGATTCGTCCCGGGTGCCCTTCATGTCCAATTTTTATGATGTGATCTCTCATTCCAACCGGGGGAATTATTTTGTTACCCCTCCAGACCAGGTCATCAATTATAGACAACTCGTCCTTCACGTTCCAAAACTCCTGGAGATCCTCATGCACTTCATTTATTTTCCCTGGCCAGCCGTTAGAAATCATTTCTTTCAATTTGCGCATTACATCATCTTCCAGAAGTGATTTCTCCCACTCGTCTTTCTTAATGGCCGGAATATCGATTGCCAGGATGGTTTCCTCCTCTTTGTTTTCTACGGTTTCATTTTCCAATAGTGGCATACGCGAAAGGCAATCCGCTAAAAAAAAATTGAGCCGGAGACATGCACAATGGAATAGTTGAACCCTTGCAGTCCTAAGAGCCACTTGGAGATGCGTGGAGTGGTATTTTCTAAACGTTTGGTGGCAAATAACGGGATTAATGGTTTGTGATCCATTCTCAAGCAGAACGGAATTCCCCACAGGAAGAATTTGAAATGGTGAATAGCGCAGTAACACGCAAGTGCTTCTTTTTCAATCGTGGAATAATTAACTTCAGCAGTCTTCAAGGTTCTTGAAGCGAAGGCTATCACTCTTTCTTCGCCATTTACCATTTGAGTCAATGAAGCACCCAGACCTTTATTACTTGCATCAGTAGAGAGTGTGGTCTTTGCATTCGGATCAAAAGTGTGCAAGATTGGAGCTTCCGAAATAGCTTCTTTGATGTGTTGAAATGTTTGTTGATGTTCCATTCTCCATTTGAATTTGGTTCCCTGTTTGAGTAGTTCTCTGAGAGGTTGAACTTGGTCAGCGAAGTTCTTCACAAATTTCGACATATACTCAACCAGGCCCAAAAAGGATTTCAGTTCGTCTTTATTTAAGGGAGCAGGTGCAAGTTAACAGCGTCTACCAGGCTGGCCTTGGGTTTGATACCTTCACTTGAAATCATGTGCCCCAGATACACCACCGACTCCACACCAATCTTGCATTTATCTTTCTGAGTCGTGACACCAGCTTTGCTGAGTTTAGACAATACTTCCTCCAAGATTTTGTTGTGCTCACTTTCAGATGCTCCATAGAGTAAGATGTTGTCTTGGAAGCAGACCACTTTATCAAGACCATGCAGGATGTTTTGCATAATATGCTGAAAGACAGATTAGAAGAGAGGATATCGGCTGGATAAAGACGCATTTTCTTAATATGCTTAGTGTTGAACGCGAGGAGCGGGAACTTAAGAAAGTGACCGTGAGAGCTAATTTCTTATTATTAACATCTCCCTCAATTGAGCCCTACCTGAAAATAGTTAATCGCCCTTTTCACAGACAGCTCCTGTCTAAGTTTCGTTTTAATCTAATACATTTTACTCTGGGGGATTTCCCAACTTGGGGGAAACCAGAAAACAGTCAACCCTGTAAATGTGATAACTTTTCTGTTCAGGATACGATGCATTTTATTATGTTTTGTGAATTTTATCAAGAAATGCGAGGCAAATTTCTGTTACCCATCCTGAAGGAGGCTGGCTTTACGCAAGTAAGACCAGCCCTTTTGTATTTACAGAGGTTAACCTGCCCCAGCGACATGTTTTGTGTCGCTAGTTTTTTGGTGGCCGCAGTCCGGAGGAAGAATAAGTTAGATAAAGCTGGTTAAACGTCTCCGGTGTTTTCTATTACAGTTTGCACTTTTTGCTGAGTATGGGTCGCTGTGTATAATATACTATGAAATCTGTATCCCGTTTAAATTGTTTTTAATTATATATCTATTGTATATATGTCTTGAAATTTTATGAAATTCTTTTATTCTTATGACATACTGATATTTGAATGTATTGTGATTACATCTACTTTTTATCTCTTGTACATATATCTTATGATTGAATTTTGTAAAAAATGATGTTTATATATGTACATATGATTATGTTTGTCTTTTTATGATTTTAATTAATCGAAATAAAGTGTTTTGACTGACTGACAGCGGCCGCAGACGCGAGCACGAAAGGTAATCTTGAGAACTGATATGCTCCAAAAGGGGTTATAAAAGACGTGAGGTGCTTAGATTCTGGATGGAGAACGACCTGGTGGTAAGCCGAGGACAGATCTAAGACTGAGAAATACTTAGCACCTTGAATGGCCATCAACATTTCATTAATGTTGGGAAGAGGGTGTCTATCCACCCAGATGTTAGCATTCAAATCCCTGAGGTCAACACAGAGGCGGATGCCCTTCCCCCCCCTTTTGCCGCTACGACAATGGGGGCCAACCACTCAGAGCTTTCAATACGCTCTATAATCTTGTTTTCTTCCAGTCTGTTCAATTCATTTTGTAGGGGTTCTCTTAAAAGCAAAGGGATAGACCTAGCTTTGTGTACTACAGGCTTTGAATTTGACTTAAGTTTGATTTTGTGGAGAACCCTTTTAAGCTGCCCCAACTTATCTGTAAACATCTCTGGAAATTTTTCACACACTTCCTTTCCAACAGTAGGCCTATCAATAAGTAACACAGGTTCAGGGGCATTTGGATCTAATGTGATACCTAGGTCTTTTTGGTGCTTTCACCCTAACAAATTGGATCCCTTTTCCGTGATATACACTTTTCCCAATGTAGATCTATCTTTAAAATTAATCTGCATCAGCAACATACCAACCAGAGGAATGGGATTGTAATTGTATCCTCCTGGTTTAATATCAGGAGGCAAAAGATTATAGTTTTTATGGCCTGAATTTATCTTGAAAGAAGTTTCATTTATCAGTGTGTAAGGCGAACATGAATCCGCAAAAACCTCATATGCAACATTATCAAGGAATATTTCACATTCAGGATAAGGATTCCCATTCTGTTCTCCAATGTTCAACACTTGGAAAATAATGTCCCCTTGCAATGTTTGTTCAGAATCTTGGACCACCATGTGAGTAGTACTTTTCTTTTCATGGCACACTCTTGAAAAGTGACCCCTTTTTTTGCAATTACTGCAAGTGACGCCCCTTGCTGGACACTTCACATCATTAGCCAAATGGTTTGGGTTACCACATCTATAGCATTTGGGCTTGTTAGGCTGTGCACTTTGTTTATTCACCTCGGGTTGGGAAGATTTAGATTTAATATCTTTTTGAACTACTTTGTGCACACAGTTGTCACTAACCTGTTTTACATCATTAGCTTCCTTCATTTCATTCATACAGTAGCTTGTGTGCTCTATACTAATAGCAATATCTATAGCTCTTTGTAAATCAGGCGCTTCTGCTAAAAGTCTCTCCTGAATCTTCTTTTCACATGTGCACCTAACTAATTGGTCCCTGATTAAGGACTCTGTGAGCAAACCAAAATCACACGTGGCTGCCAAACCCCTCAAAACAGCAATGTAATTCTTTACTTTTTCATTTTTCCCTTGAACACGTAAGAAAAATGTATGACGCTCAAGGACAATATTAATTCTGTCCCCAAATTGCTCTGCCAACTTTTTAACCGTAGCCTCAAACACATCTGGTTGAACTACTCCATCACCCCCCACATTGATGTTAGCACCTCCATCAGCTATCTCAGGCAAATCCTCAAACACATCCCTTCCATATTTACCCAAATTATGAAGTAGAATGTGTTGCTTCCTTAAGGATGAAAATCTATTTACACCAATAGCAATCAAGTATGACTCAAACAAATGAAACCATTTTTCCAAGAAATAAGAGGATCACCTGCCTCATCCAAAAATGGCGGTGGCTGGGCCATATTTAAAGCAGTCATGTTTGAGGAAAGAAAAGATAGAGAAGGTAGAATGAAATATTAAGAAGAAGCTAGAAAAAAGAGTAGAGGAGAACAGTGAGAGGAGTAGAAACAAAGAGAATAGCAGAGGTAGCTATCACCGTTTCTTCAAAATAGTGACTATCACACCAATAACCTCTTTGAGAAATATCCTAGAGGACACGATAATAAGAGTCCAGAGCTGTCACAATCAGCGAAGAAAACACGTGATGGCACCTGTGGAGAAATAACTAAACTAAATGTTCATTAATAGTGGAAACACCTGAATGCACATTCTATATTTTGAACATGTTATACATAGTATTGGGTTAGAAATCAGGGGAGAGACCTTGAAGACACTCTTGGCGCTAAAAATTAACACCCCTTACACTGTAATAATATCTCTTCACGAGTCTATGAGAGACTTGAAAGAATAAGGTGAATTACACTATGTAGTCAAAGATAAAATGCCGTGGAGAGTGAAATCCTAGTTGAAGCAGGGAGCTAAAGAGCAGGCAAAACTTATTGACGGTTAAAGTCAGTCACATGTCCCTCGACGGCAACTGGAAAATACTCCACATAGAAGTTGTGCGCTAAGAACCAGATTGCACCTTCTCTGACAGAATTTATCGATGAGTCACAATCATTTAATGAATCCCTCGACGACAGGATAGGCCCCACCACCCAGCTTGTCGAGTGACGAGAATAAAATCAACGGAGCTTCCTACCTTTTCCGCGCTTTTCAATAGTTCGTTATGCACAGTTTCTTATGACTCTAACTGCGCAGAAGGTCTCAGGGACGGCAACGCAGCCAGGTAAACAATGACGGAAAGGCGGAACCCGCTCCTACCTCGTCACATTTCTCCTCCCAAGGCGGTCCGTCAAGGAGGAACTGATGAAACAGAGTGCGAGGAGGGCGGAGCGGATACTCCGACGTGGATTCCTGTGACAACAACCAGGCAGAGCTGAAAGAAGCGTCCCGTTACCCGGCAACTCCTTCGCAATCACTAAATCAGCTTCTTGACAGAAGAAGGCGGGACTGCTCGACTGCTTCTGAGGCAATATACCCGGGAAGACGTTGTGATGCATAAAATTCTTCCGCCTCCCTTGAACGCCGCGTTGCAGCCGATGACAACCAAAAAACAGGAATTAAGATAGCCAGCACCATCCACTGATCGTCGCGCTGACAACCACAAAAACAGGAATTACGATAGCCAGCACCATCCACTGATCGTCGAGATTGCAGCTTCACCTTCTTTAGGAATTATTTGACTTTCGTAGTCGGCAATGATAACAGGGGAAAGAATCCAACCGTCCCCAGCACGGTATTCGTCGCCAATTTGTTAAGAGAAGACTCCACATGATGTGAGGTGAGAAAGAGTTTAATATGAACCGGATTCTTCAGTGCCAACCACTAGAGTGAGCTCACCAACATTCCAAGGCGAGCTTCACTCCAACATTCTAAGGTAGGAAAGACCAACATTGGGGAAGGGGAGAGAAGGGGGAGAAGAGGGGCATACCAAGATTACAACAACAGCAACAGCATTTGAGGAGCAAGGCTACTGTAAACAAGCACAGTAGGCTTTCACTTTCGTCAAGAAACAAGCTCTAGGCATTGCTGTGTCGTGGGGAGGGGCAGCCTTTGAAGTCTGATGCCGAGGCACAGACAAATGGTGGTGTGTAATGTGGCTGGATCTCAGCACGCGCATAGATCACATGAACTGTATGCGTTCCGCAGCGGTTTTGGTAGACTGTTCTTTTCCGCTTCCTATAATCTCGCCGGAGCAATGCGCAAGCGCATTGGCTCAGGCGAGACCTAAAAAGGTATTAAGCCACATCACTCCTCACCACTTCCGCATGAGCGTCAGTAGTGCACAGTAACCAGAGCTACGCCACTCCGTGGAGTGAGGCATTTCTAGGCAGGGGAAGCATTGATCCCGTGCTCGCAGTCAACAAACCGCCACGCTACAAGATCATTGCCTCCCAATGCTGCTGTCATCCTGCAATTCCCATTCCGGCACTTCCTCTGGGGGCTGATCCTGAAAGCATAAATCATGCTGCAAGAAGACTGTTGCAGTGGGAAAGGAAAAGCCCAAGATGAAGGGTAACTGGTGTTGCGTGAAACAGCATTCACCGCCAACGCTGTAAAATATCCACAACGATCCTTACTCCAAATGAAGAAGGCACGCACTCAAAGACTACAGTTTCAAGGCTTCTTTATTACAAGGGCCTCCCTCAACCCAGCGACCGAAGAGAAATGTTTTGGCTGTCCACGCAGGATTTCTCAAACTGACCTGCGCCAACGACATTCAAATACATATAACCATGCCCAACATAGACATAAGCGGAGTGTATGAAAGCATTCACAATTTGAATCTTGGGAGATGTAGTCCCTATCAAATCTGAGCACACATTATACCTATGTGTAGCGTTATGCAATGCATAATGCATCTGAAACCACTTCCAATTAAATAAAAAATAGTGAAAGTTCACATCTAAATCCACAAACATGAATGCCATTATCTTATTTCTGTGTCGGGTTATGAAAAAGATATATTGGTTTTAAAATGATTAAAAAACAATGATGCACATAACAACTCTGGGTAACAAAATCATATACAAACATGTTGCACATATCAAATTAAATCATATTGAGCAGCGGCAATAACCTATGATATAATCAATTGGCATACCTAACTGTCCGAATATACTGAGGGACACATTATCACCCGCTGCCCTTAGCACTCAACATACCCTTTTACCAAATAGACTAGTGAGTTAGGGCCACAATGAGTAAGGGGAGGGGCTTTATAGATTGGTCTAGAGGGACGAACTGAGTGACTATCAACACATAGTGTGTCCTTTAACTCAAATGTTAACCGCTAGGTTATGCCAATATCTTTTTGGCACTACAGATCCCATAAAGCCATGTAACCCTCACCCACATCAAGTACCCACATATCCCAACATCGAGGGCTATAATGTTGCTTACATGTGCATAAGTTAGCTATAGGATTAGTTCATGAGTCATTATAGCGCAAACAGGCAGTGACATTGAGTACAATGTAAAGTATACCTCACAAGGAAACCATAACTTTCCTTCGCAGTGTCAATCTGTCAGCTTCAATTTACAAATCATGTGTGAGGCAATACTCTGGTATATGACGCCAAACATAAGTTAGAGTCACAAAAGTCTCCATATGTGGTGCAACTTGTAGTATAGTAGTCTTAACGCAGAGTCGGGGGATACCAATGAACAAAAAGGTATTAATATATATCCACGCTCCCAAAATGATACCAACACTGAGGAAGGAGTACCGCTGAAACACGTTTGTTTTGTTTTGTAAATTTATGTGCCAATAAATCCGAACAAGGATTCACCCCCATGAGTGCTGGTAATCATTTTGGGAGTGTGGATACTTGAGCGAGTCTGCCCTCGTGCACCAAGCACCCACTAGTGAGTGCGAGAGCGTTTGGCAGAGAGTGGAGCGCAGATATATATATATATATATTTATATATTCACTGAAAAAAAACAGGTTTCAGGAATTTTATAGTTAGGCTGATATTTCACTTGTACAAAACCATAGAAATTCAGCCATTATAGTAAAATGAGCTAACTTGCGACCCCGCAATGCACAGGTAATAACGTCATATATTACATCACTCATGACATGGTAAAATACATCACTGATGACATCACTGATGACATCTCAAATGACATCAATGATGGCATCTTCCAATGACTGAGTGTTTCTAAAAAAAGTGTAAGAATATTATATGTACACGCCAAGGTGTATTGAAGAATGAGTGGGTATATGAGTGTCTGAATAGATGATTTAGTGGGTGCGTGGCTGACTGTATTAGTGAGTGATTAAATGTGTTTTAGTGCATGGGTGAATGCCTCGTGTGTGGGAATGTCTGTATCAGTCTGTCAGTTGGTGTGTAAGTGGCTGTATGGGTTGGTGAGTAGCTGCATAAGTATCTATATGGGTTAATGATTGGTTGTCTGAGTACCTGTATGGGTGCCTGAGTGTCTGTGTGGGGTATGTGACTACCTACATGGATATATGTGTGGGTGATTCACTGGGTGCATGGGTTCATGAGTGCCTCTGCAAGAGGCTGTATAGGTGAATGAGTGTGCGTATGCTGTGTTTGTGAGTGAATGGAGGTCTCAGTGGTATATGTGTGAGTAACTACATATGTGAAAGGCAGTATATGTGAGTGTTGGAGTACATAAGTGACTATATGTGCGAGTGAGTGATTGTGAGAGTGGCTGTATGGATGAGTGTGTGCTTGTGTCAGTGATTGTAAAAGAGAATAAGTATGTGTTAGTATCTGAATTAATAAGTGAGGTGGTGTGTGTATAACTGTATAGGCGAGTAAATGGCAGTGTGATTGATTCTTTGGGTGACTGACTAGGTGTGTGAGTAACTCTATGGGTGAGTGGTGGTATGTGAATGTCTGCATGGGTGTATGAGTGCATATATCAGTGGCAGTATGAATGAGTGACTTTGTGTATGAATGACTGTATGGGTGAGTGAGTGGATGTATTTTAAGACCTTTAAATCAGTAAGTGGATATGTACTAACCGGTATTGGTGTGTCTATGGTTTCGAGAATGGTAGTCTGTGTTTTAGAGTAGGTGTATGAAAGGTTATATTAGGGTGGGAGTATGTGCATCAGATATTAAGTGGATGTTGTCATCAGTGATGTCATTTGAGATGTCATCAGTGATGTCATCAATGATGTCACTGACTATGTCATGAGTGATGTAATATGTGATGTCATCAGCAGTGCATTGCGGGGCGCATGTTTTATTTCGCTCAGCTAACTATACTGGCTGAATTTCTCTGGTTTTGTACGAGTAAAATGTCAGCCTAAGTATAATGTCCCTGAAACCTGTGTTTTTTCAGTGAAAACCTATGGTTTTTTAAATGCTAATTCAAATGATAACGTCCCTAAAACCTGTGCTTTTTTAGTAAATTTCTAAGGTTTTTTTAAATGCTAATTACTAACCATAAAGTCCCTGAAACATGTGGTTTTTCAGTGAATTTCTAAGGTTTTTTAAATGCTAATTTCTAACTATGCTTACATAGGTAGCACGTATACAGAAAGAAGAGGAAAGGGGCAGAAAGAAGCAAGAGAGGTGCAGAAAGAAACAAGAAAAAGGCGGAAAGAGGCAACAGAAGTCCGGGAAGAGGAAGAAAGGTGGAGAAAGAAGCAAGAGAAGTATAGAACGAAGCAACAGAGATGCAGAAAGAGGCCTTCTTTGACTGTACTTTTCCACAGACTCATACAAAGTAGCCTAATCACTAATCCTTCACCCAAGATCTCTTAAAACTCACTTTTCTCTTGAAGGTACACTATTCATCGACTGCTCAGAATGTTAAATCTACCAAAAGTAAAAATACAGTCCTAAACATATAACTGTTGTAACTCTGACCAAGTTTGTGAAGGTATGCATGCGTGTGTCTCTGCTTTTACCTAGTGACATGTTACATAAAAATAAACATACAAATACTTGAATACCTGTTCCTTCAAACAGCATACTCTGTTAATTTGTGTATAAAAAGGTGTATGTATTTCGTTCTGCTCATAATACAGGCCACTTGGGTATTCAATAGTATATTTGAGGGACTCTATAACACCTATATAAATAAGACATGTCTGCCTGTGCAACCGAATGACATAGCAGAACTGAGAAGATTTGACCAGCTATAGGAGAAGCTACCCGCTTTTTAGGCTACCATCTTCAGGTGCATAACACGCGTGAGAATACATGTACAAGTAGACATATACCTCAGTCATGAGAGTATGCAGACCTTTAAACTTGACAGCTTGCACTTTCCATTTGAATACAGAAAGAGGTGAGAGAAGTACATAAAGAAGCAAGAGAAGTGCTGAAAAAAGAATAGAGGTGTAGAAAGAGTAAGAAGTGAGCAGAAAGAGGCAAGAGAAGTGCAGAAAGAGGCAAGAGAAGTGCAGAAAGAGAAATAGAAGTATGTAAAGAGGCAAGAGAGGAGAAGAAAGAAGCAAGAGAGGTGCAGAAAGAGGGAATAGGGTTGTAGAAAGAAGCAAGAGATGTACAGCAAAAAACAAGTAAAGTGCAGAAAGAATAAACAGATGTACAGAGAGATGCAAGAGAACTGCAGAAAGAGGCAAGAGAGATGCAGAAAGAGGGAAGAGGGGTACAGAAAGAGGCAAGAATAGTACAGAAAGAGGAAAGAAGGCTTCAGAAAGAGGCAAGAATGATACAGAAAGAATCTAGAAAAGTGCAGAAAGAAGCAAGAGAAGTACAAAATGAAGGAACGGAGGTGCAGAAAGAGGCAAGAGATGTGCCAAAAGAAGCAAGAGAAGTGTGGAAAGAACCAACAGAGGTGCAGAAAAAGGCAAGAGGGATGCAGAAACAGGCAAGAGGGTTGCACCAAGAGGCAAGAGAAGTGCAGAAAGAAGCAACAGAGGTACAGAAGGAAGCAAGAGAACTACAGAAAGAGGGAAGAGCATTGCAGAAACAGGCAAGAGATGTGCAGAAAGAGGGAACTGGGGTGCAGAAAGAGACAAGAGAGGTGTAGAAAAAGAGTAGAGGGGTACAGAAAGAGGCAGGAGGGGTGCAGAAAGAGTCAGGGGGTACAGAAAGAAGCAACAGAGGCAAGAGAAGCTTAGAAAGGGGCAAGAGAAGTGCTAAAAAAGCAACAGATGTGCAGAAGAAGCAAGAAGAGTGAGGAAAGAGACAAGAGAGTTGCTGAAAGAAACAAGAGAGCTGTAGAAAAAGCCAGAGAAGTGCAGAATGAGGCAAGGGAGGTGCAGAAAAGGGCAAGGGAGGTGCAGAAAGAGACAAGAGAGGTGCAAGTAGAGGAACGAGGGATGCAGAAAGAGGCAAGGGCGAAGAAAGAACAAGAGAGGTACAAAAAGAAGCAAAAGGGGTGCAGAAAGAGGCAAGCGGGTGCAGAAAGAGGCAAGAGAACTGTAGAAATAAGCAGAAACAGAGGTGCAGAAGGAGGCAAAAGAACTGCGGAAAGATGCAAGAGGTGCAGAAACAGGCAAGTGAGGTGCAGAAAGAAGCAACAGAGGTACAGAAGGAGGCAACAGAAGTGCAGAAAGGGGCAAGAACGGTGCAGAAAGAGACAAGAGAGGTGCAGATAGAGGAACGAGGGGTGCAGAAAGAGGCAAGGGCGAAGAAAGAACAAGAGAGGTACAAAAAGAAGTTCAGAAAGAAGCAAAAGGGGTGC
Organism: Lissotriton helveticus; assembly: GCF_964261635.1. Classification (NCBI taxonomy): domain Eukaryota; kingdom Metazoa; phylum Chordata; class Amphibia; order Caudata; family Salamandridae; genus Lissotriton; species Lissotriton helveticus. Next base: position 225,656,513 of record NC_136072.1, on the reverse strand, counting down.
AGAAAGAGGCAAGCGGGTGCAGAAAGAGGCAAGAGAACTGTAGAAATAAGCAGCAACAGAGGTGCAGAAGGAGGCAAAAGAACTGCGGAAAGATGCAAGAGGTGCAGAAACAGGCAAGTGAGGTACATAAAAAGGGAAAAGGGGTACAAAAAGAGGCAAGAGAGAAGCAGAAAGAGGGAGGAGGGTTGCAGATAGAGAGAGGAGGGGTGAAGAAAGAGGCAAGGGGTGCAAAAAGTGGCAATAGAGGTTCAAAAGAGGGTAGAGGGGTGCAGAAAGAGACAAGAGGTGTGCAGAAAGAAGCAATAGAGGTGCAGAAAGAAACAAGAGACGTGCAGAATGAAGCATCGGATGTGTGGAAAGAGGCAAAAGGGGTGCAGAAAGAGGAAAGAGGAGTGCAGAAAGAAGCAACAGAAATGCAGAAAGAGGGAAGAGAAGTGCAGAAAGAGGCAAGAAAAGTACAGAACGAGGAAGAGGAAAAAGAGGTGATGAAACAGGCAACAGAGGTGCAGAAAGAGGGAAGAGGCGTGCGGAAAGTGGGAAGAGGGTGCAGAAAGAAGTAACAGAGGTACAGAAGAAAGAAGCAAGAGAGGTGCAGAAAGAAGAAAGAGAGGTGCAGAAAGAAGGGAGGTGCAGAAAGCAGAAGAGATGTACAGAAACAGGCAAGAGAAGTGCAGAAAAAGGAAGAAACATGCAGAAAGAAATAGAAAGAGACAAGAGAGGCACAGAAAGAAGCAAGAGTGGTTTGCGCACCATTAGTACCAATTTAACAGCCCACTTTTAGCAGTAACAGTTGACTATTCCAGGTTTGCAAAGGGCCTTCCGCCATGCTGTAACACTTGTTGCTCCATTTTTGGTAACATTTGGGCCATTTAAGCTAGAAACAAGGTTTTAATTTGCTCAAATCTGCTGATTATTCAGCAGATAATTAATTATGTGGCAAATGCGGAAAATGTATAATTATGCTAAAATCTGTGCAGCCGAACAGTCGCATAATTCAAGTGACCCTGCTCATACCTCTGACTAGGTCCAGAAGTGCTCCTCAGTGGTTCCTTCTTTTTTTCTCATTGCATTTATAGTTTAGCTTCTATAGAAACTAGGAAGACTAAACCTGAGGTTACCGCTCAACAACACAGACTATCATACCACATAAAGTCTCTCCATAACACATAATCCCACTATACACTAAACACCACATACTTTCTATCCACACAATTTCACTGCACAACATACCACATAATTCCACTACACACAACGTACAACCACTCCCCTCCAAAAAACATTAGTAAAAAACTTTTACATTTACAACTCAAATAGCTCTAGCTCTAACTCTTACAAATGTGAGACCTATAACATTGCAAATGCTTCTTTAACTAGTAGTCGCGTTTGCAGAGTGGTGGAGAAAGGGGGCTGAGCCTCCGACCAGTGCTCAGGAAATCCGCTGCATAAGACTTACAGCAGGTACCAGGAGGGTTTCTTGCCCCCCGAAGGCCCCCAGGAGTAAAGTGGACTTCATCCCCCAACCAGTAGTATGTCAGGAGGCACCTTTGCATAGTTGTGGAGATAGTGGAGGTGGCCTCCGAAGACTTCTTAGCAATCCCACTGTGTGGGACTTACTGGAGGTAACAGGTGGGGTAGTTGGCCACCAAGGCCATCCTTGGGGGCCAACTACCCCTCCTATTACCTCTAGTAAGTCCCACATAGCAGGATTGCTAAGTTCTCATAGCAGACCACGCCCCCTTTGCCCACCACTCTGCAAATGCACTCCCTGGCATGTTCCTGGATGGATATTGAAATCCCCTATGCTGCTGGGGGTCCTTAGTGGCCAACTAGCCTACCTAGTATCTCCAGTAAGTCCTACGCAGAGAGAGCTGAGAGGTGGACACAGGCCATGCCCCCTTTCTCCGCACTCTGCAAATGCACCTCCAGGGACGCCGCCTCTTTCTACACCAGAATTCCGGACAAATGGTCTGACTCGTAAATTGAATATCACCGAGCAGCCATAACCGCACGAAAGAAATAAAGGAAATATAACCATATTCCTTACAAAGATTATAAGACCCCCAGGGATCAGGAGGTGAATTCCTGGAATACAATAGAAATAAGAATCTCCAAGCGAAAATACAAGTATCAGTACGGGAACATTAAATCAGCTGCCTGATATGTGAATATGCTTCATGGTATATTCTGCGGTAACTTATAAAGAAAATACAGACGAGCCAAATAAGAATAGGAACTCTGCTATAATTCTTAAGGTGTTTGCTTGAGAACAATTTTACTTCAACTAGTGAGAGATATGAACTTGTCTTGATAAAGATGGAAAAAATGTTTCAATGACCCATCGAAACGCGTCGACGCCAAATGAATATGCACAATCTACTAACTTAGCACTGTTGGAATATTGAGAATAATGGAATCTATCTAACAGTGCAAGCAATACTGTGTAGTAGTAGATGTGTTAATTGTGAAAGACCGATTATATCAGTCTGACTGTGGAACTCTCTTGAGTGTGTGTTTTTAATTTTTGTCGATTTATTTTTCTAGCATTGTTTTTAACTTTGGATCATTGAGTAGACCGTTAGGCCTATGTATTTTTATTAAATCTTTGTCATGTGTAATAAATAAATGTGTGCACTTTTACTTTCTGTGGGAGTCCTTCTAATATATATGGCACAATCCATTGGTGCGTAAGGGGAGCAAGTTGGTAGAGTGGAATGAGAGTGAGAGACTATTGATGCATGGTATCTAGCGTTGTTTTAAAAGTTTACCCTACGGGATTTCTTTCATTTCACACGAAATTACAAACATTGCGTCACTTAAGAAGGGGATGAGGCCTAACACCTAGAGAGGTCGACCTCAAATCTGGGGAACCAGGTTTTAGCCTCGGCAAGAATGCGCAACATCCTATGATTTTGGGCAATTCACTTGATCTCCCTGTGCCTAACAAAAAAAAATTAAAGTGTCCTCATAAACCACAACTGGTGCTTGTGTGAAGTACTCTCATACCTGATACCTTCTGTTCAAGTGTGCTCCATATAAAACTCTGAAAGCAAAAAAAGAATTTGCCAGGTTCTAATACTAACCTATGCCTCACCCTAAACTCTGCCATCTCTAACCCTCACTCCAACCCTTGACTAAACACTCACCCTACCCCTTCACCTGACCCTACCACTGCCCTTACCTGCTGTTTTTTTATTACCTCGTCTTCCTTTTACCTGTCTGGTTCTAGACTAACTTTTTTCCCTATTTGCATAAAAATACACACAATTCAAACCAAATAGTTCAAACTAGCCACTACTTACCGGAAGTGGGCAGCATTCAACAAAAAGTTTACCAATAGGAAATGTATTTTTACAAATGACTCTCTCTGGGTCATTTTGCTAATAAAATGCCATTAATGCACCTGGGACAGTATCATGAAAAGCTGTGCTGGCTTAGTGCAGAGTCGCGTGTCTGTTTTTATGCTCTGCGCTGTAAAATGTGCACTCATTTAACACAGGGGCATATTAGGGAGACTGCTCTTTCTCAGTGCAGTGACAACTGACAATTGTTTTGCGCTTGCACTGTTTAAAGCCCACTCATTTAACATGTGACTGTATCATGAATGGTTGTGCTGGCTACGCGCAGAGACAAACACCTATTTTTGTATGTTTTAGGTATCTAAAGTTTGTGTATATATAATATAACTCTGAATGTCTCGTGAGTAAATGAATGGACTTTAGACTGAACTAGTTGGAAACAGAAAGAGGCAGTCTAAGCTCTCTGTCTAGGACATGCCCTGCTATCATAAGTAGAGTCACAAAAGTAAAAATTGACAATATTGTGTAGGTCAAAAGTATTATAGATGAAACCTAAATTATGGGGGCACAGAAGCCACCATGCATTGCTGTGAAGTCAATAGCATCCCCCAATAGATTACCACTGCCATACTCCTCCTAGCCAACTGATGGGCCCCCCAATCCTCAAGGCCCACAACAAGTCCTACTATAAATGATGCGCCTGGTCTGTCGTGAGTGACACTAGAAATTTAATAAACACTCATCTCCAAGAAGCTAAAAAGTCAGCCTTCTGGCTTAATATGACAATAGTAAGCCACATATAAATTTGGGCACAGTACTTGAGATGTGTGGCTAGGATTAGAGTATGCGAAATGGAGCAGTCCCTAGACAAAATTCTGTTAAAACACCTCAGATGAACTCAGATAGCTTAAATTCCTTCGTCAAAGATGAAGTTACTTGTGTGATTTACGTAAGAACCATGTGATTTTAGTAAAAGCCCATTCTGTGTCTATGGGAAAATGCGTTGCCTTCCACACCCTTTGTATTACTTATAAAACAAAAATTCCTCATTGGTTAAAATCAGAGATTGAAAGGGACGGTGTAATTGTAGCATTTCCTTGATAACAGGCTTTAAAACCTTGGGTTGTTCTGTAATAACAAGAGCTACTCCCAACCCGTAATTTAATTATATAATGCAACAGAGACGTTACGTTGACATAATAAGCACCTTATACTGAATCCGGTGAGGGAAAAGATGTGTATATATATATAAATATGTATCACCGCTATGTGTATGAATACTTCTCCGGGCACTTTAGAAAGCCTTCACTAACTGCCCACCTAGGCAGAATGTAAACAAGTAATTTAACCTTTTCCGCACCGACTGCTCTCGGTGGGTGTGCTGCCTTTAGGACAGCTTTCTGCCTGACCTTTACAGTGGACGGCGTAGCAGGCCGACTCTCCGGGGCTCTGGGCGCTGTGCATTACAGCCAGCCCTTCGTCTAGGCGCTCTCACAAGGAGCGCTTGTGGGAAGGCTCCTGTTCAACCAACTCACAACGCAGTCTGAAATTCTTTACCCCTAGCTGACCCGGTGAATTCTTGGAAAAATAACAGCGTGGCTGCTGAAGGGTTCGGATAAGCGGATCGTGTTGTGTCTGCGCCACTCTCCGAGTTGGAGGATAAAATATAGGTTCATGAAACGTTGAGGCGCTTTGACGTGTAGAGTAAAAAATAAAAATAAAGTTAGAACAAGCAAAACTAAAAAAAAAAATGCATCGATTGGAGGAAAAAGACAAGCGGTTCAGTGATCCAGTCGGCTCATTGCTGAAGCTGTTACCGGTTGGCTGCATCTGGAGGACAAAGGCACCTTACGACCTGCCAGGTTTATTGGTTTACAAGATTAATGTTTTAATGTCTTACTTATAAAGCGCAGGCACACAGTGCCGTGTGCCTCCTGGCACTGCCCACGCGGTCAATACAATGCAATGTACTGAGGTGACATCACTTTTACTCTAGATTACTCGCGCACCAGTCATGCCCCAAAGTGGAATAAACAAGTTAATAACGAATTTAGCAACATTGTTGCTGTCTCGTGAACACCGTAGGAAAGAATTTAACAATTAGATTACTGGAAAAGTGCAACATAAAAGTATCCGGTATTCATACGAGCGAGTGACATTAGATACAGCTAAAGCAGAAATTTATCAGTTTGGACCAATAAATCGGCGCAAAACTCACGTCACTGCGAAGTGGCCGGCGTTCGAAATCAGGGCGAAATGGTGAATTGGCAGATGTGGCCGGCAGACGACAGCTGTTGCAAGAAGGCAAGTAAGCCCGAAGGCACTTAAAAAGATGTGTGCCTCGCCATCCTCCCCCTCCCCCTCTCTCACTCACCAGGTGTGGTTCCCGGAACTGTCTCGGGGGTGCCCTCTGGCATGGCCGATAATCAAAAAGTAGGAGGCGACCTCCCCACAAAGCGCTGAAGAGAGCCGCTGTCCATTTACAGGTGAGTCACCCGGGTTGCACGGGCTGAAAAGAGAGTAGCGCTGCCTGGGTGTTTCTGGGCGCTCGCAGCTCATCTATCCATCGCTGTCAGGACCGACAGCAAGTGCCAGAGAATCATCTCCCAACCGCGAGAGACCGAACAACGAGGATATCGTGACATACAGCACGTCAAGATGTCAGTTTATACAGAAAAATACAGATCAGAAGGATCGCACCCAAACGAGCAAGGTTCCTTATCCTGGAAGTATCGAATCGGTCAGAAGGATGTTCCCGCAAAACCACAGGGGTTCTGGGTCCCAGGTCCTCTCCGCATATGTAGAGCGATGTTTATTCAAATATCTAACTCACAAAAAAAAAATCAATTTTAGGAGACAAAAAGAGTTAAAAAAAAAAAGCAGACGGTCCAGGGTGTGACCGACCAGTGAGCCTAATAAGTTGATTAGAGTTCCGCAGTAAGGTCCCCCTCGCAGGTTTAGCCACAGAACTGTTACCCCGGCGTGTTCCACATGCAGCTAAGCACAGGGCTCCGAGGCGCACGGTCCGGGAGCTCCGTGCTCCGAGGGAAGCAGCACGCTCTGCCGGCTGCAGGGACAGAGCAGGACGCAAATGAAGCAAACCCTTCGCGTGAGAAGCAGCTTGGCGTGACCTCAAGGGTCCGCTCTTAAAATCTTAGTAAAAATTTGATCCGTCAGGCACGGTCTTACTTTGCCCCTGCCACGCGCCCAGCTTTGCCAACCATTCCCTGATTAGCTGAACAGGGGGTGTCTCTCGGACCGAACGGCAGCGTCCGTGCTTGTGACACTGGGCACAAGGTGGTGCTGGGCTGATAGTGCCGAACCGCAGCAGCAGTTGCTCAACTGGACTTCTAAACACTTAGCTCACACTATGAACACCAGGACACCTGGGAGAACAGCTGTATGGGTTGCTTGCAGTAGGGTAACCAGGCAGGGGTGGGTGGGATGTTCCATTCCACCCGTGGAATTGGCGGAATTTTGGCCACTCTGCGTTGCTATTTAGCGCAGAGTTCTGCCTAAATCCCTCCAATCACCACATGGCAGAGATTTTCTACTGCGAGGCTCCAGAATGCGCGAATGGGATTTGTAAGCACCTAGCGCAATTTTCAAACACGGGCGGTCGACGGTGTTCACAAGCGGTCGCAGTCAGAGAGCGGCAGTCCGTGTAGATTTGCTGCAGCTCAAGTAGATTTTCTACTCAAGTGGCAGCAAAATCAACTCCAATGGCTGTGTGCTCTTGCGCAATGCAAGGTGCCATTTGCGCTGATTTTCTGCACAGTTCGCGCTACTGGCACTAAGTTGCAGCGCAAGCGGCGTAAGCTGCATATTTTTCACCAGTTGCTGAAATTCCATGGACTCTCACTGACTTTTCTGTAACTCTGCCGAATCCCACGGAGTGAAACTCTGCGAATTCCGCCCACCCCTAGCCTAGTGCAAGAAGGAAGTCATGGTCCTCAGTGCGGTGCAAATTATAAAACACAGCAATAAATATGGTTCAGTGAGCCCTCTGGCCTCTGAGCTCCAGTGTCATTGCACTCGCTGCACCAATGAAACCTATGCCCCTGGTTGTCACAATCTCCTTTCTAGACAGAGTATCATTCAAGTAAACTGGAGCATTACGTCTGTGAAATAATGTTTTTTAGCTCATGTACTTTCTAATTTTGTCCCATGAGCCTAGGAAACAAGGGAATACATATTCACTGTGCACAGTAAGTTCTTTCTCCTTGCTGTGCAGTCTCTAACACAATTAGCGAAGCAAAATTAAAAAGTTTTACTTTAAACACTCTTGTTGTTAGGCTGTCCCTGAAGTGAACTAAAGTTATGTATTTGCTTGCCCACTTATCTGCCACCAATAATTCACCTGTGGCTGAGGGCACAAGATGGGAATGAACGCAGGTATATGGAGTTCCTTTGATTTTTAGAGGTGGTACAGTTGTTACTCCTAATTTCCATGTCCTCTTTAATGTCATTACTTTTGAGGTGCATCCACCTCAGCCAGGAGAGACGAACAGGGAGTTGAGGTGTAAGTTCACCCACCCACTCTCTAGGTGTCATAAACACTAGCAGGGTGCGGGTCTAGCCTCGTGGCGGCCCTGGGCAGGGAGCGTAGGTAGGGGGCCCCGGAAGAGGGGTCCGGGCGGGGCGGGGCGGAGCCCCGCGGAGCTCAGGAAGGTGTAACAGAGCCGGAGGCCGCCAAATCCCTGCCAGGGGTCGCCACGCAAATATGTATCCATCCTCAGAGGATTATTATATTAAGGATATATATTGGCATGGTGGCCCCTGGGGTTTGGCGGCCCTATGCAGGTGCACAGCTTGCACATGCCTATGGCCGCCCCTGACACTAGCTTACCCACATCACTTCCTTTTTTTAAATTTCTCCTACCTGTGGACTAGGGTGGGAACAAGAACGTAGTACCCCTGTGGGGCCTGGTTAACTATGTTGCATCCGGGTCTGCTTACTGCTTGGCACAGGGGGAGAGTGTTCAACATGGTGAAGTGTTCAACATGGTGAAGGAAGGCAGGAAGTTGAATTTGACCCTGTCCTCCCTGGAGTTCCTCAAACTTGAGTCTGCTACATGTAGGATGTAGTGAGGTTAAGTAGTCAGTAGTCCCCGGTACTTAAATAAGCTGCAGAGCAGTGGACTGGCCTTAATAGACGATTGGGCAGGTCCAAGTCCTGAGACCAGCATAACATTTGTTAGACCTGACACCCTTGGCGTGGTTTTCCCCCATCTTTTTGCCTCTGCCTCCTGTATTTTTGATGCTGTGCTGGATTTCGTTTTTGCTGGTTTAGATGCTTTGGACACTCTGCCACTGCTGATCAGTGCCAGAGTGTAAGTGCTCCCTATGTAAATTGTCATATTGATTGGGTATACCTGATTGGCATATTTGTATAACCCTGAAGTCCCTAGTAAAGTGCACTGTGTGTGCCAGGGCTGGTGATGACAGATGCTACTAGTGGGCCTGCAGCGCAGATTGCGCCACCCACATAAGTAGCCCTAAAATGGTGTCTCAGGCCTGCCAGCGCAGTGCCTGTGTGCAGTCAGTGGACTGCCATGTCCGCCTGGCCAGTGTCCCCACTGGCTGGGCCTAACCCTTCCCTGTCTGAATACTTTGACCTCCTGAGGCGGAAGCCGGGAGAGTCGCTCTTCGTTATTTTAAAAGTGTAATTTACTGTGATTTTAAAACAGCTTTTTACCATATTTGAGTGTAATTTAGTGATTGTGATACTAAACCTACCTCTCTCCCCTGGGCACTCCCGCGCAGCTGCTGGAAACGCTGCCGCGGGATACTTCCTGGTGTTGCCGCCACCCCCCCTGGGACACGCAGGCCACGCCCACCACCTGTCAGGCCACGCCCCTTTTTCGAACACTTAAAAGCACGCCAAGCAAAGCGCGAGTCTGAATAGTTTGACCTCCTGAGGCGGAAGCCGGGAGAGTCGCTCTTCGTTATTTTAAAAGTGTAATTTACTGTGATTTTAAAACAGCTTTTTACCGTATTTGAGTGTAATTTAGTGATTGTGATACTAAACCTACCTCTCTCCCCTGGGCACTCCCGCGCAGCTGCTGGAAACGCTGCCGCGGGATACTTCCTGGTGTTGCCGCCACCCCCCCTGGGACACGCAGGCCACGCCCACCACCTGTCAGGCCACGCCCCTTTTTCGAACACTTAAAAGCACGCCAAGCAAAGCGCGAGTCTGAATAGTTTGACCTCCTGAGGCGGAAGCCGGGAGAGTCGCTCTTCGTTATTTTAAAAGTGTAATTTACTGTGATTTTAAAACAGCTTTTTACCGTATTTGAGTGTAATTTAGTGATTGTGATACTAAACCTACCTCTCTCCCCTGGGCACTCCCGCGCAGCTGCTGGAAACGCTGCCGCGGGATACTTCCTGATGTTACCGCCACCCCCCCTGGGACACGCAGGCCATGCCCACCACCTGTCAGGCCACGCCCCTGCCTCCACCGCCTATTTATTATGTGCTTCCAACGGAAGCGCAGCGGACGAGCGAAGCGGGAGCGCCTAAGGCAAGCCTGTCTGCGCCCATCCGCGACCAGTCCGCGGCCGGGGCCAGGCATGCTGCCGGTGAGAGTGCGCGCCAAGGAAGGATTGTGTGGTCAAGAGAGGACCTATGGGCTCTCAATACCACGTCTGAGTGCTGCACTCTTGAGATAGATCCTCAGTCTCTCACACACCTTCAGATCTGTGGGACTTGTGGGGTATCTCTCGGCCCCAGAGACTCGACGAGGCCCTCCAAACCCAAGCCATCTATCAACAAAGGTCTCAGAGCAGGTCTGTTGAACTGCAGATCCCTAGTTAAACACTCTGAAGATATTTGGCTACTACTAATAATAATAATAAACTTTATTCGGATTTTACAAATCCATAAAAGCAGTACAGGTAAAAAATCTTCAGTGAAATATAATTACAGATTACTTAAAAACAACAAAAAAGAAGTTTTGGAAATGTATACAGTACTATTATAGTTAAAGGTTTTTCCTGTGTCCATATATACATTTCAGAAAGTTAAGGACATGGTAACATGTGGCTTCGGTATCCAAAAGCTGCAAGCTCAACATGGCTACTCGGCATTGTCTGAGACCCCAAGATTTTAAAAGAGTTAGTAACCAGAGTTTGCGATGTTCCTGATAAAATTTACAGAACAGAACAGTATGAAGGGTGGTTTGGCCTGATATCCCATCGCATGGACATGGAAGTGGATTTGGGTCCCAAACGTTTGGCGTTGGGAAAGCTACCAGTTTATGAAATATGTTCAGTCTGAATCTTATCAGGAGAAATCGTTCGAAGGTACCAATGTCAAGGTTTAAATAGGGCTGCATTAAAAGGGTAGATTGAACCATTATTGCGTGCTGCACCAACTGTTTCCCAGCTTCTATTTGTAGTCTCAGATTGCCCAGATGGTCCAAGGCTAGTTTTTTTAAGTTATTTTTTGAGAGTTCTCCAATTTTTTCGGGGTTTAAATAATATTTTTCTATTCCAAGGTCAAAGAGAAAGGTCCGGATATAAGCCAGCCATTTAATTTTTAAGACATAGTCCAGAGACATTGCATCCGCCAGTATTGTTTTTGTGATGTCGTTTTTATCTGACGCCCAGATACGTCGCCAAAGGAGGAGTGGTTGAATTTTGGCAAGATCTTCGATGTATGGTGCCCCCAATTCTAAATGGCAGGCGTAAGTCGAGGAACTTTTGGGGGCGGATAAAAGGAATCTGAAAAACTTGTTTTCTGCAATTTGCAGAGAGGTGACATCCGTATGGCCCCATAGTCCTGCTCCATATAAAGCTGTAGATTGACACTTGGCTTTATATATGGTTATCAATTCCCTGGGCGGACGTTTTCCTAGTTTTTGTGTAAACGACACCAATGCGGCTAATGCTCTTTTAAAACAATGTTTTCTGGCTTCTACTGCTGGTTTCCAGGAGAGTTTATTATCTATCATGACTCCCAGATAGCAGTATTCATTTGTAGAATCTATTCTTTGGCTGTCAAGGTAGATGGAGTTTTGCTGTTTCCTCCCAACCCCAGCCTTCATTACGAAAGTCTTTTTTACGTTTATGTGAAGGTCAAGGGTTCTCATAAACTGCGAGTATCTATTAAGGGACCTTTGGAGTTCACGGGGGGTTTGTGCAAGGAGGACGGCGTCGTCCGCGTAGAGTAGGGCGGGGATCGGGCGATGTTTGGCCAGTGGAAGGTCACGGGCACCCTTCAGGAGCTCGACCTCCAAGTTGTTGGTGTAGAGGGAGAAAAGGAAGGGTGCCAGGACACATCCTTGTCTGACCCCACGCTCCACTCTAAAAGACGCCGTCAGTTCCCCCTTTGTCCCGTAGCGGACTCTTGCAGATGGATTGGAATAGAGTTCCCTTAAAAAGTTCAGGAGTGATGGATCTACCCCCATCTGTGCTAAAAGGGACCACAATTTTGTATGGGAGACGCAGTCGAAGGCCGCGGACAAATCTACGTAGGTCATGTAAAGTTTTGCTTTCTTTGCGTGCACATATTTTCCAAAGATTATCGATAAATTTAGGGCTTGTTCCACAGTACCTAGTCCTTTTCTAAATCCAAATTGAAGATCGGATAGGATGCCTCTCTCTTCCGCCCAGTCCTGAAGTCTTTCTAAAATCACTCTTCCTGCTATTTTTCCCAGTGAGTCCAGCAAAGAAATTGGGCGATAGCAGGCAGGGTCCATACGGTTACCTTTTTTAAATATCGGCACCATAATGGACCTTGTCCATGACTCCAGAATTCCTAATTTTGCCGTGGCAGTGCAAACCCTTGTTAAAATCGGTGCCCAAAGTTCTGTTTGATGTTTAAAAAAGTCTGCCGGGACTCCGTCCGGCCCTGGAGCTTTTCCTTTTTTGGTTGAGTTCAATGCCACAAGAATCTGGGAAATTTCAAAATTTATATCTATAGGGTATGGTAGGAATATTTTTTCCTCTTCTTCCGTCTCTTGGTCAGAGGTTGGTTTTTGGAAGATGCTGGTAAAGTGTGATACCCAAGTTGCAGCGTCTATAGCAGCTTCGATTTTTGGGCAAGTGTCGTCTGCCAAGAAAGGAGTTCTTATAATTCTCCAGAAGGCTTGAGAGTTTTTTTCTTGGGCACTGGTGTGGAGTTCATGCCACAGCGCTTGCTTCAGTTCCTCTTTCCTCTTTTTCCTTATTTTATGGTATTCACTTCTGAGGGTGGCTATTGTACGGGAATCCCTTTCGTTTTTGTTTAAGGCTAGCTTCAATTTTGTATGAGCCTTCGTACACTCTTGGTTAAACCAGCCTTTGGCCCGGGATGGACCGAATTTTTGTTTTTTTGTGAGTAAAACCTTTAGTTTGTCCATAATTTTGGCAAAGTTATTTAGAAGCTCCGCGTCATTAGTTGCTATGTCCAAACAAATTTTAATTTGGGAATAGACTGATCTTATTAGCTCTTTGGTAAGTTCCTCTGGGTTTATCCCTCCCCATTTTATTGAGTACCCGTTTAGTTTATCCATATTGATATTTTCCTGGGTCAATGCATTGGCTATTATTACTGGAGAACATTGTTGATAGTTTAAAGAGACTTCCAAGGTTAATATTGCATGGTCACTTTGAGGATTTGGTTTGACTTCAAAGTTTTTTATTCTTGGTTGTAAGAATGTTGATATAATTATGAAGTCTACCGTGGTTTTGTAGCCTCTTCCTATGTAAGTGGGTGCAAGTGAATTATCCCCATAGTCCCAGGTGTTTACTATCTGGAGATCCAGGTCGGATAGGAGATCATTCATTTGTCTACCCATTTTATTATGCAAAAAATGGGTGAGTGAGAGGCCATCTTCTGTCACCATGCCAGGACATTTTCTTTTTGGTTGGGTACAGGCGTGAAGATTGAAGTCGCCTGCCCATATTATTGCGGCCGGGCCTCTTTCTCCTTGTTTCATTCTGAGAGTAAATAATTTTTCGTGAAGATGGGCCAGGACTCCCTCAAAGTCCAGTTCATCCAGGTTGTTATAAAAATTAATGATAACTATTGACTCTTTTTTCTGAAGGAAAAGACCAAGGATCTGCAAATTAGGTGCCAGTTCTATAACCTTTATTTTAGCGTTTTGGATAGTGTTGGCTACGTATATGCACAGACCTCCCTTTGGTCTGCCTATGTGTCCCGACTGCGCGAAAGAGGAGTACGTTTTGTACCCCTGCAGGTGATGTTCTTGTAACGACCATGTCTCCTGTATGCATATTACTTGGTAATTATGCATGTGGTGCATGATTGTCCCATCCTCTATTTTTGTCCTTAAACCGGCGATGTTCCACGAGATCAGACTCAGGATTGTTGGACTGTCCCTTGAGCTTTTTACTCTTTTTGATTCATTAAGGATCTCTGGGGCTGGAGGAGTCTCTAGGTCTGGAGGGACTAATAGGGAGACCGTGGGTTCCAGTAGGTCTGTGTGGATTTGGGAGTGTTCTTGTGGTTGTGGTAGTCAATCAACGCACTCCAAAGCGCTATACCTATTTGCTAATTGAAGGCCATTCCAGCTATCCCAGCGTGTGGGGTCACTGTACTTTCTCCAGTGTTCCTGTCCACTCCATTCGTCCCTGTCTCTGCCTTGGTAGTTAAGGCCTAGTGGGTTGGACGGGGGAAACCGTCCTTGCCGCGGCTGCTGCCATAGGTGAGTGTTGTATTGCGTGGATTGCTGGGGTTGCCACCACTGTTGGGTGGTATGATATGGGTATTGAGGAAGATGCGCAGGTGGATGGGTCGCAGGGTGTATGGATTGAGGAAATTGGATGGGGGGTTGCCACTGAAAAACTGATTGTTGTGAATTTTGTGGGAATCGTGGCATGTGTGGGTGCTGCTGATGTTGATACATATTGTATTCAGTGAAGTTTATAGGCCCAGTGTTTAATGGGAGTACAGGAAAGGGGAAATTTTGCCTTGAGGATGGGGGTAGGAAATAGGACAAGGGTAGGGGATTTATTTGGGTGGCTGGTCCTCTGTTGGGTGAGTTGCAAATATAATTTGATGCCCCTATCTCCCTGAATTTGATGCTGATGACATCCCCCGCTATTGCCTTCGTGCTTCTACCAACCCAGTCTCCTCTGCGTGCAGAGAAGATGTCACCCCTGATGTGAGCGGGTAGGGGTTTATGGAGTTGGAGCCACTGTGCGCATTTGTTCCTCAGCTCTGCGAAGGTTTCTCTTACGCCCTCCTTCAGTGGGGGAACAGCTGTTAGCACCACCACGAAGGGAGAAGCTTCCGGGGGTAAGTTGATTATTTTGGGCTGAGACTGCTTGGTCTTCAGTTCCGGAGGTTTTTCTTGGGAGGGGGTTTCTGCTGGAATGGTGGTATTTCCTTTTTTTTGTCGGTTATTTGTTATAGTTTCGCCTGCTGGACCTATTTGTGTGGCAGAGGGGAGATCTACCGCCACCGAAATAATTTGGGAGGCATCTAGATTAGTCCCTTTTTTAGCTAGGGGTTGTGTTACTACCGCTTTTCTGGTTGGTGAAGTGTCAGGCTTGTTTGTTATACCTGTTATTTGTTTGGGACTAGATGGTTTTTTTGGGAGTATTTCCTTTGCCCCCTGCGTTGGGGCGGGACCATTCCCGCTTGCCTTACAACTGCATTTGGTATTGATTAGTGACGTAAGTCTGTCCAACTTTGATATTAGGGGTTTGATCTGTGCTGTAATTTTGGCTTCGAGGTCTGATTTTAGGTCCATAACCATGTTTTCCACCCAACAGGGGATACCTGCCGAGGAGTTTGGGGTGGGCGTGATCAGGTTATGATTCTTTGTTTTTGTTTTAGGTTTTTCCTTGATAATTGGCGTAGCCTTAGGGAGGGTGGAGGTGTTTTTCCTTGATTTTGTTGGTTCTAGGGTCGTTACTGGATCAGGTAATAAGGGATTACTGATGGCACTCTGATCTAATTTTTCAGTCGGTGATTGGCAGGCTTCTAAGTCTGGGGTTGCTTCAAAGTCGACATATGATTGATCAGAGTCAGTTTGGGTTACGGATAAATCTACAGAATTTGGAACAGTCATTGTAGGAACGATGGTTAGTGGCAGTGGTAAAGAGCAATTGTTAGCGACCTGGTGAGCAGGGGAAATTGCGGTAGCAAGTGAGCCGAGCGAGGATCGTTTGGCCTGCATGAGGTCCAAGGAGACTCTTTTCTCCAGTAGGATGATACTCTTATCAATGGTGTCGTTTACCCTGGATATGAAAAGGTCTATTGGACCGGTCACTTGTGTCACCAGTGTAGCTTTCTTAGACGTGCTTCTAGTTTTGGGACGCATCGTGATTCTCAGTGATGTGCTTCAGAAGTCGTGGGGGCCTGCGGAAACGAAGTAAAGTACAGGGTGACAGGGCCGGGGCCGTCCTCTGCCGTCCTCGAACGGCCTCAAACGGCCCTGTCTTTGCCCAGTCTTCGCCCGTGCTGCGTCCCGCGCTGCGGGGGTGAGATGTTATTAAGTAGGGAGCGTAAAGGGCAGGGGGCGGGCCAGCAGGGAGAGCGGACCGGAAGCTCTTCCTTGGTCTTGCAGGGACTTCTGGGAAATGAAGTCCCCGCACGCTCGCAGCCCCGCTGGTTCCTCGCGCCCCTTACCGCCTTGCTGCCGGCGTCCTCGCGTTGGTCCTTGGAGATGCTGCCTCTACCAGCACCCACCGGCGAAGCGGCACCCGCGAAGCGGGTGCGGCGAGAGGTGGGCTGGGAGGCCGGTGCGCTGCTGGGCTGATAGGTTACAGCGTGAGTGATACCTTCCGCTTCAAAAATAAGTAAGTAGGTGTCCCACAGGGTAGAGGAAGAGGAGCGCTTTTAACTGGCTTTGATGGGCGGGGGGCGGGCCAGCAGGGAGAGCGGACCGGAAGCTCTTCCTTGGTCTTGCAGGGACTTCTGGGAAATGAAGTCCCCGCACGCTCGCAGCCCCGCTGGTTCCTCGCGCCCCTTACCGCCTTGCTGCCGGCGTCCTCGCGTTGGTCCTTGGAGATGCTGCCTCTACCAGCACCCACCGGCGAAGCGGCACCCGCGAAGCGGGTGCGGCGAGAGGTGGGCTGGGAGGCCGGTGCGCTGGTGGGCTGATAGGTTACAGCGTGAGTGATACCTTCCGCTTCAAAAATAAGTAAGTAGGTGTCCCACAGGGTAGAGGAAGAGGAGCGCTTTTAACTGGCTTTGATGGGCGGGGGGCGGGCCAGCAGGGAGAGCGGACCGGAAGCTCTTCCTTGGTCTTGCAGGGACTTCTGGGAAATGAAGTCCCCGCACGCTCGCAGCCCCGCTGGTTCCTCGCGCCCCTTACCGCCTTGCTGCCGGCGTCCTCGCGTTGGTCCTTGGAGATGCTGCCTCTACCAGCACCCACCGGCGAAGCGGCACCCGCGAAGCGGGTGCGGCGAGAGGTGGGCTGGGAGGCCGGTGCGCTGCTGGGCTGATAGGTTACAGCGTGAGTGATACCTTCCGCTTCAAAAATAAGTAAGTAGGTGTCCCACAGGGTAGAGGAAGAGGAGCGCTTTTAACTGGCTTTGATGGGCGGGGGGCGGGCCAGCAGGGAGAGCGGACCGGAAGCTCTTCCTTGGTCTTGCAGGGACTTCTGGGAAATGAAGTCCCCGCACGCTCGCAGCCCCGCTGGTTCCTCGCGCCCCTTACCGCCTTGCTGCCGGCGTCCTCGCGTTGGTCCTTGGAGATGCTGCCTCTACCAGCACCCACCGGCGAAGCGGCACCCGCGAAGCGGGTGCGGCGAGAGGTGGGCTGGGAGGCCGGTGCGCTGCTGGGCTGATAGGTTACAGCGTGAGTGATACCTTCCGCTTCAAAAATAAGTAAATAAGTAAGTAAGTTGGCTACTACTAGAAGAACATGAGTGGGATGTTCTGTTTCTAACAGAAACTTGGATCAAGAAAGATAATATGACAGCTATTGCGCTAGCAGTTCCCCTGGGATTTAAAATATGCCTCTCCAATCGTTTAGGTGCTAAAAGAGGTGGTGGTGTGGCTGTTATTTTTAAAGAACAGCTAGTATTAACCTCCTCGACCCCCACTATGATTCAGGGAATCGAAGGCTTACACTTCTGCTTTCAGGTGAGCCCTCAGCTTTCCTTAGCAGGTTTAGTAATATACCGCCCGCCTGGCGGTGAGGATCCCAATCTATCTACCCTGCTAGATATGATTGTTCAGAGCTCCCTCCTCCACCCCCAATTGATCGTGGTCGGGGATTTTAACATCCATATGGACAAAACGAATTGCGCTCTTGCAGAGCTGCTGAGATCCACACTAAATACGGCCAAGCTGAGGCTGATTAATGACGTCCTGACGCACAGAGCGGGTCACACGCTCTATCTCATTTTTTCTAATATTAAAGATGTGAAGCCAGAGACACCACTACCGCTGACCTGGTCAGACCACTCATTAATCCCATTTAAACTTAATATGGCACATGATAGTCCGGCGTCAAGCAAATGCTCTTTCTTGAAAAGACAATGGAAAAAACTAGTCCCCGATATTATGGGCCCTGTTCTGGCACAGAATATCCCATCTCTTACCTCTAACGCTAACACGGACGCTCAGCTACTTAATGATTGGGTCGGGAATATGGTTTCCTCCATCGCTCCAGCCTCACGAGCATTATCTAAGCGACACTCTCCCTCCGCTCCCTGGTTCTCTCAGGACCTTAGAACAGAGAAAGCAGCCTGTAAGAAGCTGGAGAGACTGTGGAGAGTAAACTATGGGCTCGCAGAAAAAGCCAAATACAAGGAAACATCCAATAAACTACAGAAAGCTATTCGAAAAACAAAAAAACAGTTTTATGCGGACTCTATCCAGCAGGCAGAGCAGTCGAGTAAGCAGATTTTTAAGGTGGTACAGTCTTTTTTTAAACCTAAATGCATTGAGAGGGAGGTTCTCAAGTCACTCACTCTATGCGAAAACATTTCTGAGTACTTTGACCAAAAAATCAAACAAGTCTACGGATCCTTTGGGCCAGAAACAAAAACTCTGAAATCGGACCTACCGATCAAAGATGTGATAGGTGAAACCCTAACTCAATTCCAGATCATACCTCTGCATGAGGTGAGACAAGAACTTATCCGCTGCAAATCCGGTTCGCCGGACGATCCATGTCCATCTACACTTTGGGGTACCATAGCTGACTTCGTGGCACCCACGGTACAACAAATCTGGAACTTGTCCATCGTCTCGGGGGTATTCCCGAACATCTGGAAACATGCTACCCTCCTCCCGCTTAAAAAAAAACCCAATGGGGACCCAGAAGACCTCAGCAATCTTCGCCCGATCTCTCTGCTAGCCGCTCAAGGAAAAAGGTTCGAGAAAATAATACAGCGCCAGCTGAGTGGATTCATTGAAAAAAACAAGATATTACATGAGACGCAATCAGGCTTTCGTCCAGGCTTCAGCACGGAGACAGCACTAATTGAGGTGGCAGAGTCAGTAAGGTGGTCGATGGATGCAGGAAGCTCAGCGATGCTGGTACTCCTGAATCTGTCGGCCGCCTTCGACACGGTCGATCACGCCAGGCTCTTGATGCGACTGGCTGGGACAGGCATCTGTGACAAAGCACTGGGGTGGCTACATTCGTATCTGTCTCAGAGAACACAGAAGGTGGCACTAGGGAATGTCTCTTCAACACCCAAAGTCATCCGCTGTGGCGTTCCGCAAGGGTCGGCACTCAGCCCCCTCTTGTTCAACATCTACCTCGCTCCTCTCTTTACGTTGATTGCCAACTGGGGTGTCAAGGCAATTTCTTATGCCGATGACACCCAGTTGGTATTTCCGTACTCAGAGGTGTCGCAGGAGTCCTTCTCGAACTTCAAGGGCTGTCTCCAAGATGTGGCCTGTTGGATGAACGCGAACAAATTAAAACTAAACGCCAATAAAACGGAGGTGATTTTTTTTGGTAAAGGCCCCCCTCCTCCCTCAGAGCTGTGGTGGCCAGCGGAGATGGGCCAAGCGCCTTCACCTAGCCTCACGGCAAAAAATCTGGGAGTGCGGTGGGATGACAGCTTGTCCTTTACCTCGCATATTCAACAGGTAGTCGGTTGTTGTTTGAGTAAGCTGAGGAATCTCCGTAAGATCCTTAGACTTCTCCCTGTGAGCTGCCGGAAAACAGTAATCCATGCCACAGTAACATCTAGGCTGGATTACGCTAACGGACTTTATCTGGGCTTACCTAAATACCTGATTCAAAAACTTCAGTTGGTCCAAAATGCGGCTGCGAGACTGCTATTGCGGATTCCTTTTAAGCACTCAGTCTCTCCGTATTTGCGAACACTGCACTGGCTGCCAGTTGCCAACAGAATCAAATTTAAGGCACTTACGTTGGCCTTTAGATCTCTGTTTGGCACCTGTCCTAAGTATCTGAAAACTCGGCTCCCGAGATATGTCCAGGCCCGTGCGCTTCGTTCCAATTGCCGAGTTCAACTTGTCATCCCACAAGCAAAAAAGGCTCGATTGGGGGGCCGAACGTTTTTGGGCAAATGTCACAACGCTATGGAACACCTTGCCCCCAGCAATTCAGCAAGCCCCCTCTGAACTCTGCTTCAAACGGCTGTTAAAAACTTGGCTTTTTTCCCAACCACGCTAAGCTCCCGTGTTTCAACCTTCCTGGTCAACTGTGTTCTTCCCAGCGCCGAGACACCTCCTCGTGAGGTAGCTGTTCGCGCTTTACAAAATGCTCTATTATTATTATTATTATCAGTCGCCCCTATGGAAGGCTCAAGGTACCCCCCTGGGCAGGGTGCAATGTATGGGTAAGGTAGAGCATGTACTAGTGCAGGTCACATGCTCTGGTAGTGAGCGGCAGCCATTTTGTGTGCTCACTGCTGCAAGGTTATCTTGCTCCATAGACTAACATGGGGGAGGCAGGTACCAATGGATACCAGCCTATCTTCCCATAGGAACAAGATGGGACATAAGTGAGTGATATCCCTGAACTCAGAATTTAATAACACATTTTTTAGTAAAGGTTGTTTTTAAATTCTGTGTTTGAGAATAGTACTTTTAGAAAGTGGCTGTTCTCTTGTCTAACCTTTCTTTGTGCCTGGGCCTGCTTGTGGATTGACTGTCTGGTTTGAGGGTGACAGGGGCTGCAGAGCCCCCAGGAGGTTGTCTGAGTCAGCCCGTGGATGAAAGGCTGGATCTGCTGCCAGGGAAGTGGGAGGAGATAGCACCTGGGAGTGAATAGGGCTGTGCTTGCCTGACCACAATGCTGGCTCCACCTCCCGCTGGGCGACTGTCACCTCTGTCCCTGATACTGAAAGAAAGAAGGAAGCCAGGAAGCCCAAGGGCCCCAGCAACACCCAAGAACTGGTTTAGACCGGGCTCAGGGCCCACTTGCACAAAGACTTCAAAGA
This sequence comes from Lissotriton helveticus, assembly GCF_964261635.1. Taxonomy (NCBI): domain Eukaryota; kingdom Metazoa; phylum Chordata; class Amphibia; order Caudata; family Salamandridae; genus Lissotriton; species Lissotriton helveticus. The sequence goes on along the minus strand of NC_136072.1, from coordinate 225,635,888 downwards.
ACGTCAAAGACTTTTAGGGGTATAAGAGAAAGACCCCTGACAACAGAAAATTAGATTCTACAATCAAGAGGAACCTCTGCTGGAAGAAGGACTGCTGAAGAACTAAAGGAAGATTGCCTTGCTGTGTGCTCTAAGGGCTGACCTGTTCTGCTGACCAACTGAAGCTGAGGAGAAGAGGGACTTTGCTGTGTGCTGTGTCCCTGCTTGCTTGAACTACAGAGACTTTGCTGTGTGCTGTGTCTTTTAACTGAATCTCCAAGGGCCTGAGAAGATCTGGCCTCCTGTCCTGGAACCCAGGGTCAAAAGGTTCCATTGCAACTGAAACTGCTGAGGAGATCGTGTGGTGTTTTGCCCCAACGCGTGTTTCTGCTTGCCAGCTGAGGGAGACGATCGTTGTGCTCATCGGCACAAATTCAGGGGTGAGAGGAGGCCCGTGGTGCCTCCCTGCATATAGAATCACCCCCGACGATCTGCCGGTTTAAAGCAGTTCAGCCGCGACCTGTGGCCCCGAAAATCTCTTGCCGCCAAATCACCGCCGCGGCCCGGGGCCAGAAACACCCTCCAAAGTTGCCGTCCTTGATCGGAGCTGCGGTAGCGAAGATCAAAGCCGCCGCGCTCCCATTGGCCCAGAAGAACGAGCCCCCTCAGTGATCGCCGCGCTAGGATTGGCCTAGCGCCGCCGCGTCATCACTGAGACTGCGTCCCGATTGGCCGATTGTGCGTGAGTCAGGAAGGGCCTGTCCCGGGAGCCGCACTGCCATTGGCTGACTCCCGGGCGTCTGAGGAGGCTTGTCGCAAAGGCCGCGACAGGATTGGTCCGCGGGACCGGGACCCCAGAAGCAACCGCCGAGAGCCGTGTTGGGAGCGCCGAAGCTGGGGAATACTGACCCGACCTCGCCGAGGGAGCAACATGAGTGCTTTCTGCCCCTGGCCTGTTTGTCCCTGCTCCCCACCGCTCCCCAAGGATCTGAGAGCGGGCGGAGGGCTGCTGGGACCGGCCGGGGCTGGGAGCGAGTCTGTTCTGCTCGGCACGGTGGTGCCTGACGTCATTGGTGAGGCGCGCTCACATTGCCTGGGCGCAGTAGTCTGAAGGGCTGATTCTTGAGGTGGCAAACACGCTAGCATTGCTTTGGCTAATAATTTAAAGAGCCGAATTGAGAACAAATCAGTAGTATTATTGTTTTATATATACTTGTTTACAGAGACTTGAGACTATCCTTTTTTTTATCTAAGAACTTCCTAAATACAAGTGCAACCAGTAAGATTAAGTGCAACCTTTTGCCAGAGAAGCAACTTTAGTGTACTGTTGATTTTTACTGCTGCAAATAGATAAAGTTATATTTTTATAAATATACTTACCTGTGTGTTCTCAGTTTGTGGTGGATGGGGAGTCATTGTTTGTGTTAAGTGCATTTATTATACACATTGCCTTGGGGATAAGCCTGTCTGCTCGAGCCAAGCTACCAGAGGGTGAGCAGGGGTTATCTACTGTGTGTATTCCTTCACCCTGACTAGAAGCAAGGGTCCCTACTTGGTCTAAGGTACCTACCTCTGCCAATTAGAGACCCCCAGATCTAACAACATTCTAGTAAAGCAATGTTTAATTTATTTGTACATTAATATGCACTTTGCATGTTCCTCTTTATTGTCTGGGTTGGAGCTCTGGAAAAAAGAATTTTGCTTTCTAAAGCTGCTTATAGTAATGTTGCATATATGATCATATCAGCATCTTATGGATAACATATTTTTTAAGCTAAGTTTTTAATGATGTTCTAATTAATTTTTGTTAGGAAATTGTAACTATTTTAATTAATCAAACAATACATTCATACCATAATTCTAGTAACACTATAAAAAATGTCTGTGTTAACCAGGGGACGGGCACGGCTCAACAAGTACTTGTGCATGCGCAGGTGAAGGCTTCCTGCAGATGCGAGTTATCCTTCAACCCTCATGCGTGGAATGATTTAATTGTAAGCCCATATATTTATTTAAAGTAGAAAGAAGTAGAGATACAATGTTACAAATGTTACACTGATGGGGGTGATCATGCTGCAGCCTGGCTTGTTAAAGTGTTACCTTTGTGGAGAAGAGGTCAAGAGCTCGACCTCAACAACATCTCAATTTTAAGGAAATGTCTGGAAAGCTGAGGATAGTTTTTAAATAATGAGCACACATTCCCAGAAAAGGAGGAATTCTGACTCCTCCTCCTGCTCCAATCTTTCTCCTCTAGAGGGTATAAGTGGACGAAGTGTAAAGCCCACTCTTTGGCAAATAAGATAAAGAAGATTGTCCTAGTGACAATTTCTCTCTATTAATGCCCCTCATCTTGTTATGTCTATGAATGAGGAGAGATAAATATTCCTCGATTACCAGTTCACGAGCAGAAGAAGAAGGTAGGGAGGTTAAAGGGGAAATATATTGATATTGATATGTTGCTAGTAACCCAATGAAAATAAGACAGAAGATGGGTTTCCAGTAGAGGAATTGCCTAGTACTTTGTCAGATGCGGTCTTGAGAAAATATCAGCAACCATCTTCCTTGGATCTACCTATGAACCAGCATTTTTCTGATGTGGCGAAAAGAGAATGGAAGGGCCCTGACGAAACCAAAGTTCCTAGATTTATGTCTAGGTAATATCTCTTGGAAGAAGTAGAGAAGACTATGCCTAGTTCTGTTTGGTTGATACTTTTGTTGTCAGTTTAGTCAGGCAGGCTTCCATGACAGAGGAGAGTACCCTAAAGGACCAGATGGAAAAGAAGATTGGTTCCTCAATGAACAAGTCTAATCAAGTGGCCCATTTAGCAATGCAGGTTGTAATATTTGGGGCTTACACCGCACAGTCATTGATCACCGACTTTAAGAGCCTGGATAGTAGATTGGGCAGGTTCAAGTCCAGAGGCCAGCATAACATTCTAGTAAAGCAATGTTTATTTTCTTTCTCCATTAATATACACTTTGCATGTTCCTCTTTTTCGTCTGGGTAGGAACTCTGGAAAAATGCATTTTGCTTTCTAAAGCTGCTTATAGTAATGTTGCATATATGATCATATCCTCATCTTACGGATAACATATTTTAAGGTATATTTTTGATAATGTTGTTAATGATTTTAGGAAAGTGTAATGATTATAATTAATCAAACAATATATATTTACCATAATTCTAGTATTACTGTAAAAACTGTCTGTGTTAACCAGGGGATGGCCACAGCTCAACAAGTACTTGTGCATGCGCCGGTGAATGCTTCATGCAGATGCGAGTTATCCTTCAACCCTTATGTGTGGAATGATTTCATTGTAAGCCCATATTGCTATTTAAAGTACAAAGAAGTAGAGATGCATGTTGCAAGTGGTACACAGATGGGGGTGATCATGATGAACCTGGCTGGTTAAAGTTTTACCTTTGTGGAGAAGAGGTCAAGAGCTCGACCTCAACAGCATCTCAACTTTAAAGAAAAGTCTGGAAAGCTGAGGATTTTTTTTTAATAATGAGCACACATTCCCAGAAAAGGAGGATTTCTTACTCCTCCTCCAATCTTTCTCCCCCTACAGGGCAGACGTGGACAAAGTATAAATCCCACTCATTGGCAAATAAGATAAAGAAGATTGTCCTAGTGACAATGTCTACTATTAATGTCCCTCAACTTGTTATGCCTATGAATGTGGAGCAATAAATATTCTTTATTACCAGTTCACAAGCAGAAGAAGAAGGTAGGGAGGTACATCCTTCAGGGTTAATGGGGAAATATATTGATTTTGATATGTTGCTAGTAACCCAATGAAAATAAGACAGAAGATGGGTTTCCAGTAGAGGAATTGCCTGCTACTTTGTCAGATGCGGTTTTGAGAAAATATCAGCAACCATCTTCTTTGGGTCTACCTATGAACCAGCATTTTTCTGATATGGAGGAAAGAGAATGGAAGGGCCCTGACAAAACCAACATTCCTAGATTTATGTCTAGGTAATATCTCTTGGAAGAAGTAGAGAAGACTATGCCTAGTTCTGTTTGGTTGATTATTTTGTTGTCAGTTTAGTCAGGCAGGCTTCCATGACAGAGGAGAGTACCCTAAAGGACCAGATGGAAAAGAAGATTGGTTCCTCACTGAACAAGTCTAATCAAGTGGCCCATTTAGCAATGCAGGTTGTTATATTTGGGGCTTACACCACACAGTCATTAATCACCTACTTCAAGAGCCTGTTCAAGGGGGTTCAAAGGGTTCCTAGTTTTCTTCCCTTTTGGAAACATCTGAGAAGCAGGTAGAATTTGCATTAGATACTTCCTTTGAAATAGTAAGAGCATCAGCGTTGGCAGTAGGAGCAACTATTTCTGCTAGAGGGAACCTTTATTTGATGTAGTGGCATACAAATACAACTCAGAAATCAGTGTCTTTGTATATGACATTTGAGGGATGCAGACTATTTGGGTCAGATCTGGAAAAAACACAGGATCTTCAAAGAGACAAAACACTCCCCATCATTTTGCCAGAATGTTGGTGCAGCTGGTTCAGGATCTCATTATACTTCAAAGACTTCCTTTCATCATCAAGAAGAACAGGCCGACAACAACAGTTATCATTATCTAGGAGACAGAGAGCAAAGGAAACAGGAACCAGGGAGGTCAAAAAGAAAATCCTTGTCTCTGTCTCCGGAAACGGACTTTTCTGACTATCCAGAGGGTGGCTTACTTCAGACAGGGGGAGAAGGAATATGATTATTCCAAGCAGCTTGGGAGGAATCTGCATCATGTGGTGAGGGGTGCATACCAAATAGAGTTTCTTGAAACTCTAGTAGAGACTGGGATAATTCCTACACCAGAACCGGGAGATTGAACAAGGAAAAAGGTTCCATTAGTGGCATGTCTCAGTCTGACGGTGATGGGCTTTCATTTCCGTGCCAAGAGAGGAGAGGGACAAAGGAGTGTATTTAATCATACTGACAGGGCAATGCAGATTAGTTATAGACCTATGAGGAGGGTACAGCTATACAAAGAGAACTTCTTTACAAATGGATACATTACCAAGGATACTTCCTTTCATTCCAAGCAAATCCTTCATGATTTGACCGATGCTTGCTTTCAAATTACTGCAATAAAGGACCATCAGAAATATCTCAGTTTTTCCATTGAAAAAATGCTATCAGTTCCAGGTATTGCTCTTTGGTATCAAGTCTGCTCCAAGAGTGTTTACAAAGATCATGGCTTCCTTCGTGGTACTTTAACATCTAGACAACTACAGTATTTTTTGTACATGGATGAATAGTTCCTCCATGCTCAATCACAGAAGGATGCGATGTAGGGGTAGCATGTAAAGAAGGAGTGTCTGCAATCCCACGGGGTGGTGTTCAACTTAGAAACGCACAGATTGGTTCCTTTGCAGGACAGAAAAGTTCAGGATGGTGTTGGAACTGGTCCTTTTTTCAGGGTTATCCTCAAACGTTTGCCTTCCTCCTGTATTTTGTTTAACTATTTTTGTGGGTTTTATGTTTTTGACACTTTACCACTGCTGATCAGTGCTAAAGTGATGTGCTCTCTCGTGTAAACTAGGTAAGATTGGTCTACATCTGTTTGGCATATTTAATTTACCTGTAACGCCCTTGTTCAGTGGTATCCCATAATACCAGGGCCTGTAAATTATATGCTACTAGTGGACCTGCAGTGCTGCAAGCTCCACTCACCAAAGTAGCCTTTCAAATAAGCATAGGCAAATTTTGCGAATTCGCGAGTCACAAATTTGCGTATTTACGAATTCGCAATCCGCAAAATTCACAAATTTTCGCAAATTTGCGGATTTTTTTGTGTTCGCAAGCGTTTCTGCCAGTTCGCGAGGGTTTTTTACGAGTTCGCCAACGCAAACTTTCTTGACGGGTCGCAACGGTCGCGACCATGTTGTTTCTACGTCTGGTTCATCACAGCACCCTCTGTTTCACCACTGCCACCCTCTGGTTCACGCATGCCACCCTCTGGTTCATCACTGCCACCCTCTGGTTCACCCATGCCACCCTCTCTGCTTTCAGTTTTGCAAAATTCGTTAGCACACCTGCCCTGCCTCAACTGACATGAATGAATTAGGGGCTGATTAATGTGTCACTGAATTTGAACTTCCAGTCTGGCACCTGCTTCTTTATCTGTATTTGCTTTCTGTTGCAGTGTAATTTTTTTTAGCAGGACCTTTGTGGCATACTTGTAGCTATTCTATGAGCCTGCTGTGAGGGTCAGAGCAGGGCCAATGGGCCATAGAATAGTTGCAAGTAGGCAACTGAACTCTGGAGGGGCCCCTCAGGAAGCACTACAGGGAATGGTTACTAATGATGAGCTTGAACTTTTGCACCTGCTGAGTGCTTTCAGTTTTGCAAAAATCATTTTTCTGCAATTTCGCGTGATTCGCGGGGCGCGAATTTGCGCGAGATCGAATTCGGAAGCCGCGAATTCATGTGAATATGCAATTTGTTTTTTGCGGCATGTTAGTTTGCGTGTTTTTTTGCGTTTTCATGACCCGTTTGTAGCGCAACGACACGAAGTTACCCTAGTGGTCGTACATGGGCGCGGCCATCTTGTTTGCGTGAACGCGTATTTCCGTTTCCGGGCGCTATGTGTAATCTCGTGAAGTGTGCGGCTCGCTAGTACAAGTTCGCGTGTGATCGCGGGGGAAATCTCGCGCGAACTTACCCACGCGGTCGTGAATGGGCGCGGCCATCTTGTTTTTCATTCATTGCTATGGTTCTGGGCATCCTTTCTGTATCCTCTCTCAATCTCTGCCATCCTTTGCTTGTTTGAAGTTGTTTTTATCTATTTTACTTAATATCCATCCCTCTATTTTTTTAGCTCTATATTTTTGTGTTTTCTGCTACTTTTGGTTAATATTAAACTACTTTTTTAAACTCTTTTCTTTTCTTCTTCCCTATTCTATTTATTATTTATTATTTAACTTCCTTTCTGCCCAGATCATGGTAAAGGGAGCCGGGAAGCAGCCCGAGAAGGGGAAGGGTCCTGCACCCCGTGCCCGGCTCCCGTGCGGGCATTTGAGGGGGGAGCTAGTGATGCCACGGGAGATCTTTAGAGCGGAGGAGGTGGCCGCACTAGTGTACTATGTACAGCGCCGCCTCACCAGGACCATCGCGGCAGGCGGCAGGATCGCAAGCGGCTACGGGATCCGGGAGCGCCGGAAGCGGTGGGAGAAGGTGTGCCGGGCCATGTATGAACACTCTCGGGTCCGGCGCACCTACAACCAGGCCACCCACCGTTGGACGGATATCCTGGACCAGGAGCGCGACTTGCTCGACCTGCTCGGCGTCGAGATCCCCGGGCTTGGTGAGTAGTGGTAGCTATTTCATCACTACTCTGTTTTCTCCTGCTCTGTGTGTTATTATATTGCAAATTTTTGTTTTTTACCAAGAGCAATAATGCTGCCGATTACATTGTAGGTAAATTATATTTCAAAATCTTCTGTGCATTTCAGGTGCACTGCTCTGCTTCTCAGTAGTGTTGCTACTATGCTTATTTGTTTTTGATTTTGTGTTCATTTCATTGGCCTGAGAAATTATGTATGAGTGTAGTTTACAGAACTGAATAATACTAGACACTAAGGGGCAGATTTTCAATTACCGGCGCATCCCTGCAAAGTAGCAGGGATGCGCCAGTAATTGTGCCCACGCCACCACCACCTATGGTGCGCTGTATTTACAATGCGGCGCACCATGGGCCCAAAACATCACCGAAGCGATACGCATCAATGCGTAAAGGCGGCGCATTGCTGGAGTTGCGTCGCAACGATGGCGCAGCTCCAGGAATGCTCTGGGGTGCCCAACTCCCCAATGCTGCATCAAGCCGTACGTCTGCTTCAAGCAGGCGCAGGGTTTGAGTGACGCATCATTGTCCTAAAAGTGACTGATTGAAATCTTGTAGATTTCCCTCAGCCACTTTTAGGATGCGTTCCTGCGCAGGAATGCCCTCCCTTGCACCGGAACGCCCCCTGATGGCGCAGGGCTTTACAACGTGATGCATCTCCCATATGCGTCACGTTGTTAATATACGCCGCACCATGGCGTCTCTTTTGTTCTGCCGCTGCGTCACAAAAGTCACGCAACAACGGAGCAAAAGAGCCGCAAGGGGCTTGTAAATCTGCCCCTACAGACTTAAGTCTAGTTCTTCCTTTGTACACCTGCTGGCAATAAGAAGAAATAGTGGTGGTGGATTGATAGTTTGAGTATTTTAATGGCTGGTTAATGTAGAAGGAAACTTTTTAGTGTTGGCACTGATCTGCAATCACGATGGAGTTTGTCTGTCACTTCGCGTGCTGCGGACTGCTGCCTGCCAGTCCTAGGCGAACCTTTTTAGTAGTTTGTTTAGTGAGTTACATAACTTTCCAAGTCGACGGTCCGCAAATCAAGCAATACTTATATCGTAGTAGACCACATGAGATAGGTCAATATATATCCCGTGGAATAGTTGTCTATTTGCTATTTCGCCAAAATAATGTGTTATTGTTCTTTTGAAATGTTTGATTTGGTTGACAACAATCATCCATGTTTTCGGGTCTTTCTTTCTTTCATGTTGTACATCAGCTCCCCCCAGGGGAAAGAGGATAGAGGAGGAGGTGGTATCGGCTGCTGCTGCTCTAGAAGGCAGGATCGGTCAGGCGAGGGCACCTTTGCTGGCTCCGGTAAGTTTTAATTTTAATATAGAGTACCCATTTTTTCCTAGCTTTCCTCATTCGATTTTTTCTAAATCGTCTTTGATCTTCTTGTAGACTGTATCTAAATTCTTATCCTGCCTCTACTATGACTCCCTGTGGTATTACTAGATTATTCTTATTAGTCTGTCTGTGTAGCTAACTAAGATTGCACAGTTGGCAAAAGGTGTTAAACGAAACTCCCATTCTAGTCAGCAATAGCTCTATACACTGAGTGCACAGTCCTCTGGGATTGTACATAATGTCTTTTCAAGTCTTCTAAATGTTTATGCTTTGACAATTCCCAAAAATAAAATGTGAATGACCACCAAGAAAGAATAAGATACTACTTTACTTTTGGTTTGGATAGAAGGACAATCCATACTACTACTGTTGCAGGGACAAATCTGCACAAACAGAACTATGGACACTAAATAGTGCATTGTTTATCAAGTATAATAGGCGCAGGTAGACTTTCCACATACCTCAGTGATAACAGACTTTGAAGAACCCCCAATCTCCTTACTGACTAGATAGTGTGGCAGAGTCAATTAGATCCCGAATTCATCGATGATTGATCCCCAATGATGATTATCCAACGCAGGGCAAGAGTACGGTGTCAGAGTCCAGAAGTGTCAGAGGCACGGACTCATGCTTGCAAATTGCAAAACCTTTTGCTCAGTCACTCTTGACCAAAAACCACAGAGTCTATTTAAATTTTAAAGCTTTATTAAAAGTAAAAACATTTATTAAAATCAAGTTTGGCATAAAACATAAACGGTTGATTAAAAATGGAAAAGTGCTTAGTGATTTATTTCAGACATTTATTGTGGGCGAGCCCAGCCGTCACCTGGTTTGAACTTTAATTTTTCTTTTTGTTGCTGAATCGTTGGTCACTCCGTCCTAGTGATGATGATCGGGTCTTGCTCTTGTTCTTAGAAGTAAAGCTTCTGTCTGTTATGAGAAAAATGGTGCGTGTTAAAAAGCAAGCATTCATCAGTTGTGCCAAAAAGTGCAGCAAGATAACACCCTTCCCTGGAAAAAGGGACATTTTTACTTTAGAGTAGACAGTCACAAATTATTAGATTAGTTTCTATATTCACATTTCTTCATTCCTAGACAAAATACTAGTGAGTGGTGTATGTCTATGATATCTAACATTCTTAAATGTACTTTGTAGGTGGAACATCTGGTGCCGGGGCCAGCGCGGAGGTGGAGGAGGACACTTCTGGGGAGGAGGCGGTGCAAGTGCCGGAGGAAACTGCTGTGAGGGTTGCCACGGTAGTGGCGGGCAGTGGTAAGCTCTTATATTCCTTACTTATTGAGATTGCAGACTGCAGAGTGTGCTCTCTGCACGGGTGTAATATATATGTTGTACAGTTAAGTTACTATACTGTTAAGAAGGCTTTCAAATTTAGAACAAAGTTTTTATCAACCAGGTAGTAGCCTCCTCTAAATTTACTTCAACTCAGCGGTGATTTTTTTTTTGAGAATCCAAATCAGATCTGAGATGAACTTGATGGATGGGATGAACGAAAAGTGAAAGAAGCATGTAAGTAAGTGTGGAAGGACGAGCAAGTTAAAAGTAATGATGACTGACAAAGAAGAATGATACGTGTTTGATTGGTGCCCAGAGGTGGCTGGGAAGGAATATGATGCATGGCTGGGTGAAGGATGAAGCAAGGATGGGTGGAAGGAGAACAGCCTGGGTGGGTGAAACAGAAACTGAATGTGTGCGCAATATATCCTTTGGTTGAAATTCAAATGCAAGTCAAGCACGGATGTATGGCTTGCGGTTTCCCAAATAAAATGAAAAGGTTGTTTACCCGTGAGAAAACGTAAGGTTTGTCCAGATGAGAGACATGAAGAAGAATGATTGACATATAGTTTGAATGGATGGATGCCTGGATCATGGTACTCTCTGGCTCTTAGATAGAATATGTGTTTCTAGAGAGAGTAGACGGTCACTGGATGAACTAAATGTTACTTTGAAGAGCATGTAACACCGCACCCGCACGTCCGTTCCAGTGTAGGAAAGGCAAGGAAAAGAAGTTTTAATTTTGTCCGAATACTACCATGAATAGTAGCAGTAGTTTGTATTGCAAGCACAGCATATATCCGGCTATTACGATGGCCACTCACTACCTCTGTTAATAAGTTTAGTAGAACTCGGTCATTCATGTGTGGATGTATCACTGTTCACTCAATAAAAAGCAAAGCACCTAAAGTCATCCCATATGTAAGCAAATACATACCATGTGCAGTGATAGATAATCAGATTATTTATCTTCTTCATTTTCCTTTTCTAGTATTCATTGGCACTGTAGGGTGAAAGTTAAATTAATTAAGCAGTAGCCCTTTGTAACAGAGTATTCTCAGTGCCAACCATAATAGAAAAGTAAGAGCATCACCACCTGCATGTACTGGACTGGTACAGTAACGCAAGTCTGTCTCACTCATCATGGCGGGCGTCTGTTTTTCTCGGGTGCAAGTTGACTGCGCTGGCATTATGCCGGCTTGCAGAAGTTAACGTACCAATTTTGCTAAACAAGAGAGAAGAAGAAGAATAAGATTGGTGTACTGTCATAGTCGACTCTAATGGAGTGAGTCCCTAGTGCTCGTAGAATTGATTCCTTAAACTCCCACTAATGTTAGAGCAAGGATGAAGAAGTGGGAGGTTAGATAGATACTGGCCACAATAGTTATGTACTGCGCTTGCAAGTTGCTAGTTCTACTGTGACACAACTTTCTGCTGAATAATTTTATGTTAATCTTAAAGAGCATTGGTTACAGACTATGTCTTTCTTTCTTCATATAGATGCTCCTTCCAAACCAACACGGAAGGAGCAGGCCAAAAGGGCCCGGCAACGGAGGCTGGAGGCGACTGTCGGCGAATATCAGCGGCTGGTGGCCCAGGAGGAGGGGGACACGCAGTCGACCACAACATCGACCGGGACAGCTGCATCCTCCTCCGCGCTCCCTGGGTCAGCCAGTCAGTGCAGCAGGTCTCCAGCGGTACGGAGCCGGGGTACCGCAGCCACCCGCCACCGCCGAGCAGCAAAAAAATTAGCTGCCCCCCACAGCAGTACCAAAAAAAGGTTGCACCGCCTTTCACTCAGGGTGTCCTACCTCGAGCAGGAGCTGTTGAACACCAAAATCCTGTTCGAGACCCTCCGCAAGGAGCATGCCGACCCGGCCCGAAAAGTGAACAGCAGCCAGCAGTAGGAGGAGACTGTCTCTTGCCCCTTTTTTAAAGACTTCTGGGGGGTGGGAATTGGGAGTTGGGTTTTTTGGACTTTTCACGTACATTCGTTGGGGTTAGGGAGGGGGGTGGGTTGGGTCTAGCGGGAGATTATTTATGTTAGGGATATAAATATACTTCAAACTTTATCTTAGCATACGTGTTTTTTTAGTGCTTTTGAGGGGCTGGTGGGTGGGGGTTTAACAGTAAGTTTGTTTTCCTGAAACTTAAGTGGCATCTTGATTCAAGTTGTGTAAGTAATTGCCCAAATGTTTTCAAACCTAAGTGCCTCTCACAGAGTAAGTGAATTCAATAGTCCTAGGACTTTACTAGTACTACCGTCAGTCTCTCGTCTCTCCTAATACTCCATTATACTACCTCCCCACAAACGCTTATCTTACCTGTAATTTGTGTTTGGAAATAGGGCTAGGCACAGGGCTGGCTGCATGGGAAATGGCGATTAAGGTTGGCAATCCTGGGCGGATGAAATGTCATCATTGCGGTGGTACTAGTGGTATTACACAGTGGCAGTTGCAGCATATGAAAAAAAAGAAAATGAAACCTTGTTTGTCCTTACCGTAGCATTAGAATGGTACGATAGAGAATATAGCAGGTGACAGTACACTAGAACAGTGCCACAATGTAGCCTAACAAATGGTAAAGTATTGAAAGTATAACTACTACTTGCATTGAATTTCTTTGACATTGGCTACTACTACAAGAAATAGTACTGAAGGTGAAGGACACAGCAGCGTAATCATTTGCCATGTCTAGGAGGAGGATGTTCTTGATGATCAATCAATTTGATGGCGCACATGAAAATCTGCTTTCATTTGCCAATAGTCATGGGCCTGTGTCAAGCTGAGTAACAATATATTCTCAGATTCCTTCACCAGCCTGTTGCTATGACCTTATCCTCCCCAGCAAGTGTGTGGAATTATTGTTGTCATTTAGTCACACATCAATCAAAACCACACAGCCCGGGGGAAGAGGGTTAGGGTTTGGAAAATGGATGGGAATGGGGGTTTTTGGGAAAGTTTTGTTGAGAGAAGAAAAATAAGCACAGCATGGACAAACAATAATTGAAGATAAACAAATCTTTGGGTACAAAGCTATCCATAAACCTTTTAAGCGACATAAAGGAAGTGCATGCACTACTGCATGCATGATTACTGAAAAGTAAGTAGTACTTTCGACAACCGTGAATGAAAGAATGCGACAGTACAGGGCTGCAGTAATTATGCGTTTTCACTTGCCTATCTCTGCACTCAGAGAAACACTTCGTACATTAAATTAGGTTTGAAAAATAGAAGAAGTAAAACCTATACAATGGCTGTAGGGATGAATTTAGAAGCAGAGATCAAAGAAATGCAGAGTCACACTCATAGAAGTTCACAGCAATAACATTACAAAAGATAATTAGAAAAGAACGGATACTGTATCTGTATGTTGTTGTAGTTGTCCTGTTGAATTTGGGAAGTTGCATGCATCCAACCATTCCTCTTATTAGCGGGACTCCTCCGTTCCATCTGACGCTCCGTCCATCAATGTTGGTGACCAGAAGACACCCTGTCCACTGCCTGCCTGGCGGATGCTGAATTGCGGCTCGCTAATGTGAAGCCTGACTTCATCCTTTTTTTCCCATTGCACAGGCTGAAACCCGGCCTGTAAATATTGATGGAAAAACAGGAAGTGATATTAGAACACCACTGACAAATAAATATAAGGTATGTATGCTGTGTAGTGCAAAAAGTCACACTTTGAGTTTCCTAATAGACAGTACAATATTTTTGAAAGTGCGTACTCTGTCTGAGTCTCCTTTTGAAGGATGAATAAGTATGGGCGAATTAATTTAGCGGATCTTTCCCCTCAAGCTAGGTGTACTGTAAACTGTGTTTTAGAACAAAATTAGACCTTCCCAGCAGTGCTCCCAGACCCTTACTAAACCCACTCACAAAAATGTAGAAGACCCCCAATCAGATCTCAAAAAATTTGCGATACTGCTACCTGTCAGAGACCTAGTAGAAAATGGTGACACAACGTACTTTGAAAGTAAAGTAGGCCCAAATCCCCCCTTACCCATCATGGATTGTATTCAAACCACTTGCAAGCAAGCAAAAGTATCCATACCCAGCATTGCTCCAAGACTCGCAAACCCCCCCACAAACACCAGGAACCCCCACAAACAGCCCCCCGAAAACGGTAGAGTGAGCGAAATCTCAGAAAATGCAAAAACTTTTTTCCCAGGTATTGTCTCCAAAACACTTTCTTTCGGGTATTAGACCTTCCCAGCAATGGTCCCAGAACTGTCAACCCGGGCGAAAACAAGTTTAACACCCCCAACAAGCCAAAAGGCAAAACCCGGGAAAAGCCACACTTAGAAAACTTTGGGCCTACCTGGAATTCAGTCCAAATGTGCACTGCAGCTAGGCCCCAACTCCCCTTTTCCACCATGGATTTCCTGTAAAACAAATTCAATCAACATTAGAATGTGCCAGCAGTGCTCACAGACCCCAAAACCCACCCCCAACAACCTAACAGCACCCCAAAGACAGGCAAGTGATCAAAAAGGCAACATCTTTTTCTGCTCCGATTTTCTCCAAACCACTTTTAGCCGGTATTACAGCTTCCAAGCAAGGCCCCCAGACCCGTGAAACCGGGCAAAAACAAGTTTCACCCCCCCCCCCCAAAAAGCCAAAAAGCAAAACCGGGAAAAGCCATACTTAGGAAACTTTGGGCCTACCTGGAATGCAGTCCAAATGAGCTCTGCAGCTAGGCCCTAACTCCCCTTTTCCACCACGGATTTTCTGAAAAACAAATGCAATCAACATTAGACTGTGGCAGCAGTGCTCCCAGACCCCAAAACCCACCCCCAAAAACCTGGAAGCACCCCAAAGACAGGCAAGTGAGCAAAAACGCAATATACTTTTTCACCTCCGATTTTCTCCAAACCACTTTTATCCGGTATTAGACCTTCACAGCAATGCCCCAGACCCGTAAACTCACCCGCAAAGAAGTAGAACACCCCCACAAGTGCAGAGTCTTTCTTCATTGGGCATAATCCAGCCATCTGCTTTGAGGAAAATAGGAGTATGGAGGACGTGGATAGAGGAGCATGTTCTTGTGAACTTGTGAACCTGAGGAATGCAGACTGCGGCACCTTCAAATCAATAAGCAAATAAGTGAAGACAGTTCTGCTGATGGGCTTGTTTTTGTGATTAGGTGATTAAAGTTTTCTTATGTAGATTTTGCAAAACAAAGAAAGACAGACACACAGGAATAAAAGTGAATGAGGACGAAAAAGAAAGTTAGTGATTCATTGGCTCATTTTCAGGGCTCGGTGTCAGGGAAGAAGAGCTCGTCCTCAAACTCTGCGAATTCAGACGGGAGTAGGTCAGTTAATAGAGAAGAACTTCCCTCATCTAAGTTGGTGTCCTCCTTGTCTCCTTCCTGCGTGCATTCTCGTATTTTGTAATCTGGTGGTATGAAGTGCTGATTCATCTTGATCATTGTTAACCTCTCCACATTTTTGGGCGAGAGGCGGGTCCTTTTGGAAGTTACAATGCCACCAGCAGCACTGAAAACACGTTCAGAAGACACGCTTGCGAGTGGGCAAGACAAGTAATTTATAGCCAGGTTGGTGATCTCTGGCCACACATCTCTTTTCCCATGCCAATACGCCAATGGGTCCTGATTAACATAGACCTCTGTTGAGTCATCCAGATAGGCCTGCACCATCGACTCAAGGTTCTCCAGGGTTCCTCCACTTTGCTTACTTTTTTCTGGGACCTTTTGAGAAGCAAACCCAAGCTGAGTTAGCCAATCCTCTTCTTCACACAATATTACTGTTGTGTGTGGTGCAGATGATACGGTTGCTGGTGTCGTCAACGGCTGAGAGGGAAAATCACTCACTTCTGCCACAGCCACAGATGCAGATATGGAAGCTGTAGGTGGTGGTGTACTAGTTAACTGCATTGGTGGTGGTCCCATTGCCACGTCGCCAACATCAGGCTCAGCAGCATTTCGGGATAGGGTAAAAATGTCTGTTTGCTGCATGCCCGCTGAGGCTGGAGTGAAGTCTATGATGACTGCGTCATCGTCGTGAGAGTCTTCATCAGCAGGAGTATACGCCACTTCTTGTTCAGCGTCATCATCACACTCCATAACTATAAGACTTTCGGGGACCTTCCTTTTACGCTTAGCTACCTTTGTCAGATCATGGTGTGCCTCACTCTCAGACAGCACTGGTGGTTCCCAATTTTGATCAATATCATCAGAAGGAAGTGGGCTTGAAGAAGATGTAGACACCATCCTTGATCTTTTCCTTGCTGGGGATCTGGAAGACAATGATTCATCAGGAGGAGTGGCTTCCTCAAATGATACCTTGGCTTGAATGTCGATTTCCTGATGTGCCCCTACTTCGGGAGGAACAACTATTGTGGGCACTTGTGCCGCTCCATGCACCTCTGCTTGCGCCTCTCCTTGTGCCGCCTCTCCTTCCACATGTACTTGGGCTTGTACTTGCAGCACATGTGGTGGTTGTTGCGGCTGTGGTTGTTGAACACTCGTCAGATGAGTTACAACAACCTGTGTTGATTGAGGGATGCTGCTACTTTCTTGCGATGAGCCAACATCACTGGTCGATGGTGATTGAACAACTATACTGGCAGCCTCTGCAGCACTCAAGGGCTTGGACTTAAGTTGGCGTGGTGGTGGTGGAACTGAGCCCAATGGAGCGGAGGTGCTGCTCCCAGCTTGGTCCCCAGCAGACCCCGCTGCTGCTGCAGGCGTACTTTTTTTTCCCCAAAAAATGTGGCGGTCGGCACACCGGTCTCCTTGGCAAGTGGCGCCACTTGCTTCTTCTGCTCCTTACTGGCAACTTTCTTGCTAGAGGAGCTACGGGCAACTTTTTTTGGTGCCATCTTCTTCAGATGTCAGAACAGCAGGCCGCAGTTGCACAAGTTGCAGAGTTGTCTGTGGCCACACGTGACGTTGTGCTGCACACACCGCAGCAGGACTTCTTCCTGGCACTGATGAGGAACGATGAGGCTGATTATTCGTCTTTCTGCACCTAAAAGCAAACAAAGCCAGAGGTACATCAGTTAAATAAATGTTGCATAAGTAGCGCTTCAATTAATGGTTTGCAAGTAAGCATTTTTATTATACCCACTCCCCAAAATGGAAAGACCAATAAAATGCACCACTGACAGAGTACCCCTGGGCATAATTGATGAAAGCATGGCAGACTGCGTGCAGGCCTATGGCACATCAAAGCACACTGCCTGGTTTTGAAATGGCCCCTAGACCCCCACCCACATGGCCAGGCCCTGCCTGGACCAGGCCTCAAAATGGCCCCCACCCACATGGACAGGCCCCCACCCCACCCCACCCCAAAAAGTCGAAAAACACACAAAAATCACCACAATCCAATGCCATCCCTGCCCTCCATGATGTTTACATTAAAGAGGCCCCACAGAAAGACTCGGTCCATGCACCACTGAGTACCCCTGGGCATAATGGATGAAAGCATGGCAGACTGGGTGCAGGCCTATGGCACAACAAAGCAGACTGTCTGGTTTCAAAAAGGCCCCTAGACCCCCACCACATTGCCAGGTCCTGCCTGGACCAGGCCTCAAAATGGCCCCCACCCATATGGACCGGCCCCCACCCCACCCCAAAAAGTCGAAAAACACACAGAAATCACCACAATCCAATGCCATCCATGCCCTCCATGATGTTTACATTAAAGAGACCCCACAGAAAGACTCAGTCCATGCACCACTGAGTACCCCTGGGCAAAGGCCCCAACAACAGCCAAAAAATAGAAAAACACACAAAAATCACCACAATCCAATGCCATCCATGCCCTCAATCATGTTGAAATTCAAGACACCCCACAGAAAGACTCGGTCCATGTACCACTGAGTACCCCTGGTCATAATGGATGAACGCATGGCAGACTGGGTGCAGACCTATGGCACAACAAAGCACACTGCCTGGCTTCAAAATGGCCCCTAGACCCCCTCCCACATGGCCAGGCCCTGCCTGGACCAGGCCTCAAAATGGCCCCCACCCACATGCACAGGCCCCCACCTCACCCCAAAAAGTTGAAAAACACACAATAATCACCACAATCCAATGCCATCCATGCCCTCCATGATGTTTACATTAAAGAGACCCCACAGAAAGACTCAGTCCATGCACCACTGAGTACCCCTGGGCAAAAGGCCCTAACAACAGCCAAAAAATCGAAAAACACACAAAAATCACCACAATCCAATGCCATCCCTGCTCTCAATCATGTTGAAAATCAAGACACCCCACAGAAAGACTCGGTCCATGCACCACTGAGTACCCCTGGGCATAATGGATGAGAGCATGGCGGTCCGGCGGCGGGAGTGACGCTGCACGAGCGCCCGAAGGCGCCTTAAAGAACAGAACGCCCCTCGCACCCGCGAGTCGCGCGCGGGAGCTGCCCGGGAGAAGACTGGGACAAGGGCGGGACCGTCTGTGGCCGTCCGGGGTCGACCTGGGACGGGACGGGCCACCCCCCTTGGTCTCAATCGTGAGTACGAGTCTAATTCTGTCGGGATAGCGGCATTTTGACCCCACTGCCTGTGACTTTGGAGATACCCCCAACATGTCTATCCAATCTACCTTACCAGATAACTACCTATTGAAAGTAGTCACTAGAATAAACAGTGACAGAAGGAAATCGTTCGGCAAAGGTAACTTACCTGACCCTCCTTTGGTTTCATCTCTGGACCCTACTAATACGGATATTAATACCACCAATAATACCATTATAGCAGCTGAGATTCATAATTACTGTATTGATATTGAATCCACTGATGTTGAGGCCCCTGATGACCTTACCGTGATGGAAGACATACCTAATCCATCTGAGCATCTTGAAGGCACCCCCCTACAGTCCACTAGGGCCACAAAATTTATGAGAGCCTGTAGGAAACCGGCTCCTAAACGGGGGAATCATTTGGCTAGAAAAAAAAAGGACACCATAAATAAGGAGAATACTGGTGAAATAGGGGCAAGATCTAAAGTCAATTGTGTTTCCATCAATACTGACCAAATTGATCTGTTAGTGAGTACTATTGATGATAAACTGAAGTTGGTTGTGGAGCCTTTATTAGCTAAAATTGTTGAATTGGGGGCTGAAGTATTGAGATTGATGGCTGTGGTGGATCAGCATGTGATTAATTTGGATAAATTCATACCAATTTTAAAGGATACTACATGCATTCAATCTGCATGCAAACAAGATAATGGAAGGCATTGCCATGTTAACAGCGCCCCTCTAGCTACTATCGGAGCAAAACAAGCACCTAAGGTGACACCTGTATTGGCTCGCCCACTAGATCTTGATGCAGGTCAACCTCAGCACATACCGGCGGTTGCGCCAGCAGCCGTAGTGTGGAAAATGACATTGTATATGTACATAAGCGGCGTTCATTTGTGTTCACCATACCCCTAGCTGTAAGTAGAACGAATACCGCAAAGCATTGCCCGCATCATCTCGCCAGAATAGGCCCATGCACGCACGTACACGACAGCCATTTCAGGCACCAAGGCCTCTCTGCCCACTCCCGATAGCCAGCGTCTCTCTCTCCCCCTCACTCCCCAGCCTCGCAAGCATCCCCGACAGCCCCCGGTCTCTCATGCATAGGCCATAAAACCCTCTCCCTCTGCGCGACCCCGCTCTAAAAGTGACACCCCTGCCTGACCGACACCCCCTGCATTCCTCCCAGGAACACCCTTCCCCATTTCTGATGACCCCCCCCCCGGCTACACCTGGCCTCCCGACCCGGTCCCAAGTCATAAAACCAAGCCTCATGGATGTACCCCCCTGGCCCCGCATAGCAAAGCGTGATCCCGATCTTATCGCCTGCCCAACCTTAGATCTGACCACCCCCTCTTGCCCTCGTGTCCTATTGGAATGTCCGGCTGTAAGATTACAATCACTTGTTACATTTGGGAGGGGAAACGACATCCGAACGACTGGTATGGGAATAGGCCTGAAGCTGGGATTCCAAACATGCCTTTTCGTACTTCAAAGTGCCTTTATTGCAGTAAGGAATGTTTGTACATCATAAACCTGTGTATAAAAGACGAAGCCTCAAAGAAACTTGTTAGAGCACCTCTTGAAGACAGTGTGCGTATGTCCGAAATGACAGGCTCTCCTCATGAGAAATAAAACTCTGTTCTTGCACTCCCGCTCCCAGCGCCCGTCTCTTTATTTGGTAACTGGTCTAAATGGGAACTAAGAGGCGTCGTGTGCCAACAGCCTGGGCATCGGTTGTAAATTGGGCTGTTTTTCCTCAATTGGCGTCCCAACGCGGGGCCCATCAGCGACATAAGGTCCGGTAAGAGAGGTCCAGACGATGGGGTGAACATCTGAACGATTGGAGTATACCTGCCTTGAGAGAGCCCTCGTCCGGCTGCCGATTGAATGAACTTCACCGATTCCGAACGGACCTCTCTCAAGTGACCTACTGTCCTGACTGGGATCCCACAGGAATGCGGCGGTAAAAACATGGAGTAAGAGAACGATCGGGCGCTGGAAAGGGAAGGCGAAGAACTGTCCACACGGTCCGGTCCGGGTAAGGTTAAGTAGGACGTCTTTACGTCTGATTGATTGTTTATATTGGAATCGGTATTTAAATACTGGTATTGTTCATTGATTGGTTCATTTAGCCTTGGTTGCTACTTGAAGTATTGGTCCTTTTGAGACATTCTCTATTTGCAAACAGCGACGAATAGGAACGTTCCTCTCTCTTTGCAAATAGTGAAGGATAGGTAATGCAGACTTTTGTCCCCATTGTAATCCGTCATGCCTATTTTTCTCCCCACTGATTGATTGGTTGCTCTGTTGCTCTTTGAGACATTCGCTGTCTACAAACGGGGAAGAATAGGAATATTCTGTCTCCCTTTGCAGATAGTGAAGGGTAGGTAATGCAGACTTGTGTCCCCATTGTAATCCGTCATGCCTATTTTTCTCCCCACTGATTGTTTGTTATCGATTTTTATCGATTATCGCTCTTTTGAGATATTCCCTGTCTACAAACAGAGAAGAATAGGAATATTCTGTCTCCCTTTGCAGATAGCAAAGGATAGGTAATGCGGACTTTTGTCCCCCGTTGTAATCCGTCATGCCTGTTTTTCTCCCCACTGATTGATTGATTGTCTGGACATTTATTGTTCAAGGAATAGTTCTTTTGAGGTATTCTCTGTTTGCAAATAACGGGGAATAGAAATATTCTGTCTAGTCTTTGCAAGTAGTGAAGGGTAGGTAATGCGGACCTTTGTCCCCCGTTGTAATCTGACATGCCTATCTACTCCCCACTGATTGGTAAACTAGTTCCACCCGGACCATTTATTAGAGGCAGATCATCTGGCTCAACCGGAGGGCGCCCCTAATAAAAAGGACATATGTAAAATATGAAGTAATCACCGTATCCTGTTAACAGAAACTTTAGCGCAAAAACACACTAGAAAAGGAAGGAAAAAGAAATCGAGCAAAATCAGTAGGCCACTGATGAGTTTTTTGATTTCGCTAGAAATAAGAAACGTTAGAAATAGCCCGCAATAAGAAACATGAAAGTGGTGAGAGAAGCCAAGCTTGACATCACGGCAGCCACGAGGTAGCTAGGCTCCGCCGCCCCTCACTGCTCCAAACATGTCTGTCCCACCGCCCGCCACGCCCAATAACGGTAACATAAGACAGATACAAGTCAGCAGATACCTACCCCCCTTCCGGAAGCTCCCGAAGTGCAACAGGTCCACGGTCACGCCCATCCGGAAGACGAGGCCTCGACACGTGCAGGGCGGGGCCCGGCTGGCCGCCATCGGCTGGAGAGGAGAAGGGGTGGATGGCCCGGGATGTACTGGTCTTCCCATCCTCTTCTTCTAGCGCCTTGCAGGCCACGGGGGGGGGATGTCTTGCTTATGCCTCCGACCCCCCCCCCCTCTCATCATATGGTCCGGCCACCACGAATGTCAGCGGCCGGAGAAGTCGTGGGATGGATGGCCCGGAATGTACTGGTATTCCCATCCTCCTCTTCTGGCGCCTTGCAGGCCACGGGGGGGGATGTCTTGCTTATGCCTCCGACCCCCCCCCCCTCTCTCATCGCCTGGTTCGGTCATCACAAATGTCAGCGCCGGGAGACGGCGTGGGGTGCACTGGGAGGGAGAGGCGGCACGGACGAGCCTCTCCCACCTCCCCAGGTGGAGGCCCCTCAGCTGCACCCCCAACGCTCCACTCACCCGACAAGGGTTCGTCCACTCTTGCGGTGCAATACCACGCCCGACAGGCTGGAGTCCGTCTGCCCTTGCGATCCAACGACTGCCGGTTGCCGCAGGACTCGTAAAATGGCGGTCGACTCTGCAAGATTGGACCCGGCGTGCAAAGATGGCCAGATCGCCTGTCAGCTAGAAAATGAACCCCCCCATCCAGAGGCGTTCTCCTCAGCTTTGAAGATTCTATGAGAGCCGCAGGGGCCCCCGACCCCCGCGGGCCCCCGATGGAGAATGACTGCCATGATTGCCCACGGAACGACCAAGACGTAGCCACGAGACGTTGGCGCTCTCATGCTGGCGCCAGCCTCAGTTTGAATGACCGAAATCCTGCCGACTACCAATTTGATCAGTTCCGGTGGAACACCAGTATGACCCGGTAGAAAAGATTGTTGCCTCCCTCCCCCCTTTGACTGATGGTTCTTATCGGCGGCCCCTTCTGTGCCCTTTAACAAAACTTTTGGACTGCCGAAAGAGGCTCTGGTCCAACCACGAGTTGGTGGAGACATTTTGACTATACTTGGACCTGCCTGACCTCACCCAAAATGGCGCCGGTACAAATGAAACTCGCAACTCCCTGTTGTGTTCCGGTTGCTCAGCCTTGATATCATGAGATATGAATGCAGTTTTTTGAAGCACGTGGAGGGAGGGGATGGGTACTGATTGAACACTTGGACAATGAATTGATATTAAGTCCTGACGCGTCATTGATTACGGTATTATTGAAAGTTCGAATTTTCGGCACTTATGGTACTTACCCACAATGAATTTTCGATATGATTTTATTGCACTTGTCGCACCTTTATGAAATCAACGGTCACTGACTCCGTTCAAATAAATATCCCCTCATGTACAGTTCCAGTCTGCTCCGTGGCTGGCCCACGTGGTTGTAGACCCGTATTTGTGCGCCAACATTTTTAAATAAAGGTTTTGTGAAAAGCAAACTTAGTTGTAGCGCTTAAATTGGTAAGTTTCGAATAAATGGCCACTGTTTCCGATATAAGTAAAATACAGGTGCAATAAAGCCACTCGATTACTTGAAGGTTAAAAAGCAGAGTACACAGAAATATCGCAAATGTGAATGGTCCAGGTTTGTTGTGTATATGTTTTTTTTATTATATATTTTTATTTTTGTGCAACGTAAAGCAATCGATAAAGGTCCCGGTATTTAGCCTTTACCTTATGTGCCACATGCATCAGGGCAGTTGTTTCAGATGCCCCTAAGCCACTCCGAAGGAATGCCACCTAGCCCCTCTAGTCTCCGTGCCTAGGGAACAAAAACGACCCTGTACCACTGTGGACCATCCCTCCTCCTCGAAGGAGAGCACGAGTTCACCCCCCACTCTACACTGACTGCCCTCTGTTTTGACCCTTCCCTGCACACGATCCGTAATACCACACTTGGGCGATCTATGCAATACACAGTCCATCGAAGATTATCTCTCCCGTACTACCGGTCCCTCTGGGCTTAAACGCCGAGATGAAAGGGACTGCATCGCGCGGAAATAGGTCGAGTATGTGGTAAGTAAAGGCATTTTCGGGTTTATGCACGCTGATATGTTTTAAAACGCTGCCCCCCACCCCTTCTTTTTCCCTTCTTTCTACAGGACACCTCGGAACGTCGACCGAAGTATGGAGAAGGCCTAAACAACACGCCATGGGTCGGCACGGGAAAATTGTATATTGTTTATGGGGACTGCCCCTGAGAACGTGACGAATTTGTGTGATGTGAATGCACGCGTGTATGCCCCGATGTGTATAGCTCGACTGAATACGCGTTGCACACGTTTGAATTGATAAGAGAAATGTTTTATGTATGACTTAAGTGATGATCGAACGGCCGATGGAATGGGAAAAAGGGGTCCGAACATGGTGCCTATACACGACGAACAAACAAAGATATAGCACTCCCTTACTTAGAAACGACTGTCTCTCTCTCTCCGAACCCAGCGACTGGGAGGGTGGCCTGAAGCAGAAACTTGACGGGTTATTGCAGTATGATGAAATATGACTCCAACCGGCGCCCCAAATAATGCAACCAAGAATGACGTGCACCCATGAGTAAATTCATACGGTGACTAAATAGGGAAAAGTTCAGGAATGTTCCGGGGTGAGGTTTGCCCAAGTGCCCTCATCCTGGAAGACTAGGAAAATTGTCAAATGTTTAAGATTTACCACCTCCTTCTTGCACCCTCATAGACATGAAACTCAAAGCTGCCCCATTGTTCTCCTGACTGACACCCTCCGTTGCCTCAGCCTGGATACCCATTCGCTAAAAATGATTCGAAGATCCCACCGTGAGTATTAGCCCAACCAGGTTAGTTCCCGAACAATTGACAAAGGCGTAAGTATTTGCAACCGAGGCCACCAGCAAAGGCAGCCAGATGAATTAAGTAGGATACTAAGGATGCGCAGCATGCAGGAAGAAGTCTTTTTGGCCAAGTACTGTTCTATGTTTTGTCTTGGATTCTTGTATATAATGCATGTACTACCCCCCCCCGCCTGAATTCATGTGTACGTAATGTATGGATCTACGTCGTCCCTCAGTCTGTGTTTCTATATAACTTGACCCCTGCTGTTCTGTGATGTGTGCGCATTACAGAACGTTTCTCTCTCTCTCTCTTTCTCTCTCTCCATGTCAGACGTGTACCGAATAGTTCATTTAAAATGCAGACGACTCTCTCTCTCTCTCTCTCTGAGGGTCCCCCTGTTCCCTCTTCCTTTGTGTGGTAACGTTGTGCCCCGCCGGCACAAGCCTAATTGGTTTCTGAACACAAAGGTGTTCGGCAAAATTGACAGAAACTAAAACAATTGTAATTTGCCATATTACTACCTCTCCTTTCTGTAAAATGATGGAACTTGAATTGGCTAAGAAGGAAAGAACAGGTAAGACGACTGATGTCCCCTAATCTGGCTTTTTTTTTTTTTAGGGGGACTATATGTCAGTGGCCTTCTGTTCTCAGTTTGTTAGAAACGCAATCCCCAATGCCCAGATTGTCCCACCTCTCTGCACCCAAGTACGGATGTCCAAAACATCCTCGTTTCTCCCGATTGACCCCAACTCCATACCCCGAAGTATAACTGATGACCCTGATTAACCGTTGCTCCCCGAGAAAAGAATGTTTAGCCTCTGTCCCTCTCTCATGATAATAGAAGATTGCCAGGGCTTGGGTTAGAAAGACGAGTCTCTACCGTAGGATCCGATTTCGAGGTTGATGGAAATACGCAGTTGATAGGAGTCTGACTTCTCTCCATATACGCCATGAATGAACGCCAAATAGACTTGGTACAACCTAAGTAGAAATGTCCACATACATACTCCATAGTGATAACTTCTGACCGTGACCGATGAACGTATCCCCAGCTACTTGAGATTGGGGGCGGAATTGAAATGTATAAATGTCTTCTCCTGCCAGTTCTCTAAAGCTTGTTTTGTACCCATTCAAAGATACACAATCACCGGAGGAAAGGGGCCGGACGTGACGCACAGCCTAGCTGCAGATCATGAAGCACATGTGACCTCGACCAAAGGTGGAGCCGCAGAGCAACGAGACGCGGGACGAGGCACCACTCTCGAACACGGAAAATGAAAGGATGGAGGGCTGCCTTGAAGCCCTCTGCTTGCTGACCCACGCGTGCCAGAAGTCCCCGCCCCTTTGAGCCCGATTGATGGGCCTGCCTGCTCGTTATCCTTTGCTCCCTTGGTTTGTCTCAAAGATCTGATCCCGCTCCGCCCTCTCTTCCCTCGATTATCCGACAACCCCCCTTTTCTTTCACATGGATTTTGACTCTGAGAAGAAGAACAGCATTTAGGTAGAATAGGGTTTGCCACGAAAGGAGAAAGAAATGCAGGTGCCCAGCATGAGGCACCCTTAAAAAGATTAGTTAGGAAACAGGACTGTGGTCTAACAGCAGAGGACAGATCGCACCCTGCGACGTGTAAGGATGGATCCGAGCTGGACCTATAGCTCCACCGCCGGTGCTCAACAGCGCCAACGGAAGAAAACGAACTACTAGAACCTACCAGTGATGGCTCGCTGCTAAAAAGACACTGTGGCGAAGACCCCCCCCCTCCGCTTTCTGGACTTTCTACCCCCCCCCTGGACTAATTGCTTGTATTGAACTGAATTCCTCCCTCAACCACTTTGTATTGCTTTCAAAATGTTTCATCGGTCACTTTTAACTGTACATTGATACCGCCGGAGAGAGAGTCAGAACATGGTTCCATAATGTGTACATAACACGACAAATGTAAATTAATCTGTATTGCACCTCGTCTATCGCATCAACTGCGCATAGTTATATGCAATCCGCCAGTATTAACAAACGCTATTTCATTGACCACCCATGGCTATATGTACACCCCGTCAGTTATGATAAACACGGAAATGAACTAACTTATGTTAAAAAGCGGCGACTGTGGAAAATGACATTGTATATGTACATAAGCGGCGTTCATTTGTGTTCACCATACCCCTAGCTGTAAGTAGAACGAATACCGCAAAGCATTGCCCGCATCATCTCGCCAGAATAGGCCCATGCACGCACGTACACAACAGCCATTTCAGGCACCAAGAGCTCTCTGCCCACTCCCGATAGCCAGCGTCTCTCTCTCCCCCTCACTCCCCAGCCTCGTAAGCATCCCCGACAGCCCCCGGTCTCTCATGCATAGGCCATAAAACCCTCTCCCTCTGCGCGACCCTGCTCTAAAAGTGACACCCCTGCCGGACACCCCCTGCATTCCTCCCAGGAACACCCTTCCCCTCTTCTGATGACCCCCCGCGGCTACACCTGGCCTCCCGACCCGGTCCCAAGTCATAAAACCAAGCCTCATGGATGTACCCCCCTGGCCCCGCATAGCAAAGCGTGATCCCGATCTTATCCCCTGCCCAACCTTAGATCTGACCACCCCCTCTTGCCCTCGTGTCCTGTTGGAATGTCCGGCTGTAAGATTACAATCACATGTTACATTTGGGAGGGGAAACGACATCCGAACGACTGGTATGGGAATACGCCTGAAGCTGGGATTCCAAACATGCCTTTTCGTACTTCAAAGTGCCTTTATTGCAGTAAGGAATGTTTGTACATCATAAACCTATGTATAAAAGACGAAGCCTCAAAGAAACTTGTTAGAGCACCTCTTGAAGACATTGTGCGTATGTCCGAAATGACAGGCTCTCCTCATGAGAAATAAAACTCTGTTCTTGCACTCCCGCTCCCAGCGCCCGTCTCTTTATTTGGTAACTGGTCTAAATGGGAACTAAGAGGCGTCGTGTGCCAACAGCCTGGGCATCGGTTGTAAATTTAGCTGTTTTTCCTCAGTAGTGCCTGTAGATTCAAACCCTGATGCAAGACCATTACCAGCAGCAAATAGAGACAAGATCATGCCGTTGCCAGTCATGTCAGCCACACCAGCCACACCAACCGCTTTAGGGGGCACTGATGGGGTATCTGTAAGGATATGTAGACGACCAGTAGATCTCCCCCTGAATGTGTACCCTATGTTGTGGTCCTAACTAATGTCCCGGTTTTAACCCAGGCCCCAGATACCCAGGAGTCCGGGGATTCTTTAAAAAACAAAACGATTTCATGGCTGAATCGTCATTGTGGTTATCCAGTTGGCTACTCTGATCAAATTATATCTATCAGAAGGGTTAACTGGATTGGTAATACCCGGAAGAATGGTGGGGGTGATTGTGTGATTATTAATTTTAAATATCCGCAACATGTTGCGACTGTCCTGCTCAGAGCAGCTGCAATAACGCAGTCAGAGACAGATGTTGTTGCAAGACCATTGGGCTATTTTTATAACCATCTTAACAGGTTGCCTTCTGCTAACCGTAGGGAGGGGGCTACTAATTCTAATGTCAAATTTTCATCTATTGGAAATAGACCTGTGTTGCCCACCTTTAGCCCTGGTCTTCTTGATGGTAGACCTGTTTCGCCTATGTATATGTGGAATTCTGTCCCCGGAGGGAACCGATATGTAACACACACCCCCAATTTTGTACCTACTTGTGATAGCATCTTTTCATCTGCTAATGGGATGGTTTACCAAGTCCCAATCCAGATTAGGTATCAGTCCCTGAGTTTCCTGGACCAAAACGATTGACATCAGAAGGGACCTGGAGTTGGGAGAGATGTTAACAAAAATTGTAATGGAGAGTCAGTTACGTTTGAAAACGAACTGGTTAGTAATGTACTTATAAATTGTATGTCTACTGAAGGAAATGATGAGAATTTTAGATATAACATTGAGCTTTCTAATTTAGATGAGAACCTGTCCATATTGAGGGATGGCCCGCCAAACGTTAGCCATTGTAGGAATAGTGAAATTTGCTATATCGCCAGTTGGAATATTGCAGGCTTGACGGCCAAGGAAAATATCTTAGCATGGAAAGAATTTATCGGTTTATTTGATATTATTTGCTTGCAGGAAACATGGTGCAAAAGTTTCAAAGGTATTGATGGCTTTGTATCATATGAACTTCCTGCCTTGGCATCACCCTCTGGTAGAGCAAAAGGGGGGTTGTTGGTTTTGATTTCAGTCAAGTTACCAATTCTGGTGAAAAAGCATGTATTAGTAGGGGCTCATTCCCAAATTCTATGGCTAGCACAAGAAGCGGGTATCCTTTTGATAAATTTCTATAATAATATATTTGATGGTACTAAACACACAGCAATTACTGACTTAGAAAATGTGCTAAGTAGTATTATGAATAATTTTAATGGTGTTTATGAACTTATTTTTGTGGGGGATTTTAATATTTCAGTTTGCCCCTTATCATCTCAGAAGTTATGTGGTGTCTACGATCGTTTGGGGGATGCCGATGTTCATTTTCCTCATAATCTGTATGGAGAAACTCTGAATAGTTTTCTGATAGATTATGATATGGATATTTTGGAAAATGGAAAGAATGACTTAGGAGAAAGTCTACCGACTTTCACAGGGAGGGGGGCCAACACTGTCATTGATTTTATGTGCATGTCCTCTAACCTAATCGCTTTGTGCTCAGATCTAAAGGTGATGGATGTTATGCTAAGTGACCATAACTGCTTAACTATTGAAGCCATGATCTGGAAACCTGCCCCCGTTTCCGATTCGGATACTGTTGTTAATATTGAACCCCACAGACCCAATGGTTCTAGGCTGAGGTGGAAAGGGGATAAAGCCGAAATAACATCTGACTCTATCATTAACAGCTGTATGATAGAAATCACGGCAATCCTCGAACAGGAAGAAAACATGGCTGACAGTATTGATCACTTTGGCAGGATTAATGCAATTATTAATAAGAAATTCACTAGAGTAGCTGGGCACAATTGTAGACAAAAAATGGGGTGGTTTGACCATGCCTGTTCTACCGCCCGGAAAGACCTCAAAGAGGCCCTAGCAGTCAAACCGAGAGACAGGAGTCTGGTGACCCAACTTAGGCTGGATTATAACATGACCCTTAAGCGCAGAAAGGCTGAACTTCAGCAGAAAGCATGGGATAATCTCAGCCAAGCTGCAGAACTGAAGAATTGTACATTGTTTTGGGCCACTGTGAATTGTCCATTTCTTAAGGACAAGAGGGTTCCGGAGCTAACGTCTAACGTGAGTAAGGAATCATGGATTCAACATTTTTCCATTATTTTTTACTCTGGTAACGGATCGATCTCCTCTCGAGATAGTTGGCCCATTGCGGCCTTAAATATTACGATACCTGAGGTTATGGATAGTATTAGAGCCAGTAAGGGAGGGAAGGCCCAGGGACCAGATGGGGTGCCTATAGATGTGTACAAGACCGCCCCGGAGATATGGGGCCCATTGTTGGTAAAAAAATTTAATACAGCAGTTAGTTGTGAGATACCGTCAACATGGGCTGAATCAATTATTGTTCCCATTTTTAAAAAAGGTGAGCGGGGTGACGCAAAAAATTATCAGCCGATATCCTTATTGGATTCATCGGTAAAAGTCATGAGCAGGGTCCTTTTAGTCAGATTAGAGGAATGGGCAGAGACCAACGGGATTTTAATCGACAGTCAGTTTGGGTTTAGGAAGGGTCGTGGCACCATTGAGCAATGCTTGAATTTAGAACTTTTGGTAGGGAAATATACCCAGGCCAAAAAAGGGTCTATTTATTTATGTTTCGCTGACCTTAGCAGCGCTTTTGATATGGTAGATCATGCTATACTTTGGGCCAAACTAATTGAAATGGGAGCCCCTGAAGGCATAGTTTACTTCTTGGCCCGTTTGTACGAAAAATTATGTACCAGTGTTCGGTATGGAACTAATGGGGAGTGTACGAGCAAGTTCAGGATCGGAAGGGGAATAAGGCAGGGGTGTGTTTTAGCACCCCTGCTCTTTACACTCTTTATTAATGAGGTGGATTCTGTTCTACAAACAGTTGCGGCGGACGTCCCGAGAGCTAACAATCTTAATATTCCGGTGTTACTCTATGCGGATGACGCGGTGCTGCTGTCCAGGACCCCGTTAGGTCTTCAGCGTTTGATGGACAGGTTTGTACTGTTCATCAAGAGTAGGAAGCTGGTGATCAATAGGACAAAAACCTATGTCATGGAGTGTGGGTCAGGACGATCTAAAACAAATCTTAATTCCCATTATTTCATAGAAGGTGAACCGGTCCAAAAAGTTGATAACTTTTGCTATTTGGGGATCACATTCACCAAAAACGGTAATTGGGATATCGAACATAAAGCTGTCAAAACAAAGATGACGAGGAGTGCCAATGGGGTATTTGTATTTGCCAAGAAGTTGGGGAATAGGCGTATTAAAGACATGTTAAACATTTTCCAATCTAGATGTCTTTCAGCAGCCCTTTATGGGGCCGGAATATGGGGTTTGTCACCAGCCGGGAGTCTGCAGGTAGAGGAGAACAATTTTCTGAAAAGGCTCCTGTGCTTACCTAAATCTACCTCCAATAACTTGGTACATAAGGAAATGGGGATCCAATTTTTGAATGACATGATTATGTTAAGACCCTTATTATTGTGGCGCAAGGTATGGCTGAATGATGGTACTTCTCTGAATAGAGCCATCATCAATGACTGCCTTACTTTGGATCAGCATCTAAAGATCCCCTGGATCAAATATACGATTGATAGCTTCCAGAGGGTTTTTGGGTTTAATGTGTCCAATGATCGATATTGTGCCTCTGAAATCTCTAAGTCCAACTTGAAAATCACCTTCCTGAATTATTGTGCAGAGAGACGTGCTTTGGAGGAATTGAATCTCTCTACTTGTCTGTTGTATAACAGTCTGAATGACTTTATTGGACTCCAACCGTACCTGACACAGGTGACAAGAGTTTCGCACCAGTTTGTGCTGACCAGGATGAGGATGGGAACAGTACATCATCTAGTAGCGTGTCCCAATGTAAAAATGCGCCCATCCGGACCTTGTGCTTGTGATAATTATGCTGAGCAAAGCACTATGCACTTCCTCTTATCGTGTCAATTGTATGGTGAACTGCGGAAAATTTTCTTAAAGCCCATGTTGAAAAGATTTGGAGTAAGAACAATCAATGATTCAATGAAACTGCTTTTTAATTTGCACCACCCGGACATTTGCTTTTTTACGGCTACGTTTCTGCGTAAAGCAATTGGTCCTAGGAAAAGCATGTGTTTTTAATTATTTTAATTATTTATTCCATCCCTTCTGGATAATTATGTATTATGTGTTTTTTGTTTTTATTATCGATCAAATGTTCTGTATTCATCACTGTGTGTGCTTTTGTGGACATGTTTTCTATGCTCCGAATAAAGCTTTATGAAACTGAAACTGACTCGGTCCATGCACCACTGAGTACCCCTGGGCATAATGGATGAAAGCATGGCATACAAGGTGCAGGCCTATGGCACATCAAAGCACACTGCCTGGTTTCGAAATGGCCCCTAGACCCCCACCCACATGGCCAGGCCCTGCCTGGCCATGTGGGTGGGGGTCTAGGGGGTCTAGGGCCCTGCCTGGACCAGGCCTCAAAATGGCCCTCACCCACATGGACAGGCCCCCACCTCACCCCAAAAAGTCGAAAAACACACAAAAATCACCACAATCCAATGCCATCCCTGCCCCCCATGATGTTTACATTAAAGATACCCCACTGAAAGACTCGGTCTATGCACCACTGAGTACCCCTGGGCATAATGGATGAAAGCATGGCAGACTGGGTGCAGGCCTATGGCACAACAAAGCACACTGCCTGGCTTCAAAATGGCCCCTAGCCCCCCACCCACATGGCCAGGGCCTGCCTGGACCAGGCCTCAAATGGCCCCCACCCACATGGACAGGCCCCCACCCCACCCCTAAAAAGTCGAAAAACACACAAAAATCACCACAATCCAATGCCATCCATGCCCTCCATGATGTTTACATTAAAGAGAGCCCACAGAAAGACTCGGTCCATGCACCACTGAGTACCCCTTGGCAAAAGGCCGCAACAACAGCCAAAAAATCGAAAAACACACAAAAATCACCACAATCCAATGCCATCCATGCCCTTAATCATGTTGAAATTCAAGACACCCCACAGAAAGACTCGGTCCATGCACCACTGAGTACCCCTGGGCATAATGGATGAAAGCATGGCATACAAGGTGCAGGCCTATGGCACATCAAAGCACACTGCCTGGTTTCGAAATGGCCCCTAGACCCCCACCCACATGGCCAGGCCCTGCCTGGCCATGTGGGTGGGGGTCTCGGGGGTCTAGGGCCCTGCCTGGACCAGGCCTCAAAATGGCCCTCACCCACATGGACAGGCCCCCACCTCATCCCAAAAAGTCGAAAAACACACAAAAATCACCACAATCCAATGCCATCCCTGCCCCCCCATGATGTTTACATTAAAGACACCCCACAGAAAGACTCGGTCCATGCACCACTGAGTACCCCTGGGCATAATGGATGAAAGCATGGCAGACTGGGTGCAGGCCTATGGCACAACAAAGCACACTGCCTGGCTTCAAAATGGCCCCTAGACCCCCACCCACATGGCCAGGCCCTGCCTGGACCAGGCCTCAAAATGGCCCCCACCCACATGGACAGGCCCCCACCCCACCCCAAAAAGTCGAAAAACACACAAAAATCACCACAATCTAATGCCATCCCTGCCCTCCATGATGTTTACATTAAAGAGACCCCACAGAAAGACTTGGTCCATGCACCACTGAGTACCCCTGGGCATAATGGATGAAAGCATGGCAGACTGGGTGCAGGCCTATGGCACAACAAATCACACTGCCTGGCTTCAAAATGGCCCCTAGACCCCCACCCACATGGCCAGGCCCTGCCTGGACCAGGTCTCAAAATGCCCCCACCCACATGGACAGGCCCCCACCCCACCCCACCCCAAAAAGTCGAAAAACACACAAAAATCACCACAATCCAATGCCATCCATGTCCTCCATGATGTTTACATTAAAGAGACCCCACAGAAAGACTCAGCCCATGCACCACTGAGTACCCCTGGGCAAAAGGCCCCAACAACAGCCAAAAAATCGAAAAACACACAAAAATCACCGCAATCCAATGCCATCCATGCCCTAAATGACGTTGAAATGCAACAAAACAGTTGTATCATGCACCCATAACTAACCCTGGTCCTACTGGATACTGTGGCTACCCACAATATATTTTATTTAATGTTCTGAAAAAGTTCCAAAATTGTATTTGCAGTAACTGTAATGCCCCAAACAAACTTACTTGTGAAATTTCTTACCCAAAAGTGATCCAAAGAAAGTCAAAAAGGCCTCAAATCCAAATATCCAGCAGCATCCACAAAAAGTAATCCTTCCAGGTCAAGATCCAATCAAAGTGACCAGGACATGATCAAAGCACTGGGAGGAGCCTGCTGGACAGGAACAGGAAGTTGGAGACTGTGGGGCACTTCCTTCCTCCCACCCCCACCAAAATGGACTCCTTGCAAAAAAAAGTGCAGGCAAATGTCAACCTGAGGAGTTATTCTGATAAAAATCATCATTTTCAGAAGGTTTATGCTGCCTGCTGGTGGATTTCTTGTGCAGAATTGCAAATTTTGCAATTTCGCGAGCGCGAGATTGTTGCTGCCCGCCGCATCTACGTGTTCGCAATTGTTTACTCCCACGAAGCGTGATCACGGGCCTTTATGACGTACTCGCGTTGACAAACTCTCGCTGTGCAAGGTGGCGGGCCGCGATGACGTAATCGCGGTCGCCAAACTCCCGTGGGATCACGCAGTAAGATCTAAAATGGCGCTGCACACGCAAACATGGAGAAAAACAACTCTTCAAATGCTGAATGACGGTAAGTGAACGCCGCGCGCCACAATATTGTATTTGTCAAGCGCGACCAAGCAAAAAAATCCGCTGCCTGCGAATTTAAGGAAAATTCGTGAGAATTCGCGGATCGCGAATTTGCAGAAAATCCGCAAATTCCGCGAGCGGAACGGATTTTAGGCCCATGCTTACTTTCAAACCAGTCTCAGGCACTGTAGGGCCTGCGCGTACAGTTTACAGCCACAGTGACATGGCATTTAAAGTGTTTGCCAAGTCTGAAACTCCCCTTTTGCTACATATAAGTCACCTATATGGTTGGCCCTAGGTAGCCCTATGGGCAGGGTGCTTTGTAGGCAAAAGTTAGGACATGTGCATTTACTGTGTGGCATGTCCTGGTAGTGACAAACAGCCTATTTAGTTTCTCACTGCATTACGGCTGCCCTCTCATAGGATTGCATTGGGGATTCCCTGATATGTGTTTCAGTGGTAATTTCAGATATGAAAGGGGTAGCGTGGCCATGTTTGTTATGTTTGGAATAGTAGTGATAAATCCTGCTCATTGGTGAAAGTGGATTTGTCATTACTATTTTAGAAGGGCCACTTTTAGAAGTCAGCATTTCAGTGTACTTATGACTCTTTGTGCCCTACCGGGCTGGGTATTCAACGGCTGGTTTAGACTGACAGGAGAAAGGAATATGCATTCCCTTTAGACAGTCTCAAGGGGGGGCAAGGTGTGTCCTGCCTTTCCTGGGCTGAATAGACTATGGCTACATTTAGAGTGGTGGGAGGACTTTTCTCTTGCACGTGATTAGGCCTGGTCTGCATTTACAGTGGTGGGAGGAGTTGCACCTTCACCTGAATGGGGCCATGCCTGACTTTCAAATGCTGTCTCTGCCCCCCCCCCCTGTAGTGTGTCTGGAACAAGGGTTCCGGATTGAATGGGGGTGTTGTGCACTTCTGGAAGTTGTTTGAAGTGTCCACAGAACAAATACTTCTGGACTAGAAGTACCAGGGCTATGACCCCATGCTTTTTAGACACTGTGTGTGACTTATAACCACCTGTTTCTGTTTCTACATGCTGCACATTACCAGGAAGAACTGCTGTACTACCAGAAGGAACCGCCATCTGAAATTGTATGGTTTGCTGTGCTGACCTGTGGCCTGCTAGGTCATAAGAATGACTGCCACTTTGCTTGAAAATGACCCTGTTGAACTGGCCTGCTGGTTTCTGCCTGCTCTAGTGTCTCCCCATTTGTTCTCCAGTGACTGGGTAGTACAGTCCTCCCTGTTTGTCAAAAGCTCGTGGTGAGCACTTTGGAAGTCTGTTGCCTGAGTTTGAGGAGTGGGCTCACCATGCCAAAAAAA
This sequence comes from Lissotriton helveticus, assembly GCF_964261635.1. Lineage (NCBI taxonomy): Eukaryota > Metazoa > Chordata > Amphibia > Caudata > Salamandridae > Lissotriton > Lissotriton helveticus. The sequence goes on along the minus strand of NC_136072.1, from coordinate 225,600,049 downwards.
CAGAAAGAAGAGCTTTTTGGGTTGCTGTGCAGCTTGTGTAGCACTACACTTCCTTCATGGTGGTTGAGCAAGAGGAGGAGAGAGCTACAGCAGAAGAAGTGCTCTCCCTCTCCCTTTCGTGTTCCCTGCATTGTTTTACTTTGGTTTATATGCAGCCGGGGCTCTAGGCTACAAACCAGCCCACAAACAGCGAGGAATCCTGGTCCAGGAAGTCCTCTGCATGGCCTAGCAATGCCACCGTCACTGTGGGCACTGTGGGAAGGCTGGGCGGAAGAGAGCGGAGCCAATGAAGACTTCCCTCCGGGACTTTCCGCTGCAGGGCGGCCTCGTCCAGCACCGCAGCATGGAAGGATCAGGGAGCGGGTGCACCCTTGGCGAGGCAGAGCGGCTACACCGTGTGGTCGCAGGCAGCAGCTATTGAAAGGCGCAGGGTGGAAGGCTCTGGCCCTACAGAAGCTTTATTTTGCAATGATGGTAGAAGGAGAGCCTGGGGGGCTAGGGCAGAAGGCTCTTCACCTACGGAGGCGGTCTCCTTGGCTAGGTCCTCCGCCACCGCTCTGAGCTGCCTAGGGAACCCAACAATGCCACAGTTGTCCACCCGGTCCTGAGAAGCCAGGACGGATGTACCTTTGTTTCTTCCCAGCACGCGAGCCACACTGCTTTTTCTCAGTCCCGAGGGACCATTGTAAGAACGTACATGGGTGCTTTCACAGCACTGAGATAGTTACCGCATTCCCTGTTGTAGGCAGGCAGGTGGCCCAGAAGCCTACAAGAAGTGCACAAGGACACCAGGTACCACTTCATAGGAGTGCAGGTGCCGCTCTTGGTGTTATTTTAACATGTGCTCATGTGGATATGCTGGAAGTAATTCTGCTGTGGTGTGCATTCCCTAACCGCTTCTTACCTATGCCCTCATGTGATCATTTCTGTTGTGTATACAGTGCATTTATCAGGATAACAGACATTACTTTCATTCAGAAGTTGCAGTATGTGCACAGTGACAGTGTTACACATAATGTTGGCATTATATTTTTATAAGGTGTGTAATCTATAAATATTTACTGGTCAGATAATGTGATAAAAAGCAATAATTACAATTATTCATTGATTAGACTGATAGTGGAATCTCAGTCTTTTTTCAACCTGGCCACATTTTTATAATTCCAAATCCAATTGGATTCTTTTTATCACATTATCTGAATTTCCTATTCACCCTTCAAACACTAGAGCACTCTCTCTTTCTGTACGTTCCCTTGGAGCAACCTCTCCTTTCCTACTCTGTCATTAGTCCCTTGCGGTAAGGAATCTACTGTTGTGTCAATTTTGATGGAATAAAACCCTTTTTCTGGACATAAATGTGGGTGTTGAACTTCAGTAGACTGATTTTATCAATTACTGTGAGCTAACAGTGTATAGGCTCAGGAAATTATTTGTTAAGTAATTATTGTAGGTTTTGATTCGTATCATCTACAAATTAAGGTCTAGGACCATTGTTTTTAGTACCACATTGAACCCAGGTCCACAGCCACAATTGGGTCATACCATTTTCATAATGGTGGGAACCAGGTGAAGCTGAGGATGACCAGGAGCCGGATACGAGCTGTCCCACAAACAATGTTGAGTGCTGGGGTTTGGTGCCGCAACAAGCCTTGACAAATGCAACCCACACAGGAAGTCAAAAAGGTACAAAGTTGGGAACAGTGAGGTCCAGAAGACTCACCAAGAGCAGGGGAGTCATAGCAGGCCCGAGCAGTCAGAAGAGCCCACAGGAAACAAATGTGACCCTCAAGTGGACCCATAGGCCGGAGGCATTGGAGTCGCGATGGGACCTCAAGCAGCTCACCAAAAGATGCAGGCCACTATGCACGTGATGCTGAGTGGCCAAAGATTCTGGTCACTGGAGGTGTTCGAGGTTGGGGCTACTTAGAGCCTAATGATCTTCTTGCAAAGATGACAATAAGCCTTTACAGCTGCAAAGTGTACACGGTACTCAGGTGTTCAAGTATTGCAACCCCCACGAGGACTACTGGCCTAAAACTTGGTGAGAGGGTAGAGCAGACCTCAGGAGCTGTGGAAAACGATTACCTGGTTTGCAGAGCCCACAGAGTCTGGAGGAGCTCAGGATCTGCAGACCGGTTGACTTAGTTGTGGTGCTTGCGAATGCAGGGGAGTGACTCCTTCACTCCAAGAGAGATAACTTCAGTTGTCCTTGATGCTTCAAAGGTCTTAGCAGGTTCCTGTATGATGCACAGGCACAGACAAGGTAGCAGAATGGAAGGAGACAAAGTCAGGCCCTAACGAAGTCCAGCGAATTCCAGAGTGCCCACACAGTAGAAGTGCAATGCTGTCTGATGTGAATCTTATCCCTCGTGAATCTAAAGACGTAAACCCAGGTAAGCCCTTGTGTACCCTAGGGAAAGGGTTAGGAAGATTCAGGGGACCCTCCCAGGGGAGGGTCTGGGCAGGGGGGAGTTTACTCCCATGCCCTTTCTCTAGTCTTGTGCCAGATTGGGAGCCAATGGCTCCCAGGACTGGTTTGAACTGAACTATGCACAGGGACACCAAATGTGCCCGTCATGCAGACCTTTTGGTCCTGGCAAGCGCACCCACCCAGCCGTAATACACTAAATCTTTTCTGGGAGGTGGACACACCTTCCTGTGACAGGATGCCTATTGTACCATAGGAAAAGGGTTGGGAAGATTTAGGGGTCCCTCACAGGGGAGGGTCTGGACAGGGAGGAGTTTACTCCCTTGCCCTTTCTCTAGTCTTGTGCCAGAGTGGGATCCTATGGCTCCCAGGACTGGTTTGAACTGGACTATGCACAGGGACACCAAATGTGCTCCTCATGCAGACTTTGTGGCGCTGGCAAGCGTACCCACCCAGCCCTAATACACTAAATCCTGTCTGGGAGGTGGTCACACCTCCCTGTGACAGGATGCCTATTGTTCCATCTTCCTCTGCTCGAGCCTGGCTCAGCAGCAGGAGGGCAGACATGTGTAACGGTTCGGCAACAACCATTTTGTGCTGTCCGGGTCAAGAAAGCTGGTACCGGGAACACTGAGAGCGTAACGGAGGGCTCTTCCATTGCTTGGAATCATACCTCCCACACCATTTAAGGTGTGGGGGAATGATTCCAACATATTTGATACCAAACAAGATAGGATTAGTTGCAGCTGTTTTCGAGATGCCATCGCGCGATTATGTGGTGACCCTTTATATGGTATATGGCTGGGCTACTTTACTGACAACCCAGGAGAATGGACTCTGTAGGTCGCAGGGGTGTCCTGTTCATGCAGGGGCACCCTCTCACTTAGAACTAAGCACCCTGCATTCAGGATTGCAAAGACCTGCTATAGGGTTGACTTATAGGTTTTAAGTGCAGTGACCATTAGATATAGTAAACCTATATCTTTAGTAAGTGGTGCATGCACCAACTTACACAGGCTGCAATTGTAGGCCTGTAGTTCTAAATTGAATGGTCTCCCATGGGTGGCATAATACAAGCTTCAGCCCATGGGGGATCTCTGTGGTACCTATGCCCTGGGTACATGGGCACCATATATTAGGGACTGACAAGGGTACTCCAGTGTCCAATCTGGGATGTACCTACGTATTGAATTTACCAATTTAGGGATAAAGCAGATAGACTGGGGTCCTGATTAGCAGGATCCCAGTCAGACTAGTCAAAAACAGCCTCACATCAAGCAAAAAATGGGGGTAACCATAAGAAGCAGATCCCACTTTGATACAGAATCTCCCTACCCCCAGGCGTAAGGAGATGAGACTAACCTTGCCCAGTTGAGTCTTTATTTTCTAAGTGGAAATATCTGGAGAGTCCATCTGCATTGGCATGGTCACTCCCAGACCCATGTTCCACTATTTAGTCCATCCCCTCTAGGGAAATGGACCACTTAAAAGTTTGGGGTTTTTACCCTTCATCTGCTTTAGCCATAAGAGGGGCTTATGGTGTTTCTGCACAATGAAGTGAGTGCCAAAACAAGTATGGCCTCAAACAAGTATTGCCTCAACTTCTTCAGGGCCCAGATGTTTGGAGAATGAATTGCTTAGGGGAGTCAGGACTCTGCAGAGTGGGAGCAGTGCACATAGCCTGCTTGAGATTATCAAATGCCTTTTGCCAGCTAACTGTCCACTGAAAATTTTTGGGCTTTTTCTTGGATGTCAGATCATTCAAAGGAGTCACGGTGGACCCATAGCCTTTGACAAATATTCTGTAGTACCCAGCCAGGCCCAAGAAAGCTGTGACCTGAGTCTGGGTAGTTGGAGCAAACCAGTCCAGTATGGTCTGGATTTTGTTCTGAAGTGGTTGAACCTGGCCTCCACCCACTAGGTGGCCCAGGTGCACAACCTTTTTCTGCCCTATCTGGCAGATAGTAGCCTCGATATTGAGGCCTCTTTCTGCAGAGGCTCCAAAACATTCTTCAGGTGGACCAGGTGATCCTCCCAGGTGGAGCTAAAGACAGCTATATCATCAAGATAGGCTGCACTGTAGGCTTCCAGACCTGTGAGAACTTTATTATCCAGCCTTTGGAATGTGGCAGGTGCATTTTTCAAACGAGAGGGCATCACAATAAATTGATAATCCCCACTAGGGGTTGAGAATGCTACTTTTGCTTTGGCATCCTCAGGTAGTCTGATCTGCCAATAGCAAGCTGTTAGGTCAAATGTGCTCAAGAACTTGGCTGAGGCCAAAGTATCAATACGCTAATCTGCCCTAGGAATTGGATGAGCATCAGTCCTAGTGACTGCATTGAATCCCCTGTAGTCAACACAAAACCTCATCTCTCACTTACCACTCTGGATGAGAGGCGTTAGTACCAAGACCAATGGACTAGCCCAGGAGCTATCTGAGGGCTCAATCACTCCCAACTCTTTTTTGAGTGAATAAGAACGTTATTATTGGTTAATTAAAACCCTTACAATATAAAAATGCTAGCAACATATTCTAAAAAGAAGCATTAATTAAATTAATTGAAGTTACAATTAACATTTAGCTTAAAACGCTCCTGAACTTCTCAGTAGTTAATGTTCGACTCGAGGGCCGGGTTCTGGTCAACAGTTTATTAATGGTCGACAAACTGTTACTTCGTCCAATGATAGGATATGGCACTGCTGTAGTGGGGCATGGTTAGCGGTGCCGATGACTTCCAGCAGATTTAAAGCCTTGATAACAAGTTTTGTTAACCCCAAGTGTGCATGACAGTTTAGCCGGCCGTCTTGGGCCGGCCAAACAGTCCTGCGCACTAGGCATGTTTTCCCCCCAGGATCTACCCTGCCTGAGTGCTGAACCACAGCGATCAGACCAATCATAAAGCTGCATTGCAGAGTTGTTTTTGGCCTAGGGGAGCCAGGGTCCTTCCTGCTGCCAGGACTCCAGACAGGAAGAAAACAAGAAGATGAAGAGGATGGGGGAGAGTTTGCGGCCGGCCAAACAACCATAGCCAGGTAAGTGGTTTTTTATGCTTTTAATTTCCAGATAGCTCCCCCATGCCTTCCCCAACCCAGCTGCTACTGTTTAGTTGGCGGGTTAAAATAAAGAAATCCTTGAAAAAAGTTTTTAGGGAGTTATAATGTTGAAAACAGAAATTCCATATTATGCTACAGTGACAGAAGAGGCCATTTTGGGAATTCAAGAATTTGTCCAGAAGTGGAGAAATATGTCAACAAATGCAAAAACAAAGGTAACTTAAGAAGGATATGCAAAGGTAGGGAGGTCAACAAGGTGCATGATTCACCAATTCATCATCATATTCTTTATTTAGCAAATTCTTAAAAACCATCATAAAAGCCATTAATAAGCATTTCTTATGTAGCAGCTTAATCAAAAAATATTTCTTGTAATGAAATTTCAAAGAGCATATGGAGCCACATGGCTTGTACTTCTGGATTCCAAAAGCACCTCATTAGGGAAGGTCAGTAATTTAGAGGGTGGACCTAATATTTGTATACAGTCACTTTTCCAAAAATATTGGACAGTGCAATACAATTCTCAGGCCCAACACTACCTTGTTTGACTCTCCATACTTCCATTAAAAAGCGGAACAGAGAAAACATGATCTATGGTTTAGTGTTGGATCTGAAGATTCCAGAAGCAACCCTAAAGTCCCCTATCCCCATTCTCCAATAGAGTGGTAGCATCCACCTCTTCCTGTGGTTTTGATAACACTGACAGAAAAATAATATGTGATTGACGCATTCTTCCACTAGGGATCAGAAAGAGTAGGTCAAGTTTTGGTCAATGTCATGTTGCCCTCATTTAGCTGTGAAAGTGTGCAATGGTAGAGTTCTGAGATGAAATGTAATGTATAGGGTATTGACAGTGTGGGATTCAGTGGAGTCCATGTATTCTTCCATAAGGAAGGAATCTTTACATTCCAAGAAGGCTAGTGTCAATGTGCCCAGACTTCTGCTCCAGCTCAATTCTCCATCTATATACCTCCAGTGCATCCCCTTGAGTGCACCTTTGACAAAATGTTCATTGCTCCCGGATTAGTACAAAAAATGTCACGTCCCAACTTTAATAAGAAGGTCTTGATGTGCCCAAACCAGAGGATCCTTGAGACTCCAGCTGCCTTAGTAGCTCCTCCTATCCCGTCTGATAGTAACTAGGTCCAACTAGGCCCATAGCTGTCTACAATATAGCAAAAGTCTAAGGGCTGCTTTGTGGGCAACGGACTTGTGACCTGTGGCCTAAATCCAGCATAGTGGCAGGAGTAGATTACTAGTAGGGAGATTTACCAAAGATCATAAAAATAGTTTTTCACCCAGCTCCAGTGCAGTGGGCTTCTTCTGTCCCTACAGTTCTCCCCCATACAGGGACTCACTTAATGCTTGTAGGTTGAACATTTTGAATGGCCGGTGATACAAGTCAAACGCCTGAACCCTTGAAACCCCTCAAGATGCCCCCTGCACAATGTCAAGCTTCAACTTGTTCTTGTGAATCTGAGCAGACCAACCAAAATTCTTCATCAGAGTGAGACCTAAATACTCAAAGGTGGGGGCACTCTCATGGGGAGCACAGTACTGAGACGGGTTTGGGTGTGGGTAGTGTGGCTGGCATTAAAGACCACATAGTTGGCTTTTTGTAGGTTGATCTCAAGTTCTCTCTGCTATCAGAAGACACCAAACTGGTCCAGTAGATTTTGGATTCCCATATGGGATTTAGATGCCTGTAGTGTGTCATCTGCAAACAGGAGGGCTGGGACCTCCATACCTGCTAGGCCTGGGCATCATGATCACACTTCTCTAATTGGGCTACCAACTCATTGATACATAATAGAAACAGGCTTAGGGCAAGAACACAGCCCTTTCTTACCCCCGTCCTAACTGGTATTGATGTTGTCAGCTCCCCATGTTTGCCATATCTGACCTGTACATAGTTCTTTTGATGCAGCCTCCTGATTACATCAACTAAATAGCTTGAGGCACCCTATTTGATTATAAACTTTCCACAAGGCCTCCCTTAGCACAAGGTCGAAGGCAGTGCGGAGGCCAACAAAAACTACATAAAGCCGACCACCTCCCAGAATGACATACTTCCAGTATATAAATTGTAGTTGAAATACAAAGGTCGCCGGTACTGGTCCCTGATATAAACACTGCTTTGAGGGAGGTTATAAGACCTGAGCCCTCAACCCACTCACACAGCTTATCCAACAGTGTACAACAGAAAAACTTTTGGGAGCTGCCAATAAGGCTATTGGCTGAAAAATGGATGACAGGGACCTTGAGCCTTCCTTCAAAACTGGTACAATCTCGAGCCCTGCCCAAGTGGGGAGAGTGGGTAAGCCTTCCAGATTACAGTTGAAATACCTATCTAAATATGTCCCCAAATTACCCTATTTGCCTTAAACAGGTCCCCAGGCACATTATCTTACCCCAGCACTTTATCTAGAGTGATCAAGTCTATGGCTTTAATACCCCCATACAGGGATGGGGGAAATTTGTATGTAGTTGATTTGGACGGGGCCTCCCTGTGTATTTCATTCTCCACACTACGGGACTCTACTGCCGTGGCAGAGCGGCCTCGATACTACCAGCGAGAGTCCTTGCATCGTCCCTGTACCCTTCATTGTACAGCCCCGAAAAGTGGGTAACCCATGATGCTGCCGAGATATTAGTGTTCAGCAAAGCAGCTGAATCCGGAATTCTATCGGCCAGAGTGTGCCAAAACAACTGATCATCTTTCAATTTCACAGAATTCAGCAGGAATTCCTATTTCTCCATCTCATACTCACGTTTCGAACTGCCTAGCAAAGCTTTATAAGAGGCCCTTGCTTCCTTGATTGAATTCCTTGTGCCACTCCCAATGGGATCGGAAAGTGTTTTTCGGGCAGCCCTACAAGTTTTAATGTACCACGGTGCCAATTTAGCTTTCTTGGGGAGGAACCTAGATTTCACCGTCTTTGAATGTGTGAAACATGGAATTGTGGAGTGTGTCAGTGTCACCCCATTGTGCAGCTGTCAAGGCATTCTCCCATCATAAATCTGCTTTTGTATTTGCCCGGTTTATGCAATAACACTCCAGCTCAGCCTTCAAAGATTACTTGAGGGGACAATCCTCCCGTCAAATGAAATGAGAGATGTAATATGTGAGGTCATAAGCATAAGGGAATTTTTCTGACTTTTTAGTCGATTGAAATGTGAGCCTAACTAAAACGTCCCTGTAACCTCTGTTTTTGTTCAGTGAATTTCTATGGTTTTTATCATTCTATTTCCTACCTATAGTCTCCCTGTAACCTTTATTTATTTTAGTGAATTTCTACTGTTTTTTTAAAAACTATTTCCAGACTATAACGTCACTGTAAAACTTTTTTTTTAAGGTACTAGGCATGTTTTCAGAGTGGTGGAGAAAGGGGATGGGACCTCCAACCAGCTCTCAGCATTCCCATTGTGTGGGACGTACTGCTGGTATCAGGAAGGACTTCTTATAGCATCCAAAGGGACTTGATCCCCCAAAAAGTAGTGCACCAGGAGGCTCGTTTACAGAGTGGTGGAGAAAATAATAAGGCCTTCTGACGATGTCTCAACAATCCCACTGTGTGGGTTGTTGGCCCCCTAGGACTCTCAGCAGCCAAGGGGACTTCATCCACCAAACAGTAGTGGGCCAGGAAGCCCGTTTGCAGAGTGGTGGGAAAAGGGGACTCTCAATAATTCTGCTGTATGGGAGTTACTGGAGGTAACAGGAGGGGTTATTGGCCCCTAATGATCCTCAGCATACAAGGGGGTTTCATCCCCAACCATCAGTGTACCAGAAAGCACATTGGCAGAGTGATGGAGAAAAGGGGTGGGACCTCTGACCAACTCTCAGTAATCCCACTGTGGGGTACTTACTGGAGGTAAAGGAGAGGGTGCTTACCCCTAAGGACCCTAAGCAGCCAAGAGGACTTCATCCCCAAACAGTAGTGTGCAAGGCGGCACGTTTTTCAGTGTGGTGTTGAAAGTGGGCGGGCCACAGGTAACCTCTCAGCAATCCAGCTGTGTGGGACTTACTGGAGGTAGCAGAAGCAGTTGGTGGCTCCCAAGGAGCCAAGGGACTTCATCCCCCAACCAGTAGTGTGCCAGGAGACGTGTTTGGAGAGTGGTGGAGAAAGGGGGCAAGGTCTATTATGAGCTCTCAGCAATCCCACTGTGTGGGACTAACAGGAGGGAACAGGAGGGGTAGTTGGCCCCCAAGGACCCTCAAGAACCAAGGGGACCTCATCCCGAACAAGTTGTGTGCCAGGAGGCCCCTTTGCAGAATGGTTGAGAAAGGAGGCGGGCCTCTAACGAATTTCCCCGAGGGGGACCTTTTAAAAAAAAACAATGGTATGTTATGTGGGATGAGTGGCCCCCTTCCCTGGGCCATTTTCAGTCCTGGGAAACCCCAACCCTAAAGGCCAGACCTTTTTGCAATGGGGAGGGGGATTTGCCACCCCCCTCTTCCCAGGCCGATTTTGGCCCTGTGGGACCCCATCCCATAGGGCCTGGCTTTTAAAAACTGTAATAGGGGAGGGGGGCCAGTGTAGACCCTCATTGGAAGGAGGAGTGCAAGCATAGTGGCTGGGTGAATGGATGAGTGTATGCATAGTTCATGGCTGATTGGGTGAGTGCATGGATAGTGCCTGGGTAATTAGAGGAGTGTATGGGAACTGCTTCTGTGAATGGATGAGTGTATGGGTAGTGGCTGTATGAATAGATGAGTACAAAGCTAGTGCCTGGGTGATTGGATATGTGCATGGTTAGTCGCTGGGTAAATAGATGAGTGCAAGGGTAGTGCCTGAGTAAATGAATGAGTGCAAGTGTAATACATGAGTAATTGGAGGAGTGCAAGGTAGTACCTGGGTAATTGCATGAGTGCAAGGGTAGAGCCTGGGTGATGGGGTGAGTGCATGGATGGTGCTTGTGTGATTTTGTAAATGCATGAACAGTGCCTGTGTGATTGGTTGAGTGCATGGATAGTGCCTGGGTGTTTGGATGAGTGAATGGGTAGTGCCTGAGTGATTGGATGAGTACATGGGTAGTGCCTCAGTGAAAGGATGAGTGCATGGGTAGTGGCTGAGTCATTTGATGAGTGCATGGGTAGTGCCTGAGTGTATGGATGAGTGCATGCATAGTGCCTCAGTGAATGGATGAGTGCAATGGTAGTGCCTGGCTGAATGTATGAGTGCACGGGTAGTGCCTGAGTAAATGGAGGAGTGTGTGGATAATACCTCAGTGAATGGATGAGTGCAGTGGTAGTGCCTGAGTAAATGGATGAGTGCAATGGTAGTGCCTGGCTGAATGTATGAGTGCTCGGGTAGTGCCTGAGTGAATGGAGGATTGCATGAATAATGCCTCAGTGAATGGATGAGTGCAGTGGTAGTGCCTGAGTGAATTGATGAGTGCATGTAAATGGCTGAGTGATTGAATGAGTGTATGGGTAGTGCCTGAGTAAATGAATCAGAGCAAGGGTAACACATGAGTGATTGGATGAGTGCAAGGTAGTGCCTGGGTAATTGTACGAATGCAAGCATAGAGCCTGGGTGATAAGGTGATTGCATGGATAGTGCTTGGGTGAATGCATGCATAGTGCCTGCATGATTGGGTGAGTGCATGGATAGTGTGGGGTGATTGGATATGTGCATGATTAGTGCTCAGGTGAATGGATAGTGCATGGGTAGTGTGTGAGTGAATGGATGAGTACAAGCATAGTGCCTGGGTCATTGGATGAGCATATGGGTAGTGCCTGAGTGAATGGATGAGTGCATGAGTAGTGCCTGAGTGAATGGATGAGTGCAAGGGTAGTGCCTGGGTGATTGGGTGTGTGCATGGGGAGTGCCTGGGTGAATGGGTGAGTACTTGGATAATGCCTTGTCCGAGTGAATGGATGAGTGCATGGGTAGTGCATTAGTGAATGGATCGGTGCAAGGGTATTGCCTGGGTCATTAGATGAGCATACATACAATGAATCAGAGCAAGGGTAACACATGAGTGATTGGATGATTGCAAGGTAGTGCCTGGGTAATTGTATGAACGAAAGCATAGAGCCTGGGTGATAAGGTGAGTGCATGGATAGTGTTTGGGTGATTAGGTGAATGCATGCATAGTGCCTGCATGATTGGGTGAGTGCATGGATAGTGTGGGGTGATTGGATATGTGCATGATTAGTGCTCGGGTGAATGGATGGTGCATGGGTAGTGTGCTAGTGAATGGATGAGTGCAAGCGTAGTGCCTGGGTCATTGGATGAGCATATGGGTAGGGCCTGAGTGAATGGATGAGTGCATGAGTAGTGCCTGAGTGAATGGATGAGTGCAAGGGTAGTGCCTGGGTGATTGGGTGTGTGCATGGGTAGTGCCTGGGTGAATGGGTGAGTACTTGGATAATGCCTTGTCCGAGTGAATGGATGAGTGCATGGTTAGTGCATGAGTGAATGGATCAGTGCAAGGGTAGTGCCTGGGTCATTGGATGAGCATATGGGTAGTGCCTGAGTGAATTGATGAGTGCATGAGTAGTGCCTGAGTGAATGCAGGAGTGCAAGAGAAGTACCTTGCATGGATTGTGCATGGGTGATTCAAAGAATGTATGAGTAGTGTCTGGGTGATGGATAAGTGCATGGGTACTGTCTGGGTAATTGGATGCGTGCACGAGTAGTGCCTGTGTGAGTGGGGAGTGCATGGGTAGTGCCTCAGTGAATGGATCAGTGCAAGGGTAGTGTCTGGGAAATTGGATGAGTGCATGGGTACTGCCTGGGTGATTGGATGAGTACCTAGGTAGTGCCTGACGGAATGGAGGAGTGCATGGGTAATGCCTCAGTGAATGGATGAGTGGAATGATAGTGCCTGATTGAATGGATGAGTGTATGCATAATAGCTGAATGAATGAATGAGTGCATAAGTGGTGCCGGGTGATTGGATGAGTGCATGGTTAGTGCCTGAGTGAATGGTTGATCACATGTGTAGTGCCTGAGTGAATGGATGAGTGCAAGGGTAGTGCTGGGTAATTGGATGTATGTATGGGTAATACCTGTGTGAATGGATGAGTGCATGGTAGTGCCTGAGTGAATGATTGTAAGCATGGATACTGCCTGTGTGAATGGATGAGTGCATGGGTAGTGCCTGAGTGATTGGATATGTGCATGGTTAGTGTCTGGGTGATTGCATATGTTTAGGTAGTGGCTGACTGAATGGATGAGTGCAAGAGTAGTACCTGGGTGATTGGATGAGTGCATGGGTAGTGCCTGAGTGAAGTCAATATGTGCATGGTTAGCGCATGGATGAATGGATGACTACATGGGTAGTGCCTGAGTGAATGGACGAGTGCAACCATAGTGAATGGGTCATTGAGTGACTGTATGGATGGTCCCTGAGTGAATGGATGAATGTATGCATAATGCCTGAGTGAATGGATGAGTGGAAGGATAGTGCATTGGTGATTGGATGTGTGCATGGGTAGTGACTGGGTAAATGGATGAGTGCATAGATAATGCCTGAGTGAACAAATGAGTGCAAGATTAGTGCCTGGGTCATTGGATGAGCATATGGGTAGTGCCTTAGTAAATGTATAAGTGCATGAGTAGTGCCTGAGTCAATAGATGATTGTAAGGGTAGTGCCCGGGTGATTGAATGTGTTCCTGGGTAGTGCCTGGGGGTGAGTACTTGGATAATGCCTAGCCTGAGTGAATGGGTGAGTGCATGGGAGTGTCTGGGTGAATGGATGAGTGCAAGAGAAGTACCTGGGCGATAGTATAAGTACATGGAGAGTGCATGGAAGATTGGAAGAATGTATGAGTAGTGTCTTGGCGATTGGATGGGTGCATGGGTACTGTCTGGGTGATTGGATGAGTACCGAGGTAGTGCCTAATGGAATGGAGGAGTGCATGGGAAATGCCTCAGTGAATGGATGAGTGCAATGGTTGTGCCTGATTGAATGGATGAGTGTGTGGATGATAGCTGAGTGAATGAATGAGTGCATGGGTAGTGCCTGGGTGAATAGTTGAGCACATGTGTAGTGCCTGAATGAATGCATGAGTGCACCGGTAGTGCCTGAGTTATTGGATGTGTGCATGGGGTATGCTGGGTGAATGGATGAATGCATGGTTGTGCCTGAGTGAATGGATGAAAGCATGGATACTGCCGGTGTGAATGGATGAGTGCATGGGTAGTGCCTGAGTGATTAGATATGTGCATGGTTAGTGTTGGGTGATTGCATATGTATAGGTAGTGGTTGACTGAATGGATGAGTGCAAGAGCAGTGCCTGGGTGATTGGATGAGTGCATGGGTAGTGCCTGAGTGATTCGATATGTGCATGGTTAGTGCATGGATGAATGGATGCCAGCATGGGTAGTACCTGAGTGAATGGATGAGTGCAACCATAATGATTGGGTAATTGCATGACTGTATGGATAGTGCCTGAGTGAATGGATGAATGTATGCATAATGCCTGAGTGAATGGATGAGTGGAAGGGTAGTGCATTGGTGATTGGATGTGTGCATGGGTAGTGCCTGTGTAAATGGATGAGTGCATGGATAATGCCTGAGTGAACGGATGAGTGCAAGCTTAGTGCCTGGGTCATTGGATGAGCATATGGGTAGTGTGCCTTAGTAAATGTATAAGTGCATGAGTAGTGCCTGAGTCAATAGATGATTGTAAGGGTAGTGCCCGGGTGATTGAATGTGTTCCTGGGTAGTGCCAGGATGTTATGTTATGTTATAGGTATTTATGGTGCGCACAGCGGCTCCAGCAAAGGAGCGTCCTGGCGCATGACAAGGAGAAACACAACACCGCTAACAACAGGAGCAGAAGAAACAGATATAAACAAAGTTAAAACAAGAAGGTCTTGATAGCCCTACGGAACTGTAGAAGATCCTCCAAGAGACGGATCTCAACCGGGAGGGAGTTCCAGATAACCGCAGCTCTCACTCGAAAGGAACGGCCACCGGCACGGCAAAGCTTAAACCGGGGAACAATGGCGAGAGCCTGGCCCAAAGATCGGAGGGAGCGATACGGGACATATAAAGATAGAAGATTGGTCAGTATCTGGGGGGCAGTGCCCTTCAAGATTTTAAAGGCCAGACATAAAACCTTAAACTGGATTCTCATCCTTACCGGCAACCAATGCAGGGAGCGGAGGACGTTAGAGACGGAGCAGAATCTAGGCAAACCAACTATGGCTCTAGCGGCCGCATTTTGGACACGCTGCAGGCGAGTAAGTTCAGCCTGGTTAGCCCCCACCAGGAGGGAGCTGGCGTAATCAAGCCGGGAAATCATTGTAGCCTGAATCACCAGGTCGGGACATCAAAAAAATTTAAAACAGGTCTTAAGCCCCGCAGCACACCAAAGCAGCAGGACGCAGTTTTCTTTGTATGGCCAACAAACTTAAGACTGGAATCTAGCCAAACTCCCAGATTTTTCAATTCAGAGACCGGAGTCGGAGATGGTCCTAATTCCGACGGCCACCACCTGTCTCCCCAAAGCTCCGCGCACTTACCGACAACCATGATCTCTGTCTTACTGGCATTAAGCTGGAGACAATTCGCAGTCATCCAGCCAGCCAGTGCCTTCAGTCCACTCTGAAACCTAGGGGCATCCAAAACTGCATCCCCGCTGAGAGTAACCGCCAGCTGAGTGTCGTCAGCATATGACACCATAGTCAGGCCCCACTGCTTGACGACCTCAGCCAGCGGTCTCACGTATAGGTTAAATAATGTGGGACTCAGCGAGGAGCCCTGGGGGACCCCCATGGCCAGAGGATGGAATTTGGACTGGTAAGGTGGAATGGCCACGCAGAAAGAGCGGTTGTCGAGAAAGGAGCGGAACCACTGCAGAGCAGACCCCCCGATGCCAATCTCCTCCAACCGGTGTAGCAGAATGCGATGAGAGACGGTGTCAAAGGCGGCGCTAAGGTCTAATAATACAAGCGCCGCCGTCTGACCCGCATCCAACACCGCACGCAAGTGCTCCACCATAGCAAGGAGGGCCGTCCCCGTGCTGTGCCCAGCACGGAAGCCGTTCTGCGTGGGGTCCAGCACATTGGCCCGAGTAAGGTGGTCTGAAAGGACCTGATTAACATGGGCCTCCGTGACTTTCGCCGGCCAGGGGAGTAATGAAATAGGGCGGTAGTTCTCGGGTTTTAAAGGATCCAAAGAGGGCTTCTTCAGGATCGGAGAAACCACCGCCTGCTTCCATTTAGTTGGTACTATGCCAGAGGCCAACGAGAGATTAACTAAGGAACACACCATAGAGTGTCCCAAAAAAGACTGGTCTCCAAAGAAAGCAGGCCTCAATGGATCCGAAGGGGAGCCAGATTTAATTTGCTGGGCCAGTTTATTAAACCCCTCAGGTAATAGTGGTGGAAAAGAATGCAAGATAGTATGTCCTTGGGCACCGTCAGTGCCCTCCAGAATTGGCCCAGTATTAGGAAAGGCCTGGTAATGGTAAATAACCTGGACCTTTTCCAGAAAAAAGGATGCCAAAGCCTCACAGTGGGCGATGGAACCAGTTGGCAAGGAGGAAGTCCTTTTTGCCAAAAGATCTTTCACCACTTTGATTATGGTTTTTGACGGGTTCGGGCTATTGCGGAATTCCAGGGCGTAGAACGCCGCGCGGGCTCTACATATGGCTCGATGGTAGAGCTTAACGGAGGCCACATAAGCGGCTTTCATATCGGCCGCATAGGCCTTCCGCCACGCCCTTTCCGCCCGTCTACATGCACCCTTCAGAGCGCGTAAGGCGCTGTTGTACCAGGGACTCGACTCTCTAGAGCTCAATTTGCTCAGAGTGATGGGAATCAGGGAGTCCAGCGCTCTAGAAATCCACCTGCAGAACTGGTCATAGCCCGATTCTACATTATCCAGAGGGCCTAATGGCTCTTCCACCAGGATCCGATGCAAGTCCTCCAACCTGAGCTTACTCCAGTGCCGCCTAGGGACCCGTCTAACAGATGGAATGGCCGGGGTCTCCGGCAAAGGGCACCGAATGGACACCAAGAAATGATCCGTCCACCCTAGAGGAGAGATGGACAGGACACTGGCTCCATCTACGTTTGTAAAAAAGGGGTCTAAAATGTGGCCCCCAACATGAGTAGGCTGAGATACCTGTTGGGATATCTGAAGGGCCTCAAGATCAGCTAAGATATTACTAACCACCGGGATGGTCTGGTTATCGAAGTGAAGGTTCAGATCGCCCAAGATGGAAAAATTGGCACAACCCGTCACTAACGCACTAACGGCGTCTGGGAAGGCTTCTCTGAACGCTGCATCGTTACCCGGGGGTCGGTAAACAACCATCCCAGAAAACGTAAACTGGGGGCTGATCGAGATCTTAAAAGAGGCACTTTCGCAACCCGCGATATTAAGTCCGTTCCAGATACAGGTGAAACAGGACCTGACTATAAGGGCAATGCCACCACCTCTAGTAGGCCGATTCAGGATGTAAATAGAGTACTCTGGGGGACAGACCAAGTTGATAATGGCCACATCAGCCTCCTGAAGCCAAGTTTCCGTGATGGTAAGAATATCGGGGGATTCGTCCTCAATAAGGTCATAGATAGCTTGGTGATGCTTCACCATAGACCTAGCATTCAGATTCAACACCCGAAGCATACGCCCGGGGCAATTGCTCCGAGGGACAGATAAAATATCCCTCTGGCGAATAGGCACAGGGGAGTTGAGCATCCATCTCCTGCAGGCGCAATGGTAAGGGCCACGCAAGGGATGAATCGGTGCTAGGTCACACCTTGGGACGGTCTGCCCAATAGACCAAAGACTCTCTCTAGAGTAGGTAAACATCATGGCACACAGAAGGAACTAACCTCAAATAGCCGACTGGCCCGCTGCGTCCCGCGCGTCCTTAGCGCAGACGGGCAGGACTCAGGCACGACTCCGGCAACGCGACGGCGTCCCCCCAACTGCGCGTCCCGCTGCGCGTCCCGCTGCGCGGGGGGAGCGACTTTAAGTAGGCGTCCCGCGAAGCTGCCAGAGCGCTGCCCCGCTCAAAATGGCGCTTCTGATGATCCGTGCCCTCACCCAAGATGGCGCCCACAACACAACTGCCCCGGGAACCGGACCCGCCCAAATGGCGGTGAAAACACAGAATTGTGTGCAGTGAGGGGCTCCTAATAAAACCAGGGGTAAGGAAAAACAAAAAGTTAACTGAAAATAGAAAAACGAGGGAAGATTAAAATCGAGCGCAAGCGCTACCACAATTAACGCAGCCGCGTTAAAAACCTTGTCAGGAGAGCCAAGTATCCAGGGACCGCCTTAAGTAGGCGTCCCGCGAAGCTGCCAGAGCGCTGCCCCGCTCAAAATGGCGCTTCTGATGATCCGTGCCCTCACCCAAGATGGCGCCCACAACACAACTGCCCCGGGAACCGGACCCGCCCAAATGGTGGTGAAAACACAGAATTATGTGCAGTGAGGGGCTCCTAATAAAACCAGGGGTAAGGAAAACCAAAAAGTTAACTGAAAATAGAAAAACGAGGGAAGATTAAAATCGAGCGCAAGCGCTACCACAATTAACGCAGCCGCGTTAAAAACCTTGTCAGGAGAGCCAAGTATCCAGGGACCACCTTAAGTAGGCGTCCCGCGAAGCTGCCAGAGCGCTGCCCCGCTCAAAATGGCGCTTCCGATGATCCGTGCCCTCACCCAAGATGGCGCCCACAACACAACTGCCCCGGGAACCGGACCCGCCCAAATGTCGGTGAAAACACAGAATTATGTGCAGTGAGGGGCTCCTAATAAAACCAGGGGTAAGGAAAACCAAAAAGTTAACTGAAAATAGAAAAACGAGTGAAGATTAAAATCGAGCGCAAGCACTACCACAATTAACGCAGCCGCGTTAAAAACCTTGTCAGGAGAGCCAAGTATCCAGGGACTGCCTTAAGTAGGCGTCCCGCGAAGCTGCCAGAGCGCTGCCCCGCTCAAAATGGTGCTTCCGATGATCCGTGCCCTCACCCAAGATGGCGCCCACAACACAACTGCCCCGGGAACCGGACCCGCCCAAATGGCGGTGAAAACACAGAATTATGTGCAGTGAGGGGCTCCTAATAAAACCAGGGGTAAGGAAAACCAAAAAGTTAACTGAAAATAGAAAAACGAGGGAAGATTAAAATCGAGCGCAAGCGCTACCACAATTAACGCAGCCGCGTTAAAAACCTTGTCAGGGTGAGTGCAAGCTTAGTGCCTGGGTCATCGGATGAGCATATGGGTAGTGCCTGATTAAATGGGTGAGGGCATGAGTAGTGCCTGAGTGAATGGATGAGTGTAAGGGTAGTACCAGGGTGATTGAATGTGTGCACGGGTAGTGCCTGGGGGTGAGTACTTGGATAATGTCTAGCCTGAGTGAATGGATGAGTGCATGGTAGTGCCTGGTGAATGGATGAGTGCAAGAGAAGTACCTGGGCAATAGTGTAAGTACATGGATAGTGCATGGGAGATTGGAAGAATGTATGAGTAGTGTCTTGGTGATTAGATGAGTGCATGGGTACTGTCTGGGTGATTGGATGAGTGCATGAGTAGTGCCTGTGTGAGCTGGGAGTGCACAGGGACTGTCCCAGTGAATGGATAAGTGCAAGGGTAGTGTCTGGGTGATTAGATGAGTGCATGTGTACTGCCTTGGTGATTGCATGAGTGCATGGGTAGTGCCTGAGGGAATGGAGGAGTGCATGGGTAAAGCATCAGTGAATGTGTATGGATAATAGCTGAGTGAATGAATGAGTGCATGGGTAGTGCCTGGGTGATTGGATGAGGGCATGGGTAGTGCCTGAGTGAAGTCAATATGTGCATGGTTAGCACATGGATGAATGGATGACTGCATGGGTAGTGCCTGAGTGAATGGACGAGTGCAACCATGGTGAATGGGTCATTGAGTGACTGTATGGATGGTCCCTGAGTGAATGGATGAATGTATGCATAATGCCTGAGTGAATGGATGAGTGCAAGGGTAGTGCATTGGTGATTGGATGTGTGCATGGGTAGTGACTGGGTAAATGGATGAGTGCATAGATAATGCCTGAGTGAACAAATGAGTGCAAGATTAGTGCCTGGGTCATTGGATGAGCATATGGGTAGTGCCTTAGTAAATGTATAAGTGCATGAGTAGTGCCTGAGTCAATAGATGATTGTAAGGGTAGTGCCCGGGTAATTGAATGTGTTCCTGGGTAGTGCCTGGGGGTGAGTACTTGGATAATGCCTCGCCTGAGTGAATGGGTGAGTGCATGGGAGTGTCTGGGTGAATGGATGAGTGCAAGAGAAGTAACTGGGCGATAGTATAAGTACATGGAGAGTGCATGGAAGATTGGAAGAATGTATGAGTAGTGTCTTGGTGATTGGATGGGTGCATGGGTACTGTCTGGGTGATTGGATGAGTACCTAGGTAGTGCCTAATGGAATGGAGGAGTGCATGGGAAATGCCTCAGTGAATGGATGAGTGCAATGGTTGTGCCTGATTGAATGGATGAGTGTGTGGATGATAGCTGAGTGAATGAATGAGTGCATGGGTAGTGCCTGGGTGAATAGTTGAGCACATGTGTAGTGCCTGAATGAATGCATGAGTGCACCGGTAGTGCCTGAGTTATTGGATGTGTGCATGGGTTATGCTGGGTGAATGGATGAATGCATGGTTGTTCCTGAGTGAATGGATGAAAGCATGGATACTGCCGGTGTGAATGGATGAGTGCATTGGTAGTGCCTGAGTGATTAGATATGTGCATGGTTAGTGTTGGGTGATTGCATATGTATAGGTAGTGGTTGACTGAATGGATGAGTGCAAGAGCAGTGCCTGGGTGATTGGATGAGTGCATGGGTAGTGCCTGAGTGATTCGATATGTGCATGGTTAGTGCATGGATGAATGGATGCCAGCATGGGTAGTACCTGAGTGAATGGATGAGTGCAACCATAATGATTGGGTAATTGCATGACTGTATGGATAGTGCCTGAGTGAATGGATGAATGTATGCATAATGCCTGAGTGACTGGATGAGTGGAAGAGTAGTGCATTGGTGATTGGATGTGTGCATGGGTAGTGCCTGTGTAAATGGATGAGTGCATGGATAATGCCTGAGTGAACGAATGAGTGCAAGCTTAGTGCCTGGGTCATTGGATGAGCATATGGGTAGTGCCTTAGTAAATGTATAAGTGCATGAGTAGTGCCTGAGTCAATAGATGATTGTAAGGGTAGTGCCCCGGTGATTGAATGTGTTCCTGGGTAGTGCCAGGATGAGTGCAAGCTTAGTGCCTGGGTCATCGGATGAGCATATGGGTAGTGCCTGAATAAATGGGTGAGGGCATGAGTAGTGCCTGAGTGAATGGATGAGTGTAAGGGTAGTACCCGGGTGATTGAATGTGTGCATGGGTAGTGCCTGGGGGTGAGTACTTGGATAATGTCTAGCCTGAGTGAATGGATGAGTGCATGGTAGTGCCTGGGTGAATGGATGAGTGCAAGAGAAGTACCTGGGCAATAGTGTAAGTACATGGATAGTGCATGGGAGATTGGAAGAATGTATGAGTAGTGTCTTGGTGATTAGATGAGTGCATGGGTACTGTCTGGGTGATTGGATGAGTGCATGAGTAGTGCCTGTGTGAGCTGGGAGTGCACAGGGACTGTCCCAGTGAATGGATAAGTGCAAGGGTAGTGTCTGGGTGATTAGATGAGTGCATGTGTACTGCCTTGGTGATTGCATGAGTGCATGGGTAGTGCCTGAGGGAATGGAGGAGTGCATGGGTAAAGCATCGGTGAATCAATCAATCAATCAATCAAAGACATTTTTAGAGCGCACTACTTACCCGGAAGGTCTCAAGGCGCTTGGGGGGGGTGCTGCTACTGCTCGAACAGCCAGGTCTTGAGCTTCTTCCTGAAGGAGAGGTGGTCTTGGGTCAGGCGCAGGTCGGTCGGGAGGGAGTTCCAGGTCTTGGCGGCCAGGTAGGAGAAGGACCTTCCTCCTGTTGTCGTTCTTCGGATGCGGGGGACGGCGGCGAGGGCGTGTCTGGCTGATCGGAGATGGCGTTTGGGAGCGTAGAAGTTGATGCGGTTGTAGAGGTAGCTCGGGCCTTGATCGTGTAGGGCTTTGTGTGCGTGGGTGAGGAGACGGAAGGTGATTCTTTTGTTGACGGGGAGCCAATGCAGGTCTCTCAGATGTCCGGAGATGTGGCTGTGTCGTGGGATGTCGAGGATGAGTCTGGCTGAGGTGTTCTGGATCCGCTGGAGTCTCTTCTGGAGCTTGGCGGTGGTTCCGGCGTAGAGGGCGTTGCCGTAGTCCAGTCGGCTGGTGACGAGGGCCTGGGTGATCATCTTCCTGGTCTCGGTGGGGATCCACTGGAAGATCTTTCGTAGCATGCGCCGGATGTTGAAGCATGACGAGGAGACGGCGTTGACTTGTCTGGTCATGGAGAGGGAGGAGTCCAGTATGAAGCCCAGGTTGCGTGCGTGGTCTGTCGGTTTGGGTGCGGTGCCCAGGGCGGGGGGCCACCAGGAGTCGTCCCAGGCGGAGGGCGAGGAGCCCAGGATGAGGACTTCCGTCTTGTCTGAGTTCAGTTTCAGGCGGCTGGTCGTCATCCACTCGGCTACGTCTTTCATCCCTTCGTGAAGGTTGGCTCTGGCGGCGGCGGGGTCGTTGGTCAGGGAGAGGATCAGCTGGGTGTCGTCAGCGTAGGAGATGATGTTGAGGTCGTGTTGGCGTGCGATGGCCGCGAGGGGGCTCATGTAGACGTTGAAGAGGGTGGGGCTCAGCGAGGATCCTTGAGGGACGCCGCAGATGACTTCGGTGGCCTCTGACTTGTACGGTGGTAGACGGACTCTCTGTGTTCTTCCGTCTAGGAAGGAGGTGATCCATTCCAGTGCCTTCTCCTGGATTCCGACGTTGCTGAGGCGCTGCACTAGGGTGCGGTGGCAGACAGTGTCGAATGCCGCGGAGAGGTCTAGGAGGATGAGGGCCGCTGTTTCTCCGTTGTCCATCAGGGCTCGGATGTCATCGGTGGCAGCGATGAGGGCGGTCTCGGTGCTGTGGTTGGCTCGGAAGCCAGACTGTGAGGGGTCGAGGGATCCATTCGTCTCAAGGAAGGCGGCCAGCTGTTTGTTGACGGTCTTCTCGATGACTTTGGCTGGAAACGGGAGGAGCGAGATGGGGCGGTAATTCTTGAGTTCGGTGGGGTCCGCTGTAGGTTTCTTTAGTAGGGTGCTGAGTTCGGCGTGCTTCCAGCTCTCCGGGAATGTGGCGGTGTTGAAGGAGGTGTTGATGATGTCCCGTAGGTGGGTTGCGATGACATCGTCGGCCTTGTTGAAGACGTGGTGAGGGCAGGGGTCGGTCGGAGATCCGGAGTGGATGGAGTTCATCATGCGGACGGTGTCTTCAGTGCTGATCGGGGTCCAGGCGCGGAGGGTGGTGGTGGGGGGCGGTGGTTCGTTCGTGGCGTGCGTTGGTTGAGTTCTGAAGCTGTTGTGTATGTCCGCGATCTTGTTGTGGAAGTAGGAGGCGAGGGAGTTGCAGAGGTCTTGCGATGGGGTGATGTCGTTGTTTCCGGCGTTGGGGTTGGAGAGCTCTTTCACGATGTTGAAGAGTTCCTTGCAGTTGTGCGCGTTGTTGTCCAGCCGGTCCTTGAATGCAGTTTTCTTGGTGGCGCGGATTAGTTGGTGGTGCTTCCGGGTGGCAAGCTTGAGGGTGGTCATGTTGTCCGGTGTTGGTTCCCTTCTCCAGGCTTTCTTGAGGGCTCGGTAGTTCTTCTTGGAGCTCTTGAGTTCGTCGGTGAACCATGGGGCCTTCTTGCTGCCGGGTCTGCTGGGCGGGGTCCTCAGTGGGGCGAGTTCGTCCGCGCAGTTGCTGATCCACTTCGTGAGGTTGTCGGCGGCCTGGCTTGGGTTCGCTGAGCTGGCGGGAGGGTGCTGGCTCAGGGAAGCGGCGAGCTGGTTGGCTGTGATCTTGTTCTAGCTTCTTCGAGCAACCTGTTGCTGGTGGTGGTGGATCGTCGTTCTTCTGAAGGTGAAGTGGACGCAGCTGTGGTCTGTCCAGTGGAGTCCAGTGGCGTGGCTGAAGGCGATGTCTTCGCTGGATGAGAAGATGGCGTCGAGCGTGTGTCCGGCGAGGTGGGTGGGGGTGGACACCAGCTGCTTGAGTCCGAGGTTGGCGAGGTTGTCGAGCAGGGTGATGGTGTTGCGGTCGTTGTTGTTCTCCAGGTGGAAGTTGATGTCCCCCAGGAGGATGTAGTCAGCGGAGGGGAGGGCATGCGGGCTGACGAAGTCGGCGATGTCCTCGCTGAATTGTGTGCGTGGTCCCGGGGGTCGGTAGATCAGGGTGCCTCTGAGGGTGGTCTTCGGGTCGGTGCGGATCTGGAAGTGTAGGTGTTCGGCGGTAGTCAGGGTGTCGTCGGTGTTGGTCGTGATGTGGATGGTGTCCCTGTGGATGATGGCGATGCCTCCTCCAGTCTGGTTGACGCAATCTCTCCGGGTGATCTTGTATCCCTCTGGGATGGCGATGGCGATGTCGGGCGCTGAGGAGTCGTTCATCCAGGTTTCCGTGAGGAAGGCAACGTCAGGAGCTGTGGTGTCGAGGAGGTTCCAGAGTTCGATGGCGTGTCTGTGGACGGAGCGGGTGTTGAGCAGGATGCACTTGAGGTGGACGCTGCTGGTGTTCGGCTTGACGGGTGCTGGTGCGAGGCAGGTCCGGATGCAGGTGAACTTGCAGGCGTGGCAGCTGAAGGGTCCGTGGGTGCGTCTAGGGGTGGCTAGGTAGCATCCCGGGACTCGGCCGGTGTAGAGCGCGTTGAGGGTGGCGGCGTCGTAGGTCCGGCGGGTGGGCTGATGTCTGCGGGGGCCAGGGATTCTGGCGCTGGGCGCGGTCCAGGCGCGGACGGGCGCAGACGGGCTTACCTTTGGCGCACCTTCGGCGCTCATTCGGTGCTCCCGCTGCGCGCGTCCGCTGCGCGGTCGCTGAGGGGGCGTCATAAGAAGGGAGCAGTGAGGGCGAGTCAGCTGGGAGGCGGGAGCGTCTTAGCCAATCGGCTGGCGGGGGGGCGGGTCTGCAGGCAGCGGCGGCGGGAAAACCGGGTGCGGGCTTCTCTGGCGGCCCTGCGGCGGCTGGGGCGCCGGGAGCAGGCGACGATGGAGATCGGGCGGCACAGGCAGCAGGAGGGCGCAGGAGCAGGAGCGAGGATCGTGGGGCGACCAGGCCGGTGAGGGCGCAGTGGTTGCTCCTGAACGGGAGTAGAGGGTCCCCTTAAGAAGGGAGCAGTGAGGGCGGGTCAGCTGGGAGGCGGGAGCGTCTTAGCCAATCGGCTGGCGGGGGGGCGGGTCTGCAGGCAGCGGCGGCGGGAAAACCGGGTGCGGGCTTCTCTGGCGGCCCTGCGGCGGCTGGGGCGCCGGGAGCAGGCGACGATGGAGATCGGGCGGCACAGGCAGCAGGAGGGCGCAGGAGCAGGAGCGAGGATCGTGGGGCGACCAGGCCGGTGAGGGCGCAGTGTGTATGGATAATAGCTGAGTGAATGAATGAGTGCATGGGTAGTGCCTGGGTGATTGGATGAGTGCACATGTAGTGCCTGAGTGAATGGATGAACACATGCGTAGTGCATAAGTGAATGGATGAGTGCAAGGGTAGTGCCTGGGTAATTGGATGTGTGCATGGGTAGTGCCTGGCTGAATGGATGAGTACATGGTAGTGTTTGAGTGAATGGATGAAAGCAAGGATACTGCCTCTGTGAATGGATGAGTGCATGAGTAGTGCCTGAGAGATTGGATAAGTGCATGATTAGTGTCTAGGTTATTGCATATGCATTGGTAGTAGCTGAGTGAATGGATGAGTGCAAGAGTAGTTTCCGCGGCCGTCATTGCCCGGAGGAGGCAGGGCTGGGCCACCCCCTTTTTATTTATTTTCCTGTTTCTTCAAAGACTTGGTTAGTGACTTTAAATCTTAAGGGGCATTGTACTGTTGTGGTATTTGTATATTCTTACAATTGTGTTTCCAAGTTATTGTCAATCATGAGCAAGGGCAGCTGTAAGGGGGCTGTGGGCTCAGGGATGCTAGGAACTCTTGATGCGTTTCTTTTAAGAGCAGTATCGGTACTTAACCATGAGATTGAGCTGACCCAAAGGAGGCTTTCACTAGACCATCGCCGCACCTCTGCTGGAGCTTCCTTACCTGGTCCATTGCTGGTATCGGAAACGGAAGTCATAGGTGACAAATCAGATGCCTATGTAGACTTGACGCAGCACCCGGGAACTTTACTAGCGGCTGCCTCAATAGAGGATGCATCAAATAAAGTAGGGGTCTCTACTTCCATTCGTCCCTCCCCCCAAAAATATTGACTCGCCAACAACGATTAACTCATGCAAAAGAAGGGGTGTGTATTGTCACCGCCATAGCAAAAAAAAGGAAAGCCGGTGGTTTGCCAGCTACTTTACATCAGGCCAGTAAAGTGCCTAAAACGAGAGGAAGTACCCGGGGTAAGAAAGGCAGTGCGCTTGAGGCTGTTACCCCAAGTTCACCCAGTTTAATAAGTACGAGCTCACAGGCCTGGTCTGGGGAAGTGTTTTGCGACCTGGAAGATCGTATTGTAGAAAAATTTGAGGAGAAATTATTGGCGTTATTGAAACCCATTTCCACTAAACTCTCTGACATAGATTCCAGATTGAGTAAAATTGAGGATCAGATTCTTTCTCCTGAATTTAATTTACTAAATGGAAGGATTAGCGTGCCTACTGCTTTGACTGGGGAATTAGTTGTCGTGTCAAACCAGACCCCAAATATGGCTGGTGCAGTCTGCACTGCTGTTGTCCAAGCTTCCCCAGTAAGCACAGGTAGTAGGCATGTCCCACAAGGTAAGAAAATGAATGATTTAAGTGGGGATACATATAATGGGTTGGACCAGGGAGACCGCCATTGTCATAGAAGAGTGAACAGGCTCAATCTACGACCTAAGGCCACGCCACATACCGTTATTCTGTCAAATGTACCCCCCTTGAAAAACGGAGTGGAGGAGTATTGGGTTTCCCTTAGGAATAAGGCTCTTCACCATTTAAACATCCTGACAGGGTTAGGTAGTCGTTTATTTAATGAATTTAAAATGACCCGTAGGATTGCCTGGATAGGGAATTCGGTTAAAACCAGTAGAGGTGACTGTGTGATATTGAATTTTGGGTCTCCACAGATTATTAAATTGATTTTAGATAGGGCTGGAACTAGGCACCTAAGTGGGGATGGCATCTGTATTCTTCCTTTAGTTTTTTTTACTGAAATATGCCACCAATGGTAAGAGGTAGGCCTGAACGTATGTATAAAATACAAGCCCAGGGAACCTATGAGTATACTGTACCTACCCACAACAGATTCAAGGCATTTACATGTTTGGATGAGATAGATTGACTGGGTTCATCTTTATCAGTTAAGACCATCTCACACAGTAAGTCGATTTATACCAAGGAAATCCCTGCACTAGGTACCTCTATCAGGGACAGGATAACACTTACTGAAATCTATGAGGGTACGAAGATGCTCAGTTGTAATGTTGCGGGGCTAAAAAATAAGTTAGATGATGTTAGGTGGAGAAACTTTTTAAGTGAGTCGGATATCATTGGGCTACAGGAAACATGGGATACCAATAATCTTTTCTGTTTGGATGGCTATACCACGTATTCGACACCAGCGATAGCCTCCGTTATGGGGAGGGCGAAGGACGGGTTATTGACCCTGATTTCCCTGAATATTGCAGGCACTCATACCAAATTGGAGACAGGCTCACCCTATTGTTTGGCGGTACAACTAGTTTCTATTAATGCTCGTACTATCCTCATTGTAAACTTTTATAACTCTTTTGATAGAGCATTTTCTATTGAACATTTGGTCAGTCTGAATCATTTTCTTGAATTGTATAAGGAGAAAAATACTAATTCGTATTCAGTTATTGTTTTACGTGATTTTAACCTGCACTGTTGTAACGAGAACTGCTATGTTTGGGATAGCCTAGGACCAATAGATCGAGAGGAAACTCATTTGAACATTCACCGCAGGGAGTTTATCTGGAGTTGGTGGCAGAAAATGGCTTAATATACCCATGTATATCTGATAGGGATATAGCTGTCCCAACTTTTAAAGGCAATGGTACGCGTTCAATCATTGATTACATTTTTATCAGTGCAGCTCTGAGCTCCAGGGTTAGTGGCTATACTGCAATTTGGTCTACGTTTAGTGACCATAATCCAGTCGTTTTGACATTGGCGGACGATTTTAAGAAACCTGATAAATCCGTCAGAACGGTGGGTAAACTAGATATACGGCCTACAGATCAAGCTCGCAGAATTAAATGGTGCCGGGTGGTTCCACAGGATTTTCATTCCAATCTATTGATTAAGTTTGGCTGTGAGATGTCTATCTGTATGAATGACAGTGCAAGGGATAAGGATGTTCTTGTGGATTACACTAAAATGTGTGCCCAGATTGCCCTAGATCTTAAATGGCCATGTAGGATGCAGGATAAACCAGGGGAGAGATGGTTTGACCATAATTACTCGTTAGCCCATCGGAAGCTGCTGGTGGCCTTGATGCAAAATCCACCGTACAAGTCCACTATAGCTGCATTAAAGAAAACCTATGAAGTGGCTTTAAAAAATAGGAAAAAGGAGATTAGAAATGAGGCTTGAATGAGCTATTATCTATTGACGTTATTAAAAACAGCTCCAAATTTTGGGAAGTGGTCAATAAGCCCTTTTTCCAAGATTCCTTCAATAACCACCTTGATTGTGGTATCCAGGAGCAGGCCTGGTGTAATCATTTTAAATCAGTGTATGAAGGTGAAGACACTCAATGTCATGTTAACACTATATTCAAGATTGAGGCATATATTTTATCCTTCACAGAGCTAGAAGTTTCAGAAGCTATAAACCAGATGACGTGCAATAAGGCCCCAGGACCAGACGGCGTGCCTGTTAATCTTTTTAAATCTGATGTAAAAATGAGGTCCAAAATTGTGTATAATGTTTTTAACAAGGCTTGTAAATCGGGATTGCCTAGCACTTGGTCAGTAATAGTACCAGTTTTCAAAAAGGGTAATAGAGGGGATCCTAGTTGTTACCGACCCATTTCCCTTATCGATTCTGCAGTTAAGGTGCTTGGCAGGGTGGTACTTAGTAAACTCACGGGATGGCTGGGCAAAACGAATACCCTCTAAGATCTGCAATTTGGATTTAGAAAAGGTAGGGGAACAACTGACCAATGTTTCAACTTACACCTTTTAATTGGGAAGTATACAGTCGCCAAGAACGGCACACTATTTAGCATTTATGGACCTTTCCTCAGCCTTCGACCGAGTGAATAGGTCCAAATTATGGGTGATGCTTCTCCAACTAGGTGTTGATAAAAACATAGTGCATTTCCTTGCTGATCTGCATAGGGATCTATCTGCCACCGTGAGATATGACCACATGGGTAATTGTAGAGGAGGAATATGCATTGCCAATTGGCCCCTTTACTTTTCACCCTTTACATTAATAACCTGGCCCCAGTTTTATGTGAAGTGTGTAAAGACATCCCGTGGGCAGGAAAACGCCTGATCCCGGCACTGCTTTACGCGGATGATGCCGCTCTCTTGTGACGAACCGAGGTAGGGTAGCAACTCCTTTTAAATTCATTTGCTGCCTTTATGAAGTCTTTAGACCTTAGTGCTAATTTTTCTAAATAACATGTTATGTTTACTGTCTGTAAAGTAAAAGGGGTCAAAACCTTTCATTGTGAGGGAAATGTGTTGTCTAGAGTTTCCACTTTTATATATATATATATATATATATATATATATATATATATATATATTCACTGAAAAAACCATAGGTTATAGACCATATATAGTTAGGAATTAGCATTTACAAAACCTTGAAAATTCACTGAAAAAACCATAGGTTATAGACCATATATAGTTAGGAATTACCATTTACAAAACCTTATTTTACTCACACAAAACCATTGAAATTCCATATATAGTTAGTTGCACTAACTATATATCGCGCACCCGCAATCCACTGCTGATGATGTCACATATTACATCATTCATGACATGGTCAGTGACATCACTGATGACATCTCAAATGACATCACTGATGACATCACTGATGACAACATCCAGTGACTGTATGTTTCTGTAAAGTTAAAATATGTCTTACATATTGAAGAATGAGTGGATGTATAAGTGTCTGGATGAAGGATTTAGTAGGTGCATGACTGACTGTATGAGTGAGTGATTAAATGTGTCTCACTGAGTGCATGGGTTAGTGACTAAACTGTCTTAATTTGTGCATCATTATGTCTGTTGTTCTGTAAACTGCTGCATGTGTTGATCAGTAGCTATATGAGTAACTATATGGGTTATTGATTGGTTGCCCAAGTATTTGTATGGGAGACTGAGTGTGTGTGTGTGGGTGGCTGGGAGGTGTATGACTCTGTGCATAGATGTATGAGCAGTTGATTCACTAGATGCATGGGTTCAAACGTGCATGTGGAAACAGCTGTATGGGCGGTTGACTGTGTGCATTAGTGTATTGGTGAGTGAATGGATATCTCAGTGCTACATGTCAAAGTAAGTACATATGTAAAACACAGTACATGTGAGAGTTGACATATATAAATAACTGTGCATAAGAGCCAGTGAATGTGTGAGTGGCTGTATGGATCATTGTGAACTTGTATCAGGGATTGTATAAGAGAGTAAATATGTGTTAGTATATGTTTGAATAAGTAAGGTGTGTATAACTGTATAGTTGAGGAAATGGAGGTGTGATTGATTCTTTGCATGACTGACTAGGTGTGTGAGTAACTCCATGGATGAGTGACAGTCTGTGAGTGTCTGTTTACACTGAGTGTATCTAAGGTTATATTAGAGTCCGAAGAGGTTCATCGTATTATCACATGAATGATGTCATCAGTGATGTGATCAGTAATGTCAAATGAGATGTCATCAGTGATGTCATCAGTGATGTCATCAGTGATGTCATCAGTGATGTCATTTGAGATGTCACCAGTGATGTCATCAGTGATGTCATTTGAGATGTCATCAGTGATGTCATCAGTGATGTCATTTGAGATGTTATGTTATGTTATGTTATGTTAATTTATTTCTTCTATAGCGCACGGCTACTCCATTTGGAGCATCCCGGCGCTTTGGCGAAGAATATCAGCAGATAAAAACAACCACACAACAGCAAAAAGCAGAGACAAATGGAGAAGAGATCTATTTCGTGTAGAGCCACGTTTTCAGGTCTTTCCTGAAAGCAAGAAGGCTAGGAGCCTGTCTCAGGGACAATGGTAGATCATTCCAAGCCTTTGGTGCTAGGTAGCGAAAAGACCGACCTCCCATTCTCGCACGCCGAATTGCAGGAACTGTCATCATGGACAAACAAGATGACCTCAGGGCCCTGCTAGGTAAGTACCGGGAAAAACGTTTCCCAATATACTTGGGGCCTGTGCCATGTAGAGCTTTAAAGGCCACGGTCAGGCTCTTGAAAAGAATTCTCTTTGAGATAGGTAGCCAGTGTAAGGTGTTCAATAAAACAGTGGCACCAGCTCTCCTCGGGAGTCCATAGATGGCCCGGGCTGCCGAGTTCTGAACTACTTGCAAACGGGTCAAAATCAGTGATGTCATCAGTGATGTCACTGACCATGTCATGAATGATGTAATATGTGACATGATCAGCAGTGGATTGCGGGTGCGCGATATATAGTTAGTGCAACTAACTATATATGCGAATTTCAATGGTTTTGTGTGAGTAAAATAAGGTTTTGTAAATGCTAATTCCTAACTATATATGGTCTATAACCTATGGTTTTTTCAGTGAATTTTCAAGGTTTTGTAAATGCTAATTCCTAACTATATATGGTCTATAACCTATGGTTTTTTCAGTGAATATATATATATATATATATATTAGTTGCACTAACTATATATCGCGCACCCGCAATCCACTGCTGATGATGTCACATATTACATCATTCATGACATGGTCAGTGACATCACTGATGACATCACTGATGACATCTCAAATGACATCACTGATGACATCACTGATGACATCACTGATGACAACATCCAGTGACTGTATGTTTCTGTAAAGTTAAAATGTGTCTTACATATTGAAGAATGAGTGGAAGTATAAGTGTCTGGACAAAGGATTTAGTAGGTGCATGACTGAATGTATGAGTGAGTGATTAAATGTGTCTCACTGAGTGCATGGGTTAGTGACTAAACTGTCTTAATTTGTGCATCATTATGTCTGTTGTTCTGTAAACTGCTGCATGTGTTGATCAGTAGCTATATGATTAACTATATGGGTTACTGATTGATTGTCCAAGTATTTGTATGGGAGACTGAGTGTGTGTGTAGCTGGCTGGGAGGTGTGTGACTCTGTGCAGATCAATGTGTACTTGTATCAATGATTGTATAAGAAGGTAAGTATGTGTTAGTATATGTTTGAAAATGTAAGGTGCTCTATGTTTAACTGTATAGACAAGAAAATGGAAGTGTCATTGATTCTTTACAGGACTGACTAGGTGTGTGAGTAACTCCATGGATGAGTGGCAGACTGTGAGTGTCTGTATAGGTGTATGAGTGCATATGATAGTGTTGTAAAGATGAGTAATTGTATGTATGAATGATTGTATGGGTGAATGAGTGAATGTGTGTGTAGACATAGGAATCAGTGAGTGCGTATGTAGTAACTAGTATTGGTGTGTCAATGGTTTCAAAAATTATACTCTGTATTTAACACTGGGTGAAACAGAGGTTATATTAAAATGTGAGGAGATGCATTGTATTGTCACATGAATGATATCATCAGTGATGTGGTCATTGATGTCAAATGAGATGTCATCAGTGATGTCATCAGTGATGTCATTTGAGATGTCATCAGTGATGTCATCAGTGATGTCACTGACCATGTCATGAATGATGTAATATGTGACATCATCAGCAGTGGATTGCGGGTGCGCGATATATAGTTAGTGCAACTAACTATATATGGAATTTCAATGGTTTTGTGTGATTAAAATAAGGTTTTGTAAATGGTAATTCCTAACTATATATGGTCTATAACCTATGGTTTTTTCAGTGAATTTTCAAGGTTTTGTAAATGCTAATTCCTAACTATATATGGTCTATAACCTATGGTTTTTTCAGTGAATTTCATTGGTTTTTTAACAGCTAATATCTGTAGCTGTAAAATGTATTCTTCTTTAAATCCAAAAATATATTTTATATGTTTATGAATAATTTTTTTTTAAAATATTTTTTTTTCTTCGTTCCCGCTTCGCGAATCGGGAAGCTTCCCGTTAGCTGACCTTGATACCGCGAAATAGACCGCGAGCCGGTAAACATTTCTTTACCGCAACTGCCGCGTTAGAAAACAACATCGTGACGCCTCCCGTCCGCATGACGTTTCACGTTGTCGCGTGATACGTCATATGACGTGCTACGTTAGCGAACTGGTACGCGAAGCGAGTCGCAAAGCGCAGGTTTCTGGAAGCAAACCGGGAGGCCCTGCAAAGCGCTTAACGTAAACACAGCAGGTCATGTGACTTGGTAATAACACTTTTCATTGGTTCATTTCACTTTTGGTTTCCTAATGATGTAAGACTAGGTCATATAATCTAAAATGAACACTTTTCATTGGTTGAGAACTCTTGTTTTTCCCAAATGAAGAAAATCCCTCCTTCTTTCCTCACTCTGACTTTCATCATTGTGAGAGAAAGACCCTTTGTTACCAGTGATCAATGGCTTCTTTAGTAGCTTCAGCTGGTGCTTCCCCCCCACCTCCACCACATCCAAGGAAGAGTGGACCACCTGCTCAAGTTATAATTCAACAAGAAGAGGAAGAAGAGGAACAGGACGACGAGCACGAAGAGAGGCAGTTTTTGCCTGAGGAGCCCAGGACGTCTCACCGGAACGAAAACTTCATTTGGCAATTTTTTTAAATTCCCAAAGGTCAGAAAAAAGTAAATGCAAGATACGTAACTTGCCTTATATGTCAAGATAGACTGTCCAGAGGGACCGACAAAAAATACAGCTTCGGAAACTACACAATGCATCGCCATATGACTAGGTGGCATCCTAACAACTACAGTGCTGCACAGTTTCGGAACGACCTAGATAATCTCCCTATTATGGCCAGAAGATCTGTTGTACCGGAAGTAACGGGACCAGAAGGCAGGGAGATGGTGCCAAATATTCAAACGAGATTTCATGAAGTAAAACACGTCTGCGTACATTGCAATGGATTCATTTGCTACGGAGAAAGAAGCATCACTCTGATCAACAGAGCTATTGACTATCATATGCAAGTTTGTACGAAACGCCCCAAATAATAAATACTTTTTTTTTGTTTTGTTGCTCCTGTTGAGCCCTTTACAATGAATCGTTTTCATTGCCCCCTGCAAGAAAAACCCAAAAAAATATAAAACTGTTCAGAAAAATTCAAAAAAAGTAAAAAAATGTTCAGAAAAATAATAAAAAAAATATAAAACAACAAAAACAATAAAAAAAAAGTTCTTTTCAGAACTACCTCCCCGTTATTAAAAAATTGGTACAATATTTGGAACTGTGCCAACCTCTATTTCTCGTAGTACGCTTCCCAGTTCGCTCGCCGGTACGCGAACTGGAAGCGAACCAAAAACAGTAAGTATAAGGGAAGGAAACAGACACTTATGTTAAAAGAAAGACAGCTATAGGGGAGTAAACTAGAGATACTATTACCCGTAATCCACTGCTGATGATGTCACATATTACATCATTCATGACATGCTCAGTGACATCATCAGCAGAGGATTGCGGGTTTTTTGGCAACGTGCCTTATCCACGGTTTAATAACGCTGCCTTTTGCTTTATATAAGTTTTCAAATTGTATGAAATATATACCAATTGGTCGTTATGAACCTTTAGGTAGTGCTTTTCTTCATGAGGTCTGGTCGCTTCCATACACATACAGATGTTTCAAAGATGATCAAGAAGTTTATCTGAATGGAGAGGAATGCACTGAGACGCCAGATCATTCACTAATGTGTAGGCACATACAGTTACACGGTTCATGCAACAAACACCGACCAAATATGGCTTGCGTGTTGCAAGGCACGCCAGTTCCTGCTATCATCCCCACGTTCAAGTTGTTGGAAAATGGTAGTTATTTGATGCTCAATAATGAAGATTGTTCTGGGTTAATTA
Source organism: Lissotriton helveticus (assembly GCF_964261635.1). Taxonomy (NCBI): domain Eukaryota; kingdom Metazoa; phylum Chordata; class Amphibia; order Caudata; family Salamandridae; genus Lissotriton; species Lissotriton helveticus. The sequence continues at coordinate 225,565,396 of NC_136072.1, read as the reverse complement.
AAAGTATTCCTTTTATCGTAACAGTAAGTGAACGGGTTATTTGCTGCAGAAATGTTCTATTTCCTCCCACACATGAACATAGGGAGTTTTCAATCTGGCCACAAATACCAACCTTGGGAGCAGATTTCAACGGCATGGCAAGAATAAGAGCTCTTTTGTCTCAGAGAGAGGTGGCCTTGAGTTCGGCCCGTGAAACTTTCGTGCTTCACATAGCGAACACCCGTACAGAGGTGCAGACCCTTTTCAATACTGATTCGCCTTTGCATTTCAGCAAGATGGTTCGGACTATCTTTAACGCGTCCTCCACAAAGGCCCTGGCGCACTTTTTTAAAGTTGTTACCAGTGGTCTCGTGACTTCATTTGAGAAAATCTATGGAGTCATCCCTGCTTTCTTTCATTCTATTTTCTCCACTGTGCTTCGTGGATTGCCATTTTTACTTGCATTACCAGCGGACGCTCTTGTGCTTTTTTACATTTTTAAATATGGATGTCCCTCCTGTGCAATCTCCCGCCCTGCAGCTGCTGACACTGTTCCGCAATCGCATGCTAGAATATTATGGCACAATGCCGTTGGCGATATTAAGCACGGCATATGGATTATCTTTTCGATTCTCCTACTTCACCTGTGTCCAGCCTGTATTTCACTGCCTGACCTGTGATTTCAATTGGGCCATTGATTTGTGTCTCTGCGGACCGGTTTCTCCTGACGTCGACTTTAATCAGCTGATGACTCCTATCATTACTCACGAGTTGGTTTGTCCTGGCGAAAGGATTATGGCTGTGGCATTGATGCATGGACTAATTGGTCCCTGGAATTTACTGGCGGCAACACAGTCTTACTTGGAACAGAGCTTTCTTGAAAACCCACCGAGCTGTCCTCTGATGGTGATAGAGGATCCGGTGCTGGGAGAGCACGTATGTTCTTTTCCGCTTTTAAATTGGATGGCTGAACTCTTTTCGGATGAAGACGGTGACTTCCTATTGGAGGCTGTTGCAGCTTATTTTGCATACACAGTTATGTCATAGACCTTTTTCATGTTTGATATGCTGAGTACTAGCATTTCATTGACAATTCATTGACTTATTTGTCAAGTTTTTATTATTTAGCTTGCCTATTGGCTTAAGACTCGATAAAGTACTTGGCTGTTTTATTTTTCTTTAGCATTAAATTTTCCTAGTTTTTAATGTTTTACCTTGCGGACCGTCCACATATAAAGTTGCAATCTGCTCTCATGAGATGGCACTTCTATTATCTTATTCAGTTCGTTTCCGGATCATGGGGAGGTGTCATCTAGGTCCTGGATATCTTTACACCGTGTTAAGTTAGCATGGGCTCATTACCGGTTTAAACGCCATTTTTCCTTTTTTGCAACTTCTGCACACGACACTTAGTTGTTGCTTTAGCTTTCAACCTAGTAGTTCATCGTGGTTTACATGAGAATAATATGTTATTGCTCTACTATCTGCTTTGCTTGTTAAACTATATCTGTACAGCGAGTGCTGAAGTTTCAAGAACAACATGATACAGAATTGTTATGAGGTCTGATCTGCACGACTTCATACTCATAACATAAGTGCAGCTTCTGCCAATTCTGGGCATGAGGCGGGTTTTATATTGCTTTGCCGAACACACATACACAACAGTTGATGCGGTTCACATGAAGAGAGAGCTGGTGTATGCTGATGTGATTCCTTCAAATCTAAGACACTAAAGTATGGGCACGCTCTAAACCAACACAAACAGACCTTCTTAGCAAATAATATAATATGTGTATTAGGGAGGGTGAGATATAAGCAGCCGCGGGCCGTGGAGGGAGTTACGGTGGGGCAGGGAGGCGGGGAGGGGAGGGGCAGGGTGGAGCCCTCTCCACCCTGCCCCTCCCCCTCCCCGCCTCCCTGCCCCACCGTAACTCCCTCCACGGCCCGTGGCTGCTTATAAGTGTTGATAACTCTTATTCATTTACAGCATGTTAACATACTGTCACCATTCGCTTTTTATGTACTAGTAACTATGCTGGTAATTTTGCTACTGATAATATGTGTACTTGTATTATCTAAGATACTACGCCTGAGAAGACGCATTAGTAAATAAACATTTCAAATACACATATGTTCTTCTTAACTCCATGTTCTGGTTTCTAAGAAATATATAACGACCGACTGTTCATGAGTTCCACGTATCCTGAGGTACTATAAGTTCATATTCTGGATTGTCTAAACATTGAGAGTTTGTTATATCCAATGTGACCTAGCTTGCTAAGGGGTTTTTGATTACTAAGGTGAGTTTTGGGGCACCCTAATTCGCCGAGGTTCCAATCCTCTGTCCACAGTTCTGTGTGAGAACAGAAACCCTGCGACAGGGGCACCCCCGACCCTTGCTGGAGCTTCATCACACTTGCGATACAACTCCAGCAATGCGCCACCTTTACGGCACAGATACATCACGCATCTGTGCTGTTTTTGCCCCATGATGCGCCGCATTGTAAATGCAGCACACCATAGGTGACGGAACAGCGGCACAGAATGACTAACACATCCCTGGTGATGCGCCAGTCATCATAAATCTATCCCTATGCTTCTTATCTTGTTCGAGATGAACCGCCATATGTATCATCAAAGTTTTTTGCATTTCCTAAATAGCGAACTTTAAGGAATAAATAGCGATTCTTTACCATTCCTAGTTTGCGATGAGCTATTTGCTAATTCCAAATTACCCATTCATTTCCTTCATTTCCATAGGGCGGTTGGACTCACTTTTAGCTCGAACGGCTGAATGGATTTCCACGAAACTTGGCAAAATTGTAGGGACTGGTAGCCCGATGTGCCTTTGCTATGTCTCAAGATATATGCTCCAGTGGTTTTTACGAAAATTAACTTTGAAAAATATATATTGGGCTACATTGGCCTATATATATGTTGGAGCCCAAATGTAGCCCAATGTAGCCCAATGAAGCTCAATGAAGCCCAATGTAGCCCAATGTAGCCCAATGATGGCCGCCAGAGACAAAAAAAACAAATGTAGCCCAAATATCAGCCAGATGTAGCCCAACTATAGCCCAGTATATATCTTTTTTTGAACGTTAATTTCTCAAAATCCACTGGAGCACATATATTGAGACCTAGCAAAGGCACATCGGGCTACCAGTCCCTAATATTTTACCAAGTTTCGTGCAAATCCATTCAGCCGTTCGATTATTATTATTATTTTTTTTTTTTTGCCCCGCGGGGCCCTTTTAAACCCTCCATATCAAACCTAGGGGGTCAGCGAGGATCTACTATGCCCCCTTATGGTCATTTGCCCCTTCGCTTTGGCCTCCTCTTGTCTCTCGATCCTACCGAGAGACAAGATGGCGGCCGCTACGGACTGTTTGGAATGTTTACAGACGCCGGAGAACCAATCAGCTTCGCTTCACAAAGCTCCGTTGCGCGAAAAGTCCGCGAACCGGAGCGCTTCCCGGTCCGCTGTTACAGATATATATCTTTTTTTGAACGTTAATTTCTCAAAATCCACTGAAGCACATATATTGAGACCTACAAAAGGCACATCGGGCTACCAGTCCCTACAATTTTGCCAAGTTTCGTGCAAATCCATTCAGCCGTTCGGGCTAAAAGTGAGGCCAACCGCCCTATGGAAAACTCAATGTTAAAAACACGTTTTGGGACCCCCCTTTTTTCTCGACCCCCCCTGGACGAACCCCCCCCCCAATTTTCAGGGGCTGCTCAGAAACAAAATGTGCCATTTTCCTGAAAATTTCAGCCAATTCCGTCCACAAACGCCAAAGTTATTAGACATAGAATTTTCAAAAATCCCATAGAGAAAAAATCCTAACTATATATACCTACTGGCGACCGCCAGTAGGTAATATATATATATATATATATATATATATATATATATATATATATATATATATATATATATATATATATTTGATGATCAAGGCACATGGTCACCACAAATAAAAGGTAGAGAAATCAAAAGGGGGGAGGGAAGAGGTGGTGCTGGGTGGCACCAAGGTGGGCACGTCCTCCTCTTACAAGAGTACTAATAATCAACAAGGCCCACCTCAGGTAAGGTCAGTGTATATCCTGTTGTTGTTGGAATACGTAAAATGGGTTAAAATACCCCTCACACACCAAAAGGGCCCTTGGTGTCATGCTTCATCATCGGGGTCTTCCCGCCCGGATGCCGGACGGGGCAGTGCTGCGACAAGCGACTACGATGGAGCACCTTTTAAATGTAAGTGCTATGTGAGTGAATTGGAGTGAGTGTCAGTAGGGTCAGGGGTGATATAGATAAGGTGATGTTAAAAAATACCTGGCCTGGTGATAGAAAAAACTATTTAATAAACACTGGCTGGTATTGTTAAAAAATGTGATTTCGGAAAGATTAAGCGGATTAATGGGCTTACTTTCCTGTGCGGGTCAACATGTTTCGGGGCGCCATGCCCCTTCGTCAGGACCGGGGTCAGATCCCCCTGTCACTCACTAATGTCTTTCCACAATAAAAAAGTGTATGTACAAAGTAGTGTGATGATACTATATTGATCAATGTGTCTAGATATATATTTTATATTTATACAATTCCCTTGCTAATACAGAAATACTGATGGAGTATGCTTAGGGAGGCAGGGATCAGTGCCCCATGAGCCAACACTGGACAAAAGGATATTTGAGGGTCCAGTCAACCCCCAGCATCGTTGTGCTTCCTCCTCCGTCCGTGGCTTCCGTGTTTGTCACACTACTTTGTACATACACTTTTTTATTGTGGAAAGACATTAGTGAGTGACAGTACAGTCATCGGTGAGTTTTCTTATTCCAGTAGCTGAATTTATAATACTTTAGTCACTTCTTAAATCTTCAAGTAAACTACATAGTTGTGAAGACATTCTTTAATCTACCTTTTCTTTAGTAGAATTTGGAAAATGAGGCAAATGATATAGTCCATTTAACAATACATTTGAATAACAGTTCACTGCAGATTTATTATCAACGTGATAGCCTTGTATTTCCTCATTGTGCTCTAGTTTTCCTTTCTTTTCTCCTTCTTGATTTTCTTTTTGTTAATCTTTCTGTTCAACTCTGATAGACTGTTTTGATATGTTCTGCTTTGGAGACAGAATGGCTTTTTGAACCACTGGATAATGGCCTAGATGAGGTGCATATTGAGCTCTTAACTGATTATACTCTGTTACACAGCTTAAATCAGCGCTCACCTTCTTCTCATCAAAATCAATCAGACATAAACCAGACAATGTTCTAATTCGCAACAAAGCAACATATGATATTCCTTCTTTGAATACACTACTACCAATATTAACCAGGCCTGTATCTACACTTCAACCTTGCGATTTGTGAATAGTTATTACATAAGCTAAAGACACTGGGAACTGTATTCACTGGACTTTTAAGTCTTTCACGAGTAGGAAAAGTACGACACATCTACTAATCTGCCTAACTTCAGCAATATCATCAAATTTTATAGCTAAGTGTTGCACATCATTTCTGTTTGTATAATTGACAAATTTCATAAACTTACCTATTGCACCATTCACTAGCCTATTTTCAACATTTAAATTACAACATAAGAGTACACAACAATGTTTACAGATAAGTTACTGTTTTTCTAATCCTGCAGTTTTCAACCCAGACTTTTCTAAAGTATCCAATTTCGACTGCAGTTTTGTGATAGAAGCACTGTAACACCTTGATGTTCCATTTTATCATTTGCTCTAATTTCAACAATCTTTTCTTTTTCCAGTTGCACTAATTGTTCATTGAATTTACTACACTCCTCAAGAGTTGGAATCAAACAAATACTAGACTTCTCTTCCTTAACAAAATTATACATTAGTTCAGCAGCTGAAACATTACTTGGAAACAAATATTTGATGAGACGGGTTTATAATACTGTCTTTCCCTCTTTTGTGATGACTCCCACTCTTTAATCCTTTAGTATATCTGCATAATGCATATCTGATGCTTGGAGCAAATTTTGAATTAACTCTTTGTATTGAAAGTTTTCCCAAATGTTTACATTTCCATTACTTCCTAGTAAATTCCTTGTTTCAGTATGTAGTAATTTCTTGAATACAGGCTGTCCTTGCATGGGTGTTAGTTGTAGCAGGTCTCAAAAGATGATTAAGTAGTTTCCCCCAAAAAGTACATCATTGTCAGTTTGTAATATTTGCTGCATTCTTAAATGCATAAAAGCTAGCATTATGTTAGATATCATGCTGACTTCATCAATAATTAGTAGCTTTATTTTTTTTAATACTCTTGCCCTTCATGACAAACATCACCAGATAATTTGTTGTATTGTAATGTGTTGTCATGTTCAACAGGCAGCATTAATAATCGATACAGCGTAATTCCTTTGACATTATGAGCAGCTAAGTCTGCTGCTGAAGTGACTACACACAACAAATTAAAATCTGTTGTCTTCTGTAAGTAACTTGTCAGTACTTTAATCAAGAAGCGTTTCTAGTTCAAGCTTGACCTCTTATATACAATAGAACCAGTTTATATGTAGAACATGCACATTTGTTATTCTCATGGAAAAATCTATGTTCTATTTTACCTTTTACCTCTTCAAAAATGTATTTCTGATCCGCATTCAATAGCTGTATTAATAGTTCTAGATCCACAGTTTCCCGACTTACTTGCTGCATTGCATTCTCCACTTCATTCATAGCTTTTGCAACTTTATTTTCAATGATTGGCTGTCCAAGAGGATGTTGAGGCTGAACTTTCACTTCTCTGAGAACTCTCTGTTCCTATCTCATCAGTAATTGTTTTTTTCTTTTTCAATCTCTTCTCTCAACATTAGAAGATACAATGGAAACCTACAGCACTCAATGCTGCCTCTCACAGTGTTGAATGAGTCGTCATAACAGTCAAATTCTCCAAGTAGCTCACTTTCAGTATGCCATTACGTAAACATCTGTAACAAGGATAAATAGAATAAATCTCTTTTGTCTGGAGTTTGCCAACTTAGCTTTCAATGGGTGATTAAGTTCCCTTTGTTATGTCTCACCAAACAGCCTTCGCATCCAGCCACAGCAAATTTATCTTCATCTATTTTTCACTGACATCAATTCTGAAAGTATAATGTTGAAGAATTTTATGAAGACAAATCCTTTCCAGATTATAAATTCTTCTTGGATAGTATATATCCAGCAGGTTGCTCTTCACAATATCTGTACTATGTGGCTCCAAGTCTGCAATATATTGAATTTCAGGAAAATTCTTCAGTACTCTTTTACGAGTATTAGCAAGCCCTAAACTCACCCATTGATCTACTTTAGATTTCAAAAACAAGCTAGCTGATATTAACCTGTTTACACATTCATAGGAGCCTAGCACTCTGTGAGAAAGCATTTTCAAGCTAAAACTGTACAATTGCTTCTTAAGACTCTTTTCAGCTGACATCTCCTTCCATATCTCTTTCCTCTCAGTTTTCTATGACTGTGTTATATAAGACGTAACATAGCGAGCAACAGCAATTGAGTTATCTGGAACACACTGTGCATCCATGTTTGTATTCCACATCTTCAGTATCCCAAGATTGTAGTCTTTAATATCCTTGGAAGCCTCTGTTCTTCTTAGGTTATATGTATTGATTGGTGATTTCCTTGTAAGTGTATATTTGACTACAGACAAAAAGCTGTTCACTATTCCTTGTGAGATAACAGGTCATGGGAATCCAAAAACAAATCCTGTATAAAATTCCCATTGTGCTCTGTATTTTCACTGACATTATTTTCTGCATCTATGATTTTAGAATCACGGAACTTGTTCTCCTAATATGTTGTCACTACTCTCCTTTGGGATGGACAAAGTTACATATTGCTCAATAAAATACAACACCGACTCATCACTGTCTGTCCTAAAATTTGGTGCATCTTTTCCCCCCAACAGCATGTGAGTATGGGGAGAACCTCTGTCTTGATACTCTCCAAAATAAGCCAATCACTTCACCAAGAGGAGGTTTTGTTCTGTTCAAGATGAAAGCCACCATTGCTTTAAATCTGTGATTAAAATATTTGCAAAGATTTATCTGTTGTATTTGAATTTGCTACCTGCAAGAATTCTAGCAGCTCCTCCCATGCATATTTAGCACAATTCAGCATCAGAACCACGTAGGGGCTCCAAGGTTCCTCAACATGCACTTCAGTTCCTCATGGCACAGATGCCAATATTTATTAGTACCGCACTGGCATGCCATTAGGTGTATTGAATTGTATTCCAAGGGCTCAGCATTTCCTTGAACTTTCTCCAAAAGTTTTCTTGCTGATATATTATGCAAATTAACTCCTGTTTTTAGAATATGATTCACGGCATATGAGAGACCAGACAAGTCCCTCTCAAATAATAGGTGAAATATATATGGAATACACTGACGAAATATAGGATCTTCTGAATAAAGTCTACTCCATTTATACTCACCTGCAGGTATTTGCACAGGCCGCTCATCATACCTGCCACTTACTCCAGTAGGAATACGATGTGGGAAACACGAGCTTCCAAACTTTTTCTCACACACTTAATGGAGCTCCTTTTGCTTTCTTCATTTGAAACAGCTCAATGGCATCACCCATAAACTCTTTAGAATGCAAAGGGAGGATGCTAAAATGTTCATACATTTCTTCTGTTCTGGACTGATCCACCTTCTCTATCTCACTTTTTTAATGAAATATCTGATCCTCCATATGTGTGATATCTTGCCATCTTTCCACATTTCTTTAGTAAACATTATTTTGTACCAGATAGAAAGTTGTTTTTTAACTTTGATAACATCTACTAACTCCTGCTATATCTTCTTCTTCTTGCTAGGCACAGCATTTACAAGAATTACAAGTCCTTCGTCTAAAACTCTATCTATTCCTACCATTTCAATGTTTTTCTTGACATCTAATGGCAAATATACTACTCTACCTTTTAGACCTTTTTGCAGCTCTGTTGGGGCTAACTTGCTTGTCATTGGCTCCATACGTTCTATAGCCTGAAATGGATGTATTGTTTGGATAAGAATGGACTCATAAATATTTCAACCATGAGGTGCTTCTGGAATGGGAACCAGTTCTAACTTGTTATGTACAGCGCTAGTAGGCATATAAATATCCTCTAATTTATTGTAGCAACACTTACATATAACGTCTTATGTAGACAAGTCAAATATTTCTACTACAACTAAGTACAGTGCAAACTTTTGCCAATTATCATTATTCTATATTTCACCTTTCAAATATAAGTCAACAGTCCGCGTTTGATTCTTGTAGTGAGTGTGTCAACAGCATATACAAACAAACTCTGTTTTTTCAGCATATATTGTCTTAAATTGTGTAATCTCTACTTAAAACTATCAACTATGGTACCTGTGTCCTGTTCTAAAACTCCTTCTGTAATCAACTCTTCAATTTCCCTACTGTCCTGTTCTGGAACAAAGAAACGAAACTGCACATCATCACAAACCTTTTCTATCTCTGCCACAGTACCATGCAACAGTGCTCTATTCATTTCTCCTAAACAAAAAGCAGGAGTTCTCAGATAGTACAGCCTCCTAAATAAAGTTTGAATTGTTGAGTGGTGGACAGCTAACATCCTAAAATGATGAAAGGGCATTTAGCACACTTTCTTTGATGAATAAGCTAGTGAGTGTACATGCAAATTTGTATGATTTATCAGTTTCAAGCATCCAGACCTTGTAAAGTAATTATTTTGTGCTTTAAACTTCACCTTGGAAATATACATAGGAATTTCCCTAATATATCAATGAATTGCAGTCTAATACTACAAACACTACTACAATTCCATTTGTATGCTTGGGCCTGACTACGCCTCCCTTGTACCTCTTCTGCAATAACTTCTTCTACATTTGTAGATCCCATCACCTCTTTTGCGATAGGACTAACAGTCTTCATTTCAGAAAATCATTCAATTTCATCAATAGCATTAACTAATCTGTTGTCCTGGAGATCACTTTCTTCATTAAAGAAAGGCTCTGTACTAGTAGTATGCATCCATTCTCCACTAAAAACTGTACAAAGGTTACTTCTATTCACTAATCTTTTTGTCTGGTTTTGTCTCCTCATGTTCAACACTATTTTGTCAAGAGTCTTTATTCTATTTAGAATCAAAATGAAAAGCTTTCTCTTCAAAGTTAAGGCCTTATCAACTGCTCTCTCATCTCGTTCTTTCTGCTTCTGTGCATCTCTCCTGTTTCTAAACATTTTCAAATTTCTCAGTCGATTTTCAACCACTCCTCTATGAAACATTCAGGCTCTGATTTCCTTAAACTGCCTCTGTCTCCTGGTTAAGGTGAGTCCATGTTTTTTACAATATTGTCTGTTCTTGCAATGTACACTTTAGCCACTCTTATTGTTTCTCATAGTAATAATTTCATTTTCTTTATTTTGTAATCTTTGCAAATGCCCACATATATTTGTAAGAAATGACTTTGTCCACAGTAGCTCTTTTTTCTTCAACCACTTTTTCTGCATTTTCCCCCCTTTGTTACTTATTTCTGCAAACAATATCTAGTTGCTTCTGTTGCTTTTTCGTCTGAACTTTTGTAGGCATTGAAACTGTGTGTAGTTATTCAGATATTGATTTGTTAAAAAACCCAAATATATGTAAATGTTTACCTTAGCTAATCTACCAACTAGTTTACTACTGACTTACACATACAACAAATACAGTTTTCAAGTTATGTTGCAGTTTTAAATCTTTAGATGAACCTGGATATTAATACATACACTTACTTCAATAGAACAAACCCAGAGCAAAATACACAACTTTATTTATTAATTACCTTTTAACATTTAAGCACCCTGTCATATAATTACAGCTACAGCATATATAATTTCTCACTTATACATGATGAAAAAACAGTTTATCCTTTCTGTATTACATTTTAAAATAAACATCAAGGCAAGGATGCATATTTACAAGCCCCATGCACTTTCCGGACCGTCACTTTTTTTGACACACCGGCGCCGTAATGTGGTGCTCTATTTTCATGTAAATCCACTCTGCATAGCTTTTTGTGACATTGTAAATATGAGTGCTTTTCAGCCAGCACTTTGCGTGAAAGAAACATGCCATGGGTGTTGCTGTGTGTGTTCCCATGCAACACCCGTGGATTCTGTCACATATCCAAATTTACAACAATTCATAAACCTAGGAATGCATCAGAATCCTACACCTCCTAGGAGGAGGTGTAGGGATATGCAGAAGAGAAATACATTTCTTTCTCCGTTTTTGCTGTTTCTATGCATGCTGCATTGTACAGCACACATACAAAGACAAAAATACCTCTTGTAATTGTTTTTCTGCAGGAATGGTGTACTTTCCTGCACAAAAACAATCATTCCCTCTACAGAGGCATCATTGCACCATGGTGCAAGGGTGCCTCCGTTGGTGCATGGCAGCTAATTGTGCACCAGCACAGGGTAGAGCATAGGGATCCATCATATTGTTGTAAATATGAGGCATCCCTGTGCTTTTAAACCAATGCAGCATGGCACAGCCAAATGGCTAATGGCTTCACACTGTATTACTTTCTTGTAAATTTAGCCCCATATGTACAAGTACAGAAAGTGTCTTTCCACTGTAAATAGGAAAACACAACATAAGAGCTATTGGATGCCTCTCTACCACTGTGTTAGTGGTGAATTTATTATCTCAGTTCTGTTCTACTTAAATGTATCAGATTTAAATTTTGGGACACGGTGCATATAACAATCTCCACATTAATCTCTATCAAAGCCTATACCTCACTAGGGAGTGCCTAGATGTTCCCTGAGTATATCAGAACTTCAGGGGTTGCTCTGGATCTGCATAGTTACTAACTGCATGTTTGCATCAGTATATCACTACTCTCTGGGTGTTTGAATATTAGCTTGAGTACTACCTGAATCATTAGATACGTTTATGACTAATGGTGCAATAATTCAATACATGCACAGATAGTGCTTGAATGATTAAATGAGTACATCTCTGGTGCCTAGATGACTGGAGGAGTGCATAGATAGCATATAGATAATTTATGGAATGCATGGATAGTGCATAAATGATTGTTTAAGTACATGCATAGCACCTAGCAGATTGGATAAGTGAATGACTAGTGTTTCAGTTATTGCATAACTAGATGGTTGCTGCCCATGATTTTTTTGGTTGAGGGAACAGGTAATGCCAGTGTGTTCTGATAACTACATGGGTAGTGCCTGGATAATTTAATAAGTGCATCAGTGGTGCCTGGCTGATCACATGAGTGTAAGACTAGTGTCCGAGTGAATGCATGACTCCATTATTAAAGCTTGAGAGATTGGATGAAAGTAAGTGTACTGCTGGGGTGATTGTATTACTGCAAGAATATTCCCTCAGTAATTAAATGAGTGCATAGATGCTGGTTGGATAACATGCTTACTACAATGGTACTCTCTATGCAATTAGATGAGTGTATGATTAGTAACTGATAATTTGCATGAGTTCATGTGTGTGTCTCAGTGTTACAATGACTGCATGGGTTGTAGGTATGTGTTTAGATGACTGCATAGCTTCGTGCAAGTTTTACAATGACTGCATAGTTGCAGCCTTGTGAATTGCATAAGTAAATGGTTAGTGTCTGGGCGATTAGATGAATGTATAGTGCCTCCATATTTCAATGACTACATCATTTCTGCCTGCCTGATTTGAAAAGTACATGTGTAGTTTCTCTGTAATTCAATAACTCCATGGATACTGAATCACTGATTCGATGACAGCCTCAATAGTGGTTGATTGATTGCATGAGTTCCTAAATACTGCCTGACTGACTGTGGAAGTACCTGCATTACTGTTAGATACATAACAGTTATGACTATATATCTGACTCATTGGTTATCTCCTTCTGTCAGTATAAAACTACCTGTTTAACTGTATATATGCTGTTTCTACTGAGCCATGTGTAAGTGAAGTCTAGATATCACACTTGGTATATAATTGCATACATGGATCTCTAGGGCCATACATTGCTGTGTTACTGAGCATGCACGTGCAGCAGTAAGCTTCTAAAATGGAAAACAACATTTAAAACATTTTCAAAGCACAAAATCTTTTGTATATTTTACAGAAACATCATTTCTCAAATACTTTTTCTGCTTCTAAAACATATAGTCAGCATTTCCCAATCGAACGTTATTCTCCAAATGAAGCTAGGACAAGAACTCTCCAGCCATTCTGCATTATAAATCCTTCTCAATTTTGAACAAACCATTATTAAAAAAAACACCATAACCATATACATTACATTTTCATCAGCCTTACTGAAAATAGATCACCATGTAAACATGTACATGATTTCTTAATAGATGTACACCTTCATGCCATCTTTCCAAAAATATATACCTCTCTGCATCTTTAAATAAAATCAAAAGTCCCGACTTATATATAGCTCTCTGCAACGGCAAGAACCATATCTCACCATCTAAGGATATGCAAAGCGGTCACATAAGTTAAAAACCACATTTACAAATACTTCTCCATATATTCGTAACAAGTATTGCTTATTTCTAATTCATATACAGGCAGACAACATGTTTTCATCTTTTATTTGTGACAACATTACTTCTGTTTAATAAAGTTACTAAAAGTACTATAACTCCCAGAATGCAAATGCCATATATATTGCTTCTGCACATGATGTTTAGACATTTAAAACATTCCTATTTCCTCATTGCAACTTTCCACTGTAGTATACTATTATTTTGCAATAAAGTACACAATGTAATAAAGAGGCACTAATTCATTTTTCTCTTATTTCCCAAAATATTCACCACTAACCTCTTAAACACATACCCTCTAATATATACAGTTCATCTGATATACTTTTTTATATCACTGTGATACTCTTTTTTTTAAACCCCCATATACATCTTCATTTCAAATTTAATTTTTATAAAAGAATAAAAAGCTGTATACATACCAGTACATTAAGTTTATAAATTATATTGTTCTTTTAGCTCTTTCTGGATAGTTGTGCCACTGTTCGGATTTGTAAAAACTAAGCACAAGAATGGTACACCACCCTCATACAAAACAACCATGAAATGGCAACCTCTTCAACTTTGCACTCTGTGATCATGAGAAAGGCAGCAAATGAAATCGTGTTTTCTCAATTTAGACTGCACTATCTCCATTTGTGAATGGTTAGTATCTGTTAACCCTATTCCTCTCTTTCAAAGAGAGATTCCTATCTATGTGTTTTCGCAATGATTGCACATAAATTGCAAAAAGGGAGTTCAAACTTATATATCTAGCTTCACTTAAAAAGAAATATATATAAATACTACACAACAGTTTATTACATAGTCCTGAGTAGGAAATTAAAGCTTGTCATTAACTCCTCAACTTTTTAAAATATATTCTGTCTCTTTAACGCCTTTCCCCATACACTCTGAGCTCAGTGAACCTAAAAACCCAGTGGAGCAAGTAAGTCACAGGTTCACAGCACATTCTAGAAGGAACATGCTACTTTCAATGAAATACAGCAGGTGTGTATTGTTCCACAGATTCAAAAGCATATCACTGATGCTGGACATCACCTCCCCCCATCGCGGCCGATCAGTCAACCATCTTGTCCTGGAAGCCCGCTATCCTCAAACACATCACCCCGATCATGCATAAAACCCAATCAGGAGCCTCAACAGACCCCTGCCCACTGCACATATTCCACAGGGCCGCCACTGCCATCGCACCAGAACTTGGACTGACCATCAACACCTCCTTCACTTCCGGCATCTTTCCAGATGACTGAAAGCGGGCAGAGGTTAAATATCAAGAAGCCCATGGCTGACCCAATGGACCCGAAAAACTACCAGCCCATCTCTCTCCCCCCTTTTGCAGCCAAAGTCACTGAGAGACTCCTGAACGCTCAGCTGACCACCTTCATCGAAGAGAACTCCATCCTAGACGCCTCCAAGTCTGGATTCCGCAGTAACCACAGCACCAAGACCGCTCTCCTCACTGCCACAGACGACATCCACATGCTACTCGACCAGGGACACACCGTGGCCCTCATCCTTCTAGAAGTCTCCGCAGCCTTCAACACCAGCTCTCATCTCACCCTTACAGCCATACTTCATGATGCAGGGATACATTAAGCCTCCCTTGACTGTATGTGATGTTTTCTCTCCAGCAGAACCCAGAGGATCAGACTCCCTCCCATCCTCTCCAAACCCACCAACATCAACTGCGGAATGCCCCAAGGCTCATCACTGAGCCCCACGCTCTTCAACATCTACATTGCCCCCTTCGCCGCCATTGTCAGACTACACGGACTCAGCATTGTATCCTACATGGACGATACCCAGCTCATCCTCTCACTCACAAAGAATCCCGAAGACACCAGACTCTGCTTCCAAGAGGGAATGAGGAATGTGGCAACCTGGATGAAAGACAGCTGCCTGAAGCTCAACTCAGAGAAAACCGAGGTCCTCATCCTTGGAACCTGCAACTCTGCCTGGGACACATCCTGGTGGCCCTCCGCCCTCAGGAACCCACCCTCTCCTACAGACAACGCATGCAACCTCAGCATCATCCTCGACTCTTCCCACTCCATTAACCGCCAGATCAACACCGTCACCTCCACTAGCTTCAACTGCCTGTGCATCCGCTGCAAGACCTTCAAATGGATCCCCCTGACTGCAGAAAGACTGTCACCCACGCACTCATAACCAGCAGACTGGACTACGGCAACGCCCTATACACCGGAACAGATCTCTCCTACACAGACTCCAGACCATGCAGAATGCTGCTGCCAGACTCGTCCTTGGGACTCCATGCCACAAACACATGACCCAACACCTACGAGACCTCCACTGGCTTCCTGTCAAGAAGAGGGTCACGTTCAAACTCCTCACCCACGCCTAAAAATCCCTCAACACCATCGGACCCAAATACCTCAACAAGAGATTAACCTTTCACGTACCCAAGAGAAACCTCCGCCCCGCCGACCTTGCCCTGGCAGAGGTCCCCTGCATCTGCAAAAACAGAACAGGCAGGAGAGCCTTCTCCCACATTGCAGCCAAGACCTTGAACGAGCTCCCTGTGAACATCAGACGCTCCCAAACCCTGCATTCATTCAGGAAGGACCTCAAGATCTGGCTCTTTGACTGATCCGGAGCTCCCCCCCCAGCACCTTGAGGGGTGAAGGTCTCAAGGCGCTAGGGGGCATCCAACACACTACCTAATTTAAGGCATCCAACACACTAACTAATTTAAATATCCTTTCAGGCATAGAGTCACAAATACATTATGCAAAAAAGAAGCAGAGAAGTCTGGGTTGTTCTCAAGTTTAGGGGAAAAGCAGCTCCTGTATAGAGCACTCTCAACACCAGTGGCACTTTAGATATGCTCATCTCAAATGTCTGCTTTTCTATCAAAGTCTTTAAGCATAGGATTAGCACAGTGCCATCCACACCGAGATAGAAAGGGAAAACGTCTTTTGCTATTTCTACAGCAAAGTCTTTAAGCATAGGACTAGCACAGGGCTGTCCACGCAGAGCTGTAAAATGACAAAAGCCATTTACCACTCCAGGCACAGTATTATAGCTTTGAATTTGTAAAATACCAACCAAGCCAACCTGAAATGAGTAAAAGCAACCCCTGACACAGTGTTTCACAATAATTAGAGCTCGACAGAGAGGTATAGCTTTGTCCAGACACAAGGGAGCATCCAGTATAAGTGTATGGATTGTTAACCACAGCTATATCTATTAGGCTAAAGAGGCTGCCAAATGTGCAGAATACTTGGTTTGGCCATAGAGGGTTAAAGGTTCATCAGTTGCTGGATTCCCAAGCTCCTCACCTCATGATTGTGCTCTGCAGTGGCAATGACCTAGGTCCATTGACTATGGTAGGGCTTGAAATCCTAATGAAAGGAAGTCTTTGCAGAACTAATGTAGTTTTTCCCTCACACAGTCTTGGTGTGCTCTAATATATACCAAAGACAGAAATGGCAATGGCCAAATCAGTTCTGTCCACAGATTGACAAAGCCAGGAAACATGTCAATAAAACTGTTTCAGCATTACGTAGAGACCATTGCATGGGCTGTATCTATAACAGCATTCTGCGTTTCAACATGAATGGAATTTATAGAAATGGTTGAGTGCAATTTACAGATAAAGGCAACAGGGTGTTACTAAGTAATCAACACATCTAAAAATAATATGTAAAAAAATCCATTTTGAACATTACCCTACACATATTACTATATAAATACTTCTTTAAATACATGTGTAAACTCATTTTTTGTATTAAGTTTCTTTAAAATTCATCTTTAAGACCTATTTTCTGTTTTCACGACTATGCAGGCTATTGCGATGACGTTGTTAACCGCAACAATTGCGTCTTTCCCATGAAGTCTAAAACACATATGTCCACACATACTATAGTATTTTAAACACTTTCGCAGCGACTCCGGACGTAGTGATGACCCCCGCAGACACATCACGAAAGAGGAAAGCAAAAGCAGACATTCAATGCCCATCAACACATCCAAAAATGCCATTTAAAAAAATCCATTCTGAACATTGCACTACACATATTACTATATAGATACTTCTTTCAAAGCATATTTAAACTCAATTTTTGGACTAACCGCGAGGGTCACGCCTTTTCCATAAAGTGAAAACACATATTTGAACACATATTACAGTATTTTACACACTAGCGGTTTATTACTGTACACTTCAAACTCATGTTTTTCTAGAGAGTTTCTATAAAAACCTTCTCTAAAACTTATTTTATGTTTTCGCAGTGAGGCCAGAGATCGTGATGACGTCAGTAATCGCAATTCCCCCGGACACGTCGCGGAAAGCAAGAACAGGAATTCAATAGCCACAACCTCATTCAAAAATGATAACTATATAAATAATTCTAACCATCACAGTAGATAACTCCCTATATAAATGACGCTACAAAAACATTTATTAAAATCTCAATATCACCATAACAATGCGTTTTAATGATTCACTGATATTTTTTATATTTCCACCAATATTCGTGATGACGTTGATAGGTCCGATGTGGGCCACGTTGGTGGTCACAGAGTCGCTGTGAATATCGCGCGCGATCAAAAAAATCCATTTTGGACACATAACTTATCTTACTAACACCCCCGTTTCTCAAACATGGGGTTAGAGTACCTCTACTCTGACCCCTTATTTTAGATTTTTGAGAAATTTTTAGCCTCAGGAACTGTTTCCGAGCAATTAAATGGCAGCTGCAAATTTCTGTTCTGGTTGCGACCAGCCAATCGGAGCATTCCCGTTGGCGCGTGCATTCATGAGTAATCGCAAAACCACCGCGAAATGTGCACAGCCAGAGATATCACCATAATTATTGGCTTACATTTCTCAAAACTACTGGATGGATTTACATCAAATAAGTGAAAGGCACTTCCTTGAACTGACATCTACCTCCCTGCCATATTTGGTGTAAGTCTGTTCAGCAGTTCAGGCTGTAGGTGTGGCTAAAGGTTCGTATAGGAATTAACATTACAAACGCAGCCTTCTTTCATGCCCCAAATTCTCGATCCCCACTGCACGGATACCCCATCTCCTCCTCGAAAAAGACACAAAGAAGGGCACGAGCTCCTCTTGTTGCTTTTTCCGTGTTTATTTTTCACCACATGTCATATATATATATATATATATATATATATATATATACACACACACACACACACACACACACACACACACATGCCGAGTGGAGTCCTGTCCCATGGAGGTTGGTGCGGTTGGGGACACAGGGAGGCACCGGAGTTCTAGCGAGGATGCAGGGGAAGTGGCACAGTGACATTGTGGGGCCATAATCTGCTTTTAACAACTGTTTACCCCCCCGTAAATCACCTACCTGGAGTTGCATTGCATTCTGGGATCTGCAGTGCACAATCAGTCAGTGCGCTGCAGAAGGTGAGAAAGGACATTGGCCTTGGGGGCGGAGCGGACTGGAACCAATTGTTCTGGGGCTAACATTTAAAATGCACAATGTTACCTGCGACTCCCTAAGACTCTGGGCGCTGAGGAAGGCATACTTAAATGCCGAAATGCATTCGCCAGACTGCTATCATTGCTGAATAAAGAGGCTTCCCTGCATTCCCCTGTTGTGGCCTCTGCTTCTTTTTTCAAAGGAGGTTGTTGGAGAAAATTAGCGCGTGATCCAGAAACGCGCTTTGGAGGCCCCCGCATCGCAAAGCTGGCCTTGGTCTTACTGGCAGCGGTTTCTTTTGCAGTAGCGTTTTTTGGACATTTTCAGGGTATTAGAACAACCAAGGCCCACCCCCCGGGTACATGAGGAGATGGAGCGGTGACGGAGTTATTTAACTTCATCCTGGGCGAGATTGGACTACCAGCTTTGCCCCCGCCGAGTGGAGTCCTGTTCCATGGAGGTTGGTGCGGTTGGGGACACAGGGAGGCACCGGAGTTCTAGCGAGGATGCAGGGGAAGTGGCACAGTGACATTGTGGGGCCATAATCTGCTTTTAACAACTGTTTACCCCCCGTAAATCACCTACCTGGAGTTGCATTGCATTCTGGGATCTGCAGTGCACAATCAGTCAGTGCGCTGTAGAAGGTGAGAAAGGACATTGGCCTTGGGGGCGGAGCGGACTGGGACCAATTGTTCTGGGGCTAACATTTAAAATGCACGATGTTACCTGCGACTCCTTAAGACTCTGGGCGCTGAGGAAGGCATACTTAAATGCCGAAATGCATTCGCCAGACTGCTATCATTGCTGAATAAAGATGCTTCCCTGCATTCCCCTGTTGTGGCCTCTGCTTCTTTTTTCAAAGGAGGTCGTTGGAGAAAATTAGCGCGTGAGCCAGAAACGCGCTTTGGAGGCCCCCGCATTGCAAAGCTGGCCTTGGTCTTACTGGCAACAAGAGGAGGTGAGGGACAGAGTCTCTGAATTAAGCAGAATACTCTCACCCAGTCAAGAGATCAGGGCTAGATCCAACACCGTTTTTTAGCTCACTGCACCATCCCAGTTTCAGAACCTGGCTGTATGCAAATTAGTCTGTTCCTGTCCCAGTGCATGATGGTAACAGGGCAAACCAAACTACAAAAGCCAATTCTTACACTGGGAAGGAAACAAGCTTCCGGGGACCGGTTTCTGGCATTACAGCCGTCTTCGGCCCGGCTTGCTTGAATCCTGCTGGTGCAATGAGCAAGGGACTCATGTCTGAGTATACCCTTCCACGCTTAGGGTGGACAAAAATATTTACAACAAGAGGAGGTGAGGGACAGAGTCTCTGAATTAAGCAGAATACTCTCACCCAGTCAAGAGATCAGGGCTAGATCCAACACCGTTTTTTAGCTCACTGCACCATCCCAGTTTCAGAACCTGGCTGTATGCAAATTAGTCTGTTCCTGTCCCAGTGCATGATGGGAACAGGGCAAACCAAACTACAAAAGCCAATTCTTACACTGGGAAGGAAACAAGCTTCCGGGGACCGGTTTCTGGCATTACAGCCGTCTTCGGCCCGGCTTGCTTGAATCCTGATGGTGCAATGAGCAAGGGACTCATGTCTGAGTATACCCTTCCACGCTTAGGGTGGACAAAAATATTTACAACAAGAGGAGGTGAGGGACAGAGTCTCTGAATTAAGCAGAATACTCTCACCCAGTCAAGAGATCAGGGCTAGATCCAACACCGTTTTTTAGCTCACTGCACCATCCTAGTTTCAGAACCTGGCTGTATGCAAATTAGTCTGTTCCTGTCCCAGTGCATGATGGGAACAGGGCAAACCAAACTACAAAAGCCAATTCTTACACTGGGAAGGAAACAAGCTTCCGGGGACCGGTTTCTGGCATTACAGCCGTCTTCGGCCCGGCTTGCTTGAATCCTGATGGTGCACTGAGCAAGGGACTCATGTCTGAGTATACCCTTCCACGCTTAGGGTGGACAAAAATATTTACAACAAGAGGAGGTGAGGGACAGAGTCTCTGAATTAAGCAGAATACTCTCACCCAGTCAAGAGATCAGGGCTAGATCCAACACCGTTTTTTAGCTCACTGCACCATCCCAGTTTCAGAACCTGGCTGTATGCAAATTAGTCTGTTCCTGTCCCAGTGCATGATGGGAACAGGGCAAACCAAACTACAAAAGCCAATTCTTACACTGGGAAGGAAACAAGCTTCCGGGGACCGGTTTCTGGCATTACAGCCGTCTTCGGCCCGGCTTGCTTGAATCCTGATGGTGCAATGAGCAAGGGACTCATGTCTGAGTATACCCTTCCACGCTTAGGGTGGACAAAAATATTTACAACAAGAGGAGGTGAGGAACAGAGTCTCTGAATTAAGCAGAATACTCTCACCCAGTCAAGAGATCAGGGCTAGATCCAACACCGTTTTTTAGCTCACTGCACCATCCCAGTTTCAGAACCTGGCTGTATGCAAATTAGTCAGTTGCTGTCCCAGTGCATGATGGGAACAGGGCAAACCAAACTACAAAAGCCAATTCTTACACTGGGAAGGAAACAAGCTTCCGGGGACCGGTTTCTGGCATTACAGCCGTCTTCGGCCCGGCTTGCTTGAATCCTGATGGTGCAATGAGCAAGGGACTCATGTCTGAGTATACCCTTCCACGCTTAGGGTGGACAAAAATATTTACAACAAGAGGAGGTGAGGGACAGAGTCTCTGAATTAAGCAGAATACTCTCACCCAGTCAAGAGATCAGGGCTAGATCCAACACCGTTTTTTAGCTCACTGCACCATCCCAGTTTCAGAACCTGGCTGTATGCAAATTAGTCTGTTCCTGTCCCAGTGCATGATGGGAACAGGGCAAACCAAACTACAAAAGCCAATTCTTACACTGGGAAGGAAACAAGCTTCCGGGGACCGGTTTCTGGCATTACAGCCGTCTTCGGCCCGGCTTGCTTGAATCCTGATGGTGCAATGAGCAAGGGACTCATGTCTGAGTATACCCTTCCACGCTTAGGGTGGACAAAAATATTTACAACAAGAGGAGGTGAGGGACAGAGCCTCTGAATTAAGAAGAATACTCTCACCCAGTCAAGAGATCAGGGCTAGATCCAACACCGTTTTTTAGCTCACTGCACCATCCCAGTTTCAGAACCTGGCTGTATGCAAATTAGTCTGTTCCTGTCCCAGTGCATGATGGGAACAGGGCAAACCAAACTACAAAAGCCAATTCTTACACTGGGAAGGAAACAAGCTTCCGGGGACCGGTTTCTGGCATTACAGCCGTCTTCGGCCCGGCTTGCTTGAATCCTGATGGTGCAATGAGCAAGGGACTCATGTCTGAGTATACCCTTCCACGCTTAGGGTGGACAAAAATATTTACAACAAGAGGAGGTGAGGGACAGAGTCTCTGAATTAAGCAGAATACTCTCACCCAGTCAAGAGATCAGGGCTAGATCCAACACCGTTTTTTAGCTCACTGCACCATCCCAGTTTCAGAACCTGGCTGTATGCAAATTAGTCTGTTCCTGTCCCAGTGCATGATGGTAACAGGGCAAACCAAACTACAAAAGCCAATTCTTACACTGGGAAGGAAACAAGCTTCCGGGGACCGGTTTCTGGCATTACAGCCGTCTTCGGCCCGGCTTGCTTGAATCCTGCTGGTGCAATGAGCAAGGGACTCATGTCTGAGTATACCCTTCCACGCTTAGGGTGGACAAAAATATTTACAACAAGAGGAGGTGAGGGACAGAGTCTCTGAATTAAGCAGAATACTCTCACCCAGTCAAGAGATCAGGGCTAGATCCAACACCGTTTTTTAGCTCACTGCACCATCCCAGTTTCAGAACCTGGCTGTATGCAAATTAGTCTGTTCCTGTCCCAGTGCATGATGGGAACAGGGCAAACCAAACTACAAAAGCCAATTCTTACACTGGGAAGGAAACAAGCTTCCGGGGACCGGTTTCTGGCATTACAGCCGTCTTCGGCCCGGCTTGCTTGAATCCTGATGGTGCAATGAGCAAGGGACTCATGTCTGAGTATACCCTTCCACGCTTAGGGTGGACAAAAATATTTACAACAAGAGGAGGTGAGGGACAGAGTCTCTGAATTAAGCAGAATACTCTCACCCAGTCAAGAGATCAGGGCTAGATCCAACACCGTTTTTTAGCTCACTGCACCATCCTAGTTTCAGAACCTGGCTGTATGCAAATTAGTCTGTTCCTGTCCCAGTGCATGATGGGAACAGGGCAAACCAAACTACAAAAGCCAATTCTTACACTGGGAAGGAAACAAGCTTCCGGGGACCGGTTTCTGGCATTACAGCCGTCTTCGGCCCGGCTTGCTTGAATCCTGATGGTGCACTGAGCAAGGGACTCATGTCTGAGTATACCCTTCCACGCTTAGGGTGGACAAAAATATTTACAACAAGAGGAGGTGAGGGACAGAGTCTCTGAATTAAGCAGAATACTCTCAGCCAGTCAAGAGATCAGGGCTAGATCCAACACCGTTTTTTAGCTCACTGCACCATCCCAGTTTCAGAACCTGGCTGTATGCAAATTAGTCTGTTCCTGTCCCAGTGCATGATGGGAACAGGGCAAACCAAACTACAAAAGCCAATTCTTACACTGGGAAGGAAACAAGCTTCCGGGGACCGGTTTCTGGCATTACAGCCGTCTTCGGCCCGGCTTGCTTGAATCCTGATGGTGCAATGAGCAAGGGACTCATGTCTGAGTATACCCTTCCACGCTTAGGGTGGACAAAAATATTTACAACAAGAGGAGGTGAGGAACAGAGTCTCTGAATTAAGCAGAATACTCTCACCCAGTCAAGAGATCAGGGCTAGATCCAACACCGTTTTTTTAGCTCACTGCACCATCCCAGTTTCAGAACCTGGCTGTATGCAAATTAGTCAGTTCCTGTCCCAGTGCATGATGGGAACAGGGCAAACCAAACTACAAAAGCCAATTCTTACACTGGGAAGGAAACAAGCTTCCGGGGACCGGTTTCTGGCATTACAGCCGTCTTCGGCCCGGCTTGCTTGAATCCTGATGGTGCAATGAGCAAGGGACTCATGTCTGAGTATACCCTTCCACGCTTAGGGTGGACAAAAATATTTACAACAAGAGGAGGTGAGGGACAGAGTCTCTGAATTAAGCAGAATACTCTCACCCAGTCAAGAGATCAGGGCTAGATCCAACACCGTTTTTTAGCTCACTGCACCATCCCAGTTTCAGAACCTGGCTGTATGCAAATTAGTCTGTTCCTGTCCCAGTGCATGATGGGAACAGGGCAAACCAAACTACAAAAGCCAATTCTTACACTGGGAAGGAAACAAGCTTCCGGGGACCGGTTTCTGGCATTACAGCCGTCTTCGGCCCGGCTTGCTTGAATCCTGATGGTGCAATGAGCAAGGGACTCATGTCTGAGTATACCCTTCCACGCTTAGGGTGGACAAAAATATTTACAACAAGAGGAGGTGAGGGACAGAGCCTCTGAATTAAGCAGAATACTCTCACCCAGTCAAGAGATCAGGGCTAGATCCAACACCGTTTTTTAGCTCACTGCACCATCCCAGTTTCAGAACCTGGCTGTATGCAAATTAGTCTGTTCCTGTCCCAGTGCATGATGGGAAAAGGGCAAACCAAACTACAAAAGCCAATTCTTACACTGGGAAGGAAACAAGCTTCCGGGGACCGGTTTCTGGCATTACAGCCGTCTTCGGCCCGGCTTGCTTGAATCCTGATGGTGCAATGAGCAAGGGACTCATGTCTGAGTATACCCTTCCACGCTTAGGGTGGACAAAAATATTTACAACAAGAGGAGGTGAGGGACAGAGTCTCTGAATTAAGCAGAATACTCTCACCCAGTCAAGAGATCAGGGCTAGATCCAACACCGTTTTTTAGCTCACTGCACCATCCCAGTTTCAGAACTTGGCTGTATGCAAATTAGTCTGTTCCTGTCCCAGTGCATGATGGGAACAGGGCAAACCAAACTACAAAAGCCAATTCTTACACTGGGAAGGAAACAAGCTTCCGGGGACCGGTTTCTGGCATTACAGCCGTCTTCGGCCCGGCTTGCTTGAATCCTGATGGTGCACTGAGCAAGGGACTCATGTCTGAGTATACCCTTCCACGCTTAGGGTGGACAAAAATATTTACAACAAGAGGAGGTGAGGGACAGAGTCTCTGAATTAAGCAGAATACTCTCACCCAGTCAAGAGATCAGGGCTAGATCCAACACCGTTTTTTAGCTCACTGCACCATCCCAGTTTCAGAACCTGGCTGTATGCAAATTAGTCTGTTCCTGTCCCAGTGCATGATGGGAACAGGGCAAACCAAACTACAAAAGCCAATTCTTACACTGGGAAGGAAACAAGCTTCCGGGGACCGGTTTCTGGCATTACAGCCGTCTTCGGCCCGGCTTGCTTGAATCCTGATGGTGCAATGAGCAAGGGACTCATGTCTGAGTATACCCTTCCACGCTTAGGGTGGACAAAAATATTTACAACAAGAGGAGGTGAGGAACAGAGTCTCTGAATTAAGCAGAATACTCTCACCCAGTCAAGAGATCAGGGCTAGATCCAACACCGTTTTTAGCTCACTGCACCATCCCAGTTTCAGAACCTGGCTGTATGCAAATTAGTCAGTTGCTGTCCCAGTGCATGATGGGAACAGGGCAAACCAAACTACAAAAGCCAATTCTTACACTGGGAAGGAAACAAGCTTCCGGGGACCGGTTTCTGGCATTACAGCCGTCTTCGGCCCGGCTTGCTTGAATCCTGATGGTGCAATGAGCAAGGGACTCATGTCTGAGTATACCCTTCCACGCTTAGGGTGGACAAAAATATTTACAACAAGAGGAGGTGAGGGACAGAGTCTCTGAATTAAGCAGAATACTCTCACCCAGTCAAGAGATCAGGGCTAGATCCAACACCGTTTTTTAGCTCACTGCACCATCCCAGTTTCAGAACCTGGCTGTATGCAAATTAGTCTGTTCCTGTCCCAGTGCATGATGGGAACAGGGCAAACCAAACTACAAAAGCCAATTCTTACACTGGGAAGGAAACAAGCTTCCGGGGACCGGTTTCTGGCATTACAGCCGTCTTCGGCCCGGCTTGCTTGAATCCTGATGGTGCAATGAGCAAGGGACTCATGTCTGAGTATACCCTTCCACGCTTAGGGTGGACAAAAATATTTACAACAAGAGGAGGTGAGGGACAGAGCCTCTGAATTAAGAAGAATACTCTCACCCAGTCAAGAGATCAGGGCTAGATCCAACACCGTTTTTTAGCTCACTGCACCATCCCAGTTTCAGAACCTGGCTGTATGCAAATTAGTCTGTTCCTGTCCCAGTGCATGATGGGAACAGGGCAAACCAAACTACAAAAGCCAATTCTTACACTGGGAAGGAAACAAGCTTCCGGGGACCGGTTTCTGGCATTACAGCCGTCTTCGGCCCGGCTTGCTTGAATCCTGATGGTGCAATGAGCAAGGGACTCATGTCTGAGTATACCCTTCCACGCTTAGGGTGGACAAAAATATTTACAACAAGAGGAGGTGAGGGACAGAGTCTCTGAATTAAGCAGAATACTCTCACCCAGTCAAGAGATCAGGGCTAGATCCAACACCGTTTTTTAGCTCACTGCACCATCCCAGTTTCAGAACCTGGCTGTATGCAAATTAGTCTGTTCCTGTCCCAGTGCATGATGGTAACAGGGCAAACCAAACTACAAAAGCCAATTCTTACACTGGGAAGGAAACAAGCTTCCGGGGACCGGTTTCTGGCATTACAGCCGTCTTCGGCCCGGCTTGCTTGAATCCTGCTGGTGCAATGAGCAAGGGACTCATGTCTGAGTATACCCTTCCACGCTTAGGGTGGACAAAAATATTTACAACAAGAGGAGGTGAGGGACAGAGTCTCTGAATTAAGCAGAATACTCTCACCCAGTCAAGAGATCAGGGCTAGATCCAACACCGTTTTTTAGCTCACTGCACCATCCCAGTTTCAGAACCTGGCTGTATGCAAATTAGTCTGTTCCTGTCCCAGTGCATGATGGGAACAGGGCAAACCAAACTACAAAAGCCAATTCTTACACTGGGAAGGAAACAAGCTTCCGGGGACCGGTTTCTGGCATTACAGCCGTCTTCGGCCCGGCTTGCTTGAATCCTGATGGTGCAATGAGCAAGGGACTCATGTCTGAGTATACCCTTCCACGCTTAGGGTGGACAAAAATATTTACAACAAGAGGAGGTGAGGGACAGAGTCTCTGAATTAAGCAGAATACTCTCACCCAGTCAAGAGATCAGGGCTAGATCCAACACCGTTTTTTAGCTCACTGCACCATCCTAGTTTCAGAACCTGGCTGTATGCAAATTAGTCTGTTCCTGTCCCAGTGCATGATGGGAACAGGGCAAACCAAACTACAAAAGCCAATTCTTACACTGGGAAGGAAACAAGCTTCCGGGGACCGGTTTCTGGCATTACAGCCGTCTTCGGCCCGGCTTGCTTGAATCCTGATGGTGCACTGAGCAAGGGACTCATGTCTGAGTATACCCTTCCACGCTTAGGGTGGACAAAAATATTTACAACAAGAGGAGGTGAGGGACAGAGTCTCTGAATTAAGCAGAATACTCTCAGCCAGTCAAGAGATCAGGGCTAGATCCAACACCGTTTTTTAGCTCACTGCACCATCCCAGTTTCAGAACCTGGCTGTATGCAAATTAGTCTGTTCCTGTCCCAGTGCATGATGGGAACAGGGCAAACCAAACTACAAAAGCCAATTCTTACACTGGGAAGGAAACAAGCTTCCGGGGACCGGTTTCTGGCATTACAGCCGTCTTCGGCCCGGCTTGCTTGAATCCTGATGGTGCAATGAGCAAGGGACTCATGTCTGAGTATACCCTTCCACGCTTAGGGTGGACAAAAATATTTACAACAAGAGGAGGTGAGGAACAGAGTCTCTGAATTAAGCAGAATACTCTCACCCAGTCAAGAGATCAGGGCTAGATCCAACACCGTTTTTTAGCTCACTGCACCATCCCAGTTTCAGAACCTGGCTGTATGCAAATTAGTCAGTTCCTGTCCCAGTGCATGATGGGAACAGGGCAAACCAAACTACAAAAGCCAATTCTTACACTGGGAAGGAAACAAGCTTCCGGGGACCGGTTTCTGGCATTACAGCCGTCTTCGGCCCGGCTTGCTTGAATCCTGATGGTGCAATGAGCAAGGGACTCATGTCTGAGTATACCCTTCCACGCTTAGGGTGGACAAAAATATTTACAACAAGAGGAGGTGAGGGACAGAGTCTCTGAATTAAGCAGAATACTCTCACCCAGTCAAGAGATCAGGGCTAGATCCAACACCGTTTTTTAGCTCACTGCACCATCCCAGTTTCAGAACCTGGCTGTATGCAAATTAGTCTGTTCCTGTCCCAGTGCATGATGGGAACAGGGCAAACCAAACTACAAAAGCCAATTCTTACACTGGGAAGGAAACAAGCTTCCGGGGACCGGTTTCTGGCATTACAGCCGTCTTCGGCCCGGCTTGCTTGAATCCTGATGGTGCAATGAGCAAGGGACTCATGTCTGAGTATACCCTTCCACGCTTAGGGTGGACAAAAATATTTACAACAAGAGGAGGTGAGGGACAGAGCCTCTGAATTAAGCAGAATACTCTCACCCAGTCAAGAGATCAGGGCTAGATCCAACACCGTTTTTTAGCTCACTGCACCATCCCAGTTTCAGAACCTGGCTGTATGCAAATTAGTCTGTTCCTGTCCCAGTGCATGATGGGAAAAGGGCAAACCAAACTACAAAAGCCAATTCTTACACTGGGAAGGAAACAAGCTTCCGGGGACCGGTTTCTGGCATTACAGCCGTCTTCGGCCCGGCTTGCTTGAATCCTGATGGTGCAATGAGCAAGGGACTCATGTCTGAGTATACCCTTCCACGCTTAGGGTGGACAAAAATATTTACAACAAGAGGAGGTGAGGGACAGAGTCTCTGAATTAAGCAGAATACTCTCACCCAGTCAAGAGATCAGGGCTAGATCCAACACCGTTTTTTAGCTCACTGCACCATCCCAGTTTCAGAACTTGGCTGTATGCAAATTAGTCTGTTCCTGTCCCAGTGCATGATGGGAACAGGGCAAACCAAACTACAAAAGCCAATTCTTACACTGGGAAGGAAACAAGCTTCCGGGGACCGGTTTCTGGCATTACAGCCGTCTTCGGCCCGGCTTGCTTGAATCCTGATGGTGCAATGAGCAAGGGACTCATGTCTGAGTATACCCTTCCACGCTTAGGGTGGAAAAAAATATTTACAACAAGAGGAGGTGAGGGACAGAGTCTCTGAATTAAGCAGAATACTCTCACCCAGTCAAGAGATCAGGGCTAGATCCAACACCGTTTTTTAGCTCACTGCACCATCCCAGTTTCAGAACCTGGCTGTATGCAAATTAGTCTGTTCCTGTCCCAGTGCATGATGGGAACAGGGCAAACCAAACTACAAAAGCCAATTCTTACACTGGGAAGGAAACAAGCTTCCGGGGACCGGTTTCTGGCATTACAGCCGTGTTCGGCCCGGCTTGCTTGAATCCTGATGGTGCAATGAGCAAGGGACTCATGTCTGAGTATACCCTTCCACGCTTAGGGTGGACAAAAATATTTACAACAAGAGGAGGTGAGGGACAGAGTCTCTGAATTAAGCAGAATACTCTCACCCAGTCAAGAGATCAGGGCTAGATCCAACACCGTTTTTTAGCTCACTGCACCATCCCAGTTTCAGAACCTGGCTGTATGCAAATGAGTCTGTTCCTGTCCCAGTGCATGATGGGAACAGGGCAAACCAAACTACAAAAGCCAATTCTTACACTGGGAAGGAAACAAGCTTCCGGGGACCGGTTTCTGGCATTACAGCCGTCTTCGGCCCGGCTTGCTTGAATCCTGATGGTGCAATGAGCAAGGGACTCATGTCTGAGTATACCCTTCCACGCTTAGGGTGGACAAAAATATTTACAACAAGAGGAGGTGAGGGACAGAGTCTCTGAATTAAGCAGAATACTCTCACCCAGTCAAGAGATCAGGGCTAGATCCAACACCGTTTTTTAGCTCACTGCACCATCCCAGTTTCAGAACCTGGCTGTATGCAAATTAGTCTGTTCCTGTCCCAGTGCATGATGGGAACAGGGCAAACCAAACTACAAAAGCCAATTCTTACACTGGGAAGGAAACAAGCTTCCGGGGACCGGTTTCTGGCATTACAGCCGTCTTCGGCCCGGCTTGCTTGAATCCTGATGGTGCAATGAGCAAGGGACTCATGTCTGAGTATACCCTTCCACGCTTAGGGTGGACAAAAATATTTACAACAAGAGGAGGTGAGGGACAGAGCCTCTGAATTAAGCAGAATACTCTCACCCAGTCAAGAGATCAGGGCTAGATCCAACACCGTTTTTTAGCTCACTGCACCATCCCAGTTTCAGAACCTGGCTGTATGCAAATTAGTCTGTTCCTGTCCCAGTGCATGATGGGAACAGGGCAAACCAAACTACAAAAGCCAATTCTTACACTGGGAAGGAAACAAGCTTCCGGGGACCGGTTTCTGGCATTACAGCCGTCTTCGGCCCGGCTTGCTTGAATCCTGATGGTGCAATGAGCAAGGGACTCATGTCTGAGTATACCCTTCCACGCTTAGGGTGGACAAAAATATTTACAACAAGAGGAGGTGAGGGACAGAGTCTCTGAATTAAGCAGAATACTCTCACCCAGTCAAGAGATCAGGGCTAGATCCAACACCGTTTTTTAGCTCACTGCACCATCCCAGTTTCAGAACTTGGCTGTATGCAAATTAGTCTGTTCCTGTCCCAGTGCATGATGGGAACAGGGCAAACCAAACTACAAAAGCCAATTCTTACACTGGGAAGGAAACAAGCTTCCGGGGACCGGTTTCTGGCATTACAGCCGTCTTCGGCCCGGCTTGCTTGAATCCTGATGGTGCAATGAGCAAGGGACTCATGTCTGAGTATACCCTTCCACGCTTAGGGTGGAAAAAAATATTTACAACAAGAGGAGGTGAGGGACAGAGTCTCTGAATTAAGCAGAATACTCTCACCCAGTCAAGAGATCAGGGCTAGATCCAACACCGTTTTTTAGCTCACTGCACCATCCCAGTTTCAGAACCTGGCTGTATGCAAATTAGTCTGTTCCTGTCCCAGTGCATGATGGGAACAGGGCAAACCAAACTACAAAAGCCAATTCTTACACTGGGAAGGAAACAAGCTTCCGGGGACCGGTTTCTGGCATTACAGCCGTGTTCGGCCCGGCTTGCTTGAATCCTGATGGTGCAATGAGCAAGGGACTCATGTCTGAGTATACCCTTCCACGCTTAGGGTGGACAAAAATATTTACAACAAGAGGAGGTGAGGGACAGAGTCTCTGAATTAAGCAGAATACTCTCACCCAGTCAAGAGATCAGGGCTAGATCCAACACCGTTTTTTAGCTCACTGCACCATCCCAGTTTCAGAACCTGGCTGTATGCAAATGAGTCTGTTCCTGTCCCAGTGCATGATGGGAACAGGGCAAACCAAACTACAAAAGCCAATTCTTACACTGGGAAGGAAACAAGCTTCCGGGGACCGGTTTCTGGCATTACAGCCGTCTTCGGCCCGGCTTGCTTGAATCCTGATGGTGCAATGAGCAAGGGACTCATGTCTGAGTATACCCTTCCACGCTTAGGGTGGACAAAAATATTTACAACAAGAGGAGGTGAGGGACAGAGTCTCTGAATTAAGCAGAATACTCTCACCCAGTCAAGAGATCAGGGCTAGATCCAACACCGTTTTTTAGCTCACTGCACCATCCCAGTTTCAGAACTTGGCTGTATGCAAATTAGTCTGTTCCTGTCCCAGTGCATGATGGGAACAGGGCAAACCAAACTACAAAAGCCAATTCTTACACTGGGAAGGAAACAAGCTTCCGGGGACCGGTTTCTGGCATTACAGCCGTCTTCGGCCCGGCTTGCTTGAATCCTGATGGTGCAATGAGCAAGGGACTCATGTCTGAGTATACCCTTCCACGCTTAGGGTGGAAAAAAATATTTACAACAAGAGGAGGTGAGGGACAGAGTCTCTGAATTAAGCAGAATACTCTCACCCAGTCAAGAGATCAGGGCTAGATCCAACACCGTTTTTTAGCTCACTGCACCATCCCAGTTTCAGAACCTGGCTGTATGCAAATTAGTCTGTTCCTGTCCCAGTGCATGATGGGAACAGGGCAAACCAAACTACAAAAGCCAATTCTTACACTGGGAAGGAAACAAGCTTCCGGGGACCGGTTTCTGGCATTACAGCCGTGTTCGGCCCGGCTTGCTTGAATCCTGATGGTGCAATGAGCAAGGGACTCATGTCTGAGTATACCCTTCCACGCTTAGGGTGGACAAAAATATTTACAACAAGAGGAGGTGAGGGACAGAGTCTCTGAATTAAGCAGAATACTCTCACCCAGTCAAGAGATCAGGGCTAGATCCAACACCGTTTTTTAGCTCACTGCACCATCCCAGTTTCAGAACCTGGCTGTATGCAAATGAGTCTGTTCCTGTCCCAGTGCATGATGGGAACAGGGCAAACCAAACTACAAAAGCCAATTCTTACACCGGGAAGGAAACAAGCTTCCGGGGACCGGTTTCTGGCATTACAGCCGTCTTCGGCCCGGCTTGCTTGAATCCTGATGGTGCAATGAGCAAGGGACTCATGTCTGAGTATACCCTTCCACGCTTAGGGTGGACAAAAATATTTACAACAAGAGGAGGTGAGGGACAGAGTCTCTGAATTAAGCAGAATACTCTCACCCAGTCAAGAGATCAGGGCTAGATCCAACACCGTTTTTTAGCTCACTGCACCATCCCAGTTTCAGAACCTGGCTGTATGCAAATTAGTCTGTTCCTGTCCCAGTGCATGATGGGAACAGGGCAAACCAAACTACAAAAGCCAATTCTTACACTGGGAAGGAAACAAGCTTCCGGGGACCGGTTTCTGGCATTACAGCCGTCTTCGGCCCGGCTTGCTTGAATCCTGATGGTGCAATGAGCAAGGGACTCATGTCTGAGTATACCCTTCCACGCTTAGGGTGGACAAAAATATTTACAACAAGAGGAGGTGAGGGACAGAGTCTCTGAATTAAGCAGAATACTCTCACCCAGTCAAGAGATCAGGGCTAGATCCAACACCGTTTTTTAGCTCACTGCACCATCCTAGTTTCAGAACCTGGCTGTATGCAAATTAGTCTGTTCCTGTCCCAGTGCATGATGGGAACAGGGCAAACCAAACTACAAAAGCCAATTCTTACACTGGGAAGGAAACAAGCTTCCGGGGACCGGTTTCTGGCATTACAGCCGTCTTCGGCCCGGCTTGCTTGAATCCTGATGGTGCACTGAGCAAGGGACTCATGTCTGAGTATACCCTTCCACGCTTAGGGTGGACAAAAATATTTACAACAAGAGGAGGTGAGGGACAGAGTCTCTGAATTAAGCAGAATACTCTCACCCAGTCAAGAGATCAGGGCTAGATCCAACACCGTTTTTTAGCTCACTGCACCATCCCAGTTTCAGAACCTGGCTGTATGCAAATTAGTCTGTTCCTGTCCCAGTGCATGATGGGAACAGGGCAAACCAAACTACAAAAGCCAATTCTTACACTGGGAAGGAAACAAGCTTCCGGGGACCGGTTTCTGGCATTACAGCCGTCTTCGGCCCGGCTTGCTTGAATCCTGATGGTGCAATGAGCAAGGGACTCATGTCTGAGTATACCCTTCCACGCTTAGGGTGGACAAAAATATTTACAACAAGAGGAGGTGAGGAACAGAGTCTCTGAATTAAGCAGAATACTCTCACCCAGTCAAGAGATCAGGGCTAGATCCAACACCGTTTTTTAGCTCACTGCACCATCCCAGTTTCAGAACCTGGCTGTATGCAAATTAGTCAGTTCCTGTCCCAGTGCATGATGGGAACAGGGCAAACCAAACTACAAAAGCCAATTCTTACACTGGGAAGGAAACAAGCTTCCGGGGACCGGTTTCTGGCATTACAGCCGTCTTCGGCCCGGCTTGCTTGAATCCTGATGGTGCAATGAGCAAGGGACTCATGTCTGAGTATACCCTTCCACGCTTAGGGTGGACAAAAATATTTACAACAAGAGGAGGTGAGGGACAGAGTCTCTGAATTAAGCAGAATACTCTCACCCAGTCAAGAGATCAGGGCTAGATCCAACACCGTTTTTTAGCTCACTGCACCATCCCAGTTTCAGAACCTGGCTGTATGCAAATTAGTCTGTTCCTGTCCCAGTGCATGATGGGAACAGGGCAAACCAAACTACAAAAGCCAATTCTTACACTGGGAAGGAAACAAGCTTCCGGGGACCGGTTTCTGGCATTACAGCCGTCTTCGGCCCGGCTTGCTTGAATCCTGATGGTGCAATGAGCAAGGGACTCATGTCTGAGTATACCCTTCCACGCTTAGGGTGGACAAAAATATTTACAACAAGAGGAGGTGAGGGACAGAGCCTCTGAATTAAGCAGAATACTCTCACCCAGTCAAGAGATCAGGGCTAGATCCAACACCGTTTTTTAGCTCACTGCACCATCCCAGTTTCAGAACCTGGCTGTATGCAAATTAGTCTGTTCCTGTCCCAGTGCATGATGGGAACAGGGCAAACCAAACTACAAAAGCCAATTCTTACACTGGGAAGGAAACAAGCTTCCGGGGACCGGTTTCTGGCATTACAGCCGTCTTCGGCCTGGCTTGCTTGAATCCTGATGGTGCAATGAGCAAGGGACTCATGTCTGAGTATACCCTTCCACGCTTAGGGTGGACAAAAATATTTACAACAAGAGGAGGTGAGGGACAGAGTCTCTGAATTAAGCAGAATACTCTCACCCAGTCAAGAGATCAGGGCTAGATCCAACACCGTTTTTTAGCTCACTGCACCATCCCAGTTTCAGAACTTGGCTGTATGCAAATTAGTCTGTTCCTGTCCCAGTGCATGATGGGAACAGGGCAAACCAAACTACAAAAGCCAATTCTTACACTGGGAAGGAAACAAGCTTCCGGGGACCGGTTTCTGGCATTACAGCCGTCTTCGGCCCGGCTTGCTTGAATCCTGATGGTGCAATGAGCAAGGGACTCATGTCTGAGTATACCCTTCCACGCTTAGGGTGGAAAAAAATATTTACAACAAGAGGAGGTGAGGGACAGAGTCTCTGAATTAAGCAGAATACTCTCACCCAGTCAAGAGATCAGGGCTAGATCCAACACCGTTTTTTAGCTCACTGCACCATCCCAGTTTCAGAACCTGGCTGTATGCAAATTAGTCTGTTCCTGTCCCAGTGCATGATGGGAACAGGGCAAACCAAACTACAAAAGCCAATTCTTACACTGGGAAGGAAACAAGCTTCCGGGGACCGGTTTCTGGCATTACAGCCGTGTTCGGCCCGGCTTGCTTGAATCCTGATGGTGCAATGAGCAAGGGACTCATGTCTGAGTATACCCTTCCACGCTTAGGGTGGACAAAAATATTTACAACAAGAGGAGGTGAGGGACAGAGTCTCTGAATTAAGCAGAATACTCTCACCCAGTCAAGAGATCAGGGCTAGATCCAACACCGTTTTTTAGCTCACTGCACCATCCCAGTTTCAGAATCTGGCTGTATGCAAATTAGTCTGTTCCTGTCCCAGTGCATGATGGGAACAGGGCAAACCAAACTACAAAAGCCAATTCTTACACTGGGAAGGAAACAAGCTTCCGGGGACCGGTTTCTGGCATTACAGCCGTCTTCGGCCCGGCTTGCTTGAATCCTGATGGTGCAATGAGCAAGGGACTCATGTCTGAGTATACCCTTCCACGCTTAGGGTGGACAAAAATATTTACAACAAGAGGAGGTGAGGGACAGAGTCTCTGAATTAAGCAGAATACTCTCACCCAGTCAAGAGATCAGGGCTAGATCCAACACCGTTTTTTAGCTCACTGCACCATCCCAGTTTCAGAACCTGGCTGTATGCAAATTAGTCTGTTCCTGTCCCAGTGCATGATGGGAACAGGGCAAACCAAACTACAAAAGCCAATTCTTACACTGGGAAGGAAACAAGCTTCCGGGGACCGGTTTCTGGCATTACAGCCGTTTTCGGCCCGGCTTGCTTGAATCCTGATGGTGCAATGAGCAAGGGACTCATGTCTGAGTATACCCTTCCACGCTTAGGGTGGACAAAAATATTTACAACAAGAGGAGGTGAGGGACAGAGTCTCTGAATTAAGCAGAATACTCTCACCCAGTCAAGAGATCAGGGCTAGATCCAGCACCGTTTTTTAGCTCACTGCACCATCCCAGTTTCAGAACCTGGCTGTATGCAAATTAGTCTGTTCCTGTCCCAGTGCATGATGGGAACAGGGCAAACCAAACTACAAAAGCCAATTCTTACACTGGGAAGGAAACAAGCTTCCGGGGACCGGTTTCTGGCATTACAGCCGTCTTCGGCCCGGCTTGCTTGAATCCTGATGGTGCAATGAGCAAGGGACTCATGTCTGAGTATACCCTTCCACGCTTAGGGTGGACAAAAATATTTACAACAAGAGGAGGTGAGGGACAGAGTCTCTGAATTAAGCAGAATACTCTCACCCAGTCAAGAGATCAGGGCTAGATCCAACACCGTTTTTTAGCTCACTGCACCATCCCAGTTTCAGAACCTGGCTGTATGCAAATTAGTCTGTTCCTGTCCCAGTGCATGATGGGAACAGGGCAAACCAAACTACAAAAGCCAATTCTTACACTGGGAAGGAAACAAGCTTCCGGGGACCGGTTTCTGGCATTACAGCCGTCTTCGGCCCGGCTTGCTTGAATCCTGATGGTGCAATGAGCAAGGGACTCATGTCTGAGTATACCCTTCCACGCTTAGGGTGGACAAAAATATTTACAACAAGAGGAGGTGAGGGACAGAGTCTCTGAATTAAGCAGAATACTCTCACCCAGTCAAGAGATCAGGGCTAGATCCAACACCGTTTTTTAGCTTACTGCACCATCCCAGTTTCAGAACCTGGCTGTATGCAAATTAGTCTGTTCCTGTCCCAGTGCATGATGGGAACAGGGCAAACCAAACTACAAAAGCCAATTCTTACACTGGGAAGGAAACAAGCTTCCGGGGACCGGTTTCTGGCATTACAGCCGTCTTCGGCCCGGCTTGCTTGAATCCTGATGGTGCAATGAGCAAGGGACTCATGTCTGAGTATACCCTTCCACGCTTAGGGTGGACAAAAATATTTACAACAAGAGGAGGTGAGGGACAGAGTCTCTGAATTAAGCAGAATACTCTCACCCAGTCAAGAGATCAGGGCTAGATCCAACACCGTTTTTTAGCTCACTGCACCATCCCAGTTTCAGAACCTGGCTGTATGCAAATTAGTCTGTTCCTGTCTCAGTGCATGATGGGAACAGGGCAAACCAAACTACAAAAGCCAATTCTTACACTGGGAAGGAAACAAGCTTCCGGGGACCGGTTTCTGGCATTACAGCCGTCTTCGGCCCGGCTTGCTTGAATCCTGATGGTGCAATGAGCAAGGGACTCATGTCTGAGTATACCCTTCCACGCTTAGGGTGGACAAAAATATTTACAACAAGAGGAGGTGAGGGACAGAGTCTCTGAATTAAGCAGAATACTCTCACCCAGTCAAGAGATCAGGGCTAGATCCAACACCGTTTTTTAGCTCACTGCACCATCCCAGTTTCAGAACCTGGCTGTATGCAAATTAGTCTGTTCCTGTCTCAGTGCATGATGGGAACAGGGCAAACCAAACTACAAAAGCCAATTCTTACACTGGGAAGGAAACAAGCTTCTGGGGACCGGTTTCTGGCATTACAGCCGTCTTCGGCCCGGCTTGCTTGAATCCTGATGGTGCAATGAGCAAGGGACTCATGTCTGAGTATACCCTTCCACGCTTAGGGTGGACAAAAATATTTACAACAAGAGGAGGTGAGGGACAGAGTCTCTGAATTAGGCAGAATACTTTCACCCAGTCAAGAGATCAGGGCTAGATCCAACACCGTTTTTTAGCTCACTGCACCATCCCAGTTTCAGAACCTGGCTGTATGCAAATTAGTCTGTTCCTGTCCCAGTGCATGATGGGAACAGGGCAAACCAAACTACAAAAGCCATTACCGCTTCCCTGTGGCTCGTGGAGAAGTGTGGCTCACTGGTTAGAGGAGGCAGACCTGGAAGCAGAGGTCAGCCTGGGACCAGGGTTCAATTCCCAGCTCGGTGGGGTCTTGAGTCCTAAAATGTCCATGGACTTGACAATTCTCGCTCTGGTGCCTACTCGATTCACGGGTTCACACTCTGCGACTCTGGGCAATAGCTTGCTTAATCTCCACAACGGCCCCTCGCGGCGGGATGCCTGGCTTTCACCTTGCGGATACCCTTCCGGGGTTATCTCACAGGGGAATACCAGGACGGGTTCCCTAAGCAAGCGCTTAGAAACCGCTTGGTGATTTGCGCTATATAAATTCCTGTACATTTACATTTACATGTACATTTACAATTCTTACACTGGGAAGGAAACAAGCTTCCGGGGACCGGTTTCTGGCATTACAGCCGTCTCCGGATAGCACGCAGCCCGGTGGCAGAGGGCTCGCGCGCATTTACTGGCGCTATTTGCTACTATTTTAAAACTTCATTTTTAAATCGTTTTTGTTTGTCTTTTTGTCACCCCCGCCCTGCTGATTACGAGCATTATTATTTTTCGCAACTATTTCCCCATCCGTCCTGCTGACTACAAGTAAGGACTCCCCTTACCTGTTGCCTTGTTTTTAATACCGCTTCCCTGTGGCTCGCTGATTGCTAGCCTGCCACACTCACTTATTTCCTGGTGTGCCCGAAGCCGGTCGCCTTTTTCTACGGGCGCCATCTTGGGTCGGGTTGTTGGTCGGTCTCTCCGTGACCACACCCCCCTGGCCACACGGCTACTAAGGGTCCTCCTCCCCTCCCCTCAGTGATAGCACGCAGCCCGGTGGCAGAGGGCTCGCGCGCATTTACTGGCGCTATTTGCTACTATTTTAAAACTTCATTTTTAAATCGTTTTTGTTTGTCTTTTTGTCACCCCCGCCCTGCTGATTACAAGCATTATTATTTTTCTGCACTATTTCCCCATCCGTCCTGCTGACTACAAGTAAGGACTCCCCTTACCTGTTGCCTTGTTTTTAATACCGCTTCCCTGTGGCTCGCTGATTGCTAGCCTGCCACACTCACTTATTTCCTGGTCTGCCCGAAGCCGGTCGCCTTTTTCTACGGGCGCCATCTTGGGTCGGGTTGTTGGTCGGTCTCTCCGTGACCACACCCCCCTGGCCACACGGCTACTAAGGGTCCTCCTCCCCTCCCCTCAGTGATAGCACGCAGCCCGGTGGCAGAGGGCTCGCGCGCATTTACTGGCGCTATTTGCTACTATTTTAAAACTTCATTTTTAAATCGTTTTTGTTTGTCTTTTTGTCACCCCCGCCCTGCTGATTACAAGCATTATTATTTTTCTGCACTATTTCCCCATCCGTCCTGCTGACTACAAGTAAGGACTCCCCTTACCTGTTGCCTTGTTTTTAATACCGCTTCCCTGTGGCTCGCTGATTGCTAGCCTGCCACACTCACTTATTTCCTGGTCTGCCCAAAGCCGGTCGCCTTTGTCTACGGGCGCCATCTTGGGTCGGGTTGTTGGTCGGTCTCTCCGTGACCACACCCCCCTGGCCA
Organism: Lissotriton helveticus; assembly: GCF_964261635.1. Classification (NCBI taxonomy): domain Eukaryota; kingdom Metazoa; phylum Chordata; class Amphibia; order Caudata; family Salamandridae; genus Lissotriton; species Lissotriton helveticus. Next base: position 225,525,657 of record NC_136072.1, on the reverse strand, counting down.
CACGGCTACTAAGGGTCCTCCTCCCCTCTCCTCAGTGATAGCACGCAGCCCGGTGGCAGAGGGCTCGCGCGCATTTACTGGCGCTATTTGCTACTATTTTAAAACTTCATTTTTAAATCGTTTTTGTTTGTCTTTTTGTCACCCCCGCCCTGCTGATTACGAGCATTATTATTTTTCTGCACTATTTCCCCATCCGTCCTGCTGACTACAAGTAAGGACTCCCCTTACCTGTTGCCTTGTTTTTAATACCGCTTCCCTGTGGCTCGCTGATTGCTAGCCTGCCACACTCACTTATTTCCTGGTCTGCCCGAAGCCGGTCGCCTTTGTCTACGGGCGCCATCTTGGGTCGGGTTGTTGGTCGGTCTCTCCGTGACCACACCCCCCTGGCCACATGGCTACTAAAACGTCCACTAGCCGTCAGCGCAGCGGACGAGCGCAGCGGGTGCGTCGTAGGCGCGCCGGAGTCGCGCCAGAGTTAAGCCCGTCTGCGCCCGTCCGCGGCTGGCCGGGGCTAGGGGCCGTTACCCCTGGTCCTCTTACCCGCTATTCCTCCGCTGACTTGACGCTACTACAAGGCCATTGGCCCCTTGATCCTCGTACTATTCATCGGATTACCCTTTTGGGCTGTAACTCTCCCTGTCACGCCTGCTCACTAGGTCGCCCTCCTCCTCCTGCGTCCCCGTCGGCCCCTGGCTCATCAACCATCTCTGTTCCCCATTCTCCCCCTTTATCTATCATCTTACTGAATACTCGGTCAGCCATCAAACACCATCAGGAACTTTTTATTCTCCTAGACACAGACAAACCCGATCTCTTGCTGCTGACGGAAACGTGGTTTTCAGAAGCCTCTCTTCCATCCCTATTGGCTGCCCTCCCCTCGACTTACTATGCTATCCGTGCCGACCGTCCTGGCGGGAAAGCGGGTGGAGGCGTTGCTCTTATTGCCCGTTCTGACCTTCAGTTTCAAATTCTCCCCTCACCCTCTTTGGGAGGAATTGACTATTTGGTGGCTCGTTCCACCTCCCTTTCCCCCCACTTAGCCATTGTGCTCGTCTATCGCCCTCCTCAACCAACCCCATCTTTCCTTCCGGCCTTTCAAGATCTACTTGGCACCCTGGCGGTCAACTATGCCTCGGCTCTAGTACTCGGGGACTTCAATTATTGGCCGACGGACCCCAAGGAATGTGCCTCATCAAAGGAATTTTCTGAAACTCTCCTCTCTCTCAATTTCACCTCCTTTGTTCACACCCCTACTCACATTCACGGTCACATTCTAGACCAAGTTTGGTCTCTTAACTGTTCCCTGTCTGCACTGTCTGTTATCCCTTGCACTTGGTCCGATCACTTTTTAATTTTGTTTTCCCTCAGTCTCCGTCTGACCAAGACCCTTACTCACACCAAAAACTCATGGGCTCGCAATTGGGGTAAGGTCAACCTGGCTGACCTTTCGACTTCACTTCTGGCCTCCTCTCCCCCTTTATCGGGACTGGATTCCGCAGCCCAAGCCAAAGCCATTGATTCATGGCTTATGAAAGGAAGCGACGGCTTAGCTCCTCTCCGGCGCACCTCGATCAGGCGCCCTAAGGACGCCAATCGGTGGTTTAATAACAATTTGAAAGAACTGAAGCTTACGGTTCGAAGGGCAGAACGTAAATGGAGACTGGACTATTCCCCCACCTCCAGGACCCGTTATGTCCATCTCCTAGGGACTTATAAACAAAACATCACCGAGGCCAAGAAAGCCTATTTTTCGGCTAAAATCTTGGCGGCCGAGAATCAACCGAAGGAGATCTTTGCCATCACTCATGACCTGGCTTTCTCCGACAGGACCTCACTTAAACCCCCTTCCTCCCAGAAACTCTGCGATTCGCTGAATCTCTATTTCGTCGAAAAAATCTCGACAATTAAATCCAACATCCCCCCCTCCCCTTTTTTTGTTGACCCCCTGCCTCCTCCCGCCCCAGTCTTTTTCAATTCTTTTCCTCCTCTCTCTGAAGAACTTTTCCTGTCTCTCCTTCCCAAAATTAAATCCGGTTCTCCTTTCGACATATGCCCGGCACACATCTTACGGCAAGTTTACTCTGTCTGCTCTCTGCCTCCTCTTGGTTTCCTTAACGACTCACTGGCTCGAGGGGTTGTCACTTCATCGTTAAAATCCGCTTCCATCGTCCCTATCCTAAAAAAGCCAGGAGCCGACCCCTCTGTGATGGCCAATTATCGCCCCATCTCCCTTCTACCTTTTCTGGCGAAGGTGCTTGAGCGACATGTTACATCTGCGCTCAGCTCCTTTGTCGAGGAGAATGGGAGGCTGGCTCCGTGTCAGGCTGGGTTTCGGCCCAAGCACTCGACTGAGTCAGTGGTGGTGTCAGTACTAGACACCCTCAGAGAGGGTATGGACATAGGCAGATCCCAGGCGCTGGTCCTCCTTGACTTGTCCGCCGCTTTTGACACGGTGGATCATTCCATCTTGCTTTCCCGTGTCAAGGCGGCGGGCATAGGAGGCTCAGCCCTTATCTGGCTTTCGTCCTTTCTGAGGGACCGGACCCAGGCGGTTCACCTTGGGGAGTTTTCAGCTACCCCCTGCCAGGTCCAGTGCGGCGTTACCCAGGGTTCTTCTCTTTCTCCTCTACTGTTCAATCTTTATATTGCGCCTCTTATCTTTGCCCTACAGCAGCTGGAGGTCACGGTATATAACTATGCCGATGACCTCCAGCTCATCTTTAATCTGTCCTCTACTCCTGACTCTATCTCTAATTTCCAATCTATTCTTTCCTTCATCAGGGACTGGATGAACTTCAACCACCTGAAACTCAATCCCGACAAGACGGAACTTGTGGTGACGGGTGGTTGCTCCAGTCCCTGGAACTCTCTATTTTGGCCCCCCTCCTTTGGTTCTCCTCCTACCCCTGTCCCCTCTGTTAAGACTCTTGGCATTAAGCTAAACGATAAACTCACTTTGCACTCCCAGATTGGTTCGGTGGTTTCTTCCTGCTTTCTTACTCTCCGCACTATCCGCTCTATCTCTCGTTTCTTTTCTTTCTCAGCACTTAAACTAATTATGTCCGCACTGGTCCTGTCCCGCCTGGACTACGGGAACATCCTGTTCAATGGCATCCCTCAGTACAGCCTGCGTAAACTGCAACTGGTGCAGAACCAGGCTGCCCGCCTTGCCTTCGGTCTTCCTAAATTTCATCACACCTCTCCCCTTTTGAAGACCCTCCACTGGCTCCCTGTGCGGGAACGCGCCTTGTTTAAATTAGGCTGCGTGGCGTTTCAGGCCAGGACGGGCCTGGCCCCTCTTTTCATATCTTCAGCCATTAAAGCTTATGTCCCTGGCAGAGACCTCCGCTCCTTGGCACAACTCCTTCTAGCAGTCCCTCGCTACCGGAAAAAAAAACAGGGTGGCTCAAAATTTTCCACTCTCGCCCCCTTGTTCTGGAATTCTCTCCCCTTCCATCTTAGGTCCCTCACCCAGTATTCCAGCTTCCGCAAAGCATTGAAGACTTTCTTATTTACTCAGGCTTTTTTTTCGGAAGCTCTGCCTGCCTTTCCAGCCTATGTCTTAGCGACTAACTTTGCCCAGCTGGCTGCCTGCTATTTTTAGCGCCAAGAAACCGCCCAGGTGTACGTTGCGCTTGATAAATATTTTAAACTTAAACTTAAACTTCGGCCCGGCTTGCTGGAATCCTGATGGTGCAATGAGCAAGGGACTCATGTCTGAGTATACCCTTCCACGCTTAAGGTGGACAAAAATATTTACAACAAGAGGAGGTGAGGGACAGAGTCTCTGAATTAAGCAGAATACTCTCACCCAGTCAAGAGATCAGGGCTAGATCCAACACCGTTTTTTAGCTCACTGCACCATCCCAGTTTCAGAACCTGGCTGTATGCAAATTAGTCTGTTCCTGTCCCAGTGCATGATGGGAACAGGGCAAACCAAACTACAAAAGCCAATTCTTACACTGGGAAGGAAACAAGCTTCCGGGGACCGGTTTCTGGCATTACAGCCGTCTTCGGCCCGGCTTGCTTGAATCCTGATGGTGTAATGAGCAAGGGACTCATGTCTGAGTATACCCTTCCACGCTTAGGGTGGACAAAAATATTTACAACAAGAGGAGGTGAGGGACAGAGTCTCTGAATTAAGCAGAATACTCTCACCCAGTCAAGAGATCAGGGCTAGATCTCTAGTCCATCACCACCCCTTGTTGTAAATATTTTTGTCCACCCTGAGCGTGGAAGGGTATACTCAGATGTGAGTCCCTTGCTCATTGCACCATCAGGATTCAAGCAAGCCGGGCCGAAGACGGCTGTAATGCCAGAAACCGGTCCCCGGAAGCTTGTTTCCTTCCCAGTGTAAGAATTGGCTTTTGTAGTCTGGTCTGCCCTGTTCCCATGATGCACTGGGCCAGGGACAGACTAATTTGCATACAGCCAGGTTCTGAAACTGGGATGGTGCAATGAGCTAAAAAACGGTGTTGGATCTAGCCCTGATCTCTTGACTGGGTGAGAGTACACTGCTTAATTCAGAGACTCTGTCCATCACCACCCCTTGTTGTAAATATTTTTGTCCACCCTAAGCGTGGAAGGGTATACTCAGATGTGAGTCCCTTGCTCATTGCACCATCAGGATTCAAGCAAGCCGGGCCGAAGACGGCTGTAATGCCAGAAACCAGTCCCCGGAAGCTTGTTTCCTTCCCAGTGTAAGAATTGGCTTTTGTAGTCTGGTCTGCCCTGTTCCCATGATGCACTGGGCCAGGGACAGACTAATTTGCATACAGCCAGGTTCTGAAACTGGGATGGTGCAATGAGCTAAAAAACGGTTTTGGATCTAGCCCTGATCTCTTGACTGGGTGAGAGTACACTGCTTAATTCAGAGACTCTGTCCATCACCACCCCTTGTTGTAAATATTTCTGTCCACCCTAAGCGTGGAAGGGTATACTCAGATGTGAGTCCCTTGCTCATTGCACCGTCAGGATTCAAGCAAGCCGGGCCGAAGACGGCTGTAATGCCAGAAACCGGTCCCCGGAAGCTTGTTTCCTTCCCAGTGTAAGAATTGGCTTTTGTAGTCTGGTCTGCCCTGTTCCCATGATGCACTGGGCCAGGGACAGACTAATTTGCATACAGCAAGGTTCTGAAACTGGGATGGTGCAATGAGCTAAAAAACGGTGTTGGATCTAGCCCTGATCTCTTGACTGGGTGAGAGTACACTGCTTAATTCAGAGACTCTGTCCATCACCACCCCTTGTTGTAAATATTTTTGTCCACCCTAAGCGTGGAAGGGTATACTCAGATGTGAGTCCCTTGCTCATTGCACCATCAGGATTCAAGCAAGCCGGGCCGAAGACGGCTGTAATGCCAGAAACCGGTCCCCGGAAGCTTTTTCCTTCCCAGTGTAAGAATTGGCTTTTGTAGTCTGGTCTGCCCTGTTCCCATGATGCACTGGGCCAGGGACAGACTAATTTGCATACAGCCAGGTTCTGCAACTGGGATGGTGCAATGAGCTAAAAAACGGTGTTGGATCTAGCCCTGATCTCTTGACTGGGTGAGAGTACACTGCTTAATTCAGAGACTCTGTCCATCACCACCCCTTGTTGTAAATATTTTTGTCCACCCTAAGCGTGGAAGTGTATACTCAGATGTGAGTCCCTTGCTCATTGCACCATCAGGATTCAAGCAAGCCGGGCCGAAGACGGCTGTAATGCCAGAAACCGGTCCCCGGAAGCTTGTTTCCTTCCCAGTGTAAGAATTGGCTTTTGTAGTCTGGTCTGCCCTGTTCCCATGATGCACTGGGCCAGGGACAGACTAATTTGCATACAGCCAGGTTCTGAAACTGGGATGGTGCAATGAGCTAAAAAACGGTGTTGGATCTAGCCCTGATCTCTTGACTGGGTGAGAGTACACTGCTTAATTCAGAGACTCTGTCCATCACCACCCCTTGTTGTAAATATTTTTGTCCACCCTAAGCGTGGAAGGGTATACTCAGATGTGAGTCCCTTGCTCATTGCACCATCAGGATTCAAGCAAGCCGGGCCGAAGACGGCTGTAATGCCAGAAACCGGTCCCCGGAAGCTTGTTTCCTTCCCAGTGTAAGAATTGGCTTTTGTAGTCTGGTCTGCCCTGTTCCCATGATGCACTGGGCCAGGGACAGACTAATTTGCATACAGCCAGGTTCTGAAACTGGGATGGTGCAATGAGCTAAAAAACGGTGTTGGATCTAGCCCTGATCTCTTGACTGGGTGAGAGTACACTGCTTAATTCAGAGACTGTCCATCACCACCCCTTGTTGTAAATATTTTTGTCCACCCTAAGCGTGGAAGGGTATACTCAGATGTGAGTCCCTTGCTCATTGCACCATCAGGATTCAAGCAAGCCGGGCCGAAGACGGCTGTAATGCCAGAAACCGGTCCCCGGAAGCTTGTTTCCTTCCCAGTGTAAGAATTGGCTTTTGTAGTCTGGTCTGCCCTGTTCCCATGATGCACTGGGCCAGGGACAGACTAATTTGCATACAGCCAGGTTCTGAAACTGGGATGGTGCAATGAGCTAAAAAACGGTGTTGGATCTAGCCCTGATCTCTTGACTGGGTGAGAGTACACTGCTTAATTCAGAGACTCTGTCCATCACCACCCCTTGTTGTAAATATTTTTGTCCACCCTAAGCGTGGAAGGGTATACTCAGATGTGAGTCCCTTGCTCATTGCACCATCAGGATTCAAGCAAGCCGGGCCGAAGACGGCTGTAATGCCAGAAACCGGTCCCCGGAAGCTTTTTCCTTCCCAGTGTAAGAATTGGCTTTTGTAGTCTGGTCTGCCCTGTTCCCATGATGCACTGGGCCAGGGACAGACTAATTTGCATACAGCCAGGTTCTGCAACTGGGATGGTGCAATGAGCTAAAAAACGGTGTTGGATCTAGCCCTGATCTCTTGACTGGGTGAGAGTACACTGCTTAATTCAGAGACTCTGTCCATCACCACCCCTTGTTGTAAATATTTTTGTCCACCCTAAGCGTGGAAGTGTATACTCAGATGTGAGTCCCTTGCTCATTGCACCATCAGGATTCAAGCAAGCCGGGCCGAAGACGGCTGTAATGCCAGAAACCGGTCCCCGGAAGCTTGTTTCCTTCCCAGTGTAAGAATTGGCTTTTGTAGTCTGGTCTGCCCTGTTCCCATGATGCACTGGGCCAGGGACAGACTAATTTGCATACAGCCAGGTTCTGAAACTGGGATGGTGCAATGAGCTAAAAAACGGTGTTGGATCTAGCCCTGATCTCTTGACTGGGTGAGAGTACACTGCTTAATTCAGAGACTCTGTCCATCACCACCCCTTGTTGTAAATATTTTTGTCCACCCTAAGCGTGGAAGGGTATACTCAGATGTGAGTCCCTTGCTCATTGCACCATCAGGATTCAAGCAAGCCGGGCCGAAGACGGCTGTAATGCCAGAAACCGGTCCCCGGAAGCTTGTTTCCTTCCCAGTGTAAGAATTGGCTTTTGTAGTCTGGTCTGCCCTGTTCCCATGATGCACTGGGCCAGGGACAGACTAATTTGCATACAGCCAGGTTCTGAAACTGGGATGGTGCAATGAGCTAAAAAACGGTGTTGGATCTAGCCCTGATCTCTTGACTGGGTGAGAGTACACTGCTTAATTCAGAGACTGTCCATCACCACCCCTTGTTGTAAATATTTTTGTCCACCCTAAGCGTGGAAGGGTATACTCAGATGTGAGTCCCTTGCTCATTGCACCATCAGGATTCAAGCAAGCCGGGCCGAAGACGGCTGTAATGCCAGAAACCGGTCCCCGGAAGCTTGTTTCCTTCCCAGTGTAAGAATTGGCTTTTGTAGTCTGGTCTGCCCTGTTCCCATGATGCACTGGGCCAGGGACAGACTAATTTGCATACAGCCAGGTTCTGAAACTGGGATGGTGCAATGAGCTAAAAAACGGTGTTGGATCTAGCCCTGATCTCTTGACTGGGTGAGAGTACACTGCTTAATTCAGAGACTCTGTCCATCACCACCCCTTGTTGTAAATATTTTTGTCCACCCTAAGCGTGGAAGGGTATACTCAGATGTGAGTCCCTTGCTCATTGCACCATCAGGATTCAAGCAAGCCGGGCCGAAGACGGCTGTAATGCCAGAAACCGGTCCCCGGAAGCTTGTTTCCTTCCCAGTGTAAGAATTGGCTTTTGTAGTCTGGTCTGCCCTGTTCCCATGATGCACTGGGCCAGGGACAGACTAATTTGCATACAGCCAGGTTCTGAAACTGGGATGGTGCAATGAGCTAAAAAACGGTGTTGGATCTAGCCCTGATCTCTTGACTGGGTGAGAGTACACTGCTTAATTCAGAGACTCTGTCCATCACCACCCCTTGTTGTAAATATTTTTGTCCACCCTAAGCATGGAAGGGTATACTCAGATGTGAGTCCCTTGCTCATTGCACCATCAGGATTCAAGCAAGCCAGGCCGAAGACGGCTGTAATGCCAGAAACCGGTCCCCGGAAGCTTGTTTCCTTCCCAGTGTAAGAATTGGCTATTGTAGTCTGGTCTGCCCTGTTCCCATGATGCACTGGGCCAGGGACAGACTAATTTGCATACAGCCAGGTTCTGAAACTGGGATGGTGCAATGAGCTAAAAAACGGTGTTGGATCTAGCCCTGATCTCTTGACTGGGTGAGAGTACACTGCTTAATTCAGAGACTCTGTCCATCACCACCCCTTGTTGTAAATATTTTTGTCCACCCTAAGCGTGGAAGGGTATACTCAGATGTGAGTCCCTTGCTCATTGCACCATCAGGATTCAAGCAAGCCGGGCCGAAGACGGCTGTAATGCCAGAAACCGGTCCCCGGAAGCTTGTTTCCTTCCCAGTGTAAGAATTGGCTTTTGTAGTCTGGTCTGCCCTGTTCCCATGATGCACTGGGCCAGGGACAGACTAATTTGCATACAGCCAGGTTCTAAAACTGGGATGGTGCAATGAGCTAAAAAACGGTGTTGGATCTAGCCCTGATCTCTTGACTGGGTGAGAGTACACTGCTTAATTCAGAGACTCTGTCCATCACCACCCCTTGTTGTAAATATTTTTGTCCACCCTAAGCGTGGAAGGGTATACTCAGATGTGAGTCCCTTGCTCATTGCACCATCAGGATTCAAGCAAGCAGGGCCGAAGATGGCTGTAATGCCAGAAACCGGTCCCCGGAAGCTTGTTTCCTTCCCAGTGTAAGAATTGGCTTTTGTAGTCTGGTCTGCCCTGTTCCCATGATGCACTGGGCCAGGGACAGACTAATTTGCATACAGCCAGGTTCTGAAACTGGGATGGTGCAATGAGCTAAAAAACGGTGTTGGATCTAGCCCTGATCTCTTGACTGGGTGAGAGTACACTGCTTAATTCAGAGACTCTGTCCATCACCACCCCTTGTTGTAAATATTTTTGTCCACCCTAAGCGTGGAAGGGTATACTCAGATGTGAGTCCCTTGCTCATTGCACCATCAGGATTCAAGCAAGCCGGGCCGAAGACGGCTGTAATGCCAGAAACCGGTCCCCGGAAGCTTGTTTCCTTCCCAGTGTAAGAATTGGCTTTTGAAGTCTGGTCTGCCCTGTTCCCATGATGCACTGGGCCAGGGACAGACTAATTTGCATACAGCCAGGTTCTGAAACTGGGATGGTGCAATGAGCTAAAAAACGGTGTTGGATCTAGCCCTGATCTCTTGACTGGGTGAGAGTACACTGCTTAATTCAGAGACTCTGTCCATCACCACCCCTTGTTGTAAATATTTTTGTCCACCCTAAGCGTGGAAGGGTATACTCAGATGTGAGTCCCTTGCTCATTGCACCATCAGGATTCAAGCAAGCCGGGCCGAAGACGGCTGTAATGCCAGAAACCGGTCCCCGGAAGCTTGTTTCCTTCCCAGTGTAAGAATTGGCTTTTGTAGTCTGGTCTGCCCTGTTCCCATGATGCACTGGGCCAGGGACAGACTAATTTGCATACAGCCAGGTTCTGAAACTGGGATGGTGCAATGAGCTAAAAAACGGTGTTGGATCTAGCCCTGATCTCTTGACTGGGTGAGAGTACACTGCTTAATTCAGAGACTCTGTCCATCACCACCCCTTGTTGTAAATATTTTTGTCACCCTAAGCGTGGAAGGGTATACTCAGATGTGAGTCCCTTGCTCATTGCACCATCAGGATTCAAGCAAGCCGGGCCGAAGACGGCTGTAATGCCAGAAACCGGTCCCCGGAAGCTTGTTTCCTTCCCAGTGTAAGAATTGGCTTTTGTAGTCTGGTCTGCCCTGTTCCCATGATGCACTGGGCCAGGGACAGACTAATTTGCATACAGCCAGGTTCTGAAACTGGGATGGTGCAATGAGCTAAAAAACGGTGTTGGATCTAGCCCTGATCTCTTGACTGGGTGAGAGTACACTGCTTAATTCAGAGACTCTGTCCATCACCACCCCTTGTTGTAAATATTTTTGTCCACCCTAAGCGTGGAAGGGTATACTCAGATGTGAGTCCCTTGCTCATTGCACCATCAGGATTCAAGCAAGCCGGGCCGAAGACGGCTGTAATGCCAGAAACCGGTCCCCGGAAGCTTGTTTCCTTCCCAGTGTAAGAATTGGCTTTTGTAGTCTGGTCTGCCCTGTTCCCATGATGCACTGGGCCAGGGACAGACTAATTTGCATACAGCCAGGTTCTGAAACTGGGATGGTGCAATGAGCTAAAAAACGGTGTTGGATCTAGCCCTGATCTCTTGACTGGGTGAGAGTACACTGCTTAATTCAGAGACTCTGTCCATCACCACCCCTTGTTGTAAATATTTTTGTCCACCCTAAGCGTGGAAGGGTATACTCAGATGTGAGTCCCTTGCTCATTGCACCATCAGGATTCAAGCAAGCCGGGCCGAAGACGGCTGTAATGCCAGAAACCGGTCCACGGAAGCTTGTTTCCTTCCCAGTGTAAGAATTGGCTTTTGTAGTCTGGTCTGCCCTGTTCCCATGATGCACTGGGCCAGGGACAGACTAATTTGCATACAGCCAGGTTCTGAAACTGGGATGGTGCAATGAGCTAAAAAACGGTGTTGGATCTAGCCCTGATCTCTTGACTGGGTGAGAGTACACTGATTAATTCAGAGACTCTGTCCATCACCACCCCTTGTTGTAAATATTTTTGTCCACCCTAAGCGTGGAAGGGTATACTCAGATGTGAGTCCCTTGCTCATTGCACCATCAGGATTCAAGCAAGCCGGGCCGAAGACGGCTGTAATGCCAGAAACCGGCCCCCGGAAGCTTGTTTCCTTCCCAGTGTAAGAATTGGCTTTTGTAGTCTGGTCTGCCCTGTTCCCATGATGCACTGGGCCAGGGACAGACTAATTTGCATACAGCCAGGTTCTGAAACTGGGATGGTGCAATGAGCTAAAAAACGGTGTTGGATCTAGCCCTGATCTCTTGACTGGGTGAGAGTACACTGCTTAATTCAGAGACTCTGTCCATCACCACCCCTTGTTGTAAATATTTTTGTCACCCTAAGCGTGGAAGGGTATACTCAGATGTGAGTCCCTTGCTCATTGCACCATCAGGATTCAAGCAAGCCGGGCCGAAGACGGCTGTAATGCCAGAAACCGGTCCCCGGAAGCTTGTTTCCTTCCCAGTGTAAGAATTGGCTTTTGTAGTCTGGTCTGCCCTGTTCCCATGATGCACTGGGCCAGGGACAGACTAATTTGCATACAGCCAGGTTCTGAAACTGGGATGGTGCAATGAGCTAAAAAACGGTGTTGGATCTAGCCCTGATCTCTTGACTGGGTGAGAGTACACTGCTTAATTCAGAGACTCTGTCCATCACCACCCCTTGTTGTAAATATTTTTGTCCACCCTAAGCGTGGAAGGGTATACTCAGATGTGAGTCCCTTGCTCATTGCACCATCAGGATTCAAGCAAGCCGGGCCGAAGACAGCTGTAATGCCAGAAACCGGTCCCCGGAAGCTTGTTTCCTTCCCAGTGTAAGAATTGGCTTTTGTAGTCTGGTCTGCCCTGTTCCCATGATGCACTGGGCCAGGGACAGACTAATTTGCATACAGCCAGGTTCTGAAACTGGGATGGTGCAATGAGCTAAAAAACGGTGTTGGATCTAGCCCTGATCTCTTGACTGGGTGAGAGTACACTGCTTAATTCAGAGACTCTGTCCATCACCACCCCTTGTTGTAAATATTTTTGTCCACCCTAAGCGTGGAAGGGTATACTCAGATGTGAGTCCCTTGCTCATTGCACCATCAGGATTCAAGCAAGCCGGGCCGAAGACGGCTGTAATGCCAGAAACCGGTCCCGGGAAGCTTGTTTCCTTCCCAGTGTAAGAATTGGTTTTTGTAGTCTGGTCTGCCCTGTTCCCATGATGCACTGGGCCAGGGACAGACTAATTTGCATACAGCCAGGTTCTGAAACTGGGATGGTGCAATGAGCTAAAAAACGGTGTTGGATCTAGCCCTGATCTCTTGACTGGGTGAGAGTACACTGCTTAATCCAGAGACTCTGTCCATCACCACCCCTTGTTGTAAATATTTTTGTCACCCTAAGCGTGGAAGGGTATACTCAGATGTGAGTCCCTTGCTCATTGCACCATCAGGATTCAAGCAAGCCGGGCCGAAGACGGCTGTAATGCCAGAAACCGGACCCCGGAAGCTTGTTTCCTTCCCAGTGTAAGAATTGGCTTTTGTAGTCTGGTCTGCCCTGTTCCCATGATGCACTGGGCCAGGGACAGACTAATTTGCATACAGCCAGGTTCTGAAACTGGGATGGTGCAATGAGCTAAAAAACGGTGTTGGATCTAGCCCTGATCTCTTGACTGGGTGAGAGTACACTGCTTAATTCAGAGACTCTGTCCATCACCACCCCTTGTTGTAAATATTTGTGTCCACCCTAAGCGTGGAAGGGTATACTCAGATGTGAGTCCCTTGCTCATTGCACCATCAGGATTCAAGCAAGCCGGGCCGAAGACGGCTGTAATGCCAGAAACCGGTCCCCGGAAGCTTGTTTCCTTCCCAGTGTAAGAATTGGCTTTTGTAGTCTGGTCTGCCCTGTTCCCATGATGCACTGGGCCAGGGACAGACTAATTTGCATACAGCCAGGTTCTGAAACTGGGATGGTGCAATGAGCTAAAAAACGGTGTTGGATCTAGCCCTGATCTCTTGACTGGGTGAGAGTACACTGCTTAATTCAGAGACTCTGTCCATCACCACCCCTTGTTGTAAATATTTTTGTCCACCCTAAGCGTGGAAGGGTATACTCAGATGTGAGTCCCTTGCTCATTGCACCATCAGGATTCAAGCAAGCCGGGCCGAAGACGGCTGTAATGCCAGAAACCGGTCCCCGGAAGCTTGTTTCCTTCCCAGTGTAAGAATTGGCTTTTGTAGTCTGGTCTGCCCTGTTCCCATGATGCACTGGGCCAGGGACAGACTAATTTGCAAACAGCCAGGTTCTGAAACTGGGATGGTGCAATGAGCTAAAAAACGGTGTTGGATCTAGCCCTGATCTCTTGACTGGGTGAGAGTACACTGCTTAATTCAGAGACTCTGTCCATCACCACCCCTTGTTGTAAATATTTTTGTCCACCCTAAGCGTGGAAGGGTATACTCAGATGTGAGTCCCTTGCTCATTGCACCATCAGGATTCAAGCAAGCCGGGCCGAAGACGGCTGTAATGCCAGAAACCGGTCCCCGGAAGCTTGTTTCCTTCCCAGTGTAAGAATTGGCTTTTGAAGTCTGGTCTGCCCTGTTCCCATGATGCACTGGGCCAGGGACAGACTAATTTGCATACAGCCAGGTTCTGAAACTGGGATGGTGCAATGAGCTAAAAAACGGTGTTGGATCTAGCCCTGATCTCTTGACTGGGTGAGAGTACACTGCTTAATTCAGAGAC